>NC_141700.1:505257735-506457735 GCF_964263255.1 Lissotriton vulgaris | reverse complement strand
AATATTCTTGAAAGAATACGAAGAGTATATATTTTAAGTATTTATTTAATGGAGTCCATAGCACGGGCTAATTTTGTTATGTTAAATCTCAGAGGAGTTTTTCCCAAGTCTGAGGAAGTAGATATCTTTATTTCGCTACTGTTTACAGACTGTCACAGTTGCTGAGCAAGACCTCTAGAGTCTGTAGACTTTCTGTGTTAACTTCCAATGTGAAGTCACCATCTATGAAATTACCTCCTCATTGAAATCTGCTCACTTCTCAACCTGTTGTCCTTTCATGAAAAAATGGCAACAGTCATTTCTTTAGTAGCGTATAGAGTCTTAGTCCTGCAGAGAATGAGTCAAATGCTTTGAATATCACTTGATCTACTAACTCCAAACTGTTATCCCATTTAATATTTGCATTTGTTACTGGTTTCACTCGGTCAGTGACAAAAAAATTATTGTTTATTCACAAACCGGGGTATGCATAAATACAAGTTAAAATACAAAACAATAAGATACGCACAATAAATGAATCAGTTAAAGAATAGATGTGCCAACAAAAAATACTTATAAAAAGAGGTAAACTTAAATAAAGCATACTTTCTCTTATAGAAAACAGCAGATTTCAGGAAGGAGCCCACTCTGTGCCAAACCTCCTCACTGCTTAACAGTTGCAAATAACGAAAAGCCACCCTGCAGTGTGCCAGGTGGCATTTCTTTAATAACGGTATCAGAAATGGTTTCGTTAGGATTACATAACGTTTACAAAAAATAATGAAATGACGCAAGGTTTGCTCAGAAGAGCCCACACAGACAAGAACCCAGAGATGATAGGCTACTGAATTCCATGGGTAAGCTAAGCAGATGGTGGACAGTTCCTGCCCTAAGACAGAACAAAAGTGACTTTTCCCATCTTCCTATCGCCCATGTTAAAGAAGGCGCCAAACCATCTGTTTCTTTCAAGCTAAAGTAAATCTGCACTGTAGTTTTACTGCTTTTAGGGCTCTCCCTCCGAGTTCATCTTCTCATAAAAAGAAATGTCACTCTCTTTTTATCCTCTTTATTTATGAGAGTTGGCGAGTGAGTAGCTTTGGGCTACCAAAATCATTTAGGGATGAATCAATATAGGTAATCTGCGGGATAACTGCTCCCTTATTTTGCAGTAAACACATTTAATAATAGCTGTATTCAGAGTTGCCGCAGGGTTGGTCCAAACCGAAAGCCATAGCAAGATGGGGACCAGTTTGATAAGATCTTCCAGGTACGGCAAACTAATCTCCCAGTGACAAAGTGTGAGCTAGTTGGCGCTAGGTGCAACATTCACCTGCACAGGCTGGTTTACTCAACCTGTAGAACTGTAGAGGATGGCTGTTTGAATAACCCCAAACTCCTGTACCATAACTAGCTTTTGGAACACACCGAGTCTTATACATAAACAGGAGGGGAAACATGGCCTTGCGACCAGTAGGCCACAAAAGGTTGAAAAGTGCTCCTATCGCCCTACATTGTATTGTTTTGTTTTGCTTGGTAAATATGGGAACCCTGTGTACCCAAAGAAATAAACACAACTCCCAAATACGGGAAATTGTGCACGCAAGTTAAATATTTGTTCCCACTAACGAATGCGGTATCCCTGTACTTCTTAGGGCCCCACAACATGAGCTGAGATTTTTTTTAATTAGTTGATAAATCCAGATCTGCCATGAATTTGACAAAAGAGTCTACTAACTTTTGTAGGGCTTTGGGGGTGCAAGCCATTAAAACCGTGTCGTCCATATACAACACTACTGAAGTAGCTACACTGCTTATTGGTCGGTGACAGGTGTTGTGCACTGTAAGACTGAATAATCCTCTTGTTTACTCAGATCTGGCCACGCTGTGAATTTCACCTTTAGAAGTCTCAACTCCTAAGCAGAGAGAACAAGCTGTCATAACAGTAATGGGTCACTACTGATTTGGTTGAGGTTACAAACTGTCTCTGCTGTACATTACCTTCTCAGCCCTGCTCTTTCCACTTCCTTGCCTCTAAGAAGTGGCCCTTACCCTACAGGGATGATCTATCGTAAATGGGGAAAATAACCTATCCCCTCCAATCCACTAATGTCTCTTCAGACTCCTCCCACATGGAAAGCCCATAAAGGCTACATCATCTTGTAACACAACTTGTTATTTTGTGTCTGCTGTACAGATTGTGGGGGTCTTGGTTTGGCTGGACCCTGATTGCTAGCTCGTTAGTGTATCAAGAGATTGCAAAGGCCCTGGTAAGAATAGGAGAGAACTTTCTGGTCTTTCAGCAGAAAGTAAAGGTTCAAATGTCATGCTCTGCAATGGGTTCAGCTGTTCCTGCTCGAATATCAGAAACTACTGCTGGCTCTGGGAGAAATGTATGGTTCCATCGCCACCTCCACTACCAGTCCTTTGCCTCCTTTCACTCCTATGTGGCAAGTAAAATAAGGGTGCAGAACGTGCATTGGCTGGGCTAGGTTGACTAATATTCAGAAAGCAGATTGCTTAGATGAGCCTTGCAGGTCATCCTTCTGGAGCTACTATCGTATTTGAATAGTGTGGGGGTCTAAATGTAGAGCACAATTTATATATATTTAAATGCATTTTATGGCGTTTCTCAATCCTTACTAGAGGCGAATGTCTTTTGAAGTTATGCTATAAATGAATGAGATTCTAATTACAGCACACCGAATAATTAAGATACATTTGATCTGTGTTTGCGTATTACACCAGTGAAAACTCTAGCTACTGTAACCGTTAGAGTTAACAAGAAGACACAACATTAGAACAACATAAGGGTCAACAATAATCCAATGTAGAGTCAAAGAGAGTCTTCTTCAAGTTTCATAAGTTTTGTATTTTCCTTTATTCAAATTTCATAAATGTAGGTTCTTCCAGCATCAACATCGCCAACACGTGTTTCGTCTCACACAGAGACTTCATCAAGGCATAAAAAATGGTAAGAAGAAATCTAATGATCCGCACAAGCAGTGGAGAGACAATGTGGTGTTTAATCAGTGGTACACCCAAATGTTAGTAAAATGGGTAACACACAAAGCTGTGTTCAATTCAACATGTGGGTCGACAATGATGAGAAGGCAATCGTAACATCTAGCATTGATAAGAAGATGAAACTAAGCGAGTAAAGTTGCGGGCTCATAAAGTCAGTTATTTTTTCTCCCAATTCCATTAAAATTATGGTCCAGTATTTCAAACGTTCAGGAAAAGTGCAATTCAACTCCCAGTATTTCAGGAGAGGTCCATATTCGCAACCATAATAAGTTGCTATCCGCCAAGAAAGCAGAAGTGCTCAATACGTGTTCCGTCACCCGCAACAACAACCTGGTTATTGAGAGTTGAATTGCACTTTTCCTGAATGTTTGAAATACTGGACCTTAATTTTAATGCAATTGGGAGAAAAAATAACTTTGACTTTATGAGCCCGCAACTTTACTCGCTTAGTTTCATCTTCTTATCAATGCTAGATGTTACGATTGCCTTCTCATCATTGTCGACCCACATGTTGAATTGAACACAGCTTTGTGTGTTACCCATTTTACTAACATTTGGGTGTACCACTGATTAAACACCACGTTGTCTCTCCACTGCTTGGGCAGATCATTAGATTTCTTCTTACCATTTTTTATGCCTTGATGAAGTCTCTGTGTGAGACAAAACACGTGTTGGCGATGTTCATGTTGGGAGAA
Organism: Lissotriton vulgaris; assembly: GCF_964263255.1. Lineage (NCBI taxonomy): Eukaryota > Metazoa > Chordata > Amphibia > Caudata > Salamandridae > Lissotriton > Lissotriton vulgaris. The sequence goes on along the minus strand of NC_141700.1, from coordinate 506,454,037 downwards.
CCTACTTTTATGAAATATGAATAAAGGAAAATACAAAACTTATAAAACTTGAAGAAGACTCTCTTTGACTCTACATTGGATTATTGTTGACCCTTATGTTGTTCTAATGTTGTGTCTTCTTGTTAACTCTAACGGTTACAGTAGCTAGAGTTTTCACTGGTGTAATACGCAAACACAGATAAAATGTATCTTAATTGTTTGGTGTGCTGTAATTAGAATCTCATTCATTTATAGCATTTTTTTTGGTTGTACATTCCTGTGCACCGATATAGCACCTTGAGGTAGTAGGTGCCTTGAGTTTCTGGAGCACCCACAATATATAAATGTAATCCAATTGTTTATTTATAACGCGTATTTACTTGTATGCTCCACACTAATACTTTATAATGAAGGTTGCAGACTTTTCCCTTTTTTGGACACTGCTACCTTTTTCTAGTCAAATCTTTTGAAGTTGGTTCTGATGAAAGAGCCTTTTTTAACCCAGTGTTCTGGCCTCACTGACTGGCCGCTGGACATTTTTTATAGTGAAAGTTGCCTTCTTTTATTTTGCTACAATGCAGAAGAGTAACTTAGTTGTACCCTAGGGATCTGAGCTGGGCTGTTTTTGAGGGCTGGTATTTCATGGTCCGGAATGTTGTGGCCCTAATGGAATCATGGAACCCTGTAAACACTACTCGAGTTACAATCATAGCCTTAGAGGTAAAAGAGATGGTGTTGAAAGAGTAGGAGAATTGGCCCTGTTTTTTCTCTCCCAGCTCCTGAGAAGCAAACTCAGCCTCTGATTGCTTCCCTGACAGAGATCCTACAGAGAGCAAGAGGGGTGCTTTGCTACACAAAAATCTGGTCTATCATCCTTCTTCCTATTTTTCATCAGTGTCTGCTTGAGAAGCTTTATTCCCTTCTTGCGTTTTATCCTGGCCCCCTGTAAAAAATTAGGTTGATGAGGACGACGACCCTAAGCCAGCTCCCAAAGGCAAGTTTGTTCAGCATTCTGATATGCTTTTTTTCCCCAATTATTTGGGGGATAATCTTCAGCTACTGAAGGAGGAAGTAATCCACAGGACTAGCTCAGTCATGTTTCAACAGTTCGAGGTTCCAAGAATATTTGTGAACAGAGACATTAGAGATTTACGGTTAGATGATTGATGTAATCCTAATAAACCAACCTGTTCCACATTTCTTACTAAACTTGGTTTGCTAAGAGTGAGCTGGATCTACCTTCCTCCCTAATTCTGGATCCTTTGTTGGCTAATGTGGCTGGATGTTTATCAGTGGTTACTAACAAAGATATAGTTGAGGATCGTCTCGATAAGCAGTTGGTATAGTCTGTTAAGAAAAGTTATGCTAGACTAAATTTGGCTACCAGAGATAGCCTTTATGCTACTGAGGCATCAGAGATATTTGTTAAAGACTTTCATGCAGTTGCTGATACTGTGCAGTCAGGCCAAGTCCTTTTCTTCTGTACCTGTGATGTACTCAAAGCAATGACATTTGCACCAGAGTCTATGTTTACAGCCTCCAAGGCATATCCATTCAATGGAACTCAAAGGGTGAATGAAACAAAAATCAAAAATGTCCTTTGCTGATATAGGCATCTGTAGATTCAACTCTGTTTAGGGATCAACTGGAAGAACTTTTGAAGAGGCCCTTTGAGAATTAGAAATGTGTCCAGATCTTCCAAAGTCAGGCTAAGAGTGGGAAACCTTCCTAGCTCAGTTTTCTTAGACCTTGGCAGAGGCAGTTCAATCCTCCAGCTTCTAGGTGTCAATATCGGTCTTTCTTTTTATAAGGTCAAAGCGATGGTAATTCAGATTCCTCCTCCTCCTCCTCCTAAAACAGTCCTTACTATGCTGAGCATCTACCTCCCTTCTCGAGGCCGGTGGAAGACGGACTGTTTCTCTTCGGCTATGATTGGGAAAACTAATTTTCAAAACCCTGCTTGTTAAGAAGTAATCAAACATGTTTGGTTTCTGGACTATATGTCTGTTCAAGATTTTGACCTGGTGTTTTTAATTGAGCGTCTTCCACACATATGGCCCCTTTGCTTGGTATTGTGGCACTGGTAAAGGAAAGAGCTTCGATACCTGTGCCACCAAAAAGCTCAGTCGAGGGGTCTATTTCTCAGTTTTTCTGGTATTGAAACCTTCAGGCAGTTACTGACTAATTATCATCCTCAAGCCACTAAACCAATTTATGAAGACAATTCATTTCAGAAAGGACACTGCAACGGATCATTCCATTGATTGAAACAGGAAAATAGATAACATCTGTATATATCTGCAGGATGCTTAGCTACACATCCCAGTTCACCTCTCTCATCAACAATTTCTGAGAATTGTAGAAGGGGATTCTATTGGCAGGCTCAAATATTACCTTTCGGCCTAAAATGATCTCAGAGGATGTTTATTAAAGTCATGGCGGCACTGGTGTCAATCCTGCAGAGTGCTGGGATCCTTGCCCTTCCATACATTGATGATTTGTTTATTCATTCTCCTTCAGATTCCAGGACAGTGAAGGAGAAGGAGAGTATATGTTGTCTCTCAGGCCTTCAAGGATTCCTGATCAAAAATCTCACCTGACTCCAACATAAGATCTGGAATTTATTGGAGTCTGATTCAGGAGACATTTGTACTCTGTCTTACTTTCTGCATTCAGTGTTTCAGCTATGTGTCATTATCTGCCTGCCTTACGGAGACAGAAGTGGGATCCACCCAGTTACTGTTTCCAGGTTGAGGGAGACATGGTACGTTCTGGTCTTGGGATAAGTGCTGAGGGAATTACATGGGTAGATCTAGATGCAACTACATCAGTTTCTTTTCTAATTTTGTTTTCCCTTCATCTTTGTAGTACCACAAGTTCACCTACAGCTGCTTCCCCTATTCCGACATCGGCTTCATTAAGGAAACCTCCTTTTGGGAATTCAACCTGTTGTTTCCAGTAGCTAGGACAAATCAGGAGACTCTACAGTGTTGGTTAGAGTCATGAAAGCTTAAGCAAGATGTTCCTCAGACCCGCTCAAATCCTTTAGTCATTACTAAAGATGCTAGAAGCTGAGGTTGATGTACAATTCTGGGGATTCTGTCTACGCAAGCAATGTGGGTCCCATCAGAAAGGAAGCAGACCTTTAGTCGGAGGGAACTTGTGGGCATTTTCAGGACTCTACTTTGGTTTGCTTCACAGTTACAGGGCCAGACAGTTCTCCACACCGACAACACATCTGTTGTGGAGGTAAGGTTTGTGATCATTTTCATCACTCAAATTACCCTTTCTCGTCACAGTAGAAAATAAGTTACCTACCTGTAACTACTTTTATCCAGCATTGATATCTTTCATAGATTCACATGCTTGAACCATTCCCTCGTCAGATGGGAGTCCCACGGTAACATATTCAAGCAGTAATTAACAAATGCCATATGCTATAATGGCAATAGGCCATGAATTTAATAGTCTATCTGCACCCTGTAGAACACTCCCAGCAGAGGCAGTTTCCCTCAGATTTTCTTAAGCACAAATGGGAAGTAGTTGTTCCATAACGCAAAAGAGGGAAGCCTCTACGAGAAGGAGGGAGGGTTGCATGTGAATCTATGAAAGATGCCAATACTGCATAATCGTAGTTACAGGTAAGAAACTTATTTTCTAATCCAATATTGAGGTATCTTTCAAAGATTTGCATGCTTGAATCAGAATAGCAAGCAGTAACATAATGAAAGAAATGAAATGAAATTAGGATTTCTAAAGCGCACTACTACCCATAGGTGTCTAGGCTCGGACTTCCAGGGGGTGGACCAATGTAAGGAGAACTTCAGACAACAGAGTGTGTGGTACCGGTAGGTGATAGTACTGAGTTAGTTGTTAAACAGCCATGTTTTAAGGGCCTTGCGAAAAGTAAGCAAATTATTTGTGGTTTTTAGTGTCGGGCATTGAATTACAGTGCTTGGAAGTGGCTAATGCTAAGCTCTTGCCTCCCCAGGTAGCTCTCCTGAATTTAGGTACAACCAGATTAGCCTGGAAGGAGGATCTTAAAGTCCTAGAGGGGATATATTGTTGATAGAGTTGTTTGATCGGTGTAATATGCATTTATAATATTGTGTGTTGTCTGTCTTTGTTTGTGTTCACAGATGGAGGATCACACGTAACGGATACATTATCTGTTACATACACACGAGGAGCAGCTCCTCTGCCTTCGCTCTACTGACAGGATAGGGAGTCCCATGTCTGTATCCCGGGGGGGGGGGGGGGGGTTGGGGGGTTGGGGGGGATGTAACCTTTGCCCTAAAGAAAGTCCAGGACCTATACGGTCTTAGGACCATAACACTCCTATTGACCTGATTTTTAAGATTTTCAGGGGTCGGCCTGAGGTTTTTTAATCTTTAATCCCCCTGGTCTTCACTTATCATAAGAACTCCCAACACTGTGGTTGAGCCCATCCCGACCTGTAGGCGTCTGGGTGACCCGATGATGAATCATGACACCACTAGGGTGTGTGAGGGTAATTAAACAAATAGTGGTTTCCTTCCTCCCGTTTAGATTGAGTTAGGTGTATCCTTACACTTGATATTGCCTCCTTTTTTTTTTTTTACAGTTAGACTTCTGTTCTACTGACCACATGCTGGTTCATTGGAGTATATTTTTTGTGGATTAATGATCGATTCAGGACCCACAAGATGGAGGGCCTTAAAGGCTATGCATAGAGATTTGAACACCACCCGCTTTCTAACCTGGAGCCCGTGAGGTGGGGGAGAGCCTTGGAAACCGATTGATTTTTCATTATTCCTAAAAGAAGTCTGGCCACTGCATTTTGGACCATTTGGAGCTTGTCTAGAGATTTCTTATGGGAAGTCGGAAAAAACCCATTGCAGTAGTCAATTTTCGATAAGACCAGAGCAGTGATAGCTGCTTTACGTAGGTCTTGAAGGATGAAAGGGAAAACCTTCCTCAGTGATTTAAAAAATAAAGAAACATGACGAGGTGATGGTATTAGCGTGTCCCACAAAAGAGAGTTTTTCATCAGATTGGACTCCCAGATTTTTCACCTTAGGCACAGGAGTTGGGAGCACACCAATTTCTTGAGGCCACCAGTTAGGGGACCAAAATGGTGGCTGATTGCCAAACAGCAGCACTTCAGTTTTATCTGAATTGAGTTTCAGACTATTGTTGGGCATCCAACAGCCAATCTGTGACATGCAGTTGTGGAAATGCTCTGCTGTGCTGTCAGGGTTTTATGTGACTGACACTACTATTTGAGCGTTGTCAACATAGGACACAACTGAGAACCCAAGACCCTTGATCAGAGAGGCTAACGGGGTAACATACAGATTAAAAACGTGTGGGACTGAACGCCAACCCTTCTGGTACCCCACAAGGAAAAGTAAAAGAGGTGGATCTGTGACCGTTACATTCCACAAACTGCGATCTGTCAGTGAGAAAGGATCTGAGTAACTTGAGAGCGTTACCTCTAACTCCTATCTCAAACAGGCATTTAATAAGAAGTTCATGACGCACAGTATCGAACGCTGCTGAAAACTCTAACAGAATTAGGGCAGCTTTCCCTCCTTTATCTAAGGTTGTTCTGATGCATTCAGCAGTTGTGATCAAGGCTGCTCAGTGCTTTGTTGGCTTCTGAATCCAAACGGGAAGAAATCCAGTAGATTATGATCCTGGCTGAATAGAGAAAGCTCGGTGTTTATGGCCTTCTCTATCAGCTTTGCCGGAAAGGGAAGTCGGGAGACTGGTCTGTAATTGTTGGGGTTGTCTGCATCCAGATTTGGGTTTTTTAAAAGAGGAAGAATTGATGCCATTTTCCAATTTTTGGGAAAGTAACTAAGGTGGAGCATTTGGTTAAAGATCTCTAAGAGGTGTCCAGAGACTATGGTAGGGGCTAATTGTAAAACTCTAGTTGGGCAAGGATCTAACGGCGACCCTGATTTGATTAGACAGGTTGGTTACCTGACCCAATTGTAAGGGGGGAAAATGCAGAAAGAGTAGTATTCCTGGATAGAGACTGCAATAAGGAATCAGTTTCCAAAGAGTTGGCTTCACCAAAAGTACTTCCTGCTTTGGGCCCGTTGGAAGCTGCTGACTGTGGGTTAATGTTCGAGGAGGATCCTACTGGGTTCAGGCTGGAAGTTAGCGCGTTGAAGATAACTTCTACTATATTTTAAAAAAATGTAGCAAGTCTGTTACAGAAAGTGGCGTCCCCTTTGTGGTTCCTGGCTGGTGGGGGGATGCTAAGCTTGAGCACTGTGGAAAATAACTCTTTGGGAGTGTTCAATGCAGAGTTGATTTTATTAATTAAAGAAAAGGCAGATTTGGCCAGCTGTTTTTTATTGCATAATAGTTCTGCCTTATAAGAATCCTTGTCCCCAGCACTGTAATTTAGCCTCTACTTTCTCTCTAGCTACTTTCTCTCTAGTCTTCTACAGGATTGTTTGGTTAGTCTGCACTCTCCATTGAACCATGGTTCAGATGGTGCTGTTTGGTTATTATTTCCGCGTTTGGTAGGCGCTATACTGCTAATGGACTCGCTTATCCATTGATGATAGTCATCAGTAGCTTGATCAGGAGATACTGGTTTATTAGATTCATTTAGTGTCCTCGTGAGCTGGCCTTCCGAAATTAGGTGCCAAGGTCGGTAGCTGGAAGTTAGTGAAATCATAGGTTCCTCCAAACTGCGGCCCACTAAGTTCAGTTGGAATATTACTGCCTTATGGTCTGACCATGTTAGCAGTAGAGTGGGAGAAACATGAATAAAAGGACAGTCTTAGAAAATGCCATCTAGGGTATGGCCACCAGAATGCTTGGGCTCGCAAACTAGTTGTGACAAGCCTAATGGAGCAAAAGAGGCTATAAGATCCTGAGTATCTAAGTAGTCCCTATTGTCCAGATGAAAGTTAAAGTCGGCAAGGATGGTATAATCAGCAGAGTTAGCCTTAATGTCCTATGGTGACTTATCCAGATTTAGAAACGTATTTCTGGAGCCTGGGGGGCCTATAGATCAAGGCACAGTTAAAGGAGTATTTATTTGACAGAGCAATTTTGAAAACCAGGGCTTTGCAGCAAAGGTGTGGTAGGGGGTCAAACCTAACCATGAATTTGTCTTTAAAGACTGCCTCTGCTCCCTTAGCGACCTAGCCTAATTGACGAATAGCCAGGGGGGTGGAAGGGAGACCAAGTCTGTCCCTGACATAGCATCAGACCGTGTGTCGCTTACAAAAGCGATATCAATATTGGCACTGTCTAAAAAATCTGCCATTTCCAAAGCATGTTTTATGAGAGACCGAGCATTCAACAGACTGCATTTTATCATTTCTGCCATGCTTTTTCGAGTACTCGCCACAGAAAGGCTTGGTAAGTGTGTCTTAAATCCCTTGAGTCTGAGAGAGCAGACCGGGCAAGTTTGACATCCTAGTGCATCTTCAGGGGACAGCGTGGGGCCTGTGCAGCACCGGGCTTTGTAATTGAGAGTGAGTAGCTCTTCCCTACTGTACCTCAAGCCAACAAGGTGCACAGGAGCAAAACTAGCAGGGGGGCTGGTGCTGAGCGCGACCGGTGCGCGGACTGGCGCAGATGGGCTTGCCTTTTGCATGCCATCGGCACTCCCGCTGGGTGCGTCTGTGCTGCGGTTCCCATTAAATAATGTGGAAGGGTGAGCCGGTCTGAAGACTAGACAGCTGAACCTTCCAAGATGGCGGCTGTGCGTGTGCAAACAGAACTGAGGCACACCCAGGCACATCTGATGGCCGCAAGTCAGCCTGGCAGATTAGGTAAGGCAGCGTTTGTTTCAAAATACTGTTTGTTTACTCTTTGTTAAAAAATATGCCCCCAAAAAATGCCCAGTTAAAATAAATTACTCCTTCATCCTGCAAAACGCAGCAGTACAGGAGAAAACAACACAGTGAAACAGTGCAGGAATAAAAGTTAGAAGAGCCTTACTAGGCTGTCGTTAGGCTACGTATCCCCCCGGGTGTCTGTGGAGCATAAGGAATCATCTTGCCAGTAGCGAATGGTGGGAGACATTTAAAACATTCGTACATAACCTATATTGAAAACAACAGACACGTTTGTAGATGTCCATACAACATTATAATACTGTAAGAGTTGTTCCATATCTAGTTTGAGTAAGGAAAATTGAACTAACATATTTCAGGATAAAGAATATGAGGAAACATACAAATATATATATCTTCAGAGAAGAGCCACTTGTAAATGTAAACTTTTGTTTTTAATCTTCTACCTAAATGTATACTAGGAGAAACTTCCCAAGAGCTTTAAAATAGCACAACGTCCTATAACACAGTCAATGCAAAAAAATTGTTATAAATATTTTACCAGAAAGAGCCGCGCCTCAGCTGAACAGATGACAAAGTACCTCCTGGCCTACAGCTGCATCTCCACACTGCTCAGACTCCAGGCAGTAGTGCTGCATGAACATGTGGGTTCTTCTTTAGGTCTCAGCGCAACAAATATTTTCCAACGTCACTCCAGCTAAAAGAGCTGCTGGTGTAGACACTGATCTGTTGGAGTGTGCCGTAGCCCTTTTTGTTAAATGCTTGTCAGTCTTATCGCGACAAATCTATATTGTTGCAGAAACTCATCTAGCTACAGTGGTTTAGTGACAGCTGGCCATAACTGTACGCCACTAGTAACTGATCAGTTTTTCGAAAATCTTTTGTTCTTTGCAGGTAGAATTTGATGTCAAGCATACACAGCGCTGGCTCATCTAGTTTAGTTGGTTTTGGAAAGAAAGACGGGAGTATAACTAGTTCGTTAAGATGAAACGGAGATAAAACTTTAGGGATGAAGGTAGGATTAGTTCTGAGGGTCACAAAATCCTCTGTGCACTGAAGAAATGGTTTCTTAATATTGAACTCCTGTATTCACTAACCTTCCTAGCAGAAGTGAGAGCCAGAAGGATAGCCACTTTCCATGTTAGCAATTTCAATTCAACTCTGTGACTCGACTCAAATGGCTGTATCATCAATTGTGAGATAGCCATAGAGTTTCCATTCCAGAGGGCGTGCTCACACCGTAGAAAAAGGCACGGAAAAGACCTTTCAAAAATTGTTTCACCAGACTAGTAGCACAGAGGTTAATAAGCTGAGAGGATCTTCTGGAACGAGAGATCGAGGCAAGGTGTACTTTTACTTAGGCAAATGTGAGACTGGATTTTGCTAAAAAGAGGAGATGTGGCAAAATCTGCTCTGGTGATGCTTGACACTAATGTTAATTGTTTTGCTGGAACCAGAAGCTGAACAGTTTCCATTTAAGCCTGTACGTTTTGTTAGTACTTTCAGCTCTAGACTTCGCAAGGATATACCTGCATTCCTGTAAAATATTCATCTCCATGAACTCCAGTGCCAGGCATGAAAGTGAAGAGAAGCCTGTTCCAGGTGACATACCTGATCCTTGTCTCTGGTCAGGAGAGATGGTGACGAATGCACACATATGGGTCTGGACTTAGAGATGAAGAAGTTCCGGGAAGCAATGTTGTCTGGGCCATCTGGGCGCTATTAGTACAGGCGGAAGTGCTCAAATTAAATTTTGGTAAGTACCCTGGGAATCAATGGGGTGTGGGAACAGTGTAGGCATACATCCCTGATCATCCCATAGAAAGGGCATTCCCCCATGATCCTGGGAGAGGGAACCTGCTGGCATAGAACTGACATTTCATATTGTCCTTCGTGGCAAAGAGTTATAGAGCTGGTTTTCCCCTCAGTGCAAACACTCTGTCCAGTTGCTGTTGATTCAGTTCCCAATCATGGCAGCTGTTTTTTTGCTCTGCTGAGGGCATCTGCTAGGGTGTTGTGAAGACCCCAGATATGTTCAGTCTTGAGAAATATACCCTGTCCTGTTGTCCAATCCCACAATTCTTGCGATAGCATGTGGGACCTGGTTCCTCCCTGCTTGTTGATGTAATACATGCTGATCGTATAGTCCGTACGAACCAGCGTGGAAAAACCTGCTTCTTGGTAAGAAAGCTTGCAGGGACCCAAATACGGCCTTGAGCTCTAGACTCTTGATGTGTTTCAGTTTTTGAGCACTGGACCACTGGCCTGAATCTGGAGATCTTGAAGTTGGCCTCCCCAGCCGTCCATGGATGCGTCCGCCATTAAAATTAAATCTGGGATTGACTGGAGAAAGGCAAGACCTATTGAGAGATTTGGCCTGTGGTACTAACATTATAGGGCTTCCTTCATGCCCAGAGTGATGTATTTGAAGTATCCCGATATCTGCAACCACTGATGTTAAACCTCTTCCCGTAGAGGTCTAATCCTTAGCCTGGCTAACGGACAAGGTCTTTCATTGATGAGCACATGCTAAGAAGTGATTTGTACTTCCTTACAGAAACGGACCGTTTTCCTGAAATGGCCAGGGCTAACTTCTGCAGACGCAGTTCTCGTTTGTCTGAGAGGAAATCTTTGCAATGAACCATGTCTAGCCTGGAGCCCAGAAACAATATGGTCTGACTAGGAACAACTGATGACTTGTTTTGATTCACTGTCAATCCTAGACTGTGGAACAGCTGTAGACAAGCCTCTATAGTTTTGATGACTTGCAGTGCCTTTGGCGCTTTCAGCAGCCAGTCGTCCAGGTAGGAGAATACCTGGTGACCTTGAGTTTGCAGAGCTGCAGCTACCGGGGCAAGGCACTTGGTAAATATACTTGGTGCAGATTTGAGGCCGAAAGGGAGGACCTTGAATTGGTAGTGGGTACCAGCTACAGTGAACCTGAGAAATGTTCGATGGATGGGGATGTGGAAGTATGCGTCTTCTGGATCAAGAGAGGTCATGAACTCTCCTCTGCTGAGGCGATGCAGGATATCAGCAAGTGTTACCATCCTAAATGTTTGTTTCCTTAGGAATTTGTTGAGTTTTCTCAGGTCCAGTATTGGTCTCAACTCCCCTGATTTCCGCTTTATTATGAAAAAACAAGAGCAGAAACCCTGTCCCCTTGGCAGTACTGGAACCTCTTCGATTGCTCCTTTGGAAAACATGAGCTTGGCCTCTTTGTGTAATAAGTGAAGACAGGAGTGGGGGTCTACCCTGGGTGGGGTAGTTGGCGGCCGTTCTGTGAACTCCAGGGTATGGTCATAGGTGACCAGATCCAATACCCATTGGTCCGTTGTTATGTTCTAGAAACAAAAGCCAAAATCTCTGCCAACAATTTCTTTATCTAATGCGATACGTCACTGATATGTACAAAAACAGTCCTAGATGAGGTACCCTTCATATAGAGATCATGCAAACATTGAAATAGGAAATATCATGTTTAAAAAAAAAATTGCATTATAAAAAAGATATCAAACAAGATTAATTCAACAATAGTTGCACACATCATAGGCTGCACACGCACACACTATCAACCAGACACTGACTCATTCATACTCACACATTCCACCACATAAATAATACATAGAGATGTGCTATATACACTCTTATGGAACAAAAACACAAAATTTACATCAGCATATGAGCATCAGACAGGATATGTTGATACAAGAACTCCAAAGTTTGTTGCTCTTCATAATACAACACTAGTATAGTCCATATGCAGATTGATTCTCCACAAAAATAATCGCAGACAAGAGGAGTAAGGTTACTCCAGCGCCAACGCGCATTTTGGTGTCAGACCCAAAGTCCGGGTCACACCTTCATCAGGGCGACAAGGTCGTGTGGAAGCAAAAGGAGAAAGGCCTGGGTTGTACTGCCAGGACGACAGTCAAAGTATTAAGGACACAGATGATACAAACAAACGTATGGAGATGAACTTCAAGGGTGCAGTCAACAACGTAGATATGGTCCAAAGGATGAAGGACCTAGGCGAATCTTCAAGGTACACAAAAAAGCCTCCCGGTGGCAGAGATTTTAAAAACAATACAGAACCGGATATCAGGCCCTCAGGATCAGTGGTAGAAAGGGGGGCCTTCAGAAAGATGGATTCATGTCCAAATAAACCTCAAGGCGGGCACCGTTCTCACAACCGGAACTCAGTTTACCTTTCTGCCACTGATCCTGGGGCTCTGATATCCGGTTCTGTATTGTTTTTAAAATCTCCCCCACTGGGAGGTTTGGTACCTTGAAAATTTGCCTAGGTCCTTCATCCTCTAATGAGGCATGTAAGATCCATCAGTTTCTTCCTCTGAAGACGTTCTCTGATGTTTAATAGTCTGGAGCCATAATAATAGCCTCCCCTCTTTTTCCAGAGTTTTTGAGGAGAAAGCGCAACACATCTTGCACTGTCTTACCTCATGTTTGGGTGGAGGCAGTTTATACAATCCTTGTGTGGATCATCCACATAGACACTTTTCCTGCCACAGGTCTTAAATGGGCGGATAAGGCCTTTCTTGTCAGACATGCTGGAAAGCTGGCAATTCTAAGATTAAATCTAACAGAGTTTGAAAAATAAACTGAGTAGCACTCAGGGAGGTTCCCTTCACACACAACGTGCAGTAAAAATCTGAGGGAAACTGCCTCTGCTGAGAGTGTTCTAGAGGGTGCTGACAGCTGACTGGTTGTACCTAAAATTTGGTCCTTTTTCTAAAAAGGACAGACTATTACATTCATGGTCTACGGCCATTATAGTCTATGGTATTTGTTAATTATTGCTTGATTATGGTACAGTGGACTCCCATCTCGATGGGAAAGGATTCAAGCATGTGAAGCTATGAGATACCCCAATACTGGATAACTTATATTCCACCTCTCCTCTCCTATGTTATCGAATGGACATCCCACTATGTGCCCACCAAGTGGGAGGAGTGTCAATGGACATTAGGGGAGGGGCCACTTTATGCCTGTTCTGTGCCTTTCAGCAGACTAACCCCCAGATTGATGTATTCATATTGCTTTCATTAATCATGATACATATGCTTAGTTAGCATTATCCTGTCACATCATAGAAAACTATCTCAATAAAAAGAATTTGGAAAAAAGGGGCATTAAGGGAGGGGATAGAATTTCTTTGCTTGATACTAGGTCAAGTGAGGCCTGTAGGGAAGGTGACACCTCACAGAAGTAAGTTTTGGCAAGTAATTGGAACATTTTGTCTCAACAGATGCTCTAGCTCTCCCTTTTGGTAAATCTACGAGTTACTGATTGTATTAAGAGATGGAACAGATAAACATTTCAAAAGAATTGTTGGTATTTTAAAGAACATGGGTACTCCTGCATTGGTTTAGGTAGGGTTAGACAAGCATGGCAATGGTGCATTAATTTTTACACTTAGCAGTCACAGCACCAAGACTGCTAGCAAGTCTTGCTGATATATGTTGCTAGACTAACTTGCAGGCAGTGCACACATTCAGATGCATCTTTAATGTTCATGGTGCCCCATAGCTAGGCCTAGCAGTAAAACATCTAGAAGAAATGATGACTATCATCAGAATCCTTCCTTTAAAAATGTATCAGGTTAATTTTTTATCAGATTTCTCAAAATACCCACCGGTCTATTTTTGCAACTATCCAGTCTATTCCAACCTTTCACCAACAGTATTGTCTGGCTTAATAAACCACTGACATAGGCAGAATCAAAGGTCAATCAATAAAGTCTCCCCAAGACCCAAAGTATATCCTTGAGATCCACAGAGGAGAGGCCCCTCTGGACTCTGGTAAATCATATTTCTCTAATGATTCCTTGTCTTAAGAAGTTTATTCATGACTTAAACTCACAACCTCCAAATTTGCTGGTTGATCTGGATTATCATGCTGACAATTGATACACCGGTAATGCTGTTGTGTTGCAAGTCCTAACTGATCTTTAGCGAAGGTTTATTTTGTCTTCTCCCTGTCTCAGAAGGCTAGCTCTATTAGCCCCATTACTGGAGGAAAATGATGACTCATGAATTTGGCATGAATGGTACTTGAAGCTTGTGGCAGCTCAGCACATTCCATAAAAAAGGAACTGCGGCATAAGGTGTTTTCTGTGGAGGCCTCATTCTAACATGAAAGAAAGAAGGGGAGATCATGTAAATATGGTTTGATAGCCCAAAAACTAGTGACCTAACACTGCTACAAAAAAAGCCATGACTGTTTAAATTTAGGTATTAAAGTATGAAACTCATCAGGTCTTTAATCATTGCTGATCACGTAAAGACTAATCTCCAATATTCCTTACTTGTTCAAAATGCATGCCCAAAAATTGCAGTTGACACTCAAAAAGGCACTTAAATATTCATCAATCTCAACAAACATGGCCATGTTTCCTTAACATTCCATCTTCCACAGTAGATAAAATGATTACATTCAAAGCCTTATGCACCTTTCATAAGGGATTCTGGTGTAGGAGTCCTCGCCAAATACCTGGCCCGCAGCATCCCATTAATCCTCTTTAATTAGTTGTATCCAAATCAGATGGAGGATTCTCAGAAAAGGGACCTTTAGAGCAACTGGTCCTGCACTCCGCAAACACCTGCACTAGTCCCTGAAGACTCAACCATCAATTTTACAGGAAAGGTAGGAAAAAGCACCCTTTGGGGACAATTCTTTCACAGCTTTTGTGAAAGAAAACAGTCCTCCCTGTGGTCCACCGGTTTACTGTTGCATATAGAGCCTGTCCTTTCATACAGGAGGCCTATCTCAGCAAGCCTGCTGTGGACAGTGCCTTTTTGTCCGACATGGAATTTTTTGGATTTTGAGTTTGTGGCCCTCTTTTTCTAACTTTCACTCTTTCTCAGACTTGTTATTATTATTGGACTCCTTCTATGCATGAACTCTACTAAAATATTCTCCCCAGTCTGCTCTTCCTCCCTTATGTCTTGGGTGTAGCCTTCAGCTTCCTTTCCCCCTTTTTCATTTCAAAGTATCTTCCATTGCATCTTCCTATTTAAATTTCCCATTTGCTTCTGGACTTTGGCTTCCACTTTTCTTTTATCCTTCTCCCCTCGATAACTTCCACAAAAAGGAATAGCAAGCTTTATTAATATTTGTTAAGGTTTATTCAAGTGCTTTTCCAAGTAAGGTAGAAGTAATGCCCACCCACCCGCATCGCTGTACAATTAATTTCAGTTGCTGTTTTTCAACATGGTGCATTGTGTCTTATACAATGGTACACAGTGTGCAACATGACCAGCAATAAAAGTTTATGAAAACATTGTATTCCCCTCATCGCAAGGTGTAATGTACAGGAAGTAGAAAGCAACGGAGTTCAATCCCTTAACTAATGTCCCATTGAGGAACAAGAGGCTTTTGGACTATTTTTCGGTTTAAAACAAGGACAAAAATGTGTTTGCTCCGAATTTTCTTGATTTCAGCAGTCCCACCCCAAAGTGATCTATTAGGCCTGTGCTCCTGCCACTGTCTCATTGTATAGTGCACTGTAGTGGCAGAATGTATTCAATGGTACTTGAGTCTGGTACACCACTTGTTGTCTTGCAGGCATGAAGGTCTTAGTTCATAGGATCAGTTTCTAGAAGGCTGCCATAATACAGTTATTCAGAAACGCAATTTGTTTTTGCTCCCATTGAGTTTGTTTTCCCAAGGGATACTGTTCCTGAATTACATAGCAACCATGGTCCTGTAAAGATGTTAACCGAGTGCACTCTGGAAAATCTGCAGAGAGGAATTGCTGTATTGTGCCCGGTCATGTACCTCAGTGCTTGATGCTCTATATTAACACTGGAAATGGTGACTAGGGCTGCATTCTAAGAAGAGACATTATATTTCTAGGTTTGTTTTCATTTTTTTGTGTGTTTGTGTGTGTGTTTATACATTGCTGCTGGGCATACAGTCATGTAAGAAAGGGATATTTAAGATCACAACTTAACATGCCAACTACTCTCAGTTGGAACAAGATAGCTGAAAGACAACTCTGGCCCATCTAGATCAGCGTTCTTCGTAAAGCCAAAATCCATGGATATTCATCTTTATGCAGCTCATTCCGAGTGGATAAGTTGTGCTACTGCCACACCTCTAATGAGGCCGGCCTGGCTGATGCACTGGATTCATCTCGCCTGCTAACTCCATTTCTGAAGCGTGGTGGGATAAAGTGACCATATGCCATGTTGACATCATTTTCAATGCTTATGTGCTGGCACGACCAGCCCCTGAACATCAAAAGGAGCATAAACTGATATCTGATCTCGCCAGTAAGCTAGGATGTGGAATACGTTGATACTCTTGTACTTAATTAAAAAGAATACATCTGAAAAGTTGTAAAGAGGGAAAGCTATAATGGTGTTAGAAACCTATTGAATGGTACAGAGCGTAGCCACTTTCTCCAGCCAGCTTTCAAATTTCATTTAACCAAGTGGTGCTATACTGAGGTCTGCTAGAAGATAGGCACTAATACCTCAGTTAGTCTGGATGTGAGGCCTGTGGAAGATCTTGTAGAGTGAAATATCCTGAAAATAATTAACGATGTTAAACAATAAAGTTTCTGTACAATGTTTGTAGTAGGTTAGACAATAATGTATGCTATGTGCTTTTATAATTTAAAGCTTTAGTATCAGGTACCCCACAGATGAGAATGCACTGTAAAAAAAGTTTACTGCTTTTCCCCCATTGACTTATGATGATGTATTTTTCGTAAATGCCATTTTCTTCCACTCAATTAAGTGTATTTTCCTGTTCATCTGTTTAAAATAAACAATATTTTTCTAAATTGGTTGAGTGGGTATGAAGACATTGGATAAACTCAAATCAAATCAAATAAGAGTTTAATGTTATTAGTTAATAAAAACCATCACAATATACATATGCAATCCTTTTTTTTAAATAGTCACTTATCTTAGAAACATGAATATTGTTACAGCTCAGGTAAATCTTGTTGTCACGTTAAAAAACATTGTGATTGTAAAATGTATTCAGTCATTAATAGGGATACTCTTCATCGTTGCTATAAATTGAGATATGCCTCAATATAAAATTCCGCAACTCTAAGTGTCAGCATCTTGGATAAACTCATCATTTACCAACAGGAAGGATTGTGTCACATAAAACAACAGATCTAGGTATTGTTTTAAAATATATGACAATTGCATGTGCAGGACTTGAACAGGGTTGGTGGTTGTGCAGCAAGTAGAGATTGAGGTTAATAGTTGTTCACTGCAGTGAAATCGTATCAATGAGATACACATCTAGTGAATACTCATAACATTGGCTATAGATCCAAATCTGCCTCCTCTATAGCCACTGTTGCAGCTTCAAAAGGTAGGTTATAGTCTGTTTTCAAGACAACAAATGGAATCACTTACCTCAAGACAAAGTATAGAAATAAACACATGTATTGCCATTTTTAAACACTCATCCAATACAGTTAATAGGGAGTTTAATTGTAATAGAATGTGATTTTTTTCAGTCCGCCACAAAACATTGAAACTAGAGTTACTGACGACGGATCCTAACTCCTTCACATAGAATTGCGTTGATGAGTTTCTAATCTTTTTTCCCCCTCAGTGAAGCAGCTGTGAAAGAAATGCTAATTATTCCAAAGAGCTGGCAGCTAGGTAGCTGCAATCTATTGTGGCTTTTCTCATATTGGACATAGCCTGTAACTTTCTGCCTTTCTAGGTCTGAGGAAGTATCATTTTATGAAAATCATGTTTTGCAAACACACAGTCATTTGCTTGGTTTTCTTGGCTGTCTCTTCGTAAGAAAGCCTTTTGCCAGCTGATCCACTGAATGCGGATTGGCAGCCCTCTCAGCACTTTGAGAAAATAGCAAGCGCATTGAAGTGTACTGGAACTGCACATCACCACACAAGGCTTGTGGCGAGTGCTGCAAAAGCATTATTTCATCTACCAGTCCTTTGAAACCTTAGCTGGGGAAGGCCTCGAATATTGCTTCCATTCTCGGAGGTACCCCACAACACCCTTTGCTAACTTTATGTCAACACCAGAGGCTCATATTATGCTGTGTTTCTTACTGTTTATTTTTTTTTTTACAACAGCCAGCTAATGGCAAAGAAAAACATACCTAGAAATCCAATATGAAACTAAATGACCAGGAAACCCTCCTGCAGGATTAAAAATGTAAACTACACGTGTGTGTGTGCGTGTGGATGGATGTGTGTGCGCGTGTGTGTGTAGCAAGCGGCACAACTCTGGAATTTTGTAAGTCCTTTTTTCTTATTTTAAAATTTTTTTTAACAAACAAGTGCATCTTGTAATCAAGATGTAGCCTATACGTTTCGACCACGGCCTTCCACAGGGCCATAGAGTTGTGCCACTAGATTGTCTATTTAAAGGGACAAACCCTTGGTACCACCACCCAATTAAAATCAATCTTCAATAGACAAGAACTAGAACACTGAACCCCTTCTTTCTGAGACATTCAAAGGTCTCCATTTTGTCCTCATTCAGGATTACATACTTAGGAAAATATTTTCATACATTTTGTTTGTACAGCTTATTAAGCCGAGTACTAAATATAGATGTATCTTGTAACATCTGACAAAGTTTACTTCTTATTTTCTGTAAACTTTTTGTGTCTACTTTTATAACCTGGTACAGTATCCCAAGCAATATTCACATTACAATTTATGTTTCACATGAATATATCACATCCAAAATGGTAATAGTTCCCCAACCTTTGCTACTCAATTAGGAATCATTTCTTTCACCCATCTTTAGTTTCATGTTAATCATTTGTGCAAATTTTGAATAAATCTTGAATAGTTAGACATAATCAAGTTATACTTTTTTTGATCTGATAAAGTACCTGACGTCTTTTATACAATAGCATTTTGATCGCAATGATTCTGTCATACCCAAAAAAGGAGCCAGAAGCCCTCTATCTGATTCGCATTGCATCATTTAGCAGTGCTCTCAATTCATAGGCAGTTTTTCAATTTAACATTGAACAAGAGAAATGATTTCGTACATTATCATCAATAACTCGAAAAGTGCTAAGTGTGCTTTCTAAAGTGCTCTGTTTGCTGGGTCAATGAAGTCATGGTTGTAATATTTCTCTTCCAGGGGATACTCATCAATAGTCATAAGCACTGAATAATCCCTGCCCATGTGCGGGACCCCGGAGCATATACAACAATACATATATTTAGAACCCCAAGTACATAGTACTTCCAGGAATAAACATACATATATACAGGTATACACACCCAGATATGCAGCCTATAACATGCCTAATAGACTGAACAGCCAAAATTACATGGATTTCTGGTGTAAGAAAATATCACATGTAAATAAAGTAGCAAAGAACATATACTGTAGTAGTGTTCAAAAGCAACCCTTTATTTTCATAAAGAAAAAACAGGTAATTGCAGGCAATGTGTTCTTAGGCTGCATTGATGAATAATTATCCTGGGTATAACAAAAAGCTTGGCACCTTGCCTTTAAGGCTACAGAGAACCTGGACACCGTGCCTTTAAGACCTCCAGGAGCCCCCTGCTCCCATCATGCACCACAGGTGACAGTTAGGTCAGTTCTTTTTTCCGGCTCCTTCTGTGAGGATCCTGGAGCTGGAGCTCGGTCTTTTTTAGTCAGAATTTGATTCTAAACTACTTCATTCGACATTTTTCTTAGCTGGTAATAGTTTTAACTCAAGTCGAGTCTATCAGCTTTATTTCCATAGTAAAAATATCATAAAAGCATTACATAAAAACATTACAATAAAACCATGATGCTTAAAATCCAATAACTAGCACACAAAAAATGATACACTTTCCAATAAATTAGATAAGAGGGTCCGATACATGACCGCAATTAAACAATACATTTTAGCCTTTTACATCTGATTGACCAGGCCCAGCCTAGGTATTTGGCCATTCCACAAACATACAGTGACCGGGTATCCGACCTCAAAATTCGCAATGCGACAATGTGGTATCTGGTGCCCAGCTCCCTGCATACGGGTTTGAGCCACAAAGACCTAGGGGAGTTGTAGGCCAGGCATTCGAATAAGAAGTGGGCCACAGACTCCACTCTAAGGGAACAAAATATACAAAAAGGAGAAGTCTGTGCAGGAGTGTTCCAGCGGGCAGTCAATTCTCTCAGAGGAAGTAGGCCCAACCTGAATTTAAAATACAATGCACGGTCGAAGGATTTAGAAATCAGGTCCATAAAGGGTTTGCATAGGGGGACATCCTTAATCCTAAGGAACTCAATGGATGTCCTGCTGAGCTTGGGATTCGAGTCCAGTTTGCTAGCTACCCACTGCCAATACATGGATTTAAGAACATGTTTGGGGGGAGCGCTCCTCGATACCCAAGAATCTCCAAGACCCAAGTTGTCAAGCAGTGATTTAACATTGGTAAGCCACCCAATTTTAGACCACCCGGGCATTGACAATATTTCCAGTAGCCCCTCTGCATAGCTAGCGAGTTCAGGAACTCTCCATAGTCGAGCCCACAATAAAAGTGGGCGCAATTTGGCCTGGTCACCTATTGAACGACAACCCATATCCAACAACAATGGGAGCGTAGGGATGCTCTGGGGAAGGGACATTAGGTCCTTTAAGAATTTATTTTCAGATTTTAAAAGATGGTCAATATTACCTAGTCCCTAAAGTTCGGTCCCATAGAGCGCTGCACTAACTCCCCTTGCTTTATAAATGTCTAGGACTGGGGCAATAGGCCTAGAAGAGGTTGAGCGTTGCTCTTTGATCAGTGTCCCTACAACCCTTTTGTGTACCAACAACCTTTTTTGGAGATGGGGGCCTCACTGCATTGAGTCAGATAGGCGGATGCCCAGGTAATCAAATTCCTTGACCCTTTCCAGGGGTATAAGATTTAAAGAAGAAGGGCGACCAAGCTTCCTGGGGGGATTCAGTACTAGATACTTGGTTTTGTTGGTATTGATCTTGAGGCCCCTGCTATTACAAAAGGATTTAAAATTGTCCAGGAGGCTCTGTAAGCCCATCGGGGTCTTCGAGATGAGCAGGGTATCATCCGTGAATAGGAGCGTGGGTATTTTCTGTCCTGCCAGAGAGGGAGCGTCAGATGGCTGATTGAAGAGATGCTCCACTACCCCGTTTACATATAATGAAAACAGGGTGGGGACAAGGACGCACCCCTGGCGGACGCCCCTATCCACTGGAATTTTAGCTGTCTTCTGACCCTGGAGGCCCCACCTCACCTGCGCATAGTTCCCATCATGCAACTTAACCAACAGGGACAGAATGTAAGCAGGAATCCCCCGGTCGAGAAGTATCCCCTACAAGCGGTCCCGAGGCACCAGGTCAAAGGCAGTCTTTAGATCGATAAAAGCGAGGTAAAGACTGCCCTTGCCAAGTACTACCACCTTCCAATAAATGAGCATCAGTCTAAAGACCTGTTCAATTGTCCCTGTACCAGACCTAAAACCTGCTTGTAATTATGAGAGAATTTTGTTCTCGGTCTCCCACTGGAGAACTCTCTCCAGAACAACCTTTCCGGCTACCTACTGTGTAGAGTATATAAGACTAATAGGGCGATAATTCGCTGGGTCGTCCTGACAGCCCTTTTTAAAGATCGGGATGACATCGGCCCCCTTCCTCCAGACTGGAATCGCTGCACCATGCATAATAACATTGAGTAAGCTTGCTATGAACTTACCCCAATCTTTTGGGTGCCGGCGAAGTAGGTCCTCCGGTAGCCCGTCAGGGCCTGCTGCTTTATTTGGCACTAGGGAATTAATCACAGCTTCCACCTCTTTCGGTGAGAAGGATAGCAGGTCACTTATCTCGGAAAAGCCCAAACCAGGGGAAGATGTCGGTCCCAACCTCTCCGCAGGGTGGGTAGTGTAAAGAGATGAAAAATGGTCATACCAAGCTTCCTCCGTGATGTTACATGTGATAAGAGTACAATCTGGCCTGTTCCTGGTCCTTACCAGGTTCCAGAAACCTCCAGCATCCCTCCTTGCACTAGCAGCCTTTAGGTCGCACCAGAACTGATCGTCCCAATCCCTCCTAGCTTCCCTGATGGCAAGTCTGTAGTTCTTTCTAGTGGACCGAATCAACGCGGGATCTTTTAGCTTAACAGCCTTCACCAGCAACAGTTTTTAGCATCCGACACTTTTTAGTAAACCACCCCGGATTGTGTTTCAATCGTAAGAATCCCTACGTAAAATGTAAATGTAAATTGATACTTGTACAGGGCACTACTCACCCGCAAGGGTGTCAAGGCGCTTGTACGAATACCGCTGTGGAACCCATCCTGGCTTTCCCTGTGAGGTGTCCACTCCTGGGCACACCCAAGGTGGAGGCCAGGCATCCTTAGCGTTGTGGGGGCCGTTGTGGAGATTAAGCAAGCTATTGCCCAGAGTTGCAGAGTGGGACTCCATGATTGGAATAGGCACCGAGGCGAGAATTATCAGGTCCGTGGAATTTTGAGCCCAAGACCCGCCGAGGCGGGGAATTGAACCCTGCTCCTGGGCTAGACCTCTGCATCAGGGTCTGCCGCTCTAACCATTGAGCCACACTTCTCCACGCTAACCATTGAGCCACACGTGGTTTAGTAAGTAGGCTTCCCAGGGCTTCGATGGTGTTACAAAAGAGGCCAAGGACCTCAGACGGGGCCAAAGTGGAGGAGTCCAGCCTGGATACTGCCTCTTCAATCAAGGCCCCTAAATTTTGCACCAGCCCATCGTTAAGGACAACCGCGCGCCCTTTGAGGCGCCTTCCTCCATTCGATGGACAAACATCTGACGTTATTCTTGCTTGTTGTTGGGGAACAACGTGTGGGGATGACCACAAGGACTTTAGGCTCAAAGATAGGGGATTATGGTCGCTGTCCACGGTTGGCAGGACCTCCATATCTCTCAAATAACTCCAGAGCTTTAGGTCAAGTAAAATGTAGTCTATCCGAGAGGAATGGTCTACCCTGTTGTATGTGTGGGCACCTGAAGGGTCTGAAGATGTTTTCCCATTGACTGCCCTCAAGCCAAATTCTAGAGTCAAGATGTTAAGCTGGATGGACCGTTGGGACCATCTCTTAATTGGGGGAATAGTAAGGGCTGGGATGCCCTTTCTACCATCCTCATCACTGATGCCCAAAATTTCATCGTCCGCCAGGGGTTCGAAAGTACAATTCAAGTCCCCTGAGACCAAGACGTTTGCGTGCTTGCTACATTTACTGAGCTCTTCTCCTAGAATGGTAATAATTGGAGATTCAGAGCAGCCATTAGTGCCTCTGGCATAGATATTAAATATCTCAATAGTAAGCCCTCTGTCCAGACCCCTCACTGACACTTTTAAAATGTCTGGAGATTTGGAAGCAAGCTGTCTGGTTTGGCAGCCCAAGGAGACATTAATCCAAATTAAGAGACCTCCTGAAGGACGACCTCTCCCGGTTTTGGAGGAAATCGCTGGTACAAAAAACGTAGAGTAGCCAACCGTATGACAGGGTTCCATACTCCACGTCTCCTGGAAGACACAAATTCCATAGGACTCAATCAATAAGTTCCAATCAGGAACATCTAGTTTTCTGGCGATGTCCGCTATATTCCAGCTCAGTATCTGTATGTCACTGCTCAAATTTGCCACCACTGGGATATGCAGTGAACCCGCCAAATTACTCCCAGCATCAATCTCCACTGAGGAGATCCCCTACTCCCCCAACCCACTGATGTTCTCACGAGCTAGGGGGACAAAACAGAGTTCGTTGTGAGAAATACCATCAGGGTCCGCGGGTGTCGTCCTGTACCCAGACAAACCACCGTCCTTTGTAGGGGACTCAGCAGGCTTAACAAAGGAATAGGGAGTGTGTCACCAGCCATAATCCGGCCTGAAAGCAGCTCTACCGACCAGGGGCATATAATGCTGGTAAGGATCAAAGTCCGGATCGGAGTAAAGCCAATTATCCCTCCAACCCCTGGAATGCAGGCTAGCAATGGATTTGGGCGCCGAAACAGTTTGAAAATGGCTACGTTCAAATGTACCAATCCCTGTGTTCCCCATGGTAGGCAAGAGGTTACAGATATATCTAGCCACCCTGGGGTCCCTAAAGTTAACCAGAATGCAGTCCCCTGGCAGATCTTTGGGCCTATTCCCAACCCAACCATCTCTAACATGAAGAACCTTGCCATCAAATGAATTGGGCAAAGGTCTATTTTCAGATAGCCAAAACATTGTTTTATTCTGGAGTTCATTATACGATTCCTGAGTGCCTGGTTTACGGAGAGGTATCCCTGTAAGGACAACTACGTATGGCTGGCATTCAGGGGGAAGGTTGATGGTGGGAAGGTCAGTATCAATTTTGGCTACAGTAACTTTTTTGTTTAGGTCCAGAACATTACCCTTCTGTCCCTCACTGCGACCCACGGTGGTTTTGGTGAGCTTGCTCTGGGCAGTCAAACTTACAGTACGTCCCTTGGATCCTTTATCCACACTGGGCTTCTTACCAGCTTGGACATTGGATTCAGTGGATCCATCCTGAGTAGTTGGGTTTTCACCCACAATGGGTCTCGATACTTCCTCAATTGTTGATGGCCCCTTTGGAACCGGAGATGTTAAGTCCATCTGAATTGCTTCTGACATTTCAGGTATTTCCTCCCTTATTTTAGTGTGTAGTTTAATTAGGGATTTGAGAGAGAAAAAGTTATCGAGAGTGGCCTGCTCGAACCGATCGAGCCTCTCGGTCAGAACCTTCACCCTCTCAAGGACCGGGAGAATTAGTGACTTCAGCAGTTTTTCAATTTGGACCAAGGAGAGGGGGTTATCAGAGTGAGTTGGTGTACTAGAGGGCGCCGGCACCCCATTCTTTGGCTTATTCGAGGTACTTGGCGCCTGAACTCTGGGCGGAGAGACCCCATGGGGAGGGGAACTGGGAACAATGATTTGATGATTCCCTACCACCCTTCCTCCTGTGGATTTGTTACATGCCTTCGGATGCTTACTCATAAACTTCTTGGAAGGATTTAGGTAGTGTGGCCTCGAGTGGAATGCGGCTCTTTTCCGCTTAGAGGACACAAATCTAGGTCTGCTAGAGGGCACAACCTCTGGCTGCACCAGGGTATATTCTGGGAAAGTGGGAGTGCTCTCTGTGACTTGATCCCTGATTAGCACACACAAATCAACCCCCGATGAGGGTTGAATGGTCGGGTATATGCTAGAGTTTAGGGCGTTGAGCCTGTCGAGGCTAGCTCTAATGGCCCCTATTCTTGCCAGATCTGGGACAGGAAAGCTTTCAGCCAGCGGATCAGCGGCTGGCTGTACGGGAGATACTACCAAACCAGTGGGACCTAGGGATGAACGCTTCTGGTTACACAATTCTTTGGAAAAACGACGTTCAGTATTAGCAATCTCCTTACCAATTGCAGAGACTGCTCTAGTAATAAACGGATCCATCGTACCAATGACAGAGCCTCCCCCGGCCCCCTTTCCCTTATCAGATCTTGTTGCCATTGGCATCCGCGCTTAAGTAAGACGTGGCGCAGGCACAGCCAATAACTATTTTGCAAGGATTAATGTGCAAACAATACTCTACCTATGCACATAACGGAAAAGGTTAGGGGATGGCCCAGCCCAGCCCCCTCCGGCTCTGGACGGCCCAAGACGGTCCCGCCCTTGTCCCGGGCTTCTCCCGGGACGCTCCCGCGCAGCGGTAACTTGTGTCCAATATATAGTGCTTGTAGGGGTCGGTGGGCGGGGCTCGCCGGGAGCGCTGGACCAGGTGTCAATGATCAGACAGGGACTCTTGGGAGATTGAGTCCCTGCCGCGTAGCGTTGCTCCTCGCCCCTCCAACATCCCACAATCCTCCAAACACAGCTGGCCCTGGTGGAACGCCGAGGGTGTTGATGAAAACGGCACAGCGTCGCGGGTGCGGCAAGTTGTAGCGCTGATGCGCTAATCCAGTTCAGTTCACGCTACCAAGGGCTCCTCCTCGCGGGTCAGTACGGTTGCACAAGGTTTCCCACTGTCAGGAAGGAAGCAAGGGGTTTAAGCCCGTGCAGGGGCCGGTGGGCGGGGCTCGCCGGTAGCGCTGGACCAGGTGTCAATGATCAGGCAGGGAATCTTGGGAGATTGAGTCCCTGCCGCGTAGCGTTGCTCCTCGTCCCTCCAACAGCCCACAATCCTCCAAACACAGCTGGCCTTGGTGGAACGCCGAGGGTGTTGATGAAAACGGCGCAGCGGCACCCGCGAAGCGGGTGCGGCAAGTTGTAGCGCTGATGCGCTAATCCAGTTCAGTTCCCGCTACCAAGGGCTCCTCCTCGCAGGTCAGTAAGGTTGCACAAGGTTTTTAACTATTTTCTGACATTTTTACTATCTTTTTATGTCAGAAATGACAACTTTGTTTAACAAATGTCCTTCCTGTGGAAAGAAGATGGCGAAGTCCGACCCACACTCTGAGTGTATTGTGTGTTTACCATCCTCGCACAATCCACAGAAGTGTTACTACTGTCAGCAACTTTCTAAAAGAACTCTGCGTGACAGAGAAAAGATCAGACTGCATGCGTCGATGGAGAGAGGAAGAACCAGCAGTGGCCTTGATTCTCATTCTAAGAGGTCCTCCTCTCATCAGCATCAGAAGACCAGATCTCCTTCACCTGCTTTCAGAAAAAAGCAGATTCCAGAGTGCTCGCTGTCGGCGTCAAAATCGACGTCAGAAAAGCAGGTAGGTCACTCTAGTAAGTCGAGGGACAGATCGCCATCGAGAAGACAAGAACCAACGTTGACAAAAAGTAAGTTGGCGTCGAGGCATGCTTCGGGCTTGAAGCATGTGTGCGAAGGCAGGTCTATGTCGGCGCCGAAACATCAGTCGACATCAAGACACCGATCGACGTTGAGATCTCCGCCCCCTTCTCGAAGGTCGGCGTCGAGAAGTTCGACGACGAGAAACCCCTCTCCGACCCATAGATGGGCGATGAGGAAATCGACGTCGAAGGCATCACACACCCATTGCCATTCGCCGTCGACAAGGCGTTCGACGTCGAGGAGGCCTATGTCGAGAACATCAACACTGAGACATGAATCCTCCAGTGTGTCTCCACAGCGTTTGACGTCGGTGGTGGCGGTATCAGGATCGACGTAGAGACAAACGTCGCCGTCGAGGGAGACGATTGTTGCCACTGATAAGGACATACCTGAAAAGCCAAGATTGACGTCGAGGACACAGCGGTCGACGTCGAGAGAAGTGTCATCTTCTTCTGGACTTCACATTATTCAAGTTACACCTGAAAAATCATTGGCTCCAAGACAGAAGTCTCCTACTAACTATCGCCACGATGGCTGGAAGCGCCCACTAGACTTCCTGGAGCAGGATTCTCAAAATCTGTCGCCACCTAGAACCTGGGGGGGGGGATCTTTTCTACACAGGTCTCCAAGAAGGTATCGATCACCTGTGAGTAGGCGCTCAAGGTCAAGAGGGCATTCAAGATCTTGCCGCTCTCCTGCTCCTAAAAGAAGACGTAGATCTCCAACAACAACTAGGTCAATGAGGTCTTCGAATTAAAGATTACTCTCCAACTCTGTCCACTACACCCCCATCAAGGGTGTCCCCCATAGACGATCTTTGTAGGGGTGACAACAAACTGAATACCACTATGAATATTCTGCCAGTTTTTACATCAGTGATTTTTGAAACTTTACATCACAAACATTCTGCAAAGCCTCTTCTAACTTTGGTCCCAGGACTGTTGAAACCTGCAATGCAGACCTTCCTTACACCGGCCTCTGTGGGCTCAGTGCCCACCAGGATTGCCAAGAAATACAAGGCCCCTAACAAGGACCCCTTGTTTCTTCGTTCTGTACCACCTCCAGACTTAGTTTTTGTAGCCGCAGCCAGGAAAGCACATTCTACAACTTCTTCTTCAACGGCCCCACTAGAGAAGGACAGTAAGAATATGGACTCTCTGGGTATACTAATGAGCACTACTTCAGCATCAATGATAAAGGTGGCTAGTGATTCCGCCTTGCTGGGTCGGTATGATAGATCCCTCTGGGATTCCTTGGCGAGATTTTCAAGCAAACTTGCGAAGGAAGATCAGCAAGACTTCCAAGAAATATTGCAGGAAGAAGGACTAGTCGCTAACCAGGTTATAAGTGCAGTGGCAGATGCATCAGACTTGGCAGCTCATGGATATTCGCATGGCATCTGCTCAAGGAGATCGGCATGGCTTCGCCTCACGGGGCTTAAACCTGATGCACAAAGAAGGATCACAAACCTCCCATTTAACGGATCCTCTCTGTTCGGTGCACATGCGGACGATGAAATGTCCAAAATGAAGAGCGATTTGGACACGCTAAAAGCTGTTGGTTTAGAGAAGAGAAAGGAATTTAGACGTAGATTCTGTCCTTATGATCGTTGTTCCTCTCAACAGAGGGTTCACACCCCTCATTGGAACAGACAAAATCAGGGCCAAGGTCAATCCTGGACCATTTATCAATAGAGAAGACCTGGACAAGGCAGAGGATCTACGAAGCAGCAGCTTAACACCCCTAAACCATCAGCTAAGCAATGTGGCATGGCTTCCTCCATGCTCGTTGACCACTCCGGTGGGAGGAAGTATTATGTTACACCTGGAGGAGTGGAAGAAATTAAACGACAAGTGGGTTTTGAATATTGTGCAGAATGGCTATCTACTGAAGTTCAAATCCCAACCACCATCAATTCCTCCACAGCAAAGGCTTCTTCAAAGACCACCTTTTACAAGTAGAAGTAAGAGTGCTTCTACAAAAACATGCCATAGAAAAAGTCCCTATTCCACAACGAGATCAAGGGAGAAAACCCCAGCGGCTTCTGCGCCAGCTGGTAAGCAAGCTTAATACATGAAATGATCCATCTAGAAATAGAACGTTTTGAGGCAGAATGACCTGTTCTGATCGATCCATAGTTAACAAAGAGATGATTAGAGGGACGAATACCCTTAGACCTATCTAGATAGAATTTTAAAACTCTTTTCAGGTCTAGGGAATGCAGAGCCCTCTCAGCTGGAGTAGAGGGATTGGGAAAGAAAGTGGGCAGAGAAATGGTCTGATTTATATGAAAATCTGACACCACTTTAGGAAGAAAATATGGATGCGTCCGTAGTGCCACTCTATTCAAATGGAACACCGTGTAGGGTTCAGAGGAACAGAGAGCTTGAATTTCGCTCACCCTACGAGCGGACATGATTGCCACCAAAAAAGCTGCTTTCCAGGAAAGATGTTGTAAAGTAGCTTTATGAATGGGTTCAAAAGGTGGACCCATCAGCTTTGATAGCACCAGGTTCAACTCCCAGGGCGGAGAAGGAGGACGCACTGGAGGGTACACTTTTTTTAACCCTTGCAGGAAGTCCTTGACCGATGGTAACTGGAAAAAAGAGGTTTGAGAAGGTGACCTCCTATAAGCTGTTATAGCAGCTAGGTGCACCTTGATGGAATTAAACTTTAAACCTGCTTTAGCCAGATATAACAAATAAGGAAGAACTGCTTCTTCTTGACATTGAACAGGATTATGATCACTATGTATACACCACATATAGAATCGCTTCCACTTGCATGCATAAGAATGTCTTGTGGAGGGCCGCCTTGCCTCTTTTAGGATGAACATGCAGTCCTCTGGCAGCCCTAGATGCCCGTACTGTATGACCTTAGGAGCCATGCTGCCAAGTTCAGTGACGGAAGGTTGGGATGGTGAATCCTCGCGTCCATCTTGGACAACAGGTCCGGCCTGCATGGTAGCCTCTTGTGAGGAGTCACTGACAGGTGAAGCAGGTCCGTGTACCACCATTGTCTCGGCCAGTCCGGGGCGATGAGTATCAACGTTGTGCACGGGAGTGTTAACTTGCTCACCACCTTCGGGATCAACGGAAGGGGTGGAAAAGCGTACACAAATTCCCCTGACCAGTCGATCAAAAAAGCATTCCCTCTCGTTCCTGGCCGGTAGAACCTGGAGGCGAAGTCTTGGCATTTTGTGTTTTGGTCGTCCGTGAACAGGTCTATGGTGGGATGACCCCAGGATTGGAAAATTTCTTTTACCACTGCGTCGTGTAGGACCTAATCCTCCCTGTCGTCGAAATGACGGCTTAGAGCGTCCGCCCTCACATTCTGCTCTCCTGGGAGGTGGACTGCTGTGATGAACAACTTGCGAGCCAGAAGCCAATGCCAGATTCGTTGTGCTTCCAGCGACAGAGTTCGTGAGATTGTTCCCCCCTGCTTGTTCAAATAGTACACTGTGGTGGTGTTGTCCGTCTGTACTAGAACTGAAGCTTCGTGAATCGAGGGAAGGAACGCCTTGAGTGCTAGGTGGACTGCTCTCAGCTCCAGCATGTTGATGTGGTAGGTACTTTCCTTGTGCGACCACAGACCTTGCACCTGTAGTTGACCCATGTGTGCTCCCCAACCTAGAAGGGAAGCATCCATGATCAGTGTCTGCACTGGGGGAGGTTGATGGAACAGAACTCCCATCTGCATATTTTGCCTTTTGGTCCACCATGGAATGAAAGCTCGAGCAGCGTCTGAGAGAATGATGTGATCGTCCCAGCGAGCCGATTGTTGGTCCCATTTGTCCTCCAGATCCTGCTGAAGAGGACGCATTCGAAGTCTGGCATTCGGGACCAGGAAGATGCATGATGCCATCGACCCTAGCAGGGAGGCAATCCTGCGCACTTTCTGGGCCTTGTTGCGAAGTACCAGCAGACATTTCTGGGTTATCGAAAACTGTCTCTCCTCCGAAGGAAACCCTTTTCCTACTTCGGAGTCTAGCAGAGCTCCTAGGAAGTGAATCTTCTGGGTGGGTTGAGAGACAGATTTTCCAAAGTTGACAGTCGCTGGCAGAGCTCTATGCAAGTCTGGAACGGACTTCTTACGCTGTCTGGGGAGGGACCTTTCAACAGCCAATCGTCCAGGTATGGGTATACGAAGACCCCTTTGCGGCGTAGAGCGGCTGCTACCACTGCAACACACTTCGTGAACACCCGGGGAGCCGACTACAACCCAAACGGCAGGACTTTGAACTGAGAGTGGGAGGTCCCCACTAGGAACCGAAGAAATCTTCTGTGACTGGTGTGTATTGAAACATGAAAGTAGGCATCTTCAAGGTCCAGCGAGCACATCCAGTCTCCCCCTCTGAGATGTGGATATATTTGGTGAAGCGCCAAAATGCGAAATTTCTCTTTTTTGACTCACAGATTGAGAGTTCGCAAGTCCAGAATTGGTCTGAATTCTGCCTTTGCCCCTTTTTTCTGACCAGAAAATATCGGGAGTACACCCCTTTTCCCCTTTGAGACACTAGCACTCTCTTGATGGCTGACTTCTCGAGCAGAGTGGCCACTTCTTTTTGCAGAAGGTGTAACCAATGATTCGATGTTGCCATCGGGGAACAGGTGGAGGCTGATGACTGAAACAAAGACAGTATCCATTCTGAAGTCTAGATAACACCCATCTGTCGTTTGTGATGTTTTGCCACTCTTCCAAATGACCCACAAGGCTTCCCCCGACTGGAGTGGTCCACGGCGCTGGGGGAAGGAAAGACTCATTGCTTTGATTGAGCTTTTCCGGTATTGCCCTGGCGTTGATTCCCTCCTCCTCTGGAATTACGCTTTCCTCTATACTGGGACTTTTGCTGACCCTGCTGGTCTTGACTCCTCTGCCAGTTAGGGATTTGAACCCGCTGTTTTGAAGAGCCCTTGTTGTAGGAGCGGTATTTCTTTTTGAAATATTTTTTCTTTTCGAGCCCTACCGCCTTGAGTGTCTAGCTCTAGCGTGCAACTTGGTATATTTTTAAGCGACGGATTTTAAATTGTAAATTTACACTCTGCTTGCACTCAGCATACTTGGCACTCACTTGCCATCACTTTCGCCTTATTCAGACGGTCCCAGCCGATCTTAGGGTTGTAGACCGAGTGTTAGGGATAACATCCCCTACGGCGGCCATCTTCAGTGGGGGGCGAGAGCGGTGAGAGCGCTCTAGTGTCCTGTATTTAAGGAAACGGTTGCTCTCCGCGCTAGCGGTCGCGTTAGCGGTCGCGCCTCATCAGCGCGGGAGTCACGCCTGAGTCATCCCGTCTGCGCCTGTCCGCGCCTCGGACGTGCCTCAGGGCCATGGCATCACCATATGGTCCAGTCACCGACAATATACAGGTACCACCTACAGCTGATGCAATAATAAATTCAATAGCCTCCTCACATATTAAATACACGTCTGCCTATTTGAAGGCTTTACAACCGGCGACACTACCCTCCTGCAGATTGCTAAAGTTGGGGTGGGAGAAGGACACCTGTCAAACCTGCCAATTACACATTGACCCGGTAGGAATAAAATCCACTCGGATTGAATCTAATAAGAACCATCTGAAATTAAAGTCAAAATCTTTTTTGCTCCTCAGCCTCAATAGTCGCTCTTTACCAATGCACAAAACAGAAATATTCAACTTACTACTAGATGAGGCACCCAATGCATTGTTTCTAACTGAAACATGGCTTAAAGAGAGCTCGGGTCCAGACATAGCCATGGCACTTCCGGACACTTACGCTATCACTAGACTCGATCGTGATAAGAAACCTGGTGGCGGAATAGCAATTATTTTAAAAAAAACTTTCAGCTGCGAATTTAAACCTCTCTCATGTGGTGGCTGTGAAGCCGCAACCTTCAAACTTACGCTAACCCCTAATTTTACTCTATCCGGAGTCCTTATTTATCGGCCCCCGGGGGCACCATCCAAATGGATGACAAATATGTCAGAACTCATTGGTCCGCTAGTTATGAGAACTGCTAACTTCACAATCTTAGGTGATATAAACTTACATCTAGAGGATGAGGACTGTTCCCTGGCCAAAGATTTTACAACTGACTTAGCATCTCTTAATCTGATCCTAAAGAACTCAGGGCCAACACATCGTGCTGGTCACCTGTTAGATCCTATATTTTCTAATCTCAATAACATCGTCACGCATCCTGCCCTGCCCCTGCCCTTGTCTGACCACTACTTGGTTAAATTCACCCTTCAGGTTAATTTAACAAATAAAGACAATACACCTATACCTACTCAGTGCATAAGGAAATGGAAACAACTTGACACGGAAAGTCTTAATGCTCTCTTGGAAGAGCATAGCCCTTGCACCAAGACAACAGTCCAGCAGCTTTCCTCCACAGTTCAAAATTGGCTCTTGGCAGCCATTGATTCCACCCTACCTAAAATAAAAGCTAAAACAAAATACCCACCGCTGTCCTGTCCCCTGGTTCAACGAAACTTTAAAAAACGAAAAGACCAGATGTAAAAAATTTGAACGACAATGGAGAAGGAATTACTCACCAGCAGACGAGAAAAAATATAAAACTCAGTTAATAAACTACCAAAAGCTGTGTGGCAAAGCTAAAGCAGAATTTATCTGCACTAAAATCACGAATGCCTTAGACCACTCCAAAACACTTTTTAAATTAGTAAAAGAGATGGCTGGTTCTAATACGTTACAACCTCCGCCTGAACTTAATAAAATACAATGCGACCTCTTAGCAGCTTTCTTTATTAATAAAGTTGACAAAATTCACCAAGACATTAATCAAGCTTCTAACAAACACCATTCAGCCTCAGAAGCTGCATCCAACTGTGCATCATTTACTCCAGACAATGATACAAGTATTCCTGACTGCTCCATCCCGTCCGATGCATCTCTTGCCACACTTGATGAATGGCCCTTACTGAACCCTGACATGGTTCAAAGGTTGCTCAACACAATTAAATCAGGCTCACCAAAAGACCCACTGCCATGCTCAGTCTTAAAGCAACTTAACAGTAATGTCCTTGCAACCATCGCTGATCTTCTAAATGCTTCGCTATTGGAAGAATCTGTACCCAGAGAATGGAAGCATGCAATGATCCATCCGCTTTTAAAGAAAGCCGGCGCAGACCCCAAGCTGCCAGCTAACTTCCGCCCTATCTCCTTGCTGCCCACCTTTGCAAAGATATTAGAGAAGCACGTACACCGTTGCCTTACTGATTTTATTACCATTCACGACCTGCTACCTTCCCACCAGTCGGGATTCCGCGCAGGCTTCTCCACAGAGACTACCTTGCTGGGCGTAACCGAAAATATCCGCCGTATGGTGGATCAGGGCGAAACAGTGGCACTTGTGCTGCTCGACCTCAGCGCGGCATTCGACACCGTGTCGCATGCGGTCCTCGCCCAGACACTCCACTCCATAGGCATCCGTGGTGCGGCTCTCAACTGGATCAAGTCACTACTGAAAAATTGCACGTTCCAAGTCTTCTCACAAACCGCATGTTCAGATACTATGACATTCAAACACTGAGTACCACAAGGCTCTATTCTCAGCCCGTTGCTCTTCAACGTTTATATGAGTCCCCTTGCCAAAATTGTGGAGGGAACAGGACTCCTAATGTTCTCTTACGCTGATGATTCTCAGCTGCTCTTTTCTTTATCAGCTGTAGACTCCGACAACTCCTCTTCTCTACAACTCGGACTCAGTAAAATCGCTGAATGGATGCATAAAAACTTCTTAAAACTCAACGGCGAAAAAACCGAGCTCATCGTGCTGGGAAAAAATAAAGAACTCTGGGGACCCCAACATTGGCCATCTGAAATGGGCACCCCCCCTACCCCTGTCACGCACGCTCGCAATTTGGGCGTCATCATTGATGACTCGCTCAATTTGCATCAGCAAGCGGTAAAACCTCGGCTACATGTTTCGCCATATTAAAATGGCTAAAAAAAATCTGTTGGATGCTGCCTGAAAACACCAAGAAAACTGTTGTCAATGCTCTAATAACATCGAGGCTAGACTATGGCAACGTTCTGTACCTGGGGGCAAATAAAGCCACTGTCCGCAGGCTACAGACAGTACAAAATGCAGCAGCGAGATTACTATGGAAAATTCCCATCTCCACTCCAACCACTAAATATATCAAAAAGCTACACTGGTTAAAAATTGAAAACCGAGTCAAGTTTAAATCTCTATGCTTTATGCACAGGATTGCCACCAATACCGCTCCAAAATATCTGCAAAACCTGGTGCACCCCTATCGTCCCTCCAGGATCCTCCGGTCTTCTACGGCCAACCACTTTGAAATTCCAAAGATCAAACTGTCACGCATGGGTGGCAAGTCCTTCTCATTCCTTGGACCTTCACTTTGGAATTCAATGCCACATACACTGCGGTCTGAGCTGAGCTACATTAAATTCAGAAAGGCCTTAAAAACGTGGCTGTTTAATATCTAGTATTCTGAAGCCATATTAACAATTGGATCTACTGCGCCGGGAAACCCTTTGTTGGGTAGCTGTGCGCCCTATAAATGCAAGAAATAATATAATAATAGCTCTGATTTCATGCGCTGCATCTCTTCGTCCGTGCTCGCTCCAAATAGTGAAGTCCCTGAAAAGGGCAAGTTCAGAATGCACGCTTGGTTTTGAAGCCGTTAGGCGCAACCAGGATGATCTTCTCGCCGATATTCCATGGGCATATTCATGCGCCGCCAGGGTAGTCCCATCCGCTGCGGCACTTATAATTTGGTTGGAGACTTGACTGCCCTCCAGAAGGATCTCCTCAAAGTCCTTATGGTCTTCATGAGGGAGCTTGTCCACAAAATGCTGTAGAGAATCCCACAGGGACCTATTGTAACGCCCTAAAAGGGCCTCTGCGTTGGAAACCCTGAGAAAAGACGCTGAAGTACTACAGACTCGTCTCCCCCACAAATCTTGCGTCTTGTTGTCCTTGTCCGGAGGTACAGTAGCAGAAGAGGAAACCGCACTGGACTTCTTTGCTGCTGCGATGATTACTGAGTCCGGGGGCGGATCAGCTCTTAGAAACAGAGGGTCCTCCTCTGGAGATTTGTATTTCTTCAGGATCCTCGCCGGAGCCGCTTTGACCGTTGCTGGAGTGAGGAATACCTCTATCACCGGATCTATAATACCAGGCACTAACGGCAAAAGGGGTTTAGGTGCCGACCTGTGATGCAGCGTTTCAAAAATCACTGAGGTCTTGACCTGCGGAGCTGTTAAGGGAACTCCCAGTTTTAGAGCCCCTCCACCCAGTATGTCCTGAAAGGTGAAGATATCATCGATCGGAGATACCCTTGATGGCGGGGAATCTGTCAGAGTGGGCGAGTAGCCTCTGTGGGAGCGTGTCGGAGAAGAAGAGGTAGTAGGTGATGATTGTTCTCTCCTCCTGCTCCTAGATCTTGATCTACGCCTGGGGATCGAACCCTGGAGCATGATCTTTTCCGACGGCGAACCGGGGAGCGTGATCTTCACTTGGAACTCACCGAAGAGCGAGACCATTCTCTAGGCCTAGAGATAGGCTGCTACAATCGAGACGTTGTCTCTTTGTCTGTAGCCCAGTGATGTAGAGGTGCATACCATCGTGGAGACAGTCTGACGGCAGGAGTCTGCTGTGCGGCGTCCCTCACTGGAGAGCGTGCAGGTATTACATCCTTTCGCCCATGTGGAGTAGGTGAAGGGGAGTGCCTTGATCCTTCGCCACCCGACGTGTAAATGATCACATCCGGGCCGAAAGATGACCTTGATGAGGAACACAGGCTCACAGGAGAAGCAGTGCGACTGTGAGAACCACAATGCTCTGAAGTTCTCTTCCTCTTGGCAGCGTGACTGATGCTCTCTGGAGAGCCCTGGGCACCTTCCGCAGCTGAAGCTTTTCTTGAGGACCTTTGAGATGTGGCCCATGACTCGAAGACGAAGCCGGCCGGCTCGACGTCTCGGTGAGTTGTGCCACCACTGGCTGATGACTCTGAAGAGACTGCACTGGAGTCCCATGTCTCGACGTCGAGCGCCTATGACTGGACGTCGACGGAGGATGCTCGGTCGCTGAATGTCCTCGACTGGACTGCGATGGATGTCTCGACGACGAACGACGATGTCCTGTCGATGACGGTGAATGCCTCGATGGCGAGACGCCGGTGGAGGATGCCTCGACGTCGACCATCGATGGTGGGACGCCGACGGAGGGTGCCTCGACATCGGTCGCCAATGGCCTGGCGACGACGGAGGATACCTCAACGTCGAGCGTAGATGATGGGACGCCGACGGAGGGTGCCTCGACATCGAATGCCAGTGACTAGGCTTTGACGGAGGCTTCGACGTCGAAGACTGTACCTGAGGCTTCGACGACGGAGGTCTCGACGTCGATCTTCTATGCTCCAACGTCGACCTCTCCCTCGACGCTGCACGTCTTCCGGTTGACGGCAGCGGAGTTACCTTGACTCTCGACGCTGAAGTCTTCACCATCGAGGGGAGTTGACTCGTCATCGTCGTCGGTGGAACCTTAGACGCCGATCTCTACGCCGAAGGAGAGCAAACCGGGACATCTCTCGAAGTCGACCGCGCCCTCCGCTTTTTCTGTCTCTTTGGAGACCTGCCTCTCTCAGAAAGTCCATAAATTCGGGTTTTTTCTCTGTCATTGAGAGTTCTACTTGACAAGGACTTGCAATGATCACAGCTTTCTGGAGACTGAGAGTCAGGAAGACAGAGGATACACACAGGATGTGTATCAGACTTAGCTTTCTTCTTCCCACAAGAAGGGCAGGGATCAAAAAGCGAAGGCATTTTTGACAAAAAATCAACTTTTTTTGAGCCCAAAAAAGGTAGCACTAGCTCTCTAAGGCTAAAAGCAGTCGAGTGAATACAAAAATTGAAGGAAACACTAAATATTTTTGACAGAAAGTCAAACAAAGGTGGGAGCTGTTTAACTAGGGTCCTGACTAAAAGAGCCAGAAAGAACAACTGACCTGTCACCCCTGGGGCATGATGGGAAGCCTGGGGTCATGGCTGCCTTAAAGGCACGGCACCAGTTTTAACTGAAAATGCTTTCAGTTTCTGTGTTATTCACTTTTCAATGCAGCCTATGGCTGACAATGTCTTTTATGAGCATTTTTCAAGATTTAGGAGTGTTTTTACTCATTAAACCCAAAGTTCAAGGACTATTTGACCTAATGTGTCTTTTGTTTCCTTTCTAATTGCTGTATATATACAAGTGTTTACATTTTCTAGCCTTGGTTTTGGAGCTGCATTGGTGTGAGAAAAATGATATATGTATTTACATATATTTGGAACGAGATATATGTGTTGTCTACATATATATTTTTATATTATTTCCGGGGTCCCGCACATGGGCGGGAATATTCGGTGCTTATGATATTGATGAGGCTCCCCTGGAAGAGAACCTCCTTTTTACTCAGAATCCTACAGTCAGGCAGGTGTCATCGCTGCTGGGATTGATGGCATCATGCATCCTCATCATTCCGAATGCCAGGCTGAACATGTGTCCTTTGCAGCAATATCTGGAAGATCAATGGAAGCAAGTGTCTGATCTCTGGGGCGATCAGGTGCTTCTCTCTCAGTCAGCCAAGGATTCCATCAAATGGTGGATGAAGAGATCCAACCTCATGAAAAGAGTTCAATTTAACCTGGACCCTCCTACACAAACAATAGTCACGGATGCGTCACTCCAGGGATGGGGTGCTCACATGGGTGTCTTCAAGTTCAAGGCTTATAGTCGGAGACGGAACAAACCTATCATATCTTGGCGTTAAGAGCAGTACATCTAGCTCTCAAATCACTATACCCGTCACTTCAGTCTCAGTACCTGCTGATTCAAATGGACAACATGACCACAAGGCATTACTTAAACAAGGAGGGGGGTACTCGATCAAGGCCTCTCTACCTAGAGTCACAAAGCATCTCGAAGTGGCTTCTCGCAAGAGGTTTGAGCACTGTAGCAAATCATCTTCCGGGGACTCTCAACGTCCAAGCGAATGCCCTGAGCAGAGAATAAGTCGAGGAGCCCGACTGGTCTCTCAACGACGAAGTCATTCGAAGCATCTTCCAAGAATGGGGAACACCGGATATAGACCTGTTTGCAGACGCGGTAAACGCAAAATGCCCTGTCTTCGCAGCCAGGTTTCCTCAACCAGGATCTCGGGGCAATGCCCTTTTAATAAACTGGTATCAGACATTACTGTACGCCTTTCCACCAATTGCAAGGATTCACACAGTAATCAACAAGTTTTACAGGACCAATTCCAGAATGATTTTGATAGCTCGGAATGGCCGCGTCAGTGGTGGTATCCGGATCTCCTGCAACTATCAGAAGTTCCACACAGGAGGTTGCCATGCAGGCCAGATCTACTAACCAAGAATGAAGGGAAGGTATTCCACTCCAATCTACCATCCTTGCGGTTGACGGCATGGCTCCTGAAGTCCTTCAATACGGACATTTAGTCTTATCCCCAGAGTGTATGAACATTCTAAAAGAGGCTAAGAGGCCCTCCACAAGGCAATCCTACACTTTTTAGTGGAAGAGGTTTTACTTATGGTGTATGAACAATGTACATGATCCCGTCCGGAATCAGGAATAGGTGCTTTTACAATATTTACTGAATTTAGCCAAATCTGTTTTGAAATTTTCTTCAATTAAGGTGCATCTTGCAGCTTTTCCAGCGTATAGAAAGTCAGCTAATCAAATTTCTAACTTTAAATTCCCTGTTGTCAAGGACTTTCTCGAGGGATTAAAAAAGGTTTATCCACAATTTAGAGCTCCATCGCCACCTTGGGAGCTCAACATTGTATTAGCAAAGACTTATGAGTGCTTCCTTTGAGCCTATTCATAGAGCTTCTTTGCAACATTGGACGTGGAAAGCTGCTTTTATGATGGATTTCACCTCTGCTCGCAGAGTAAGTGAAAATCAGGCGTTATGCTGCAAAGAGCCCTACATTGTTTTTCATGCAAACAAAGTGGTTCTAAGAACGCATCCGAGTTTTCTACCAAAGGTAGTTTTGGATTTTCATATTAACCAAACAATCACTCTGCCCACTTTCTTTCCGAACCCTTCAAACCCTCCGAAAAGGTCCCTCCACTCGTTGGATCTTAAGAGGGTTTTGAAGTTTTACTTGGACAAAACAAAAAGCTTGAGAAAGACAGACCGTCTGTTTATAAACTGTTTATAAATACTGGTTCTGCCGCTTCGAAGAGGTCTATTTCTAGGTAGATTGTGTCTTGTATTTCCTTGTCTTATCAATTGGCCAATAGAGTCCTTCCTGGCAAGCCTAATGCCCATTCTACCAGGGGGAAGGCTTCTACCACAGCTCTCCTTAGAAACATTCCTCTGGTAGAGATTTGTAAAGCAGCCACATGGCGCTCAATGCGTACTTTCACGCGTCATTACTGTTTGGACTCTGATACGCAGGCGGATGCTCAATTCGGGCAAGCCTCACTAAAAAATCTGGGATAATTACTTGTTAGATGCTATCAGCCTGATTCATGAAGCTAAATTGCGCTCGCAATAGCTGCGAAAATGCTATCGCGGGCGCAATTCCCATAATCGGTATTCACCACGAAAATTGCGAATTCGCTAACACAGAATTGCGAAATCGCTAAAAGATTCGCAGATTCCCGGCAGTAGACCAGTTGCGAATCGGAAATAGCGAGAAATCACGGATTCTGCGAAAATAATAGCGAAATCGCAATTTCCTCGCAATCGGGATTCATGACAAATCGCAATTAGCGAAAAACCCCAAAATCGCATTTTGCGAGGCGCAATTTAAGGACAACCCAAAGCAGGTGGTAACCATCAAACCCATAGTAAAAAAAAAATTTAAAAACCGTTGGCCAGTCAGCAACTGGTGCTGGCCTGACCAAACACACTTAAGGTGAAGCAGCATCAGCATAAGGAGTGTCACAATGCCAGGAATGTACATGGTGGTCAGGCGGCGAAGGCTACAGCGAGCAGCACGGAGGAGACGCAGAATCCAGGCCAGGATATTCCGCCAGCGGGTCACCCTGCTGGGCCAAACCAGAGAGCAAATTTACGCAAAGTACCGCCTGAATGGGGCAATGATCATCAAGCTAATTCAGGACCTTGACCCCCTGATGCAGCACCCAACAAGGCGGACCAATGCCGTGCCAACACATGTCCAGGTATTGTGTAGCCTGCACCTCCTGGCCTCCGGGAGCTTCCAGGGGATAGTTGCGGCTGCTGGGGGGATATCCCAGCCCACCATGTCCCGCTGCCTAGGGAGTTTCCTTGACGCAATGCTGACCCAGCTACACCACCACATCAAATTTCCAACAAGCCAACAGGAATTGGATGAGACCAAGCTTCAATTCTACAATGTTGCGCATTTCCCACACGTGATAGGATGCATTGACTGTACCCACATCCACATCTGCCCACCAGCTGCAACGGAGTACATGTACCGCAATCGCAAGTCCTACCACTCCCTCAACATCCAGATGGTCTGCAATGCTAAGACATACATCACGGACATAGTGGCACAGTACCCGGGGAGTACACATGACTCATTCATAATCCGGCACAGCGGCCTCCTCACACGACTGGCCAGGGGAGACTTTGGGGAACGACACCTACTTGTTAAGTACACTTTGCCCACAATGTCACACTGCGATGAAGTAGCTGCGCTGCACAGGCACTCACCCTCTGCTCCTCTCATTCAGGTGACAGTGGCTACGCCCTGCGTGAATACCTCCTCACCCCATACCTCAATCCTGCTACACCACAGCAACGGCGTTACAACGTATCACACATACGCACAAGGAATTGCATTGAGAGAACTTTTGGGCTACTGAAGAGCAGATTCTGCATACTTCACAAGACAGGTGGGGCCATGTACTACAGTCCTGATGTGTGCTGCAGCATTGTGGCTGTGTGTGCAATACTACACAACATTGCTACCAAGCGCCGGATACCTGTCGACATCTCTGGCAGTGAATCGGAAGGGGACGACCGGCCACCTGCACATGCGCGCCATGCACGCGGGAGAACCCAGCTGAAGGCCACAGACGCCGCAACCACATCACAATGAACAGTTTCTAGTGCACCCTCTCCCCTCACCCAACAAATCACAATTGCATGCAAAATGAAATAATGACAGAACGCCAATGTGTGATGCTATATTAAATATTATTGTTTGATTCACAATAATAGTGCAAGTTGCCATCCTTCCATTGCAAACAGTATTGCCCCATACTGCTGCGTCCAATACACAGGGCAGGCTTATGTTCAGCCTGTGCCTGTACAAGTACATGCAAGTCAGGTGCGCCTCCGGCGCGAAGCACCCAAGCGCCTCTCCGGCTCCTCCTCAGCCACCGCACGTGACCCTGCAGTGGGCCTGGTGCTACGTCTCAACGCCCCTACGTGTGAGGCAGAGTGGCTGCTCACACTTGAGGTGCCCTCGCTGGCATCGTCCCCCCCGACAGTGGCAGGTAGAGCGGGATGAAGTGCCATTACGGCAGTGGTGAGGTGCTCTAATACCCTGGCCACATCCTCGCAGCATTGAATGAGCTGCTGCTGCTGCTGCGCCAGGGACCGGCGCAATAGCTGCGACGTGGCATTCCCGATCACGTAGTTCGACCGAGTGTAAGCCGTCAGCCGCGTCAGTAGCTGCCGGTGGCGCCGGCGGGCCGTGTTGCGCTGGGATATCATAGCAGCTGTGTTGGCCTCCATGGCTGCCGTCATGCGGGCCATCCCCTCCCCCACACCTGCCATGGCTGCCGTCATGCGGTCCATCCTCTCCCCCACACCTGCCACACTGCGGCCAATGTTATACAGCTGCAACTGTATGGCCCCTTGCCGGCGTGCCTGCAGCTGGTGAATGCGTAGCAGAATGGTGCAGTGAGCTAAAAATCGGTGATGGATCAAGCCCTGATATCTTGACTGGGTAGGAGTATTCTGCATCATTCAGAAACTCTGTCCATCACCTTTTCCAAAATCGATTTTGTCCACAATAAGTGTGGGAGGGTATACTCAGACGTGAGTCCCTTGGTCATTGCACCATCAGGATTCAAGCAAGCCGGGCCGACGACGGCTGAAATGCCAGAAACCGGTCCCC
Source organism: Lissotriton vulgaris (assembly GCF_964263255.1). NCBI lineage: Eukaryota > Metazoa > Chordata > Amphibia > Caudata > Salamandridae > Lissotriton > Lissotriton vulgaris. Next base: position 506,411,368 of record NC_141700.1, on the reverse strand, counting down.
AGAAGCTTGTCTCCTTCCCGGTATAAGAATTGGCTTGGTAGTTTGGTTTGCCCTGTTCCCATCATGCACTGGGACAGGAACAGACTAATTTGCATGTAGCCAGGTTCTGAGCTGGGATGGTGCAGTGAGCTAAAAAACAGTGATGGATCAAGCCCTGATCTCTTGACTGGGTAGGAGTATTCTGCATCATTCAGAAACTCTGTCCATCACCTTTTCCAAAATCGATTTTGTCCACACTAAGTGTGGGAGGGTATACTCAGACGTGAGTCCCTTGCTCATTGCACCATCAGGATTCAAGCAAGCCGGGCCGACGACGGCTGAAATGCCAGAAACCGGTCCCCGGAAGCTTGTCTCCTTCCCAGTATAAGAATTGGCTTGGTAGTTTGGTTTGCCCTGTTCCCATCATGCACTGGGACAGGAACAGACTAATTTGCATGTAGCCAGGTTCTGAGCTGGGATGGTGCAGTGAGCTAAAAAACGGTGATGGATCAAGCCCTGATCTCTTGACTGGGTAGGAGTAGTCTGCATCATTCAGAAACTCTGTCCATCACCTTTTCCAAAATCGACTTTGTCCACACTAAGTGTGGGAGGGTATACTCAGACGTGAGTCCCTTGCTCATTGCACCATCAGGATTCAAGCAAGCCGGGCCGACGACGGCTGAAATGCCAGAAACCGGTCCCCGGAAGCTTGTCTCCTTCCCGGTATAAGAATTGGCTTGGAAGTTTGGTTTGCCCTGTTCCCATCATGCACTGGGACAGGAACATACTAATTTGCATGTAGCCAGGTTCTGAGCTGGGATGGTGCAGTGAGCTAAAAAACGGTGATGGATCAAGCCCTGACCGCTTGACTGGGTAGGAGTATTCTGCATCATTCAGAAACTCTGTCCATCACCTTTTCCAAAATCGACTTTGTCCACACTAAGTGTGGAAGGGTATACTCAGACGTGAGTCCCTTGCTCATTGCACCATCAGGATTCAAGCAAGCCGGGCCGACGACGGCTGAAATGCCAGAAACCGGTCCCCGGAAGCTTGTCTCCTTCCCGGTATAAGAATTGGCTTGGTAGTTTGGTTTGCCCTGTTCCCATCATGCACTGGGACAGGAACATACTAATTTGCATGTAGCCAGGTTCTGAGCTGGGATGGTGCAGTGAGCTAAAAAACGGTGATGGATCAAGCCCTGATCTCTTGATTGGGTAGGAGTATTCTGCATCATTCAGAAACTCTGTCCATCACCTTTACCAAAATCGATTTTGTCCACACTAAGTGTGGGAGGGTATACTCAGACGTGAGTCCCTTGCTCATTGCACCATCAGGATTCAAGCAAGCCGGGCCGACGACGGCTGAAATGCCAGAAACCGGTCCCCGGAAGCTTGTCTCCTTCCCGGTATAAGAATTGGCTTGGTAGTTTGGTTTTCCCTGTTCCCATCATGCACTGGGACAGGAACAGACTAATTTGCATGTAGCCAGGTTCTGAGCTGGGATGGTGCAGTGAGCTAAAAAACGGTGATGGATCAAGCCCTGATCTCTTGACTGGGTAGGAGTATTCTGCATCATTCAGAAACTCTGTCCATCACCTTTTCCAAAATCCATTTTGTCCACACTAAGTGTGAGAGGGTATACTCAGACGTGAGTCCCTTGCTCATTGCACCATCAGGATTCAAGCAAGCCGGGCCGACGATGGCTGAAATGCCAGAAACAAGTCCCTGGAAGCTTGTCTCCTTCCCGGTATAAGAATTGGCTTGGTAGTTTGGTTTGCCCTGTTCCCATCATGCACTGGGACAGGAACAGACTAATTTGCATGTAGCCAGGTTCTGAGCTGGGATGGTGCAGTGAGCTAAAAAACGGTGATGGAAAGCCCTGATCTCTTGACTGGGTAGGAGTATTCTGCATCATTCAGAAACTCTGTCCATCACCTTTTCCAAAATCGATTTTGTCCACACTAAGTGTGGGAGGGTATACTCAGACGTGAGTCTCTTGCTCATTGCACCATCAGGATTCAAGCAAGCCGGGCCGACGACGGCTGAAATGCCAGAAACCGGTCCCCGGAAGCTTGTCTCCTTCCCGGTATAAGAATTGGCTTGGTAGTTTGGTTTGCCCTGTTCCCATCATGCACTGGGACAGGAACAGACTAATTTGCATGTAGCCAGGTTCTGAGCTGGGATGGTGCAGTGAGCTAAAAAACGGTGATGGATCAAGCCCTGATCTCTTGACTGGGTAGGAGTATTCTGCATCATTCAGAAACTCTGTCCATCACCTTTTCCAAAATCGATTTTGTCCACACTAAGTGTGGGAGGGTATACTCAGACGTGAGTCCCTTGCTCATTACACCATCAGGATACAAGCAAGCCGGGCGGACGACGGCTGAAATGCCAGAAACCGGTCCCCGGAAGCTTGTCTCCTTCCTGGTATAAGAATTGGCTTGGTAGTTTGGTTTGCCCTGTTCCCATCATTCACTGGGACAGGAACAGACTAATTTGCATGTAGCCAGGTTCTGAGCTGGGATGGTGCAGTGAGCTAAAAAACGGTGATGGAAAGCCCTGATCTCTTGACTGGGTAGGAGTATTCTGCATCATTCAGAAACTCTGTCCATCACCTTTTCCAAAATCGATTTTGTCCACACTAAGTGTGGGAGGGTATACTCAGACGTGAGTCCCTTGCTCATTGCACCATCAGGATTCAAGCAAGCCGGGCCGACGACGGCTGAAATGCCAGAAACCGGTCCCCGGAAGCTTGTCTCCGTCCCGGTATAAGAATTGGCTTGGTAGTTTGGTTTGCCCTGTTCCCATCATGCACTGGGACAGGAACAGACTAATTTGCATGTAGCCAGGTTCTGAGCTGGGATGGTGCAGTGAGCTAAAAAACGGTGATGGATCAAGCCCTGATCTCTTGACTGGGTAGGAGTATTCTGCATCATTCAGAAACTCTGTCCATCACCTTTTCCAAAATCGATTTTGTCCACACTAAGTGTGGGAGGGTATACTCAGACGTGAGTCCCTTGCTCATTGCACCATCAGGATTCAAGCAAGCCGGGCCGACGACGCCTGAAAGGCCAGAAACCGGTCCCCGGAAGCTTGTCTCCTTCCCGGTATAAGAATTGGCTTGGTAGTTTGGTTTGCCCTGTTCCCATCATGCACTGGGACAGGAACAGACTAATTTGCATGTAGCCAGGTTCTGAGCTGGGATGGTGCAGTGAGCTAAAAAAACGGTGATGGATCAAGCCCTGATCTCTTGACTGGGTAGGAGTATTCTGCATCATTCAGAAACTCTGTCCATCACCTTTTCCAAAATCGATTTTGGCCACACTAAGTGTGGGAGGGTATACTCAGACGTGAGTCCCTTGCTCATTGCACCATCAGGATTCAAGCAAGCCGGGCCGATGACGGCTGAAATGCCAGAAACCGGTCCCCGGAAGCTTGTCTCCTTCCCGGTATAAGAATTGGCTTGGTAGTTTGGTTTGCCCTGTTCCCATCATGCACTGGGACAGGAACAGACTAATTTGCATGTAGCAAGGTTCTGAGCTAGGATGGTGCAGTGAGCTAAAAAACGGTGATGGATCAAGCCCTGATCTCTTGACTGGGTAGGAGTATTCTGCATCATTCAGAAACTCTGTCCATCACCTTTTCCAAAATCGATTTTGTCCACACTAAGTGTGGGAGGGTATACTCAGACGTGAGTCCCTTGCTCATTGCACCATCAGGATTCAAGCAAGCCGGGCCGACGATGGCTGAAATGCCAGAAACAAGTCCCTGGAAGCTTGTCTCCTTCCCGGTATAAGAATTGGCTTGGTAGTTTGGTTTGCCCTGTTCCCATCATGCACTGGGACAGGAACAGACTAATTTGCATGTAGCCAGGTTCTGAGCTGGGATGGTGCAGTGAGCTAAAAAACGGTGATGGATCAAGCCCTGATCTCTTGACTGGGTAGGAGTATTCTGCATCATTCAGAAACTCTGTCCATCACCTTTTCCAAAATCGATTTTGTCCACACTAAGTGTGGGAGGGTATACTCAGACGTGAGTCCCTTGCTCATTGCACCATCAGGATTCAAGCAAGCCGGGCCGACGACGGCTGAAATGCCAGAAACCGGTCCCCGGAAGCTTGTCTCCTTCCCGGTATAAGAATTGGCTTGGTAGTTTGGTTTGCCCTGTTCCCATCATGCACTGGGACAGGAACAGACTAATTTGCATGTAGCCAGGTTCTGAGCTGGGATGGTGCAGTGAGCTAAAAAACGGTGATGGATCAAGCCCTGATCTCTTGACTGGGTAGGAGTATTCTGCATCATTCAGAAACTCTGTCCATCACCTTTTCCAAAATCGATTTTGTCCACACTAAGTGTGGGAGGGTATACTCAGACGTGAGTCCCTTGCTCATTACACCATCAGGATACAAGCAAGCCGGGCGGACGACGGCTGAAATGCCAGAAACCGGTCCCCGGAAGCTTGTCTCCTTCCTGGTATAAGAATTGGCTTGGTAGTTTGGTTTGCCCTGTTCCCATCATTCACTGGGACAGGAACAGACTAATTTGCATGTAGCCAGGTTCTGAGCTGGGATGGTGCAGTGAGCTAAAAAACGGTGATGGAAAGCCCTGATCTCTTGACTGGGTAGGAGTATTCTGCATCATTCAGAAACTCTGTCCATCACCTTTTCCAAAATCGATTTTGTCCACACTAAGTGTGGGAGGGTATACTCAGACGTGAGTCCCTTGCTCATTGCACCATCAGGATTCAAGCAAGCCGGGCCGACGACGGCTGAAATGCCAGAAACCGGTCCCCGGAAGCTTGTCTCCGTCCCGGTATAAGAATTGGCTTGGTAGTTTGGTTTGCCCTGTTCCCATCATGCACTGGGACAGGAACAGACTAATTTGCATGTAGCCAGGTTCTGAGCTGGGATGGTGCAGTGAGCTAAAAAACGGTGATGGATCAAGCCCTGATCTCTTGACTGGGTAGGAGTATTCTGCATCATTCAGAAACTCTGTCCATCACCTTTTCCAAAATCGATTTTGTCCACACTAAGTGTGGGAGGGTATACTCAGACGTGAGTCCCTTGCTCATTGCACCATCAGGATTCAAGCAAGCCGGGCCGACGACGCCTGAAAGGCCAGAAACCGGTCCCCGGAAGCTTGTCTCCTTCCCGGTATAAGAATTGGCTTGGTAGTTTGGTTTGCCCTGTTCCCATCATGCACTGGGACAGGAACAGACTAATTTGCATGTAGCCAGGTTCTGAGCTGGGATGGTGCAGTGAGCTAAAAAAACGGTGATGGATCAAGCCCTGATCTCTTGACTGGGTAGGAGTATTCTGCATCATTCAGAAACTCTGTCCATCACCTTTTCCAAAATCGATTTTGGCCACACTAAGTGTGGGAGGGTATACTCAGACGTGAGTCCCTTGCTCATTGCACCATCAGGATTCAAGCAAGCCGGGCCGACGACGGCTGAAATGCCAGAAACCGGTCCCCGGAAGCTTGTCTCCTTCCCGGTATAAGAATTGGCTTGGTAGTTTGGTTTGCCCTGTTCCCATCATGCACTGGGACAGGAACAGACTAATTTGCATGTAGCAAGGTTCTGAGCTAGGATGGTGCAGTGAGCTAAAAAACGGTGATGGATCAAGCCCTGATCTCTTGACTGGGTAGGAGTATTCTGCATCATTCAGAAACTCTGTCCATCACCTTTTCCAAAATCGATTTTGTCCACACTAAGTGTGGGAGGGTATACTCAGACGTGAGTCCCTTGCTCATTGCACCATCAGGATTCAAGCAAGGCGGGCCGAGGATGGCTGAAATGCCAGAAACCGGTCCCCGGAAGCTTGTCTCCTTCCCGGTATAAGAATTGGCTTGGTAGTTTGGTTTGCCCTGTTCCCATCATGCACTGGGACAGGAACAGACTAATTTGCATGTAGCCAGGTTCTGAGCTGGGATGGTGCAGTGAGCTAAAAAACGGTGATGGATCAAGCCCTGATCTCTTGACTGGGTAGGAGTATTCTGCATCATTCAGAAACTCTGTCCATCACCTTTTCCAAAATCGATTTTGTCCACACTAAGTGTGGGAGGGTATACTCAGACGTGAGTCCCTTGCTCATTGCACCATCAGGATTCAAGCAAGGCGGGCCGAGGATGGCTGAAATGCCAGAAACCGGTCCCCGGAAGCTTGTCTCCTTCCCGGTATAAGAATTGGCTTGGTAGTTTGGTTTGCCCTGTTCCCATCATGCACTGGGACAGGAACAGACTAATTTGCATGTAGCCAGGTTCTGAGCTGGGATGGTGCAGTGAGCTAAAAAACGGTGATGGATCAAGCCCTGATCTCTTGACTGGGTAGGAGTATTCTGCATCATTCAGAAACTCTGTCCATCACCTTTTCCAAAATCGATTTAGTCCACACTAAGTGTGGGAGGGTAAACTCAGACAAGAGTCCCTTGCTCATTGCACCATCAGGATTCAAGCAAGCCGGGCCGACGACGGCTGAAATACCAGAAACCGGTCCCCGGAAGCTTGTCTCCTTCCCGGTATAAGAATTGGCTTGGTAGTTTGGTTTGCCCTGTTCCCATCATGCACTGGGACAGGAACAGACTAATTTGCATGTAGCCAGGTTCTGAGCTAGGATGGTGCAGTGAGCTAAAAAACGGTGATGGATCAAGCCCTGATCTCTTGACTGGGTAGGAGTATTCTGCATCATTCAGAAACTCTGTCCATCACCTTTTCCAAAATCGATTTAGTCCACACTAAGTGTGGGAGGGTATACTCAGACAAGAGTCCTTTGCTCATTGCACCATCAGGATTCAAGCAAGCCGGGCCGACGACGGCTGAAATGCCAGAAACCGGTCCCCGGAAGCTTGTCTCCTTCCCGGTATAAGAATTGGCTTGGTAGTTTGGTTTGCCCTGTTCCCATCATGCACTGGGACAGGAACAGACTAATTTGCAGGTAGCCAGGTTCTGCGCTGGGATGGTGCAGTGAGCTAAAAAACGGTGATGGATCAAGCCCTGATCTCTTGATTGGGTAGGAGTATTCTGCATCATTCAGAAACTCTGTCCATCACCTTTTCCAAAATCGATTTTGTCCACACTAAGTGTGGGAGGGTATACTCAGACGTGAGTCCCTTGCTCATTGCACCATCAGGATTCAAGCAAGCCGGGCCGACGACGGCTGAAATGCCAGAAACCGGTCCCCGGAAGCTTGTCTCCTTCCCGGTATAAGAATTGGCTTGGTAGTTTGGTTTGCCCTGTTCCCATCATGCACTGGGACAGGAACAGACTAATTTGCATGTAGCCAGGTTCTGAGCTGGGATGGTGCAGTGAGCTAAAAAACGGTGATGGATCAAGCCCTGATCTCTTGACTGGGTAGGAGTATTCTGCATCATTCAGAAACTCTGTCCATCACCTTTTCCAAAATCGATTTTGTCCACACTAAGTGTGGGAGGGTATACTCAGACAAGAGTCCCTTGCTCATTGCACCATCAGGATTCAAGCAAGCCGGGCCGACGACGGCTGAAATGCCAGAAACCGGTCCCCGGAAGCTTGTCTCCTTCCCGGTATAAGAATTGGCTTGGTAGTTTGGTTTGCCCTGTTCCCATCATGCACTGGGACAGGAACAGACTAATTTGCATGTAGCCAGGTTCTGAGCTGGTATGGTGCAGTGAGCTAAAAAACGGTGATGGATCAAGCCCTGATCTCTTGACTGGGTCGGAGTATTCTGCATCATTCAGAAACTCTGTCCATCACCTTTTCCAAAATCGATTTTGTCCACACTAAGTGTGGGAGGGTATACTCAGACGTGAGTCCCTTGCTCATTGCACCATCAGGATTCAAGCAAGCCGGGCCGACGACGGCTGAAATGCCAGAAACCGGTCCCCGGAAGCTTGTCTCCTTCCCGGTATAAGAATTGGCTTGGTAGTTTGGTTTGCCCTGTTCCCATCATGCACTGGGACAGGAACAGACTAATTTGCATGTAGCCAGGTTCTGAGCTGGGATGGTGCAGTGAGCTAAAAAACGGTGATGGATCAAGCCCTGATCTCTTGACTGGGTAGGAGTATTCTGCATCATTCAGAAACTCTGTCCATCACCTTTTCCAAAATCGATTTTGTCCACACTAAGTGTGGGAGGGTATACTCAGACGTGAGTCCCTTGCTCATTGCACCATCAGGATTCAAGCAAGCCGGGCCGACGACGGCTGAAATGCCAGAAACCGGTCCCCGGAAGCTTGTCTCCTTCCCGGTATAAGAATTGGCTTGGTAGTTTGGTTTGCCCTGTTCCCATCATGCACTGGGACAGGAACAGACTAATTTGCATGTAGCCAGGTTCTGAGCTGGGATGGTGCAGTGAGCTAAAAAACGGTGATGGATCAAGCCCTGATCTCTTGACTGGGTAGGAGTATTCTGCATCATTCAGAAACTCTGTCCATCACCTTTTCCAAAATCGATTTTGTCCACACTAAGTGTGGGAGGGTATACTCAGACGTGAGTCCCTTGCTCATTGCACCATCAGGATTCAAGCAAGCCGGGCCGACGACGCCTGAAAGGCCAGAAACCGGTCCCCGGAAGCTTGTCTCCTTCCCGGTATAGGAATTGGCTTGGTAGTTTGGTTTGCCCTGTTCCCATCATGCACTGGGACAGGAACAGACTAATTTGCATGTAGCCAGGTTCTGAGCTGGGATGGTGCAGTGAGCTAAAAAACGGTGATGGATCAAGCCCTGATCTCTTGACTGGGTAGGAGTATTCTGCATCATTCAGAAACTCTGTCCATCACCTTTTCCAAAATCGATTTTGGCCACACTAAGTGTGGGAGGGTATACTCAGACGTGAGTCCCTTGCTCATTGCACCATCAGGATTCAAGCAAGCCGGGCCGACGACGGCTGAAATGCCAGAAACCGGTCCCCGGAAGCTTGTCTCCTTCCCGGTATAAGAATTGGCTTGGTAGTTTGGTTTGCCCTGTTCCCATCATGCACTGGGACAGGAACAGACTAATTTGCATGCAGCAAGGTTCTGAGCTAGGATGGTGCAGTGAGCTAAAAACGGTGATGGATCAAGCCCTGATCTCTTGACTGGGTAGGAGTATTCTGCATCATTCAGAAACTCTGTCCATCACCTTTTCCAAAATCGATTTTGTCCACACTAAGTGTGGGAGGGTATACTCAGACGTGAGTCCCTTGCTCATTGCACCATCAGGATTCAAGCAAGGCGGGCCGAGGATGGCTGAAATGCCAGAAACCGGTCCCCGGAAGCTTGTCTCCTTCCCGGTATAAGAATTGGCTTGGTAGTTTGGTTTGCCCTGTTCCCATCATGCACTGGGACAGGAACAGACTAATTTGCATGTAGCCAGGTTCTGAGCTGGGATGGTGCAGTGAGCTAAAAAACGGTGATGGATCAAGCCCTGATCTCTTGACTGGGTAGGAGTATTCTGCATCATTCAGAAACTCTGTCCATCACCTTTTCCAAAATCGATTTTGTCCACACTAAGTGTGGGAGGGTATACTCAGACGTGAGTCCCTTGCTCATTGCACCATCAGGATTCAAGCAAGGCGGGCCGAGGATGGCTGAAATGCCAGAAACCGGTCCCCGGAAGCTTGTCTCCTTCCCGGTATAAGAACTGGCTTGGTAGTTTGGTTTGCCCTGTTCCCATCATGCACTGGGACAGGAACAGACTAATTTGCATGTTGCCAGGTTCTGAGCTGGGATGGTGCAGTGAGCTAAAAAACGGTGATGGATCAAGCCCTGATCTCTTGACTGGGTAGGAGTATTCTGCATCATTCAGAAACTCTGTCCATCACCTTTTCCAAAATCGAATGCGTAGCCTTCTACGTTCGATACTCATGCTCGGCAAGCGCTGTTCCATCCCCCTCCTGGTGCTGGGAGCATTGGTCTGCAGGCGAGCCCTGCCACGCCTGCTCTGCTGGCTGGCCACAGTGGGTGGCCGCTGTGTCACCGCTGTCGCTGGACCTGATGTGGATGCGCCAGCTGCTGATGGAGTTGAGCTAGGCTTAGATGGTGCGCCAGACGGTGGAGGCACAGATGTAGTGGGCCTGGCTGCAGGGGTTGGTGCTGCGGCAGACGGTGGAGGCACAGTTGTAGTGGGCCTGGCTGCAGGGGTTGGTGCTGCGGCAGACGGTGGAGGCACAGTTGTAGTGGGCCGGGCTGCAGGGGTTGGTGCTGCGGCAGACGGTGGAGGCTGTGTTGGTAACGGCACCTCCTCGACATCCAGTGCTTGCTCATCGATGAGCAGCCTCTCACTGTCGCTGCTGTCTGCGCCACCTGTGAGGGGAAGTGGACGTTCATTAGTTGCATGTATCTGTCACACGTGCAGTTGCTACATGCATGCTGGATGACATTCCCTGACTGGCTATGGCATTGCGTACTTTTGAACCTGTCTGGCTGCATTAGGGTACTTGTACATTGTGGCCACACTACATGTTCCAAAATGCTTTAGGGCATTACCTAATGTGCACCGATGGCATGACTTTGGAACATTATGGGAGGCTAAAGGGTCATGGCCATTCATAGGGGACAGGGTCGCAGTCGCATGCCACTTACCTTGGCTCTCTTGGGTGGGGCGGGATGAGTCCAATCGGGTGACTCCAATGCACGCCTCGGCCTCCAGCGTGTCTTCGACGCGATCCTCCATGGGGGTGTTTGGAGGGACTGTAGGTCCTCCCCCTCCAGTGGCCAGGGACTCTCCCAGCCTCTCAGCAACCTTCTCCTTGGCACGACCTCGGAGGTCGTACCACCTTTTCTTTAGTTCATCAAGTGACCTGTTGGCCACACCCACGGAGTTCACTGTGGCCGCTATCCCGACCCAGATCCTGCGCTTCTCCTGCTCGGGCACCCTCCTTGACTCTCTCCCGAACAGTTTGGAGTGGTTCTCCACCACCCCTTTGATTAGGTGCTCCAACTCCTGTTCGGAGAACTTAAGTTTTCTCTTGCGCCCGGTGTTGCTGGGCCCAGGTACTGCCTCCTCAGCCATTGCTGCAGTGGAATTGGAAGTGGTAGTCCAAGTTTGCAGGTGTCCTTGCAGGAGCTGACTCTGTTGCTGCCTCGAGGTCTGCCTCACTGTGGTGAATGGGGGTGGGAACTGGCTGCTTCCTGGTTGTGATGTCATCACTGTGCTCGAAATACGACTTCCCGTTTTCCCGATCTCGCGATTTTGCGATCTCGCTTTTTGCGATCTCGCAATTAGCGATATCGCTATTTGCGATATCACAAATCCTACACGGATGTTGCCGAAAATAACGATTTTTCTGTGATTTTCGATAATCGCAAACGGTTTTTGCGGCCGCGTGCAAATCGCATTTTTTTCTCGCAAAACATCATGAATACCGTTCTGCGATTTCTCAATTGCGATTCGCAGTTAATCGCTATTTGAGAATCGCAGATTCCAGTTTTCATGAATCAGGCTGTTAGTTTTAAAAAAACATTGTAACTGTCTGCTCATCCGCGAGGAAGTGGGTATGGGCTTGCTACTCTATTCAGTGCTTATGACTATTGATTAGTATCTCCTGGAAGAGAAGGATAAGTTATTTACCTGTAATCCTAGTTCTCTTCCAGGGGTATACTCATCAAAATCATAAGCAACCCTCCCGCCTCCCCGGATCAGCATCAGCAGTATGATAATGTGTTATTTCCATCATCTTGGTTCCTACTTGTTAGTACGCTGTACAAAAAGAACTGACCTAACTGTCACCTTTCGGCCTGACTCCAGCCTTTTTCAAAGAAAGACGAGCTTTTCGTTGCGTGTCATTTCAAGCTGCTTCCAGGAACCAGAATTGCTTGCCGTTAATCGTGCTTCGGTAATTTAACCCTTCAGTGGGTGTAACATTATTGAATACGGCAAATATATATATAGATGATATATATATATATATATGTGTGTGTGTGTGTGTGTATATATATGTATGCGTGTGTGTATATATGTGTATATGTATGTATGTATATATATATATATATATATATATATATATATATATATATATATATATATATATATATATATATATATATATATATGTGTGTGGGGGTGTGTATGTGTGTGTGTGTATATAAATGTCTATGTGTATCTCAAAAGAAGAAGCAGATACTTTCTAGATTGGAGAGGACTGCATTCTGTTAAACCCATGCTTAAAAACTTTGCTAGAAAAACCGGCATCTGAGGTGAACAGATTCAGAGTTTAGCTGGTGTTGTAGGATTCCTCTATACAGGTGCTGCTCTCCACCAAAACTTGGGGACTACCCAGAGTTCTCTGCTTCTTTTTTGCATACTTTATGCCGCACTCTAACCCTGAAAGGTTTTTTTTTTACTTATACTCGGCGCTCCCTTTTGTGTAGACAGAGCTTAGGGCCCGATGTAGGTAAATCCCATTTACCGATTTTGAAATACCGAATTTTACCGATTCGGTATTTCAAAATCGGTAAATGGGATGTAGGTCCCAACATCTGGATTCATTACCGAATCCTTAACAATTCTTTAATTACCGATTCGGTAAATACCGAATCGGTAATGCCCATTTATTCCTATGGGCTTTGAAGCCCATAGGAATGATTAGGCATTACCGATTCGGTATTTACCGAATCGGTAATTAAAGAATTCACAAGGGTGCAGGGGGTGTCACTTTGACACCCTCTAGCACCCCCAAAACAGGCATGTGTGCAATGTGGCACACAGACATGCCCTAAGGGCACGTCTGTCTGTCACATGGCACATGTGTACATGCACAGATGTGCATGTACACAGGAATCGGTATTTTACCATGGATTTGTATTCCATGGTAAAATACCGATTCTGTAAGCCATGTGCCAATAGAAAATTGGCTACCCACATAGCATTTTCGGTAATTTTACCGAATCGGTAAATATTACCGAATCGGTAAATATTACCGATTCGGTAATTATTACCGAATCAGTACTTATTACCGATTCGGTAATAATAACGATTCGGTAAAATTACCGAATATGTGCACTTACATCTCCCTAGCCCTTTACCGATCGGAAACGGCCGAAAATCGGTATTTTCGGCCGATTCCGATCGGTAAAGGGCTACCTACATCTGGCCCTAAATCTCTCCTGAAGAGCTATAATGATAGCGAACACATGTCAGGGATTGCTTTTATTCATTCCAGGTTGGCTTGCAAGGTATTTATACCAAGCCAAAGCTGTAATACTATGCCTGTAGTGGTAAAAGGCTTTTGTCAATTCACAGCTAGGAGTGGATAGTACTGACTAATCCTATGCTGAAAGACTTTTCTGTAGAAATAGCAAAATACTTTGTCCCTTTCGAGCTGGGAGTGGATGGCATTGTGCTAATCCCATGCTTAAAAAGTTTGCTAGAAAAACAGACATTTGAGGTAAGTGTCGCTGGTGTTGTAGAATGCTCTATACAGGAACTGCTCTCCACCTAAACTTGGGAACTACCCAGAGTTCTCTGCTTCCTTTTTGCATAATGTATGCAGAACTCTAACCCTAAAAGGTATAGGTATGTATGTGTATATATATCCATCCATCCATCCATCCTACTAGCGCTCACCAGTAGGTAGTTATAGTTTGGAACTAGTTTCCATAAGAAAAGCATTTCCTGTTTTGCGAATACCTTTGGCCCAGTTTGACGAATCCGCAAGAAATGTTCAAAACTAGTTTGCCAGTCACTTCATCTACTATCTGGAAAGTGTGGGGGTGATCCGTCAAACAGGAGTCAAGAATAGAGGGGTTTCCCAAAACACGTTTTCCCCCATGCAATTTCCCATAGGATTTTAGATTCTACTACAGCCCGAACCGCTGAACGGAATAACACCAAATTTGGCAGAAAGCTAGGTCTTGGTCCAGAAAAAGTGCTTTTTTGTAATATGGTTTATATCTGTTCAGTAGTTTGTGTTATTAAAGTAAAAATATTTATGTATGTCTAGAGAAGCGGATCCGTGCGGATTTGCTGACCCACGCCCCAACAGCAATGCCATGATTGGCTGGCTGCGACCAGAGAGTAAAGTTGCAGCTGCCATTTTGTGCATTGGGACACGGTTCCCTGGGGAGAAATTAAAATGTGAAAGTAACAGTGACTCGCGTCCTCGCCATGCACTGCTAATTACCCCACATATTGCTTCACTCAGGACATCTTCTATGATATCATTGCAACATCTGCAGGGAAATTATTGATGAGAAAACTGTGCATGGCAAGGCACAAGTTATAGTTACCATAGGGAATGAGTTTTACTTTCTTGAGATAACAAAAATTGCTGAATTTCTATGGTTTTTGTGTTTAAAAATCTGAACCTAACTATAACATCCCTGTAAACTTTGTTTTTTTTCAGTGGGAAATAAATACATAAATATATATATATATCCTCAAAAGTCCAGTTATTTCTCTTTCATACTTCTGCTGGCAGTCAGTTAAGTGACCATCTTTCATCTCTCATTTTTTAGGTCTCGACTATTATATCCCGTCAGTGCTAGTTGTTCAGATTTTAATCTCTCTGAGATCCATAAGAATCTCGTCATCTCATGTCCACATTGTAATTTTACGATTCCTCCTCTTTCTAACTCCGGCTCTATAACTAATACCCAGGAGGAAGGAGTTAGTATATTTATAGCGCTCATTAATGCACGCTCTCTTGGAAAGCATAGGCAGGAAGTTTTCGATCTCATTACTGATTTCAAATTAGATGCACTATTTCTTACAGAAACCTGGACTGACGGTACCTCACAACCCGATCTGGCTATCGCAGTGCCAGATGGATATAAAGCCTATTGTCAGGATAGGCCCAATCAAAGAGGAGGTGGACTGGCCATAATAACCAGAGACTCCTACCCTGTTAGAATAACTGCCATTCCAGTTAACTCATGCGAAGCCATGCAATTCGCCATCAATTTCTCCCCCCAGTTTAATTTCAAGGGGATTTTGATATATCGACCCCCTGGATCTAAAACGGCATTTCTATCCAGTATAAATTCCATGATGGAATCTGTAGTCACAGAAAGTGCTTTCACAATCTTAGGCGATCTAAATTTTCACCTAGATCTTACTCACTTAACAGACTCTGCCACCCTCATATCTGATTTGGAAACTTTAGGGCGGAAACAACGTGTCACGTCCCCCACCCACCAAGCGGGCCACATTTTGGACCCAATTTTCTCTAACCTTGAAGGCATGCAAATAACAAACATCTTACCCATGCCCTGGACAGACCACTATGTCGTTTTCGCTAAAATAATCACGCACAATCAGTGCAGTAACAGACCACTTTCTATGCCTAAACAGTCCTTCAAAGATTGGAAAAACATGAACCACGACCAATTAAAACTAACACTTGAACTCACCCGTCCTACACTGTCTCCAGAGCCTAATTCAGCTCTTCAGCAGTTTTACACCTGGGTGAGTCAGGCTACGAACCTATCAGCCCCTACTAAAGAACGGTCAAGTAACAGATCTAAACCTACTGCCCCCTGGTATAATGACAAATTAAGGGTGCAAAAACAAACAAATCGCAATAAGGAACGACAATGGAGAAAGGATTATGATGCTGATAGCAAAATCATTTATAAAGAAGCACTGGCTCTTTATAAAGCCATGATAACAAAAGCAAAGAAGGACTATTACAGCGACCAAATCAAGAACGCCAAAAACTCCAGTAGACAACTGTTTCAAATTACCAAGGTATTATCAGGTAACGTTCCTGATCTTACCCCCCCTCCATCGCAATCGTTATGTGATGCCCTTGCCTCGTTTTTCTACACTAAAGTAGACGATATTTACCAGGCTTTCGCCTCTAACCTACCATCACGCGTAGGCAGTCTCCCTACCTCGTCCCCAGCTAACATTTTCTCCAGCTTTCAACCTGTAACTCCAGATCACATAAAAATTATATTGTCCTCCATCAAATCTGGATCACTCTTGGATCCCTGTCCACTCTCAGTACTCCGGCCGGTAATGGAGGACATCATTCCAGTGGTCACCCAAGTCTGTAACGCCATTCTTCTATCAGGTGACTATCCAGACCCCCTTAAAAATACCCTATTAAAACCCCTGTTAAAAAAAACATCCCTTGATAAAACTGAGTTAAAAAATTACCGTCCCATTGCAAGCCTCCCTTTCATGGCGAAAGTGCTCGAAAAAACTATGAATTCCCAGATTTCTGACTTCATAGAAAAACATCAGCTCCTAGATAACACTCAGTTCGGATTTAGGAAATTCCATGGGACTGAGACAGCCCTGATCAAAGCGGCTGACGATATCAGGGTAATCAGGGACCAGGGGGGCACAGCCATTTTGGTCTTGTTAGACCTATCCGCTGCCTTCGACACGGTCGACCACACCATCTTGGTCGACCGGGTCGAGGGTGTTGGAATTTGTCACACTGCTAAAAATCTAATTGCGTCCTTTCTTGCCAAAAGAACGCAGGCTGTCATCCTAGGACCCTATCAATCGGCCCAACTTTCAGCCCCATGCGGCGTCCCTCAAGGCTCATCCCTGAGTCCGACACTGTTCAATATCTACGTGTCGGACCTTGCTAAAACCATCAAAGCACATGGGATGAGCCTAACCTCCTACGCCGATGATACCCAACTAGTGTTGGCAATCAAAGGGGACGGAGACCAAGTGGCCGAGCAATTCAAGAAAGGACTCCTAGCTATAGGAGACTGGATGTCAACCAATTGTTTAAAGTTGAATTCTGGAAAAACAGAGGTACTCATTTTTGGAACCCTTCTGCCAGCATGGCCTTCAAGCTGGTGGCCCGAGACCTTTGGTATGCCTCCTATTCCTGCCACTAAAGTTAGGAACTTGGGCATCATCTTTGATGATGCCTTAAATTTCATGGACCATGCCAATAAAACGGTGTCTTCGGCACATCTAAAGCTTAAGATGATCAGGAAAATACACTCTTTTCTACCTGAATCAGCTATCAAGACACTGGTCACCTCACTTGTCTTGTCCTCCCTGGACTACTGCAATGGTCTCTTTTTAAATGCTCAATCCAGAGTCATTACCAAACTACAGACCATTCAAAACGCCGCAGCACGTCTGCTTGCAGGCAAAACCAAATTCGAATCTATTTCGAACAGCATTAAAGATTTTCACTGGCTCACTGTGCACAAAAGAATCCAATTTAAATCTTTATGAATTGTGTTCAAGGCACTCAACAACCAAGGCCCCCAGTTTCTAAGAGACCAATTACAACTGCACAAACCTTCCAGAGCCCTAAGATCAGCCACCCTCAACCAATTAGTTATCCCCCGTACCAAAACTGTTACCTGGGGCGATCGCCGCTTTCTGGTGGCCGCCCCCAAGCTATGGAATACTCTGCCTCTCAACATCAAGCGAAGTCCCACCCTCCTTCAATTCCGTAAGCTTCTGAAGACCTGGTTGTTTACCCAATAGTCATTCATGCTCAGAGTCATCTACAAATATTAGGCATACAGCGCCAAGACGCCTACGGGTATAAGCAGCGCTTTAGAAATGTTAAAAATAAATAAATAAATAAATAAATATCTCACAGGGATTAATAGGCGAGTGTATAGGAGGCAAAACAAACTCTTGAACAAGCGCGGATTCCTCCCAATGCATGTGAAGTATTGAAGCGTGACGCTTCGCCAGCGCCGCTTGGCCTCACTCACACGCCATTCCCTCCCACTCGCTCGCTCGCTCCCCCGCCCCCCCCACCCCCACCCGACTTGTTTATTTTCGTAGCGCCATGCATGCTTCCACTTTCACAATGCCGGACCGCACACATCACTCGCGGGTCCCTACCCTTGATCAGTAATGGCTCCCACTTCATGTTAACATAAGGTGCCCAAAAATTAAACCTCGAACAGTTTCAACTTCTAAGAAACTAGTACATTTGACATTTTAGGCAATGACGTTCTTGACAACCTCCTCAAAGAGTGCACTGTGGAGCCGCATAGCAAGGCAAGGGTGTGTGGTTTCACTGTCAACGCTGCAGCTATCCTGAGAATGCGGGAGGCATTTCAGTCAGTACCAGTCTGTCAGTCACAGCACTGAAGTCCCCTATGCTCCCTGCACAAATATGTTTTTATTGGCGTCCCCTATTCAGCTCACGGACATCGGCGGCAATCCTCTTAGTACAGTAGCTAAGTGCAGCCGCTGCCGCCAGTGACAACACCCGCGCGCCCGCTGATCAATGGGAATTACCACAGAAAGCAGCGCGAGGCATTAAGTTAAACACAGTAATATATCTCACAATACACATCTAACAGAAAGCTATCTGGGCACAACCCAATCCATCCGCACGTGAATCCATCATGCCCTCTCAGTCGAAAATTGTGAGGTATGTGTAATGGTCAATCTGGTGCACATTATTTAGTCTATGGTGATGTAATGACTTGCATTATTTGCTTACTTCTTAATGAATAACTTAATCGTCTGCCTCCAAGAAAGGGCCCCTTTCTGAGTTTGAAGCAGGAACTATATGATAACATGAAACTGAATGATCTAGCGCTAGTAGCCAAATACCTTGCTTGGAAAGGGGGCTCTAACATTTAATAACGGCCTGCCCTCCACAATGCTGAAGTTTGTGATGTCATAATGCCCCACAGGCCGATCGGAATGTCTCGCAAAAATGTTTCCTCTGCTACTTAACTCTTCCGAAGATAGTCATTGTAGCCCACACTTGCCTGGTAACCGAGATAGCTTATCAAGTACATTTTGCTAAAACACAACGCCATGTTTGCTTTCGTTTTTTGTTTTTTTTAAAACAAGAGTCTAAGAGAGAGTACGTTGAATCTCTGATGCTCCCAGGTATGTTTAAAATACATTACTGCAGGTTTTTGATACCATTATCATTGAGATAATGGCGTTTCGTCTGCCTATTTCCTGTTTACTAATTCTACACAGACTTTAAGAGGGGGGGGGCAAGGCAGATTACAAACATTTGCCACTGTGCAGGGGAATTTTAACCAGACATCTTCAACAACTGACCAGCAAATAAACATACTTTGCAGAGAATGACACTTGTAAAGGCAGCATTGTTGCAATGAACAGCTGGCACAAATGTCTTAATCTTTCTTTTTTCTTTCCTTCGTTTAGTTCTTTTCCTTCCTTTTAATCTTTTTCTTCACTTCCTTCTTGCCATTTTTCTCTTTATTTATTTACCCGTATCTTTCTATTTTGCCATCCTTATTTCTTTCTTTACTTCTTTTTCTTTCCTTCATTCTTTCCTACTTTCCCTTTTTCTTTCCTTCTTCCTTCTTCCAATCTCCATTTTATTTTCTTCTTTACTGCCTTTCTTTGTTCCATCTTTCCTTGCATCCTTCTTTATTTCATTCTTTATTGCATTATTTCCTTCTTTCCTGCATTTTCTTTTTTCTGCTTGTTTTTTTTTTTTCACCAGCGGGCAGTCTCTTGCCCTCGGCTGCTTCTATAACAGTGTCCGAACTTAAATTAGGGCGCTGTCTGCTGGGAAGCTTAGCCCTCTCTTTAAGTTTATGTCTTAAAAACATTCCACGCTCTGCCTCTGTCACATACTGCCCCCGCCCATGCTGTGTGCTAAAAATCAACATTTCTGCCCTTCTCGCGCTGATAGTCTGCCCCATGCTAAGTGCCCCTCTCTACCCAAGTACTCTGCGCACCACGCTGTCTCCTGCCCACGCTCTGCCTCTCAGTCACATGCTGCTTTCTCCGTTCCCTCAACACCGTCCATGCTGTGCGCCACTCTGTCTGCCCCATGGCACGCTCTGCTCCTTTCACATATTACCTCTGATCCCCCACCCCCGTCCATACTATGTGCCCTCTGACCCCACATCCTTGCTGCGTCCCACTCTGCCCACGCTCTGCCTCTGTCACATACTGCCCCCCGCCCATGCTGTGCGCTAAAAATATGCATTTTTGTCCCTCTCACACTGCTACTCTGTCCCATGCTTTATGTCCCTGTGTTCCCAAGTACGCTGCGCGCCACGCAAAAGTCAGTCTGGCTGTGCGGAATCCTAGCACTTCATCAGCTCTCCATTGATGTGGCCACTCCTCTCCCCTGCCCCCCCCCCATCATCACACTTCAAAGGAATGCGCTCTGCTCCCCTGCCTCCCCCACAGCAATGCAGAGAGCTTGTTGTTTATAGTCTCCATGTACCACATGTTTATTGTGGCTTTAGTTTAGGGATTACCATAGTAATACCCCACTGGGATTTACAGGGTCTGTTGGCCAATCGCTCATTATGGCTCCATCTAAAATGGATTCCCAGTCATGGTGTGCTAGTCTGTGGCTTGAGGGCACCGTGAGCCTTGTGTTTAATTTCGCTTCATCTTAGATTTCCGTAGATATATGTTTGCTGCGCTTTTGGTTTGCCTAGCTCTAGCCCTTGTGGACTCTGTAGTGTGTAGTGCAGTAGATCATGTAGTGTGTGTCTATGTCTTACAGACTGCTTCGTAGTCCAGCAGAAGGAACATTTGCTCTCCATGCAATGTGCTTATTGTCTATCTATGACAAATTGTGTGCAGATCTGATCGGGCCGATGTTCACAGCTCTGCCGCTGCAGTGTGTTCAGAAAGAGCACATCCAGTCTTCCGGTCTGTAACTAGTGACTAATTCCAGCCTTGGTCGGAGTAGAGAGTATACAAATATTTTCTAGCCACATTTACTGTGTAATTTATCAACTTACCATGTTTATTACAAAGAGGGAAGATAACGTGCAGGAAATGGTCAACACATTTTCAATATTGACTTGCTAGCTGCAATCTTGTCTGCTTTGCCACCATTTACTTCGGACCCTCACCCTCACTCACCCTCACACACCCTCACTCACGGTCACTCACCCTCCCACCTTCACCCCCTCACCCTCACAACCCCCTCACCCTCACAACCCTCTCACCCTCGCTCACCCTCACACCCTCTCACTCACCCTCACAACACTCTCACCCTCACCCTCACACACCCCCTCACCCTCACTCACCCTCTCACCCACCCTCTCACCTTCACATACCCTTTCACCCTCACACACCCTCACCCTCACACACACTCTCACCCACCCTCACACCCCCTCACCCTCACACGCCCTCACCCCCTCACACCGCCACACAGCCTCAGAACCCACACCCCCTCACCCTCCCTCACTCTCACACCCCCTCACCATCACACCCCTCACCCTCTCCCTCACACCACCACACATCCTCAGAACCCACACCCTCTCATCCTCACACACCCCCTCACCCTCACACACCCCCTCATTCTCACACCCCCTCATCCTCACAACACTCTCACCCTCGCTCACCCTCACACCCTCTCACTCACCCTCACAACACTCTCACCCTCACCCTCACACACCCCCTCACCCTCACTCACCCTCTCACCCACCCTCTCACCTTCACACACCCTTTCACCCTCACACACCCTCACACACACTCTCACCCACCCTCACACCCCCTCACCCTCACACGCCCTCACACCGCCACACAACCTCAGAACCAACACCCCCTCACCCTCCCTCACTCACACCCCCTCACCATCACACCCCTCACCCTCTCCCTCACACCGCCACACATCCTCAGAACCCACACCCTCTCACCCTCACACACCCCCTCACCCTCACACACCCCCTCACTCTCACACCCCCTCACCCTCACAACACTCTCACCCTCGCTCACCTTCACCCCCTCACACCCCCTCACCCTCACACACCCCCTCACCCTCACTCACCCTCTCACCACCCTCTCACCCTCACACACCCTTTCACCCTCACACATCCTTTCACCCTCACACACCCTCACCCTCACACACACTCTCACCCACCCTCACCCTCACACCCCCTCATCCTCACACGCCCTCAGCCCCCTCATACCACCACACACCCTCAGAACCCACATCCCCTCACCCACCCCCTCACTCTCACACCCCCTCACCATCACACCCCTCACCCTCACACCGCCACACACCCTCAGAACCCACACCCCCTCACTCTCACACCCCCTCACCCTCACACCCCCTCACCCTCTCACTCTCACCCTCACTCACCCTCACACACCTTCTCACCCTCACACCCCCTCACCCTCACACCCCCTCACCTCACGCCTCATACTGCTGCACGCCTCACACTGCTGCACGCCTCACACTGCTGCACGCCTCACACTGCTGCACACCTCACACTGCTGCACTCCTCACACTGCTGCATGCCGCACACTGCTGCATGCCGCACACTGCTGCACGCCTCACACTGCTGCACTCCTCACACTGCTGCACGCCTCACACTGCTGCACGCCACACACTGCTGCACGCCACCCACTGCTGCACACCTCACACTGCTGCACACCTCACACTGCTGCACGCCGCACACTGCTGTATGCTGCACACTGCTGCATTACTCACACTGCTGCATGCTGCACACTACTGCACGACTCACACTGCTGCGCACTGCTGCCACTGCTGCACGCCTCACACTGCTGCACGGCTCACAACACCACCTTATCACTCTATGACACCACCATATCACTCTAGGACACTACCAGATCACTCTGGGACACCACCACATCACTCTGGGACAGCACCACATCACTCTGGGACAGCACCACATCACTCTGGGACATCACCACATCACTCTGGGACAGCACCACATCACTCAGGGGCACTCACCCTCACACACCCTCACCCCCTCACACCGCCACACACCCTCAGAACCCATACCCCCTCACCCTCACACCCCCCCTCACTCTCACACCCCCTCACCCCCACCATCACACCCCCCACCCTCTCCCTCACACCGCCACACCCCCTCAGAACCCACACCCCCTCACCCTCACACCCTCACACTCCCCCTCACTCTCACACCCCTCACCCTCACTCACCCTCACAACACTCTCACCCTCGCTCACCCTCACCCCCTCACTCACCCTCACCCCCTCACACCCCATCACCTCACTCACCCTCTCACCTCACTCACCCTCTCACCCTCACACACCCTCTCACCCTCACACACCCTTTCACCCTCACACACCCTCACCCTCACACACACTCTCACCCACCCTCACACCACCCCCTCACCTTCACCCTCACCCCCTCATCCTCACACACCGTCACCCCCCTCACACCGCCACACACCCTCAGAACCCATACCCCCTCACCCTCACACACACCCTCACTCTCACACCCCCTCACCATCACACCCCTCACCCTCTCCCTCACACCGCCACACACCCTCAGAACCCACACCCCCTCACCCTCACACCCTCACACACCCCCTCACTCTCACACACCCTCACCCTCACACTGCCTCACCCTCTCACCCTCACACACCCTCACCCTCTCACCCTCACACACCTTCTCACCCTCACACACCCCCTCACACCCCCTCACCCTCCCACCCCCTCACACCCCTCACCCTCACAAATCCTCTCACCCTCACACACCCTCACACACCCTCTCACCCCACGCATCACACTGCTGCACGCCTCACATTGCTGCACGCCTCACACTCCTGCACACTGCTGCATGCTGCACGCCTCACACTGCTGCACGCCTCACACTGCGGCACGCCTCACACTGCTGCATGCCTCACACTGCTGCACACCTCACAATGCTGCACGCCTCACACTGCTGCATGCTGCACACTGCTGCATTACTCACACTGCTGCTCGACTCACACTGCTGCGCACTGCTGCCACTGCTGCACGCCTCACACTGCTGCACGCCTCACAACACCACCATATCACTCTAGGACACTACCATATCACTCTGGGACACCACCACATCACTCTGGGACACCACCACATCACTCTGGGACACCGCCACATCACTCTGGGACACCGCCACATCACTCTGGGACACCGCCACATCACTCTGGGACACCACCACATCACTCTGGGACACCACCACCTCACTCTGGGACACCACCACCTCACTCTGGGACAGCACCACATCACTCTGGGACAGCACCACATCACTCTGGGACAGCACCACATCACTCTGGGACAGCACCACATCACTTTGGGACAGCACCACATCACTCTGGGACAGCACCACATCACTCAGGGGCACCACCACATCACTCAGGGGCACCACCACATCACTCAGGGGCACCCCCACATCACTCAGGGGCACCCCCACATCACTCAGGGGCATCATTCAGGGGCACCACCACATCACTCAGAGACACCACCACATCACTCTGGGACACCACCACATCACTCTGGGACACCACCACATCACTCTGGGACACCACCACATCACTTTGGGACACCACCACATCACTCTAATACACCACCACATCACTCAGCACCACAACAGCATCACTCAGCACCACAACAGCACTGTCCTTGCTTGCTACAAACAAGAATTGCCATAGACAATAGGACTCGCATTAGGAAAGTGTAAGCTATTGGCTTTGTAAATAACAATGTTATTAATTTATATATTTTCAAAGCCAACACATATTTTAAAAAAATTTCATTTACAAGACAAATAGCTCACACTTTCCTAATGCGAGACCTATTGCATTGCAAATGCTTGTTTATATTATCTCTATTTTCTTGGGCATATTGAGCATGTGCTCCTCTTGTTTCCACTTGTTTTCGTATGATTTTTGTTTTTGGGCATATTGAGCATGTGCTACTTATATTTCTTTCTGTTTCTTAGACAGTTAACTACAAGTACATGTTGGGACACACTGGGGCAGCCGCAGGCATAAAAGGGAGCTCTCTTTGTTTCCTTTTCTAGTGTGTTCACCACGTTTTGCATCCTCTGAGCTTATTAATTCAATTCAATTCAATTCAAATTGACTTTATTTCGGATATATTGCAATCCATAAAAGTACAATACATTATACATTTCATTTAAAAACATCACAAAATTACAAGATCAATATAAAATACATAAAACATATAAGTTTCTTAACAGAGTGAGTAGACAAGATCAGTACAGAAAAAGTGCAAGTCGGGACCATGTACAGAAAAAGTGCAAAAAGTGCTTCGAGCTGAAAATCACAATTATTCATCTAGGCATTTTCTTATTCTCACAGTTAGTTTTAAAAATTCTAACACCTGGAGGACGCAATCAGAATGCAGCAGCTGTAAATATACAAGGGCGGGTCTAATTTGTTTAAAATTTAATTTCCTTAAGAGAGTGACAAGATACCGCCTGCGGGGGTACTCATAAAATGTACATAAAAATATAAAATGCAGCATATCCTGTGGAGACTTCCCGTCGCAGCCACAGGGTGCTGCTGGTTTCTTAAAAATGTCAGACTTTGGTCTAATTAAAATATGATGAAATATGTTGAACCTGAACCGTGTCAGCAAAAATTTATCATGAGAGGTAAAGGAGCATGTTAGGTGCATTTCCATAGTGTCACAGGTTCTTAACATGATATACTTTCTAACATTTGGTTTCAAGAGCTCAACTTCATCTCTTAGGGCACTACGATCCATAAAAAAGGCCCTCTTAATTGCTGCAACATCACCCTTAACTATATCCCTCGGATTTTCAAACACGTTTAGGGACCAAGCTTCAGAAATTGGGACTTCAGATATTTGAGCCAGGGTACACACATGGCATAATCCAGTGATACAAGATCTTCCAGTATCTGGTGGGTTAAGGGAATATCCTGACTTAACCATAGTTTTATCCAGCATAACAGTGGTTTCAGTCCAACAATATCTGTTATATACTGACAGCCAAGCTCTTCATGTGCAGCTAAATTCGGTGTACTACCTGGGACACACAACAAGCGCTTTAGGAAATTATTTTCGGCTATTTGTAGTTGTTCACCATTTATATAGCCCCATATCTCGCTGCCGTAAACTGCAGTGGATATGGATTTAGCATTATATAGTTGCATCATGGCCACCATCGGCTTTTTCCCCAGTTTACTGGCAAAATTGAAAATCGAGGCATTCACTCTGGTCATTTCACCCTTCTTCCTGGCCAAATGCGGAGCCCAACTAAGCTTAGTGTCAAATAAAACACCCAAATATGAGAACGTATTAGTGACAGGGATCAAAACATCATTTAATTTAAAAAC
This sequence comes from Lissotriton vulgaris, assembly GCF_964263255.1. NCBI lineage: Eukaryota > Metazoa > Chordata > Amphibia > Caudata > Salamandridae > Lissotriton > Lissotriton vulgaris. The sequence continues at coordinate 506,385,450 of NC_141700.1, read as the reverse complement.
GAACTTCTTTGTTGGTTGACGGCCAACATGCATAATGTAAGATTTAGAATTGTTGACCATAAGGTCCCTATCAGACATGAAGTTATTAAAAGCATTCAAAAGTGCTTGGAGACCCTTTTCTGTTCGTGATATTAAAACCGCGTCATCAGCGTATAAAAGTAAAGGAATACCCCTCGCACCAGCTCTAGGACAATCTGATTTTACCTCTTGCAATTCAGCCTCTAAATCGTTTATATAAAAATTAAAAAGAAATGGGGCCAGGATACACCCCTGACGTACTCCTTTATTAATACTGAAATTGCCTGTGGTTTCCCCATTCGCTGAGAACCTCACATTGGCTCTTGTGTCATTATGTAAGTCCGCAAGGAAATCCACAATCCCCCTATCAACACCTTTGTCCCTCATGGTCTGCCACAGCCTCCCCCTGTTAACATAGTCGAAGGCCCACGACAGATCCATGAAGGCTAGGTGAATTACTCCTTTTTGTACAACAGTGTATTTATTCAGAATAAGAAACAAATTAAGGCACTGGGTTATGGTAGAGCGGCCTTCACAAAAGCCGTATTGGGAAGTCGACATAATATTATTTTCAATCGACCAGCTTACTAGGCGTTGAAGTAAGACTCTCCCCATAATTTTTACCATTGAATCAATCAGGGATATTGGTCGATAACAAAGAGGACTTCCCCTGTCGCCTTTTTTAAAGACAGGGACTATGGTTGATAATCCCCACGTTCCCGGGCAACCGACTCTGGCCGCAGCATTAAATACAGCAACCAGAATTGGAGCCCAGAAAGCTGGATCAGATTTGTAAAGGTCCGGCGGGATTCCGTCAGGACCAGGCGCTTTATTTGCTGTAAGACCCATAATGGCAATCAGAACCTCGCTTTTTTCAAATATTATATTGCTGCTCCTGACGTGGGGAACAGCAGCCCTAGTTCCAACACCCTCTGAGTAGTACAGGCTTTTAAAGTGGCTTTCCCATTCTTCTTTCGTTATGCAGCAAACAAGTCCATCACCCGGGTCCTCGGTCAAAAAAGGTCTTTTAACCAGTGCCCAGAACTTGGTGCTGGTCTTGAGGGTGGAGGGATCAAGTAGTTCCTCCCAAGCCTCCTTCCTTAGGAACTCCTTACGGGCGACAGTAATAGCCTTATATTCTTTTCTGCAAGCTTTTACCTCCTCCTGATTCCTTGGTGAAGCTGACAATGCAAACCTCAATTTGCGAGCAGCTTTAGTACAATCATGACTAAACCATTTCGGGCCTATTTTAGCCTGATTTTTGTTGGGGACAGAAAGAAGCGCTGACACCTTCTCCGACACATTTTGATAGGATTCTAACACTAGCCTGGGGTCGCCCCCCTCATTCGTACAAACTTTAATATCCTCTGTACACCTTTCAGCAATATTCTTATAAAGGATATCTGCAGACACCATTGACCATTTTAACCTCCTCCTCCCATCTGTTTTTCCCAGACTGCCTTGACTAATGATCTTATTTCCCTTCTTTACCCAGGGACATTTTAAGCAGATTGTTGGAGGATTATGGTCACTGAATTCACTCGAGACAATGCAGAAAGAGTCTAGAAAAATTTGCATCGTCCGAGAGACCAGTATATGGTCTATAAAGGTACCCCTACCATGTCCCTTAAAGGTTGGGATATCAAAACAGTATAAGGGGTCCTTAAGAGACATGGCCAGTGAAAGGTCAAGCTCATCCATTAAATCGTTGCACAATTCCCCCTCCTTAGTGTGTTCCATATGGAGATAACATGCACGTTCACAAGACATTTCTGGTAAGCGCTTATGTAATGGGTCTATACAAGGATGCAAATTGAAGTCCCCCATAATCATCAGGTTGTAAATGTAAATGTATTTGAGCTTATATAGCGCACAGCTACCCTCAGTGGGTTTCCCGGCGCTTGCTTAGGGAACCCGTCCTGGTATTCCCCTGTGAGATAACCCCGGCAGGGTATCCACAAGGTGAAAGCCAGGCATCCCGCCGCGAGGGGCCGTTGTGGAGATTAAGCAAGCTATTGCCCAGAGTCGCAGAGTGTGAACCCGTGAGTCGAGAAGGCACCGGAGCGAGAATTATCGAGTCCGTGGAATTTTGAGCCCAAGACCCGCCGATTGGGGAATTGAACCCTGGTCCAGGGGCGATCTCAGCTTCCGGGTCTGCCGCCTCTAACCCCTGAGCCACACTTCTCCACTCCAGGTTATTACCCAGGTCTTTCATATTATTAGAGACAAAGGAATTTAGAATAAGAATGTCATTCCTGGCCTCACTATCATAGGTAGCATTATAGAAATTCACCAAGCCCACAAGGACGTTTCCTCCAGATAAAGCTAAGCCCATTACACCTGTGTGCTTGGCTTCAACTCTACGTACTCCGCAAGGTATTAATATGGAGATAAAAATTACAAGGCCCCCCTTCGGCCTACCCCTTAATGATGGCAAAGCTGGTACATAAAAAGCCTTGTAACCTTCCAGAAAAAGGTTACAGCCCACCTCCCAGGTTTCTTGTAAACAGATGATCGAAAACTGTTTGATATAAGTCACCCAATTTACATCAGACATTTTCGCCGCAAGACCGGCAATATTCCAAGAAACAACATAACATCCTAGGTTAATGGCCACCGGGTTATCTGAATTTATATTTGTAAGTTCACCTGTAGCCGCAGTGTCCTGAGCCGCAGGTGCCACCCGTCAGTCACACAGCTCAAGCCCAGATAATGCCTCATACCTATTCTGTGTAATTAAATTCGAGCCATGTCGATAGTGGCCAACACTAGTACTCCTATTATAAACATCATTGGGTCCACCTGACCCACAAGGATTAGTGATGTTATAAAAGAATTGGGTGTCTTGAACAGGAGTATATGGTTCAAACGCCTGCCTGGTTAAGCTCTGTTGTGGTGTGGGTTTACACAGATGCGCATAGAAATAACCCAAGGGGCGTACACAAATACTATTCACATTATAGACCAATGAAGAAGCTCTCAAAAGAACAGTTGCCACATGCTGAGGGTGTTTGAAATTGATGACTATACAATCTCCAGAACCGGACTTTTTAGAAGGTCCCACCCAATTTACGCGTCTAACTGCCATTATCTGGTCAGAATATGCGATGGGAAAACCACAATTTTTATTAAGCCACGCCACTGTCTTGTTTTTCAGGGAAGTGTGGGATTGGTAATAAGGAGATGCAGGATGAGTGCCACAAGGAGGAACATTAGTCAGTACTGCCACAAATGGAGCACAATCAGGTGGTAAATTTAGATAACGGTTGTGCCTTGGGGGTCTAAGGGTTCTACTGCTTTGGGGTGTTATAGATGATTGTGACTGCGGGGCAGATATCACTGGGGCATCCAGTGTGTTAGGTCTATCAGGCCCTGCTGGCGCTGCTACAACAGTATTCCCCCTCCCCTTATTCCGTGTGTCATTAACTTCAACAGTGTCTTTCCCTTTCCCCCCACAGTGAACTGTACCACCAGATGTTGCTATCTTCTGTGACGATAACAGACCACCCAGCCTTGTAACTTCCTTTGCTAAGTTATCAATCTTATTCGTTAGAGGTTTAATAAGCTCTTCTATTTTTGTTGTTAAAGAAACTTCAAGGTTTTTTATAAGTGAGGCAAGTAAATCTGAGTTTAAATTAACCCCATTACCATTAGTGCCTGTAAAGACAAAATGGGTTATTACAGCAGGGCCACTAGTCGCTTTACCATCCTTTTTTTTAGCCTTGGAGTTGTTGTGTTTTCCATTATCTTTTTGAGATACTGTTCTACAAGTTCTCAGGGGCCTAGTTTCAGGTTGGGTCTCGTTCAATACACCGGTATCATCATTTAACTGCACCAGTGGGTCAGAATAGACCTCAACACTCACTGTAATGGGCACTGGAGGGTCAATAGAAATGACATCATTGGTATTAACGTCAGAATCTGGGGGCGGAGTAATATCAGGGGATTTTTCTAGTAAGTCCCCTGTCATAGAAGCCTTCCCCAAGGATGCACGTCTATCATTATTAATCTGGTTTACTTTCCTAACCAGGAAATTATCCATAGAAGCTGGGCCTACCATCACCTTATCAGTTTTGGGTTTAGACATCATGAGCAATGGTACTATCAGCTTACATACAGATACTCTCAAGTCTACACACTCACAATAGATTAAAAAACAACAATTCTAGCAATTTTAAAAGTAAGGTCTTACGTGCACTCAGCACGTTAATAGTCTGGATGAGGCCAAGCAGGGTCTCTGGCCCAGTCCAGTCTCTTCAGGCCTCTGAGGGCCACAGAGGGCCCGCCCTTTGCCCGGGCTTAGCCCCGGGCGCTCCCGCGCGCGTCCCGCGGGACGAAGAGGCGTTGTCTCCTTTATGCGCCGCCCGGCGCTTCCTGCTTGCGTGGGTGGCGTGCGGGGCTGCTGGGGCTTGTAGTTCAGCGTCCCTCCGGCGGAGCCAAGCCCGGCCGGAAACACCACGGTGAAGGAATACAATGGCGGAGCCAAGCCCGGCCAAGAACACCACAGCGGAGCCAAGCCCGGCCGTGCAGTGCAGCAGGTCTGTGTGTTTCGCCTCCCACCTAGCTCCTCGGCGCTGTCTCCTTTATGCGCCGCCCGGGGCTTCCTGCTTGCGTGGGCGGCGTGCGGGGCTGCTGGGGCTTGTAGCTCAGCGTCCCTCCGGCGGAGCCAAGCCCGGCCAGAAACACCACGGTGAAGAAATACAATGGCGGAGCCAAGCCCGGCCAAGAACACCACAGCGGAGCCAAGCCCGGCCGTGCAGTGCAGCAGGTCTGTGTGTTTCGCCTCCCACCTAGCTCCTCGGCGTTGTCTCCTTTATGCGCCGCCCGGCGCTTCCTGCTTGCGTGGACAGCGTGCGGGGCTGCTGGGGCTTGTAGTTCAGCGTCCCTCCGGCGGAGCCAAGCCCGGCCGGAAACACCATGGTGAAGAAATACAATGGCGGAGCCAAGCCCGGCCAAGAACACCACAGCGGAGCCAAGCCCGGCCGTGCAGTGCAACAGGTCTGTGTGTTTCGCCTCCCACCTAGCTCCTCGGCGCTGTCTCCTTTATGTGCCGCCCGGCGCTTCCTGCTTGCGTGGGCGGCGTGCGGGGCTGCTGGGGCTTGTAGTTCAGCGTCCCTCCGGCAGAGCCAAGCCCGGCCGGAAACACCACGGTGAAGAAATACAATGGCGGAGCCAAGCCCGGCCAAGAACACCACAGCAGAGCCAAGCCCGGCCGTGCAGTGCAGCAGGTCTGTGTGTTTCGCCTCCCACCTAGCTCCTCGGCGCTGTCTCCTTTATGCGCCGCCCGGCGCTTCCTGCTTGCGTGGGCGGCGTGCGGGGCTGATGGGGCTTGTAGTTCAGCGTCCCTCCGGCGGAGCCAAGCCCGGCCGGAAACACCACAGTGAAGAAATACAATGGCGGAGCCAAGCCCGGCCAAGAACACCACAGCGGAGCCAAGCCCGGCCGTGCAGTGCAGCAGGTCTGAGCTTATCAAAAAAGAGGTATTTTAGGGTTCTCCGATCTCCATTTTCCATTATCGGATAAATTACTGTTCACGATGGGTCTAATTGCAAATATTTACGAGATGGTTATCAAGCCAGGGAAGTATCACTCATGTGTCATCCCTCAGAATGAGCAAATTGGATACAATTTGTTATTTCATTTATTAGGAATTCCAATTCAGCTATTTCTTTGTATGGCGCAAGGGCTTACTCATAAATTTGTATCCTAAACTTACAGAGTTAGCGCCCTCAGAAGACAGTCCTGCGGCATAGAATCTTTTGTTTGATTTAAGTTGTTTAAATCAAGATACATGAATGGAAACACCTTCAAATCCATCCATAAAGCCAAACTATCGATATAGAAGGTCTTTGTACAATGTTTTTTTTCTCCTAGGAATGGCACAAAAGGGGTCTGTGCTGCTGGTGAGTACAATAGCACAACCCAGTTTCCAAATATCAGAGGCCAGTTTGATTTTGCTACACTAGATTGATGTTCTACACACAAAGAATAGCTGTGTGCTTGAAAGCTCTGGATCAAAGCACAACAGATCCTTGGCTTTTACAGATAGTGGAAAGGTATCATGGAATTTTTCAATGACTTAGTTCAGACTTTTTTCTCCACGCTTCAGGCATCTATCTCAGATTCTTACTTGATAACACAAGAAATCCAAGAGTTATTGTCAAAAGGTGCAATAAAGTTAACCACTTTCTAACCAACAGGTTTTCACAGCAATCTCTTTCTTGTAAAGAAGAAAAACAAGAATAAATCTTCAACATTTGAATCAGTTTGTGCTTTACAGGCACTTCAAGGTGGAGATCATTCTGCTCAGGGATTGTCTTCTATCTTCCATTTGGATGGTTCAAAAAGACACCTGTCGATCCCAGTCTTTCAGCTTCGTTAAAAGCTTCTTGGTATAGCGAAAGGACAACGTGTGTCAGTTCACCACACCTCCTTTCGGTCTTTTGTTGGGTTGCTGCTGTTTCACTAATCTTTTATAACCAATGACATCTAAGTCACCTAAGCATTGAAATGATAATGTGCCCGCATGACCTCCTTTTACTCTCATGTCCCAGTTACAAACATATAGATTTTTCTTGGAAATTTTTGGTTTTGTTATAAATTACCCAAATCTCTTCTCTCTCTGTCTGGCTAAATCCATATGATTTCTAGAGAACGCCACATCCTCTATGAAAGAAAGGAATCATCTTGCTCTCACATATCTCTTTGCCATTAAACCCATACAGTGTGTCTCTTGATATCATTTATACATGTGGTGTTTCCAGACCATTTACACTGTCAAGCTTTTCAAAGGTTGAAAAATCAACATCTAGGAAGAGGCTTAAGCTATTTGGATTTGATTCCCTAAGAGTTTGAAACAAAAGGGAGGCATGCTGATGGCTAGACCACCTCCATGTCTGGAGCAGAAGATGAATTTCCATTTGCACTACAGATCTGTTTGAATCAGACCCATTTTTAATTAGAATGGGGTCCTAGTTCTCGATTTACAGAAGGAGGAGAGAGAGAGACAGCATTCATAGTGAAAGATCATTTATTTTTAATATCATAATGTTTGGGTCGAATGCCATAATTATGTTTTGACAGAGTTAAGTACAGTAATGAGTCACTTATGGCCTAGTGGTTATGTTCGAAGACTCTCACTCTGCAGTTAAGGGTTCGAGTCCTGGTTTCTCAATGGTCCTGTGTCTTTTCATATAAAAGGATTTTAAATGCTCAGCGTTCATATTTCAAAATGATATAACTATTTTTAATATCAAAATATTTGGATTGAATATCACAGCAAAAGAGGGTCACTTGTGGCCTAGTGTTTAAGGGCTTAGAGCCTCACTCTGCAGGTTAAGAGCTCGAGTTCTGGTTTCTCAAGACACAAGATTTTCAAATGTTAACACTCAAAATGAAAGATCATTTAATTTTTATTTTTTTTAAATCTTTTTTTATTTTTATAAAAACAAAAATAATAAAGGCGTATCAGGTGCAATACAGTCAATTACGAACATTGAATCAAACAATTGAAAGATCAGGACATATGAAGGACAACAAGCAGGACACTGAGACCCCAACACCTATAATCAGTCGACAATACAAAAACAAATAAAAAACAAATCGAAGCTTGCATTGCCCCCTCGATACTAAAACCATAAGCAGGATAAACTTCGAACATCTACATATATCATAAACGAATCAGGATAGTAAAGCTTGTATTGCCCCTTGATACTGGAACATAATCAGGATGAATAACGGATATTTACGCGTAAAAAAAGACGAAAAAAGGAAGACGAAAAATAAAAATAAACAACGCAACATGCGCAACTCTCCACCCCCCATCCTGCACCCCTGCATATAGCTTACGCTCGACCCCAACTAGCAATGTGCCTGTCGCCCCATCTAATCTACAATAACTAAAAATAGTAAGTGGAGGAGGACCTTCGTTCAGGCTCCCGGCCTCTCCCCCCCACCAGATGTGAGCCTCCCCTTTATTTACGGATTCACTAGCAAATTATCAATCGGTCTAAAATCAGGGGAATCATTGTTCGCCTACTTCGCCTCCTGTTACCAATATTGTAAAGTGAGTCCCGCACATCCACCAAGTCAACAAATGTCATCAAAAGGTCAGCCATTCTCAACCTTGGCCCGTCCAATCAGGCGCCTGGAGGCTTCCTAGCCGAACTGCCGCCATCTCAAGAGATTCAACGGACCAAATGTTTTCGTCAAGTTGCACACGGAAGCGAGCCGGGAACAACTGAGCATAGTCGATCACATTGTCCCTGAGTTCCATCCGAACCGACAAGAACACCTGGCATTGTTTCCGGTCCAGTTGTATAGAATCCGGGGAGGAAGAAAGGGCCGCATTGTCGAACCACCTTTGAGTCCCAGTCTGAGCCGTCAGGAGAATAGCCCGGAGCAGTTTTTCCACAGTCAGGGCTGATATTGGACACACTGACTCGTCCGGGACTCCCAGTGCTCGGACATTAGTTGGCTTATAGTCCAGAAACTACTGCACCTCCCGTTTCCTGGGGTTTACGTCGTTGATTGGTTTGGCTGTTGTGGGTGTCATGGCTCTCATTTTGTCATTCAGTCGAATGAAAGCCGTTCTCATTAGTCCCAGTTCAAACGTAACAGCGACCAATTTATTTTCCAGGGCTTGGGCTCTCCGGCCCAGGGAAGAATGTAAACCACTGATAGCCGCCATGACAGCTCCAAGTGTCGGTTCAACCCCGGCCTGCGCCAATTTTTCCCCCTCGATATTGACAGTCTTTTCCTCTTTCGGAAACCCCTTGGACAGGATATATTGTCCCAATTCGTCCGTTCGGTCTTTTCCGGTCACTTTGGAGGAGCAGGTCTGAATTGCACATAGGTCAATATTGGGCGCCATTTCGTTCACCTCGATCGCGATCTAAGCCCTGTGTCTGTAGATATAGACCCCGCTCTGCTGTAAAGTCACAGCCCAAATATTAACCCATCAATTTGCTGGGATACTTCAGGGTAGTCTTCTAGGTTACGCCCGCATCCAATGGGCAGATCTTCAGACGATGTCCGAGCTGTTCAGACTCCGGGTTCCATCATTTATGGCACTCCAAGTGCAGCCGCCGTGTTATTATATTGCTCCACTTTTGCCGCTAATCAGTTTGGATGTTCACCGCTAGAATCGGGCAAAACTCCACTTCCATACCAGTTGACAGGACCCTCCCGGACTCTCATGGCCGATGTTGTTCAACTAGTGGCCGGCTGCTCCCTTACTCGAGGCCCCGGCTCCAAAGCTGATGCAGGCTGCAAATTTAAAGGCGACGTTTCTCCGTCCTCGAAGCTGGTGGATCACTCGATCAGGCGTCGTTACGACTCATCTATGCGGGGGTGTTGCATAGGACCAGGATAAATAGCAGGATCTTGTGGTAGGATAAGGAGGTCTACGGAGCCGGGAGCCTAAGCGGCCATCTTGGTCGTCAGCTTGGCTCCTCCTCATTTAATTATATTTAATATCAAAATGTTTGAGTTGAAATTTTTAGTTATGTTTAGACACTATCAAGTAGATAGTCACTTGCATTCTAGTGGTTAAGGTTTTACACTCTAACTCTGAAGGTTAAGGGTTCAAATCTCAGTGTTTCAATAGTCATGTGTGTGCTCAAATATCTGGACAATTACAAAGACTTCAATAGTTTAAGTTATACACTGAAAGGCGATTTTGTTCTTTTAAATTGGCAAATAATTTTTTCTTTTGATTTTGTCAAAAACTTCTCATTTTAGCTATATCATTCACTAAAGCCTAAAAAAACTTCTCTCTCCCTCTTCCATCCTATTCTGTAAACCAAGAAACGGTCAGTGTACTTTCAAATATTTCAAACTTCTTGTAGGCTCCTCTGCAATCCAGGCTTTCACAAAAGACCATGTTCATTATACACTTCTTCTTAGGATGGACACATTATTGTTCCAAAACACAACAAATATCTGAGGGGGGCCCTCATTCAAAGATGTATGCAAATACAGCAAAACAATTTTATAAGTTTTATCTGCAAAATCACATTTTTGAGATGGTGGAATATCTCCCACGCCATCTAAACTGTGTAGCAGATTGGTACTTTCTCCACCTCGGAGATTTCAGTGATTGGCAACTCCACATTCTGGTATTTCAACAAATTCAAAAAGAATGGGACCCATTCTTTGTAGACCGGTTTACCTTCAGACTGAATTCTCAACTTACTCAATTCTGCAGCTGGAGACTGGACTCATTAACAATAAGAATAGATGGGTTTCTTCAGCCATGGAAACAGGGAGTTCCTTTATGATTTTATCTAAAAAACGAAAAAAGCAGAATTGATTGAGTTTGTTATGCTTTTCCTCCGTTTCTCATAATTTCACACTGTCATTCGAAAATCAGGAGATAACGGACCCCTTTAGTCATAGTAACCACCTTTTCACCTTCCCAAATCTGGTTCCTAGATCTGTTACATATGTCAATACACATTCCAAAGCTTCTCCCAAACTTTCTTCCTCTTCTTCAGAACTTTTCAAGTCAATATCACAGTCTTTTCTGTTTTTTTCAAATATGTTTTTATTCACTATAACAATCTTAAGCTCATTGTCAACATACATCTTATGGCTTGGAATGCCTTAGGGGTTATTTTCCCAACCACCACAACAAAAACTTAATCACTAAACAATCCTGATTCTAGACCATCCAAATCTATGCATTGTGAAATGTTCAAAAGAATATGAGTCTAAAACTTTCTCTAACAAAGCGTCTTCTGCCCAGCTTCGTATCTCCTGTATAAAATCCCTTTTTCGTGTGCCATCTGCTGGATTAGTCAAGTGGATTAACTCTATTACGGCTCTATCTAACATTAACATTTGTTCATTTGGTGCCCATTCTTCCAGAGTACTATGGCTTAGAAGGTCTAGTGTGCCAGAGCCTGGTTAGCAGACATTCTGCTGCAGCTGAGTGCTCTTCAACTTTTAAAATGTTCTACTGCAAACCAATTTTCTCATGTTTCAGTGTCCGTTGTTAGTTTGCTTTTAAAAAGCATAATAGGAGCCTGCAGTTTTTCCAAGTGTAATGTAGGAAAGTTCTAATTTTATTAAAGACACTGAGGTGAGTATTATCCCACTGATATCCAAATATATCATAAAGTAAATGTTTTCTCTTGACTTGATTTTTTCCCCTTAATTTCTTCTTCAATGTTACTTCTTTTTGTAATAAACATCTAAATTGCATTTTCAGTAAAAAAAATAGTTATTTATTACAGTTTGTTTCAGGATTTTAATATTATGGAACAAATATTTGCACTTGCGCTACGGTAAAACCGATAGCATTTGTAATAATCATTTGATAATGATGAGAGCTTAGAAGGAGGAGAAAGAGAATTTACAAACTAAAAAGAGGACAGAAAAAAGAAATGAGGAATAGAAAATTCTATGTCAGGACCAGAGGCAAGGATTATGCTGTACTTTCTTCACTTTTCTTTGTTTTTTACAGCAGCCAAGTAAAGACTTTATTTCCCATAACACCCTGGGAAAAAGTCAACAGAAACAGTAAATCTGCGTCCAGTGCACAGCCCAGGACCCTTAAAATAGTCCCTTGATGTTGCCACCTCCTCTTTCTTTGCTGCTCCAGCAGCCGAGCTAAGTGCCTCTTGGTCTTTATTTTCCGAATCACACTGTTATTTGTGGTAATTTTCGTGGTGTTTGCTAGCACTTCGTGTGCCCTATTAAATTACATGTGTGTTTTTTCACTTTTGGCGCTGCCGTGGGAACGCTTGTCGCTCCTATGCGGCCACTTTCTGGGAGTGATTTGCGCTACGGTGCACATGCTCAGATGCAGTGTGGTCCGCAGGCAACTAGGGAGAGCCGCATGCAGAGCGCAGGTAGCACATCTGGTTTCCAGGTCTCCAGTACCTGCGTGCTAATTCTGATCATATTGCGCGGAAAGTGACAGTGTGGCTGGCTGGGTGCTTGATTTATTTCTGCACTCAGTGCTTGCCTTTGCCCCTAACACCTGGGGCCTCATTTATGAAAGCCTTGCACCACCGGTGCGTCACTTTTTCCCATGTTAAAAGTGACGCACCGGAGGCGCAAGGCCTTCATAAATAAGGCCCCTGGAGCATTATGACACACACCGCGTTCTGTATAATTTGCGCAGCTCATAGCGCGAGTGACAGGTTGGCGACAGTCAAACGGAAACCAGCCCAGGAGCAAGCTGAACTCTTTATATTAAAGTGGGTGGAGTGGTGTCCTGCAGGGTTTTCACTCTGTCATTAGCCCTTTGGGCTGCCTATTATCTGGCTGGGAGACCCCTCCTGCTTTGATACCCTCTACATTTGCCGGGTGATCCCAGAGGCCTATGATCTAACAATGGTGGCCCCAGTGGGCACTTACCAAAGAAGAGTGGCATCGGGGAGACCTATATGGAGGAGGACAGCATGACTTACCTCCTCTTCGATGATCACTTTTGTGAGGGCATAGATGCCTCTATCTTGAAGGCAGTTACACAGGTGGTTGCTTCTCTGGAGCAGAAACTCTTGCAGTATGGAGAGCGCTGTTTTACCCTAGGGCTTATGCTCCCATCACCTCTGAGGATGCCTGACCAGCTTGCACTGCCTATTAAACGCAAAAGGGACCCCGCCCTATGTGTCGATCTTGACACATTTGATAGGCTGAAGAAGACCTTTCTTGACCAGTCCCACCCTTTAGTGCTAAAACTCCTTCTGCCCAAGCCATCGGAGCCCCAACACATTAGGGCTAACCTCCATTCCCGCCCCCCTCCACACTCTGTACATTCATTCTGCCGCTGGCTCAGATGTGGAGGTCGATATGGGATCCCACCCATGGCGTCCCTTTCCCAACCAACATAGAGATGACACGCCAACGGGCGATGCCCCTCAGGGGACTTCTGATATGCTAGACCCCGAACAGCTCATGCACTCTCGCTCATCGGAATGGGCACTGGTGGATAAAGTTGCGACCTATGTCATGGGACTGCTGCGCAACCCATTGGATAAGAAAATCCGCAACAGCTTTCGGGTGGAGTGCCCCCACCCATCTCTAGGTGATAATGTGGCTCTAACCCCCGACATTGATGAGCGCATGGCCACTTTTATAAATATATACAGGCGCGACCCCAAGAAGGGCATTGTCAATTGTGGCGGGCTTTTCAGGAAAAGTTACTAGATCGATATGGTCCATTGACCTCCATCTTAGATTAGACATGGTAGAGGACACCAAAGCGCCTGGAACCCTAATCTCTCCAGATATACTGTCGGGTGGGCCCAGTGAGCCATTATCTTTGTGGGGAATGCAAACAGCGCCATTTCAATAGAGATCCGCTGCTTGCTCCTCAAAGATAGCCCCCAAACTGGAGGACCTTGCCTCATCTGCAGCTGGGCCCTTTGCTCATAGAGGGCTGTTTGGTGACCCGTTCATTAATGAAGTAGGTACATTTGTAGCGATGTTCCACTCACTGGACAAGGCCCAGGCGTCTATCAAACTTAAATTCATGGCCAGGGTTTTCACTGGGGCTGGCCGAGGCAGGGGGCACTCCCTTCAGCTCCCGGTAGAGGATATGGCAATACACGGTGGCAATACCAGGATGCCTCAAAGTTCGGAAAATTCCACCCCGCTAGAGTTCAAGAGGTGGCCAAAGAGGTGGTGGCAGTCAAGGCTCCGCTCAAGGTGAGTGTTCATCGTTTTTCAAATCAACGCCTGGGGAGCAGGCTACAAAATTTATTAGTAACTGGACAGTTATCACCTTATTATTTCTCCAATCTCCCGGTCTATGTCCCGGCCAGAATATTCCGTGAACTTGAGCAGCTGATCCAGGATCTTATCTGGAACAAGTGTCGACCCCATATAGCGTTATGGAAACTCCATGCCTCTACCAGCAGAGGGGCCTGGCGGTCCATAACATGGAATTGTATTATCTGTCGGCACAACTACAATGGGTGACAAAATGGTTTGCGGGTCTCGGCCCAGATGACACAGCCACCACACAGCCGCCGTGGGACCAATCCCAGATATATGACCTGTTCCATCCTATAGCCCGACCACCGCGCCCTTCGTTGACCTGTCTCACCCTAGCACATCGTTGCTATAGGAGGGGTCTGTACCTCACCAGGAACATGGTCTCTTATGCTCCGTTGCTGCCACTTCTGGGGATGCCATGGGGTAGGACGGGCACCTCTAATGGGGCATTTGTACATTGGCATGCAGCGGAAATATACACACTGGGTGAGCTCTAAGCTGAGGGCACTCAAATACCTTTCAAGACCCTGGTGGAGGATTATGATCTGCCAGCAGGTCAACTCCTGCTGCATATTTCCATCACAAGATCGCTATCTGGGGTGACATAACCTCCGAGCCGGAGACGCATCTCCTGATACAATACTTACATGTAATGGGTAACGGATACCACATTGTACACTGGCTGGCGGTGGCGTTACGCACCCACACAATGCAACCCATGACATTCAAGACATTAAGTGGGAAGCTGACAGTGGAAAAAAATGGATGGGCAGCGAATGGGACATGGTGTTAGCTAACACCACCTGCTTACCGAGAAACTCCAAATTCAGACTTATACAGATATATATCACGCATAGGGCGAACCTCTCCCCGGACAAATCAAACAAATACTTTCACACGACAACCTCGGCATGCCCCCGCTGTCTACAGACCGATGCGGACCTCCTCCATATGCTATGGTCCTGCGCCTCCTTACATACATATTGGCAAGAAATTACTGTGGCACTCGCACGCAACATGCACCAGCAGACCACTACCACACACGTGGGAAGCATGCATACTGGGTTTTTACCCCAGACCGAAGAAGCACAAGGTCATTTCCAGGTTTACTGACCTAGGCTTTATAGTAGAAAAGAGACTGATTACCAAGCAATGGAAACATACTGACCCCCGCCGTTAGCATTTGTAAAAATTCGCTTCTCATGTGGGGCAAGCAGAAAGTCACTGCATAGGGAGGAAATGGCTAGGCTACGCAAATACTCTATTGCACAACTTCGGGATACCATACTTGTGGACTTGACACAAGAACGTGGAGGTTGGGAGTAGTCCCTCACAAACGGCTGGTGAGAGAGACACGGACACCAATCTCCAGACACATAACACCCCAGGCTAAGGATTAACCAAGCGTAGACATGGAGGAGGGGATCGTTCCCAAGGGGCATGTGCACTAGAGGAGGGGAGGCCTAGTCGCTTACCCTATCAGGTATCATGGGGCCGGTGTGGCGAGTTTGAGACAGTCGAGATGGGATATGGCTGTCTATGTCCCCTATGTACACCGACCCAAGTGTAATGACTTGATGATGGTTTTGTTGGATTGTTTGATTATAAATTGTATCATACTTTGCTTCATCCTTTATTTTCAAATTGGACAACTAGGTACAGAAATTCATGTGGAATGCCATTTGGGCGCATGGACAAAATGATAGCATCAAGGTGGGATAGAGCGAATACTTTGTCACCCTAATGGACATAAAACTGCACTTCTTCTGATAGCTGAGTCCGACTTAATGTATGGAGATCACATTATTCTGTCATCTATCGGTTATATGGAATGAGAATCGGACACAGTTTATAATGTTTCAACAATATGTATGACACTATTCATCACACTTATTGTGGTTACTTGATCCCTGCCATGTATATGTTTACTGTTACCTGTATGTTTAAAAAAAAAATGCAAATAAAGATATTTAAAAAAAAAATAATTGTGCAGATAGGCCAACCAGTCTTCATGATTTGCTTTGTCCCTAAAACCTGTAATGCTACAAGATACAAAATGTAAACTCTGCCCTCTATTGGTGTTGGGCTTTGGACTACTTGCACAACATATCTGTGGGACGGAAGGAGAAAGGGTATTCACCACTCCTTTGTGGCTAAATTCTTGCACACTGCTGGTCAGGGTTGGATGTCAATCATTTTCTGTAAGCCCTGTGAGTATTTCAAATTGCTTATGGTGAATACAATTATCCAAACAGGGCTGGGGTTAGTAAGGGTTATGTATACACCTATACTGCCTTTAAGAGCCTTGGTTGAGCGTGGGCGGATAAAATAATCCCATTGGAGTAACTCTTAATTTACTGGATGCTAGGTTGCCAGATGTTAGACGGGACAATAAAAAAGCTTACCCACTCGGGGTATCTAAAAGTTAAGACTCTCTCAGGGTATTCGGGGGAACTACTGGCCTGCACACGAACCCCCGCAAAATCCGTACTTTTTTCTGTGTGTGGCCATGAAGGACGCAATGCTTGGGCATCACAGCTATCCCGTGCCACAGACGAGTTTCAATATCTTGGCATCTTTGTGTCACCATGCCCCAAAATTTCTTGGGCACGCAACACCACTGCGTTACTTGCCAGCCTCAATAGTGAAACTTCAGTATGGTCCTCCCTTCCTTTGTCCCTATACAGACGCTTGGCCATCTATAAGATGGTGTTGCTGCCCCGGATATTATATAGCCTCCAACACCTCCCCTATCATATCCCACACTCCTGGTTTGCACAGGTCAACGCCATACAAAACAGATTTCTCTGGAATGGTGGAGCGGTGAGGGTCGCTCTTCGCGCATGCGTGCAGTTCACGTACTGCGGGGCATCGCAGCGGCAGACATATATTCCTACTACATGGCAGCCCACCTACTTGTGGTAAACAAGTGTTAGTACAATTCCCCCAGGGACCCAGCATGCATGATTGAACACGCGGCAATGGAGAAGACCCCCCCTCCTACATCTCCTGTACAGTGCTACACGCCTAGATTTCATGCCCCCAGCAGGTAAAGTCGTGATCTTGCTTTGGCGGGCTAAAGTCAGACAGATGGGTTGGAAGGGGAAACTTACCCGGGCAACCCCACTGTGGCATGGTACATACCTTCGTCCAGTGGCCGCCTTGAGGGAATTTCGGGGATTGGACCTTGTGGGGATATCGACCCTTGGCGATGTGACACGGGGCACTTCCTTGAAATCCTATCGCAACTACAAACTGAGTATTAAATTCCTCCAACTCAGCCATGCCCTTACCCCACTTATCCGCAGACCAGAGACCCTTTCGGAATTCCATCCATTAGAGGGCCGTCTACTGATGGGTGATTTAGGCCTCCACAATAATAGGCAACCATACCAGACCTTAACGACCCACACGCAGACAACGCTTGACAAGACACGACTGGCATGGTAGGCCGACATCCCTGCCTTGACAGATGACTACTGGGCTGAGGCCATCGCTAGCCCACAGGGGTGGCGGTCTCTACAAGAAAGCGCCTGATACTGTTTAAGTATTTGCACCGGGCCTATTATACACGGACTAGACTCTGCCGGATGGGTGTGATCCTATCCCCCACGTGCCTGCGGTGCAACCGAGAGGAGGGGATGTTTTTGCATACAGTTTCGTGTTGCACAGCTTTGCAACCCTTCTGGCGTAGAATAAGGTCCTGCCTTCAGGAGGTGTTAGCGTGGGAACTCCTGCTCGACCCATGACTCTTCCTCTTGCATAGCACAGATGACATTGGGGGCAATCTATATAAGCAACACTTGTTGTTCTTGGCTCTCACTATTGTTATGAGAGACATAGCGCAATTATGAAACGGGATGTCTCCACCAACCCTGGGTAAATGGAAGACTGAACGTGTGATGAGCCAGAACAAGGCCTGCAGGCACTTAAAGATCCTGCATCACTTGGAGAAGCTGCTCATAGTGACAAGGGGCAGCAGTGTCGCCTCTCTCCAAAAGCAAACGACAAAGAAAATCCACGTAAGTGATTCACAAACTTCTATTCCATGTTGAGTCAATGTAGAAACTCCCCGGCTCAGGTTGTGCTGGAGCATGAAAACACACGTCCCTCTCTGAGACATGATCCCCACATAAAATAAGGCTTGTATTCTCCCTTCCAACCTCAGAAGAGCTGCCTCGGCAGCAGAGCGGTATGGAACTAGGATGATGCCGGTGAGTGCTGGCCTCCACTGCGCCCTTATGTTTGTTGTTGGGGGGTCTGCGTTAGCTTTCGTTACTTGGTTCTTGTGTTAAATATGTCCCTACCGTAAGCTGTGTACTGCAGTCATGTGTATTCACTGATAACTGCATTACTTCAATTCGGCTTGTTAAAGGGGTTGTAGTTCTACATCATTAACTGAGGCTACGGCAGTTGGGCGCGGTTTGCCCTCAGAGACCTGTGTGAGAGCACCTTCATACTGATAGAGCTTTTTGGGCATCTGTGAGAAGCTGGATTGGTATATGGTGTATACCTATGTAAGTGAGTACCTTGCACCAATCCAGACAACCGTTATGGTGATTTTAGTGGTCTTAAACAACCTCGGAAAGCTCTCTAAATGGTAGCTGTGGTGAGCAGCCTCAGGCTTAGTTCAGAAGGAGTGTGAGGCAGCTTCTTTTACCAGAACATAATCTTAGAAGTATAGATTAAGTGAAAAAGAACTACACAGTGTATTTATAAAAATATGTATTTATTATGAGACACTCACTAACACATACAGATATCTCCTAGCCGGAGATATGCACAATGCACACAATACTTTTCAATAGAAAGAGGTAAGTAGCACGTAATACACAGTGGTCACCAGGGGGAGACCAAACCATATACTAAAAAAGCACCACAACCCAAGTTAAGACTATACCCAGAAGACATAGAAGTGCCGGGGAACCAAGGATCCACCTGAGGAAAGTAACTAGGAGCCCCACAGAGGCCATGTGCAGAGTGGGAACACGACCGTGGGATCAATGCAAGTCAATGGGTAAGTCGCTGTTGCAATTTTAAAGAAGGAACCTACCCAGTGGACCCTGAAGAAACCCTGTGGAAGACAGAAGGTTGGAGAGCCACCCCACCCATGGATACCTTACGAACCAGGATACCTGCACCAGGGAAGCCAGGTACATAGGTGTGAATTGGCGTCGGAAACCGTTGTTGAACTCAATGGAGGACTTCAGGAAGATGCTGCTGCTGGAGAAGGTGAAACTGTCAGGTGGAACCCAAAGATGGATTCAAGATGCGGAGAACCTGCAAGCAGAGGGGACAGAGTCTATGCCACTCAGGAGTGACCAGGAGGCACAGAAGACAAATACCCAGAGTGTTGCTGGAGAGTGGACTGTGTCCTTGAAACTGCAGTTGTGTGGACCAGACAATGCTGTGGACAACCAGGAGCCGTACACGAGCTGTCCCACGTCGGATGTTGAGAGTTGAGGGGTCGGTGTCTGGCGAGAGCACCAACAAGCCTTGGCAACTGCAACCAGTGTGGAATTTGAAGAAGGTGCAATGTCAGGACCAGCAAGGTCCAGGAGACTCAACACAAGCAGGGGAGTCAGGGCAGGCCCCGAGCAATCAGGGGAACCTGTGGAATTCAAAGATGACTCAAGAGGGACCAGAGGGACTAGAGTCGTGAGAGGACCTCCAGCAGCTCACCAAAGATGGGGTTCCACGATGCAAGAGTTGCGGTGAGGACGATGATCTTGGTCACTGGCTATGCTTGAGGTAGGAGCTACTTGGAGCCCCAAGATCTTGGTGGAAGGAAGCCAACAAGCCTTTGCAACTGCAAGTCAACGTGGTCCACAGGGGTTCGGATCCTGTGGCTCTGGTAAGGGATACTGGCCTCAAACTTGGTGAGAGGACAGGGCAGTCCTCGAAAGATATGAAGAACCACCATATGCGTTCCTGAGCCTTTCGGAGTCCATGGGAGCCCAGTATTAGTAGACTAGGTGCAAAGGCACGGATGTTGCAGCAGACGAGCAGGGCTACAAGATCAGAAGCAGCAGGAGTCTTCCCGGTGCCCGGAGCGAAGTCCAGAGTGCCCAGACAGTTGAAGAAGTGGTGTCTGAAGTTAATTTGTCCCACTAAGAATCTAGCGGCCCACCCACAGGTAAGCCCTTAAATACCCCAAGAAAGAGTTGGGACAATTCAGGGGTCCCTCCCTAAGGAGGGGCTGGACAAGAGGGCGGATACTCCCCTGTCCTTTGTCCAGTTTTGCGCCAGAGCGGGAGCCAATGGCTCCCTGAACTGGTTTGAACTGAACTATGCATGGAGGGCACCAAGTGTGCCCTGCACGCAGACTACGTGGTGCTGGCAAGTGCCCCCACCCTGCCCCAATACACTAAACCCTGTCTGGGAGGTGATCACACCTCCCTGTGACAGGATACCTATTGTTCTGCCCAAGCGTGGCTCAGCAGTAGGAGGGCAGAAACGTGTCTCAGCCCTAGCTTGCTGCCTGGGTACGGAAGACTGGTACCGGGAGCACCAAGGGCCTACCAAAGGAGCTTTATGGTGCATGGAGTCATACCTCCCACACAGTTTACGGTGTGGGGGGTATGATTCAAACATGTTTGATACCAAACATGTCAGGGTTCATTACAGCCACTTTAGAGATGGTCATCGAGTAATGACGCGGTGCCCTCTATATGTTATATGGCTGTCTCACAACCGGGGAGAATGGACTACATAGGCTGTAGGGGGGTCCTGCTCATGCAGGGTCCCCCCTCACACTTAGCACCGAGCACTGTGACTTCAGGATCGAAAGGCCTACCTTAGGGGTGACATAGGTTTTAAGTGCAGTGACCTTAGATATAGGGAAACCAATATCCTTTGTAAGTGGTGTTAGCACCAACTTACACAGGCTGCAATGGCAGACCTGTAGTAACAAATTGAGTGATCTCCCATGTGTGGCATAATACATGCTTCAGCCCATGTGGGACCCCTGGTGTACCTATGCCCTGGGTACCTTAGTCCCATATACAACAGACTGATAAGATTACACCAGTGTCCAATGTGGGATGTACCTAAGTACTTACCAAACCAATTTAGGGAGAAAGCACAGAGACTGGGGTCCTGGTTAACAGGATCCCAGTCAGACTAGTCAAAAACAGCATTCCATCAATCAAAAAGTGGGGGTAACCATAAAAGCAGATCCTACTTTCCTACAGTATCCATTGTGTACAGCCCATAGAAAACTTAGAAACGCTTGTAAACTTCGGTGTTTTGACTGAAGGTTTAACACACTGGAAAGCCTTTGCCAACATCTTGTTGGCTTTACGTTCATTTCGTATCGCAATTTTTGATGCAAATCAGAAATTCCATTTTGTTTTTTCCCCAGTAGATGGTAGCGTGTCACTATCTATTGAGTTGCGTTTTTGTAATTATTTTACATGCTACTTGAGTGCATGTAATTATGCATACACACTTTCACCTTTTTCACCGATTTTTTTATCTTCTAAAATAATGGGACCTTCACACCCCTCCCCCCCGACCCCCGACCCCCCCCCCCCCCCCCGACCCCCCCCCCCCACCGCACACACATACACATACACACACACCCACCCCCACCCCAAGGACGGGCTCATATTCAGACGAATCACTGAGGCACTAAAGTGTACAATTGTAGTGAATAAACAATTGTTACCGTTATGTACTTACTTTTAAATAATCTATTTTCTATATCTTCTCCTATTGCAGAGATTTATCAGAGACCTCTTACTTGACCACAGAATTTGGACTTAACCTGCAACATACAAAGATGTTCCCTAAATAATCAAAACTACTAATAAATCCAGTGCAGTAATCTCACATGGTACTTGATCAGTTCTAAGATTTACAACAAGCTTTGGCTTTCCTTACTTAATTTAATTAAGATAGGTTGTAGTTTTCCGTTTTCCCGTAGGCTAACTGCACTGCTGCAATATCTGTCATTTCTCAAAGAAGATGGTGCAATATGCCACTTTTCATAATTTCCATGAATCTTTCTTTCAATATTAACCGCTAGGTAAGCATTGACATGAATACAGTTTTATAACACCTATTTAAATATGGAATAAAGAAAACATTATCATCTGTATGTATCCATTATTCGTGGACTGTACCTGAAAAGCCTTGTCTCCATTGATTTTTAAACTGTGTCTTAATTTTGCCGAGTACTCCCAACTAGCATCATCCTCTGAAAAGCTGAGGAGGCTGTAATGCGTAACTATTGGGCGCTTTGCAGCGTACCCTTGTTAGGACCTCTCCCTCTTTTGCTTTGTCCATTCCCAAGTCTTGCAAGGTAATAAATATTGGCTTTATGATGGGTGCAGCTATGCCTTTAAGCTCGCAGATGCTATTGCTAAGTGTGACAACTGCGTGTATCAATGCTTATATTAAAAGTTATCACGCCTCTTTATGTCCTTCATGTAGCAAATACCATAGAATTGTGTGTGGCCATTAACTCACACATCAGATATGTAAGTGAACTGTATACAGGCCTACCTCGCCTCTAAATGTAGGTGTCAGTGGTCACAGACCGGATTCTTCCAGAGACATCCGCTCCCCCACGCAGCTCCCCACCCGTCTGCAGTGGTATCGTAGCGCTTGGGTTTCAGATTGATTTGTGCCTCGCTTTGCTCTTAAGTTGTAACTGTGCTGCTTGTAGTGCTCAGACATCGTAGCGCCTGCATTAATTAATTGTTTGTGCCTCGCATTGCTCATAAATTGTAACTGTGCCGCTTCTAGTGATCTGACATCGTAGCGCCTGCATTATTAGTTTCTGCCTCGCACTGCTCTTAACTTGGAACTGTGCTGCATTCATTGCTTGCTCCCTCATCACATCGCTCGCACTCTCAAAGTAAGCGGCCATTAATCAGGTGAGCTGCAGAATCGAGTTGATAGAAGTAACTTCACTCTAACACGCTTGTTGCTGTCTGCTGCTGCCGGACTCCAGACATTAACATAGGTGAAGCGCGCAGTCAGCAAATCCGCATTGTGCCTTGATAAATTTATTTATTTGTCTGTTTGTGAACGCATGCCTGCATAGCGTAGTACTGCCCAATCCAACCTGGTTACTCTGCTAGCAGCGATTTGCATCGTCACGTTTGTTGTGGCGCCTCCTTGCTCGGACCTACACCCCGCCCTCGGCCTCCCAGCTGTCCCTCCCTCGCCCCTCCCCCTCCACCCTCCATTTAAGACTGATGTCCCAACGTGCAGCGTCCACGCGCTGCGGCCACGCCAAAGGTGCGCCAAAGGTAAGCCCGTCTACGCCCGTCCGCGGCAAGCCCGCGCCCAGCGCCAGACCCCCTGCCCCCCGTACCATCCACCCCACCCGCATTACATACGCCGCTTCCACCCTCTTAGCCCTTAACCCCGGCCGACTCCCCAACTGCGCCCTAGCCGCACCCGGACACACCCATGGACCCTTCACATGCAACTCCTGCAAGTTTGACGGCACCAAAACCAACTCCCCATCCACGAACACCAAGCAGAGATCTGACACCAACCACCTAAAATGCATCTTGCTCAACACCCGCTCGGTCCACAGACACGCCATCAACCTCTGGAATCTACTAGACACCATCTCTCCAGACATCGCCTTCCTAACAGAAACATGGATGAACGCCTCCTCAGCCCCAGACATCACCATCGCCATCCCGGAAGGCTACAAAATCATCCGAAAAGACCGCACCAAGCAAACAGGAGGAGGCATCGCTATCGTCCATAAGAATTCCATCCGCATCTCAACCAGCTCTGACGTCAACCTTGCTAGCGCCGAACACCTTCACTTCCAGATCCACACCGACCCCAAGACCACACTCAGAGGCACCCTCCTCTACAGACCACCAGGACCCCGTGCACAATTCTGTGAAGACATCACTGACTTCATCACCCCACACGCCCTCCCCTCCGAGGACTACATTCTATTGGGAGACCTCAATTTTCACCTGGAAAAGAGCATCGACAGCAACACCACCACCCTTCTGGACAATCTCGCCAACCTCGGACTCAAACAACTTGTTAATACCCCCACCCACAATGCAAGTCACACACTCGACCCCATCTTCACCTCCAGCAAACATATCTCCTTCAGTCACACCACAGTTCTCCATTGGACGGACCACAGCTGCGTTCACTTTATCTACAAAAAGACCACAACCCACAACCACCCTCAACCCACTCTGCGAAGAAACTGGAACAAAATCACCATCGACCAGATCTCCTCATCGCTTCTTCAAAACCCCCCTGTCCACTCTTCGAACGCCAACCAAGCAGCCATTAACCTCACTCAATGGCTAACCAACAGCGCCGACAACCTAGCACCCCTCAAAAAAACGTCAAATCAAACTAGGCAACAAAAACGCCCCCTGGTTCAACGATAATCTTAAGAAATCCAAGAAACTCTGTCGCTCCCTTGAGAAGGCCTGGAAAAAAGACCCAAACACCAGCACCAGGGACGCCTTCAAAAACGCCACCCGCATACACCACCAACTGATCCGGACTGCCAAGAAAGCCACCTTCAAAGACCGACTTGACAACAACGCACACAACAGCAAGGAATTATTCAACATCGTCAAAGAGTTTACCAACCCCACTGCCAACTCCAACGACATCACTCCCTCTCAAGCCCTTTGCGACTCCCTAGCTTTGTTCTTCCACGACAAAATCGCAGACATCCACAACAGCTTCGACAACCAACCCGGAGACCAACCCACCCAACCTTCCGCCGTACCTTCACCCCCCTTGAACATCCTTAACGACTGGAACCCAATCTCCACTGAGGACACCATCCGCCTGATGAACTCCATCCACTCAGGATCCCCCACAGACCCATGCCCTCACCACATCTTCAACAAAGCAGATTCCATCATAGCACCACACCTCCGAGACGTCATCAACTGCTCCCTCAACTCCGCCACCTTCCCGGAAAGCTGGAAACACTCCGAACTCAGCGCCCTTCTGAAAAAACCCACAGCGGATCCCACCGAACTCAAAAACTACCGCCCCATCTCGCTCCTTCCATTCCCGGCCAAAGTCATCGAGAAAGCTGTCAACAACCAGCTCGCCGCCTTCCTCGAAACCAACAAATCCCTCGACTCATCACAGTCCGGCTTCCGAGCAAAACACAGCACTGAGACCGCACTCATCGCAGCAACAGACGACATTCGAACTCTACTGGACAATGGAGACACAGTCACCCTCATCCTCCTCGACCTCTCCGCAGCCTTCGACACAGTCTGTCATAGCACCTTGTTACAACGCCTCAGAAACATCGGAATCCAAGGAAAAGCACTGGAATGGATTACCTCGTTCCTTGCCGGAAGAACCCAGAGAGTCCGCCTCCCACCATTCAAGTCAGAGGCCACTGAAGTCATTTGCGGCGTGCCACAAGGATCCTCACTCAGTCCCACCCTCTTCAACGTATACATGAGCCCCCTCGCGGCCATCGCACGCCAACACAACCTCAACATCATCTCCTATGCTGATGACACTCAACTGATCCTCTCACTCACCAAAGACCCTAACACCGCCAAAACCAACCTGCATGAAGGAATGAAAGAAGTAGCCGAGTGGATGAAGCACAGCCGTCTGAAACTGAATTCCGACAAAACAGAAGTCCTTATCCTAGGCACCTCCCCCTCTGCCTGGGACGACTCTTGGTGGCCAGAGTCCCTCGGAAAAGCACCCATCCCGACGGACCACGCACGGAACCTGGGCGTCATTCTGGACTCCTCACTCTCGATGACCAGACAAGTCAACGCCGTTTCATCTTCCTGCTTCAACATTCTTCGCATGCTCAAAAAAACATTTCGCTGGATCCCCACCGAAACCAGAAAAACAGTCACCCACGCACTGGTTACAAGCCGACTGGACTACGGAAACACCCTATACGCCGGTACCACCGCAAAACTTCAGAAAAAACTCCAACACATCCAGAACGCTTCAGCCAGACTCATACTAGACATCCCGCGTAATGACCACATTTCTGGTCACCTGAAAAACCTCCACTGGCTCCCCGTCAATAAGAGGATAACATTCCGCCTCCTAACCCACGCACACAAAGCACTTTACGAACTTGGACCCGAATGCCTCAACACACGACTTTCCTTCTACACCCCCTCCCGCCAGCTACGCTCCTCCAACCAAGCCCTGGCTGCTGTACCTCGCATCAACAAAACCACCATGGGAGGAAGAGCCTTCTCCTACATGGCGGCTAAAACCTGGAACTCACTTCCCATTCACCTTTGCCTCACTCAAAACCACCTAGCATTCAGAAAGCAACTTAAAACCTGGATATTCGACAAATAATTCCCCACCCTTCCCCAAGCGCCTTGAGACCCTCTGGGTATGTAGCGCACTATATAAATTATCTGAATTGAATTGAATTGCATAGATGTAATATTTTTTCAGGAGGCAAGAAATCACTTCATTGGCACCCTGTCTCACACTGAATCTGTTTTAAATTGATGTGAGGAATTTAAATGCTTCCCCACCTCAACCCTTCCAAAGCTGACGTCATTTGAAGAGGGGTCACCTTCTTAAATCCGCGACTTCCAGATAATCTCTACAAATGGGCAACTCTAGGCATTCAAGCGGTCTAACCCAGGAAGCCTGCTTCTTGGTATTCCTTGTAGTCCTTCCCTTCCAGTTTTTAAACAGCAGCTTACATTTCCTGTTTTAGTGCAGCAGGCGGTGTGTAACCCCCCCCCACCCCCCACATACGTAGTGCACCTTATGAATAATGCTCCTTGCTCTCTTGGCAGTTATTTGTCTTGTATAATAAGGACAGTGCTAATGCTGGAGCTGTATTACAGTCCTAGCCGGTTGCATGGTAGCTGGGGTTGTTGAGCCAAGTGGCAGAACCCCACTCCTTTTAGGAATGTGGGTTCATTCCATGTGGGCCACGCTACGACTGGTGGAATGTATCAGTGTCAATTAGTAAGATCTGTAATGCTGTGGCCTCCACACTCTGATAATATTTTTTTATTGACTCCAAACCCCAGCCAGATGCCCAGAACCACTTTGTTCAGTTTTTGTGCTGCCTGCATTTTTTTTTTATTAACATCTCATCGTTATGGGATATAATCGCGAGAAGATCAAGTTACGGTATCTGCCACCACTCTACATTATTGCAGACAGTTCAGGATAGGTTGTGAGCCAAGGATTTTTCTATAATCCATTATTCCTCTAATGCGTGAAGAGTGGCAGTAGTGGCTCTATTAGCCACCTCTGACTGAGCACATTCGAGTCCATTAAAACCTCTTTTATCATAGTTTGCAATATTTGCATTATCTGACTGCGGTGGCTTTGTATTTACTGTTGTATTTCTTCTATGTCAATGTAAATGCTTACCACATAATAGTATTAGAATACTATGATGTGGTATTCATTCTGTCCTTTATAAAACGTCCACCATTAGTTGCTAAGTGAGAGTCAGTTATTTGCTGGCTACTCATCCAGGCCGGCAGAGGTGGCCGTGGTCCTTTTAAATGTAAATTACTTGATCAAATAAATATCATTCAATCAATCAATCAGGGAATTGTAAGCACGCTACTAACCCGTGAGGGTCGCAAGGCGCTGGTGGGGGGCAGGGTGGGGGGGGGGGCGCAGATCTGTTTAGCCGAAGAGCCAGGTCTTGAGGGTCTTCCTGAAGGTGTTCAGGGATGGGGCGCATCTGATGTCTGACGGTAGCTGGTTCCATGTCTTGGCTGCAATGTGAGAGAAGGATCTTCCACCTGCTCTGGCTCTGTGGATGTGCAGGCTTTCAGCCAGTGCGAGGTTGGAAGATCGGAGGTTTCTTTTGGGTACGTGGAAGTTGATTCTGTTGTTGAGGTATTTGGGTCCGTTGTTGTGTAGGCATTTGTAGGCATGAGTGAGGATTTTGAAAGTGACTCTTTTCTCCACAGGGAGCCAATGGAGACTACGTAGGTGTTGACTGATGTGTTTGTGTCAGGGGATGACGAGGATGAGTCTGGTGGTGGTGTTCTGAATTGTCTGGAGTTTGCGGAGTAGGGACTTGTTGATGCCAGCATAGAGTGTGTTTCCATAGTCCAGTCTGCTGGTGATGAGTCCGTGGGTGACTGTCTTCCTTGACTCAGGGAGGATCCACTTGAAGGTCTTGCAGAGGATTCGGAGGGTATTAAAGCAGCTGGAGGTGACAGCGTTGACCTGTCGGTTCATGGTGAGTGATGAGTCGAGTACAATGCCGAGGTTCTTGGCATGGTCTGAGGGGGTAGGTGGGCTTCC
The DNA here is from genome assembly GCF_964263255.1 of Lissotriton vulgaris. Taxonomy (NCBI): domain Eukaryota; kingdom Metazoa; phylum Chordata; class Amphibia; order Caudata; family Salamandridae; genus Lissotriton; species Lissotriton vulgaris. Next base: position 506,357,451 of record NC_141700.1, on the reverse strand, counting down.
GAGGGCGGTCGGCCACCAGGTGCTGTCCCATGCAGAAGGGGTGGTGGCGAGGACTTCTGTCTTCTCGGCGTTGAGCTTCAGGCAGCTGTTGGTCTTCCAGACTGCGACTTCTTACATTGCTTTCTGAAAGTTGAGTTTGGCAGTGGTGGGGTCTTTGGTGATGGAGAGGATGAGCTGGGTGTCGTTGGCATAGGATACGATGTTGAGGCCGTGTTGTTGGATGATGGCTGCGAGGGGGACCATGTAGATGTTGAAGGGTGGGGCTCAGGGATGAACCCTGTGGGACTCCGCAGGTGATTTTTGTGAGGTTGGAGAGGAAGAGTGGGAGTCTGATCCTTTGTCTTCTTCAGGTGAGGAATAATCGGATCCAGTCCAGGGCTGTTCTTGTATGCCTGCCTCGTGTAGTCTGGCAACTAGTGTACGGTGGGAGACGGTGTCGAAGGCCGCTGATTGGATCGAGTAGGATGAGGGCTGAGGAGTGGCCTTGGTCCAGGAGGGTGCGGATGTCATCTGTGGTAGCGAGTAAAGCGGTCTCTGTGCTGTGGTTGCTTCGGAATCCGGATTGGGACGGGTCAACGACGGCGTTCTCTTCAATGAATCATGTCAGTTTCCTGTTGACTGTTTTCTCTGCAACGTTGGCTGCGATGGGGAGGAGCGAGATGGGCCAATAGTTCTTGAGGTTGGTGGGTTCAGCTGTGGGCTTCTTGAGTAGAGGTCTGACTTCTGAGCGCTTCCAGTCGTCTGGGAAGGTGCCTGTTTTGAGGGTGGTGTTGGTGGTCCGTTGTAGTTCGGGTGCGATGGAAGCCGCGCCTCTGTGGTAGATGTGAGGGGGGCAAGGATCAGTGGGGCCCCCGAGAGGAGGCTTTTCATGGTCGAGATGGTGTCTTCTGCCGTGATCGGTGTCCAGTTGGAGATGTGGGCTGGCTGGTGTTTCTGGCGCGCAGGGGGGCCGTCTGTGGCGCCTGGTGGGTGGTTGATGAAGTTGTTGTAGAGGTTTTTGATCTTGAGGTGGAAATACGTTCCAAGCTTGTCACATAGGTCTTGGGACAGGGTAATGTCTGTGGCTTCGCTGCGTGGGTTGGTGAATTCTTGAATGACACTGAAAAGTTCCTTGGAGTTGGCCAGGATTTTGTTGTGGATGAAGTTCCTCTTGGTGGCTCTGATCTGGTTGTGGTAGTCCGTCATGGTGTCCTTGTAGATGGTGTGGTTTTTGGTTGTCTTGGTGTTTCTCAAGGCATCTGAAGGTGCGCCTGGCTTCTTGGAGAGCGGTGGTGAAACAGGCGGCTTTCCTGGGGCGTTGTCTGTCGGGTTGCGGGGAGAGCTCGTCCGCGCAGTCGGTGATCCAGGTGTGGAGTTCTCTGGCTGCGTCATTTGCAACGGGTGCCCAGGTGTGGTTGTCTCGGGTGAGGGTGGAGTTAAGTTGCTCGTCGGTAACCTTGCTCCATTTCCTTCGTGATGTTCAAGATTTAGGATTCCCGTTATTCGCGGATACTTCACTGACATTAAAGCAAGTTAGCTGAAGATGACCAGCCTGCTATGTTAAGAAGTAGAAGTACCTGTTATGTTAGACACTCTGCTTACTGGCATTAGATTCTCAACAAAAATTACTTTCTTCATGTACCTGCACTCTGCAAACATTTTACGGGCTTCTTGACTTGCATGATTCAATTTCAAGAATGGAAAATGCTGCAATGAAGCTGCTGTCTGCTTTGTCTACTTTGCCAAGCAGTCAAATTCAGTTCTTGCTGTCCTAGAATCTAGGCATTTGAACAGCATATTTGGAATACAGACACCAGCTAAAAGAAATCTACAGTTTTTTGTAAGGACGCATTTTCCATCAGTTAGATTTAAAAAAACAATTAGTTGTTAGTAAAGCCTACTAGACAGCACAAGCTGAATGGTTACAAAAGACAGATTATCAGTTTTCCAAGAACATAAAGTGGGTTTAAATCCTGCTCACTGGTTATTATTGGTTGGCTTTATTGTCCCTCATATGTTGGCTCCTTATTCAATGCCTTGGAGCGGTTAGTGAAATCATTATTTGAATAACATTACTTTTAATCATCATTTAAATTCCTGTAGGTTGTAGACTTGCCCTAGCTGGGCATAAATTGTATTTTCAGTGTTCATTTAAACGCATGCAAGCCCAACCGTAGGTAAGTGGCCGTTCACCAGTGCCACGTGAAGTAACTGTAGATGTTGTAGCACCCAGGATAAAGTGCTGCATGGCTAAATATTTATAAGGTCCCAAAGGCGAGACACATTAGCTATGATAGTGCTTATTTATCCGGTGGGAGCTGTTTTTGTGTGTTTTTCCAGGGCCCGACTGTAATATGTATAAAGGTAAGCTGTTCTTGTACTTAAAGGAATGTTTGAATGTTAGGGATGTTTATAGATGTTCTAGATTTAGAATGTCTTGTTAGGGAATGTTGTATGCATCATTTAAGGATAAGACTTCAGCTGTGAAGTACTTGGAGTGGGTCCTGATAAGAATAAATCTACTTATTGAATTTTGGACTGTCGTTGGATTACTTTGGTGTGAACCATTACTACATTTATTGGCGACGGGATTCATGGACTTGGACCCACCAACAACATTTTGGAAATTGTGAGTTGTAACGTTTATTTACAATTTTGGAAACAGAAGAATTGAAATATTAACATTTGGCATATACTTCGGATCGGCGTCAGAGATTGGATTTGCACTCTGTGTTCGCCTAGCCTATTTTCTGGCTGATAGTGATTTCTTACATATGTGCTTCAAAGTTACGCTGAGAAGTGTGCCGAAATGCTTTAAACTTTATGGATTTAATTTGTTACTCGATCGTTCATGGAGCGGTGATGTGATTTTAGTCGGCTGCTAGTTTCGGGCAGCATTGTGGGACCTATCTCAACCATCTCGCATCATTTGAAACGGCAAGCATCATTCAACTATCGGCATCTTTTAAAAACTGCAACATCGACTTACTGGCTTCGTCGCGCGTTGAGCAGCTCTTCTTTTGGAACTTTAACCGCATACAGCCAGGCATCTTGACATCGTCGCTCCAGACTTTTGTTGCGCAGTGATTGCATTGTTTCCTCCATGTTTGCTGACATCATCACGTCTCATTACGCGCAACTCACGTTACCGCCGCCATCTTGATTTGTTGTTCTTTGTTGCTTAGCAACAAGAAACACGGAAGATAGTGCTACGAAGAAGAGGGTCCACATCGATTGTTCTACTTGTAATTTAACATCGGATTGCAGCTATTTGAAGCTTCCTTAATTTAAGGATTCATTTATTTTCACATGTTAAACTCTTGATTTTTTTTTTTAGCTGTATTGTCAAAGACAGTGTGAATTTACTTTGTATTTTAAGGAAAAGTTCATTAACTTTACTGTTTTACTAGCCTTATCATACATTCAAGTGTGCTGTTCATACGAATTATATTAGTATATGTGTTTATTATATTAGTATATTGATATTTTTTATTATTCAAATACTGATATAATATGGCTACTAGTAATAGCAACAATGTAATGCAACCTCCTCCATTCCTCGAGCTTCCTGGCAAACCTATCAAACCTTGGCATAAATGGTTCCGAATTTTTAAGAATTATTTGGAAGCTATTGATGCTGACAAATATTCTGCTTCTCGAAAAAAAGAATTATTGTTCAACCATCTGGGCAATGCAGGGCAAGAAGTTTTTGATAATCTTCCGATAGTTCCTGCGCCTACTGAAGATGACACATGGGATGTTTTTAAAGAGTCTATTACACGCATTGGTAAGCATGTAGTGTAGTTCCTAGTTTCCCACTAGGCCCTGCGCATTGGAATAACATAAACAGTAGTATCGACGTGGAACTGCGGATATTCCAGGCCTCCACTGACTATGCTAAACTTAATTGGGTTGTGTTACCAACTAGCTCAGAGGTCACTGGAAACTTTCTTCTCTGCATAGGAAGTGATCAGCTTCCTTGGCACAGACAAGAAGGGATTCAGCTTTCCAACAACCGTGCAACATGACAACTTTGCTCCTCAGATCAAGAGTCGATCTCTAGGGTCGTGTGAAACAATAGACATAGATTTCACTCAGTCAGTCTAGTGCAGTTTACTTTCACAGTATGTAGAGAATAGAGAGACGGGCGTGTATCAATAAAGGGTTAACATTTATTGAACAGTCTTTCTTCTCGTACAAGAGAAATGTATTGCCACAATTGCAATAACTGTTATTATGAAAAGTACGTACAGTAAGATAAGTATTGCGAAATAGAACTGTAAAAGCATTGATATGGTTTCTTAGCCATACAATGGTTTAAAAGTAATAAAACATATATACAGTCATATATACATTAGGCTAACATACTCAACTGGTGCTTCTAACTAAGCCTACCCCAGTGTGCCTGACCTAAGCCTAACACGTGAGAAGGGGAGTAAGTAAGTAGCTTAAGTTAAGTTGGTTTTGCCAAGGTTTGTTTCAAGAATTCTCGTCTAAGGGTTTAGTCAACACCATACCTCTGAATAGAATGATGGAGGATTGGTATCTCCTTCAGGGGTCTCTCTCGATATCCCAGTCACCCGCGAGGGTAAACTGGAAGCGCCGGGACTGGATTTCTCTGCACGAGAAAGGCAGCGGCTTCTCTCAGCGCGTCGAGGAAGGAGGGGTGACAGCGTCCGCGGGCAGCTGGGCTGGATGTCTTCGCAGAGGACGGCTGCACGGCTCCTCAAGCGTACTGAACCATAGTTCGCGCTGTAGCGGCGATAATGGTAATCAGCAGCTTCACCACCACAGGATAGCAGGCTGCAGCGACAGAGTGCTAGTTTTTACCAACACGGCGTCATGCAGGCAGCTGGCATCAGCAACAGGTTCGCTCATTGCTTAAGGCAACGTTGGTAATATTTATACCTGACAGGTGCCGGGTTTGACGCAAGTTTGCTGGACATAAGACGTCAATTAAAGATGTCACTAGGAAGTGACAGTTATCAGTTGCTCATTAGAGTTCCATTACTAATCAAAACATAGCAAGCGGGGATTTCCAGGTTTGCTAAGTTTTTATCTTGTTGAAGAACTCGGAGTGTTATCTAGGAATATCAGATAGTGACTGCTGCTCTGTCATTGCACTAATTGGTCGCAAAGGAAGTAGCAGAGAGTCATGCTGGAATGTGGCTCTGTTCGTGTGAGGCCAGAGATGACTTTTCAGAAAATCGCACTTGAACGGTTATGCCAATATAGGGAATAAATGGATTTATAGCCGAATAGGGGCATAAGGTCACAGTATCGATCAGGAACCTAGATAAGCACGCAACACCCACTCCACGTTTTCATGTCCATCAAAATTACTAAAACTAAAGCAATTAGATGTATGTGTAACATTGTCCACCCCAAAATACATAAATGCATTCGAAATAGGCGTACTTGTAATACATGGAATTTAGGTACTGTACGTTTTTTAAAGCATAGTAACCATTCAAAAGGTATTGCATATGAAATCAATGAACGATTATGCAAAAAGAATTACACATGAAGTATCTCTGACAGAAGAAATGCGAGATAAGTCATCACATAAAAATGCATTGTAATAACATGTGTGCTAGAGGCTGGTGTTATGTTGTTATGTCTCTAGATGTGTTTAGAAATAGAAGTGTGAAGCTTCTGTTCTCTAAGAATAGTTTTTACGTTAAGCAAAGAATTGTTCGTGCCAAAAAGAGAGGGTCAATATTTTTTAAAAAATTGTCCAATTCAAAGAAAAATAGATTTCCCAAAGCTCCTGGCAGTTTTTGTTGATCAAAACTGAAGGCCGAATTCAGAGTTCATGGGAACGCTGTGTGTCGGAAAGTTTCTCAAAAGTTATTGTTTCTCTATGGGTGAGAACATCGTATCAGACAGGCTCGCAAAGAATTGGTCTACAAAATCAGGTGATAGTTCAACCAAATTAGATAGCGCTGTAACTTGGCAGGTGTGAGAATGATTGCTGTCATCGAAGGCAGGACCAGCAATGCTCACAGAACGTTGTACCTGGATGATGTTGCTTTTGTCACTCGCTCCACTGTTACCACTTGGCTGTAGTACAGGAGTCTCCACGAATGCCGTCATCAGGATTGGTAGCCGCTGGGGACAACACAATGCGTGAGCCGTTATTGGACTGAGCAAAGTATCGACGTCCATTGGTACTGCTGATGGAAGTGAAAGACAGATGTCCAACACGCATTCATCGCCGCAAAGCATACACCGTAGCACAGGTAAAATGCAATTTTGCCATATCGGTCTGAATGAAAGGAACCAGGTCATGTTTAGATCTCTTAGCCTGGCCAATCCGAGGACGTTAGTTATCCTGTCCCTGTAGCGCATTGCTAGTATTGTCTCTTCCATTCCCATGGGAGCTATGTCTGAGCCGAGGCTTGCCATAACGTAGCAGGATGGTCAAAAATAGAATCCCTGCGATGAGTCCCAAAAATAGTGGAATACCACCAAAAATGGAGTGCACGAAATTAGGAAAGATTCACAAAATTGCCTGGAAGGGTGTTAGCAGTCCCGTAAAGACTGTCTTAAATATGCCTGGGATGCTTGTTGCACTAGACATGTTAAGGAGTTGGCTGAACATTTCTACGAAATGCACGGGGCAATTTGTTGATAAAAGGTCATGGACTTCAGTAGCCGTCCTTGCGACTAGAAGATCATACGTCTCTTTAGATGACGTTATAGGCACTGTTGTCTGTAAAAGCACAGATTTCATTTTGCTTAATGTATCAATTCGTATAGAATAGAGATTCAGACGAGGCCAGAGGGGAGTCACTATGTCTGGAGGCCCGCTCGGGAACAATGCTTGCATACAACATTTGACCATGGACGTTACTTGTACTAGATAACTTTTCCCGGGCGTCAGGCCACAGCACCTGTGATCCGTTCTAAGAATGTAACTCCCGTTTGCGAGTTGCATAAAGAAGGGCTCTATCTGAGTTGCAGGTGTGACTAGCTGGTGGCATGAGAGGTTGTTTGAATTTCCATCACATGCTCCGTGTAAATTAATACCCTGACACAAAAGTATACCGCTTAGTGAGTGTTTACAGTTGTCACCACTAAGAAATACATTTTTGTCACTGTCACTATAGCAAGAATGAGTGTATGGTTATTTCCATTCTGATTTTATATATCCCTTACCCAATTGTTCATATTGGCCAGCAGGTATGTACTCAAGGCACTTTTTAAATCGGAAAGTTGTTATCGGAATTGTGATAATTCCGTGTATTATCCATTCAATGACAGGGCTCTCTGACATTGTCAATGGTAATCTCTCGAGTTTCTCGATGCTCAAGATTGTATAGTCTGCTCCTTTCTGTGCCAAACTGATCTGTTTATCAGTAAGGTTAAAAATGGAAAATAATGACGTTGTGTTGATTAAACGCCAAGGCACATAGCCTGAATGAAGATTTTGCAGCGTCCAGCCTAATTCTATAATAGAGCGTAATTGAGACTGGCCATGTTGTAACATTAGCAAATCTCTGTCTATCACATCAAAGGCAGAGGATACAATATTGTCCAAAGAATATATTCTGGAAGACAGAGTCATTAACCCATTGTCTACCACAGAAAGTGATTTCTCCAAATTAATACGATCAATTTCTCGTATTTTTTCAGCAGTTTCAATTTGCTTTACTTTCCAAGTCTCGTTGTAAGCAGCATAGATACTGGTCGCTATGAAACGCTTTTGACGCTGTTTGCGTGGTCCAAGAATGAAATCGCGCAAATCAGCACCATCTTTTAATAAAGACAAGTGTTGCTTAATTTCAGCCAGTGTGGATGTAGTAAGCCATTCTAGGCAGAGTTTCCCTACACTGTATGTTGTTATAATTCCTGGATGTTGTCTCTGGGAATATCTAGGGTCTAATCTGGTCATTTTTAAACCCTGTGTTTTATTCAGGAACCTATCTTGACAGCTATTTGTGTCTGTAGGCCAGATTAACCACTTTTTCCAATCAGGATGTGTTCTGTTGAAATGTAAAATTTGTGACACGTCTAACTCAATATCAGCTGTTGTATTTTCAGGTATTGGCTTTGGTATAGACGGTGTTTTGAGTTCTTTGTTCTTAGCTAGGCCAAGACAAGATGTTTGGTGTATTGTGTCATTTAAAAATAACATTTGTTCTGGTATCATGCAGGTTCTAAACAGTGCTTCTATGCCTTGCACCTGCCAATCTTTTGTACCCCAAATCGTTTTCGTTTCAATATTATTTTTCCAATAATCAAAACCAAATGTCATCATTTTGTCATAAAATGCTTCTGAATATATCAATTTAGAATTTGTCAGCATTGTTTTCATTCCTGTTTTATCTAACAGTTTATAATAAAACGTTTCTGCATTACTGGTGTTAAACCCTGAGAAGTATTTGAATTTCTCAAAAAATGCTTTAGAACTGCTTTTAGGTGGTGTAGAACAATGTTCCCATTGATTATACATAAAAACATTTCTAGGCTGTGCAGATTTATGCAAGTAATGATCCCCATAATGGGTGTAACAGAATAACTGCTCATAACTAGATGAACCTTGTAAATAATCATGATCTGTGAATCTAGCTGACATTACTAAATCAGACATCATGTCATTAATACTGTTAAAGTCCCAATCATCAGAGAATGTACTTGGTGTCACAAAGTCACTTAAGGAAACCTTTAGTTGATGAGGATACTTCAGGATTTCGACTGGACCATAGATCTCATAGTCTGTTTTCTCCCATACTACCCCACCAGGTATTGGAATTGCTGTGACATTTACAGTTGACAGTTCTCTTTTCTTCACGTGGGATGATCTGTGTGGTTTCAGGACTAGGTTGATGTTCTGACTTGCTGTGTCCATTCAATTGTAATGAACTTCCCTAAAATTAAAACTAAAATTAGGCATAGTAGGAGTATGAATACCCCTGAGATAATCCAATGCTCAATCAACGGTGAATCCAGATATAGTTCTTTGATTTGTTGAAGGAGTCCTGTTGTATTTTCTTTAGAATACTTTTTTGTTTCTGGCATCACTTCGGGGTCGTTTAAATCTTCAGAGAAGTTGTCGAAGTTGATGAAATAACCAGAGGCAGTTCTGTCAATTGATGGGATTGTTCTTTCAATCTGTCTCTCCGTAGCACTTTCTGATGCCACATTAGTGTAGACTGGTGTTGTTTCTTGACAAACTGTTTCAATCTGTGTTTCAAGAGGCACGAGTTCCATGGCATTATTGCATAGTCCTTCATTGTGCACTGCAGGCTGATCGAATGTGATGAGTCTTTCAGTTTGAACCTCTTGGATTGTTGCAAGTTTGGGTATTCTGTTGTTTCTTGGGAGTCCACTGGGCCTACTGTTGATTATAGGCCACATGCTTGTGGTTTTACCAGATCGATAGACACGACTCTGTTCTCCTTTTTACCAGCAAGGGGCGGTAGCACAACTGATCTTGTTCCGGTGACTGCTAAGACAGGTACTGCTTTTCTGTAAGAAGGCCCAAATTCCTTCTTAACCGCGATCTTTTCTCTGACTAGATCCCCAATCTTTGGAATCCAGACAGGCCTTGCTGGGGCTGTTGCGGGTGGTGCCTCGTCAGTGGTATTTGGCTGTTGCTTTAACTTTATGTTGCTTAATGATTTTCTTGTTTCATTCAGTTCCTGTAAAACAGCCAAACGGTCTTTTACTTCAAACTGCTTTGTTTCTTCTTGTACCACTGACATCTGACTATCGAGGTCCTGAACGTTCATTCTAATTCCGAACAATAGTTCGTATGGGCTGAAACCTTTTAGAGAATTTCTTGGCATGTTGTTAAGACTAGTCTGGACACTTATTAAATGTTTGACCCACCCAGCGCCTGAACCTAATACCTTCGCTGTTATAGATTGCTTTATGTCCCGGCTTTTTCTTTCTACCACACTTGTGCGATGGACAAGAATACCGCAACCCAATTCCCATGCTAGCCCTGGTCAGAATGGAACGTGGTAATTGCGTATGTGCCGATATGGACTCGCTAATCTTTTATAACCGTTCTAGCGTCAGCCGAGCGCTGGGGACCTCATTTTTTAAGTGCTTTTTGTCTTAATGGTGTACACTGGGACGCGCTTCTCTTCTTTGATTGCGCAGATAGACCGCCTTATGCTGTCTAGAAGGGATCCTGAAACTACCCTGGCCTGTTCATTTCTGCGATCTCTGTTGCAGTTTTCACAATTTTGAGCAAAACATTGAATATCTATACTCATTCCTGGCCACCAGTACTCTGATTGCAATTCTTTCAGAGAGGCTTTGATTGTTTGGTGTTTCAGACCCAACCCCATGTGTGCTTCCAGTAGGAGGAAGCCCCTCCTGCTCCTGTTTGGAATTACTCTGTCCCCCACTCCAGGGATTCGAGCAAAAGGAACGGAGTTTGCATCGATTATGTATGCATAATTGAGTGGATAGTTTACGGGTAGTGCTGCACAGTCGCCTTTTAAGGTCGTTTTTACTGCCAGCATGGTTTCCCCGTCTATGTACTTATCTGTACGCTTTTTTGTGGCTACGGAAGCCGGGTTAGTTGCTTCCGCGGTGGCTGTATTAGCCAATGAATTCCCTGCAACGTGAACGCCATCACGCTGAAGACTCTGTGCGTGAATCACGTGAGTCTTTTGTAGTTCTTTGTGTAAAAGAGCTACCTCGTTCCAGAGCAATTTATGCTTTATTGTGGCACCTGTGTCATCTTTGTAGTCGTTTTCGATCCAACTCTGCAGTTTGTTGTTGTAAGAATTGACGCAAAAATGAGAATCGCACACTATAAGTGTCGGGAATTCACGTTCTGCATTTTCGAGCGCCATCTTTAAAGATCTGATTTCAGTTCTTTGAACCGAACAGTTTCTTACAGATTCAGTTTTTGTTACTTTCGGTCTGAATTTACCGCACAGCCAACGACCTTTAATGATCGCACATGCTGCATCGTAGTATTTTCTCTCTACGTTGAAATGCTGTACAAAGCTATCTGTATAGATTATACATGCGTATTGTGGGAGAGGCAGAATTTCGATTGGCAGAGGATATTCTTCTTCATACTCTAAATCATTCAGTTCTTCAAATTGCGGGGCGAAATAGTATTTCACGTCCTCCGCTCCTAGAGAATCTATGCACTGTATCCATTTCGGATCCAGTGACACTGTAGGCAGGTTTACTGGGCTGAATAGCGCCTCGAAGGCGGATTCCGCTGTAAGGATATTAATCCGTTTGCCGTGTGCTAGTTCTCGTTCATTTGCTAATGCGATTTGCACTGCGTTCACAGTTCTTTCTGTGCGACTGAATGTTTTTTCTGCTTGTGTGTACAAGTGAGATTTAATTGAAATTGGTACCTTTTCTCCCTCATTAGAGGTTAGGTACGTGAATCCGCATCTTCCTGGGATGACTCGGATTACTAGATCGATCGTGTTGTCACGTGTATCTAATTTTGTTTTTGCTAACATGTCTGTTTGCAGTGATCTCAAAATTTCTGTGTTTTTGAGTCCAATTGATTTGTTTTAAATCAGGTTTTATTAGTTCGTAGAGAGGTTTAACCCTCTCTGCGTAATTTAGTATGTAAGTTCTTCCGAAATTCAGAAAACCTAGTATTGATTGTAAATTCTTCAGCGTTTTTGGAGCTTGGAGTACAGCGCACTTCTCTAAGAAGTTGTCCGCTAGGCTTTTCCCTTCACTTGATAATTCGTACCCTAAGAATAGTACTGTCAGATGGGCAATTCGGGACTTTTTAAAGTTGAATTTGTAACCCTCTGCTGCGAACCCAAGTATAATGGTGTTCACTCTTTTCAAGTGAGTATCCAAGTCGTCGTCTGTGAGATAAATATCATCTACGTAAGATAATGCTTCATCATCATAGATTTGTAGTAACTCTGTTACCCTAGCTGAGAATAGTCCTGGGCTGTTCTTGAAACCCTGTGGGAGTCGACAGAATTTTTTCTGTGACCCAAATGCGGAGAAAGCGGTCAAATATCTGCTTTCTGGTGCAATGTTTTGACAAAAGAAGCCATTAGAAATGTCTAATGTCGTTTTATATTTTTTCCTAACTATGTTATTCATTAGGGCTGCACTATGCGAGTTTTGTACTGCAAAGGTTTTGCAACATGTATTAAGATGTCTGTAGTCCAAAACTAGACGATATGAATTGTCTGGCTTGGAGACAGGAAACAAAGGATTGTTCATTTGAGAGGTGCATGTTTCAATCACCCCCTGATACTCAAGTTGATCTAAGATCTCCCTGACTTGTTTTTTAGCTTCTTGCTTTATGGGATACTGCCGTTGGGCGGTTGGTTCACTTTTTAATTGGATTTTGTGAGGCGGAGAATCCTCATCCCATCCTACATGATTTTTATATAATGCAGGTGCCTGGGCTACTGCCCATTTCCTTGCATATGTGTATTTTTTATGAATCGGTATGTGATTCGAGAAGGCAGGCATAATCACTTCTTCGCCACGAGGGCACTCCCTGACAAACTCCGGGGGCCAATCTTTTTCAGCTAACAGAATATCATAGCCTTTTGAGAGCTTATCCCAAAATAGACCCTTAATTTTCCTAGTCTTATCACCCTCTATACGCAAAGTTATTTCGTATATTTTATGGGGCTCGCTAAGTCTGGCGTCGGCAGTTTCAACCTGAATGAATTCATTCGTGTCCACTGTCTCCAGATGACTCATCAAGATCTTGCGCGCTATACTGATTTCTGCTGCACTGTCCAACATTGTCAATGCCCACTCCCCGTTTTTCAACTGTGTCCTCAGTATTCTCTGCATGGTTGATTACTCTAATACTGGCTACCTTCTTTTTCTGAAATTGAGATTTCTTATTTTGAGCAGGTTCCTTGTCTTTGGACTTGGTGTGCTCTCCTGGGTCTGACCGTCCTCTTCTTTCCGAATTCTGTGGAAAAGATCGAGAGGGACGTGTATCAATACTTTGATATCTATCAGGTTTTTTTATATTATCCCTATTTCTAAGGTTATATCTTTTCTCAGAGGGCTCCCGTTGGGGAGACTGGCGTTCTCGAGTCGGAGTTCTTTCCCTCCGTCGAGGAGACCTTCCTCTGGACTGGAAAACTTTTTCCTTGGGAGTGGATTGTTTATTTCCATCCCAGCTCTTTTTAGGAGTATTTAAATTATTTTTAATAAATAATTTTTCAGGATTTTCGAGCAGTTGGGGCTTAACTGGTTTCCCACCCAAGCTGTCTCTACCTAATTCTTCATAGCATTTTTCTATGATTTTTGCAAGCTCAACAGGATCTTTTATATCTGTTTCCCTCAACTTCTGGCAGATCGCCACAGATGCTGCTTCTCCCTTTACGTTGGCTAATAATATAGCCGTGACCTGCTTGAAGTCTTTCAGTAATTTCATACCTAGATTTAAAGCGGGCTCGGGACCGAATTCATTTTGAATCTGTTTTAGCACTTCTGGTATTACCGCCATAGACGGAACACCGTGTGTTTTTGTGTAAATGGAAGCAAAGACTGTACCCCAAGTGTCGCAGTCCTCCACGTGTGGTGCGATTCCCATAGGAAGGCAGATGGTCAAGATTCTGTGCTTCTCAATAGGGGTAGTATCAGGAAATACTGCCTCTATTTGAGTGATTTTCTGGGCTAACCAGAAAGGAATTTGTTCCCGTTTTACGGGTGTTTTTCCAAGACATGACTGTATGTTCTGTGGTGTAATTTTATTTGTGTTCCCCTGATGAGGGGTCAGCTGTGGCGTATTAACAGCTGGCTGGACTGTTGCAGTCCGTATTACATATTGGACTAATTGCCTATGTATTTTTATTAATGTGTTTAGCTGTGCTAACAGCTCTTCTCTAGACATTCTTGTAATGTCAGGATGTGGTGTGTAGCTGGCTAGAACCGGCCACGTGGCTCCTGGTCTACCTAGTGGACCGAGCCTAGTTATGTGATCATTGTGTTTTAGGGCGCCATTAAACCAGAGCAGGTGCTCTTGAAATTTAAGTGGAATTTCAACCTCCTCGAAAGGGGCGTACTCATCCGGAGGTTCCTCTATTTTGTAATAGTGAAACTCTTGTGTTATAGCGTTTACCGCTGGAAAGTTTATCCATGAATAGAATACCTCTGTCTGCCGATACTCGTGAGCCTCTATCACGAAAATTACCGTACCACCTTGAGGTGGCAGTCCGTTTTCTATAAGTTTTAAAGTTATAGATCTTCTTAACTGGACCGGGATGATAATAGCACCCGGGTCTGTGTATTCGGGACCTTGCTGAGTCGCATCTGCTGCGGCCCCAGAGGTTCCGTTTTCTGGCATTGTAAAAATGCGAGGTTTGCAGAGTAGGTCTCCAAGGAGACAAAGATTAGATGCACAATATTTTGGAACACTGTATCCTTCAACGTTGAATAAACCAGAGCTTTACATAGGAATCTCTTCCTACTAAGGTCGGGTGGATTTTAACCTTTCACCCACTCCAGACGTCTATTGGAGTATTTACGGGAGAAAGGGGTGTGAAATATGCACGACTGAGTTACTCTATAAGTCTTGCGTTAGTTTATCGCCTTACCAAACGTTAGGGCGCCATGTAGTGTAGTTCCTAGTTTCCCACTAGGCCCTGCGCATTGGAATAACATAAACAGTAGTATCGACGTGGAACTGCGGATATTCCAGGCCTCCACTGACTATGCTAAACTTAATTGGGTTGTGTTACCAACTAGCTCAGAGGTCACTGGAAACTTTCTTCTCTGCATAGGAAGTGATCAGCTTCCTTGGCACAGACAAGAAGGGATTCAGCTTTCCAACAACCGTGCAACATGACAACTTTGCTCCTCAGATCAAGAGTCGATCTCTAGGGTCGTGTGAAACAATAGACATAGATTTCACTCAGTCAGTCTAGTGCAGTTTACTTTCACAGTATGTAGAGAATAGAGAGACGGGCGTGTATCAATAAAGGGTTAACATTTATTGAACAGTCTTTCTTCTCGTACAAGAGAAATGTATTGCCACAATTGCAATAACTGTTATTATGAAAAGTACGTACAGTAAGATAAGTATTGCGAAATAGAACTGTAAAAGCATTGATATGGTTTCTTAGCCATACAATGGTTTAAAAGTAATAAAACATATATACAGTCATATATACATTAGGCTAACATACTCAACTGGTGCTTCTAACTAAGCCTACCCCAGTGTGCCTGACCTAAGCCTAACACGTGAGAAGGGGAGTAAGTAAGTAGCTTAAGTTAAGTTGGTTTTGCCAAGGTTTGTTTCAAGAATTCTCGTCTAAGGGTTTAGTCAACACCATACCTCTGAATAGAATGATGGAGGATTGGTATCTCCTTCAGGGGTCTCTCTCGATATCCCAGTCACCCGCGAGGGTAAACTGGAAGGGCCGGGACTGGATTTCTCTGCACGAGAAAGGCAGCGGCTTCTCTCAGCGCGTCGAGGAAGGAGGGGTGACAGCGTCCGCGGGCAGCTGGGCTGGATGTCTTCGCAGAGGACGGCTGCACGGCTCCTCAAGCGTACTGAACCATAGTTCGCGCTGTAGCGGCGATAATGGTAATCAGCAGCTTCACCACCACAGGATAGCAGGCTGCAGCAACAGAGTGCTAGTTTTTACCAACACGGGGTCATGCAGGCAGCTGGCATCAGCAACAGGTTCGCTCATTGCTTAAGGCAACGTTGGTAATATTTATACCTGACAGGTGCCGGGTTTGACGCAAGTTTGCTGGACATAAGACGTCAATTAAAGATGTCACTAGGAAGTGACAGTTATCAGTTGCTCATTAGAGTTCCATTACTAATCAAAACATAGCAAGCGGGGATTTCCAGGTTTGCTAAGTTTTTATCTTGTTGAAGAACTCGGAGTGTTATCTAGGAATATCAGATAGTGACTGCTGCTCTGTCATTGCACTAATTGGTCGCAAAGGAAGTAGCAGAGAGTCATGCTGGAATGTGGCTCTGTTCGTGTGAGGCCAGAGATGACTTTTCAGAAAATCGCACTTGAACGGTTATGCCAATATAGGGAATAAATGGATTTATAGCCGAATAGGGGCATAAGGTCACAGTATCGATCAGGAACCTAGATAAGCACGCAACAAGCAGTACGTGGATGAGCCTTCAGTAATGGTGGAAAGGCATACATTTTTCAAACATAAGCAGTCTGCTGATTAATCTATAGAAGATTATTTAGCTGTTTTACATGTTTTGGCCTCAAAATGTGTTTTTGGAGATTATTTAGATACAGCATTGAGAGATCTATTCGTTTTTAATTGTTTTAATAAAAAGATACAGGAGCGCATTCTGACATGTAAAAACCCTTCCCTTGATGAGGTCATGGACATAGCGAGGAGTATAGAGCGTTCTGTAGTCTCGTCAAAGATTTTATCGGAAAGTGCTAACAATGTTTCAACAGATATTCCTAAAATTGCGGTGGTTGATGTTAATTCACCGTGTAATGAAACTAGTGTGAGTTTGATATCACATAAAAATGGGTTTAAAAAGAACACTGAACGGAAAAGTAGTGGAAGTTGTTACAGGTGTGATTCCAAATTTCATCTTGGAAATAATCTAAATTGTCCAGCCCAGAGTAAGCGTTGTAATAATTGTAAGAAAATTGGAAATTTTTTCAATGTTTGTCATGCACCTAAGTCTAAAGTTAGAGTCAGTCAACTGGATGTGGAAAATGAGATTTTATCTGAAGCCATCAACAATATTTCTATATCTTCAGTGGAAGTTAATGCATTGGGTAAATTTGAGAAACGTTGTTAAGGACCAATGTGCGATACTAAAATTGGTACCATAGATTTAAATGTCATGGCTGACTCAGGATCTCCTATTACAATGCTAGCTGAGAAAACATTTAATACGTTTTGGTCACAAAAATTGTTAAAACCTACTAATATCAACTCTAAAGCATTTGGGGAATATGATATTACCATGAAATGGTACTTTGATGATAGTGACTTATTCAAAGGTAGGAATATTTACACCAAAATTTATGTTGCTGTTAATGGAAGAGATATTTTATGATGGCAAGATCAAGCCAAATTAGGGATTATTTTAAGACCAGGACATGACAAACCTGTAGTACTTGGTGATATGCCAGTTTTCTCTATTCAGGAGGTTTCTGAACTAGATGATTTTTCAAAGAAATTACATAACAAATTTCCCAATGTTTTTTCTGATAAAATTGGTGTGATTAAGGATTTTAAACACACTATCAAACTCAAAAGTAATGCTATTCCTGTAAAGCAGAGAGTGAGACCTGTACCCCTGTCAGCACAAGAAGATCTCAAGAAGCTACTCATTAATATGTGTTCTCAAGGTATAATCGAACAAGTTGAGTCATCAGAGTGGGCTTCGGCAGCCGTAGTCGCACACGAAAGTTCTGGTGACAAATGCTTATGTGCAGATTTAAGAGTCCTAAATAGGAACATTCTTGTCGATTGCCATCCTCTCCCTAGAATATACGAGATGTTAGCTAGAGTAGGAGGTAGTAAATATGTTTCCACAATTGATCTACGTTCTGCGTATCATCAGATACCTCTACATAAGAGGTCACAACATCTGACCACCTTTGTAACATCGTTTGGTGTGTATATGTACAAACGCATGCCATTTGGGCTGGCATCAGCCGCCAGCGTTTTTCAACGCTGTTCTGACCGAATTTTTGCCCCTTTTCCTGAGTGAAGGTGACTGAAGGTGACTTTAGCCTGCTATCATTCTAATAGGAGGACTAGAACCTTAGACCGGGCCTATTTACAAGGCGTTTGATGCAATCCCCTACCCTTTTCTTTATTCTAGGGCTTATAAACCTATGTTAAGGGATAGATTCCTTAGTATTAGTATTAATCCGTCCTTTTGTAAGAGTGCTAGTACACTTCTAATGGAGTTATGCTTATTTCGGGCCTTGTAGGCCTCGAACGGGAGAGACTCCATCTTTCTTTCTGCCCCGGCAGCTTGAGATGCTTTTAGGTCAAATGTAATGTTTTAGTTATGAGGTGTTGTTCACTTGGAGAGAACCGGCTCAGGCTGGCCCTTATCGAAGAACTGTATTTTTCTTCGTATCGAAGACATAACCTCAGGCCAGCCGGCTGAGAACATGTCCTTGGTACGGGGAGGTACAAGAATTTGGTGGGCGGCAAGTTACTGGCCGTAACTTTCCATGCATGAACAAGGTTTCATATTAGCGAAAGCATGAGGTAGTCAGAGAGTCAGTTCGTGGGCAGCAGCTAGCCGTTAGCATCATTGCAATTAATCATCTTAAGGAAGACAGTCGCCATTTTGAAGTCCGAGAAAGACCGAAAAGCTAATACTCTCTTAGAAAGATTGAAGTTATTTTAGTTGGAGCAGCTGGCGAGCTTTGACATTAAGATCAGAGCATACAGAGTGAAGCAGTTAGTAGAGAGAACGAATACCAGAGTGGTAGAAACTGATTTATAAGATCGAAGCTAGAAAGTGAAGACAGTCCGTGATTGAGAGGAGAGAGGAGTAGTGCAGAACAGAGAGAGAGCAGCTGACGAGATAGAGAATAGAGGAAGGTTCCAGTGACTTGGAGGGAAACGGAGGAGACAGAGCATAGCGGTGCAGACGTGTATCCGTGACTGCAGAGGTGATACTAAGACGAGCCAAGGCACAGACGAGAAGGGAACCCAGATGACTACCGAGTCCAGACTTCATACTCATAAGGTGACGTCGACCCTTTCTTATTAGTGTGCACTCTAACCTTTCCTTTTGCTTTTCAGGCTATGTGTAATATTGTAGTGTTATATTGTTGAGGTTATTAATGAATAAGGATACCCCAGTTCTTAGCGAACTAGTGCGTGATGGTTGTTTCCCAATGATAAAGTTAACTTTTCTTCTAGTCAGATGCAGTTATGTGAACGGATGCGACTCCCGTCCAGGTAAATGGTAACTGAGCAAGGGAGTAGAGGAGCACTCGAAATAGGGAATAACCTTTACACAGTGTAATTCGGCCATTCTTGTGTGGGAGAGGATCGACCTGTCTATCTGTCCCATAATCTATAATATTGTATTATCCCAGTAGAGGAGAGAGAGAGTTCCCAATATGGAGAAGGTATTCATAGGAAAGTGATCGTCGTTGTGTAGCGGCGTTATAGAGAGCATTGACCGTGGTCGATGTGTATACCCACAGGATTGTGGCTTGCGAGAGCACCAGGAGGACCTGGTGTGTAACGAGAGCACTGATTGTGGTCAGTGTGTATACCCACAGGATTGTGGCTTGTGTATGTAGGAAATAACGAGAGCACTGATTGTGGTCAGTGTGTATACCCACCAAATTGTGGCTTGCGAGAGCACTGATTGTGGTCAGTGTGTATACCCCAGAAAACTTTGAAGTCCCTGTTTTTCCCGTAATGGGTAAAGCGTTCCTGTGTCTTTCACTATAAAGAAGGTCTGGCTGAGGGAAAGGTTTTACTATATATTCCTAGACATTGTACGAATACCTCGCAGGGCAGAGGAAGATACTACCCTTAAATGTAAGGTCTTTATGCAAATTGGAGTTTGTGGCAAAAACAAGGCAGAAATAAAGTACCATTAGGTTTTTGGACTAAAAAGTTACCTGATGCTGGTGAGCGTTATACACCTTTTGAGAAACAATTACTTGCATGTTATTGGGCTCTGGTGGATACTGAGCAATTGACTTTGGGGCATGATGGTTATCAGTGTGTACGAATACCTCGCAGGGTAGAGGAAGATACTACCCTTAAATGTCGGCAAGCAATTTATTTTGACATCGCAAAAGAGTGTGAGCATTCTGCACTTCAACAAACTTTTCTTCCATATCCGCATATTGTCTCTGTAATTTCAAAAATGTCTCATGTACAATCCTGAACGCAGACCTTCTTTATAGTGAAAGACACAGGAACGCTTTACCCATTACGGGAAAAACAGGGACTTCAAAGTTTTCTGATGTTTCTATCCCCCTCCCTGCCATAAGTAACAGGGGTACCTCCAATTTGTTTTGAACAGTGTGTATACCCACCAGATTGTGGCTTGTGTGAGCACTGATGGTTATCAGTGTGTAATGGTAGATAATCTGAACTGCCTCAGGGTAGTTTAGTCTGGGCCCCTGTTGCCGCGAGACTATAAGGTATGAGTGTGGTGTTGTAGAAGATCTAAGTTTGTATATTGCCAATTCCCCATCCTTAGGTAGGTACACAGGTGCCTTTTGTAAGTAGGTCCTGAGGAGGGAGGTGGTTACGTTTCGGCTGGGTTAGTGATGTTCTAGTCTGATTCTATCTGGTCCGAAAATTCGGTCGTTACATCTGGCGTCACGAACCGTTTACGAAAGCCTGTTTGCGCGGAGTTGTTTCTATCTTGTTGGTTTGCGCTCGGCACGTACGGATTTAATTTTGTATATTATTTGTTTATAGTTGTATATATCTTTTTCTTTTTGTCACAATGTTTTTGAGATTGTCAAAATCTACTTTTAAATTGCCTATTGAAATTCCCGGCTGGGAATCAACGCCTTACGAGGCTTTGGCCCGTGAGTGGGCCGATTCTACTGGTTTAAATGAAAATTGGAGTTCCTGTTTGGAACTGGCGGAGCCGACTAATGTGATTGCTTGCCTGCAGAAAGCGCCAGTTGTGAAGGGCGAGAAGCTTCCTATTTTGGGACGCAGAGGTTGGATTGTTTTATCTGCGTACAGGATTGTACATGAGACATTTTTGAAATTACAGAGACAATATGCGGATATGGAAGAAAAGTTTGTTGAAGTGCAGAATGCTCACACTCTTTTGCGATGTCAAAATAAATTGCTTGCTGACAAACTTGAGACTTATCAGACAATAGCCGAAAGGGCTGCTGTTCGTATTGCGAAATACAAATATAAGAATCGTCGCGGTCGTGTTTGTAAACGGAAAGTATGTCTGGTCGTGGCGAAACCCGGACTGGATTGGAATCCTGATGAATGGGATGGTAATATCTGGGACTCAAATGATTCTGGCTCCTCAACTGAGGAGACTGACAAGCGCGAGTCTTCTCGCACCGGACGTGATTGTAAATCTAATTCTTGTGACAAAAATGATGATTCCGGCGACCGTGGTCGTTGTTTTAATTCTGATGATATTTCTCGATCTGACTGTCCCTCTAAATCTGTTGATCCAGCTTCTTCTAATGCTTGTCCTGAGGTTTCTGCGCATCCGGTTTTTCGACGTAAATTACAACAGGCTCCTGTTAACCCAAACAGTATTCCTTTAGATAGTTTGGAGGATTTTACGCAACAGGAGATTAGTGACATTTTGCAACGATTTCATCAATGGCCTGGTGAGGCCTTGCTTCCATGGATGGTGCGCCTTTACAAACTTGGTGCTGCGGGCATCATGTTAGATGCAGGAGATGCCTTGAAATTTTGTTCTTTGAGTTCTGATTGTACGGTTCAGGATCATTTCCGTAACTATAACGTTCCTGGTCAAATTAGTCTGCTTCAGTTGGCAACTGAGGGTTGTAATAACAAATACCCTACTTAATCTGATTGGCCCCCGAATGACAAACCATGGTACACATTGCGCGATGCGGCGCAAAGGCTGAAAGAGGAAGTGATGAAAACTGTGATTTTTCTGAGTACATCTGACAGATTGTTGGAAGGTTTATTAACATCTTCTGTGCGGAATCGCATTATCCATTCTTCCCCTGTTGCTTATAAACAGGTTATGATGACTTTGTTGATTAATCAAACTGGCAATGCATTGTCTATGGTGCTTGAATCTGTACGTCAGCTTGGTGAGCTGGGCGAGTGGTTTAAACCTGAAAGACAGTCCAGACCTGAGGGTCGTACTGCTGGGAATCACAGATTTACTAGACGTGATATGTTTCTTGCTTTGTTGGATGATGGTGTGAAAAGGGAAGACAATGATGGTGAACCTAATAATCGCTTGTGGGATATGTTTCGCAAACGTGGTTTGTATCGGAAGGAGGGTGCCTGACGTGTGCGAAAGAATGATTGTGATCGTGAATATTCTGATGCAAGTGGGGATGATAGATGTCGTGATGATTCAGATCGGCGTGATAGTCGACGGTATGAGCATGATGTGTCCCCTCTGCGTGAAAGAGAGAGAGGGCGAGAGGGGGAAAGAGAAAGGGATCAGTCCCCCGAGATGAGGAGAAGAGAGGATCAACACAGATTTTCTGAACGAAATTCACAATACCATGCAGATGACAAGAATCCATTTCGTAATGGGGATGGATATGAACATGACATTATATCGTCCAAAAAATTTGAGAGCATTTATCCTGATTTGTCTTGGTTATCAGAACGCAATAAAAATGACTAGGAAATAGGTCAAGCTCCAGTACACAGGTGGGCTCACAAAGACAATAGACCCTATGTAGATATTGACATTTTTTGGAAACATCGTAATATCCAAAGGGCCCGAGCATTGGTAGATACAGGAGCGGAGGCCACTCTAATTCATGGAAAATCAAAGAAATTTAAAGGTCAGTTTTTCACAATTACTGGTTTAGGTGGAAAGGAAACCCCCGCAGTGCAGACAAAAATTTAAATGAAAATAGGTAGGATTCCCCGAAAAGAATATTCTGTTTTGGTTGTGCCACTTTTGGAATACATAATTGGAATTGATATTTTGAAAGGTATGACATTGCATTTAGATGAAGGCTGTTATCAATTTGGGAGTAAAAGTTATATATCATCCAGACCTGTACGAGTTGGTCGTTTGAGAATGCCCCCTATAAAAATTCCTCAGGCTACAAAAGTTGTTTCCCAAAAGCAGTATCCTATCCCAGGTGGTCACGAAGTGATTAGTTCTACAATTCAGGATTTAGTGGATGCAGGAGTTATAACTCCGGTTACTTCTGCTTGGAATATTCCCGTTTGGCCTGTACGTAAAAGTGATAATTCTTGGCGCATGACTGTTGATTACCGCAAATTGAATAAACATACACCCCCTTTGACTGTTGCTGTACCAGACATGATTACTTTAATTGAGAGAATTCAGAAGCATCCAGGAATATGGTATGCATCTATTGATATTGCTAATGCTTTCTTTTCAATCCCAATTGCCCCTGAGTGTCAGGAACAGTTCAGTTTTACATGGAATGGACGTCAAATGACGTTTAGAAGTCTTCCCCAAGGCTATGTACACAGTCCTACGATCTGTCACCGGCTGGTGGCGGAACATTTATCTGAAATACCCATAAACCCACAAATTCAGATGTGTCATTATATTGACGACATTTTGATTCAAGGCGAGACACAGGATCAAGTTCAGACTCAGTTGGATCAGGTCATTGATCATTTACGTGAAAAAGGTTGGGAAATCAATCCCGACAAGTTGCAAGGTCCATCACAAAGTGTGAAATTTTTAGGTATCAATTGGCATAAAGGTAACAGAGAAGTGATTCCACAAGTAAAACAGAAAATTCTTGATTTTGCGGTTCCTCGGAACCGAAAAGAAGCCCAAAGCTTTATTGGTTTATTTGGTTTTTTGGCGTCAACACATCCCACATTTGAGTCAGATATTGGCCCCTTTATACAAAGTTACTCGTAAAAAGAATGCGTTTGAATGGAGTAAACCGCAGCAGGATGCGTTTGATTTGCCGAAAGAAGCAATTCAGTATGCTTTGGATTTGTGGCCCGTGCGTGACGGTGATGTGGATCTGAATGTGTCTGTGCAAGGTCTTTATGCAAATTGGAGTTTGTGGCAAAAACCAGGCAGAAATAAAGTACCATTAGGTTTTTGGACTAAAAAGTTACCTGATGCTGGTGAGCGTTATACACCTTTTGAGAAACAATTACTTGCATGTTATTGGGCTCTGGTGGATACTGAGCAATTGACTTTGGGGCATGATGTGGTTTTGAGACCTGAAATTCCTATTATGCAATGGGTTTTGAGTTCGCCGAAAACTCATCGAATCGGACATGCTCAAGAGGCGAGTGTGATTAAGTGGAAATGGTACATACAGGACAGGGCACGCGTGGGACCGAAAGGTGTGGCATCGTTACATGAGCAAGTGGTGCAGGCGCCATCGAATGAGACTGGGAGTGATTGCTCCGTACCTGTAGTACAGGAATCCCCTGTTAAGTGGGGTAAGCCATTTGATGATCTGTCCGCGGAGGAGAGAAACCATGTGTGGTTTACGGATGGTTCAGCGAGGTACATAGGAGAGAAGAGGCATTGGAAGGCAGTGTCCTATAATCCCATCACACAAAAATTGCTGAGTACAACTGGTGAAGGAAAGAGTAGTCAATTTGCTGAATTATATGCTGTTTACCAAGTTTTAAAACAGGAGTTACCCAGTACATGTCATCTTTTTACTGAATCCTGGTCCACTGCTAATGCACTGGCGATTTGGTTACCAACCTGGCATTCTCATAATTGGGAATTGCATTCTAAAGAACTTTGGGGTAAAGAATTATGGCAAGAAATTTGGGAGCTACTCCCACAAAGTACTGTTACAATCTTTCATGTGGATGCTCATACATCAATAGACTCCCTTGACAAATTTTTTCACAACATTGCAGATGAGAAATCTAAAATTGCTGAGGCAGTGGTGGACATGCAGGATTCTGATTTGGCGGGATTGGCGAAATGGGCCCACCAGAAAGCAGGACATTTTGGAGAGAGAGCCACTAGCAGGTGGGCTGCTGATCGAGGAATTTATATTCCTTTAAATTTGATTAAAGATACAATACTGCATTGTCCTATCTGTCAACATTCTAGACAGCGAAAAGTGCCCCAAATTGTTAAAGGACATTTACACTGAGGAAAATTACCTGCTCAAATTTGGCAGATTGATTATATTGGTCCACTCCCTATGAGTAAAAATTGCCAATATATTTGCACCATCATTGATACATACAGTGGCCTTTTAGAGGCCTTTCCTTGTAAACGAGCTACCCAAGTGAACACCATTAAAACCTTGGAATTAATGATGCTGTATTATGGTGTTCCATTTCAAATTCAATCTGATAATGCATCCCATTTTAAGGGAAGATTGGTGCAGGAACTTTGTGTGGAGAACAACATTGAATGGGTGTTTCATATACCATACTAGCAGCCCGTCCCGACCTTGTCCGGGAGCAACCAGCTTCCCTGACCCCCGTCCGCCCCGACATTGTCCAGCAGCCCGGGCCCCCACCCGTCCCGTCCCCCGCCTGCCCCGACATGGGTCCCCTTACCTCAGCCGCCGCTCCTCCCGCCTGTCTGCTGCTCGCACCGCCGCTGGCCTGTCCGCTGCTCCTCATGTCACCGCTCCTCCCCCGCGCCATGTCCACCGCTCCCTTACCTCAGCCGCCGCTCCTCCAGCCTGTCCGCTGCTCGCACCGCCGCTGGCCTGTCCGCTGCTCCTCACGTCACCGCTCCTCCCCCGCGCCATGTTTGCCGCTCTTCGTCGCGCTCCTGGTCACCGCTCCTCCCCGCGGACGGCGCTACTTTGGAGGGACTACTTTTTTTTTAATTGTAAATTTTTTTAATAACTTTTTTATTTTATTTATATAGCCTATAACCATCTACACACCCTGACGATTCCAACGGTGTATCGGGTGTGTGGATTGGTGCTGTGGTTCCCGAGTTTACCCACCTCAAAGGCTGAAAGTTCTTATAGTAGTATAGATTATCCACAGGCAGCAGGCCTTATTGAAAGAATGAATGGTTTGCTAAAAGATCAATTGCGTAAATTAACTGACAATAAATATAAAAATTGGAGAGAATATTTGTTCCTGGCACTGTTGATTTTGAATAATCGTCCCTTTTTAAATGCTGAATCTCCATTAATGCGTTTATTTCCTCCAGCTGTTGAAGCCAAACCAAATACAGTTAAAAATACTGTAATGTATTGGGAGATTTCCCCTGGAGCCCTGGCTCCATGCAGAGCAACCCCAGGTTCCGCAGGCTTAGACCTGCATGCTATGAATGACATTATTGTAAAAAGTAAAGATCGAGTTATCATTGAAACTGGCATTGGTGTCTGTATGCCAACTGGAAATTTCGGATTAATTGCCCCTAGATCGGGCCTGGCCTTGAAAGGCATTCAAGTACTTGGAGGTGTCATTGACAGTGATTATCAGGGAGAGATTAAGGTACTCCTGCTGAATAGCAGTGAAGTTGATTTACCGATTCATAAGACTGACCGGATTGCTCAGTTGCTAATCATGCCTGTTTTCAGTGGTGAGATTCAGAAAGGCACTGCCCCGACTTTGTTAACTGTTCGAGGACAAAAAGGTTTTGGCTCCATGGATAATCCAGGAGCGAGAGTGTGGGTGCAATCGCCTAAAAATCTCCCTGAACAAGCTGAAATTATTGCAACCGGTCATGATAACACAGTACTTGTCATGAGACCAGGGAAAGATAGCTGGGAAGCTGTCCCGGCTGACAAATGTTACTTACGAGAATGAATAATGCCCGTATTTGATTTTCTTTCAGATCATTCTCTGGACTGCTGTTGCAGGATGTGCCGGCGTTGGACTCCTTTTGGCCTGCTACGTTGGGAAAGGAGGGAACCCACAGACTTTGGCTGATTCGATAACCCGAGTACCGCGTTCCTTTGCTGCGTGGGATTCATCATCTAACTTTTGGACTACCCTGGCACGAAGGGTGACAAATTCCCCACATTTCTGTTTAACACCGATGCGTTCGGTGACTGACATATTAGCGACCTGTTTGGTTGCTGTCCCCGCTTCGTTGGAGACTCTGGCCCATATTTTCAATATATCAAATGCTCGTCCTAATATTATTCTTGGTGATTTTGCTACGCACAAGTATTGCCCTCTATGTACTGTACTTTCAGATCCAGTACCCCCAATTCATTCCCAAATAATTACATATAATATCACGCAGGGTGATTTATGTTTTTTCCTTACCTGTGACCCAAATGCTATAACGGAATGTGTGCGTTTGAAATTGAAAGGTGATACTTCATTCACAGCTCATGAAAAGACTTTATGTTCCCGGAGATCACCGAAGTCATGTATGTCAGTGAAAAATATTATGACCTGTAAAAGTCTTGTAGTTACCCCTAGTCACTATCGTACAATGCTATTACCTTCTGGATGGCTTTTCTCTTGTGGCAATACATCTTGGCCTTATATTCCTGCAAATATTACTGGAGGACCTTGTGCCATTACCAGACTGAGTTTATTAATGTTTTCTTCACATCCTAATATGCATTCCCGTGTTGTCCGTGATGCAGTGATGTTAAAAGACAATTGTGACTCTACACTACATTTATTTTCTGAATCTGAATATCTTAGTTTAGCTTTTTCTATACTGGGTGTCCCTGCTTTAGCGGTCTATAATGCTAAATCCATCGGGAAAGTGGCCTGTTGGATGGTTAAATCTATCAATCATACTTCTACAATTCTATCTGACATGCTACTGGACGCCCAGGGTGAACGCAGAGCTATTTTGCACAACCGGGCTGCGATCGACTATCTTTTGCTTAAACATGGACATGACTGTTCTGACTTTGAGGGCCTTTGTTGTTTCAATTTATCAGATCATACTAGATCCATTCAGGCTCATATCGACAAACTTCATGACTTGACCAAAGAAGTTAGAAAACACATTGATCAGGGCTGGTTTGACTGGCTCTTTAACTGGTTACCTGATTTACATTTTTTTTTACGTCAGATATTAGGGGGTATCCTGATTACTATCTGCATTTTAGTCGCTATTTGCTGTTTTATTCAGTGCATTCCTTCTTTACTTCACACCTGTAAATGTGGTACTAGAAATAGATCTGTTAGTTTTGTTTCATATTATTCCTCTAAGGATGTTAGTTCCATTTAGCGAATGATTAGTAGCCTAAAGTCAAGGGTGAAGTGTTCTGACCGAGTTTTTGCCCCTTTTTCTGAGTGAAGGTGACTGAAGGTGACTTTAGCCTGCTATCATTCTAATAGGAGGACTAGAACCTTAGACCGGGCCTATTTACAAGGCGTTTGATGCAATCCCCTACCCTTTTCTTTATTCTAGGGCTTATAAACCTATGTTAAGGGATAGATTCCTTAGTATTAGTATTAATCCGTTCTTTTGTAAGAGTGCTAGTACACTTCTAATGGAGTTATGCTTATTTCGGGCCTTGTAGCCCTCGAACGGGAGAGACTCCATCTTTCTTTCTCCCCCGGCAGCTTGAGATGCTTTTAGGTCAAATGTAATGTTTTAGTTATGAGGTGTTGTTCGCTTGGAGAGAACCGGCTCAGGCTGGCCCTTATCGAAGAACTGTATTTTTCTTCGTATCGAAGACATAACGTCAGGCCGGCCGGCTGAGAACGTGTCCTTGGTACGGGGAGGTACAAGAATTTGGTGGGCCGCAAGTTACTGACCGTAACTTTCCA
The DNA here is from genome assembly GCF_964263255.1 of Lissotriton vulgaris. Classification (NCBI taxonomy): domain Eukaryota; kingdom Metazoa; phylum Chordata; class Amphibia; order Caudata; family Salamandridae; genus Lissotriton; species Lissotriton vulgaris. Next base: position 506,329,197 of record NC_141700.1, on the reverse strand, counting down.
TGCATGAACAAGGTTCCATATTAGCGAAAGCATGGGGTGGTCAGAGAGTCAGTTCGTAGGCAGCAGCTAGCCGTTAGCATCATTGCAATTAATCATCTTAAGGCAGGCAGGCAGTCGCCATTTTGAAGTCCGAGAAAGACCGAAAAGCTAATACTCTCTTAGAAAGATTGAAGTTATTTTAGTTGGAGCAGCTGGCGAGCTTTGACATTAAGATCAGAGCATACAGAGTGAAGCAGTTAGTAGAGAGAACGAATACCAGATTGGTATAAACTGATTTATAAGATCGAAGCTGGAAAGTGAAGACAGTCCGTGATTGAGAGGAGAGAGGAGTAGTGCAGAACAGAGAGAGAGCAGCTGACGAGACAGAGAATAAGAGGAAGGTTCCAGTGACTTGGAGGGAAACGGAGGAGACAGAGCATAGCGGTGCAGACGTGTATCCGTGACTGCAGAGGTGATCCTAAGACGAGCCAAGGCACAGACGAGAAGGGAACCCAGATGACTACCGAGTCTAGACTTCATACTCATAAGGTGACGTCGACCCTATCTTATTAGTGTGCACACACACTCTAACCTTTCCTTTTGCTTTTCAGGCTATGTGTAATATTGTAGTGTTATATTGTTGATGTTATTAATGAATAAGGATACCCCAGTTCTTAGCGATCTAGTGCGTGATGGTTGTTTCCTTATGATAAAGTTAACCTTTCTTCTAGTCAGATGCAGTTATGTGAACGGATGCGACTCCCGTCCAGGTAAATGGTAACCGAGCAAGGGAGTAGAGGAGCACTCGAAATAGGGAATAACCTTTACACAGTGTAATTCGGCCATTCTTGTGTGGGAGAGGATCGACCTGTCTATCTGTCCCATAATCTATAATATCCCAGTAGAGGAGAGAGAGAGTTCCCAATATGGAGAAGGTATTCATAGGAAAGGGATCGTCGTTGTGTAGCGGCGTTATAGAGAGCATTGACCGTGGTCGATGTGTATACCCACAGGATTGTGGCTTGCGAGAGCACCAGGAGGACCTGGTGTGTAACGAGAGCACTGATTGTGGTCAGTGTGTATACCCACAGGATTGTGGCTTGTGTATGTAGGAAATAATGAGAGCACTGATTGTGGTCAGTGTGTATACCCACCAGATTGTGGCTTGCGAGAGCACTGATTGTGGTCAGTGTGTATACCCACCAGATTGTGGCTTGCGTGAGCACTGATGGTTATCAGTGTGTAATGGTAGACAATCGGAACTGCCTCAGGGTAGTCTAGTCTGGGCCCCTGTTGCCGCGAGACTATAAGGTATGAGTGTGGTGTTGTAGAAGATCTAAGCTTGTATATTGCCAATTCCCCATCCTTAGGTAGGTACACAGGTGCCTTTTGTAAGTAGGTCCTGAGGAGGGAGGTGGCTACGTTTCGGCTGGGTTAGTGGTGTTCTAGTCTGATCCTATCTGGTCCGAAAATCCGGTCGTTACAAACGCCTAATGGATATGATTTTTGGTGATTAGGTTGGCATACAAGCTTTTCAGGATGACATGTTGATTCATACTGAGAGTTTGGAACAACACATTGTTTTGTTAGAGGAAGTTTTAGAGAAGTTAGGGTCAAGTGGTATGACAGTTAATATTGATAAATGCTAATTTTTGACTCAGGAAGTTAACTATCTAGGACATAACATTTCATTGGTGGGAATAAAACCTAAGGTTTCACTACTTAAAGGTATTAAAGATGCAAGTGTACCAACTGATAAAGATTCTCTTCGGACCTTTTTAGGCTTAAGTGAATATTATGCACGCTTTGTTCAAGGTTACGAAGTCATTGTACAACCTTTGAGGAATCTTTTGAAAAAAAAATTAAAATATGTATGGTCTGAAGAATGCCAAAGAGTGTTTGAGTCAGTAAAAAAGCTTATTGTCACCGCTCCAGCCATTAAACCATTTACACATGGTGCAAAATGTATCATTATAGTTGATGCGAGTGCCAAGGGTATCGGGGCAGTTCTTAGTCAGTTGGTTGATGGCAAGAAATCTACTATTGATTTTGCCTCGCGTACATTGAATTCGAGTGAGAAGAATTAAAGCACAATTGAGCGAGAAGCGTTGGAATGCTCTTGGGCTTCTGAAAAATTTAGAATGTACATATGGGATACCAGATACGAAAAACATACGGACCGTAAACCTTTGATATTCATGTTGGGGGACAGTCGTTCCAATAAGGCTTAATCTAGGTTGATTTGTATTTTGTCTAAGTTACAGGAATTTAATTTTGAGATCAAGCATATGCCTGGTGGGAAAAATGTTAGGGCTGATTTTCTGTCTAGGTTACCGGTCAATTCTGAGGATTTAATTGAGTGTCCTGGTAAGAACTTGGATGATGTGGAATATATTTTCACTGTTCAGGACATAAATGAACAATTCAGGATTTCTGAGTTAGAGTGGACGAATTGTTGCGACAATGATGATTGTTTGATTCAAGTGAAAATGTTTCTGGTGAAGTGTTGGCCAAAAGATAGGTGCATGTATATGGAATTAAGAAGTTTTGCTCAAGTTTCATCTGAGTTATCTGTGGTAAATAATATTTTGATGAGACAAGATTTGTTTGTTCCTCCAGCTAGTCTGAGATCAAAAATTATTGCTTTGGCCCATGAGGGGCATTTAGGAATTTCTGCCAAGGTTAAGAAAATCAGACAGACGTATTGGTGGCCAGGGATTGATGGTCAAGTAAAAAGACATGTGGAGACTTGTTCAGAATGTTTATGCTCAGACAATCACTGGAAAACGTCCAATAGTCCTCTTATTCCAGTCAATTGGCCGAGTAATGCGTGGGAAAAAAATGGGTTGGATTTTACAGGTCCTTTAAACGTTGTTGGGTGTGAAAAGAGATTTTTAATTGTGGGCATTGACTATTACTCGAAATGGCTTTATTTTTCATTTGTTGACAATGCAGATTCGGCTTCGACTATTTCTTTCTTATATGTTTGTTTAATTTTGAAGGAAGAGTGAAAGAAGTTGTCACAGATAATGGATCTCATTTTGTTTCTGATGTATTTACAAATGTTCTTCTTAAACATGACGTCAAACATATAAGGGTGCCTTTATGTAGTCCAGCTTCTAATGGCCTGGTGGAAAGGGCGAATATAGATTGATTAAAGAGGGTGTTCAGACGACGGTTGCAAATAATTTGAATGTTTTGGAATTCCTGCAGTTTAAGATTTGGAATTACAACATCACTCCCCAGAGCACCACAGATGTAGCTCCTTTTGTTTTAGTAAGAGGAAGGAAGCCCATTTCATCTATCACTCCATCTTGGTTACTGGGAAAGGCTGGATGTTATCATAATATTGATTTGCAGAGAGGTCGGGAACACGTTGAGGCAAAACAAAGGAGTTATAAAGTGAATTATGATTAAAAAAAAGGAATGTTAAAGAAGGAGTTCTGAATATTGGTGATTGGGTATTTGTAAAAAAGCCCAATAAAGTTAGTAAAGTACAGTCAAAGTTCTCTGAACCTGTTAAAGTCTTGAAAATTAACAAAACATCTGTTTTGTTACATGGAAAAGGGTGGTGAAACAGCAATGCATTAGTCAAGGTCTCTTCTGAACAAGCAAACATTATTTTACAGAAGGTTAGTTCCACTAAAACATCTCAAAGACAGGAATGGTTTGATCTAGATAATTTAACAGTCTAGTCATACTGATATTCAAGAACATGTTATTGAACGAAATGATGAACATGTTTTTGATAGAGGTGATTCATCCATTGTTAGTGGGACAGAAGTATCCAGAACTGTTCCTACGTTTTCCAGTGAAATCTCCAGTGATCATGGGGATAATGTTATGAGATGTAGGGGACGCCTGTAAGCGGAGACTGCTGCTGCCGTGGTGAGAGGGCATCTCTGGACCCTTGTTCTTCCTCAACTACTTGCCGAACCCGCTTCGCGGGTCCCGCTGCGCTCCAGTGTCAGCAGGGAGCAGGATCGAGTTGCGTGGCCTGGACCAGGGCTGCGAGCGTGCGGAGCAGGACTTCTAGGACCAGAAGCCTCTGCACACCGCGCCCGCCCACCAACACCTGGCCGCTCTCCCTGTCCACCACGCCCCGCCTGCAGCTCTTGTAAAGGGCGGAGTGGAGAGATCGCCGTGGGACGCCTGTAAGCGGAGACTGCTGCTGCCGTGGTGAGAGGGCATCTCTGGACCCTTGTTCTTCCTCAACTACTTGCGGAACCCGCTTCGCGGGTCCCGCTGCGCTCCAGTGTCAGCAGGGAGCAGGATCGAGTTGCGTGGACTGGACCAGGGCTGCGAGCGCGCGGAGCAGGACTTCTAGGACCAGAAGCCTCTGCACACCGCGCCCGCCCACCAACACCTGGCCGCTCTCCCTGTCCACCACGCCCCGCCTGCAGCTCTTGTAAAGGGCGGAGTGGAGAGATCGCCGTGGGACGCCTGTAAGCGGAGACTGCTGCTGCCGTGGTGAGAGGGCATCTCTGGACCCTTGTTCTTCCTCAACTACTTGCGGAACCCGCTTCGCGGGTCCCGCTGCGCTCCAGTGTCAGCAGGGAGCAGGATCGAGTTGCGTGGACTGGACCAGGGCTGCGAGCGCGCGGAGCAGGACTTCTAGGACCAGAAGCCTCTGCACACCGCGCCCGCCCACCAACACCTGGCCGCTCTCCCTGTCCACCACGCCCCGCCTGCAGCTCTTGTAAAGGGCGGAGTGGAGAGATCGCCGTGGGACGCCTGTAAGCGGAGACTGCTGCTGCCGTGGTGAGAGGGCATCTCTGGACCCTTGTTCTTCCTCAACTACTTGCGGAACCCGCTTCGCGGGTCCCGCTGCGCTCCAGTGTCAGCAGGGAGCAGGATCGAGTTGCGTGGACTGGACCAGGGCTGCGAGCGCGCGGAGCAGGACTTCTAGGACCAGAAGCCTCTGCACACCGCGCCCGCCAACCAACACCTGGCCGCTCTCCCTGTCCACCACGCCCCGCCTGCAGCTCTTGTAAAGGGCGGAGTGGAGAGATCGCCGTGGGACGCCTGTAAGCGGAGACTGCTGCTGCCGTGGTGAGAGGGCATCTCTGGACCCTTGTTCTTCCTCAACTACTTGCGGAACCCGCTTCGCGGGTCCCGCTGCGCTCCAGTGTCAGCAGGGAGCAGGATCGAGTTGCGTGGACTGGACCAGGGCTGCGAGCGCGCGGAGCAGGACTTCTAGGACCAGAAGCCTCTGCACACCGCGCCCGCCCACCAACACCTGGCCGCTCTCCCTGTCCACCACGCCCCGCCTGCAGCTCTTGTAAAGGGCAGAGTGGAGAGATCGCCGTGGGACGCCTGTAAGCGGAGACTGCTGCTGCCGTGGTGAGAGGGCATCTCTGGACCCTTGTTCTTCCTCAACTACTTGCGGAACCCGCTTCGCGGGTCCCGCTGCGCTCCAGTGTCAGCAGGGAGCAGGATCGAGTTGCGTGGACTGGACCAGGGCTGCGAGCGCGCGGAGCAGGACTTCTAGGACCAGAAGCCTCTGCACACCGCGCCCGCCCACCAACACCTGGCCGCTCTCCCTGTCCACCACGCCCCGCCTGCAAACCAACGGACCATCTATATAAGGGATAGCCAGTACTCGCTAGCGGGAGCGCGCGGGAGGGCGCCGGGAGAAGCCCGGGACAAGGGCGGGACCGTTTGTGGCCGTTCGTGACCCGGAGTGACCGGACCGGGCCATCCCTCTAACCTGTGTGAGTCTCTTTATTTAAAGGCAATGGCTGGTAGAGACAACAGGATCAAATCCTCGTTAACCGGAAGCCTGTCAACCGCCGGAGGTATGGAGAAATTCCTCATAAGGGCCAATAATATCATAGACAAGGAGATAGTCATCCTGGAAAAGCGTTTGTCAACTGAACTCATTTCTCTTAAACGCTCATCCATAGGACCCTTTGCTAACGCCAAAACGCCCAATAGAAATAGCGACCAGTCTGCTATTATGGAGGTAACATCCCCGCCTAGAGAAGACCCTGGCACCTTGGCTACCCTGGTTACCATAACTGACACTGTGGCTGACATTAACTGTGTCCCCGTAAGCAATAATGTTTCCCTTTCATCCCACCTTGAAGTGAGCATTACTGAAAATAAGAGCCAAGGGGAGAGAGAGGGTGCAGTTAGGAAACGGAAAAGAGTGTATAACAAGAAAGAAACTAAAACGGGAAGGTCTGTAAAATCAGCCAAGGTGCGGGGGGAGCCACCCCAGACCACTACTAACCCCCATGATGTCTCCCCCCCGGGTAGAGAAATATCCATGGAATGGGCCGTGGCTTTACTTAAATCAATTATATCCCCATTAGAGGCTAAACTGGATAGGTTATGTTCCAGAATATCCAACGTAGAGAAAACAACTGCCTCCATTTTAGCCACCCTTGGTAACCCCCAGTGTCAATATATCCCTCCGACTATTACAACTCCTTCGATCCCTGCACCTCCCAACCCGAACCCGAACCAACTAAATATCCCCCCACTGAATACCTGCTTACCAACTCCCTCTATGCCCAGTAATTCAACCGCCGAGAACGTGGCGAGTCACCAACCAAGTCAATCTAATCCATCAGTCCATATGGTTGAGGGAAACCAGGGACCTCCGAATGAGGTACACAATACCCCTAGACCTAGACGGCCTGATCTTCCACCAGAGGCTAATCGGTTTACTGTCATCCTAGCTGGAGTACCACCACTAGAAACAGGGGAATCAGAAACCTTTAGCTCCCTGAAAAGCAAGGTAATCAAATGGCTCAACTGGAACAGACCCCTCCCGGCCCACTTACACAACGAAATTATTATGGTCAGGAGGGTTCCCTGGATAGTCAAGACCCCTAAAAACATCAATGGTGACTGCCTAACCGTCAGTTTCAGAGACCCCCGTACAGTATCCCACATATGTGCAGGCTTCAACAGATCCTTCGATTCAACCATCCAGACCCTTCCAGTTTCTTATCTTTTTTCCACCAACTAACCCTCGCCACCACCCGAGAAGAGGGGACTGGACCGTTGTGGAACGGAGGGGGAGGCAACGAGCATACGATGCCAGACCACCTAGACAACCCCAATACATACCCCAATTCCACCCCTTTACGGATTACAACCGCTTTGGTTGCTTAGAAGGCTTAGAGGGAGTCGACTGACTACACCCCGTCTCTTCCTCCTTGGAGCCGACCCATGTCCCAGCTAACACTGAAGCCCTACCTACGGTTAAATTACCAGCCCAATGTTTGGAAACCCTTCCTACCCCAGCTATCTCCACTGAACCGGACCAGATTCCTCCCGATATGGCCCATACTACACCTTTTATCCCATTTATCCACACTAATACAGTACAGGACCCAAGGTTAAAGGGATATTCATTGGCGAGCTGGAACATTGCTGGGTGGCGGCAAAAAGCTTCAGCCCTGGGTTGGAGGGAGCAGATTATGGACTTTGACATCCTATGTCTGCAAGAAACGTGGTCAGTGGAAGATATTTTCTATGATGGTTTTGTTTCATACAACTGTAATGCGGTAGAATCTGTAATGGGGAGGGCCAAAGGTGGATTACTGATCTTATTATCTGTACACCTCCCTATACATGTAAGGGAAAGTCATATAGTGGGGTCCCATTCGCAAATCATGGAAATATTGGTAGGTAGGGACAGAAATTTACTATTGATTAACCACTACAATAACATCTTTGACCCTTCCAGTACTACTGTAGTAGATGAACTTGAATCTGTTATGGACTCAATTCTCTGCAAATCGGCTGTATCCTATGATATTGTTTGGGGGGGAGACTTTAACATCAGAACTTGCCCCCTCTCCTACTCAACTACATGTGGATACGATGGGGATAACGGGGAGAATCTACTACACTTTCTACACTCTCCATACGGCACTTCCCTTAACAACTTGATGCTAAAGTCTGATGTATCCATTCACCAACATGCCCCTGATAATGAGGGTAACTTGGCCCCCACCTTCACGGGGAGAAATACTACCTCTATCATTGATTTTCTGCTCATCTCCAACCGGTTAGCTCCCCATTGTTCGGTCCCACAGATCTTAGACCTCGGTCTGAGCGACCACAATGCTCTTACTATGATCATATACTGTGAGCTCTCTAGGAATGTACTTTCCGGTAGGGTTGTTGACGACATTATCCCATGTAGACCAAATGGGACACGCATCAAGTGGTGTGGGGAAAAATCAGAGAATCTACACCGTAGTGTTGTGAAAGCTGGCCTAAATACGATACTTAGTTGCCTTGATACGGAAGCCCCACCAGAACAATCCGTAAATAACTTTGAGAAATTGGGCGCCATAATTAAGCAAACCCTTACCACCAAGAAGGCCCAAACTAAACGGGATACACAGGGTTGGTTTAACCAAGCATGTACAAGGGCACTAAAAGCCCTTAAACTTGCCCTCTCCACCACCCCCAGAGACAGGGAAGCAGTCACATCCCTGAGGGCTAATTACAAAAATGAGCTAAAACTCAGGAAACAAGAACTAAGAGAAATAGCCTGGGAAGATCTGAGCAAAGCTGCAGCCCTCCGGGACAGCAAACTGTTCTGGAGTACCATCAATAGCCCATTCCTACAAAAAGAGGAATTCCCAGTTCTTACCGCCCAAGTTAGCGAAGATGGCTGGGTGTCTCACTTCTCAGGGATCTTTGACCCAACTGGAGAACCCAATGATAATTCTTATATTAATTGTATTACCCCAGTTGAAACTCCGAGAATCACGATCCACGAGGTGGATATGGCAATAATGAATAGTAAAGGGGGAAAGGCTCCGGGCCCAGATGGGGTACCAATCGACCTATATAAATTCGATCCAGCCCTCTGGAGTCCATTATTGACCATAGCTTTTAACGCCGCTATGGATAACAGGGCCCCCTCTACCTGGGGTGAATCCATTATTATCCCAATCTATAAGAAGGGGGATAGAGGAGAGGCTAAGAACTACCGCCCTATCTCCCTTCTGGATTCCTCACTAAAAATCTTGAGTAGGGTCCTGTTAGCACGTTTGGAAGATTGGGCCTTAGATAATCATATTCTTGCCCCATCCCAATATGGCTTTAGAAAGGGCCTTGGTACGATTGAACAATGTATCAACTTGAACCTTTTAATAGGGAAATATACCAAGGCCAAACCGGGATCTCTATTTTTGTGTTTCGCGGATCTTTCTAGCGCATTTGATCTGGTTGACCATGCCTTGTTATGGTCAACTTTATTGGGTATGGGAGCCCCCCCTGACATTATTCATTTTTTAGCCACACTTTATTCTAATTTATCTGCCCAAATTCGCTATGGTCCAGCGGGGGAGTGCACACGAAAGATTAGAGTAAGATCTGGTATCCGACAGGGATGTGTATTGGCCCCGTTGCTTTTCTCGCTCTTCATTAACTCGGTTGAGCAAGAACTAAAGCAAATCCATGCTGATGCCCCCCAAGTAGGAGGCACTCCCATACCGGTATTACTCTATGCTGACGATACTGTCCTACTCTCTAGGACTCCTATAGGCCTCCAAAAACTGATGGACGGGTTTTATGATTTTATACAGAGAAGGAAACTTAAAATCAATAATTCCAAAACCTTTGTCATGGTGTGTGGGAAAAAGCTGAAACTTTTTAAACCCTTTTGTTTTAAGGAAAACCATATTGAGACTGTTACCAATTTTTGTTATTTGGGTGTTACTTTTAATGACAGAGGATCGTGGGCTCCAGAGGAGATAAATGTCAAAGCCAGAATGGGGAAAGCATCCCTAGGCGTCTTCCGCTTTGCCTCTAAAGTAGGAAGCCGCCGTATTGTTGACATGCTGACTATATACAAGCACAGATGTACCTCGATAGCATTGTATGGTTCGGGGGTGTGGGGACACTGCAACGTAAGGGCCCTGCAAATTGTAGAAAACAAGTTCCTCAAACGGCTGCTTTGTCTTCCCTCCTCGGCATCTACTGTTTTAACCCATTCGGAACTTGACCTGGACTACCTGTCCGATCTAACCGGATTAAGGCCATTGTTGGTATGGAAATCCATTTTTACCAAGACGGAAACTGCCTTTACCAAGGACATTATCAAGGACTGCTTACTCTTGGATAAAGTTTTAAGTATCCCATGGTTAAAATATGTGATCTCAACTGTTAAGGATCTGTTTGACATGGACATATGTAACCCCACCTGTTTGAATTCTCGGAGCAAACAGGAACTAAAAAACGATTATCTGAGGGCGAAATCGGATGTGCGAAGTAATGCTACCAGAGAATATTCCACACATACTTTTCATTACTCACTGAAAGATGATAGTCGTGGTATACCCATGTACCTTAATGTTATCCACAGACAGTCTCATCAGTTTGTTCTCTCAAGATTGAGATTAGGTATAGCACATAACCTGGTTGCCTTCCCCACAATGAAATCTCACCCAGTTACTCCTTGTCCATGTGACGGTTTTACCAAACAAAGCACACCGCACTTTTTACTACTCTGTCCTTTGTATAAAGCGCAGCGTATTTGTTATCTTAAGCCTATGTTCCTTAAATACTCCATGTATACTACAGGTAACGCTATGAGGCTTCTATTCTCACTTTCAAGTCCAGATATATGTTTTTTTACTGCTACTTTCATTTTGAAATCCATTAGAGCTAGACTTAGTATGGTTTTCCCGTAAATTTATGTGCAGCAACTCCCACACCATATGACAAAGCTATCCCTGTTCATCATTTTGTTTATCATGTATATGTAATGTTTTAACTGTATACTTTTATGATGTTTTAAAACATTCGAATAAAGTTATAAACTGAGATGTAGTGCACGTTTAAGATCTGCCCCTACTCATTCCAGGGATTATCAGCTAGATTCATCAAAGGCCCGTTTTGCGAGTCAGTAATAGCGATTATTAAGGAATCGCTATTACAGATTCGTAAAATGGGATTCATGTACAAATCGCAATTTATTTTGCCTTTCCTACAGCTTCCTTATTTGCGATTTGCTAATTGCTAATCGCAAATAAGGAATTACTCCCCATTCATTCCTATAGGCCTAAAGGCCTTAAATGGGAATGAATTGCGATTTCAAGGGTGCAGGGGTGTCCAAAGGACACCCTGTTGCACCCCTGAAATGTGAATTTACACTGATGTTGTGCACACACACGTCCAAAGGACATGTGTGTGTGTAACATGCAACTTAGAAAAATGCATTTAAATGCATTTTTCTAAGTTTTCGCTATTTATCACGAGGTTTGACTTCGTGGTAAATAGCGGTCCTAAATTGCGAATTCGCAATTTTTAAATGTTTCATGAATAGCATTTAAGGAATCTCTAATAGAGATTCCTTAAATGCTAATCCTCGCAAATTTGCGAATTCTTTATTAGCGATTTTTGCATTTGGGATGATGAATCCCAAATGCTAAAATTGCACTCGCAAAGGGCCAGATTCTCAGAATCTGGCCCTTTTGCGAGTGCTTTTCGCTTGATGAATCTGGCTGTATGTGTACTATTGATTGTTTCTTTTGTACATAATTTGTGTTTGATTTTATTTTATAATTTTTATTTTCTTTAAATAAAAATAAATAAAAAAAGGGAAGGTGTGTAATATGTATAAAGGTAAGCTTTTCTTGTACTTTAAGGAATGTTAGGAATGTTTATACATGTTCTAGATTTAGAATGTCTTGTTAGGGAATGTTGTACGCATCATTCAAGGATAAGACTTCAGCTGTGAAGTACTGGTCGTGGGTCCTGATAAGAATAAATCTACTTATTGAATTTTTGACTGTCATTGGATTACTTTGGTGTGAACCATTACTACACCGACCCACAATTGCTGCTACTTTCCGTTCTTTACTTTTAGCGCTCTGGCAGCAACTACATCGCACTCACACTGTTTATTATTTGCAGTTACATATAGCTCGGATGTGGTCCGAAGGAAGGCATCGCCAGCTTTACAACACCCATGAGGCCCTACATCGTTAATCACAGAGTGCTTGGTATGTTGTGCTGTAAATATGACGGAAAACGTACTCTCAAACTCCGTCCACGCAAGGTGGCTGAGATACCTTGGAGGTCAGTAAATTTGTGCCGGTGGGTCTCATTGGCCCTTATTTTTGGAGAGCAGCACCAATTCTGCCTGGCCCAGTTGGTGCAGTCCCTTAAACCAAACGAAAAGCAATAAGACCCCAGCGTGACCCCGTGGCCGACCTTTCCTCTTGGCTACCGCCATCAGGTCGACGGTGGTTTTGCGCGGCGCGGATGACGTCAGACGCTCTCGGACTTGTTGACACCTGCGGATTACTGTCTAACTACGCAAGCGCCAGTCTTGTTACCAGTTGTTCCACTCCCCTGAATATTTTGCCCCGTGCCGCGACCACGTTACCAGAGAACGTCACTACAAAACGTCCTTTCCGTTGGTTTCAACCAGTGAGCCGCCTTTCCCTTTGCGGAGCAGAACGCGCAAAGCCCCGTTCATTGGGTGTTTTCAGGGATTGTGCAGGTCGAACCCGTCAAAAGAGAATGGGGGCACAAAAGCCCAGGAACTGATTGCTCTAATAGTACTCCCAATCAGACATGAATCTCTACACGGGCAGTAAGGTATACACCAATGTGCAATTGGAAACATCACGGAAATTAAAGGCACTGGACAGAAGCTCTGTATTGGTGTTATTTGTTTGTTCCTTTGCATGCTGGTTCTCGCAGTCCTGCAGTTATAAATGAAAAAGTAAAATCCCATGAGCAGCAGGGCGTAAAGTATAGCAGGCCTTGATCAGTAGAAATCATATTTGAACTCAAGGTAAACTGTTTTTCCCCCTTCTACTTCCTCAATCACAAACCTTGCGTTGTTCTGTGTGACCTGTGTAGCTTCCACCCCAGCCCAGGAGCATGCAAATTAATTATGCCACGCAGGAGCTGCTTTCAATCATTACTTTATTCTTCAGCATACACTCATGCACTGTGCATTACATCATACTTCAAAATTAACCACACCTTAACACATCCCTGCATATTACGTATTTCCTCTTCAGAGTCTGCCCAGAACCACAAGGGTCCAAGTGCGCATAGCATCAAAATTATACATTTCCCCTTTGTTAAATAAAAAGTGGCAGACATCATTAAGATCACATTTCTTTGATTAGTGTGTAAGGCACTCGCACTTGTCTGCCAGCTCAGGTGATCTAGGTCCACCCTGATCGAGCGACAGTGACATATGCTCAGGCACTTGAGGTGGAACAGATGGCGTGGTCACCTCATGCGAAGTTTAAGGACTAGACAAGTGACGCTGTAGGTATTTAAAATTGTGATGTTTCCCAAGTGATGAATTGTCCAGGATGATGTGCTGTCACCATATGATCCTTGCACGCGACAGCCTGTAACTGATCAGCGGCAAAAGAAGTGTCCCTTTTCGATCTTCATCTCTGCTTAACCAGTACCCTATCTCCTTTGTCAAAGACTGTCTCCTGGGCATGGCGACACTGATCAGCATACGTTTTCCTTTTCGTGTTGATGTCTCAAACCTTGTCAGCATTCACTGATGGATCTGAGGTCCATTGAGGTAGTTTTGTTCTGTTGGTTCTCCCAAATAGCAAGGTGGCTGTAATCTCCAGAGGTCAATCGCCTCAAAGCTTTCCTATCCAAACGTAATTTGACCCAAATTTGTGACAGCCCCACTCACGACAAAGGATCAATCCTTGATGTAATAATTTCTAAGTCAGACTCTACCCAGCTGGAATCGATTCTCCCGAGTGACTGGTCCGGCCATCACGTTATCACTTTCCATATCAAGGAAGTAGTTAAACTACTCTCTGTCCAACCCACAAGAACAAAAATCTGGAAGAGGAACCTAGAAAACTTCAATCCGGTCAATCTCACAACTGCTAGTCACACCCTCGCGCCCCCACCTGATGGATCCAATGATGTTCAGGGCTTGACAAATCACTACTTCCACTCGATGAACAGGGTACTTGACACCGTAGCCCCCCTACAATTAAAAAGAGTCACCACAAAGAACTCAAACCCCTGGTATGATGGTAGACTTAATGAAGACAGAAGATCATTGAGAGCTATTGAAAGACAATGGAGAGCCGCCCCATCCACTGCCCACCTCAAACTACTAAGAAGCACCAGAAATGCGTACTACAGAAGGATTAGACGATCAAAAGCGTATTACATACGCACTCAACTAGACCAAGCTAAGAATCGCCCCACAAAATTGTTCGAAATAATCAAAGCTCAGTCTAAAGGTGTCCACCACTCCCCCCAAGCCAACCCAGGTACACTCCCCAAGTGTGAGGATCTTGCCTCCTTTTTCACAACAAAGACTGAAAAACTAAAGACAGACCTACTTAACGATCTATTATCAGTTCCCGATACACACACAATCTCCTCACGGACCACAGTGGGGTCCACGTCCAACAGCTCCACAACACTCGACCTCAAGAACAATGCCTCCTGGACCACCTTGTAAATGTAAATGTCAAGGTATTTGTAGAGCGCACTGTCACCAAGCGGTTTCCTGGCGCTATTACTCATACCGCTGTGGAACCCCTCCTGGCTTTCCCTGTGAAGTGTCCACTCCTGGGCACCCCCAGGGTGAGGCCAGGCATCCACAGCGCTGTTGGGGCCGGTGTGGAGGTTAAGCAAGCTATTGCCCAGAGTTGCAGCGTGGGACCCATGATTAGAATAGGCACCGAGGCGAGAAATCAGGTCCGAGGAATTATGAGCCCAAGACCCGCCGAGGCGGGAATTGAACCCTGGTCCCGGCCCAGAACTCTGCATCAGGGTCTGCCGCTCTAACCATTGAGCCACACTCCTCCACACCTTCAACCTCTACAGCGAAGAAACTATCCTTAACACGCTCAGTACTCTGAATCCTTCTAACCATTTCACAGACCTCCTCCCACCATCCCACCTAAAGACCTTCATGCCACTGCTAGTGCCCCTATGGACTAGGATCATAAATTCCTCACTCATGCAAGGAACCATCCCTGACATCCTCAAAACTGGTCAGGTATCCCCCATACTTAAGAAAGTATCAGCGGACCCATCTGACTTGAATAACTATCGCCCAATATCCAACATCTCGACCCTTGCCAAACTACTCGAAAAATGTGTCCACACGCAGCTTAGTATCCACGACCACTTCAACCTACGCAACCAATTCCAATCAGGCTTTCGATCAGGACACAGTACCGAATCAGCCATGACCCACATAAATGATGATGCACTACAAATACTGGTTCAAATCAAAGCCTGCTTGCTAATCCTCCTTGACCTTTCCTCAGCCTTCGATACAGTCAAACACGACACCCTACTGGACCTCCTGAAGCATAGAATGGGGCTATCTGGAACAGTATTAAACTGGTTCCCCTCTTTCCTCCAAAACAGAACACAAAGATTCAAGATCAATCAATCATTGTCTAATTCCACCCCTGTCACTTTGGGAGTACCTCAGGGATCTTCCCTCTCCCCAACACTCTTCAATCTGTTTATGGAACCACTCACAGAGCTTCTCAACTCTGCAAATATCCAATACCACATGTACGCAGACGATACACAACTCCACATTAAGGTCCAATCTCTTGAAGACATCAAGTCCCTTAACTCAACGCTCCAAGATACACAGATCTGGCTAGCTAAGAACCATTTAAAACTAAACACACTAAAAACAGAATTCCTCTTAATCGCCCCTCCCAACCAAACAACGATCATCCGCGAGTGGATGGAGCACCTAATGGCACTCGACGGTCAACCTCTCATCATTGATTCCACTAAATCTCTGGGAATAACCCTAGATAATAAATTAAACATGCTGAAAAAATGTAAATTGATACTTGTATAGCGCACTACTCACCCGCAAGGGTCTCAAGGCGCTTGTACGAATACCGCTGTGGAACCCATCCTGGCGTTCCCTGTGAGGCGTCCACTCCTGGGCACCCCCAAGGTGGAGGCCAGGCATCCTTAGCTTTGTGGGGGCCGTTGTGAAGATTAAGCAAGCTATTGCCCAGAGTTGCAGAGTGGGACGCCATGATTGGAATAGGCACCGAGTCGAGAATTATCAGGTCCGTGGAATTTTTGAGCCCAAGATCCGCCGAGGCGGGGAATTGAACCCTGGTCCCGGGCTAGATCTCTGCATCAGGGTCTGCCGCTTTAATCATTGAGCCACACTTCTCCACAACACATCAGCGCGGCAACGAAAGGTGCACATTTTCAGATAAACACACTAAGAAAACTGAAACTCTTCATACCCGCAAATGACTTCAAACAGGCAGTTCAAGCTCTAGTAACTCCCAGAGTTGACTATGGGAGTGTCGCACTCTGTGGTCTACCCAAATCAACGACCGCTCCTCTCGGAGCCTCAATCAATACAGCCGCCAGACACGTCACAGGCACCAAACGCAACTGCCACATTTCCCCTGACCTTCAGGCCCTCAACTGGCTACCTTTTGAGGCCAGAATTCAGTTAAAAATCGCCTGTATGGCACATAAGGCATTACATCACAAAACCCTGAGGTATCTAGCGGAGAAATTAGTACTATCAGGCGGTAATAGGTCTACCAGGAGCTCTAACAACCTTCTACTGAAACAACAACGTTTCTCTAAGAAAAAAACATACAATTCTACCTTCTCAGGAATGGCCCCCAGGATATGGAACGCTTTACCCCCAGAAACGAGACGTAATCCATCTGCGTCCTTTTTCAAAAAAGTAGTGAAATCGATTCTAATGTCCAAATTCACTTGAACTTGTCCTATACACTCCTGTAGTTATGCGCTAATCTCTTATTGTTCCAGTACGGTAGTCACATAATCCACTGTATTTATATGTATATGTATGTGTATGTATATGTCATTACCTATATTTGATCTATAAAGCGCTCCGATACCCGTAAGGTTCTTGTTCGTGCTATACAAAACCGCCAAAATAAATAAAATAAAATAAATCTCACCAGTTATGGCGTGAGGAGTTGATCGATAGGCTCAGAGGGCATGGCACAAGGCTTGGTTCAGAACAATTCCATCCATGGATGCTTGTTGAATGACCCTCTTTAGGGTGCCCATGAATTGTTTAACTACACCATTGGCCTGGGGCGAGAGGGGTGTACTCTTTTGGTTTTGATGCTGAGTCAGACAAGAAATTCTTTGAACTCTTTGCTGTTAATGGGACAATATTAGGTTTGAGAATTTCAGGGATGCCCCATGTTGCAAAGATGTCATCAAGCCGTTCCATGTCTTTGTCATGGGTTGTCAAAGATAGGTTTTCCACCAAAGGAAAACGTGAATATTCGTTTATGAGTACCATAAGATTGTGTCCATTTCATAATGGCCCAAAAAATTCAATTGCAGCCCTCTCCCAAGCATGGACAGGAAGGTCAGACATTGTCACCGGGTGCTGTGTCACCTTGGGGGACAAACAATTGCAAATGTGGTACTCCTTTAGTTCCTTCTCAACACGCTCATCTACTCGAGGGAACCACACTCTATTTCTTAAGGCTTTTTTGGTGGCGGCAATACCACAGTGTCCTTCATGGGCCAGCTCAATGACCTGCTGTCTTAGACTTTCAGGTATGACAATTCTTGAGCCTCGCAGTTATATGTATTCTTGGGTGAATGCTAACTCATTCTGCACATTTTAAACCTCTGGAATTCAACATCATCGGCAAGGAGTAGGGTACTTCTCCATGATTGCGTGGTAATAAGTTCTTTGATAATGGTCATGTCTTTATCTGCATTACTGGCAACAAGGATTTGTTCCATAGACAGAGCTGCTGTTGTGCTGGAGCTCACAATAAATTTGAGATATGCTTGAGCTGTCTTGGATGTCGGACTGGGACAATGTAGCGGCACTCGTGAAAAGTAATTGCTGAGTTTTGAGCCTTCCCTAGCTTGTGCACAATCTCATGGTCATGTTCTTGCAGTCTTAACCCCCACCTCTCGATGCAGGGATCATCTTTACGCTCAGGTTTCCAAAACTGTAAGCATTGCCTGATGATCTGTGAGACAGTGAATCATCTTCCATAGCGGAATACATGAAAATGATCACAGGCCCACACCACAGTCAGACTCTCCTTCTCTGGCTGAGTGAGAGTAGGCACATTCTGTTTCAGACATACTTCGACTGGCATAGGTCACATTGTGTCTCTGAGATTCAGATAGCTGTTGTGTTGAGCAAGGATTGCCCATAGCCCTGCTAGGCTCACATCAACCATTATTTTGGTATGTATTTTGGGGTCGAGGTAGTCCATTTCAGAGTCATTCTCAATCGCATGTTTAATGTCTTTGAAACTCTGGTCACATTCCAGAGACATTTGAAACCGTACATTTTGCTTCATCAAGTCTCTCAATGGGGCACTCACTGTAGCAAAATTGTGAATGTATCTCTTGGGGGGGGGATAAGTAGATGACAGTGCTTGCACCTTGCCTAGAGTCAGTCCCCATCAGAGAATAGGTGCCCAAAAAATTCACACTTTGCAGCATTCAGAGACCTGCATCAGCAAATAACTGGCACACTTGGCTGAGGGTTTTGTCATGCTCTTCTTGGGTTCTCCCAAAAATGTGTATGTCAGCACTGTAATGGAAAGCATGAGGAACTGGTTGGATTACTCAGTGAATAAAATCCTGAAATATCTCAGCAGCTGAAGATATTCCAAAACTGAGTCTCTTATATCTGAACAGTACAACATAAGTCAAAAAGGTAGTAATGTACCTGTAGATCTCCTCCAGCTTGAGTTCATGGTATCCTTAGTTCAGGTCAAGAAGGGGAAAATACTTTGGCTCAGTTCAATTACATGATCATGTCCGCAATGTGTGGACCAGGGTGTCTCTACCTCTCAATGGCTTTGTTTGCATGACGCATATCAACGCAAACGCGCACTGCTCTGCTACTGTCCTTTTTTGGTACTACTAATATTGGCGAAACACATGGTGTGGGGCCTGTTGAGCAGTCAATGATGTCCCGCTTAAAAAGTGCTTCTAACTCTCTCTACAGCTTCTTGTAGATGAAAAGTAGCTCTACGGTGTCGCTGAGCAATAGGACAAATGTCTTCATTGATATGAAGCTGTTCTTTCATTTTCTTGAGTTTTCCCAGGCCATGGAACAACAACGGGACTTGGCTTGTGATCTCAGACTTAGCACAGAGATTGTAGTTCAGGGATCTTAACCGCATGTCAGCAGGGGTGGCAAAACTGAACAAGCAAGCACTCAACAAAGTCACTTGAAGAATTTGAATGGTGGCTCTCACTGATGTTTTTTATATGTCTCATTGTCGCTGTGAATGACCTTTGTAATGGCTCAGAAGAGCCCTAGGTATACACCTTCGTGCCTGACAGAGTGAGGCGGGCACAGGGGATAGGCTGTTTCACTGACATGATGTTGATCGACTTAACACTATGATGAAAGTTATTGGCTGATCGTTCACCTTCAATGTGATTTTGGGACAGTGTCCAAATGAGGTTTGTCAATTCATTTAATAAGCTGTCTTTCAACTGCGATTTACTTTACAGGCAGTTAACCCTATCTGTACATGCAGTTCTTTATTAGATATCATCAGTACACACCCATATTCTTCACTTGTATTCAATAATGATGTCGAAGAGCCTTTGTAGGATGACCTTGACGATGATTGATTTTGCCTGGTTTCTACTATTCGTAGCTGATGTTTAATTTTGATTTTAGGGGCGTGACAAGAATGCTTCTGGATTTGTTTTCACGTCCATCATTTCTTGCCGTCATGATGCACTTGATTTTTCTTTAACGTGGCACACAGTTATGAAATAGTTCTCTTTCCCACAACCCTTGCAGATTTATCCTATTGCTGGACATTTACCTTCTTCTGGAAAGGAAAATCCACATCAGAAGCATTGCTTTCTTTTCCTTGAAGACGTCGACTTACATATATCTTGTTTATTATTGCTTTTTACAATCAGTGCTGATTTATTGTGTGCTGTTCTTGCTTCCATGTCAGCAGCTTGTCGTCTGTTCTGCTCTCGCAGCCATCAGCCTTTTCTCTAGACTGCGTGTTTCTCTCAGCATGCTCCTTCTAAACGAATTTGAAAGGCAGTCATCAATGACTCTGAAGCGCATGTCTTCTTCGTCGGTTAAGTCAAAGAACTTGCAATGTTTAATGAGTACATCAAGTCTTTCAACAAACTTGTCTATTGTGTCACCAACCTGTTGTCATGCTTGGTTGTAGTTATATGTTAGGGTTTTGCGGCATACATCGAGAAAAAGACATTGACATGTGGTTAGGCAGGGTTCCCCAAGTCAATTCATTCCCATTCCCTAGACGTTCTGTCTAGAATAGGGTCCTTTACGGATGGTCCCTAGCAGACGTAAAGAGACGTTCTACCTGTAAGCCGACGCTTGGCTTACTTCCGTGACCACGCCCCCTTCCTTGTTTTCAGTGTGAGTTATCCGCCATTCCCCCGGCGTCTTGCTCGATTCCCTGTTCCCGTCCTGCATTCCTTGCTTCCCTATCTTTCATCAGCTCGAGGGCTATGTTAAAAAAACCATGGCGCCTGCCACTCCTCGACCAAGGAACTTCCCACGCATTGTTCTTTTCCAGAGTCGAGTCTTGGCTCTGGGCTTTTGTGAGGAGCCGGTCCACCTTCCCGCTTGCTCCTGGTACTTGGACAGGAACCTCTGGCCTTTCTGCTCGCTTGTCAGAGGTTCCTTCTTCCCTTGTTGAGAGAGTGTTGCTCCGCCTGGTACTTGGTCTTGGGTCGGGATTCGCCTCTCTTGAGTGAGTACATGCTCCGCTCTTCATGCCCCTTGAAGAGCCGGCCATTGCTCCAGAAATCCCTTTGCTCCCCCCTTTATTTTTTCCTTTCTATGGTCTGAGTGTCGTGTGAATGTGCTACAGAGTGGTCCATTAAGTAGTATCCGGAAACATACTTACCGGGGCCAATTAATTTAAATCAGTAACCTGCTTCAAGGACATTCATGAACGTGACTGGGGTAAGTGAACTGCGATTCTAATCACATGTCAATGTAACTCTATGTGGATGTTAGTACAGTGTATAGAATTGGTACCATAATACTATTTTCCCTACAGCCTCCTCGCGACCAGACAGACCTGCTTCCTTCCTGTGATTTCGCCCCATGTATGGGGAGAGTGGTGGACACGGAGATTCTATCAACGGGGGTAGTGATTATTTGTAGATTTTTTATTTATTGTGTCTAGTGAGATACTAGGCTCTCTCTTAGATTTGGAAAGATGAGAGCACTATGTGCTTTTTTGAATATCCCTCACACACTAAAAAGTCCTTTAGTGTCATGCTTCATCATGGGGGTTTTCCCGTCCCTCTACGAGGCGGGGCGTGCTGCGACCTACGAGCTACGCGGGAGCACTTAGTTTTTGTGACAGAAGGCTATGTGTCAGTGCAGGAGGTGTCAGTGAAGTGTAGGGACCTAATACGTGGGTGTGAAGAAGAATAATAAAAAGGTTAAAAATTCCCTGGCTAGTAGAAAAAATATATTTTATTCGCTTCTCTAGCTGGGAACGTTAAGAAGGGGGTTTTGGGGTAGAGCAATAGCTTGCTACCAGGTCGACATGTTTCATAAGCAGCCCCCTACTGCTTACTCATCAGGACCATCTAATGGTCCCTACTACACAATGCTCGGTTCTAAAATAGTAAGCCTAAAGTCCTACAAACAAGCAGCAAAAATAGGCTGCCTATTTGAGCTTCAGGGCATGAGCTGGCCCTAGTGAAGCGTGGTAGAATTACCAGTATTGTCAAGAATGTTGACCTATTGCGGTCTCTGTAAAGGAAGTGGGAAAAAAAGAGGGAAGGAAAACAAAACATAAATATGTCGTTTCACATTGGTCTCGTATAGCACAAACATTACGAAGCGCCACAATCATAATGGGCGGCGTTTCGCTAGTGAAGCATATATAATGCGCTTCATGAACAAGTGGACGAGTAGAAATTGACTCGTTAGAATGGTTGATGGACCAAACATATCTTAAATCACCCTACTGGTTTAGGGTAACGTTATATCTTCAAAAACACAACAGTGACTCGATACATACAAACAAACAGCCCGTTCTGGGAGAGAGGTTGGGAGCCCTAATGTTAAAAACAGTATATTAAAAGAAACAGGTTGAGGCCGTAGTAAGATGTTATACATACTATTCCAACAAATGTTCCAAGCCTCATGAGCTTGCAGTCGAAGGGTATTCAACGCGGTAAACTGTGAAAACAAAACCGCACCCTATTGTCAATTACCAGTTTTATCCATGATGCCTTGTCATCCCATGTACCAAGTTTTTAGAGACTCATGGTCAGAGTCTATTACTTATGTTGACCGCATAAGAGCAATGCCTTATTCCTACCCCGTGCTGCTCCGAGGATCTCTGGTGTGCGGTGTTCGGCATCCTTTATACCTACTCAAAACTGCATTGTCATCTTGGTGAGATGGTGCCAGTAACCACTAGAGCGTAACCTAAAGATGGCAGCCATCAGCGGAACATCTATCTCAAGAAAACGGGAAGTCTGTTTACTCTTCCTATGCTCTAATGAAAAGGTATTATTTATAGATGGATGTCGGATAATATCCCAAAATGCGTGGTCAGTGTATTAATAATACATATACGTCCGTGCATTTCTCGGGTAAATTAGATGACTTCGGCAAGCGGTCAGTGGGGTAGTATGAGGTGGAATGCGATCCTATACTAGGCCACAGTAGAAGTGATGGCATTGGTTGTTTATCATTTCCCAGTTTAATACAGGTAGTAGACCAGGAGGTACATGTTCTATAGCTGACTCCAAGGAATCTCGTCGTTCAGGCCGTGCTTATTGGATTTGATACGAAAGACCCACCTCTGTTCTTTCTCTAGGAGGTGATTCTCATTGTTGACCTGCTCAATTACGGTCCAAGTGATGTCTTCTGGTTTGTGATTGCTTTCCAGGAAATGGTTAGTTAGTTTTGTACCCGATTTCTTGCATTTTATGGTGCTTTTGTGTTCCCCTATCCTGATCTTTATCGCCCTGCTCGTCATACCCACATATTCCAGGTTGCATGGGCTGTAGTGTAGTTCCTATTTTCCCTATAGGCCCTGCGCATTGGAATAACATAAACAGTAGTATAGACGTAGAAGTGCGGTCTTCCAGGTCTCTACAGACTATGCTAAACTTAATTGGGTTTGTTACCAACTAGCTCAGAGGTCACTGGAAACTTTCTTGACTGAATAGGGAGTGATCAGCTCCCCTGGCTCAGACAAGAAGGGATTCAGTTTTCCAACAACCGCATAAACATGACAACTTTGCTCCTTAGAATAAGAGTCAATCTCTAGAGTCGTGTGAAACAATAGACAGTTATTTTACTCAGTCAGTTGTGCAGATTACTTTCACCAAGATGCAGAGAATAGAGAGACGGGCGTTTTCAATAAAAAGGTATTATTTATTGAACAGTCTTTCTTCTCATGCAAGAGAAATGAATTGCCACAATTGCAAGACTAGTTATTATAAAAAGTGCGTATAGTAACATGAGGATTGCGAAATAATACTGTAAAAGCATTGATATGGTTTCTTAGCCATACAATGGTTAAAATGAATAAAATATATACATTCATATATACATTTGACTAACGTACTCAACTGGTGCTTCTAACTATGCCTACCCCAGTGTACCTGACCTAAGCCTAATACTTGGGAGGGAGTAAGTAGCAGTTTTAGTTAAGTTGGTTTTGCCAAGGTTTGCTTCAAGAATTCTCTCTAAGGGTTTAGTCAACACCATACCTCTGAAATAGAATGTTGGAGGTCTTGTATCTCCTTCCAGGACTCGATATCCCAGTCACTCGCAAGAGTAGGCTGGAAACGCCGGAGCTGGATTTTCTCGGCAGGAGAAAAGACAGCGTCTCTATCAGCGCGTCAAGGAGGAGGAGGGGCAGCGTCCGTGGGCTACTTGCATCTGCTGGGCTCTGCAAGGGACAGCTGTTCTGCTCCTGTATTCACCACACCATCGCTATCATCGATGTCGTCGCGGCAGCGTTTGCTTAAGGCAACGTTGGTAATATTTATACCTGAAAGGTGCCTTGTTTGACGTAAGTTTTTGGACATAAGACGTCAATAAAGATGTCACTAGGAAGTGATCGTCTCTCAGTGCTCATTAGAGTTCTATTACTAATCAAAACATAGCAAGCAGGGCTTTCCCAGGTTGCTGAGTTTCATCTTGTTGAGGAACTCGGAGTGTAATCTAGGAATCTAAGATAGTGGCTTCTGCTGTGTCATCTGCTGTAATGAGCTGCAGAGGAAGAGATTCTGAAATGTGGCTCTGATCGTTTTAGGCCAGAGACGAGTTTCTGAAATATCGCTCTTGATCGTTTATGCCATTATAGGTGTATGAATGGATTATAGCCGTATAGGGGCATAAGGTCACAGTATTGATCGGGGTCCTAGATTAGAACACGACACCCACTCCACGAATTTATGTCCATCAAATTACTAAAAACTATAGCAATAAGATGCATGTGTAACATTACCCACCCCAAAATACATATTCGCATTTGAAATGGCGTATTTTGAAATACATGGAAATATAGGTACTGTACGTCTTTAAGCATAGAAATCATTCAAAAATTATAGCATATGTAAACAGTTGAACGATTTTGCGAAAAAATAAAGAATTACACATGAAATATCTCTTTATACAGAAAAGAAGGGCGAGATAATTTCATCACATAGAATGCATTTGTTGTAACATGTTGCTAGAGGCTGATGTAAAGTTTATTATGTCTCTAGATTTACCTAAAAATAGAAGTTCTGTTCTTTATGAATAGTTCTACTTTAAGCAAAGAATTATTGTGCCAGAAAAAAAGGTAAATATTTTTTAAAAATAGTTCAATTCAAAAAAAGAAATTTTTCTTGGTGAACTGGGGAATAGACTTCCAACGCTTTTCAGTAGTTTTTTTATCAAAATTGAAGGACAAATTCAGAGTTCATGGGAACGCTGTGTGTCGGAATGCTTTTCAAAGTTATTGTTTCTTTTCGGGGGAGAACATCATATCAGACAGGCTCTCAAAGAATTGGTCTACAAAATCAGGTGACAGTTCGACCAAGTTCGATAGTGCTGTAACTTGGCAGGTGTGAGAATGATTGCTATCATCAAAGTCTGGATCAGCAATGCTCACAGAAGGTCATACCTGGGTGATGTTGCTTTTATTTCTCGCTCCACTGTCACCACCTAGTCGTAGCACAGGAGTCTCAACGAATGCCGTCATCAGGATTGGTAGCCGCTGAGGACAACACAATGCGTGAGACGTTACAGGACTTAGCAAAGTATCGATATCCATTGGTACTGCTGATGGGAGTGCAAGACAGGTGTCTAACACGCATTCATCTCCGCATAGCATACATCGAAGCACAGGTAGGATGCAGGTCTGCCATATAGGTCTGAATGAAAGAAACCAGGTCATGTTCAGATCTCTCAGCCTGGCTAATCCAAGGACTCTAGTTATGCGGTCCCGGTAGCGTATTGCTAGGATCGTTTCTTCCATTCCTGCCGGAGTCATGTCTGTGTTTTGGCTTGCCATATCGGAGCAAGAGGGTCAAAAATAAAATGTCTGCTACAAGTCTCAAAATCAGGGGTATGCCGCCAAAGACTGAATGGACAAAATTAGGAATGATTCCTAGAATTGCTTTGAATGGTGTTAACAGTCCCGAAAAAATGGTCTTAAATACGCCTGGGATACCTATGGCACTGGACATATTTAGAATTTGGCTAAGCATTTCTGTGAAATACACGGGGCAATTTGTTGATAAAAGGTCATGAATCTCTGATGTTGTCCTTGCAACTTGGAGATCATACGTCTCTTTTGATGATGTGATGGGCACTGTTGTCTGCAAAAGCACAGACTTCATTCTGCTTAAAGTATCAATTCGTATAGAAGAGACATTCAAACGAGGCCATATGGGAGTCTCGGAGTCTCCAGGGCCGTTTGGAAACAATGCTTGCATACAGCATTTGACCATGGAAGTTACTTGTACGAGATATGCTTTCCCTGGCAAAAGGCCACAACAGCTGTGATCCGTTATTAGAATGTTACTCCCGTTCGAGAGTTGCATAAAGAAAGGCTCTATCTGCGTTGCAGGTGTGACATGTTGGTGGCATGAAAGGTTGTTTGAATTTCCTTCACAGGCTCCGTGTAAATTAATACCTTGGCACAAAAGTATACCGCTTAGTGAATGTTTGCAATTTTCACCACTAAGAAATACATTTTTGTTGCTGTCACTATAGCATGTGTGTGTGTATGGTAATTTCCATGCTGACTTAATGTACCCTTTACCCAAACGTTCATACTGGCCAGTCGGTATGTATTCAAGGCAATTTTTAAATCGGAAAGTTGTTATCGGAATTGTGATAATCCCGTGTATTATCCATTCAATGACAGGACTTTCGACATTGTCAAAGGTAATCTCTCAAGTTTTTCGATGCTCAGGATTGTATAGTCTGCTCCTTTCTGTGCCAAGCTGATTTGTTTATCAGTAAGGTTAAAGATGGAAAACAATGACGTTGTGTTGATTAAAAGCCATGGCACATAGCCTGAACGAAGATTTTGCAGCGTCCAGCCTAACTGTACAATAGAACGCAATTGTGACTGGCCATGCTGTAACATTGGCAAGTCTTTGTCTATTATATCTATGGCTGATGATACAATACTGTCCAGTGAATATATTCTGGAGGACAGAGTCATTAACCCATTGTCCACAACAGAAAGTGATTTTTCCAAATTAATACGATCAATTTCTCGTATTTTTTCAGCTTTTTCAATTTGTGTTACTTTCCAAGCCTCGTTGTAAGCCGCATATATACTGGTCGCTATGAAACGTTTTTGACGCTGTTTGCGAGGTCCCAGAATGAAATCGCGCAAATCAGCACCATCTTTAAATATAGATAAGTGTTGCCTAATTTCTGCCAGTGTGGATGATTCTAGCCATTCAAGGCAGAGTTTCCCTACACTGTATGTTGTTACTATCCCTGGATGTTGTCTCTGGGAGTATCTAGGGTCTGGTCTGGATATTGTTAACCCCTGTGTTTTATTCAGGAATCTATCTTGACAGTTGTTTGTGTCAGTAGGCCAGATTAACCACTTTCTCCAATCAGGATGTGTTCTGTTTAGATGTAAAATTTTAGATACGTCTATATCAATATCTGTTGTTGCATTATCAGGTATTGGCTTCGGAATAGATGGTTTGTTAAGGTCTTTAATATTAGCTAGGCCAAGACAGGTTGTTTGGTGAATTGTGCCATTTAAAAAGATTATTTGTTCTGGGATCATGCAGGCTCGAAATAATGCTTCTATGCCTTGTACCTGCCATTCTTTTGTACCCCAGATGGTTTTTGTTTCAATGTTATGTCTCCAAAATTCAAAACCAAATGTCATCATTTTTTCATAAAATGCTTCTGAATATATCAATTTAGTATTTGTCAGCATTGTTTTCAACCCTGTTTTATCCAACAATTTATAATAAAACGTTTCTGCATCACTGGTGTTAAACCCTGAGAAGTACTGGAATTTCTCATAGAATGTTTTAGAACTGCTTTTAGGTGGAGTAGCACAATGTTCCCATTGGTTATATTTAAAAACATTTCTAGGTTGTGCAGATTTATGTAAGTAATGATCTCCGTAATGTGAGAAGCAGTACAATTGTTCATAACTAGACGAACCTTGTAAATAATCATGTTCTGTAAATCTTGCTGACAACACTAAATCAGACATCATATTATTAATACTTTCAAAATCCCAATCATCAGAAAATGTACTTGGTTTTACAAAGT
Organism: Lissotriton vulgaris; assembly: GCF_964263255.1. NCBI lineage: Eukaryota > Metazoa > Chordata > Amphibia > Caudata > Salamandridae > Lissotriton > Lissotriton vulgaris. Next base: position 506,301,458 of record NC_141700.1, on the reverse strand, counting down.
CACTTAAGGAAACCTTGAACTGGTGAGGATATTTCAGGATTTCTACCGGACCATATACTTCATAGTCAGTTTTGTCCCATACTACCCCGCCGGGTATTAGAATGGCTGTGACATTTACTGTTGATAGTTCTCTTTTCTTCACGTGGGATGATTTGTGTGGTTTTAGGACTAAGTTGATGTTCTGACTTGCTGTGTCCATTGAACTGTAATAAACTTTCCTAACATTAAAACTAAAATTAGGCATAGTAGGAGTATACGTACCCCTGAGATAATCCAATGCTGAATCAATGGTGCACCCAGATATACTTCTTTGATTTGATGAAAGAGTTCTGTTGCTTTTTCTTTAAAAGTCTTTGTTTCTGGCATCACTTCGGCGTCGTTTTGACCTTCAGAAAATGTGTTGAAATTGATGAAGTAGCCAGAGGCAGTTCTGTCAATTGTTGGAATTGTTTTCTCAATTTGTCTTTCGGTAGCACATTCTGATGCCACGTCATTGTAGACTGGTGTTTCATGACGAACTGTTTCAATCTGTGTTTCAAGAGGCACGAGGTCCATGGCATTATTGCGTAGTCCCTCTCTGTGCACTGTAGGTTTATCAAATGTGATTAGTCTTTCAGTTTGAACCTCTTGAATTGTTGCAAATTTGGGTATTATGTTGTTTCTCGGGAGTCCACTGGGCGTACTGTTGATTATAGGCCAAATGTTTGTGGTTTTACCAGGTCGATTGATACAACTCTGTTCTCCTTTTTACCAGCAAGGGGCGGTAGTACTACTGATCTTGTTCCGTTGATTGCCAAGACAGGTACTGCTTTTCTGTAAGAAGGCCCAAATTCCTTCTTTACCGCTATTTTTTCTCTGACTAGATCCCCAATCTTTGGAATCCAGACAGGCCTTGCTGGGGCTGGTGGTGCCTCTTCAGTGGTAGTTGGCTGTTGCTTTAACTTTATGTTGCTTAAGGATTTTCTTGTTTCATTCAAGTCCTGTAAAACAGCCAAACGGTCTTTGATGTCAAAGTATTTATTCTTATCGTCTACCACTGATACCTGACTATCTAAGTCCTGAATGTACATTCTAGTTCCGAACAATAGTTCGTATGGGCTGAAACCTTTTAGAGAATTTCTTGGCAAATTGTTTAGACTAAGCTGGACACTTATTAAATGTTTGACCCACCCATCACCCGAACCTAATACCTTTGCTGTTATAGATTGCTTTATGTCCCGTTTTTTTCTTTCCACTACACTGTTCCCTTCGGGGTGTGATGGACAAGAGTATCGCAACCCAACGCCCATGCTGGCCATGGCCTCCTTATAAGCTCGAGAGCTGAAAGCAGGACCCTGGTCAGAATGGAACATGGCAATTGCGTATGTGCCGATAAAGACTCGCAGATCTTTTATAACAGTTTTGGCGTCAGCCGAGCGCTGGGGCCACATTTCTTAAGTGAATTTTAGTCTTAAATGATTAATAGGACGCTGGATGGCATGTAGACAGCATTATCCTGTCTATAAACGGTAACTGGGCAACAGACTGGACCGGTTCATTACTGCGATCCCTGTCACAGTCGGGACAGTTCTTCACATATATTTGATGTTGCACGCTCATCTCCGGCCACCAGTATACTGATTGTAATTCAGTCAGAGATTCCTTGATCTTTTTGTGCCTCGGACCTTCACCCATGTGTGCGTCTGCTATTAATAACTTTTTCCTGTTCATGTTTGAAATTACCCTATCCCCCACTCCAGGGATTCGAGCAAAAGGAACGGAGTTTGCATCAATTACGTATGCATAATTGAGTGGATAGTTCACGGGTAGTGCTGCACAGTCGCCTTTTACTGACGTTTTTACTGCCAGCATGGTTTCCCCGTCTATGTATTTTTCTGAACGCTTTTTTGTGGCTACGGAAGCCGGTTTAGTTGCTTCCGCTGTGGCTGTATTAGCCAATGAATTCCCTGCAACGTGAACGCCATCACGTTGATGACTCAGAGTGTGTATCACATGAGTCTTTTGTAGTTCTTTCTGTAAAAGAACTACCTGTTTCCAAAGCATTTTATGCTTGATTGTGGCACCTGTGTCATCTTTGTAATCATTTTGAATCCAGCTCTGTAACTTATTATTGTAAGAGTTGACGCAAAAATGCGAATCGCACACGATTAGTGTCGGGAATTCACGTTCTGCATTTTCAAGCGCCATCTTTAAAGATCTGATTTCAGCTCTCTGAGCCGAACAGTTTCTCACTGATTCAGTTTTTGTTATTTTCGGTCTGAATTTACCGCACAGCCAGCGACCTTTAACAATCGCGCATGCTGCATCGTAGGATTTGTTCTCTACGTTGTAATGCTGTACAAATCTGTCTGTATAGATTATACAGGAGTATTGTTGGAGAGGCAGAATTTCGATTGGCAGAGGATATTCTTGTTCATAAGTCAAATCATTCAGTTTTTTCAGTTGCGGGGCGAAATAGTATTTCACATCTTCCGCTCCAAGAGAATTTACACAATGTATCCATTTCGGATCCAGTGACACTGTAGGCAGGTTTACCGGGCTGAATAGCGCCTCGAAGGCGGATTCCGCTGTGAGGATATTGATCCTTTTGCCGTGTGCTAGTTCTCGTTCATTAGATATTGCAGTTAGTACTGCTTTCACAGTATTTTCTGTGGGACTGAATGTTTTTTCTGCTTGTGTGTACAAGTGTGATTTGTAAGCTATTGGTACCGTTTCTCCCTCATTAGAGGTCAGGTACGTGAATCCGCATCTTCCTGGGATGACTTTGATTACAAGATTGCGTGTGTTATCACGTGTATCTAATTTTGTTTTTACTAACATGTCTGTTTGCTGTGATCTCAAAATTTCTGTGTGTTTTTGAGTCCAGTTGATTGGTTTAAAATCAGGTTTAATTAGTTCATAGGGAGGTTTAACCCTCTCCGCATAATTTAGAATGTAAGTTCTTCCGAAATTCAGAAAACCTAGAATCGATTGTAAGTTTTTCAGCGTTTTTGGTGCTTGGAGTACAGCGCACTTCTCTAAGAAGTTGTCCGCTAGGCTTTTTCCTTCACTTGATAATTCGTATCCTAAAAATAATACTGTCAGATGGGCAATAAGAGACTTTTTAAAGTTGAATTTGTAACCCTCTGCTGCAAACCCAAGTATTATGGTGTTCACTCTTTTCAAGTGAGTCTCCAAGTCGTCATCTGTCTATATAGATGTCATCGACATAAGATAATGCCTCATCATCATACATTTGTAGTAACTCTGTTACTCTTGCTGAAAATAGTCCTGGGCTGTTCTTGAATCCCTGTGGGAGCCTACAGAAATTTTTCTGAGACCCCATTACTGAGAAAGCGGTCAAGTATCTGCTTTCTGGTGCAATATTTTGACAAAAGAAACCATTTGATATGTCTAATGTCGTTTTATATTTTTTACGAACTATGTTATTCATTAGTGCAGTACTATGCGAATTTTGTACTGCAAATGTTTTGCAACATGAGTTTAGGTGTGTGTAGTCCAAAACTAGACGATATGAATTGTCTGGTTTGGAGACAGGAAACAAAGGATTGTTCATTTGAGAGGTGCATGTTTCAATCACCCCCTGGTATTCAAGTTGATCTAAAATCTCCCTGACTTGTTTTTTAGCTTCTTGCTTAATGGGATACTGTCTTTGTGCAGTCGGTTGACTTTTTAACTGGATTTTGTGAGGAGGAGAGTCCTCATCCCATCCTACATGATTTTTATATAATGCTGGTGCCTGGGCCACTGCCCATTTCCTTGCATATATATATTTAGTGTGAATCGGAATGTGATCCGAGAAGGCAGGCATAATCATTTCTTCGCCACGAGGGCACTCCCTGACAAACTCTGGGGGCCAGTCTTTTTCATCTAACAGTATGTCATAGCCTTTTGAGAGTTTATCCCAAAATAGACCCCTTATTTTCCTGGTCTTATCACCCTCTATATGCAGTGTTATTTTGTATATCTTATGAGGTTCGCTAACTCTGGTGTCGGCAGTTTCTACTTGAATGTATTCATTCGTGTCCACTGTCTCCAGATGACTCATCAGGATCTTGCGAGCTATGGTGATTTCTGCTGCACTGTCTAACATTGTCTGTGCCCACTTCCCGTTTTTCAACTGTGTCCTCAGTATTCTCGGCATGTTCGATTACTCTAATACTGGCTACCTTCTTTCTTGGAAATTGAGATTTTTTACTTTGAGCAGGTTCCTTGTCTTTGGACTTGGTGTGCTCTCCTGGGTCTGACCGTCCTCTTCTTTCCGATTTCTGCGAAAAAGATCGAGAGGGACGTGTATCAATACTTTGATATCTATCAGGCTTCTTCAAGTTATCCCTATTTCTAAGGTTATATCTTTTCTCAGAGGGCTCCCTCTGGGGAGACTGGTGTTCTCGAGTCGGAGTTCTTTCCCTCCGTCGAGGAGACCTTCCTCTGGACTGGAAAACTTTTTCCTTGGGAGTGGATTGTTTATTTCCATCCCAGCTCTTTTTAGGAGTGTTTGAATTATTTTTAATAAATAATTTTTCAGGATTTTCGAGCAGTTGGGGCTTTACTGGTTTCCCACCCAAGCTGTCTCTACCTAGTTCTTCATAACATTTTTCTATAATTCTGGCAAGCTCAATTCGTTGATCTGTTATATCTGTTTCCTTCAACTTCTGGCGGATCGCCACAGATGCTGCTTCTCCTTTTATATTGGCTAGTAATATAGCCGAGACCTGCTTGAAGTCTTTCAGTAATTTCATACCAAGAGTTAAAGCAGGTTCTGGACCGTATTCATTCTGAATCTGTTTTAGCACTTCTGGTATTACCGCCATGGACGGAACACCATGTGTTTTTGTGTAAATGGAATCAAAGACTGTACCCCAAGTGTCACAGTCCTCCACATGTGGTGCGACGCCCATTGGAAGGCAGATTGTCAGAATTCTGTGTTTCTCAATAGGGGTAGTATTCGGAAATACTGCCTCTATTTGAGTAATTTTCTGCGCTAACCAGAAAGGAATTTGTTCCCGTTTTATGGGTGTTTTACCAAGACATGATTTTATGTTCTGTGGTGTAATTTTATTTGTGTTCCCCTGATGAGGGGTCAGCTGTGGTACATTAACAGCTGTTTGGACTGTAGCAGTCCGCATTACATATTGGACTAATTGTCTATGTATTTTAATTAATGTTTTTAGCTGTAGTAGCAGCTCTTCTTTTGACATTTTTGCAATGTCCGGATGTGGTGTGTAGCTGGCTAGAACCGGCCACGTTGCTCCTGGTCTACCTAGTGGACCGAGCCTGGTAATATGATCATTATGTTTTAGGGCGCCTTTAAACCAGAGCAGGTGCTCTTGGTATTTTAATGGGATTTCAATCTCCTCGAAAGGAGCGTACTCTTCCGGTTGATCCCCTATTTTGTAATAGTGGAACTCGTGTGTTGCGGTTTGCCGCTGGAAATTTTATCCAAGAATAGAATACCTCTGTCTTCTGATATTCGTGTGCCTCTATCACGAAGACGACTGTGCCACCTTGTGTGGTCAGTCCATTGTCTATAAGTTTTAACGTTATAGATTTTCTTAAATGTACCGGAATGATTATTGCACCCGGTTCATTAATTTCATCGGGACCCTGCTGAGTCGCATTTACTGCGGTTCCAGTGGTTCCGTTTTCAGTGTCTGACATTTTATTGTCAGAAAAGGTTTTGCAGAGCAGGTCTCCAAGGAGACAAAGATTAGGTGCACAATATTTTGGAACAATGTATCCTTCAACGTTGAATAAACCAGAGCTTTACATAGGAATCTCCTCCTACTAAGTTCGGGCGGATTTTAACCTTTCACCCACTCCAGACGTCTATTGGAGTATTTACGGTAGAAAGGGTCTGTGTGAAAAATGCACGACCGAGTTACTCTAATGTCTTGCGTTAGTTTTATCGCCTTACCAAACGTTGGGCGCCATGTAGTGTAGTTCCTATTTTCCCTATAGGCCCTGCGCATTGGAATAACATAAACAGTAGTATAGACGTAGAAGTGCGATCTTCCAGGTCTCTACTGACTATGCTAAACCTAATTGGGATTGTTACCAACTAGCTCAGAGGTCACTGGAAACTTTCTTGACTGAATAGGGAGTGATCAGCTCCCCTGGCTCAGACAAGAAGGGATTCAGTTTTCCAACAACTGCATAAACATGACAACTTTGCTCCTTAGAATAAGAGTCAATCTCTAGAGTCGTGTGAAACAATAGACAGTTATTTTACGCAGTCAATTGTGCAGATTACTTTCACCAAGGAGCAGAGAATAGAGAGACAGGCGTTTTCAATAAAAAAGGTATTATTTATTGAACAGTCTTTCTTCTCATGCAAGAGAAATGAATTGCCACAATTGCAAGACTAGTTATTATAAAAAGTGCGTACAGTAAAATGAGGATTGCGAAATAATACTGTAAAAGCATTGATATGGTTTCTTAGCCATACAATGGTTAAAATGAATAAAATATATACATTCATATATACATTTGACTAAAGTACTCAACTGGTGCTTCTAACTACGCCTACCCCAGTGTACCTGACCTAAGCCTAATACTTGGGAGGGAGTAAGTAAGTAGCAGTTTTAGTTAAGTTGGTTTTGCCAAGGTTTCCTTCAAGAACTCTCTCTAAGGGTTTAGTCAACACCATACCTCTGAAATAGAATGTTGGAGGTCTTGTATCTCCTTCCAGGACTCGATATCCCAGTCACTCGCAAGAGTAGGCTGGAAACGCCGGAGCTGGATTTTCTCGGCAGGAGAAAAGACAGCGTCTCTCTCAGCGCGTCAAGGAGGAGGAGGGGCAGCGTCCGTGGGCTACTTGCATCTGCTGGGCTCTGCAAGGGACAGCTGTTCTGCTCCTGTATTCACCACACCATCGCTATCATCGATGTCGTCGCGGCAGCGTTTGCTTAAGGCAACGTTGGTAATATTTATACCTGAAAGGTGCCTTGTTTGACGTAAGTTTTTGGACATAAGACGTCAATAAAGATGTCACTAGGAAGTGATCGTCTCTCAGTGCTCATTAGAGTTCTATTACTAATCAAAACATAGCAAGCGGGGCTTTCCCAGGTTGCTGAGTTTTATCTTGTTGAAGAACTTGGAGTGTAATCTAGGAATCTAAGATAGTGGCTTCTGCTGTGTCATCTGCTGTAATGAGCTGCAGAGGAAGAGATTGTGAAATGTGGCTCTGATCGTTTTAGGCCAGAGACGAGTTTCTGAAATATCGCTCTTGATCGTTTATGCCATTATAGGGGTATGAATGGATTATAGCCGTATAGGGGCATAAGGTCACAGTATTGATCGGGGTCCTAGATTAGAACACGACAGGGCAGGTGATTAGATCGGTCTTTGTTCTTCTTCTTTTGGTACTTTGTCCTCGAGCAGAGAATCCCAACAGTTATTTCTAGCCCTCTTGTATGCCTGATCGATGATTTTCGTCGGATATTCATGGGCTTCCAATTTCGTCCGTAGGTCTTTTGCCTGCATTTTAAAATTTCCGATTTCTGTACAGTTTCTGTGGAGGCGGAGGAACTGGCCATACGGTAAATTGTCCCGTAGATGTTTCGGATGGAAGCTTTTGTACAGTAGCAAGCAGTTTTTGGAAGTGCTTTTGAAATGTGTGGTGCTCATTAGTCTGCCATTCTTGGGGAAAATGTTCAGATCTAGAAAGACCAGGTTGCTGTTAGAAGAGGTGCTCATGAATTTTAGGAATTCGTCCTGTAGGTTCAGCCAGGTAAGGAATTGTTCCGAAGTCCTTTCATCTCCATCCCAGATGATGAGGATATCATCGATGTATCTTTTCCACGTTTTGATGTTGTTTCTGAAGGGATTGCTCGGATTCAGTATCTTGGTCACCTCTAGATGATGCACATAGAGTCCAGCTATGCTCGGCGCAAATGTGCTCCCCATGCTGGTACCGTGTTTTTGCAGGTATAGGGTGCCATTGTGTTCAAAAAAGTTCTCTTTTAGTGCTAGTGAACAGCATTTCATCACCACATTACGAGGAGTTTGATATTCCCAGTAGTCCTCAAAGAGTACTTCCTCGATGATTTCTCACAGCAATCGTCAGAAACCACTGACTCAACATAGTCTTGTATGCAGAAGACACCCAACTGATCCTCTCCCTTACCAACGAACCCACAACCGCCAGAACCAACTTCTACATTGGAATGTAGGCCGTTGCTACCTGGATGAAAGACAGCTGGCTCAAGCTCAACTCGAACAAGACCGAAGTACTCACATTGTTTCCTGCCACACTTTGTATGTATCTGCGGGTGATGAATGAGAGGTAGATTCAATGTGTGTTTCTTGATGTACATCTAAAATAGTTTGCGGATTTATATTGAGTTATGACTTTGCTTCACATAGTGCCAATCTATAGGTTAGTAACATAGTGCCAACCTATAGGTTAGTATCACAGTGCTAATCTATAGGTATTGAATGAATGAGGGTGATTTGTAGAGCGTGCAGCAACTCCAAGGAGTGTCCTTGCTCTAGCGATTGCGAAATTCAAACATCATTTGCCACAAATTTAGCATTAAGAGAACTGTCATGTCTTGAGCTTCTTCTGGAATGACTCAAGGGTCCGATGGTCGTGAGGTAGCTTATTCAGGGCCTTAGCTGCAGAAACAACAAATAGCGGCCTACCTTCCTCCACTGCCTAGCTCTTGGCGCTACCGCCAAGGTGGCCGTTGCTGACCGAAGTGTTCTTACAGGGCAATAAAACCGAAATCTAGCAGATAGAGAAGTGCGGACCAGAAGAGCCAAGGGCCCAATGAGCCTACCTTCCTCCACTGCCTAACTCTTGGTGCTACCGCCAAGGTGGCTGTGGCTGACCGAAGTGTTCTTACAGGGCTATAAAACCGAAATCTAGCAGATAGAGAAGTGCGGACCAGAAGAGAGAAGGGCCCAATGAGCAAGGACAGAAGCTTTAAAAGGAATCCTCTTCTTAATAGCCAGCCACTGCAGAAATTCTAAGATGACCAAAAATTGATGTTTGCCAAGGCAGTTTCAAAATTACACAAGCTGTGACATTCTGGACCATTTGCAGCACTGATTGAGCATGGCATGCGTAAGCCCAAGATACAGAGCATTGATATGATCTAACCTAGAAGTTATCAATGCATCAACCACAGTCTTCCAGGAGTGCAGTGGATGCAGACAGAGAACGTTTTGTTACCACAGCAGACACCTTAGGTTGGAAAGAAAATTGGTTGCAAAGCTTAAGATTTTTAGTGACTATGACTGGGATGAAGATGCAGCTCGACTCCCCCCAATTAGCACCATGTAGCCCAATAAGAGGGTTGCAGTTCAGCTGACGTGCAACCAATTGAAAACTTTGTGAAGTCAGGCTTTAAAAGATGCTCTGTTGAATTACTCTAGAAGGAAAGAAACAGCTGAGTATCATCAGCAAACAAGATGTCTCGAAACCCAAATGACTCAACCAATGGGGACAGAGGAGCCATGTAAACATTATATAAAGTAAGACTCAACAAAGAACCCTGTGGCACCCCTTCCTTAAGTGGTGTAATGGCTGAAGAGAACAGCCAGCCCAATTGCCTGCCCCATGGAGTCCAAAAAGGACTCAAACCCGCACAGTGCTTGGACTCCAACCACCCAAGTTAGCAAGCTGATGCTGAAGGATGGAATGAGATGTGGTATCGGATGCCACAAAAAGATCATGTGAGATCACAGTGGCATTCTTCCCTTGATCGAGTGTCACCCTGATATGATACATCACTTCTAACAGGGCCGTCTCTGTACTATGTTGAGGCAAAACTCAGATTAACTTGAGTACAAAATATTTTGCTGCTTGAGAAAAGCAGAGAACTGGCTATTGACAAGTTTTTCAAGTATTTTGGACAGTGGTGGTAGGAATGAAATGGGCTGGAAATTGGACAGGCGGTTGGGGTCCACTGAAGATTTTGTATAAAAGCGAAACACCCATAGCCTGCTTCTAAGAAACTGATACAGTAGCTGTCTAGAGGGAAGTGATACAAACTAAATGATCAACTTAACCACAGACACCAAAATAGAGGGGGGCAGGGTTCAGTCGGAAAACCTGATTTGTAGTTTAGTAAAGCGGTTCCAGGCTCTACAAGCAAAATAAGGCTATACTGAGAGAGCTTACAGCGCTTGCTGGTGCTCTCCTACACCTGCAGCCTGGCATCCGGAGAAAAGGACGGCTCAAGCAAGTTCTTCTCAATTTTAAGAATCTTGTCCTCCAAGAAATTTGCAAACACATTACAAAGTTCTTGGAAAGAAGTAAGAAGCATGTTGCATGCCTTAGGTGCCAAGAAGGTATTAACAATCTGAAACATTTCTCATGGGCCATTGATAGCTGAATTCATATTGATTTCAAAATAAGAGTCCTAGGGTGATTTAATAGGAACATGATAGGGCATCAATACTGTCTTATAATTGGCCTTACTTGCCAGAGAGTAATCTTTACACCACTATTTCCAACTTCTTTACAACTCTCTTTTCCAAGGCAAGCAGCATCAACTTTTTGTTGATGGTTAAAGCACATCGCGTAACTTATATTTTTGCCAAATCTTTTCAACTTTATTTTGTTTTTATTTTCGTCCTCCTAAAATATCACTCCAGTGTAGACTGATAAACAATTTCAGGCCCTTAATTTTACAAGCAAACAATGATTTCTTTCTTGACAATCTATTCAAGAACACTTAAGGTAATTTAGGTCACTGCTGCATCCAAGGTTACATTTCACATCTTTTTACAAAGTGTTGCATGGTATTGGAGTCCTTTTTCCTAAGAGTGTTTTACCAGATGTTGTGTTCAGCAGTTATGTTTATCCTTTAACATATGAGTCTTGTATAGTGCCTACTGCAAACTGAGTCACCTCTAGGTGTTGAGGTGAGTTTAGAAAGTGGATAGGTGTTTATGACGACACAACTGAAAACTCTGGAGTGGAGACTGACCATGCCCTTGAGTCACCTCTAGGTGTTGAGGTGAGTTTAGAAAGTGGATCGTTGTTTATGACGACACAACTGAGAACTCTGGAGTGGAGACTGACCATGCCCTTGAAGTGTCATTAAAGTGTTCGTGCTATATGCTCATCCAATCCTTGACCTCTCTGCACAGTGCACAGAGAAATCGTTACATAGGGTGTGAAGGAATTACATAGCGTTCAAAATATTATTGCCAAGGGAAACATTTCGTGGTGGGAGAAACCTTCACCAATACGCTTATGTTGGAAATGGGCTTGCTCACTTCTCTTGCTGGTTGCAATATAGTTTTGGTAGTCTTTATACAAGCACTAAGTGGTGCCAGTGACGAAAGTGGACAGTGCCAGTACAGGAACGTGGGTTATAGTGTTCGTAGAATCCATTCTGGGCACCTGCCTTTTTGTCTTTTTTTAACGTATAAAGCAATGTGGGACTGGAACCCCTGCAAAAAGCCAGCACAGTGCAAATTAAATGCAAAAAAGAAAGGTATTTTTCCGGTATGAGGAAAAGTTCCATTTTTGTGAAGGCTGGTCTGTTCTGATCTGGCTCCCATTGATATTTTCCTGATTTGTGCCCACTGGCTGCATGTGAATAGTAGGACCACCTTTAACTCCTTGGGTGCAAAGGACATGTGTGGTGCTGAGGGCTTGTCCAGCACTTCTTAGCACCCACCAATGTGGAGAGAGCTGACCCCATTCAGAATGGCAGCAGAAGTGCATCTGCTGCTACCCCCACCCCTCCGCCAGCAATCTGATGACGTTAGCTCATGCATGGCGCGCCAATATTATCAGCTATTGGCGAGGACACGCTCCAAAAAAGTAAATACAAGAAGATGATGGACAGAGCGCTGAAACTTTTCAGACACTCACCCCCAGTCACAGATCTGGGTTGAATCTATCATCATTCTTTAGCTCACTTCGCTACCCCAGTTCAGACCCAGCCATATGCAAATCACTCTTGACCCTATTCCTCATGGGAATAGTCCAGGCCGAACTGCCAAACAAGGTCTTCCCTGGACCAGAAACAAGCATCCTTGGGACCAGTTTTGGGTTAGCACCCCTGATCAGTCAGGCTATCTTGAATCCAGTGGCAAAGTGTGCAAGGGCCCCACGTCTGGGCATACCCTGCCAACTTAGGGCAAACAAAGCAAGCACAAGGAGATGATGGTCAGAGTATTGAAACTTTTCAGACACTCACCCGCAGTCACACATCTGGGTTGAATCCATCATCGTTCTTTAGCTCACTTTACCACCCCAGTCAGACCCAGCCATATGCAAATCAGTCTTGACCCTATTCCTCATGGGACCAGTCCAGCCCGAACTGCCAAGTCAGGTCTTAACTGGTCCAGAAACAAGCATCCTGGGACCGGTTTCGGGGTAACACCCCTCATCAGCCAGACTAGCTTGAATCTAGTGGCAAAGTGAGCAAGTAACCCTTGTCTGGGCAACCCTGCCAACTTAGGATGAACAAGGCAAACACAAGGAGATGATGGACGGAGCCATTTGCTTCCAGCACGTGTAGCGAGGAGGATGTTCTGGTAAGTCCTCTCAACTGGGGGAAGATTGGGTAGCAGGAGAGACACCTGGGGGAAGGAAAGAGTTTTTACTTCCCCTGTATGTCTCTTTAAAATGCATTTCCGCAGGAGGTTTGAGGGTAGGACTGTAATCACACAGCAGGAATGCACCACTAGACACCAGGAAAGTCCTTTTGTTGATGTTGGGAGCAGCCCCTTAGGCAAGGGTCGGTCCCAATTTGAAAGAGTCCATCTTTTAGCCCTTTTCTTATGACCCACCCCACCCTCGAGGCAGATCGGCCATTTTGTAGGCCAATCTGCACCCCATGAGTATGTAAAGCCCCTTAATAACACAGATTTGTTTATTTATGTGTATGGGAGAGGCCCCTTGTGCATGTGTTGCTTCCTAGAAATACTGGGACATCTTTCGGCCATGCCCCCCCTCCCAGGCAAATCGCCCATTGTTCAGGCTGATCTGTCGCGAAGCGGAGCTGAAAACCACTAGAGACTAAGAATTTGTATATATGGAAGTTGGTAATGCGGCCCCTACGGCAAGGGGCACTTCCCAATATTACCCACACTTGTCCTTTATTTCAATTGCCAGCTTTCTGCATATCAACTTTTTTTGTAGACCTATCTACCCATGGGGTGACGGAAAACCACTAAACACCAGGGAACACATTTTTGTGTGATGAACTGGCGTTTGGCTGACGTATGTGGGGATTAGAGTATGCCTGGCTGTTTTGCTAGCGTTTGGCTGAGGGTGTAAGTGAGATGGTGTTTGGCTTGCATTTGGCTGGAGACCACTTCTTTGCCTTTGTTTTGTGCCCCCCTTGGGGGAGAACCAGACAGTTGTGACGCTGATCTGCCCCCAGGGACAGACTTCATTGTGTTTTATAATGTGAACTGCTTTATTTCTTGTCATTATTTGCATTTGTCAACTTAATTTTCTAGTTCTTCTTTTTATTGTAGTTCAAAACTTTTGATTTCTTTGGTGTCAACTCCTACTTGGAATTTCAGTGTACGTGGGTTCCGGTGCCCAGCGATTGTCGGCATTTTACAGTGCCGGCAGCAGGAGGAGAGGAGGAGGTGGGCACTGTGGCGTCGGCTTGAAAGTGGCTTGAAGCGGCACAGCATACGGCACAGAGGCACAGAGACCTTGAGACCTTGCCGCTTGACGCAGCATGGTTGACGGCGAGCAGCGCAAGGAGGTGGAGAACGTCGCACCGCTCCCCACCGCTGCCTTTACCCTGCTACTACCACCGCCGAGCCCCTCAAGATACTTGCGGTGCTCAGCATAATTCCGCCTTGGCCCCGTGACCTCACTGTGGCTCACGGGTGAGAGAGCGCAATTTGAGAAAAATGTATAAGTACACCATATTTACAATTTAGACGCACGAATTTAGTTAAAGCATTTAGAAGTGTCGAAAAAATATAGGAATACATATACTTATGAGTGTTTAATCAATGAAGAATGCATATCTTAGAGTGTGAAGCTAATGTAGTAATGTTTAGAGATGCTATAGTGTTGTTAAGACTCCATGTTATGTGGCTGTTGCAGAAGAGGTTCTAATGCTGTTAAACGTAGAAATGTGCAGGCCTCATGGCAATGTATGAAGAACGAAAACGTGCTCTTACAGTTTCACATAAGATGGATTACTATTATTTAGAATATTATTGATCATACGTTAAAAATTATGTTTTGTAGAAGTGTTTCATATAATCAGAGTGTAATAGGTTAGAATTTGTTTTAGTTTAAGAAATAAAGGTTCACAGAGTGCAAGCTTCTTGCAAAGTAATTTAGTAGGCCTGGAAAGATAAAGTTGCTTCTTTGATCTGCATGTGCTAGTTAAATTCAGGTCTCGTTAAGCATAAATTGCCAACCATGTTCGAAGTTTTACGACTTGAGAGATAAACTGGAGGTCGGAATTTGAGGCCCAATTCATGGGTGTCTGTTTGCAGGTGCGAGGGGGTTCCAATCAATAGAGTGATGAATAGAGCTCTGTCCGGGGAGACAGGCACAGGCCTGGAGGAGGCTCCAGGAATTTACTGGGGGGTACCGGCGAGCCAAGAAGAAGCCTGGGAAGCAAGGCAACGCTAACAAGAGGCCCAGAGGAGTATCAGTATGGAAAAAGCCAGAACCAAAACCACGTGAGAGGTGTACGTGAGGGGCGTTTCAACTGTAATTATGATTTTGTATTAGGGACAGCACCCTGGGGTGGAGTTAGAGCAGATGGCCTGAGGACCCTTAGAGAGCGGATGGGTAGGCAGAGAGGGCATGACTGCAATGCACAGATTTACATCAGAGACTAAGGGGAAGTGAGTGAACTTCTTTGGAAGTCACCACGGCTGACACCTTTTTAGGTTAAGATTCTGTTAAGTAGGGATGTCACTTAGCCTAGTGTAGGGACAGTCTAACCTGATTTTTCCTTTTTGTAAATGATGCTTAAGTTACATCTTGTGTCTATTCTTGCAAACCTGCTAATATTTGAACTGGCTTTGGTGGTATTTTTCTGTCGCCTAAGATCGTTCAGGGAATTCATGTTTGTGTTGGTGCCAGTATATCTTTAGAACCTTATATTGAGATGCTTGTATCTTCAGTTATCTTTGGCTTTATAATAAAACTTTAAAACTTATTCGTGGTAAGTGGTTCTTCAGAGTCGTGCCAATTTTTGGGATTGCTTAACCTAGTAGTGGATTGCTTTTTACTCTATGACAGGCAACAAAGATTCAGTCGACCTAAGTGGGGATTTAGATCTAGAGTAATCAAATGCGAGATCGAAAATCCCGCCTTCTCAGTTGGTAGCAGAATTAGGATGGTTGCCTTCTAGAGGAAGGTGACCTAGACTAGGTTAAGATTACCCCGAGGCCCCTAGAGATCGAGAGATGACCAGCAGAAGAATCACCTGCCGAAGAAGGTGCTGACGGTGCAAGAGAAAAGCAGCAGAGTCGGTCGAGAGTGAGTATAATAAAGGTCATGCGTTGTCAGATTGCGGTGTTTGTGTTGTATTTGTGTTGTAATGTCATGCGGAGTTGAATGCCTGTAGTATGATTGAGGCAGGGTTGTGAGCGCGCGCAACCTGGTGAAAATCTTAAGTTCAGAGAAGAGCTTAAGTGGTTCGGGTGTATCGGACATCCAGAGTAATTGTCAACCGTTGTGAAGGGGGTCATGAGGTACCATTGATCGCCCGCAGGACCGTGATAGGGGGAATGCAAGAGAGAGTGTATGAGTAACGGACGCTGGTGGGAAGTTACTGTGTGTAAGTAACCTATCAGTAAGGCGATTGTCTGGACGTTTACGGAAAGACATTTCGTCAGTTGAGGTGACAATTACAGTTAGACTGTGGGCGTACAGTCAAGAAAAGTGATCGCTTGGTCGGAAGTAATCATTTTTCAGAGTATGAATGGGACACATGCATGACCGGGATACGAGCTGAGAAAGGAGGGGAACTGCTGCGAAGGGGAGACGAGTGACGTCAGAGAGAGCCGCGCTGTGATAGGTCGGTTGGTGTGAAACCACGCTGGGATAGGCCGGTTGGCAAGAGCCGCGCTGTGATAGGCCAGTTAGCAAGAGCCGCGCCGGGATTGGCGGATTGTCATCAGGAAGTAAACAAGCGCAGGGAATTAAGGAAACTGGTAGTTTTGATCATGAAGTGTTTTAAATGCTTGAGAGCGATCTTTAAGAGAGAAAAGAGAGAATGTTTTGACGGGGAAGAGGCCCCGCCAGAGGGTACACCAGCTCATTATATGGCCATGAATGTTGGGTTGCACACTATACTGTGGATTTCTGAGTGGAGTAAGATTACAGAGGGGAACGAGGAACTGACGTTTCCGAAATACGGAACGTTTAGATTAGAAGTATTGCACCAGTTAAAAGCAGTTATGACCTCAACGAGACCTCTGCCCAGACCAACACAGTTTGAAGCCCTTAATGCGTGGATTAGGGCGGCGCACGACAGGAACCAGAACAGGCGTCAAGAAAGAGTGAGACGATCGGTAAGAGCAGTTCAGGACGCCAAATGGGATGAGGAAGCTAAAAAGTGGAGAGTGCAGACTATTGAAGTAGATAAACTGTATCCAGTGATAGAAGTTGCAGGAGACAAGAGACCACCAGAGGAGGATGATGAGAGCGAGACAGAGGACAGTCTGATAAATAGGTTATTGATAGACAGACCGCCTCCGTACAATAGAGGGATGGAAGATGCCGAGCTCCAAAGGGAGGATGGGCTGGTACAGGAGAGTATAGACCACCTCCTATAGCAGATAGAGAATACGCCAAAGGTGAGGAAACACCTCAGCCTAGTCCAGTACAGAGAGTAGTCGGAAGGTTCGTGGTACAAAAGGTGCCAGAAATGGAGCGTGCCAAGTCCTATCAATTGCCAGACGCTCTCCAAGTACCAGTTACCATAGGTCCTATAGTATCGATTTACGACCCAGAGAAAGCACGAGAGGAGGAACAAGTACGGCTAGACAGGGAGAGAACAGAAATGGAAAACAGGAACAATATGATAAGGGATTGGAGCACCCCATTAAATCAAGCAGTGGATCCCATAATAGATCAGGGGGGTCCGAGAGGACCGATGGATCTGAGGGGACCACGTCCGAAGTCCTTTAAGGAGTTGAGGGCTGACTTGAGAGAGTGGGATGCTAACACGGGAACCCAGAGTAATAGGTCAGGAGCGGAAGCCGAGTGGGGAAGTCGAGGTGATGGAACATTGTCTCACTGCGGGGCTAGTGAAAGTGGTCAGGAGTGCGATGGCAAAAGTCAGGAGAATAGAGGGGCTACACGTCATTTCCTTAATGGAAATGGACAGGGGCAAGAGGATAGAAGTGCAGAGTGTGGAAGGGTGTCTCGTCTCATTCACAGCGAGGGAGACCGAAGGACACAGGAGTACAGAGACAGTTTTAGGTGCACTCACCATGCACCTGGCGATAATAGACAACACTGGGATCGCGGGAACATGGGGAGTTGCGAAGGGTCTTACCATGTGTTGAGTGATACTAGACAGCAAGGGAACTGCGAAAGCAGGGGAAACAATGGAGGGTCTTATCATGCATTTAGGGAGACCGAGCAGAATAGACAGAGTGAGACGGTGGGAAATAGAGTATCATTTCATCACATGCCAAGAGGGGATGGAACTGCATGGGACCTCGAAAGATGGGAACATGGGAGGACTCCCCATAACTCGCCTGAGCCCAGGCGTAGGGCTCGGAGCTGGGATGGGAGAGATGTCAATGGACCCTCTAAAAATCATTCATTGACAGCTGAGATAAAAGCCAGAAGGCTAGATGTGACCAGTTTAAAATCTGACTTGGATGAGATAATAGATGGCACGTTGCCTTTAGAGAGGATTGATATGTACGAGTAAGATGAGGTACTGTTCATAGCAAAGGATATCACTCGGAAAGCGAGAGCAGCACATGAGAAATTATCTGAATTGGCAGACAAGTACATGGTAGACTTGTCGAGAACAAAGGCATTACAGGGTAACCATAGGTTGCATTATTCAGATCAGGACCTCGAAGAGAGGAGAACAATTGGATTGAAAACACACATAAGAGAACTGATCACAGGAATAAGGACATGGAGAGATCTGGACAAGTGGGAAGAAATGTGGTCCAAGAAAGGGACTGTCAGGCGGAGCACGATTGTGATGTCCCCGGAGGGAGGGCTACAGAGGATGGAAGCATACCCTTTGCGAGAAATAGCGAATGGGAGCTATGTGCATTTGCCATGGAGTAGGGGAGATTTAGCTGCATTTACCAATTCCTTTCCTAAACTGAGAGAAAACCCCGTGGAGTGGTACAAGCAGGTAGAGAGGTTTGTAAAAATCTCTAAAGTACTGTGGATTGATCTGAACACCCTATTTGATATCGTAGTTCCAGGAGACTTGTGGACAGCATGCAAGGTTAGCCTTAGAATGGCCCACATCTGAACCAGAGAGGGATGCTCAGACTAATGGACCGTCAGAAAGAGTCATGGAGAAATATGAAAGGGTAATGACATGGCTGAAAGATAAGGTGCCACCGCAGGACATAGATTGGGTGAAAATAGATCGAACTAGGCAGGAACCCAAGGAGACAGTCCATTAATATTATGAGAGACTACTGAAAACGTTCAAACAATACAGTGGACTAGATGTAATGGATCCAAAGACATAGGACAGTTTGTGTCAAAATTTGTTTTGTGATTGAGACCTGATATTTGCTTGATGATTCAGCAACATTTAATTTGCTGGCAAAACAAACCGTTAGATGAAATTTTGAGGTATGCAAGGTTTTGTAGTGATGAAATTGATTCTAAAGCAAAAAAACTTAAGGAAAAGCTGATGTTGGTTCAGATGCAGTCAGCTGGAAAGGGTGGACAACAGCAGCAGGGAACAGGGACCATGGGAAGGAGATCGAATAATCAGAACAGGGACAATGAGGAAAATCCGAGACCTAGAGTAGACCTGGCTACCTTGAAAAAGACGACAAATTGTCACCAGTGTCACCAGGTGGGACATTGGAAACGCGAGTGTCCCTATAACCCTGAAAATGGAGAACTAGAAATAGAGGAAGAAGAAGTTCAGAGCAGCCCAGTAAAAGGGACGACAATACCCAAGGGAAAGGTGGTCAAAGAGGGGACTTCAGCTCCTCGAGCCCAGTTCCCTCAACCACCCAGAATAGCGACAGGGGGAAAGACCTATAGACAGATGCCACTTTTTGTAGGAGAAGAGGAGTGTTACTATGTTGATCCGTTGACTGGACAGCGTGTGAATAGAACGGAGGACAGTACCCTCGGGGCAGTTCTAGAGGTGGACCAAAGGGGACCGTATGTAGAGGCAGAAGTAGCAGGGTGTCCTACGACCTTCTTGGTGGACACGGGGGCCACTCGATCCACTCTGAGATCCGCAGCGGTTCCGGACCTGCCAATGTCAGGGGAAACCATTCAAGTGGTAGGAGTCGCAAATAGAAGAATGACTAGTCCTTTGACGGAACCAGTACTAGTGCGAATAAGAAAATACAGCGATGAACATCAGTTTGTAGTATGCGATTCTAGCCCTGTGTGTCTGTTAGGAAGAGACTTGCTGTGTAAATTAAATTGCACAATATACTGCACGCCTCAGGGAGTGGAAGTACAGACTAACGACGATGATGCCACCTTTAAGGTTGCAAATTCAAAGGTATGCATAGAGTTGTATCCTACCTTGACGGTGGAAGAGCTCCCTTGGGACTTAAGAGATACGGTGTCATCTGAAGTGTGGGATTTCACTGGGGAAGAGATAGGACTGATCAAAGGAGTGGAGCCAGTGAAAATCATGATAAAACCAAATGTCGAATATCCAAGAACTCCTCAATACAAATTGACTCCGGAGACGATTGCAGGAATAAAGCCTGTGATCGACTCCATGATTAAACAAGGAATACTGAAAGAAATCGTGGGTAGTCCATGTAACTCCCCGATTATGGGTTTGCAGAAACCTAGTGGGAAATTCAGAATAGTGCAGGACCTCCGAAAGATTAATAACATAGTTGTTTCATGTTGTCCAGTGGTACCGAATCCATCAGTAATATTGTTTCAGATACCATTCCAAGCTGAGTGGTTCACAGTGATAGACCTTTGCCAGGCCTTCTTTTCTATTCCATTAGATGAAGAGAGCCAATTTCTTTTCGCATTTAAGCTGGAAAATCGCGTATTAACATGGTGTCGTATCCCACAGGGGTATACAGAAAGCCCATCGATTTTTAACCAGCTGCTGAAGAAGAATCTTGAAAGTCTAGTACTGCCACAGAACTCGGTTCTAGTCCAGTACATAGACAACCTACTTGTTGCGTCAGAAACAGAGGAAGCTTGTAAAATAGACACCATCACCTTGCTGAACCATTTAGCTGAGAACGGACACAAGGTGTCTCTGAGCAAGTTACAGTACTGTCTGACAGAAGTACAGTACTTGGGTCACAGAATTGAAAAAGGGAAACGGAAGGTGTCACCAGACAGGATAGAGGCGATCATGAAAATGAATTCGCCCACGACACAAAGAGAGGTTAGGATGTTTCTAGGAATGGTTGGTTATTGCCGACAGTGGATAGCTAACTTTTCCCTGAAAGCAAAACCCTTACAAAAACTGACGCACAAGGAGGTGAGTGATCCGGTACCATGGGACAAGGACTGTTTGATGGCATTCTTGCAGCTGAGAGAGGACTTGTTTTCGTGCTCCTGCTCTGGGAATGCCGGATTACGAAAAACCATTCTTACTTTACTGCTGTGAAAGAGAAGGCTGTGCTTTGTCGGTTCTAGCCCAAATTCATGGAAATGCCCGTAGACCAGTTGCATACTTCTCGGCTACTCTAGATCCGGTAGCAGCAGCGTTGCCCGGATGTCTCAAATCCGTTGCTGCAACGGGTGTCAGCATTGAAAGGTGTGAGAGCATCGTAATGGGACACCAGTTAGTGGTGTATGTACCTCATTCTGTGGAACTGTTAATGACCAGGACCAAGACACAGCATTTGACAAATAACAGGCTCACGCGCTACGAGCAGGTTATTCTTGCTGCAGAGAACGTGACCCTTAAGAGATGCTCTGTCTTGAATCCTGCTACCTTGATGCCACTCCCAAATGATATAGAAGATGAAGAATGTGAAGATCACGATTGCCTTGATGTGACTGAACTATGCACCAAACCGAGACCAGATATTGTAGATGAGCCGTTGACCGACCCTGATGAAATTTTCTTTGTCGATGGCTCATGTGTAAGAGACAATATTGGTCAGTTGAGAGCAGCTTATGCTGTTTGCACCATTACTGGAGTTGTGGAAGCCGCTTGCCTGGAAGGAGTACACTCCGCTCAGGTAGCTGAAATCATTGCATTGACACGCGCCTGTATAGCAGGCAGCAAAATTTGAGTCACCATTTACACCGACAGCCAATATGGTTTTGGGGTAGTTCATGACTATGGGCAATTGTGGTCTCAAAGAGGTTACATGACTTCTTCAGGTTCACCTATTCGAAATGGGGAATTTGTACGACTGTTGTTAGAAGCATTTCAAGGTCCGGCAGCTATTGCCGTTGTTAAATGTGTAGCTCATACGAAAAACACAGATTTTGTATCCCAGGGAAACAGATACGCTGATGAGGTAGCACGTTACTGTGCAGAGCAGGGATACTCTTTTACAGAGGTAGAAGTAGGAGGGACACAGGAAAAGACAGAGTTAACTATGATGTTGGAAACTGTAGACACCTGGGACGATTTAAAGGGCATACAAGAGAATGCAACAGATTTTGAGAAAAAGACATGGGAAACCGCAGGTTGTGTAAAAAGCGAAATGGACTTTTGGGTTTCAGCAGATGGAAGGGCAGTGTTGCCAAATGAGTTAGTGAGTCCAATGGCGAGACAGATTCATGGCCCGGTACATCGAAGCAGAGATGCTATGCTTCGGGTATTTAGACAAACATGGTATAATCCCAAGTTTAGAGTAGCCGCAGAAGCAGTGTGCCAGCGATGTGTAACCTGCCAACAGCTGAATGTAGGAAAGAGAACACCAGTCACTTTGAGTCACATAGGGAGGTCTGGGGGCCCGTTCAACCGGATGCAACTAGACTTCATTGAAATGCCAAAATGTAACCGCCTCAGATATGTTCTGGTGGTTGTCTGTATATTTTCCAGATGGGTCGAGGCTTACCCTACACGCAGGAGTGACACACTCACAGTAGCAAAGTTATTGCTTAGGGAGTTGATACCGCGGTTCGGGGTGCCGGCCTCTTTGGAATCAGATAGGGGAACACATTTCAACAGCGAAATTGTGAAGATGCTCTGCTCAGCATTGAATATTAATCAGAAGCTGCACTGCAGCTATCGACCAGAAGCTTCAGGAATTGTGGAGCAGATCAATGGGACGATAAAGTCCAGAATTGCCAAAGTGTGTTCATCGACATCTTTAAGCTGGCCTGCTGCACTGCCATTAGTACTCATGAGCATACGTAGCACACCAGACAGGAGAACAGGTCTCTCTCCACATGAAGTTTTAATGGGGAGGGCAATGAGACTGCCATCAGTTCCAACTGCAGCTTTGTTGAATATCACAGATGATCTGATCCTGGATTATTGCAAGGGACTTTCTGATGCCATTCATTCTGTGTCTCTTCAGGTGCAGGCTGCTGAAATTCCATCGTCCCAAGACTTGTGCCACGACCTGTGCCCTGGTGATTGGGTCGTGGTGAAGAAGCACGTCAGAAAGAATTGCTTAGATGTGCGTTGGCGAGGACCCTACCAGATCATATTAACAACGAATACTGCTGTTAAAGTTGGAGGGCTGCCCAACTGGATACACGCCTCCCATACGCGGAGAGTTCCAGCACCCCTGGAAGAAACAGCTCCTCTCTCGGATGAAAATCCAGCAGTGGACGAAGAATCGATAGAGGGGACCAGCCAAGCTGTGGGGGTGTCGGAGGAAGCTGGGAGCGTGTCAGATCCAGTGGAAGAAGGACAGGACGACAGTGAAACTGACATTGCCACAGAAGGAGAAAGTAGCTGTGAGTACGAATCAGACACTGATCAAGCTGCAAGTGACCAAGAGTCGAGTGTGAGGACAAGAAGCAGGAGAACAAGGTGTGGAGAGACCAGTTGGCCTGAAAGAAGGAAGAGGCTGAGCTTGAAGTCAACTCCAGAGAGAACCCTTGCTCCTATATCCGAAGACTCAGACCTGGACGAAGGTGCACAGAATCCAGAAGCGGAGGGTCCAAGGAGATCAAGGAGGGTGCGTGTGCCCTGCAGAAGATACGCCACTCCTGAGTGGACCTACCTGGCAGCAGATGTCTTGTGCACAGAGATCCGGGAGGGTGAGGGAAGTGACAGTGACCAGTACTGATCCCATCATAAAGCTGGAAGTGGCGTTGTTAGTGCCTGGAGTTGAAGCTGAAGGGTTGCTGACACTCACTATTCCCAATCCTCCTTACCTGAGCAGAATAAGAGAACTGGTTTTAAACAGAGTAGAATTTCCGACTTTTGGCACAACAGTATCCGTACTCGAGGAGACCATTCTTCGCCTAGAATTGTTAGAATACGTGATTAGAGCTGCTGGAATGCGGGTGATCGTAGACACCTAAAGACTTTTTGTAAATAAGCAAGATTGAGAAGATAACCTAGCGCCAAGTGGAAGAAGAAAAAATTTAGGGACCTTTTCATTTAGTTGACGGAGAAGGGTTAGGGTTGTCTGTTGTTGTGGTTCAAAAGACTGATTTCAAAAGAGATTGCCAGCTTCCTGAGGTGTAGTCCAAGAAAGGCTGAACGAACAAAGAGAGACTGTTGAAGAAATAAAGAGAAAAGACTTTACATTGGAAAAGAGACTAAAAGCTACACTATCTAGAGAACATGGAGGCCGGCAACTCGAACCGCAAGGCGAAATGCATAATAGGTACACTTTTAGCGGGAGTAATTTTTCTTATAGTTTTAGTAGTTACTGTATCATATATAGTGGGACATGAAAACGAAACAAAGGCAACAGAAGCAAAGGTTGTGGTAACATCGAAACCTACTACTGCCAGTAAAAAGGAGGACAATGCAGTGAAGGAAAAGGCTTTACTAGCAGCAGAAGCTCGTAGGTTACATGTAGATGAGTCACAGGGAAACTTTAAATCAAACGCCTATGCCAAGCTGCTGTATGAATACATTGACGCTATGGAGGCGAAGGACTGCTACGTGTGTATGCAATTGACAGCCTCTGTAGACGAAGGTATTAGGTATCATCATCTCCCATTGACTTATGGGATTACATGTAGTTTGTTGCTTAGTATATTTTATGGACGAGATAGCTTTGAATACTATTTTTCAAATTTTGATGCTGTGTTACCAGAAGTCCCAGCTTACAAGCATATGAATAAATGGGACTATTATAAGAGTGAGGATCGATTAGTGAAATTTTTCATTCCTTGGAAAACTTTAGATACTTCACATGCCCGAAGAAATAATCTGACTTGCAAGGTATCAGAAATTGAGAAAAAGTTCATAGGGCAAGTGGATGATCGGTATACAAGGCAGAAGATTCTAAAGGCTTCTGGCCAATGGAAGACAGATTGGACTGAGGAGGAGAAGTCACACAAAAGAAAGGGTAGTAACGGTCCAATAGCTTTAGATCGAACACAAAAAGGGAAGCTATGTATACATAGGGGTAAGACCTACTATGAAAATGTATTCGTGGGAGAAGTAAGTTGCGAACATGCCTTCCAATTAGAATACTACACAAAAGATTTCTTAAAAGGAATGCAGGTGATCCCAAATGTATATTTTGTCTGTGGAAAGAATGCCTACGTGAAGCTGCCAGACAATTGGTACGGTTCATGTTATTTGGCAATTGTCTTCCCCAAAATTTATCATGCTAAGGATTTAGAAATCATAGAGGGAAAGGCTCAAGCCAGAGGGAGAAGGGATGTAGGCGATGCCGAGGTAGTTGGAGATGTATTCGGCGCTATGTTCCCTCTTCTGGGGTTAATACTGAATGATGTCAAGATCAGGAGATTGGCAACAGTTGTAGATAGATTATCTGCCAGTACTGCTAGATCTTTAATGCTGGTGGAGGGAGAGATGCAATCGATAAGGGCAATGGTTCTTCAGAACCGACTTGCTCTAGACGTTCTGTTAGCCAAAGAGGGCGGAGTCTGTAAGGCTTTGAAGGTCCAGGAATGTTGCACTTACATTCCAGACAATTCAAAACCTCTTGAGAAGTACATACGAAACATCACTGAGATACACCAAGAAATAGAAGATTTGTCAAGAGTAAATGTGTGGGAAAAAGTGGGTCACGGAATGGGTAAAGTTGGAGGTTGGTTCACCAACCTAGGGAAAAGCTTTATATGGTACATTTTGAAGCCTATCATCATAATAGTGATCTGTGTAATCATATTGTGGGGGTTAGTGAGGCTGTACCAATGGTATAGGGCAAATAGGTTGCAAAGATCCATGAGAGAACAGGAGCAGAGACTAGCTGCAATGCAGGACAACCAATACAGGAGTCTGAGGGCTCTAGAAATGATAAAACGAGGGAGCATTGCAACGAGTTCTGTCTGATTCAATTCAATGATGGTGTTGTGATGGTGATGACCCCTAGAGGTCATCAAAGGGGGGAACTGAGAGAGCGCAATTTGAGAAAAATGTATAAGTACACCATATTTACAATTTAGACGCACAAATTTAGTTAAAGCATTTAGAAGTGTCGAAAAAATATAGAAATACATATACTTATGAGTGTTTAATCAATGAAGAATGCATATCTTAGAGTGTGAAGCTAATGTAGTAATGTTTAGAAATGCTATAGTGTTGTTAAGACTCCATGTTATGTGGCTGTTGCAGAAGAGGATCTAATGCTGTTAAACGTAGAAATGTGCAGGCCTCATGGCAATGTATGAAGAACGAAAACGTGCTCTTACAGTTTCACATAAGATGGATTACTATTATTTAGAATATTATTGATCATACGTTAAAAATTATGTTTTGTAGAAGTGTTTCATATAATCAGAGTGTAATAGGTTAGAATTTGTTTTAGTTTAAGAAATAAAGGTTCACAGAGTGCAAGCTTCTTGCAAAGTAATTTAGTAGGCCTGGAAAGATAAAGTTGCTTCTTTGATCTGCATGTGCTAGTTAAATTCAGGTCTCGTTAAGCATAAATTGCCAACCATGTTCGAAGTTTTACGACTTGAGAGATAAACTGGAGGTCGGAATTTGGGGCCCAATTCATGGGTGTCTGTTTGCAGGTGCGAGGGGGTTCCAATCAAGAGAGTGATGAATAGAGCTCTGTCCGGGGAGACAGGCACAGGCCTGGAGGAGGCTCCAGGAATTTACTGGGGGGTACAGGCGAGCCGAGAAGAAGCCTGGGAAGCAAGGTCAACGCTAACAAGAGGCCCAGAGGAGTATCAGTATGGAAAAAGCCAGAACCGAAACCACGTGAGAGGTGTACGTGAGGGGCGTCTCTGAGCGGTGTTTCAACTGTAATTATGATTTTGTATTAGGGACAGCACCCTGGGGTGGAGTTAGAGCAGATGGCCTGAGGACCCTTAGAGAGCGGATGGGTAGGCAGAGAGGGCATGACTGCAATGCACAGATTTACATCAGAGACTAAGGGAAAGTGAGTGAACTTCTTTGGAAGTCACCACGGCTGACACCTTTTTAGGTTAAGATTCTGTTAAGTAGGGATGTCACTTAGCCTAGTGTAGGGACAGTCTAACCTGATTTTTCCTTTTTGTAAATGACGCTTAAGTTACATCTTGTGTCTATTCTTGCAAACCTGCTAATATTTGAACTGGCTTTGGTGGTATTTTTCTGTCGCCTAAGATCGTTCAGGGAATTCATGTTTGTGTTGGTGCCAGTATATCTTTTGAACCTTATATTGAGATGCTTGTATCTTCAGTTATCTTTGGCTTTATAATAAAACTTTAAAACGTATTTGTGGTAAGTGGTTCTTCAGAGTCGTGCCAATTTTTGGGATTGCTTAACCTAGTAGTGGATTGCTTTTTACTCTATGACAGGCAACAAAGATTCAGTTGACCTAAGTGGGGATTTAGATCTAGAGTAATCAAATGCGAGATCGAAAATCCCACCTTCTCACGGGCATCTTCCTGCTTTTGACTGGAATCTGCCGGCAGCTGCTGCTGGGGATTTGGGGCAGCCTGTGCCGCAGCTCGGGATTGAGCCTGTTCCAGGTGGCAGGTGCTGAGGAGAAGAAGAGGAGAGGATCCGAGCTGGGAGCCGGGAGCTGCACGCATAAGGTGAGGGGGTGCCCTTCCTCTCCCCCCCTAACTGCACTGCATCAATATTGATCCCCCAACCGCCCAACCCCTACAGTTAGCCTGACAGTTAGCCCTGACTCCCATTTCCTGATTATCGATTACCGGTGTACATCGGCTTGGTATCGTTCTAATTCATGTGCAGTCCATCTGTGCAAGAGAGTCCAGACAATCTTGAGGATCCGGACCGGTATTTCCTGCATGCTCTCGAAGCAAGAGCGGTTTCAAGAGCGCGGCGCGGGTATGGGTTGCGGACCTCTGACCTGGGGGATTCTTCACCCTGGATCAACGAAGCATTGCAGGGTGGCGCAAATCTACGGGACTCACGGGATTGGTTCCTTCCCGCCCCCGTTATCGGTCTCTATTTGCCTCAGATTGACGGAGCGCTTGGGGTAGCCCTGGTCAGATTGTAGGCACTGAAGGCATCCCCTATTCTATTCTATTTGCCTCACATGCCTGTGTTTGCCAACAGTAGGGAGCTGGGGCTGCAGGGAATTTGGAGCAGGTGCTCGTAGTCTGTTTAACCTGCATGTTTGAGCCCGCCGCCCTACAGAAGCAGGCTGGAGGCTCCATCATTGGCTATGGAATTGGTCAACAGCGTCTGGAACTCGCCTCTTCGCTGTGCCTGTCTGGTGCTCTCATCTTTAGGTCCTTACCGCCACTCGTACGGTAAGAAGCTCTGTCTGTAAGCCCCACAATCCTGTACACTTGAAGTTTCTGGGCTCTCTCCTTTTGTTCTGTTTGTTCTGTTCCAACCCTGTCCAGCTGCTGCCTCCATCCTTAGCAGGCCGATTAGAGAGAGGAAGTCACAGCTGGGGTTAATTTTCCAGCAAGCAATCAGAGTGGAGGCGAGAGTCTGTCCCTTTTGTCATTTAAGTACGCCGGTGTGTGATGTCTGCAAAAAAATTACGCTCAGGCCGTTTTCTTTCCTCCTCTCCAAGGCATACACGTAGATTAAGGAGATCGTATAGTCCAGACATTTACAGGATCTCTGTTATAAAGCTCAACCAGACATCACTGGCTACTTCTGCAAAACTCCCCTGTCTGCTCCTGTGGAGGCAATGCTGGGCCAAGAAGGTGTGCTTCTTAAGCCCATCTTAATAACATCACCTCATCTAGCCTCAGAGGAAGCACAGAGGATTCCTTGTGGCCTCTCAGGGGTCATACAAGGCACTGCGAAGGGGCCACGACCCAGACGACTCAGACAAATTTAGGACTGGAGGACGACTCAAGTGGGTAGCTATCGGATCAACCTCCAAGTACAAATATGGGCCCCGATTAACGCGTCCGCCACTCAACCCAACTGAGCCAGCAGAGTAAACAGCACATCCCTTTATACCAATCAAATTTTGAGCATCTTACGGCTGGTTCATTTACTGCTTCTGTCACTGACTTTTATGCAAAACTGGACCCGGAACTTCCTTTACCCAGCAGAGTAATCAAAACATTACTGTGAATAGGGAAAAATCTAATAGTATGACAGTGGCTGCATCTGTCGTCTCTTCAGAACAGGGTGGCGCTGACAAGGGATCGAGCGTTGACTGGCAATTGGGCTTACCAGAGGCCACCGGGAGGTCTCAGGAGGGGTTGTTCTGGTTACAGATGAGAAGGCAACTGCCTACAGAAAACTCAATCAAAGAGAAGACTTTACACTCCCAGATATTGATATAGAAGTGCAATCAAGGGGTTGGGAAGTCCCTTATGACCAAGTTGAAAAAAATGGCTATATCAAGAGTAGATTCGGGGAGAAGAATACCCCAATAGTAAGCTCTTCCCCCAGATGACTCTCATTGCCTTTCTTATATTGTAGCACAAGTCATCTGACTGGTACTTCCGTGGAGTCTGATCGTGATGCACTTGTTGTACATGATGTTTTCTTGCCTTGTTCTCAAGTGAAGCTGGGAAATGAAAACGAGAAGAATGATGTACCCTCTGAATATTTGGTCTGCATTGAAAGAATACTAGGTTCCATTCTATCTTTACTGGAGAAATCTGTATTGAGTTCAGACCATATGCTTGAAATGATCTCTGTAATGTTGTTCGAAGTGCAAAAGGTAACAAAAACTGACATCATTAACCATTCGCCTAAGATTTGTACGCAATCGGGGGAACAGACACATGCTAGGCCTCTTTGTCCTGCTCTTCGGAGAGAGCTGAGTGATGCGTCTGTTCAAGCAGGAATTCCCATTTTTCTATTACCCCCCATTGAACCTTCGTGTAATCTTGACAAGGAAGAGCTTTGTTTAAACTCACTCTTCGGGAGTCCTCGGTGGGCCCTCTTCTGGGAAATGTCACACTAAAACCTTACCCCTTATTTATCAAGGGAAAAAGAGGGACAGTATGGATAACAAGAAAGATGAGAAAACCAGGAGCTACATGGGGCAAAAGTAAGGGGAGAGATGGAGGTGGGGGGTCATACCCCCATCCTCCTCTCAAGGTCAAACCCCTACTTTTTCAGGGAAAGGGGGTTAAAAGCTAGGAAGAAGGGAGGGCTCATAATAACTCCTAAAGGGGATAATATGAAAAAGAAACATAAAAAGACAAGACAATTCCCTAAACGTAAAAAGGCAAAATTACATTTCACACAGATTCCAGAGGGAGATCCTAAATTTGCCAGTTGAGGGGGTGCTCCCAGAGACCCGACTATAGTACACTTTACATTAGACGGGGTATGGGGCGACAGGAATGGCAGATATTCCATCAAGCCCAGTGTTGCAGGCTCCACAAGTACCCTATCCCCTCCAGACCAGTGAGTTGCCAGCTTCCTCGACAGGGGGGGTTTGTAAAGGGAGGTGGGGCTGTTATACCTCAGACACGATCTAGAGCATTGGGGGCCAGAGTGGATGCAAGCTTAATGGTGGGGTCTTATGTACTGGGTAACTCACAGATGGGATCTAATAGAATTTTCTCAGAGACAACAACATTGCATAACAGAAAGTCAGATATCCCAATCACCACTTCAGTATCGCATCTAACTACTCAGTTTAATGAGGAGGCACAAGCTGTCAGTTTCGGCGATAGAGTGCCCCTATGGATCCCTCCAAAGGGTGTTGTAAGGAAAGATAATGGGGTGCAGAAGGTCTCCTCTTCCATTGTGGATTTTATCTGGCTATTCGTCAGTGAATCCTGCCCGGTAAATAGAGGATTCATACTCAAGCTCTTTTCTGAGATAGGCGTACTAAAACTGGTGGAAAGTAGGGATATCTCATCCGTGAAGATTAACTTGCATGAGAGCCTCTTTTATTCCAGGGGCGTTTTTATCTCTATGATTTTGGCACATTTGGTCCTGCAAAACTGTGAACGTTTTTTAAAACGAGGGCAGGATTTAATGCCTGTATTAGATTCTAAGGAACATCCCACTTTGTGCCCTACATTTCAGTACCCGAAAGTACAGAGGCCCTGTAATCCTGTGGTGTTAAGACGCTTTGAGCCTGACTCAGAGTTCCCATCAGGTAACAGTCTAAAGAGTAAGGTGTCATTAGATAAAAAGGGTAGTTCAATAAACCTGGTGTCAGATGCTGTTGGCACCTATCAGGACACAGACACATATGACGATTTGGCTCAGTGGAGTTGGGTCGCAAAATCCTTGAATACCAACTGCCCGGTGGTAGAAAGAAGTGGTTCATTAAGGTAGCCAGGGGAGTGTACTTCTGTCCTGGAATATGGCCGGTTTAGGTCAGAAAGATGAGAAACTGAATTTTCTGAAATCCCTGAATCCCTCAATGATATGCTTACAGGAAACCTGGGCGGGTAAAGATTTTGATTGTGATGGATTTTTGTTTTTTTCCTGTTATGCCAAGCACTCCGAAAGGGGTCATGCTAGCGGCGGTATCCATCTTGCTTAACAATACGATAAACTGGAATTAGAAAGACTTCCGCCATCCAACAAATCTATGTATCTGTCTCAAGCTATCTTGTTTAGGAGAATCCGGCAGCCTTATTTTCTTTCTGTTGGCAAATCTATATATCCCTCCAAGGAGAAACTTTGACCATTTGTTAAGTACACTTTTTTCATATATATTCATGAGATAGCTACCCTGGAAGAATGCCACTTGATTGTTTTAGTGGGAGATCTGAATGTGAACATTTCTAATTCTGCCCTGGAGATTTATGCCAATCCAGATAAAGAGGAGATTTGACATATTCCAGATTCTCTCCTACCTCATAAAAAAAAATAAACGGGCGAACAGGGTCTACTTTTGCTTTATAGCATCAGAAACATGGACTTGGTCATTTCAAATGGTAGGGTTCCGCTTGATAAAACAGCAGATTTTACTTTCAATTCCCGTCATACACAAAGCTTATTGGACTATTTTGTTGTCTCCTACCAAATGTTTGGGGCTTGTGAAAATTTAGGAGTATCTCCGTCAATATGGAGTGACCACAATGTATTGGGTTTGACAATTGCCTTTAATTTACAGGCATTGAACCAAGGGAACCTGGACCAGGGCTCGGTGGTTTTTAATAAAGCTAACGGCCGCTCCTTTTGGACACAAAAGATTCCATTGAGGTAGGTGTGATGGTGAAGAAAGGTTACGTAGAATGGCAAGGCTCTGATTCCCCAAATATTCTACAGTTGTTTGAGGCACAAATGAAGGAGATAAAAAACTTAAGAACTGACTCAACTGGCCCCCGGGTTGTAAACCAGGTTTTGCCACTTCTGAAAGTATTAAATCAAGAAATTAACCATTTAATCAGAAAACAACATTTACAATTCTCCATTGGCAAACAACAGGAAATAAACCACCTTAAGCGAGCTAGAAATCGTTATAAATTTAGAGAAAAGAGAAGGGAGTTTGATGCCAAATGGATCGGGCTACGGGAAGCTGCCAGAGCCAAAAACTCAAAAAAATACTGGCATCTGATCGCAGAATACTGCGATTCAAGCCAGAGGGCTCTGCCTATTCTAATCCCAGAAAGGGAGTGTGTTGTTTATATCTTACTATTATATAAAAACAATGCTACAGTACCTATTTTGACGCCCTCTATAGAGGAGTTTTCTCTACTGGAATATGGTCCTCCATCAAGGGATGAAGTAGTGGGTTACATAAAGAATAGTACATCCTCAGGCGCACAAGGGCCGGATGGAATTCCGATTGTGTTAATTAAAAAGGAGCCAGCGGCTTGGGGATCTTTTTTAGCACCTTTGTTTGATTTCTGCTTCCAAACTACTAACATCCCCTCCTCCTGGAGGGGGAGCATTATAGTTCCTTTGTATAAAAGGGCCCAAAGAGACATCCTACCAGTTTTAGACAGATTGCATTGTTGGACGCTGCGGGCAAATTTTTCGCAAAAAGCATACTCTGTCACCTGCAGCAATGGGCCAATGACCAGAACATTTTACCAGCAGAACAGATGGGCTTTAGAAAGAATCATGGAACCCTGGACAACATTGCGGCTGTCCAGACCATTGTAGAGAAATATACTTTCTCACGAAGCATGTCTGTCTATACGCTTTCATTGATTTCTCCACGGCGTTTGATAAAGTGAATGGTCAAACGCTGTGGAGAAAACTTCATCATCTCGGAATGTCACACCATCTTCTGGGCCTCTTGATAGAATTACATACAGACACTTGGGGCTAGATGTAGGTAAATCAGATTTACCGATTCATAAATACCGAATTTTACCGATTCGGTATTCATGAATCGGTAAATCTGATGTAGGTAATTATTCGGTAACAAATACCGAATCCTACGGTAATTACCAAATCGGTATTTGCCATTGATTCCTATGGACTTCAAGGCCTATAGGAATCAATGGCAAATACCGATTCGGTAATTACCGAATCAGTAAAAATACCGAATTGCCAAGGGGGACAGAGTGTCACTTTGACACCCTGTTGCACCCCTGTTTCTGGCTTGTGTGCCATGTGACACAAATACATGCCCTTAGGGCATGTCTGTGTGCCACATGGCACACGTGTACATGCACAGATGTGCATTACACAGGAATTCGTTATTTACCATGCAATAGTATTACATGGTAAATAACGAGTTCTTAGGGGCCTGTGGCACTGTTTGCAGTGCCACCTACATATAGATTTACTGAATCAGTAAATTTACCGATTCGGTATTTTACAGATTCAGTAAATTTACCGAATCAGTAAATTTACTGATTCTGTCAAATTCAGGCACCCTACATCTCAGTCACCAAATACCGGTCGGTAACGGCCAAAATCGGCCGTTACCGACCGGTATTTGGTGACCTACATCTGGCACTTGGTGTCAAGTGATTATGGGAGGCCAGCAAGGTCTATCTTGCAGGGTCGAGACTGATAATGGGCTGAAGCAGGGCTGCGTTTTGGCCCCTCTTTTGTTTTCCCTCTATATATATATGATCTCCCCAGCACGCTACATATAGTGTGGGGGGATGCCCCTAGAATTGGTTCATTGTCTATAGCTTCCCTACTTTATGCAGACGACATTGCAATTTTTGATTTAACTCCTACTGGCTTGCAACATCGACTGGATGTCCTAACTAAATATGCAGAGGGTCATGTTTTGAAAATTAATATTTCCTAAAGCAAAATCTTAATCTTCCGCAAAAAAGGTCATAGAATAAAGAAAGGGTATAAGTGGTTGTTAGGGCATGAAGAACTGGAAATGGTCGACTCATATTTGTTCTGGGAAAGGTTTTTGCAAACAATGGGCGAGACTCAGAACATATTAAATTATGTGTTGGTAAGGCCGCCTCCCAGACTGGAGCTCTGAACAGATTTTATAAAATTTGTGGGAGATGTCATTTTGGTCATGTCCTGTCAGTATTTAAGGTTAAAATTCCGCCCTCCTTTTCCTAGTGCTGCGGGGTCCCAGCGTCGGTGCCGTGACTCCTCTGTCCT
Organism: Lissotriton vulgaris; assembly: GCF_964263255.1. Taxonomy (NCBI): domain Eukaryota; kingdom Metazoa; phylum Chordata; class Amphibia; order Caudata; family Salamandridae; genus Lissotriton; species Lissotriton vulgaris. The sequence goes on along the minus strand of NC_141700.1, from coordinate 506,267,382 downwards.
CGGCAACACGGGACAGAAAAGTGCAAAATGGGGTTTGTGAAAGTTGTCAAGAACAAGGCCTACTTCAAGAGGTACCAAGTCAAGTTCCGTCGGAGGAGAGAGGGGAAAACTGAATATTATGCCCGTAAACGGTTGGTGATCCAGGACAAAAACAAGTACAACACTCCGAAGTACCGGATGATTGTGCGCATTACCAACAGAAATATCATCTGCCAGGTTGCATATGCCAGGATTGAAGGAGATATGATTGTTGCTGCAGCCTATTTGAATTAACTTCCCAAGTATGGTGTGAAGGTTGGACTCACCAACTATGCTGCCTCCTATTGCACTGGTTTGCTGTTGGCTCGAAGGATTCTCCATAAATTTGGCTTGGACAAAATCTATGAAGGCCAAGTGGAAGTGACCGGTGATGAATACAACGTGGAGAGCATAGATGGGCAACCTGGTGCCTTTACTTGCTATCTGGATGCTGGCCTTGCCAGAACCACCACTGGAAACAAAGTTTTTGGAGCCCTCAAGGGAGCAGTGGATGGTGGACTGTCCATTCCCCATAGCACAAAGCGGTTCCCTGGCTATGACTGTGAAAGCAAAGAGTTTAATGCCGAAGTCCACCGCAAGCATATCCTGGGAACAAATGTAGCAGACTACATCCGCTATTTGATGGAGGAAGACGAGGATGCATATAAAAAACTGTTCTCCCAATACATTAAGAACAATGTTGCACCCGACCAGAATGAAAGAAATGTACAAAAAAGCCCATGCTGTTATACATGAGAATCCGGTTCATGAAAAGAAGCCAGCAAAAGAAGTTAAAAAGAAGAGGTGGAATCGTACAAAACTGTCTCTGGCTCAGAAAAAGGATCGCGCGGCTCAGAAGAAAGCAAGCTTCCTCCGGGCACAGCAGCAAGCTGCAGATAGTTAAAATGATTTTCTCGATTTTCTACAAAGATAAAATGCTAAAAATAAATATATTGAAAGAACTCAAAAATATATATATATACAATTCTGCCCTCATTAACCTATGCTGCAGAAGTATTGGATAATAATTACTGGCTCCCCTTTGACAAGGCTGAAGGCTGGTTCTTACGCCAAATTTGTAATCTAAATTCTCTGGCCGCCCCATGTTTTACGCTTGGAATTTGGTTTAGTCTCCTCTTTTATTTTAGCTTTGTCAGCGGTCCTGAGGTGGGGAAACTCTCTCGTTTGAGGAGTTGAGGGTTCCCTCAGGGCTGCCCTGAGAGTGGAAATCTTTGACAAGCTAAAGGATCATTCAGCATTTTTTTAGATCATTTGCTTATGCAAATGAGTTATTTGGACTCAGTTTAAATACTAATTCTCCTATGCCAAAGTCTGCATTGAAGCTATTCATCAAGAGGTCTGTAAGCTCTTTTAGCATGGCAAGAGATATTGCTCTAAGTAAATCTAAGTCCCAAAATGAGTTGGTTAGTGGTAGTGCCTTGGGGAAAAGGCCACAATCTTATTTAATCTGGAATCACCCCTATGGGATTAGAAGATTGATGCTTTTTTTGAGAATTAATCAATTAAAGTCACTGACTGACTGGCTGCAAGGGTATCTTTAAACCCCTTTTGAAAGTGCAGGCAGGTGCCGCCTGCACAGTGAAAACACGGAGCAGCTGCATGAATGTGCTACCGTGGTGCCAGCACGAATTCACTGCTGTCCTGGGGGCAGCGCATACACCATAATGGGGCGCATTATCACGGCTCACGTAAACTGGCTGAGAAAGTCCAAACCAACGACCTAGCCCTGACAGAACTGAAGCCAATCACACGCAAGCATGGGGGCCAGACCCAGGCTGATGATTTTCAAGATCCTCAATTACAGGGACACTGAACTGAGGGCAGTACGGAAACTTGCTGAGGTACGAGTGCAACACTAATCGGTGATGATTGTCCCAGACTACACAATACAAGTTCAAAAAAGACGGGGCGCTTACCTTGAAGTCAAGCAGGAGTGGGCAGGGAACATCCCCCCTCTAGATTCCCCAAACCCCCGGCACACCTAACCTCCCTAACCAGAGCACAACCCAGCAAGTCGATGCCCGATGAAGAACCCCGCATCACATGCATGCTCATCAACAGCAGATCTGCCTCCAAACATGCAACAGAATTAGCAGAAGCTATCCTCTCCCATGATCTAGATGTAGCCTTTATCACGGAAACCTGGCTCAACTCCCTCGGAAACGCAAAACTATAAGTAAATCCTTTGCAGGTAATGTACCCAAGATCTGGAACACCATCCCCCCCACATTAGAATGACCTCCTATTTCCCGAAATTCAAGACTTTACTCTAAGCCCTCTTCCTTGAGTGCACCTGACCTGAAGGGGAAGCTCACAGAACCCCCCTGTAGACCTAATGATCTGTATGATTATGTTATTTGCAATGCCCATAAGTTGTCCAGATGTGGATTCTACCTTCGCCGCTAAGGCACATTGTTGTACCTGTTGTGAAGCGCTCTGATACCCTTGGGTCCAGCTAGCGCTATACAAAACTTATAATAAATAAATAAATACATGATACCCTCTCCTGTTCCATGCAAAGCTACGTGTTGCCTGCTAGGACCAAACAAAATTCTTCAAAACACCATCCGAGGTCAGGGACTGGCTAGTGGAAACATGCCGGCTTACAAGGCCTAGACCACAGACAAGCGACCAGCCGCTCCGACAAAGCAGAAGAGGCCGCCGCCATGGAAGGGGAAAAAGCCCCAAACACTCACATCCGCAGGCAGCAATACCAGATATGGAAAAGTGTGAGGGGGAACGACGCGAGGCTCTTCGCGCAGTGGCTACCATGCAGGCCCGCCCTCCGATCCGTGATTCTGGGACACGCATCCCTCAATCCTGCAGCCTGGCTGGATCATCGCCGGCGAGGTCTGAAGACAGAGAATCGCTTCAGCTACGAGACATCATCCTGCAAACGTCAGACAAGATAATTTGAACATTGGACAAATACTAGCTGTAGAGTATTCTTTTATTATGAAAATCTCCACTAACACGATTTTAATTATGCACTACACCTTGGCAAGCACGCATTTCAACATACTGCACACCCACAGTATGAAATTACCAACAGACATGCCTAGCATAAAGAATCTTGCTCTCCTTCCCCAGTCGCAAAGAAGTCTGTACAAGGAGCTCTGGCAGCGCTGCGGGGCAGGATAAATCACCACAATATTCTCTTCTCCAGTAGACATCGTGGCAAGAGATATAGCGCACAATCACACAGCGAACAACCCCGTAGTGTGGCAGGGATTCTGCATATATACAGAACTACACGCAAGAAACCAGGACCTCGGTGTACAGTGGTGTACCAACCACCCACCTTAGTGCCCGGAACCCCAATCCGACTGGCTATAGTGTCTCATTCGTTCTCCATACTACAGCAAAGCGACCAATGATTAGACATCCTAGAACATGTAATTCAGACTCTCTCAGTAATCTCAGGAGCAGGAACACCCTTTCATCACTCACTCATACTTGTCCACAACGTGAGTAATCAGAGACACAGTATAGTTTAAAATGTTTATTTTAACTAACATGCTCTATAATGCAGTACCCGAGCCAATACTAGCAGCAAAATGCATAAACTCAATATAGTGTGCATTGTTAAAATTCGATAAAATATGAACGAGGATATCATTTTATAAAGCTAGTGGAAAAAGGCCTAATGTGCCTTGCCACCCTCCCCGTGCTAGAAACTAGTTTATTATAACTATAGAAGACCTCTGGGCTTTGTCAGGGGGACCCCATACCTCCAGGTTCAGATGTAAGGGATTACATCTCCGGAGAAACACAGCTCTTCTCTTCAGAAGAATTTTCTTCAAGTGTCTTAACATGCCTACAATGCAATATCAAAACCACCCGATTTTCAGTAGTGCACCTGTGGCAGTATTATGTCTAACATACATGGGACTGACCAACAGCAGCTTAACGGAGCACATTGTTTTTTTACCTTGAACACGCTGTGCAGACAAAGCCTCAGAGCACAGCAAGAGAAGTGAAAGGTAGGCGGTTCTCATGTGAGCGAGCACAAGCAGAGGAGTTATGCAAAACAAATGTATGCAGAAACATGTGCAAAAAGAGGTAACATGACAGCCAAGCTTATACTAACTTATGCTAACTTAGAAATGTACGCAGTGAACCCATGACCTCACTACATCAGTTAAACATGTTACACACACCAGTTGCCACTGTTTGGCCTCATAGTTTGGATGAGCATCGACTACGTACTCGCTCTCATGTCATTAAGTGTCTTTTTGACACACCTTCAACCCATTTTCAGTTCTATCCAACCCTAAAAACCCTGGCTGGCTCCCCTGACACTGCGGGCAACCCGAATCCCCTCACAGGGAACCACAAAAAGTACTCATGGCGCAGGTTAACGTAGTAACATGGAATGTGAGAGGCATGCACACACCGACCCGTAGGTATTCGGTATATGCATACCTGCAGCGCAGGCATGTTCAGATCAGTTTCCTGCAAGAAACACACCTTACCCAGACTGAAGCAGGGTGCCTACTTAAACACTGGAGAGTACAAGTGTATATTACAAATTACTCATCCCAGGCGCAAGGAGCACTAATATGGGTTAAGGTGGGTGTCCCCCATACAGTAGAAGAGGTGGCAGCAGACATGGAGGGAAGGTACGTCTTTGTGAAAGGTAAACTGAATGGACAGGCGCTGCTTATGGGCTCGGTGTATGCGCCAAATGTAGACCAACCCGTGTTCCTCAGCAAACTCACTGAAGTGCTCGCTAGATGGAGTGGACTCCCCTGACTTATAGGGGGAGACTTCAATGCAGTTCTAGATGTGCACTTAGACAGGTCATATCCACCCCTAATGTGCATGCAGGCATTCTTCAATGCACAAAGTTTGCAGGAGTGGCTCACGAACTGGACTTCAATAGACATCTTTTTTTTTTAACAGAGTTTTATATAGCGCGAACTTGACCCGGCATCGGGTATCAGAGCGCTTTACATAGCATCTGGCGTGCACACAACTCCACGGCATGCATATACTTATTTCACTCCCCTGTCCACAACCTGCACTTTAGACTTGACCACTTCATTGGGTTGCCCGCCCTGCTCCCATTTATCAAACACACTGAATACCTAGGGCGAACGCACTCAGATCACAATCCCCAATTACTATAGCTCACATGGGCACAGGACGCCCTCCAATACCCACATGGCGCCTGCAGCCAGCGGCTCTAGAAGACCAATCGATTTGCTAATCGCTAGTGATAGCAATATTAGATCACTTTGACAACAATGACCACTCTGCAGATGACCACCTCCTAGAATGGGACGCCTTTAAGGCAACGCTCAGAGGGCATTGCATGGGGTCCAATAGGAGCATACGTAAACAGCTAACTGTGGCGCTTGGCAAAATAGAAGAGAAGCTACTGATGTATGAGACACAACAGTCAGAGGGGAACAGAAAAGCAAACACAGACTCCCTAAGAGCGGGATATGCAGACCTGCTAGAGAAACTCCGATGCCACAACTACGCGGCATACTCTGCGTGCACGCACGCTACCGCAGATCACGCAAGAAGAACACTAGCATTGCTACTGCGCCAAGACCAGACGCACCACCCCATAACCGCTCTAAAAACAGATGCGGACTCAATGGTGTACACACAGCAGAAAATACACAAAGTAATGACGCAGTACTATGCCGGGCTATACCAATCCAGGGCGCCCCAGATGTAGAGCCAAGTCGCTGCATTCTTGAAATCAATACACCGGCCAGAAGTCACACCAGAGCACAGAGAGGTGCTTAACGAGTCCCTCACGCTCGATGAGATCCGCAGTGCAATTATGACGCTGGCAAGCGGGAAAACCGCAGGCCAAGACAGATTCCAAGCGAAATTCTATAAACCCTACGCCACGATACTCACCTCCCACTTGCACGAGCTGTACACAACAGCCATAAGCGAACAGCGCCTCCCTCCGACCATGAATGAGGCTAACTTGGTGTCCTTGCCTAAACCTGATAGAGATCCCACAGAGCTGGGCTCATACAGGCTGCTCTCATTCGACTCTCTGGAGTGGGAGTTCCTATTTGCAGCACTAGACAAATATTAATTGGGGGGCTCCTTCATTAATATGGTGAAGCTACTATACAGTGCCCCAACTGCGAGGGTTAAAACAGGCCCCTACATAACCAACCTCTTGTAAGTGAGCAGAGGCACTAGACAGGACTGCCCCGTGTCTCCATTACTCTAGGCACTGGCAATTAAGCCATTAGCGGAAGCAATACGCACAGAGATTTCAGACGGCATCACCCTAGGGGATGACATGCACAAAATATCTTTGTACACAGACAATCTCCTGTTATACATACGAGACATCCACTGCATTCCACAGAGATTACAAGTAATATTGGAGCGCGTTGCTTTCATAACAGGACTACGGGTAAACGCCACTAAATCCTGTCTATATTCCTTTAGCGAGCAAAGCGGGGACCCAGGGTACGCACTCAGCAGCACGCGGGTCCGTTGGTGTGCAGATACATTCGGCTACTTGTTCATCCGCATATACAGAAGCCCAAAAGACTTAGAAGATGGCAACCTGGGCAGAGCACTGACAGCAATCCGCTCTCAGATTGAGTTCTGGAGCACGCTCCCGCTATAAGTAACAGGTAAAGTGGCTATAGTAAAGATGGTGATATTACCCAGGCTATTATACTATTTTGGAACCTCCCACACTACAGTCTCCTGGCTTTCTTATGGCCCCTTGAGAAATTAGTAAAAGACTTCATATGGGGAAACTCCAGGCACAGGGTGGCGATCAGTAAGCACTACACACAAGATGATGGACGGAATGTTGCACAATGGCAAAACATTCACCCCAGTCACAGATCTGGGTTTAATCCATCGTTATTTTGCTCACCATGCCACCCCAGTTCAGACATGGCCATATGCAAATCAGTCTTGACCCTGTGCCTCATGGGAACAGTCCAGACTGAACTGCCAAGCCATGTCTTTCCTGGACCAGAATCAAGCATACTAGGACCGGTTTCTGTCTATCAGCCATCTTCAGCCAGGATAGCTTGACTCCAATGGCTTAGTGAGCACGGGACCCACGTCTGGGCATACCCTTCCCACATAGGGCGAACAGCAAAACACACAAGATGATGGACGGAATGTTGCACAATGGCAAAACATTCACTCCAGTCACAGATCTGGGTTTAATCCATCGTTATTTTGCTCACCAAGCCACCCCAGTTCAGACATGGCCATATGCAAATCAGTCTTGACCCTGTGCCTCATGGGAACAGTCCAGACTGAACTGCCAAGCCATGTCTTTCCTGGACCAGAATCAAGCATACTAGGACCGGTTTCTGGCTATCAGCCATCTTCAGCCAGGATAGCTTGACTCCAGTGGCTTAGTGAGCACGGGACCCACGTCTGGGCATACCCTTCCCACATAGGGCGAACAGCAAAACACACAAGATGATGGACGGAATGTTGCACAATGGCAAAACATTCACCCCAGTCACAGATCTGGGTTTAATCCATCGTTATTTTGCTCACCAAGCCACCCCAGTTCAGACATGGCCATATGCAAATCAGTCTTGACCCTGTGCCTCATGGGAACAGTCCAGAATGAACTGCCAAGCCATGTCTTTCCTGGACCAGAATCAAGCAATTGTGCAACATTCCGTCCATTATCTTGTGTGTTTTTCTGTTCATCCTATGTGGGAAGGGTATGCCCAGACGTGGGTCCCGGGCTCACTAAGCCACTGGAGTCAAGCTATCCTGGCTGAAGACGGCTGATAGCCAGAAACCGGTCCTAGGATGCTTGATTCCGGTCCAGGAAAGACATGGCTTGGCAGTTCGGACTGGACTGTTCCCATGAGGCACAGGGTCAAGACTGATTTGCATATGGCCAGGTCTGAACTGGGGTGGCTTGGTGAGCAAAATAACGATGGAATAAACCCAGATCTGTGACTGGGGGTGAATGTTTTGCCATTGTGTAACATTCCGTCCATTATCTTGTGTGTTTTGCTGTTCACCCTATGTGGGAAGGGTATGCCCAGACGTGGATCCTGTGTTCACTAAGCCACTGGAGTCAAGCTATCCTGGCTGAAGACGTCTGATAGCCAGAAACCGGTCCTAGGATGCTTGATTCCGGTCCAGGAAAGACATGGCTTGGCAGTTCGGACTGGACTGTTCCCATGAGGCACAGGGTCAAGACTGATTTGCATATGGCCAGGTCTGAACTGGGGTGGCTTGGTGAGCAAAATAACGATGGATTAAACCCAGATCTGTGACTGGGGGTGAATGTTTTGCCATGGTGCAGCATTCCGTCCATTATCTTGTGTGTTTTGCTGATCAGTAAGCACTACCTGCCTGTGGGCCAGGGTGGCCTGGCAGTTCCACACTTGGAACAGTACTACTTAGCAGCCCAAATGCATTGGGTTGCTAGATGGTTCGCTGACCATCACAGAGGGGATACTGCAACAATCCAACCCTCCCTACAGATTGTGGAGCTGGTAGTGTTATTTCACCCATGCTCAAGAACCAAGCCACCAGACTCACTACTGCTGAAAGTGGCATATAAAGAGCTTCTGCAGAGCGCTTTATATCACCCGCAGGACCACACCATACGCTCCAGCTTTTCCTTTAGAGGGAGCACCCAGAGGAGGCACAGTAACCACAGCAGCCAAGCTCAGAAGCTGGCACGCTGCTGAAGGCCAAGACATGGGAGATCTATATCAGGAGGGCGCACTAGTCCCATACACAACACTAACTGAGGACGACGTACTGCCCGCCTCGGCCAATTTCTGCTGCATCGCTCCCGATTAGCATACATCACAGCCAAATGGGGTGACATAACTACCGAACCAAAGACACACCTTACTATACAATATCTGCAAATCATGGGACTAGGTGGGCTTCTCACTAAGTGGTTTGCAGCGTCACTCTGGCATCATACGGCGACAAACTTGTCGCCGCTCCGCCAGCATTGGGAGGGTGACATAGGACACCAGCTCACAGAATATGAATGGGCTTCGGTATTGGCAAGCCCAACTCAGGTCCCCAGGAATGCCCGCCTGCGACAAATACAAGTTTACATTACCCATAAAGCATACCTCACACCTGCAAAGATCAGCCAATATTTCAGATGCCAAGATGCTACGTGCCCCAGATGCATGCATCTAGGTGCAGATTTATTACACATGTTGTGGGGATGCCCCGAATTGGCAGAATATTGGTCGGCAGTGGCGGACGCATTAGTGCAAAGTACAGACCTTATGCTCCCCTTTGAATGGCAAATATACCTTCTGCATTTATATCACAGAAGCCGCAAAAATAAAGCCACGTTTAGATTTTTAGATCTGGGGATGGCAGTAGCGGAAAAGCCTAATCACAAAAAGGTGGAAGGACAACGGCCCAACGTACATAATAATGTGGAGGCGCTCCATGCTCAACTGGGCTAAAGCAGAAAGCACAGCACTCAGACGGGAGGACACACTTGTGAGAGAGCGCAATTTGAATAAAAAATATATCTGTACCATATTCACAAGCACATAACGCAAACGTAGAAGTTGTAACATGAAGGAACACTTGTAGCGTAAAATTAGCCGATGTAACCAATGTAATAGGAAATGTATCTGTATCTACTCTATAAAGTGTATTAGAATTAGAAAGGCCCGTATACATAGTGGGCTAATATGGAAATGTATAGTAATGCTTAAGAACAGTAGAACGTGCAAAACTGAATATACGTGTGTAATTATTAAACGGAGAAAGAAGGCGAAACGTAAGGCGAAGAAATGTGCAGAGTATGTATAACACTATGTATGCACGAGAATATAAATGTTATATTTTATGTAGAATGCATTTGCGTATAATCACTGATTTGCTAAATTCGATTATATATAAATGTGTGTTAAAGGTTATACTGTGTAGAAGGGTTTTGTAGGAATGTTAGAAAAGTTTGGTCATGTGTGATTTTAACCTTAACTGACCAAGAGTTCGCAGGAGTGTAGTCCGCTGTATGTAATTTAGTGGGCTCACAGGAACAGGGGAATAGCTTTGATCTGAATGTGCGAGACAAGAGTCAAAGGTCTTGCTAGATTTAAGGTGACAACGTTGGACGAAGTTTATGGCCTAAGTGAGATAAGAGACGCTTGGAATTTGGGTCTTGTTTAGAAATGACCGTTCACAGGACCAAACGAGGTTACGAATACAATCGTAAAGAATGAAGTTCTGTTAAGGTGATAGACTTTGCTCTGAAAGTGTCAATTGGAATGTCAATGAAGTCGCCAGCAAGAAGACGAAGATGGTGCCTACGAAGCAAGGTCAACTTAACGGACGACGCGAAGAGATGAAACTATGGAAAGAACTAGAAATGACATCATGTGAATGTGTACGTGGTGGGCGTCAAGGGGCGTTCCACCCATACTGTGATTGTGTATTTAGGGACAGCACCCTGGGGAGAAGAGCAAGGGAAGAGGAGCGAAGAGCTCAGAGCGCAGAGAAAGAACAGAGCGCGAGAGAGCAGTAGGCCGAGGACCCTTAGAGAGCGGATGGGTAGGCAGAGAGGGTACTGCTTCTCGACATAAGTTACCATTAGAGGTTAAGAGAGTTTGAACTTCTTTGGAAGTCAAACTGCTGACACCTTTTTTAGGTAAGGAACTTGCGAAGTAGGGATGTCACCTAGCATAGAGTAGGGACAGAATTAACTTGTTTATTCTCTTTTTGTAGATGACGCAACGGAACCACTTTGTGTCTATGCTTTTTAATCTGTTGATTCTTGAATTGATTTTAATTGTATTCTTCTGTAGACTGAGGTTCTTTAGGGAATTTATGTTCCTTTTAGTTCCTGTATACTTGTTGAATCTTATCCTGAGAGGATTGTATATGCAATTAATTCTGATTTTATATTAAATTTTTAAACTTTATCAGTCGTAAGTGGTTCTTCAGAGTTGCGTCAGTTTATGGGGTTTATTTAACCTATGCGGGGTTTGTCTTTTACTCAATGACAGAAAATAATCGATCCAAAATAGATGAATGAGATAGGTATCTAAGTGATCAGAAAAGGTATCAAAATCTCATTCCCCGCAGTTGGTAGCAGAGAAAGATGGTTTTCTTCTTGAGGAAGACAACCTAGGTCAGGTCTAGATTACCCCAAGGTCCCTAGTCATCGACGACCAGAAGAAGAATCCCTGCCGAAGAAGGTGCTGACGGTGCGTCGAGAGAAAAGCAGCAGAGTCGGTCGAGAGTGAGTACAAGGGTCATGCGTTGCCAGATTGCGGTGTTTTGTGTTGTACCTGTGTTGTAATGTCAAGCGGAGTTGAATGCCTGTAGTGTGATTGAGGGAAGGTTGTGAGCGCGCGCAACCGGATAAAATCTTAAGATCCAGAGAAGGGCTTAAGTGGTTCGGGTGTATCGAACACCCAGAGTAATTGTCTACCATTGTAAAGGGGGTCATGAGGTACCATTGATCGCCCTTAGGACCGATGATAGGGGGAGTGACAGAGTGAGTGTATGAGTAACGGACGCTGGTCGGACGTTTACTGTGTGTAAGTAACCTATCAGTTAAGGCGAGCGTCTGAAGTGAGAGGAAAGACGTCTCGTCAGTTGAGGTGACAATTACAGTTAGACTGTGGACGTACAGTCAAGAAAAGTGATCGCTTGAACGGAAGTAGTCATTTTTCGGCGTATGAATGAAAACGCATGCAAGACCGTGAGACGAGTTGAGAAAGGAGGGGAACTGCTGCAGAGGGGACGAGTGACGTCAGCGTAGAGCCGCGCTGAGATTGGTCGGTCAGTGTAGAACCGCGCTGGGATAGGCTGGTCAGCGAGAGCCGCACAGGGATTGGTGGTTTGTCATCGGGACGTAAACAAGGAAGAGAATAAAGGAAAATCGTAGATTATCGAAAATGAAGTGTTTTAAACGTTTAAGGGCAATCTTTAGGAGAGATAGAGGAAACTTGTATGCAGGAGAAGAAGCTCCACCAGAAGGCACACCAGCTTACCATATGGCAGTGAATGTAGGCTTACACTCAATACTATGGATCTCTGAGTGGAATAAGCTAACAGAAGGGAATAAGGAACTGACGTTTCCGAGATACGGGACGTTTAAGCTAGAAGTATTGAACCAACTGAAAGCGGTAATGCTCGCAACGAGACCTCTACCGAGGCCAACACAGTTCGAAGCCCTTAGTGCATGGTTTAGAGCGGCACACGAAAAGAGCTTGAATAGACGCCAAGAAAGAGTGAGACGATCGGTAAAAGCAGTGCAGGATGCTAAATGGGATGATGAAGCTAAAAAGTGGAGGGTGCAGAAGATAGAAGCAGACAAACTGTTCACAATGCTAGAGACTACGGGAGAAAAGAAACCTCTAGAAGAAGATGAGGATAGCGAGCCAGATGAGGATCTGATAGAGAGGCTACTATTAGATAGACCACCTCCGTACAACAGAGAAGCCGAAAGTCCCGAACTACAGCAAGGAGACGGAGCTAGATGGGGGGAATATAAACCGCTCCCAGTAACAGAGTGGGATCCCAAGAAAGGTGAGGAAGTACCTCAATCTAGTCCTGTACAGAGAGTAGTAGGAAGATTCGTGGTCCAGAAGGTGCCAGAAACGCAGCATGCAAGGTCGTATCAATTGCCAGATGCTCTACAAGTACCTGTTACCATAGGTCCTATAGTGTCAATCTACAACCCAGAGGGAGTCCAGCAGGAGGAACAGGCACGATGGGACAGGGAAAGGGCAGAGATGGAGAGTAGGAATAATACGATCAATTCCCAAAGGCAATTGCTAGGACCAAAGAGTCGGAGTACCCCATTGGATTTAGCAACGGGTCCCTGGATAGAACAGAGGGAGAGAGGACAGATGGATCTGAGGGGACCGAAACCGAAAACCTTTAAGGAATTAAGGGAGTATTTGAAAGAATGGGATGCTGCCGAAGAGACTCAGAATAAAAAGTTAGAAACAGAAGCAGAATGGAGAGATCAGGATAACAGGATCCTCTCTCACTGCGGAGCTGGCGAAAGCAGCCCGGAGTGGGAGGGAGGGAGTCAAGGAAGCAAGGGAGATACTTGCCATACCATCGGTGGCACTAGACAAATGTGTGAAGACAGGAGTGCAGGGTGTGGGGGAGTGCCTCGCCTCATTCTTAGTGAGGGAGAACGAAAGACGCAGGAGTACCGAGATAGCTTCAGGTGCACTCACCATGCCCCGGGAGAAAACGCGCGACATTGGAGTCATGAGAATATAGAGAGTCGCGAAAGGTCTCGCCATACATCCAGTGATCACGGACGGGATCGCGGGAACATGGAGGACCGTGAAGGACCTTTCCATTTATTAAGTGACACCAGACAGCAAGGGAGTTGCAGTGATGTAGAACAGAACGGAGGATCTTATCTCACATCTAGAGAGACTGAGCCGAAAAGACAGAATGTAGTGATGGGGAATAGGTCATTGTTCCACCATACCCCAAGGGAAGATGGGAGAGCTTGGGATCTAGAGAGGTGGGAACAAAGAGAAGCAAGAAGGACGCCTCATAACTCACCTGCACCGAGACGTAGGGCTCGTAGTGGGGGTGAGAGGGATGTAAACGAACAGCCTAGGAGTGAGGTACTGAGAGCTGAGATAAAAGCAAAACGGCTTGATGTAATGAGTTTGAAATCAGACTTGGAGGACATAATAGACGGCACCTTGCCAATGGAAAGGATAGAGCTGTATGAACCGGATGAAATACTGTATATGTCTAAGGATGTTACTCGGAAAGCGAGGTCAGTTCATGAAAATGTGTCTAATTTGGCAAACAGGTATATGATAGACCTATCACGAACTAAAGCGTTACAGGGTAACCATAGGCTACACTGCACGGATCAAGATCTAGATGAGCGTAGGACGATTGGGCTGAAAGTACACATAAAGGAACTGATCCTGAGTATCAGAGTATGGAGGGATTTGGATAAATGGGAGGAAAGATGGTCTAAGAGGGGATCCGTCAGGAGGAGTACACTTGCGAGGTCCCAAGATGGAGAGCTAATGCGCATGGAAGCTTTTCCTTTGCGAGAAATCGCGAACGGAAGCTACGTGCATGTACCCTGGAGTAGGGGAGATTTAGCGGCATTTACCAATTCCTTTCCAAAGCTCAGAGAGAACCCCGTTGAGTGGTATAAGCAGGTAGAGAGGTTTGTGAAGATCTCTAAGGTGCTGTGGATCGATTTGAACACCCTGTTTGATATCGTAGTACCCGGAGATTTGTGGACGGCATGCAAACTTAGTGTCGAATGGCCCACTTGTGAACCCGATAGGGATGTCCGGACGAATGGTCCATCAGAGAGAGTCATGGAAAAGTACGAAAGAGTAATTGCATGGTTAAAAGAGAAGGTGCCGGTACAGGACATAGACTGGGTTAAGATAGATCGAACAACTCAGGAGCCTAAAGAGACCGTTCACGAGTTCTATGAGAGATTGCTGAAAGCATTCAAACAGTATAGTGGGTTGGATGTAATGGACCCCAAAGACATAGGACAGTTTGTGTCGAAGTTTGTCCTAGGATTGAGGCCAGACATAAGCCTGATGATTCAACAGCATTTGATTTGTTGGCAGAACAAACCTTTAGATGAGATTCTGAGGTATGCGAGGTACTGTAGCGATGAAATAGATTCAAAAGCAAAGAAACTTAAGGAAAAGCTGATGTTGGTGCAGATGCAATCAGCTGGAAAGGGTGGACAGCGACAACAGGGAACAGGAACCCCAGGAAAGAAACAGAATAATCAGAGCAGAGATGAGGAGGAAAAACCGAGACCGAGGGTAGATATCGCGACACTGAAAAAGACAACGAGGTGCCATCAGTGTAACGAGGTGGGACATTGGAGACGCGAGTGTCCTTATAATGTCGAGACGGGAGAGTTAGAACAGGAGGAGGATGAGGTTCAAACCAGCATGGTAAAGGGAACAGCAGTCCCGAAGGGAAAGTTTATTAAAGGGGGGACTCAGACTCCTCGAGCGCCGTTCCCTCAACCGCCTCGCATTACAAATGGAGGAAAAACCTATAGACAACTGCCACTGTTCGTAGGAGGAGAAGAATGCTACTACGTTGATCCTCTTACAGGGCAACGAGTGAATAGGGAAGAAGACTGTACTCTAGGAGCAGCCCTGGAAGTAGACCAGAGAGGACCATACGTAGAGGCTGAGGTGGCTGGATGTCCTACGACCTTCTTGGTAGACACGGGGGCCACTCGATCCACTTTGAGATCAGCGGTAGTCCCAGGTTTGCCAATGTCGGGAGAAACGATTCAGGTGGTAGGAGTCGCAAACAGAAGAATGACGAATCCTCTGACCGAACCAGTGTCAGTGAAGATAGGGAATTACAGTGATGAACATCAGTTTGTGATCTGTGATTCTAGCCCTGTGTGTCTGTTAGGAAGAGATCTGTTGTGTAAACTAAATTGCACAATATATTGCCCACCTGAAGGAGTAGAAGTGCAGACTAACGATGATGATGCCGATTTTAAGGTTGTAAACTCGCAGGGATGTGTGGAACTATATCCTACCCTAACGGTGGAGGAGCTTCCACAGGACTTGAAGGAGACAGTGTCAGCTGAGGTGTGGGATTTTACTGGAGAAGAAATAGGACTGATTAAAGGGGTAGAACCGGTAAAGATCATGGTAAAACCCAATGCTGAGTATCCAAGAACACCACAATATAAGTTGACACCGGAGACAATTGCAGGAATAAAGCCTGTGATCGAATCCATGATTAAACAGGGAATACTGAAGGAGATCGTGGGAAGTCCATGTAACTCCCCGATTATGGGTTTGCAGAAGCCTAGTGGGAAATACAGAATAGTGCAGGATCTTCGGAAGATTAATAATATCGTTGTTTCATGTTGTTCAGTGGTACCGAATCCATCAGTGATATTGTTTCAGATACCGTTCCAAGCTGAATGGTTCACAGTGATAGACTTGTGCCAGGCTTTCTTTTCGGTTCCTTTAGATGAGGAGAGCCAGTATTTGTTCGCTTTTAAGCTGGAAAATCGCGTTTTAACATGGTGTCGTATTCCCCAGGGGTATACAGAAAGCCCATCGATTTTTAACCAGCTGCTGAAGAAAAATCTTGAAAGTCTAGTACTGCCCAAGAACTCGGTTCTAGTCCAGTACATAGACGACCTCCTAGTGGCGTCAGAAACTGAGGAAGCTTGCAAAGTAGACACCATCACCTTACTAAATCACTTGGCCGAGAACGGACACAAGGTGTCTCCAAGTAAATTGCAGTATTGTCTGACTGAAGTGCAATACTTGGGCCACCGGATTGAAAAGGGAAAACGGAAGGTGTCTCCAGACAGAATAGAGGCGATCATGAAAATGAGCGCGCCTAAAACACAGAGAGAAGTCAGGATGTTTCTAGGCATGGTCGGTTATTGTCGGCAGTGGATAGCCAACTTTTCACTGAAGGCAAAACCTTTACTACAACTGACGCACAAAGGAGTGAGTGATCCGGTACCATGGGACAAAGATTGTTTGATGGCATTTTTGCAGCTGCGGGAGGACTTGTGTCGTGCCCCGGCTTTGGGAATGCCTGATTACGAAAAACCATTTTTGCTTTACTGCTGCGAAAGAGAAGGTTGTGCGTTAGCAGTTTTGGCCCAGACACACGGCAATGCGCGTAGGCCAGTTGCTTACTTTTCGGCTACATTAGACCCAGTAGCCGCAGCGTTGCCCGGATGTCTCAAATCCGTAGCTGCAACGGGTGTCAGCATTGAAAGATGTGAAAGTGTGGTAATGGGACATCAGTTAGTGGTGTACGTACCGCATTCTGTGGAATTGTTAATGACCAGGACTAAGACTCAGCATTTGACGAATAGTAGGCTCACACGCTACGAGCAAGTCATATTGGCTGCTGAGAATGTGACCCTAAAGAGATGCTCTGTCTTGAATCCTGCTACTTTGATGCCACTTCCAAATGATATTGATGATGAAATCTGTACAGATCATGACTGCCTTGATGTGACTGAACTATGCACCAAACCGAGACCAGATATCGTAGATGAGCCATTGACTGACCCCGATGAAATATTCTTTGTTGATGGTTCATGCGTAAGAGACGATATCGGTCAGCTGAGAGCAGCATATGCAGTTTGTACAATTACCAGAGTTGTGGAAGCCGCCTGCCTGGAAGGAGTACATTCCGCTCAGGTAGCTGAAATCATTGCTTTGACCCGTGCCTGTTTAGCAGGTAACAAAATTCGAGTCACCATATACACCGATAGCCAGTATGGTTTCGGGGTAGTTCACGATTACGGGCAGTTATGGTCTCAAAGAGGTTACATGACCTCCTCGGGTTCTCCTATTAGGAATGGAGAATTCGTGAGATTATTGTTAGAGGCATTACAAGGTCCGACAGCCATAGCGGTTGTCAAATGCGCTGCGCACACGAAGAATACCGACTTTGTGTCGCAAGGCAACAGATATGCCGATGAAGTAGCACGTTATTGTGCAGAACAGGGATATTCTCACACCAATGTAGAAGTGGGGGGAATACAGGAAAGAACTGAGTTGACTATGTTGTTAGACACTGTAGATACGTGGGACGAATTAAAATGTGTTCAGGAAAATGCTCCAGATGATGAGAAAAAGGGCTGGGAAACAGCTCGATGTACTAAAAGTGAAATTAATTTTTGGATTTCTGCAGATGGGAGAGCAGTTTTACCAAACGAACTTGTTAGTCCAATGGCAAGGAAATTGCATGGATCAGCACACATAGGTAGAGATGCTATGGTGAGAGTATTCAGACAAACGTGGTTTAATCCGAAGTTTAGAGTAGCGGCAGAAGCAGTATGTCAGCGTTGTGCGATCTGTCAGCAACTAAACGTAGGAAAGAGAACACCAGTTACTTTGAGTCACAAAGGGAGGTCTGGGGGGCCTTTCAATAGAATGCAGCTGGATTTCATTGAAATGCCCAAATGCAATCGACTCAGATATGTGTTAGTGATTGTCTGTATATTTTCTAGATGGGTTGAAGCTTACCCGACACGTAGGTGCGATACACTTACAGTAGCAAAATTGTTGCTTAGAGAGTTGATACCGAGGTTCGGGGTGCCATCCTCTTTGGAATCGGACAGAGGAACTCATTTCAACAGCGAAATAGTGAAGATGCTATGTTCAGCCTTGAGTATAGACCAGAAGCTCCACTGTAGTTATCGACCAGAAGCTTCGGGGATTGTAGAGCAAATCAACAGTACGATTAAATCCAGACTTGCCAAAGTTTGTTCATCGACATCTCTGAGTTGGCCAGATGCACTTCCATTGGTTCTTATGAGCATACGTAGCACACCAGATAGAAGAACAGGTCTCTCTCCACACGAGGTGCTAATGGGAAGAGCTATGAGATTGCCATCGGTTCCGACTGCAGCGTTGTTGAACATCACAGACGATTTGATCTTGGACTACTGCAAGGGACTATCTGATGCCATTCATTCTGTGTCCCTCCAGGTCCAGGCTGCAGAGGTTCCATCAGCACAAGACTTGTGCCATGACCTGTGTCCGGGGGACTGGGTCCTGGTGAAGAAGCATGTCAGGAAGAACTGTCTAGACGTGCGCTGGAGAGGACCGTTCCAAGTCATACTAGTTACGAACACTGCAGTAAAGTGTGGAGGCTTGCCCAACTGGATACACGCCTCACACACCCGAAGAGTGCCAACACCTCTGGAAGAAACAGCTCCTCTCTCGGATGAGAATCCAGCAGAAAGCGGAGAAGCCACAGAGGGGGAAAGCCAAGCTGTAGAGGTGATCGAAGAGGCTGAGCCTGTGTCGGAGCAGGCTGACGACGGTCAGGACACCAGTGAGACCGAAGTCGTCTCAGAAGAAGAGAGTACCTGGGAGTTCGAATCAGATACCGAACAAGCTGTGAGTGATCAAGAGACAAGTCCAAGAACAAGGAGCAGGAGGACAAGGAGTGACGAAGCTAGTTGGCCGGAGAGAAGGAGAAGGCCAAGCTTAAAAGCAAATCAAGAGAGAACCCTTGTCCCGATCTCTGAAGAGTCGGATCAAGAAGAAGAAACTACGGATTCAGGCTCTGAGAGTCCGAGAAGATCAAGAAGGGTACGTGTGCCCTGCAGAGGGTACGCCACCCCAGAGTGGACTTATCTAGCAGATGTCTTGGGAACAGAAATCTGGGAGAGTGAAAGAAGTGAAAGTGATCAATCTCGATCCATTTGTGGCAGTGGAGATATGGATGTTGACGCCTGGAATTGAGACTGAGGGGCTACTGACTTTCACACTTCCCATACCCCCTTACCTGAGTCGGATCAAAGATCTAGTACTAAATCGATTAGAGTTTCCGACTTTTGGTCATCAAATACCAGAACAAGAAGAAAAAGTCATTCGTTTAGAATTATTGGAACATGTTATTAGAGCTGCAGGTACTAGAATCATTGTAGATGCATAAAGACTTTTGTGTTTAAGCTATAAAGAAGAAGATAACCTAGCGCCGAGTGGAAAGAAGAATAAAATTAGGGATTACATTTAGAGGACGGAGAAGGGTTAGGGTTGTCTATTGTTGAAGGGAAAAAGACATTGTTGTGAAAAAGAGACTTTTTGTTGATTAAGAGCACTTTACAGACTGAGAAAGCAAACAAAGCAAGACAAAGACTTGAAAAGAAACTTTTCTTCGAAAAGGAAAGAGCTACGCTGTTTTGATAACATGGAGAATGGCAACCCAAACCGAAAAGCCAAATGCATAATAGGTACACTAATAGCGGTAGTAATTTTTCTTAGTATTACAGTAGTTACCACATCTTACATGGTAGGACATGCAAGTGAAAAAGAGACAACAGATGTAAAGCCTGTAACGACTTTGAAACCTGCTCTTGTTGGGAAGAAGGAGGAGAGCAATGTCATCCGTGAAAAGGCGTTACTGGCAGATGAAGCTCGTAGGTTACACGTAGACGAGTCACAGGGAAATTTTAGATCAAATGCATATGCCAAGCTATTGTATGAGTATATTGATGCCATGGAGGCCAAGGATTGTTATGTATGTATGCAATTGCCGGCTTCCGTAGACGAAGGCATCAGATATCATCATCTCCCACTGACATATGGGATAACATGTAGTTTATTGCTCAGTATATTTTATGGTAGAGAAGGGTTTGAGTACTACTTTTCAAATTATGATTCGGTACTGCCTGAAGTCCCGAATTATAAACAAATGAATAAGTGGGACTATTACAAAAAGGAAGATAGATTAACAAAGTTCTTTCTTCCTTGGGATACATTAGATACTTCATATGCACACAGAAATAATCTGACTTGCAAAGTGTCAGAGGTAGAGAAAAAGTTCATAGGACAAGTAGATGACCGATACAGAAGGCAGAAGATTCTAAAAATGTCAGGACAGTGGAAAACAGATTGGACCGAAGAAGAAAAAGCACACAAAAAGAAGGGTAGCAATGGTCCAATAGCTTTGGATAGAACGCAGAAAGGAAAGTTATGTTTAACTCGAAGCAAAACGTATTATGAGAGTGTATTTGTAGGTGAAGTAAATTGCGAACATGCTTTTCGATTAGAGTACTATACGAAAGATTTTATGAAAGGGATGCAAGCGATTCCTAATGTATATTTTGTATGTGGAAGAAATGCCTATGTAAAACTGCCTGACAATTGGTATGGTTCGTGTTACTTGGCAATTGTCTTCCCCAAAATATATCATGCAAAGGATTTAGCGATCATAGAAGGAAAGGCTTCGACAAGAACGAAAAGGGAAATAGGAGATGCTGAAGTAGTTGGAGACATTTTTGGAGCAATGTTTCCTATGTTAGGTTTAATACTTAACGATGTTAAGATCAGGAGACTAGCTACAGTTGTAGATAGATTATCTGCAAGTACTGCAAGGTCATTAATGCTAGTAGAAGGAGAGATGCAGTCGATTAGGGCAATGGTTCTTCAAAACCGTCTTGCTTTAGATGTACTGCTAGCAAAAGAGGGCGGAGTCTGCAAGGCTTTGAAGGTCCAAGAATGTTGTACTTACATTCCAGACAATTCAAAACCACTTGAGAAAGTCATACAAAACATTACAGAGATACATAAAGAAATCGAAGATTTAACAAAAGTAAATGTTTGGGAGAAAGTAGGTCATGGAGTAGGAAAGGTTGGAAGTTGGTTTGCCAACCTTGGTAAAAGCGTTGTGTGGTACATATTGAAACCTGTTTTAATAATATTGATTTGCATAATTACATTGTTGGGGTTAGTGAGACTGTACAGATGGTATAGGTCGAACCGGTTACAAAGGTCCATGAGAGAGCAAGAAAGGAGATTAGCTGCTTTACAAGACCAACAGTACAAAAGTTTAAGAGCTCTTGAAACGATAAAAAGAGGGAATCTTGTAACTAGTTCTGTGTAAGGTGTTATTCAAATTGCATTTAGTGATGACCCCTAGAGGTCATCAAAGGGGGAAACTGAGAGAGCGCAATTTGAATAAAAAATATATCTGTACCATATTCACAAGCACATAACGCAAACGTAGAAGTTGTAACATGAAGGAACACTTGTAGCGTAAAATTAGCCGATGTAACCAATGTAATAGGAAATGTATCTGTATCTACTCTATAAAGTGTATTAGAATTAGAAAGGCCCGTATACATAGTGGGCTAATATGGAAATGTATAGTAATGCTTAAGAACAGTAGAACGTGCAAAACTGAATATACGTGTGTAATTATTAAACGGAGAAAGAAGGCGAAACGTAAGGCGAAGAAATGTGCAGAGTATGTATAACACTATGTATGCACGAGAATATAAATGTTATATTTTATGTAGAATGCATTTGCGTATAATCACTGATTTGCTAAATTCGATTATATATAAATGTGTGTTAAAGGTTATACTGTGTAGAAGGGTTTTGTAGGAATGTTAGAAAAGTTTGGTCATGTGTGATTTTAACCTTAACTGACCAAGAGTTCGCAGGAGTGTAGTCCGCTGTATGTAATTTAGTGGGCTCACAGGAACAGGGGAATAGCTTTGATCTGAATGTGCGAGACAAGAGTCAAAGGTCTTGCTAGATTTAAGGTGACAACGTTGGACGAAGTTTATGGCCTAAGTGAGATAAGAGACGCTTGGAATTTGGGTCTTGTTTAGAAATGACCGTTCACAGGACCAAACGAGGTTACGAATACAATCGTAAAGAATGAAGTTCTGTTAAGGTGATAGACTTTGCTCTGAAAGTGTCAATTGGAATGTCAATGAAATCGCCAGCAAGAAGACGAAGATGGTGCCTACGAAGCAAGGTCAACTTAACGGACGACGCGAAGAGATGAAACTATGGAAAGAACTAGAAATGACATCATGTGAATGTGTACGTGGTGGGCGTCAAGGGGCGTTCCACCCATACTGTGATTGTGTATTTAGGGACAGCACCCTGGGGAGAAGAGCAAGGGAAGAGGAGCGAAGAGCTCAGAGCGCAGAGAAAGAACAGAGCGCGAGAGAGCAGTAGGCCGAGGACCCTTAGAGAGCGGATGGGTAGGCAGAGAGGGTACTGCTTCTCGACATAAGTTACCATTAGAGGTTAAGAGAGTTTGAACTTCTTTGGAAGTCAAACTGCTGACACCTTTTTTAGGTAAGGAACTTGCGAAGTAGGGATGTCACCTAGCATAGAGTAGGGACAGAATTAACTTGTTTATTCTCTTTTTGTAGATGACGCAACGGAACCACTTTGTGTCTATGCTTTTTAATCTGTTGATTCTTGAATTGATTTTAATTGTATTCTTCTGTAGACTGAGGTTCTTTAGGGAATTTATGTTCCTTTTAGTTCCTGTATACTTGTTGAATCTTATCCTGAGAGGATTGTATATGCAATTAATTCTGATTTTATATTAAATTTTTAAACTTTATCAGTCGTAAGTGGTTCTTCAGAGTTGCGTCAGTTTATGGGGTTTATTTAACCTATGCGGGGTTTGTCTTTTACTCAATGACAGAAAATAATCGATCCAAAATAGATGAATGAGATAGGTATCTAAGTGATCAGAAAAGGTATCAAAATCTCATTCCCCGCACTTGGTAACCGAAAGATCGCCCTTGCTGCCAGTTGGGATACAATCCTCACTGCATTGACCCACGCAGAAGAGTGCAGCACCCCCTTGCAAGCCCTCGTAGGTGACACACCTCCAGAGCGCTCCCCATAGAAGGGGGATCACGGAAGCGAGTAGCAGAGCGGAAGAGGGGTGAAAGATGTCAGCTTCCTAAACAAGCGTAGTCATGAGCGTGCCCCAGGCCCAGCTAATGATCGGCGCCAATACTTAAATAATAGACACCAGCACAGTTGCTCCCAGTGTTCTTAGGCTCCAGTCCCACAGTTCAGATCCTGTACCCGTTAGGTATTATTTTTGTCACAGTTGTCATTATTAACCCTCCTCCACAGTTAAGGGACACACCGTGCCCAACACGCACATAGTATAATTGCACAGCGTAAGTTGCAGAAGCGAAATTAACTGTAACGCCACAGAAACATACCCCAGGCAAAATGCCTGATGTAGTGTGAGACACATAAGTTGTCAAATAAGATGTATAATACACTGAGAAATCCTAAACACCTCGCTGGATACTGTTAGACAGAGATGGCATGAACACAGAATTGTCCCCTTCTATTGTTAGAAATCATAACATGGTGCAAGATCACGAATTAACGTGCGTTATACATGTGTTTAGTATGAAGAAAAACTCTCAATATCAACAGATGTTGCAAAATCATAACGCTTAAGTCCGACAGTTATAATTAACCTGTTAGATTACATAGTTGGGACACTTCTTTGATGCTGAACAAATACTGTATTCAATGCACCGGCTTGCCATATAACACGTTACCCGTTTGTAACTATAATTAATGATGCTTATTCTTTGCTTGTTTGCAATGAAACATAAGAAATCAATAAAAAAAGATTGAAACTGATGGGCGCATTATCACTGTCTGCGCCCGGCGCACCTCTTGAAAGGTGCGCTGAGCACAAACAGTGATAATGTGTAATACGGGCCCTGGTTGGGAGTAGTTTGATGTGATTAGGTTCACCTGTTGTGTATACTGTCATTGTTGGTATATGCTGTTTTTAGTTGGATATTTTATTTTTTCCTGTCTGTGCTTTGTGTGATTCATCGGTTCATTGTGGGAGCGTTTTAGAAATGAAAGTGGTGTGGAGCTTCATGGTGATGTCTGAGGGGAACTTGGCAGCCGGTGTGTGTGGCTGGCATCTGGCTGGCATTTGTGTGTGGACTGGCGTTTGGCTGTCAGTGTGTGGGTCGTGACAAGCAGCAAGTCACTATACACACACACATCAGCACCAAAACGCCATTTCACACATTCTGCAAGATTCCAGGCATTGTGATTGCTGTGATTGAACTGGCATCTGGCTGGTGGTGTATGCGAACTGGCATTTGGCAGGCAGTGCGTTTTGTGTGTGAGACGTACGAAAGATGTGTGAATGACCTTTGAAGCAGATGGTGCCTTGTCCTGGCTTTACAGCTCACAAGCTATGAGTCACTGGTTCAGTATTGGGAAATAATAATTAGTATTACCAGTAATTTCGATATTCTTATTTCTAGGCCAGGGACAGGCCTAGGTCTTAACGTCTATGCTACATTAGCATGACACCAGGGACAAATTAAAAGTCTGGCTCCCAGGTTCACATGCTGTCGGACACTCAGTTACACCCCTGTTTACCAATGAAGGGGACTTCCCCATACCAACAGTTGTTATATGCACTGTCAATACCTTCTGTTTCTGCTCTATGGGCCGCCTTTATAGGCTGACACTTAGGAGTAAGGGTCACTATGCCTTTTTTGTCTGTATTTAGGAAGTAAATGCTTTACATTCTGCCCAATCTGACTGGAGTGAGACAGACAGTCAATGTCCAACACTACTCCAGTCTGTTCATTACTCTCATATTCTACAGGGTCCTCAGCTTCACCATTTTATAGGTATACGTCTCACAAGTAGTACAACTGGTGGTATGTGGTGGTGTCTTGAAAAGTTAAGAGGGGAGAGAGAAAGAAGGTGAGAAAGGTGACAAAAATACATAGGAGAAGGGAGAGAAAGGGAAGTAAGTTGCAAAAGGCAGGAAGCAGTGAGAGAAGGGAAGGTAGTGAAAAGGGCGAAGGAAGAAGGATAAGCAAGGATGACACAAAAGAGGAAGTGCTAGGATAGGAAATAAAGCGAAAACTTAAGGTGAGGAAGGGAGGGGAGAGGGGAAGGCCAAACGGGGAGAAGAAAGGGAGAAGAAAGAGTTAAGAATGAGGGTGAAGCTGGAGAACGCAACCGTAAGGAGGGAACTGCGGAGAGGGGGATAAGGAGAAAGTCACAGAGATGTCACAGTTGGAGTGAGAAGGAAAGGGACTTACAGGAAGGGGGAGTAAGGGGAACTGAGGCACAAGAGGTGGCTGCAGAAAAGCAATAACATTTCATAAATTAATTTTTTCGAAAAGTTTCTTGGGGAAGACCACCCTCTCTATTCCCCTTTAAGAGAGTGTACTCACTCGCTGCAGTCACTCATCCTGGCCAGTAAGGGGGCTGGTATGACTACTTTTTAGGTTTTGCCTCGCCAAAAAGATGCGCTCTGCGCATCTTTTTCGCGCAGGCGAAAACCTGATGAGAACTGTAGTGTGGCTTTGGGTCGGCCCTCGTCATTCATTGGCTGGCTCCATAAATGGAGCCTAGCCATTGGATGAGGGGCCTGTCCGTCAATGCCGGACCAGACACGGGGGCGTTCCCGACATTCTTTGGCTTTTGCCGACGTCACGCGACGCCGGGAACGCCCCCGATTCTGGTCCGGCATTGCCGGCACCCGCCTTCCGTCGTCAGCGTCTCTCCTCCCCCTTTCCCGCCCCCTCCCGCTTGTTTCTTGGTGCCCGCCTTCCCGGCCGTCGAATCTGTTCCTTCGTGCTCCGTCTCTCCTCCCCCTTTCCCGCCCCCTCCCGCTTGTTTCCTCATGGCCGCCTTCCTCCTTCCCCGCCCCCGGAGCCCGGACACAGACTCAGCGCGGCGGCTGCACTCCACCCGGACCCGGCTCCTGGCCCCCTCACCCTACCGAAACGGTTCCAGCAGGTTTCTGGGGCCCAACACCCCCGTCCAGCAGGTAAGAACGGCACCCCGGGAGGGAGGCGGGGAAGAGACTCGACCCCACAAAACAAAAAAACCCTGTTTATTTATATGTAGCGTGAACGAAGCAGATCAGAAGTCAAATGATGCATTCTCTGATTTTAAACTCAATGGATTCTGCTCCGAACAAGCATCTTCTAAACCGTCCACGGCGAGGTTGAAAACCAGAGTTCCTGCTTGAGGCACGCACGGGAGGGAGGCTCGTGCGTTGCCTCTTAACGGATTGTTTTGGATAACAGCCCCTGACAGCACAGCGCTAATTCCTTCTGCTTTAAACGGGCGCTTTAGCTGGGCTGACATTTTATGCCGTCTCGGGAGATTCCATTTGACATTTTAAAGGGCTTCCAAGCATTTTATAATACCCTAAAATCTGGTTTTCATAAACCATTCTGCAGAAATTGTTAACATAAGGAATCGCCTTTTTACTGTTTTGGCCCCAGAACAGCCTGATAGGGGGACATCTTTTTCCGATTAAATGTACAGTAGTTCGACCGCAATGTGCAAATTCACTGCAGATCTGGCGGAGGTGACAGACAGTGCAGCTCGGCGCGAGCGCTTTGCTGTTTTACTGCGCTTAGAAGCAGGAGCGGCAGATCTGACGAGAGTAATGGCCGGGGCTTTGCCGAGCGGCTCCCACCAGCTTTTCACCTTCACTCCCCTCCGATGGAGATGCGCGCCCGGCGCTTCTTTCCCTGACAGACGTGCCACAGAGGTCTTCTTTGATTTGGGAAAGGACAGTCGTTTGAAGCCGGCGGGGTGCACTCTGCTGGCGGATGTGCGCTCAGTGGCTGCAGCCAGCCCTCCTGCCAGGGTTCGAGTTTGTGCGTCTGACAGAAAATTGCAGTTTCTTTCCTTCATCACTCTGGTCTCCGTTGTTCCCACCCCCTCTCCTGCTCGCAGCGTCTCCCGTCCCCGTTGATGGCCGCGCAGGTGGCCTCGGCCGCAGCCCCCCCTTCAGGCCTCGGCAGTCCCCCGGAGCTCCCCCGGAGCCTATCAGCCTGGTGGTTATGGTGCGCCCTACCGAGAGCCCCCAGAATCTTACTACCCGGCATACCCTCCCTATCCAGGCCGGGCCTACCCGCCCTACCCTCGCGCTAAGCCCTACCCTGGAGGCCCCCAGCGCTTCCTAGGGGGCTCTCCCACCGCCACCCCGACTCTGAACCAGTTGCTGACCGCGCCCGCCCGCGCTTACCCCGGCTACCCTCCCGAAGGTCCTGACGGAGCCCCGGCCCCGCAATATGGAGGTCCACCTGGAGCTGGAGGCTGGGGGGCCGCACAGCAGAGAGGACACCATGGACCTGCCAATCCCGGCAGCAGCGGGCAGCCCTTGCCCAGGACTCCGCAGGTAAGAGAACTGGAAAGTGGGGCAAAACATGCGATTTATAGAGCCCTGTGCTTCCAAGGGAAGGTATGGTTGGCAAGAGGAACGGGGGTGGGAGGTGGTATGGAACAATGGGACGAAGCATTTTATAGTTATTTTTTTTTAATGTAAAATAAGAAGTTACAAGATAAAAGCTCCTTGCAATACGGAATTTTTTCCAAACAAAAGTTGTCCTGGCTGCGTTGTCCGACCTCGCTGTTGCTGCTCGCAGCTGGGCGGAAGTGCGTCGGGTTGCAGCGGGTTTTTCGGATGCTGCAGCGCTTTGTAGCTCTGCTCGGATAGAGCGGCGGCTGTTCTCTCCCTGAGCATTGGCAGGTGGAGCAATTTTTGCCAAGGTTATGGATCGGTATCTGCTGTTCCTCACTTGGGAGAGTAGACCAGAGCCCGGGATTGCCACCAGTGGAGGTCTGTTTTGGAAATGTTTTTTTATACTGCATGAACACGTTCGATAAAATACGCTCATTCTCCTCGTGTGATGTAGGTCAATGTCCTCTCTCTTTTGGTCTTCCTGTCTTTGAGATCACTGAACGAAAAATTCACTTGCTGTTCTCCACAATCTAAGGGAAGGCAGGGCACTCCGTTCTTATATTAGTATCATGGGCTTCCCAGGAGTTAACTAACTATACGAGCAGTTCTTTGTCCATCTTTGTGTATTTGCTGCTGTATGTGTATTCTGTTGCAGTGTCTCTATGTGCCTGTCCTTTTATTTGTATGACTGTCGGAATGTGTCTCTATGTGCCAGTTTGTGGATTGTGCCTGCTTGATTTTATATTTCTGTGTCCATTTGTTGGCGTTTCTCTGTGCCTGTCTTTCCTTGACTTTGTGCCTTTCCCCAGTGTGTGTCTGCCTCTTCGTGTTTTTGTGTGCCTGTCCGATCGCGTGTCTCTGTGCCGTTTTCTGTCGGTACCTGACATGAAGTATTTCCCTGAGCCCAAGGTTGTGCTTGGCGATGTGCGGGTTGGCCTGTTGTCCGTTTACCAGGATACTTATTTTACCTATCTTATAATGTGCGCAAGAATTTATGTATATATTGTGTGCGGCAATTTTGGGTCTATCGTGTGAACGAGTTGTGGTGTACTCGGGTCTACTGATCTTGTTTGTCGCTTCTTGTCTGGCTACATGTGTCATTTAATTTCTTCATATATTCTTGCGAGCATGTTGGGCTGCATTGTTCCTTATGCTGTGTGCACAAACCATGCTTCCAGGTGTTTGTGAGGTTGTCTTTCTGTCTGAGTGTAACTGACTCTGTTGTGGACTGTGGTATGCATGCGAGTCTGTCTCTGTATTAGTTGAAGCTTGTTGTTTTAGATTTTGATTCCTGAATGCGACACAAGTACACGGATCTCAGCGGGCTGAGTTCTGAGATTTCCCAGTTGATAACTAGTGATTGTGGAACGGTGAAACCAGCTATTACCAGCGAGTTTGGGTGAACTGTTTGGTAAGTAGCGCTCAGGACTTTAGGGATACCCGGGGAAAATGAAATAATGATTACCCCTTTAGGGAACCTGGGTTTGCCATCCTGGCTTTGACGAATGTGCGGTTCTGATTCGAGGCACATGTTTGTTTTTATCTGTCCCTCTTACAGAATTTGTCCCCATGTGACTCTCCTTCATGAGTTTGACAACTCACCGTTGCCTTTGAGTCATGCCCTAAACCCAGGAAGCTGATACAGTGAGTGCAGATAGTGCTTACTCTGTGAGAAGAGGTGCCGAGCCTCTGAATACTGTTTTTGAGAACCGAAGGGCTAGTTGGGGTTATGTGCCTTAGCTCCTGACATCTTCCTTAACCTGGTTCACGTTGTTGTATGTGATCCCCTGTCACATAATTCGTTGCTCCACTGTCACATAATTATTTGCTCCCCTGTGATGCTGTGTGTGTGTGTGATGCTGTGTGTGTGTGTGATGCTGTGTGTGTGATGCTGTGTGTGTGTGTGTGATGCTGTGTGTGTGTGTGATGCTGTGTGTGTGTGTGTGTGTGTGTGATGCTGTGTGTGTGTGTGTGATGCTGTATGTGTGTGTGATGCTGTGTGTGTGTGTGATGCTGTGTGTGTGTGATATGCTGTGTGTGTGTGATGCTGTGTGTGTGTGTGATGCTGTGTGTGTGTGTGTGTGTGATGCTGTGTGTGTGTGATGCTGTGTGTGTGTGTGATGCTGTGTGTGTGTGATGCTGTGTGTGTGTTGTGTGTGTGTGTTGCTGTGTGTGTGTGTGTGTGTGATGCTATGAGTGTGTGTGTGTGTGATGCTGTGTGTGTGTGTGTGTGTGATGCTGTGTGTGTGTTGCGGTGTGTGTGTGTGTTGCTGTGTGTGTGTGTGTGATGCTGTGTGTGTGTGTGTGATTGTGTGTGTGTGTGTGTGTGATGCTGTTTGTGTGTAGGGCTGTGTGTGTGTGGGGGTGGGCTCTGTGTGTGGCTCTGTGTGCGTGTGGCTGTGTGTGTGTGTGTGTGGGGGGGTGTGGGTGCAAATGCAATAGGTCTCGCATTTGCAAAAGATTAAGCTATTGGCATTGTAAATGACCATGCCATTTATTTATCTGTTTTCAAAACTAACACATAAATAAACAATTTGTCATTTAAAGTGCCAATAGCTCTAACTTTGTCAAAGGCAAAACCGTTGCATTGTACTTGGTATCGAATCCAACAGCGGCCATGATGCTATGGAAAGAAAGGACAAAGCATATTGACCCACTGTTGACACTATGGAAAGAATGGAGGAAGTATCAAAAAAAGACAGGTGGAGCATAAGAACCGAGCTAGGGGATGCTCATCCATGAAAAAGGAGACTGCTGTTCTTTCCATGCCCTCAGAAAGTTCTCTTTGGCCACAGCCCCCTAGATTTGAAATGGCTTGCTACCTAACATTTTCAGAACAAAGAAAGGGGTGTGGCAGTTATTTTGATGAGGAGAAAAGTTAATGGGCCAGAAGGTGTGTGTGTGGGGGGGCTCTGTGTGGGTGTGTGTGGGGGGCTTTGTGTGGCTGTGTGTGGGGGGGCTCTGTGTGGGTGTGTGTGTGGGGGGGGGTTGTGTGTGTTGGGGGGGCTCTCTGTGGGTGTTGGTGTGTGTCATTTGCGAGAGATAAAGCTAGTGGCATTGTAAATGACAATGCCATTTATTTATGTTAAAAAAAACAAATAAAAATAATGTCAAGAGCAATGCCAATCGCTCTAACTTTAACAAAGGCAAAACCATTGCATTGTAAATGCTTGTTTTAGGGCTGCTTTTGGTTCTCAGTCTGGTAGTAGACAGCTGTTTATATTGTATGTTTTTAATCAGTTAATAGAAGTTATAGTTTGCTATCGGTTGGATAATTTTCTTTCTAATTGTGTATGTTGATTTACACCACTTTCTTGCTCCCCCCCCCAAAAAAAATGTCAATACAGGCCTGGAATTTCTATTGATGCTTGGACGTCTAGGTGGTCTGTGATTTCCCTTGTATCCATGCTGGTCGAGCTCTGTCGTACACTGTATGCATCGGTTTCTGGGACTCAAAGGGACGTTTGATGCTTTAATTAATGAGCGTTCTTGGTTGGCTACGGAGGCTGGGCTGGGCTGGCCTGTCCTGTCCTGTCCTTCAACGATGACCACGCGCTGCGCTGTTCAGTGAGCCTGCTGTGCTGATCCTTGGCGGCGGTGGCGGCGCGCGCTCTGCGCCTCGGCGTGCATGTACAACACATACAGTCAAAATGATTGGCTCTTCAAGGGGCCGGGCCGCAAACCGCGAACGACGCCGGGCACATCATAGGAAGAGCATTCCTCTCACGCGCCCTCACCAGGAGATTATTAACTGCTGCCCAACAATATACGACTAATTTATTTTTACGACTCCCAGGGTGTGAATGCCCATAACACTGAGCATTAATTTCCGACGGGCCGCTTCAATGGCTTTTAATGTCGCTCGTCGGAGCCTGCGAAAATCAATCCCGCCGTCGCCGCGCGGCAATAACTGGCGCACGTCTTCTGCGTTCAGAGCCGCGGGATGTGCGAGGCAAACAAATAGTGCTATTGTATCCCGCTCGCTGGCCCGTGGGCATGCACCGCTATTCGGAGAGGTCAAAAGAAGACATTCTTACACTGACCCATGGCGCCAGAGAAATGCCCCCTCGCTAGTGGAGGTTTATGCGCGTTTGAGGCAATGGTAGTTACTCAAATGCAAAGTATGCTTAGTAAAACATAAAACCGATGTACAAAAAGTTAAAAGTGACAATGTCATTAATTGATAAAGTTGAAACCCACTAACCTTCAGCTCAAAATAAATTCAAAATTGCCTATTGTTGAGGTTTTAATACCAACTGGGTCTACCATGTGATGTGAGCAACGCACTGTGTGCGGAATATTGCTGTATTGTAACATCATTTACATATCTCTAACTACCCTCGCTAGCTCGTTGCACATATGGAGGGCACGCCAAATAAAATACTGGAAATAAACCCTGTGTGTGTTATTGGGTGGCGCGGCAGCAGCAAGATACTCCGGGTTTTAAGTGGGGGCCGGGTCCTGCCGGTGCTCAGCAAAGGCAGTTCTATAAAGCAGGTGCTAATACGGGTCCCTATGGGGCTCTCCGTTTTTGCCCTCACCCTCAGGAAGAGAAAACTACATCTTAATACTGCAGCAGCACCACACGTCACAGCCTTTGATGTAACTTCAAAAAGACTATTTATAGTACTTTCACACTCTCATCATTTCAGAACGGAGGCATTTTCAATATTCTACACAACGAAGACGTAGTTGTTGCTTATTTATCTTATGCAACTAACAACCATTGACAAAGCCAATAGTCCTGGCTTGTTGTAGGTGTGTTACTTGTTCTATTATATATCTGGATGCAATGACAGAAGCAGCAAAATACCAGTGGGGCAGCACACTATGGTAAGCACAGATATTTAAAGCAATTGTTTTTAATCCACGCCCTTAATTATATCGACCACGCCCCTTGGAAAGACTCGACCACGTCTCTTTGAAAGACTAAACCCCAACACAGTTTTTTCATGCCACTTATAGCCCTGAAGATACTGCAGATGAGTACTGATATTAGGTGAAACCAAGCAAACAATATTGCAGCCACACCTCAGGAGACGAAGACTAAAATGCAGAGCTGGAAATTGAAACAAGCATTGGAAATGCAATAGGTCTCGCATTAGGAAAGTGTGAGCGATTGGTATTGTAAATGACACTTTTTTTATTTATGTGTTGCTTTTGAAAATATATAATTTAATAGCTTCGTCAGTTACAATGTCAATAGTTTTAACTTTCGCAAATGTGACACCTATAGCATTTGTAATGCAATGTGTGTTGTATTTACGTGACTTACATGTATTGATATTACAAATAACAATGGCTTTTAATTTTGTAAATAATTAATACTTAAATTAAAAAAATTGTAATTTATAATGGCAATAGCTTAAACGTTTGTCAATAAATTTTGTGAAGATTATGTTCAGTGTATTTTATTGTGACGAAAATCCAAGAAGATTGCATTTGCACCTACACACACACAGAGCCACACACACACACACATAGATGTGGTGGTGGTGGATCTGGGGGATATGGTGGTGGTGGATGTGGTGGTGGTGGTGATGGTGGATGTGGTGGTGGTGGATGTGGTGGGGGTGGATGTGGTGTTGGTGGATGTGGTGGTGGTGGTGGATGTGGTGGAGGTGGTGGATGTGGTGGTGGTAGTGATGGTGGTGGATGAGGTGGTGGATGTGGTGGTGGTGGTGGATGTGGTGGAGGTGGTGATGGATGTGGTGGTGATGGATGTGGTGGTGGTGGATGTGGTGGTGGTGGTGGATGTGGTGGTGGTAGTGATGGTGGTGGATGAGGTGGTGGATGTGGTGGTGGTGGTGGATGTGGTGGAAGTGGTGGTGGATGTGGTGGTGGTGGATGTGGTGGTGGTGGATGTGGTGGTGGATGAAAAGGTGGCGCATAATTGGTTTCATTCACAATGTACCATATAATTTGCTTTTCAAAGCCACATAATAGCGCTGTCGGATAATTCGGCCCGGAGTTGCAGCATTTTGTCAGTCTCCTCCCCACCCTGCGGGTCATCAATGACATTGTTCAGTACCGGGATGTGGCCGAAAACAACTGACAGTGATTGAGGGGAGACGGGGGGCGGCATGTGGCCAATTTGTTCAAAAGAGAAGAAAGGGTAAGCTAGAGCAGTGCAGGGTGCGCAGAGTATACGTGCTGGAGAGAGACTCAGTGCTCAAAGTGCTGGTCGGGGTGAGGGGGGCTGGAGATGTGGTGACAGAGGGGAAGGGTGGGTGAAGGAGCGCGAGCTAGTGCTGGAGAGAGTGGCTGGAGGGGGAATAGAGGTGTTGGAGATGTGGAAGAGAGAAAAAACAGCAAGCTACTCCTGGATGGCGGGCGTGGGAGGGGGGGTGGTGCTGAAGGATGGGGGGAGGTAATCGAAGAACAGGGCGAGAGAAAAAAAATCAAAGTAAGTGCAAAAAAATTGAGAGGAGAAAATACCATTACCGGAGAAAGGAAAGGCTACAGTCTGAACCCGTGCTCAAGGGGGGTGGGGAGGGTGTCAGTGGTGAAGGGGAAAGGGAGATTGGAGTGTGCTGGAGGATGGGGGGAGGTAATCGAAGAACAGGGCGAGAGAAAAAAAATCAAAGTAAGTGCAAAAAAATTGAGAGGAGAAAATACCATTACCGGAGAAAGGAAAGGCTACAGTCTGAACCCGTGCTCAAGGGGGGTGGGGAGGGGGTCAGTGGTGAAGGGGAAAGGGAGATTGGAGTCAGTGCCGGGGAGGGTGAAAGATAGGCGGGAGCAAGGATCCATGCATACTGAAATATAGGTGGCATGAACGAAGAAAAAAATTAACAACAATCTATCTTTTATTAAATTAAGCTGCTCGGAATGTTAAACCCTATTATCCACTACCACAAAGGCTGTACCGCTCCCTCCAGCTCCTGAGAAACATTTGAACACCAAAGATCCAGCCTGCAGGCCAGCCACGCCCTTTACCCACCACAAGAGCAAAGAGAACTAGTACAATTGCACAACTCCACAGCTTCAGAAGTGGGAGAGCGGAGAGAACAGGAGCAGCTTTTTCGGAATTTACCTCATGTTTTTATTTGTCCATTGTAGTTGCTTTGTGCGGCAAGAGCTACTTAATTTAAAAACAAACATTCCAATTATAGAAATATAAATGCCCCTTTTGGTTGCAACGCTAGCATTGCGACATAAGTATAGTTTTTGGTAGAGATTTAAAAGTATGTACGCAGCGATGAAAAAGTTCCACATAAAGCAGGGCGGTATCACAGAGCACATGAGCGCTTGTCAGCATTTCCTGCAAAATCACAGCTGTTTTGGAGAGTGCTGGTTCAAAATGTTAAATAAAATAGAAGAGCCTTTCCTCGTCCTTCCTGGCTAACACAGGACAAACAACAGTTATATGCCTCTTGCTCCACCCAACGCATGTTCCACTTTTAAGCCCCTGTAGTGAAATTTCAAACATGCAGTCGATTGAATTAAATCCCCACCTTCAATGAAGGAGAAATGCGAGTCACGGGCGGAGGCCGGCCGTGAAAAAAATGCAGCGCTCCTGAAACTGAAAGCACAAAATCACAGCTGTTTTGGAGAGTGCTGGTTCAAAATGTTAAAGAAAATAGAAGAGCCTTTCCTCGTCCTTCCTGGCTAACACAGGACAAACAACAGTTATATGCCTCTTGCTCCACCCAACGCATGTTCCACTTTTAAGCCCCTGTCGTGAAATTTCAAACATGCAGTCGATTGAATTAAATCCCCACCTTCAATGAAGGAGAAATGCGAGTCGGGGGGGGGAGGAGAAATGCGACACGGTGGGCAGGGGAGGGGGCGGAGCGGGTAAAAAAAAACAACAAGACGGAGGGAAGGCAGAGAAGGGGAGGGGGAGGAGAAATGCGACACGGCGGGCAGGGGAGGGGGCGGAGCGGGGAGAGGGTGTGAAAGCAGCAGGGGCCTGGAGTGCGGCTGAGGGAACTGAAGAAATGCGACACGGCAGGCAGGGGAGGGGGCGGAGCGGGGGTGTGGGAGGAGTGCGCCTGAGGGAAAATACATGCAACGCAGGCGGCTGGGGGCATGTGCACGCGCTTTTAAGCTCAATGCGCATGCGCATTGAGCTTGAATTTCACGGGCACTGCAAGGAATCGCCACGATTCCTTGCAAGTTGGTTAAAGTCTGTTTAAGCCCCCATAGTCTCGCAAGCTCGATGCGCATGCGCATCGACAGGCGAGACCTAAAAAATGTGTTTGAGATCCCGTGCATTGAGATTAGGAGGGATGAAACAGAGAGGGCACAGAGTCATGAGATGGAGTCCTGTGAAGCGGAAACCAACAGCCAGCTGAGCATATGCATGTATGCAGGGCTCGAGTCGGGGTACCACGCAGTTGGACGGCGTCCCCCACTTATTTTCCGAGGAGCTCTGTGCAGAGTAGGAAAATTATTCAGGCTAATTATTACTAACAAGTAATTGAAGCTTTACCACTTAATTCTCTCTCATTCAGAATGCTGCTCACGCACTGGCTTCTCTGATGCAATCACATCTAAGGGGTGAGCGAGGGCAGGCAATGAGTCTGATTGTGCAAGCCACCTTTCGTGACGTCACTTCCTGTCGTGACGTCAGCGTCCCCCCACTTATTTATTTATTTATTTTTTTTAAATTTATAACATTTTTATTTTGCAAGGTTTTAAGTAGAAAAAAGGGAGGAAAAAAAGGACAAGAAAAGAAGGAGAATGAGAATAAAGGAACAGGCGACATTCCGCCATATAACCCCACACAGGGGGTGCTGGAGAACATTACTGCAAAGAAAAAGACCAAAATTACAGCAAAAAGGACGGCAATTAGCGGTGTCAAAAGCAATGCAAGTGTCATTGTTCGCCAATCTCCATCGATCGGGAGGTGCACCCATGTCTCAGTAGCTAGTTCAAGGTTCTCAGAAGTAAAGGGTGCCCCAATCATGATCACTATCATAGAGGAAGGCCGTACCATCCGTCTTCATATGCGATTTGTGTCGCAACCAAAAGAAGATCAACAATCCCAACTCAACACCCCACCCACCCCACTTCCCCCCCACCCCGCCCTGTCCCAAGTGGTGGCGACCATCACGCATTCAGAACATCATCATACAGAAAGGCGATTAAATTTGGAAGAGGTGTAGCGCACAAAGCGCTGAGGGGCAAACTGCTGAAAGCAAACCTCGAGACAAAAACCTAACCAAAGGTCCCCAGTTGACCATGAAGTTTTTAAATTTCCCCAGAAAGATATCTGAAAGTCTCTCCATACTCAGTAGCCGTCACAGCCGTGGATGCCATAAAGAAATGGCCGGAGCTGTCGGGCTTTTCCAAACGGCTGCCAAAGTCAATTTGGCCGCCCCCAGGCACAGCCACATAATGCGTTTATCAGCTCTCGTTTGATGTTCAAGCTGCGGATCTCTAAGTCCCAACAGGACAAATACCATTGAATCTGGGATTGGGTAACCCATCACATCCTTGATGTGGGAGAGGATCTCGGACCAGAATGGCCGGATGGTAGGGCAATCCCACTAGATGTGGCTGAAGTCACCCAACATCCCGCAGCCTCGCCAACACTTATCCGAGCACGTCGGAAATATCCGATGTAATTTGGATGGATACAGATACCAATCAAATATAAGCTTCATATGAGCCTCTCTAAGATCTGTGGAATGGTTATGTGCCGCCACATCTCGCCAGAGGCTCCTCCATTCGGTGTCAGAAATGTCCCTCCCTAATGTACTCTCCCAGTGGTCCATATATCGAGGTCGGGGGGACACCGCTGTGTCTAGTAGCAACCCATAAAGGAAGGAGATCGTCCCCTTCATGGTGGACGTGCGAAGAATAAAGGTTTCAAACTTCGTCAATGGTCTAGTAGCAGCATCCACCACCCCAGGTGACGTCGCCCAGTGGAGGAGCTGAAGATGACGAAAGCGCTCAGTAGGCATAACACCATAGTCCCTCATACAATTATGGAAGGTAAGAGGCGTCGTACCGTGAAACAGGTGGGTGAGGGCCCTACAACCACCCTCTCTCCAGACAACAAAGGGTCCATCCGTCAATGCCGGAGGAAAGGCCGGGTTGAAATGGATAGGAGTAAATGGGGACGGGAATGTGGTCCATCGATCGTCGCCACTGACCGTGTCCCAGATTTTCAACACCGTGCTGGTGGGGGTGCTAATATACGCGTTTCTGGGTCGGTCCGCCTTAGGTTTCCAGGCTAGGTCCCAGATGGATCTTCCGGCCACACTCCGATCCATATGGAGCCAGTGCTTCTCTGAAAGCTGTTGGGACCATTCTACCAGTACTCTTAATTGGGCAGCCTTATAATACAAGTGCATGTCCGGGAACCCCACCCCTCCTTCCACCCGCGGACGTCGAAGAACCGCATAAGAGAGTCGCGCCCGACCGCCTTGCCAAACAAATTTCAACATCAAGGTCTTAAGCCGGCGGAAATAATCCACGTATGGATGCATTACATCTATCTATCATTGGAAGAACAAATGTTTTGAAAATGACAATGCTGCCTGTGAGACTTGGCCCTTTCCCCAGAAATTTTTCGCTTTTTATCCCCTGTTAATTTAGAATGCCCCTATTGAAACAACAGTGTGTAGGCCTTGTGTGGTGGAGAAGGGCCTGTGTAGTGTAAAACTAGTGTTAAAGTACAGGTACTTCCTACCCCTAACATGGCCGCCACAGTCCACTGCTGCAGCAGCGTGGTTTAGTGGGCGCATTCTAGTAGCCATGGGCTGGCTGGAACCCTCAGGCAATGTATCCATCTTAGCCTGCCAGCCTGTCCACAGGTAGAATGGTGGAACCTCCTGGAAGCCTCTGGAACCTTCTGGGAGAGGTGAGGTGACACCAACTGCCACTACCAACTGTCAACTGGCACTATAAAAGGAAAGGGAGGGAACTTTCCTGAGGAGAGAAGCTGAGGGGAAGACCTGGGGAAGTACCTACGCAGGAGGATAGGCAGTGGGGGTCAGGGCAGGGTCTTATGATGCTGGAATGACAGGGCCTAGTGTGCTGCTTTACAAGTGTTGAGGTATCCTGTTCCCCCCCCCCACTGACCTAGCCCCGCGGCAGGGAACCCCCAGGGACCACTTGAGGGGATTGGCTGAGGAGATCTAACACCAGCCATCAACTTAACCCCCTTCAAGGAATAAGAAACCAAAGGAAACAAGAAACCAACTGCTATTTACAAGGGCGCAAGAAACAGCTGCGCCAAGAAGAAATCAAGTAACCAAGAAACTTACAAAGGCGCAAGGAACATAAAGCGCCAAGAAGAGACTGAATCACCACAGGACATTTGAAGAACCACCCAGGTATTGGCGCTGTGTTGCTCCCTGTGCCCCCTGACGCCACCTGGGGTCCCTGCGCTAACCTACCGCTGCTGTGTGGCATGTCCTGTGAGCTGCCTCTATTTTAAAGCAACTGCTGATGAAGCGCCAACCTAGAAACTGCCTAAGCGCTACATTGCCCTCCAAGCGCTTAACTGGTGAAGAATTGCTGTGTCCTGTGGGAGCGCTGGGAATTGCCTGCAGGGCTGTGGAAGTTGCCCCCTGTAAAGCGCTGTGGAAGTTGCCCCCTGTAAAGCGCTGTGAAGTGCCCCAAGTGCTGGACTGCCCTATGTGGTGTCCTAGTTGAAGCGCTGGGAAGTTGAGAGACTGTTGCCTGGCGCTGTGTTTGAAAGCGCTTCTGTGCCCAGGATTACTTCCACTGGTGTGAACGCTGAGGCTGTGAGGAGCGCTGTTGTAATTGCCCCCTTCGGAAGCGCTGTGGCTTGAAGCGCTGCTGGTCCACAAGCGCCGTGAAACCCCCCTCCACGCACTTACCTGAGGCGCCGAAGAATCTCCACACGCCCGGTGTCAAGTGTCAGCATTTTGACCCTCCTTGGCGGCCCCCGTGTGCAGGAGAGGGTCGCGGGAAGCTTACACCGGCCGCGCCTGGCCTGCCGGACCGGCCCGACCCTCGAGTGAGGTTGCACCCGTACAGTGTCCCCCTCGGATGCCAGGAGAGGGCCGCCGCATCCAGCGCAAGTCATTAGGCCGTGCCAGGCCTTGAAGTCTGAGACGCCGATCACGTGACGGGGGCGCCGCGTCTCTAGCCGCGCCCCCGCTTTCCTCATCTCCGGATTGGTCCGCCGAGCCTCCCAGTTCCCGGCCCGAGACCCGGGGAAAGCCCGGCCGGGCCCAGCACTCATCGCGAAGAGGGGCTGTGGAGCCCAGCTCCCTCCGATTTGTCCCACCTGCCGGCGCCGGCTCAGAAGGAGCCTGTGTGCCCCCACCTGCCAGCACCGGCCCCTGGAAGGCCGGAAATCGAGCGAGAGGCCTGCCAGAGGGCCTACTCGTCCCCCAAGCACGAGGAGCTCCGCAAGGGGCCTGATAGGCCCGGAGTCCACAAGGTAAAGCCCTGGGAGGGAAGGAGGCCCCGGAATTGGTCTGTTCTTAAAGAAAAACTGGAGACTGGGTCCCGTTGACCCTGATTAATTACAGAAGCCTTCCGGCATGGGGATTGGGCCCACGAAGGTCACTGTGGGTCCTCTGCTGTGGAAACGTTTACTCTTACAGTAAAATAATTATTTAATTGGGCTGCATTGTTGATGAATGTTTTTCCCCTGCCTTATGGGAATGTTCCCTGATTAATAGGAGCAATTTACTGCTCATTTATGCACCAGCCGATGTGTAGTTGCCTAATGCCAGGTTGGAAGTGATGTAATGCCTATTTGAAGCCTGATGCAGGGCTTTTAGGGTGCTAAGGAAATACTTGGGGCCTATTGAAATACTGGGTACTGGCTAATTAAATGTCACTCCTGCCTAGGGCAATGCCTTTAGAAATGTCCTAACTTCTGCCTAGAGAACTGTTATTTCTAGCTAAATGCCTTAGTGAATGCCCAATGTAAGGTTCATTCAAATACGCTTTGCGTAATGCTCTAGGTAATGGAATGGTTATTCCTCCCAAGTGAAACTGGTAATTAACTGTCTGGTTAGTTTATGACTAATGAAATGTTCTGCCTTTACTCTCATGACATGTATATTACTGCCTAAGGCACTGTTATCTGAATGCTGTTGCTACCTCAGGAAATGTTTATACTACATAATTACATGGTTCCTGGGTCATATGTCATGCATACTCCTGCCTAATGCAATGGTTCCCAAAGACCTCTAGGTATATAAGGAGATGGTTACTCCCATTTGAGGAGAAGTTTATTCCTGATTAATAGGGATAGCGCACTGCTATTCCAGCCTCAGGTGTTGTGATAGTTTACCCTAGTTAAAAGAAAGGTTTATTCTTACCTGATGAAATGGGTAATGCTGGTTAAATGAAATGTTTTCTTCCACGTAGTGCTAAATTTACTAGAAGCCTACAGTGATTTATTTACAGGTTGCTGTTCTGAAATGCTCAGCTTTGTTGGGGAGTAAAAAGTAGAAATCTACTGTTATTTATTGAAATGCTTTCTGTTATAACTTCTTAATGTACTTGATGCAGGTGTTGACCAGGAGCAAGGCATAGGTCAGGCCTGTGTTATACTAAACATGTATTTATTCAATATTTAATATTTATGGAACATCTAATATTTATTATTTATTCATCCAGTATTTATTGCCAAGTGTTCTCAC
The DNA here is from genome assembly GCF_964263255.1 of Lissotriton vulgaris. NCBI lineage: Eukaryota > Metazoa > Chordata > Amphibia > Caudata > Salamandridae > Lissotriton > Lissotriton vulgaris. Next base: position 506,226,256 of record NC_141700.1, on the reverse strand, counting down.
ACATGTATTTTAATGGAAAGCTAATAAGCTGATTTTATGATGAATTCCTAATACCCTGATCCTGCTCTATCTTAATAAAGTTAACTTGAGTTTTTACACAAGCTCACTGGAGTGGCGTCCCTAATTGCGTGCTCATGTTTCTGACTCAGTGGTTGCGTGTGCTGCATGGTTGCTTTACACATAAGCTTTCGGATGCCTACCCGCTCGTGCCATGCTACCCTAGGGGACTGGTGACCCCAGTTCCAACATATTGGTGTCGAGCGGTGGGATCCAGGACTTGTGACCATGCAACACCCTCCATTGGGACAGGGTGCACAGCAATTGGGCTGCACAATTATTGTGTGTAAGCCAAAGTAATTGACCCCTCCATTGTCTAGCCTGTAGAGTGTATCAAGATCTGTTAGACCTAATCCTGTCACCCACGTCCTGGTATCTTTTCCCAGATTTATCTGAGTCCCCACCTGGCATACTGGAGTGTTGTCAGGGGATGGGGGTGCCTGTTGGGCGGAGGGAAGAAGGAACTCCGTACCACTTTGGGGGCACGGGTAGGAGCCCACCCAGAGGGGAGAGGGGATGGGGAACAGGAGGGGCAGGTCACACCCAGGGAGGCGGGCACACCAGAAGACCCAGGCCTACTCAAAATTGTTGTGTCTGACAATGTGCTACCGGGAGGATGTTCTGGGGCAAGGAGTAGAGTAACTGGGGGGGCGCCTCGTCTAAGATGATAGAGCATGAGAGGGAGAGTGAGAGCCTTGCAATGGATGAAGGGAAGCTGGTGCACAGGCTCCAGCTAACAGAGTTAGAGCTGAAGGCCTTGGAATTATGTGTACCCGGTGCTTCCATGGTGGCAGCGTACCCGAGGTTCGGAGTTTAGACCAGTCACAGAGTGTAGGACCTGGACTGGGGTTTCAGGATCAGGAATTGCCTGACCTGGCGGGAGGAATCTCTGTATTCAGAGTTCCTCCGGTTGTGACTTCCAGGGGTACCTATCCGGGGAGGAGGGTGCGGAACCCTGGGAGGGGGTGCAGAGGGAGGAAGGACTCTCCTCTGGCACCGGTCCAGCCACAGGGCGCAGATCCTGGGTTGGGTGGCTAGGTTCAGGGGTTGCCTGACCTGGCGGGAGGAATCTCTGTATTCAGAGTTCCTCCGGTTGTAACTTCCAGGGGTACCTATCCGGGGAGGAGGGTGCGGAACCCTGGGAGGGGGTGCAGAGGGAGGAAGGACTCTCCTCTGGCACCGGTCCAGCCACAGGGCGCAGATCCTGGGTTGGGTGGCTAGGTTCAGGGGTTGCCTGACCTGGCGGGAGGAATCTCTGTATTCAGAGTTCCTCCGGTTGTGACTTCCAGGGGTACCTATCCGGGGAGGAGGGTGCGGAACCCTGGAGGGGGTGCAGAGGGAGGAAGGACTCTCCTCTGGCACCGGTCCAGCCACAGGGCGCAGATCCTGGGTTGGGTGGCTAGGTTCAGGGGTTGCCTGACCTGGCGGGAGGAATCTCTGTATTCAGAGTTCCTCCGGTTGTGACTTCCAGGGGAACCTATCCGGGGAGGAGGGTGCGGAACCCTGGAAGGGGGGTGCAGAGGGAGGGAGGACTCTCCTCTGGCACCGGTCCAGCCACGGGGTTAAGATCCTGGGTTGGGTGGCCAGGTTCAGGGGTTGCCTGACCTGGCGGGAGGAATCTCTGTATTCAGAGTTCCTCCGGTTGTGACTCTCAGGGGTACTACTCCAGGTGGGAGGGTGCGGAACCCTGGGAGGGGGTGCAGAAGGAGGGAGGACTCTCCTCTGGCACCGGTCCAGCCACGGGGTTAAGATCCTGGGTTGGGTGGCCAGGTTCAGGGGTTGCCTGACCTGGCGGAAGGAATCTCTGTATTCAGAGTTCCCCCGGTTGTGACTCTCAGGGGTACTACTCCAGATGGGAGGGTGCGGAACCCTGGGAGGGGGTGCAGGGAGAGGTAGGTCTCGCCCCTGTCACCAATTCAACTTAAGGGTTTAGACCCTAGGTTGAGGAGGAGAGTGGAAAAAGGTACCACGGGCCTGGGGCGACTGCCCCCCACTCTGAGAGAGTAAGGGCCAGAGACATCTGGATTGGAGGTCTGTCCTGGCCGCATCCCACTAGGAACACCAGTGGGGTGGTTGGATTAGCGAGGATGTCATGGTGGTATTGGGCCTGCGTCCACCTTTTTCCGCCCCAAGCAGGGAAGCCCGTCAAGGGAATGATCAGTCTACCCTGGCTTTTGGCTGGGGGGGAGATGTGTGAGACTTGGCCCTTTCCCCAGAAATTTTTCGCTTTTTATCCCCTGTTAATTTAGAATGCCCCTATTGAAACAACAGTGTGTAGGCCTTGTGTGGTGGAGAAGGGCCTGTGTAGTGTAAAACTAGTGTTAAAGTACAGGTACTTCCTACCCCTAACATGGCCGCCACAGTCCACTGCTGCAGCAGCGTGGTTTAGTGGGCGCATTCTAGTAGCCAGGGGCTGGCTGGAACCCTCAGGCAATGTATCCATCTTAGCCTGCCAGCCTGTCCACAGGTAGAATGGTGGAACCTCCTGGAAGCCTCTGGAACCTTCTGGGAGAGGTGAGGTGACACCAACTGCCACTACCAACTGTCAACTGGCACTATAAAAGGAAAGGGAGGGAACTTTCCTGAGGAGAGAAGCTGAGGGGAAGACCTGGGGAAGTACCTACGCAGGAGGATAGGCAGTGGGGGTCAGGGCAGGGTCTTATGATGCTGGAATGACAGGGCCTAGTGTGCTGCTTTACAAGTGTTGAGGTATCCTGTTCCCCCCCCCACTGACCTAGCCCCGCGGCAGGGAACCCCCAGGGACCACTTGAGGGGATTGGCTGAGGAGATCTAACACCAGCCATCAACTTAACCCCCTTCAAGGAATAAGAAACCAAAGGAAACAAGAAACCAACTGCTATTTACAAGGGCGCAAGAAACAGCTGCGCCAAGAAGAAATCAAGTAACCAAGAAACTTACAAAGGCGCAAGGAACATAAAGCGCCAAGAAGAGACTGAATCAACACAGGACATTTGAAGAACCACCCAGGTATTGGCGCTGTGTTGCTCCCTGTGCCCCCTGACGCCACCTGGGGTCCCTGCGCTAACCTACCGCTGCTGTGTGGCATGTCCTGTGAGCTGCCTCTATTTTAAAGCAACTGCTGATGAAGCGCCAACCTAGAAACTGCCTAAGCGCTACATTGCCCTCCAAGCGCTTAACTGGTGAAGAATTGCTGTGTCCTGTGGGAGCGCTGGGAATTGCCTGCAGGGCTGTGGAAGTTGCCCCCTGTAAAGCGCTGTGGAAGTTGCCCCCTGTAAAGCGCTGTGAAGTGCCCCAAGTGCTGGACTGCCCTATGTGGTGGCCTAGTTGAAGCGCTGGGAAGTTGAGAGACTGTTGCCTGGCGCTGTGTTTGAAAGCGCTTCTGTGCCCAGGATTACTTCCACTGGTGTGAACGCTGAGGCTGTGAGGAGCGCTGTTGTAATTGCCCCCTTCGGAAGCGCTGTGGCTTGAAGCGCTGCTGGTCCACAAGCGCCGTGAAACCCCCCTCCACGCACTTACCTGAGGCGCCGAAGAATCTCCACACGCCCGGTGTCAAGTGTCAGCATTTTGACCCTCCTTGGCGGCCCCCGTGTGCAGGAGAGGGTCGCGGGAAGCTTACACCGGCCGCGCCTGGCCTGCCGGACCGGCCCGACCCTCGAGTGAGGTTGCACCCGTACAGTGTCCCCCTCGGATGCCAGGAGAGGGCCGCCGCATCCAGCGCAAGTCATTAGGCCGTGCCAGGCCTTGAAGTCTGAGACGCCGATCACGTGACGGGGGCGCCGCGTCTCTAGCCACGCCCCCGCTTTCCTCATCTCCGGATTGGTCCGCCGAGCCTCCCAGTTCCCGGCCCGAGACCCGGGGAAAGCCCGGCCGGGCCCAGCACTCATCGCGAAGAGGGGCTGTGGAGCCCAGCTCCCTCCGATTTGTCCCACCTGCCGGCGCCGGCTCTGAAGGAGCCTGTGTGCCCCCACCTGCCAGCACCGGCCCCTGGAAGGCCGGAAATCGAGCGAGAGGCCTGCCAGAGGGCCTACTCGTCCCCCAAGCACGAGGAGCTCCGCAAGGGGCCTGATAGGCCCGGAGTCCACAAGGTAAAGCCCTGGGAGGGAAGGAGGCCCCGGAATTGGTCTGTTCTTAAAGAAAAACTGGAGACTGGGTCCCGTTGACCCTGATTAATTACAGAAGCCTTCCGGCATGGGGATTGGGCCCACGAAGGTCACTGTGGGTCCTCTGCTGTGGAAACGTTTACTCTTACAGTAAAATAATTATTTAATTGGGCTGCATTGTTGATGAATGTTTTTCCCCTGCCTTATGGGAATGTTCCCTGATTAATAGGAGCAATTTACTGCTCATTTATGCACCAGCCGATGTGTAGTTGCCTAATGCCAGGTTGGAAGTGATGTAATGCCTATTTGAAGCCTGATGCAGGGCTTTTAGGGTGCTAAGGAAATACTTGGGGCCTATTGAAATACTGGGTACTGACTAATTAAATGTCACTCCTGCCTAGGGCAATGCCTTTAGAAATGTCCTAACTTCTGCCTAGAGAACTGTTATTTCTAGCTAAATGCCTTAGTGAATGCCCAATGTAAGGTTCATTCAAATACGCTTTGCGTAATGCTCTAGGTAATGGAATGGTTATTCCTCCCAAGTGAAACTGGTAATTAACTGTCTGGTTAGTTTATGACTAATGAAATGTTCTGCCTTTACTCTCATGACATGTATATTACTGCCTAAGGCACTGTTATCTGAATGCTGTTGCTACCTCAGGAAATGTTTATACTACATAATTACATGGTTCCTGGGTCATATGTCATGCATACTCCTGCCTAATGCAATGGTTCCCAAAGACCTCTAGGTATATAAGGAGATGGTTACTCCCATTTGAGGAGAAGTTTATTCCTGATTAATAGGGATAGCGCACTGCTATTCCAGCCTCAGGTGTTGTGATAGTTTACCCTAGTTAAAAGAAAGGTTTATTCTTACCTGATGAAATGGGTAATGCTGGTTAAATGAAATGTTTTCTTCCACGTAGTGCTAAATTTACTAGAAGCCTACAGTGATTTATTTACAGGTTGCTGTTCTGAAATGCTCAGCTTTGTTGGGGAGTAAAAAGTAGAAATCTACTGTTATTTATTGAAATGCTTTCTGTTATAACTTCTTAATGTACTTGATGCAGGTGTTGACCAGGAGCAAGGCATAGGTCAGGCCTGTGTTATACTAAAAATGTATTTATTCAATATTTAATATTTATGGAACATCTAATATTTATTATTTATTCATCCAGTATTTATTGCCAAGTGTTCTCACACATGTATTTTAATGGAAAGCTAATAAGCTGATTTTATGATGAATTCCTAATACCCTGATCCTGCTCTATCTTAATAAAGTTAACTTGAGTTTTTACACAAGCTCACTGGAGTGGCGTCCCTAATTGCGTGCTCATGTTTCTGACTCAGTGGTTGCGTGTGCTGCATGGTTGCTTTACACATAAGCTTTCGGATGCCTACCCGCTCGTGCCATGCTACCCTAGGGGACTGGTGACCCCAGTTCCAACACTGCCCAAACTGTTGTATCTATATAGATCTATACCCTTTTTGATTGAGGAACAAATGTTAAAAAAGACTGAATCCATATTTAACAGCTTTCTCTGGCAATATGGCAAGATTAGAAGAGCAGCTAAGTATATGTCTCTTCCCCAGGAGCTGGGAGGCCTGGGTGCCCCAAATATAAGATTCTACCATTGGGCATGTTTAATAACCCAGATTCTATCTTATTCCAAGCTGGTGGTGGGGGGGGGGAATCATACCAGGGATCCAACTGATAATATGTATATTCCTCCCTCAATATACGAGCTTCTCATGGGGCAGGAAGCCGTGGGTGCCTTATTGAGAAAAAAGAGTCGCAGATTTTTTAAGAAAACTAGGCTCAAGACTATACTGGGAGCTTGGGACCTATGGAAAAGAGCTCAGAAACATCTGCAGATTTCCAGAATTAATAGACATTCACCACTTTGGAAATCAGGTTTCTTTCCGAACCTTAGTATGGATGGGGCATGGAAATACTGGGAGCAACACGGCATTCAGACGTTAGGTGATATTATGTGCAGTGGTAAGCTGATGTCATTCGAAGCTATTCAACAGAAGTACGATCTATCTATAGGTCATAGCTTTAAGTATATCCAAATCGCACAAACTCTTAGAGCAGATGTAATTGCCACTTGCTCTTCTGCCCCTAACCCCATCCTTGATTATGTAGTGAACAATGGTGATAGGATAAGGGTAGTATATCAGGAGCTGTTGGGTAGGTTGCCTAATGACCTTGAGAAACATGAGGCAGCTTGGGCAACGAAACTACAGGACCCAGATGCAGACCTTGATAGAGCCCTATCCTTAAATAGGCAGGTACTTAGGTCCTCCAATTTGAAGGTGCAACATTTCATGACTGTCTTCAACTTATACTATTCTTCTTTTTGTCTGATAAACTGCTATGTGGATCTCGACAGAGTTCCGTTATCATAAATAAATAAAACTTGAAAACTTGAAACTTGAAACCTATACTATACACCAGCTAAGCTACATGAGTGGGGGATAAGAGAAGACAGTAAATGTCCTAGATGTCAACAGGATTCGGCTGATCTGGTTCATATGTTCTCTCTCTGTGAAAAACTTGCCACAATTAAAACGGAGATAGAGAAATTTCTGGAGGGGCTGCTAGGCTTGAAGATCAGCCTATCCCCAACAGTTATGATACTTGGGATCGATGGCAGACTAGGGCTGAGTGGAAGGAGAGAGGCAGAGGCTTTAATCTTCTTAGCAGCAGCCGTTTTAAGAATCTTGATATCAGCTGCTTGGAAGGATCCCTCTCCCCCCACTTTCTCGCAGTGGATGGCCAGATTCCTCACTATACATAACATAGAATCCTCTCTGTATTCTTATAAAGGTAAAAAATTGCAGGATTTCGGTCTTGAAATGTGGGCACCGGTGAAGGTATGGAGGGAGGGTATGTCTACTAACGGTGCTTTTATGTAACTTTTCTTACTATTTAGTCTGAATCTTGCCAACCTTTTTAAATAGTGGTATATATATATGTAAATAGGTATAAATTGATCTTTTTATCTTTTTATATGGATTAATTATTTTATATACCTTTATAAAGCTAGGCAATAACAATATTAAATCTAAAGGCTGTATTGATGTATTAACGGGATGTTCTGGTATATGAATTTTTGTAATTTTCTGTCGGTGTATCATATTTGTATCTCTGTTTTTTATATACTGTCAATTCTCAATAAAAAAAAAAAAAAAAAGGAAATAATCCACCCCTATCGGAATGGGCAGTGCCTGGAAGAGATATAGGAGTTTAGGCAGGAGGACCATTTTAAGCGCATGAATCCTACCCAACCACGAGATATATTTCGGTTTCCATCTCTCCAGCTCCGCACGTATCGCCGCCAGCATCAGGAGGAAGTTGGCCTGAAACAGTGCGCCCAGGGTAGAGGTCAGCCTCACACCCAGATATAACAGGGATGAGGTCGACCATGAGAGTGGAGTAAGTGACCGAATCCGGTGCACCTCTTCGGGCGGTAGAGTCAGGTTCAGAATATACGATTTATCGAAGTTGACTCTGAACCCTGCCACCTTTTCAAAATCAGAAAGCACTGTATGGACATGGGGTAACGATAGCGCCGGATCCCGAACCGAAAGTAACACGTCGTCCGCGAAGAGCGAAATCTTGTGTTGTTCACCCGTAAAGGGGAGGCCCAAGATCTGTTCGTTCTCCCGAATCGCTAAGGCCAACGGTTCTATGCTTAGCGCAAAGAGAAGTGGCGAGAGCGGGCAACCCTGACGAGTTCCGCGGGAATGGTGGAAACTCCTGGACCTATGTCCGTTAATCAGTACCCGGGAGGTGGGGTTGTTGTAATTGGCCCCAAGCATTCTTATGAATTGGGGTGAAAACCCGAAGGCTTCCAGTGTGCGATGTAAAAAGCCCCAATCAACGCGATCAAAGGCTTTTTCCGCGTCGAGCCCTACTAACACCGCCGGTATGCGAAATCGCTCAGCCTTCTCAATCAGATGGATTACGCGCCGCAAGTTGTTGTGAGTCTGTCGGCCTTTTATAAACCCGGACTGGTCCGGGTGGACCAGAGCCGGCATCAAATCCTGTAACCTGCTAGCAAGTATCGATGAGTACAACTTAGCATCCAGGTTGAGGAGCGCTATCGGGCGATAAGATGCGCATTTGGTGAAATCATTCCCCGGTTTGGGGAGGATGGTAATCAGAGCCTCAGCCATAGTGTCCGAAGTTCTACCCTCAGATGCCATCGCGTTAAAGAGAGAAACCAGGTAATCGCAGATGTCCGACGCGAACGTCTTGTAAAACAAGGCCGTGTAACCGTCAGGACCCGGGGCCTTGTGGAGTTTCAGAGCCTTAATGGCGTCCAGTACCTCCTCCCTAGAGATGGGGGAAGACAGCAAGTCGTTCCATTCCCTGGAGACCTGTGGGATAGGAAGACCACCCAAAAACGCAGACTGGGCCTCTGGATCCAGGGCATCGCTCGAATAGAGATCTGCGTAAAAGCGGCCAAAAAGAGCCGCCTTGTCTGCATCCTCATGCCGGACAGAACCCGTATGGTCCTGTATGCCCCCAATGTAATCCCTCTCACGTTTATCTCGAAGCTGCCGGGCCAGGTGACGTCCCACCTTGTTCCCCTGGGAGTAGGAGACGCGTCTGAGACGCAGGAGGGTAAATTCAGCCCGGTTGTTGTAGTGGGCTCTCAATTTCCCTCGTACCGCTGTAAGCGGACGGAGGGTCACCCTAGAGGGGTTCGACTTGTGCACTTGCTCCAGTGTAGCGAGCTCCGTCTCCAGAGCCTCCCTCTCCCTCCGTCGAAGCTTGTTAATATTCGCATTGAGGGCGAGGCATGTACCTCGTATAGAGGCCTTGCATGCATCCCAAGTGGTATATACTGACGTATCGGAAGGTGGGTTAAGAGCCCTTCGCAGCTCCTTACAAGACACCTCATCCCGTACCAACGCTGCTGGGAAGTACCACTTCCGCCAGCCATCCCCCCCCACAGACCAATGTAACCAAGCACCACTAAGCTATGATCAGATACTGAGAGTGGAAAAATATTAGCCATTCAGACAGCCCCCCTGAGGGCCTGGCTAACAAAGATGTGATCTATATGAGAGTACGAGCGATGGACAAGAGAAAAGAATGTATAATCCTTGGTCTGAGGGTGTACGAAGCGCCAGCTATCCACCAATCCCAATTCGCCTATTTGTCGCTGCGTTTCTTCTGAAAAGACCAAATCCTTGTCCCACACCATGTTGAAGTCCCCCAACAGTATCAAGTGCCCTTCCACAAAGTCCCCCACCTTGTCCATCAAGCGTTGTAAAAAAACATTTTGGCCAACATTCGGAGCATAAACCACCACAAATGTACATTGGCGGCCATATAATGACGCCTTCACCATTAGCCAACGACCCTCCTTATCACCACTCACCCCCAGAGGCTGAAAGTTGAGAGAGGCCCGGAACAGGAGGGCCACCCCTCTATGCTTAGTGGATGCTGACGCCCTATAGATAAGGGGGAAATGTCTATGCCGGAGTCTCAGTTCATCTCTCCTGGCCAAGTGGGTCTCCTGGAGGGCAACTACATCCAGATGGTGATCTGATAGATACTTCCAGAGCTTCTGGCGTTTCTGTGGGGAATTGAGACCCTTCACATTCCAGGTACCTATACTAACAGGCATAATGATGGCATGAGACTCCGTTCTGTGCGTTTGCTAAGACACTCAGAGACGGTTCCCGGACCCCGCCAGCCACCAGTCTACACACCCCTGGATCAGGCTCATCTCCCAACAACCTCCTCCAAACTCTAGTCCACTCCCCCCCCACCAGCCACTCCAATTCACCGGACCTCCCAAAGCCTCTCAGACAAGATGACGCGTTGAGCTCAGTATACTGAGAACAATCGGATAGAGACACCAAGTGCAATGTCCCAAGCACCCTCCGTCCATGGGGAACCGCACACACCCCTCCCCAGCGTTCCAAACAGTTCTCCCCCATGCAAACAGCAGAAAGTGTATAATCCCCAGCAGAGCACAAGATAGTAATTGCAATGGAGAACACCACTAGTACCAACAACACCCCACACACACCGTCTTTGGCCGCCACCACACTCCCCCCTCCCCCCGAACCCAACCCCAACATTCCCCCTGCATCCCCAACCCCCAGAACTCCCCACCTCCCACCCACCCCCTGCAAACAAAAAGTCAAGAAGACATAACTCAAGGCACTAAACCTGAACAAAGTACTCAGCAGTTCCAATGGGCCACGGTCCACAAGGTCCGCATCAGACTGGGATCGGGGTGGGGGCACCAATTCGGGGACCCCCAGGGCCACGGTCTGGGGTGTCTTCTCCAAAAGTACCATAGTACCCCGGGACCTTAGGGCCAGGGACCCTCCGGCGCCCAACCATCACGGAATCGGGGATCACGCTGCTCCAGAGCTCTGTTGAGAATCTGCTAATGTGGCCGAGGCCACCTACGCCACCGCAGCACCCCTTTCTTGCAAGCTAGCAGTGCGGTCCGGACGCCTCCGGTCCGGGGAAGAACCAATTCTATGCCATGAGGAAGATCGATGTTGTCTCCTTGACGGGGAGGGATGTGCAGCTTGGGAGGGGGGAACGTCCTCTAGGCCCAGAAGATCCTTCGCGACCTGCAAGGAGCGGATTTGCGCCAGCCTATTTTGCCATCGAAATATGATACGGAAGGGGTGCCCCCGGGAGTATGAGATGTTGCGCTCCCGCAAGAAGGCAGTTACCGGACGGAATTCTCTCCTCTTCTGGAGCGTCGATGCCGCCAAGTCTTGGTAGAGCTGCGGATGGTGGTCCCTGAATTGTAAGGAGGAGGCGGCTCTAGCCTTCCGTAGGATACACTCCTTCATCTGAAAGTCATGCACACAAACAAGGATGTCCGTAGGGGCCCCCCCCTCTTCTAGGTAGACCGACTCTGTGCACCATGTCCATCTTAATTTCCTGCACGTCCTCTTCGTCTAAGATCTGTAGGAACAGGGCCTGGACATACTCTCGCAGGTCTCCAGCTTCTCCGTCCCATGGGACCGCCCTAATGCGAATGTTGTTCCTTCGGGAACGATTCTCCAAGTCCTCCGCGTGGGCCTGCAGATCTAAGTTCTGTTCCGTAAGGCGAATAATGTCCTGTTGTAGTTGGTGCACATCACTAGCCCCACTCAAGTCGTGATCTTCCAGGGTCGCCACCCGTTCACCAATTCCATCGACATCTCTCCGCACCTCCCGGAGATCTGACGCCAACTGGGCGCGAAGCTCAGAAATGTCCTCCTTAATAGAGGTGAACAGCTCCGTCATGAAGGCCTTGGTGGCGGGCGCCTCATCGTCCGATTGCCTGGACGAACCACTGGCCCCGGGAGAAGATGGCTGCTGCGAGGACTTGGAGGCACCGTCCTTACCCGGCCTTCCTTTGCGAAGTGTGGTGGACATCATGGAGGTCCGGCTTTGTCGTGGGACCAGGGCTATCGTACCCTCTCCAGGGACAAGGAGTGCCCAGGCGCAGCGTAAGACCTCACCAGGTATTCAGTCTCGACCTCCGCGTTTCCACGCATCTGCGCCACAGTCAATGGCCGCCCGGCCAAGATGGCGTCACAAAAGCTTCCCGCCAGAAGGCGCCCTCCAGAGTCAATGCAAGGACATTTTCGTCTGATAACCGATCCCGGGTTCTCCGCCACTGTAGATCGGGGCCACTAGTTCGGACCCCTGGCTCCAGCAACGCTCCCCCGCACTCCTCTCAAGACTATGTCTCAGCCGCCGTCGAGGTAACAGAGCAGGCTAGTCTGTCAGTTCGCAAGGCGAAATAGGCCGCACCACCACTCGTCGTGTCCCTGGTCCCCGGATCCACCAGCTCCTGTCTCCCGGCTCCCCCAGGAAATCACAGACCGTACCTCGGCTCCAGATGGCTTATAATCCGACCAGAAGGTCCCGTGGTCGTGGCAGTCGTCTTATCGTGGAGCCTTGCGGCGTCCCCAAGATCTAGATCCGCCCTCTCGTCGGATCGGGGTCCACAGTGCAGGGACAGTTCCTTCGGCCCTTAGCCGCTGCACGCTACGGTCAGTACATCAGAGTGCTAAGTCGTCGCAGGTGCGGTAGGGACATCCCCCTCCACCAGTGGCTGCAAGTAGCTTCCTCGGTGCATTCCACTAATGGCCGCTCCGGCCTCTCACAGCTCCGCCGATAGCTCGAGGTGCACTCTCCACGTGGCTGGTCGGCCACCAAGTCCCTATGGTCAGCTGCAACAGAGCGCTCTATACCGCCTCAGCGCCTCGACGGTGTGCCGCAGTGCGATAGGGAAGGCAGGAGCGACCCGCGGCTCCGCGATGCCACGCCCAGCCGGCGTCGGCGCCTCTGCACTCACGGGTCGGCCTCCCCCTCACGCAAGGCCGGTGCTCACTAGGCCGGATGTCCACTCTTCCACAATGGCGTTCTCCGGTCTCCTGCTGCCCCGCTGGCAGCTCCGGACCGCTCCACTCGATGTCAGTGGCCTCTGCTGGTGTCCGAAGGCCGGTTAGCACCCCGTGGGCGATGCTATACAATGCTTAGCTGGTCGGGCGCCGGAGAGACTCGAAAGTGCGTCTTACTCCGACGCCATCTTGGCCACGCCTCCCCACTTATTTTTTTAGGACTTGTGCACTACATGTATGTTTAAAAATTCCAAATAAATTGGTAACAAGGACAAATCCGAGAGTGTATCTATTCTGAATTAGTCAATTGATCACAGACTAGGGTGACCAACAGTCGGTAAATTTCACAGACCGTCCATGATTTGGATCTCGCCTCCATTGTCGATGATAATCCCTTTTTACGGATGCCGTTTGTCCGTAATTTGGGGTATTGCAGGGAGCAGCACTGTTCCCCTGTGAGTAGCCTCACCTCCCTGATGGGGCCATCTTGCACCCTTTTCTGAGCACAAGAGCAGTCTCCCCCAATTGTCATTCTGTCTGTGGCTGATTGTCAGACACAGAATGACAATAGGCCAGTCTGGGCAGTTACAGCATGTGGTGGCGGCCTCCTGCCTTGATCTAGGGCACGGCCTTCTGTTTTAACAGTACATAACGTAAAATGTTGCACCTCACCAGATGGAAGAAATGTGCAGAATCCAGTTCATGAAAAGAAGCCATCAAAAGAAGTTAAAAAGAAGGGGTTAGAGTTCTTTCACAGTATCATCATTTTGGAACTGAAGCATTTTCAATATTTTATTCAAGGAAGCCATAGTTGCTGCTTTTTTATTTTATGTAGCTAACAACCACTGACAAAGCCAATAGTCCTGGCCTGTTGTAGGTGTGGTGTATTATATATCTGGATGCAATGACAAAAGTAGCAGTATACCAGTCGGCCAGCACACTATGCTAAGCACAGATTTTTAACTACCATGTTTAAAGCCACACCCTTAATTAGATCGGACAAGCCATTCGGAGAGACCCCTACGTTTTTTCAACCCACTTAAAGCCCTGGAAACATCACCATGTCACAGTCGCCTCATGTCTTGGCACTGTGCATCATGCATGACCTCCAAGTTTTCAGATTGCCAATGGGCAAGGGTATAGTGAACCCACCCCACCACTTGTTTTATGAACTAAAAAAGGGTGACGTTCTTGATGGACGTCTTCTGTCTGTAACTCTGCAGACAAAGGCTCAGCTAATAATTAATTAGAAAAGGTGGGTGAGTAAGTAGGTGAAGGAATGGCTGGATGGATTAATGAAAGGATTAGTGGATGAGTGAAAGGGTGAATGGACAGATAATGAGAGAAATGATGGATAGATGAGTGAGTGGAAGGATGAGAGAAAGGGTAAATAAATAGATGTATGGCTGAAATGGAGGATGTATGGGTGGAATGGCTGATGTATGGGTGGAATGTCTGATGTATGGGTAAAATTGTGGCTGTATGGGTAAAAGGGTGAATGGATGAGTGGATGGATGGATGAGTGAAAGGGTGGATGATGGACGAGTGAATTGGTGGAGGGATGAGTGAAAAGATGGATGTATTGATGAATTGATAAGTGAAAGGGTGAATGGATGGACGATGAATGAAAGGGTGGATGTAAGGATGGACGAGTAAGTGAAAGGGATGGTAGATGGGCAAAAGAATGGCTGGATGAGTGAAAGGGTGGATGGATGGATGACTGAAAGGATGGATGAGTGAAAGGGTCAATGGATGGATTCATGAGTGGATGGATGGGTCGGTGGGTGAAGGGATGGCTAAGTGAAAAGGGGATGGATGAGTCAAAGTATGGATGGATGATTAACAGGATGGATGGGCGAATGGGAGTATGGATGAGTGAAAAGAAGGATGTAAGGCTGGATGTGTGAAAGAATGCATAGGTGAGTGAAAGGGAGGGTGAAGAGCTGGGATAAAGGATAGATGGATGGATGAGTGAGATGGTGAATGAATGGACGGATGAGTGACTGGGTGAATGGATGAATAAGTAAGTGAAAAAATGGGTGAAAGGATAAATGGTTGGATGGATGAGTGGGTGGACGTTTGGAAGTGTGGATGGATGAGTGAAAGGACGGATAGGGTGAAAGGGTGAATGGATGGATGAGTGAAAGGGTGGGATGGATGAGTGAAATGATGGTTGGAAGAATAGATAATGGATAGGTTTGGAAATGGTTGAATGGGTCTGGATATGGATGGGCACACAGATGGAAAGACAGAACGAATGGTGAAAGACTGAATAATGGATGAAAGAATGAATGGATGCCACACCCCTGGTTGACTCAATCCGCCATCCCAAACCTACCCATGACGTCAGGCAGCAAGCAGGGAACTCACTCTTGAAATGCTCCTTCTGCCTGCCAAAAAGCAGAAACAAATTATTTGTACAATGCTGTGGTACCACAAGAGAAAAGCCCTCCACCTGCCATGAAAGATGCGTGAGGGCACGGCTCTATGTAGCCCTTCTGCGGGGAAAGGCAGGCAAGACAACGTAACCTGCACTTGCAGACAACAGCACCAATGTGACTCAAGTCCCTTCCACAACAATTTTTTAAATTTTTTATTTTGCACTCTTAAGAATATTGTGCCCGGGTCAACCGCCCCTGTGGTCCCTCCCACGCTACGCCACTGCCTACCAGTATGGATGACATCTGACTCTTACACCTTGTAGCCCTCATTGTCATAAGTGATATTTCCTATACATTGATTTTCAAATTTATGAGACATTGTCTCTATATAATATGTGTGTGATGTAACACACTCCAACACCCTGCCATACACACTTCAGATGAGTAGCACTATAAAGGAATTCAATACACACTAGAGATGGTCTATGTGAATATCAGGGGCACCATTGGAGGTGGTAGCAAGGCCGGACTGGCCTTTCCCGGCATCAGGCGTTTCCCTGGGAGGCTGGAAGGGCGGGCGGGGTGGTTTTGTTACTGGGGACTGGCACTGCAAAGGTCCTTGCATATACAGCAGTTTTCAGCCAACATTAAGTGTCACAATAGCTCTGGTGACTAATGTACCTGCTGGAAAGAGATGGGAGTTTTGTTTAGTGGCAGCTATGAATCATCTAAGGTAGCACAGAGGGTTAATATGCCTGCTGCAAAGAATGTGTACCATGCATATCAAAGAACAATATTTTACGTGCAGACCTCAGTGGGTTACTGCTTTGATCACTGAGATTCTTTTGTTACTCTGCAGTTCATAAGTTACATATGTAATCTAAAATAACTGCCATCAAAGAGCTGCATGCACGCTGCATAGTACAGGTTATACAGTTACGTTTTCGTCCCAGTTTTTCGTTATCCTGCTGTTGCTAAAAAAGGTTTGTTTGGGTAGTAATACATTCTTATCATTAAAGTCAATGCTAACTATTGTGTTATGTTCTGAATCCCGGGTTTGAGCTTCTTCAAACCAAGCATTCTTACAAAATGTCTACCAGTACGGGTGACGTGCATCCTACAACCAAATGCCTTAAGTAACACTTTCTATACACTGATTTACACACGTATGATTCATTGTCTCTGTGTGTGTGTGTGATGTAAAGTGCTCTGACACCCTACACTGGTATGAGAGGTGCTATAACACAAATGAAATACATGTGAGAAAGAGGCACTGTTGGTGATAGTGAGGGAATCATTGAAGAGCCGCATCAAAGATTGTCGTATCCTGGTGCACAGTAAAGTCATCATTTATGATGCTTTAGAAGCTAATACAATTGATTTATAATGACAAATGTGTTGTAGAATGCAGTGTTTCCCAAATAATTCTGGGGGGGGGGCGAAAACAAAGGTTGTAAGCTGTCAGTTTGTTTGTAACACACCACATTTAAATATCTGCAAAGGAACTGGGCAAATGTTTCAAAACAGATCAGAAGTTAGGAAACCACAAATGGACCACTTGTTTGTCATTCATAAGTGTGCTGGAAACAGAGTTTTAATAGGATCAAAACAATCAAGACACTTTACTTGGTGAGGTTCAAATGATACATATTTGTGGAAATCACATTTCCACACATTAGTATTTGTGTGCTGTGTAGTTTTATCAGTAAAACTGCATGTTGTGATTGTGCTTCCATTCAATAGAAAATATTCTGTATGTAAAAGACAGTGCCTCCTTCTGCCCTACAATTATGCCTTAACAATGTATACAGTTTCTGGTCTGTAACACACTTCTGTGCATTAGTGAGAATCTGTAGTTTACAGCTCACAGAAAGGAAACAGCCCAAGCAGTATACTTTAGGTCGAGGGACCTATAAGCTGCGCAAAGCGCAGCTCCTGGTCCGGAGATCTTATGTTTTGGAGTAGGGCAGTTTAAACCCGCCTCTCTGCTCCGTTCGCTTCCATTGGCTGGCTTCCTAAACGGAGGCCAGCCATTGGAAGAGAAGGGAGTCACTCCAAACAAGCCCCGTCTCTTTCGGATTCGGGGGCGTAAGTTTTGCTGTTCTTTAGCTCGTGACATCGTCCGTCACTCAGGACAGCAAAACACGCCCCCGAATCCGAAAAATTTCGAAAGCTTGAGGCCGCCATTTTGCTGCTGGTAAGGTTGAGGTAGGCTGCTCTCGCTTTCCTTGTTATTAGTTTGCTGGCCTCTTACCTCAGTTTGCAGTCTGGGAAAATAATTACAAATAATTGCAGGTGAAATGGCAAATACACAGTAGATTATGTGCCAATGGGCTTATGTCGGCACAATGCCTTCCATTATTTGCCTACGGCAAACACCATCCGCCATTACTCCATGTCTAGAGCAGTTCTGCATCCGTGTGCTGTAAAGCCCTAGCACACAGCCACACCGGCACGCACATTCACTCTCTTCTTGTACACCGCCAACACTTGACAGCCTCAAAAGTCTCTCACCCCTCCCACCCCCCTCCCGATGGAGCGCTTGAAGGCCTATAATTAGGCCGTCG
The DNA here is from genome assembly GCF_964263255.1 of Lissotriton vulgaris. Classification (NCBI taxonomy): domain Eukaryota; kingdom Metazoa; phylum Chordata; class Amphibia; order Caudata; family Salamandridae; genus Lissotriton; species Lissotriton vulgaris. The sequence continues at coordinate 506,208,781 of NC_141700.1, read as the reverse complement.
CGTGTCGGCGTATTAATGTAGAAAAAAAATTAGGAGGTGCGCCCGAGGCCAACGAGCGCAGACCTGGTGCACGATCAAACGGAACACCACCGACAAACTCCATTTCATAGTTGCCCCTCACAAACGCCAGAAATCCCTCCCGACATTTCAGCTGCAGTAGCACCCGGGTTGGCAAGGGAAACAATTCACCAGAAGGGTCCGCACGTTTAACTATTGTCAATCTGAAGCAACAGGAACATAAATCGTATGTTTTTTCTCTGTACATGTATTTACGGCTCCACATCTCACCTGTTTCAGCTGCGAAGGGTGGTGCAAGATGTGAATGGAATTTGCCTCCCTCTCGGTGTTTGCATCAGACACGAAACCCAGCACAAGGAAGTGAGTTCCCTGCCTCGTCAGTAAATAGTATTTCCCCGAACAGCTGCACACGTATTGGGAAAACGCCCACGGTTCCAAGACTGTTTTCCGGTGACTTTCTCGAAAGTTAAGGGCTTCTCACACCACGCCACTTAGCCGTCCTTGGTATGACATTCAGCCGGTATGTTGTTCACACTGCTCTCTCGAAGGGCAAAATTAAAGAACCTGTTTCGGTTGTGTGACAGGATGTTTTCACGTAAATCACGTGACTATTTACATGCAGTCATACATTTTTTCCAAAATTGTGTTTATTGAAATGTATTACCTTTTTGAGTTTCTTACAGTTTCAATATGGACTTAGTTGCCGTTGAGGCGGCAGGCGCAGTGCACGGGGTGTACAGTCCTGAGGGCACCCTGATAATTGCTGTATTTTGCTACCTCAGCTGCAATCAATGGGGCCATTTTCCTTGCTGGCATCAGGGGCACTGGCATCCTTGCTACTCTGCTGTACAAAGTAGCCAGAGTGATCCAAGTGTGGCGAGGCTTGGACTTTAAATAAACGTATAGAGGTTTCCATCTTACTTTCCAGTGGCATTCAGGCTTTGGTGAGGGCGCAGGGCCTGGTCTAGGGCTGAGGTGGAGTCTGGTTTGAGCGGGTAGGGTGCTTAGTCCCCGCTTGAACTCCACGGGGGAGGGGAGGTGGCATTTCGGTGAAGAGTTTCGAATGACGCAAAGTCTGTGCATCATGAGGTAGAACAGGGTGCGAGGGCAACGGGCAAGTGAATGCTGTGGAGAGGTCGGGAAGAACGGTGATTGTTGGAGCAGAGATGACCAGTGATTGAGTGATTTTTTTATTGTTTAGTTAATTAAAACCAAAACAACATTCCAAGATGGCCAAGTTAGAGTGAGGACCATTTTCGAAGAGTTGGTGAAGGACTTCTGCAGTGGGCTGAGTAGGTTGGAAATAGGTAAGGTGGCAGGTGCGCTTCAGGCTTTTGGAAAAGAGTAGCTGATACCTAGTGGAAACTAGGTAGACTTTTAAAAAAAATATGCTTTGTTTTTTAGCAAAGGTATGCCATCTGCAACTCTGAAGCGTTAACTGGATGGGCGTATTTAGAGGGATGGTACACTTATCATACGCTAGCAGTGAGTCTAGTGGTTTTATTTGGGGTGTAAGATGGAGCGCAGAGACACCAATGCTGACTTGAGCATGGAGATCCTTTTCAAAGAGGTTGCAGTGGAGGAGTTGAGCTGGGAAAGATATTCCATTACAAATTGGAATTGAAGCATTGCGTTGTAACCAGCAACAAAAGAAGGTATAAACTGTAATTGAGCAGCACACACCCTCTCCTTCCTCCGTTCTAGTGGGGAGCGGTACATGTTCATAAACCTCTTTGAAGAGTAGTCTGTAAGTATTTGACTCAGTTGGTTTACGCTGTTGCGCACCCGGTTGTTGGTCTCATGTGGTTACAGTGTTTTGGTTGTTTAATTAGGATAAATAACACTTCCCCATGTTCACCAATAACAGCAACCCCAAGAACCAGCAATATGGGTCGTCGATTTAAGCAATGGCAGACCTATCCTGTACCTACCACACTAAGCTGTTGCAGTGCCAAAAGCCTCACGTGGCGCTCTGCTTCGGTGGCGAGTGCCTTTATTATTTTACCCAGTTTTAGATTTTCAATGGATTGTCTGTTAGACCTGTACACCCCTTAGTGGAGCAGTGAGTGCCCAGTGCAATTCAGGTTCTGGTACCCTTCAGGACTTATGTGCTTAAAAGTCCATTGGTTGTGATGGTCCTTTTCTAGATGTGGAGGGTCAGAGCAAAAACATACTCAGCTTTCCTGTCTTAGAAGCCAGCAGTCACAAGCAGCTTTGCGATGGTAATCATAGCGGTGGCTGATGCAAAGTCATGCTGACACTGCTGGTTACTCTAGCTTTTTGCACAGTCGTGAACTCCCTCTCCCCACCATTTCATGGGGTTGCTTCTGACCCAGACGGCTCGTACCACTGTTTGACATTGCAAAAGATGTACGAGTCTCGCGCGAGATGCGTGAGATTTGGTAGGGCCTTTTGCCGTGATCGTACGGAGCGTCCAGGAGCGCCCAGACCTGCAACGAACAGTGTATTAAGCATAACAACAGTGCCTGAAGCACAAGTGAAGTGGTTTTAGGGGCATTCAACCCGTTGAAAGACTGAACATTGTGGCATCATCTTTCCGTCCGTCCGGGAAGAGGCACTGAATCTGCCCTCCTTGCCATCTGGGATGACCTAAAGAATACAGTTGACCGCAACGGGGTTGCTGCGCTACTCCTCTTGGACCTCTCAGCTGCCTTTGACACAGTTGACCATGACACTCTGAAACAAAGACTTTATGAAGCTGGCATAGAGGGAACTGCTCTAGACTGGATCGCGTCCTACCTTCGAAACAGAACTAATGTCATCCACACCCCACCTTTCTCGTCCAAACCGTACTCCACAAAAGCAGGAGTCCCTCAAGGTTCTATCATCTCGCCCATGCTTTTGAACATCTACATGAAGTCTTTACCAGTAATGATCAATAAATTTCACCTCACGTGCTACAACTATGCAGATGACACACAAATACTCCTTCAACTGGAATGCCCCAAAGACATTGGCAAATCACCAATTTTCAGCTGTCTCAGAGCCGTGGATCAGTGGATGACTTGGAGCCATCTCAAATTGAATGCTTCAAAAACTGAAATACTCACGTGTGGCGATTGGAAAAATTACAACCCGCTTGCCGCATAGCCTGATGAACTGGGATCACTGCCTAAAGTATCGAAGGATGTAAGAAACCTCGGAATGACCATGGACTCCAAGCTGTCGATGAATGTCCAAGTGAATAAACTAGCAAGATCAAGCTTTGCTACTATAAAAACGCTGCAACAAATTTTCCCTCATTTGGGATTTCCACACAAGGTCCAAGCTACCATCTCCCTTGTTCTATCCAAACTCGATTACGCCAATAGCCTCTACCACGGATCACCTTTAACAACCATGAAAAGACTACAACGGATTCAGAACTCGGCTGCCAGATTACTCTTGCATATCAAACCACGAGACCACATCTCCCCTGCCTTAAAAGCCCTGCATTGGTTACCGGTTGCCAGAAGATCCACGTTCAAGCTGCTTTGTATTACCCACAAAGCAATACATGGAATAGGACCACTCTTCATCAGGAATAAAATCACCAAACACATTCAACAAAGGAACCTATGCTCTAAAGGAGCATCTCACCTCAAAATCCCACCATACAAGAAAAAAACAATGGGTGCACATCCTTCTCTGTTCAAGCAGCCAAACTATGGAACTCTTTACCCCCCAACATAAGATCTACCGACAACCACCTTATCTTCAGAAAACTACTCAAGATCTGGCTCTTCCCCACATAAGCACCATACGGAAATAGACATTTACAGCATATCCCTCTGTAGATAAGCATTTGTTTTCACTATAGATATGTACCTATCTTTGTGTATTACTTTATAAAACATGTAAAACAATTATGTTGTCAAGAGAAGAAAATAAAAATAAAAAATAAAATAATAATAATAATAATAATATTCATCAATAAATAAAAATAATTTTTGGTCTACATGTACATACTTCCATTGTACATCTATGTACCTTCCATGTACTTGGATCTGTGTGTCTGTTAATTTTCTCCTGAAAAAGCATATCCAATGCACTACCCTATTTCTCATCCTGTGCCTCTATCACTATATTTAATCTAAATATACTTACTTCTTTTATGTATCTATATACTTTCAATATGCTTATGGATCTATATATTTATCACCTTCTTCTAATTTAGCATTTCCAATGCACTAGCCTATTTCTCAGCCTATACTTCGCTCAATATATCTTCTAGCCCAACATTTCTGACTCATCTCAAACTTCTTTCTACTACTCCTTCTAATGCACTACCCTATCTCTCATCCTATAGATCTATCAATATATCCTCTACATCCACTCTCTCATTTAGCCCAAACCCCATACCACTACTATGATCGCCAAAATAACCTTTCTAGACTCTCTCCTGCTCTACCCCTCCTTGCATCATCTGACACCTCTTTCTACTACACCGATTCCCTAAAACAAACATTTCTAAACTCTCCCCTCTGACTCCTTCCCTCCAAAACTCCTTTTTACTCATCCAAAAACCACTTCCTACTGCTAAGACTTAAAAAAAATCCTTCACTCTTTTATCCCTCCGCTATCCTTTTTCAATCAAAATTAATAGACTAACATGTTCACTTCTCAAATTCCATATTCCATATTCAACTATACTAATATACTACCCGAATAACCGAATAACATATCTACTATTCAAATTACTTCATATTTATACTATACTAATTTTCAACACTAATCCTGTATGGGTTCCGGAGTGGCGTGCTACTCGCCAGAAAAGCGCTTCAACACCCATCAGGGGTAACAAGTGCTATATGAATGCAAATCTTTCTTCCCCTTTTATCCATCCGCTATCCTTCTCACTCCAAGTAACAGACTAAATCCACCACTGAAATTACCTCATATTTCACCATATTAATTCACCACTAATCCTTTATAGGCTCCCTGAATAGCATGCGTCAACAAGCGAGCGATAAATAAATACAAACCTTTGTCCTACTCTATCCTTCTGCTATCATTCCAAATCCAAATAACTGACTAACCTATCCACCACTTAAAATGTACTTGCATGTTTCACTATATTAATTCAACACTAATCCTCTGTGGGTCCCGGAGTAGCGTGCTACCCGCCAAAAAAGCGCTTCGACGCCTCGTCAGGGGTAGTAAGCGCTATATAAATGCAATTACAATCCAATACAATACAATTCTGAGGTACTGGGAAGACATTGGTGTGTGTGTGTGGCTCTGGGTGTGTGTGTGGCGAGATGCGTGGGAGTTGGTAGGACCGTTGCCGATAGCCGTACAGAGGCACTCCAGAGGGCTGTGCTTGCTCCCCTGCCCCCTGGCTGTGCTTGCTCCCCTGCCCGTGCTTGCTCCCCTGCCCCCTGTCTGTGCTTGCTCCCCTGGCTGTGCTTGCTTCCCTGCCCCCTGGCTGTGCTTGCTTCCCTGCCCCCTGGCTGTGCCTGCTTCCCTGCCCCCTGGCTGTTCTTGCTTCCCTGCCCCCTGGCTGTGCTTGCTTCCCTGCCCCCTGGCTGTACTTGCTTCCCTGCCCCCTGGCTGTGCTTGCTTCCCTGCCCCCTGGCTGTGCTTGCTTCCCTGCACCCTGGCTGTGCTTGCTTCCCTGCACCCTCGCTGTGCTTGCTTCCCTGCACCCTCGCTGTGCTTGCTCCCCTGCCCCCTCGCTGTGCTTGCTCTCTTGTGTGTGTATGTGACTCTGGGTGTGTGTATGTGGCTCTGGGTCTGGGTGTGTGTGGCTCTGGGTGTGTGTGTGTGGCTCTGGGTGTGTGTGTGGCTCAGGGTGTGTGTGTGTGGCTCTGGGTGTGTGTGTGTGTGTGTGGCTCTGGGGGTGTGTGTGTGTATGTGGCTCTGGGTGTGTGTGTGTGTGGCTCTGGGTGTGTGTGTGGCTCTGGGTGTGTGTGTGTGGCTCTGGGTGTGTGTGTGTGTGGCTCTGGGTGTGTGTGTGTGTGTGTGGCTCTGGGTGTTTGCGTGTGTGTGGCTCTGGGTGTTTGCGTGTGTGTGGCTCTGGGTGTGTGTGTGTGTGGCTCTGGGTGGGTGTGTGTGGGGCTGTATGTGTGTGGGGGGCTCTGTATGTGTGTGGGTGGCTTTGTGTGTGTGGCTCGGTGTGGGTGTAAATGCAATAGGTCATGCATTTGCGAGTTATTAAGCTATTGGCATTGTAAAAGACAATGTAATTTATTTAACGATTAAGCTATTGGCAATGTAAATGACAATGCCATTTATTTATGATTTTAAAAAAAAATGTCATGAGCAATGCCAATAGCTCTACCTTTCATAATGCCGAGACAATTGCATTGTAAATGCTTGTTCCAATATACTGGTAAAATAAGGAGGCTGATATATGCCAATTATAGCTCATGCAGGCTGGTTAATAGCTCCCTTTTCCTGCTTAATGCTCTGACCCTCACACAAGACCTGTCCGCTATGGGTCTTATCTATTACTCAGTACTGTAACAGCCTCTATGCAACTCATCACCAGCTGAACAGAAATGGAATACCTGAAGCGATCTGACACATAAAGCTGGCCAGTCGGAGGACTAAACTCTATTACAGCACTGCACGTCGTAATTCGCTACATCCTATGCGTGCCACTTTACATCTACAATGGCATTGATGTGTTCTGTAAAACGTACCTTTTGTCCCGATGTTTTGCTGGATTTTGCCCTTCTGTTCTGAATTTTGGTCCTGAATTTTGACGCTTTGTCCTGAATTTTTACACCCACCACCCTGAATTTTCACCCATACCAGTTGGTCACCCAGATAGACTAAAAATAGTTTACTGGGTTAGGGCATCAGGTGCAGAGATTTTTGTATTTCAGCAAGGTTGCTGGTATAACAGCAGTTAGATAACTCTGGTTAATGTGCCTACTGCAAAAGAATAGGATGTAACATGCATTTCACATGTTTATCCTTTGTGTAGATGACTAGAAAGATTAGTGTTTGCATTGCAGACACCCTGATGATAACTGCGGGTCACAAGTTACAATCCTTGTAATGTGGCTTAAAGAACAAAATTAATAATGAACTGGCACCAAGGAGTTGCATGCATACTACACGGCTTAAGTTTACAAACATCCTGTTCTATTTCTTAATCTTTAACTATCCTACGGCTACTAAAAACTATTCCTTAAGGTAGTAATACATACTTATTGTAAGTGCTTTGTAAAAGGTTATTGGTGTAATTTCAGATACACCTGGCTTTCTTACATTGCATGCGTATCATTTTCCTACAAAGGTTTGAAAAGTAAAATACCTGGCTCAAAATCACACCCTATCTTTTCAGCACACTTGTGAAGTGGCCCGAGACGAGTGCCTTTGTTTCCTTGTTGGCAATGGTGTCAAAAGTTTAGGTTCTTGGCGGTTCCCAGCTAGGATGAGACTCAGACAATAGGAGGGCGGCTATGGGTTGTAGGCGAGATTTATGTATTGGACCTACTGGAGCTTAAAACAAGAGGCCTCTTCACCACCATGGATGTTGGTGATCCATGGTGCATCTGAATATGTGCTGGTGTCAGACGACTGTATGGAGACAGGGTTTACACATTTCCCTGATGGCGGCTGTATTCCAGATCCGATTGAATCAAAGCTGCACGATCTGGGATCTGGATGGATCCCCCACATTTCCAGCACTGCTAAATTAGCTGTCTCACCGCAGCAGTGGACATGACATTGATTTAGTAAATCACCTGAAGAAGATATGCCAGATTGCAGGCTGTAAGGGGGAGTGTGTCATGTGACTGCACTAAAGAAGTGCAGGAGCGCTGCAGGGTTTCTGGTCTACGGTTGGACCAGCTTACAAAGCATTTGTGACTGGCAATATTCCCTGTCTTTGGGGGAGGGGGGGTGGTATCTTACGACAGTGCTCAATGCTAGCACCTTTTATCTGGGTATTATGAAAGAAAGTTTCAAGAGGTGTTAATGTGTGAGAAGAATGTTTTTTGCCTATTTGTTGTGTGGCATTTTGTTGTGGTGGTTATGTGTTCTGTTTTGTGCTGTATTATAGCAACGTGAAGCTGTGTTGTACTGTGGTTGTTGTGCTCTGTTTTAGATGCTTTGTTACTTTATACCCTGGTGTGTTTTAATTGTGTTACGTTGCCTAGTGTATGTTAGTTTATTATGTTCTGTTATTAATTTACCTATGTCAGCAAATGTTGCAACGTCTACAGCTAAAAGCAGCGCTTGCCTTAAAACTTCTCCTGTCACAAGCAACCATTGTGGCTCCTCAGCTGTTTAAGGCCCCTGTCTGCCCAAAACTGTGGAAGAGACTGTGTCTTAAACTAGCACTTGCAGTGTTCTCTTTATGTGACAAGTGCCGCCATTTTGAATGCAATCATTCCAAACTTACTAAAGAAATTATAAGTAGGAGGCAGCACATGTAAGTTAGCAGCAAGCCTGCAGGCATCAATTTTGGCAGGCTGAGCTCTCCACAACAATCTACCACCTACTCGCATTGTAATGACAGTCGCAGCATTCATGCATTCCATGATCACTGTGGGAGTTAGCAGAATTACATGTGGAGAGGGCTTCTTGCTACCTGTGTATTTGCATAATAATTCAATGCTGGAAAATATAGGCAGAATTTTTCCTACGCAATTTTACATTTTGTGGAGGTTTGCTGTGCACAATGGTATTGCTGACGATGGATTGGTGTCACTACAACGCAGGCTTTTACAACGCCTGCCGTTACAACGCGGTTTTTACATCGCATACCACTACAACGCATAGTGCTTTTAAGCGCTGGATAGTGATTTATTTAATTTACTATTCCAACTCCAGTCCCCGTGGATAGTAGGGAAGGTGTTGGATAGTAAATTAAATATATTCCCTATCCTAGAGCGCCCCCCAGCGCAATGCGTTGTAATGGTTTGCGTTGTAATGGTTGCGTTGTAATGGTAGTGCGTTGTAATAAATGCGTTGTAAGTGATGTTCCCCCTGACGATAGCTGCTTTCTCTGGAGTATATCTTCTGTAGGAACATGTTTAAGTAAACAAAAAGGTACATGCAATGTTCACAAATGTCTTGGTTATCATACAAATGTCCTGATCCTAATAATGCCCAACGGTGTGAAGTGGTCCATATACATTCATGAATGCTGCACAACAAAAACTTTGCACATCTTTAAACACGGGGTCACTAAAGAAGAGTGAAAGCTGAAATAATATTGCAATAAAATTGCAACTCACTCAGTAATCACGTAGATCTGAAACGGGTTTAGGACACTATTTGAAGATGTAGACTTTACCAGGGGCTTAACGATCAGTAGAACTATGGGTGGGGAAGGGCACTGCACCTCGGTTAAATTTTTTTAACTGCCAAATTAGGAGATAGTGGCCCAATTATGTTGCATGCATTTGGGTCACCAGCACACTTGCTGTTCCACTGGGTTTAATTGGATAGATCAGGTGGCCTGAGAAGCGGAATCCCGTAGAGCGTAATGCTATGTTCAGTCAGTCTGTAAAGTAGTAGTCTATTGTATTGTAATTGCATTTATTTACCGCTTGCTACCCCTGACGAGGAGTTGAATCGTTTTATGCCCGGCAGCATGCAGCTCTGGAGCCCAAGGTTGAAGGTTACGTCAGTGTTTTTCGTTCTTGCTGGTTACTAGGATTATTTTTTTTCTTTTTCAGAGTTTTATATAGTGCAAACTAGACCCGAGACATCGGGTATCAGAGCGCTTTACATGAGCACCAGTTTCGTTACATGAGGATACATTAATTTTTTTTAGGCATGGGGAGATTGAGTGATTTGCCTAGAATCACAGAATGTTGAGCATCATTGCCGAGACTAACCCGGTTCCCCAGCTTCGAGGTCGACCGTTCTAACCGTAAGGCTACATCCTCTCCCAGGATTAGTCTTGTGAACCCAAGCATCCATTCCATGCATTCTCTGCAGTTTCTTTCTGGTAGATTAAAGTAGTTGGAGTTAGGTCTGATCATTAGAGGTAAACATGTAGATGTTTGGTGAATTTAACAGATGAGTGTGAGGATCTGGGTGTATTATATGATATGGCTGTGGGCCTTATCATTGAATACACTTGCAAAACCTTTACTGAGTCCAGGTAGGCAAGTTTGAAAAACCTTAAGCTCAACTGTGGGTAGCTATAGCTGAACAGAGGAACTTAGTGTAAAGCATTTAACAGTACCAAACAACGAAATAAGAAAGCCACACAACACCAATTTATGATAATAGAGTGTATTTTTAAGAATTTTTAGAGTGCAAGATGAGCAAAATCAACCAGAAGGTTCTGGACATACGAGTTTTGATAGATTTTGTCACTTTTAATTTCGACCACAAACAAGGATTGGTCAACAAAACCTTTCTTTGTAAACTTCTCATGAGTTTGGAAAAGTTAATTTGGCTGTTCTGGACCGGCTTGGGCAACCAAATGCAACAGGATGGAGGTCCAGGGGGTCAATGGGGTAAATCTGGACAGTTACCTGGCCACTAAAGTGTTTTCCAGTTCAGTTCGAACCTTTACAGCACAACTGCAATAGACTGTAATGGAGTGGTCCCAACATTGGGGATGCAGGATGAAAAGATGCTCAAGGATGCGCTGGTTGCTGTGCGGATGATGGGGGTGCCTTTTTGGTGGTTCCTTGGTTCATGGTTGATGTGAGATGACTTTGGCCACAGAGGTCGGGATCCCACAAAGTCCTCTTTTTTGTCGCAGGCGATCAGCAGCTGGGCTTCTGGTCTCCAATTACAATGGTTGAAGCAACATCCTTTAGTGGGGGTTAGTGTCCCTTTTGAGTGACCAAACAAGTCTTTGATGACACTCCCAGGTCCAGCGGACTAGGGTGCAACTTCTGGCTGTCGCAGATTGGTCTCTCGAGGCGCCCAGTGGTAGCTAACAGCAAATCTTTTCCAATGGCAGCAACTTGCTGGTTTGGGCTACTTCAGCTCTTTTGTTCCAGGAGCTGGTTCCAGAAGATCAGTAGTCTGATCCTTCCTTCAATTCTTTGGTCTGGGGATCAACTTTTCCCCAAGCTGTGAGCCAGAGGCACAATCCAAACTTCGCTAGCCCAAAGTGCAGCAGGTTCAGTCCAGGCAATGGTGCAGCCTATCTTTGTGCATTTCCAAGGGCATCAGCTAAGTCCTTCTTCAGCCCCTTTTCCATATCCAGCGTGTTAAAAGAGTCCAGGGTGCCAAGGGTGCCCTAGTTATCCTGTTAAAGTGCCCTGAGCAGACTTCCTCTCCCTCTGGGTGATGACTTTCCAACAATGTGTGGCTTTGTGCAATTCCAGAGTGCACCATTCTAGCCACTATAAATATGTGGGGATCCTTCCTTGGTGGTCGGGAGCTCAGTAGCCCACCCTAGAGTTGTGGCTACACGCCTACAGAAAAAACAGTTTGAGCACTGGTCTTCTCTCTCTGTCCCCGTCTCCAGCTTGTCTACCTAAACAAAGGGCAGCCCCTCAGGAGTGTTATCACCATTTGTCCATCAAAGGCGACTTCCTCTTTGAAGCTCGCCTTTTGAGCTAACACCCGAGTGGCTTTCTGCTGAGAGGAGGTTACACTGGCAGGCAGTGTTTGCCGAGGGGAGGAAACACCGGAAGGCAGTGTTGGATCCTAAGCCTGAGTCGTTAACACGCCTCCCCTGGCCGGCAGAAAGTTGTCTGTGAGTCCCAGCATGTGTGAGGCTACTAGACCACTGGGGCACAAAGTGGCAACTTTCTAAAAGTTGACTTACTTTAACAGTGACATTAAATTCGCCCTGGGAATCAGTTTGGGTTTAATGCCACGATTAATTTCATACCTTGCAGTACCCAGAGGTAGTCCCAGTCAGAAGTTACCTGGGCTTGGATGCCAGCTAGTAACCCCGTATTAGCCAATTGGGCTGCTAACCTTTCCACACAGAAAAGACAATTTTGAAGTTTTTCTGCTAAGATGTATACACATCCTACTTAGTAACATACAGCTCCCTGCCATAGGGCTCTCTAGGCCTTCCTTAGGGGAGACTTGCATACCTTATTAAGGGAAGTAGTGGATTTGCCAATGGTTTGAATGGCAATGTCGAACTAGCAGTGGGACCCTGCCCTTCCAGTCCATATACTAGGGACCCATAAGTAAGTCAGTACTTGCCAATTAGAGATAACCAATTTGACATACACTTTATAAGAGGTTAGAACACTGGCATATAGATCTAGTTTGCTGGCAGATCTCAGAGCACTCTCAGAGACAAAAAGCAACAGCATCAGTCCAAAAAGTCGAGGGTGAACATGCAAAAAGAGGCATTTTCTTACAATGAGTTAGAGGATGAAGGGGAGGGACATCATGATCCACTTGAGGCTTCACCTCTCATGAAGCATGGACTCTCCCTGCTCTCAACGATGATGATAAATAGCACATTCTACTCTCCACATCTGCATATATAGAGCCCTACTGACAAATTGCATTTAGTATTCTGTAAAGTATGTTGCCGGGAAACGGAGATAAAGAAAAAGATAAGACTCTTCTTTGCAAGGCAAAAGAAGGTTTACTGTTGCTGCAGGGAGAATAGCTATCTCCACACAAGTAAACAGCTGGTCTCAAGCGGCTGCTCACAGGCAGTCCCTTAAATAGGCACACAAACAATGTCTCTTGCAAAAGGTCAAATAATAGGTTACTCAATAATTACATATCTATTCCAAAACATCACATCACCTGTGTCTTTAAGCTACTGACATTTTCCTCTACACATTCTTTATTGTAATTCTAACAAAACTTAACAAACAATGTATTTGCTTCTTTTGGTTGCATCTGTGGTGTGTTTTATTGCTCTGCTCCAAAGACCTCTTATCAGATTCTATGTACCCTTAAAACACTGAGTATGTGCTTGTTGCGCTGTGACCATAAATTCCTTTAGGCTTGCAGACACTGGTTTTCCTTTAACTAAGAGCTTGCTGAACAGGCACTCTATTTCCTAGTAAATCTTCACCTGTCTTGCATCACTTTGGACCTAAATTGCTCTTTTACCACATATAACGGTGTGACACTCTCTACTGATGTCTGCAGTGGTGTAACTTCTTTACATTTAGTCTCCTCTCTAAAAAGTAGAACTACAGTAGTACTAACTTATTACCAAATACAGTTCACAAACCTACGGCCGGAGATCTCTGCCTCCACCTCAACTATCTTTTCTCTGCAAATATCCCAAGTTTACTGCTTAGTAGTTAATGTGGGAAGGACCAAAGGGGGAGGTGGAAAAATGGGGAATATCTACTACTAAGTGGGAGAGGTTTAAGGAAATTTAAGTACGTATTTTATGGAGGGACATGCTAATACAAACACCCACCCACTAAGCAGTAGGACCATTGCTGTTCAAAAACGACACCTATAAAGTTACTAGAATCCTAAACACTTCAAACCAGCCTTGGAGTAAGTTAGGCTCCACATATGGCCAACAGTAAGCCCCCACAGAAAATACTGACGACAGGGAAATAAAATTACACCCCATAAGAACTAATGATAAATTAATAACATTACTTCTACCGTTGAAATATATTTATATATTTCTGCTTAATCTATTATGTGGATTTATTAAATAATTATGTGCGAATTTTAAAAAGTAATAAACGTAATTTTAAAATAATTGAAACTTTAAGCTTGTATTAACTTAAAAATAATGTAAATTAATTCAACTTATAACTTTAAAGAAATTTTACTACATAATGAACATGATTTTTTCATTTTAATTATTGCTTAAATTGTTACTTTCAAAGATATTTTAATGAATTCATTTAATACACAATTTGATGAGTTAATCAGTTGCAGATTAAAACCTTTATTAAAATTATTTTCAATGTACATTATCCATTACAATATTTTCAATATTTTCTTAAGCAATAATACACTTTGATTATTTTCCAGATACTTCCCAGTAGAGAGATCTCCACCTTTGTAGTGGAGATCTCCACCTGCATGTGAAAATTTACATGTAGAAACTTTTCACTAGTAATTCTTTTGTAAGAAATTGCAACCCTTGATTGTGGCGGGAGGAGGCATGGAAGTCTGCACATACATGAAATCTTCACTTGGAAATGGTGAATAGAAAAGTATAGATTTTACACATAATTGTAGGATCAGATTTGCACATGAGTAAATCTGCACATGTAAATTTACCTTTGTGAATAAGGCCCATGCTGTATTTATATATATTTTCACTGCAAAACCTGCAGTTAAAGCGAAATTATTGTTAGGATTGGTTCTAAGACCGTAACATATGTTTAAAAACAATCTGAAATTCACTTAAAACACCCAGATAAAGTACAATTATGACTGTGAATTAAAACCCCCCAAAAAAAGAAATTGACCAGTTGTGATTACTAATAGTTTTTTTTAAGACAAATTAGTTTATTAAGAAAAAGGGCCAGTTCTAGAGTTTGGTGTTGGGTATCCCATCCATTACTGTGGCAGAGGATATTGCATCCACCACAATGACGGACTACTGTCCACCAAATTTAAAGCTCACACTGGCCCTGCAATGATCTCCGTATCTTCTCAGAAATGGTGGTCATGCTGGTTCCTATCAAGGTGTACAAAGTTTGTTGGTGGGCTGCCAGTGGTTTTTACAGCCATCCACCAAACTCTTAGAAAGTTTTTGTTTTTTTAAAACAAACTTCCAAAGTGGGGCTTTGTTACTGAAAACAAACAAACAAAGGAACCCCACATTTAGTGACTTTTTTCCCTGGGTGTGGGGGCCATTATTCTTTAGGTTTTGTTTCTGTTCTTCACCTCCAAGCCATTAGGGGTACGTTTTCAGTCAACCGAGTCAGGCCAGAGCTCCCTCAGCATAAAGCTGATGATCCTCCTGACCCTAAATATGGCAGGCAGACTGTCAGTTTGGCGGACAGGGAGCTCAGTCTCACTTGCGACACAGTATCCAGTACACCAAACTCTAAATGATCTTCAAGGTCTTTTTAAAATGGTACATAGTTATTTACACCAATATATTTCATTTCTTTAAAGAACTGAATAATGGCAATTACCAACTCATTATATTCCAAACAAGTTAAAAAATACTTGCAGAGTCCTGATTAACATTATATTTAATAATTAACAATTTTTTATGTAAAGATAAAGCCACTAAATCCAATAAAATATTTAAGAGGTCAACCTGTACATTTAGTTCATAGATACTGTTGGAGAGTAGGGTCTGCTTCCTATGGTTAACCCCACTTTTTGCTGTGATTCTCTGGTTTGTCGACTTTAGTGTGGCTGTGGACCTGCTAATCAGGCCCACAGCCCAGCTGTTCTCTCTCTAAATTGATACCATGTACTTTAGGTACATACCAGATTGGTTACTGGGTCACCCTTGTGAGCCCCTGTATAGTGTACCATAGGTACCCAGGGCATAGGTGCACCTTAGGCCCACCAGGGGCTGCAGCATGTATTGTGCCACCCCTGGCTTGCCTTCTAAACAAAGCGGTGATGCTAACCCGTGATAGGGTGCAGGTAACGTGCCAGCGGATGGCTTGGTCGCGTTTCACCGAGCCGATGGCACTGCCAGGGAAGACATCTGAAGCCGGATCTATTGGCTCGGTGAAACGCGACCAAGCCATCCGCTGGCGCGTTACCTGCACCCTATCACGGCTTAGCATCACCGCTTTGTTCACCCACAAACGGGTTGATGACCTGATTTTCGCCGTATTGCGCTTCACAACTCTTCTATAACCGATCCCTGGCTGGTGTAGGACCTCACTAATTTAGTGACTGATGCTGTGATGTTCCGCCTTATCCCTTCAATCTACTTGATGGTTTCACTCGGATTCTACCAGGCTATTGTGGCTTGTATTATTTAGGCATACTTTTTGTCCTGAGGATGATCCCTTTGATTTTGTAAGTGGGATCGAAACGCCGTCGACTTGTTGAAACACCATATACCTAAAATGTATACCGAATGTGCTATGCTTGTAATGGTGTAAACTGAATTTCTGTCATTGTTGTATTTACAGAAATCGCTCACCTCTGCCTAAATACTCTTCTCTGTCCCTTCACTACCTTCTCGCCTTGCCAATTTGTAAGCGTAGGGGCACAGGCTTGTGTCCTACTCTAAAGAATTGAAGGTATTTTATATGACATATCAAGTGTACAGTAAAAATTCTTGACCTCTGTCCGGCTGGACAAGTCCTACTGCTCAATATAGTTTCCATTGTGTCTATATTCATTGCTTTCACGTAACTCCTTTTTTTGCATGGGACCATTGTTGTTGTAGAAAAATAAACAATCCTGGAGGCAGAGTGCTTGGTTTTATGTGAGAGGGTGCCCTAGCATGGGCTGAGCCCCTCTGTAGCTTTCAGAACCATCTCCTTATGGCTGTTCTGTGATATAGCCATACCACATACTCTTAAGTGCATTATAATCCTCGCGGTTAATGCTAACTTTGGTTTGGCTTTATCAAAACATGTTGTGTAAGGTGTCAAACACTTTGGAATACTACCCTCCCCCCCTTCTAGAGGGAGAAGACATGTAGTTACTTGTTTACGCGGTTAAAGTTAAACAGAGCCTCAGCGTCACAAAATGGATGCTGCTGCCACAGACACAAGTCTTTCCTCCTGTTGCTGGACGAAACTCCGGCAGGGGAGGCCTGGACAATAGGTTTCCTGTCCAGGGAGGTGCCAGCACCTCCCCAGACAGGCTTTTGTGTATTGGGGCAGGGAGGGCTGCATTCAGTGAATGCTTTCCAGACACTGCCTGGGGCACACTAGGTGCTCCATGCATTCCCCAGTTCAAACCGGTTGCTGGGGCACTCTGCCCCAGCTCTGGTGCGAAACTGGACAAAGGGGAAGGGGTGTAACCACCTCCTTCCCAGGTCCACCCATAGGAGGGACGTTACAGGTAGTCCAACCCCTAAACGTAGTATAAATACAGGAGCTGTGTCCCTAGGACTTTAGATTGCCCTGGACGAAACTCTGAAACATAAATCCTGGACCTTCGACATTCCATTTCGACTGCAAGATGGAAGACATCTCCCTTGTGGTCAAGGAGTGACCACCCTGTTCAAACAGGCACCGAAAGCAACTTTGCAGGTCTGCATTTTTGAGACTCCTGCCGGATCCGAAGAATCTGCGACACAGGACACGGATTTCCAGACATCTCACAGCCACAGCAAAGCTGAGACCCGTGGCGGACACGAGAGACGTGGGACCGGAACTCCTGGACATCCTGCATTTTGCTAACTGCATCGACTCCTGAGGTATCTCGCAGTTGTGCATTGGGGTACGAGAAACCCCAGCCCGAGCACCATTTGCACCGAAGCTCAGGCCTCCACACTCCACGAGTGTCCCGTAGGGCCCGCTCTTGCATTTGAGCTCGACGCGTCTTCACGGTTCCTAGTCTATTGGCTAGTGAGAACCTGGAAGACTCCATTTTAAATCTAACTTGGATTGCTGGAGTGGGCATGTTGCTTAAACCATCTAATAAGGAGAACTCTAAACCTAGGAATAAGAAAAATGCCCCCTGGTTCTCACCAGCTCTTAAGTCTGAATTAGGTGAAGTAAAGACACTAGAACGGAGGTGGCGTCGTAACTACGACACCGCTGCTCGTTACGTCTATATTGCAGCAAGACGGAAGTATCACGCAGGAATAAAACTAGCAAAAAAATCTCACTATCTACAAGCCATTTCCTTAGCAGGTCAAGAACAAAAAGCAATCTTTAGGATTGTTAAGGACTTTATGAATCCTTCAGCTCTATCGCAAGAGATTCCTCCATCCCAAGAACTCTGTAATGCGATATCTGACTACTTCGACAATAAAATCCTGACCATTACCAAGACTTTTCCTTTGGAAAATACTATGATAATGGATGATGAAGAGATAGTGAAGACAACTTCCTCCCTCCGTCTTGATGAGTTTACCCCAGTGTCTCTAGAAGAAACTGCTAAAGCTATTTTAGCCAGCAAATCGGGTTCCCCCTTCGACCCCTGTCCCCCTCCGGTGTTGCATTACTTAATAGAGATGGTTAATCCTATCATTAACAAAATCATCAATTCCTCTCTAGCAACAGCAAGTATCCCTAACGACTGGAAATTGGAAGCTGTTAAGCCACTCCAGAAAAAGGCCCTTGCCGATCCCACCACCCTTTCCAACCTACGCCCAATTTCCTTGTTGCCCATTTTATTTAAGCTGACTGAAAAGTTTGTCAATAGTCAACTGACTAACTTTTTGGAGAAGAATAACGTTCTCCACCCCAATCAGTCAGGATTTCGGTCAGAACACTCTACCGAATCAGCTCTATTATACACTGCTGAAACTTTAAGAGCAGCAATGGACCAAGGAAAACAGGCTGTCCTGATCCTACTTGACCTGTCGGCAGCCTTTGACACCGTGTCCCACAACATCTTATTGGACCGGTTGGCTGCCGCAGGGGTAGGAGGACAGGTGTTGGCTTGGTGTAGGAATTTCCTCACTGACAGACGCCAAATAACAGTGCTAGGCCCATATCAATCTGAGGCTAAAAACGTCAGCTCAGGGGTGCCACAGGGCTCCAGTTTGAGCCCAGTTCTTTTCAACCTATATATGGCACCCCTGATGAACTTGATCGCGTCATTTAGGATCAGTTCTATTTCATACGCTGACGACACCCAACTGATTTTGGTGCTGGACAGGGAACGGCCAGGTGCCGAGGAAGACCTTAGGGACTGTCTTGCAGCAACATTTAAATGGATGAACAACAACCATTTAAAGTGCAACGCCGGTAAAACGGAAATTCTACCTGTAGGGACAAACAACCCTTTTTCCCCTATAGCATGCTGGCCATCAGATGCTGAAGTGCCACCTAATACAATTGTATCCGCCCGGAACCTGGGTATAAAATTTGATAACAAATTATCCTTTAAACCCCAGGCTGTAGCAGTAGCAGGCATGTGCTTTCAAATCATTAAAGCACTCAGGAAGTTCTTTGACCTTCTGCCTCTTTCGGCCAGGAAAACAGTTGCAGTGGCCTTAATTAACTCTAGGCTGGACTATTGCAATGGACTTTATGTTGGAGCAAATAAGATCATTCTCCACAAATTGCAGATGGTCCAAAATGCGGCAGCCCGCCTTGTACTGCGTTTGCCCCGTAGATCGTCAGCCTCAACAGCCCTGAATACTTTACATTGGCTGCCAATCGGGAAGAGAATCTTATTCAAACTTCTCCTAATCACTTTCAGGGCTTTCCACCAACGTGGACCAACCTACCTACAAAAGGGGTTTAAAAGATACTACCCAGCACGTTGCTTGAGATCCACAAACCAGAACCTACTCTCTACACCCCATTTCAAACTGACCACTAAAGGTGGCAAATCCATCTTCGTTCTGGGAACTAAGGCCTGGAATAAACTCCCCCTTTCCCTGCGGTCTTTCTCTCAAGAAGCCTCCTTCAGGAAGGCATTGAAAACCTGGATTTTCTCCCTGCCTGACGCCGTGTGCCGGACTCTGGTGTAATGTGTGTGAAGAGATTAGGACATATTTTTCCTTTTCCAACTTTCCATCTGAGTTGTCTAAGCGCCAAGATACTCCTTGGAGTGGAAGTAGCGCGGTAGAAATGTCCATTCCTGGTTGCTCCAGGCTTGCTCCAGCTTTCCTACAAAGTAGAAGCGCCACAGACCTTGCTGGTCTGCACCAAAGCTAATCGCGGCATCCTGCGTGGATTGCGTTTGCCAAGGCTTGTTGGGTCCAATCCAGATACTGACACTGCAGTCAACTAGATCCTTCGTGGGACAGCTCAAATCCAGCTCCTGGTCGTCGTCGACACCTCCTGGTCCTCGTGGCTGAAGAGACAAACTTCACATCTTCACCTGAAATCACCCGACATCTGGTGGCATCTTCCTATTGCCGCCCTGGTCACTGGCAAGTGACCCACACTCTGTCCCTTCTGCTTTCAGGTTCTTCAGATCCTCGATCCATCATTGGATCCACCCGGACACTTTTCCTCTCGTCGCCTGCAGCACTTCCTTGCAGCTCTCCATTGAAAACGATGACGAAACCCAACAAGAAAAGACACCTATGCACTCGGCTTCCCGGGGTGAGATAACACGAGTGCTCCGGTGCTCCTGTGGGTCTTGACTCTCGAAGTGTCCTAGTTTAAAAGAGTTCCATCATAGTCCATCCGGAAGTGTCCTTAAATTGTATATTTGTAACTTCTACGTTTCCCATAGAAAGTCAATGGTAACCCGCGCCTGTGTTTACACACTGCACGCGTCTCCCGTGGGCCTCCTACTTCCTAACCTTTCGTTGTTTAGAGTAGCCCCAGTGATTCCACAGGCCCCAGGCCTGCTTTCTAATTCTCTTGTGGTTCTTATACCACTATTTTAGTATATGGTTTGTGAGGCCCCTAGGGCATACCGTGTACTGTGCAACTTATCGTATATTAACTCAGTGACTTGTATTGTATTTTTACCTCTGACCTCATAAAGAGTGCAGAGAGGCTGTGTTTAGAACAAATACATATATATTTGATACATACCTTGTGTGGTGTCCTTTCATTTGGTACTCAAGGGAGTATAATTGGTAAAACAACTTGCTTAATATGCTCTCTGAAGTCTTAGCCTGATAACTGCTGGCCCATGCTACCACTAGGATAGCTTTCTATAAGGTTGACTTTACAACCACCATCGATAAGGGTCGATTAAACTGGTGCAAGGTGCCCACTAGAACTAGTGGACATCATATGCCAGGCTAACTTCTCACAGATATACTATATACATCTGTATCTATAGCTATATCTGACAACAACCAAATGGGATTAATGTCCAGTGTCATTTGCAAGATTTTATGCCTTAGTTTTGAATAAGCTAATGTTGTTAAGTTTTAAATTAGCCAAAGACCAGAACATTTTTCCATTAAGGCAACACAATACCAATCTTATTTGAGTCCAGAATAGTCAGTTCTTGAACAAATTCACTACTAACATCAAATAAGGATTTTAAACAATGTGAAAAAAAAACCTTGGGAAGATAACTGCAGGAGTACTGGCCAACGCCATACAGTTAAGCCAAGTTTGAGTTTTATGGCGAACCAGTGCATTTGCAGGACATTTAAAAAAATGTTTTTATAAAAAGACCCACCAAACCTTTTTAGTTAACTTATGGATCAGTACTAATCAATTCCTCCCCGTACAGGACCTGAAGCATAGCTTTTAGCTGAGCCCTCCTTCTTAAGAGCCTTTCTAGATATTCCACCACATTTAAACATTTAATAAAAAGGGCATATTGCGAGTTGTAGGACTTATTTTGAGCTAGCCAGATGGCTCAGAGTTGTTGAAAATACAATACTAAGGCCTTTATAGTAGGCAACTTGCTTAAGTTTTGACCCACGGAACAAGAGGAAAGTTATATAATCTTGGGAGACCCATAGTTTTAGTTCTATCTGTATTAATCGTCGTTTTATTGAGGAGTAGTAGTTTTCTAATACCACTAATATATGCTGAGTACAACCTGGATATAGTTTGTTATCTGGAAATTGTCTGCAATATAAAACATGGTGTGTTTGGACCCCATTTTCTGAAAAATTACTGTTTTACTTCTAGAACTTCAGGAAGCTCAGCTAAATAAAAAGCAAAAATAGAAGCATCCCTAAGTCATTATTTATGTAAATATATTGTGATAGCAGACCACCAAAGCCTATTTCCACTTTGGCCTAGTTAGCACTATGTAGAACTTGCTAAATATTTAGCAATTCTTGTGGAATTGACAATTACTTAGTTTAGCCCAGACACTTAAACATTCTTCCTTGTGTAAGACCAGCTGAAATTCCACAGTAGCATAATTGCCGACCCATTGCTATGAACCACTGAGTGATCATCCACAGGGCGAAACATTAGTCCATTGTTAAATGATTAAGCAGTAATCCAGACTACTTCCACTGTATGATTCTCATTCCGGGTGCCCATTCTAAGATTCAATTCAATACACTTTTATGTTAGACCTCAGAGGTAATATGCAAAAAAGGATACAGTGTTCTAGGGCTGCATGATGCCCACATTTAGAAAATTGGCTTCATAGTTGCACTCCTCCACGAGTCAGGGATTGATCAGGAGAAGTTAACCATTTGGAAAACAAGCATTTGCAATGCAATAGGTCTCGCATTAGGAAAGTTTGAGCTATTGGTATTGTAAATGACAATTTTTTTATTTATGTGTTGGTTTTGAAAGTAGCGAAATTAATTGCTTTGTCATTTACAATGCTAATAGTTATAACTTTCGCAAATGTGACACCTATAGCATTTGTAATGCAATATGTGTTGTATTTACGTGACTTAGATGTATTGCTATTACACACAACAATGGCTTTTAATTTTTTTAAATAATTAATTTTTAAATAAAAGTTATTGTAATTTAATAATGGCAATAGCTTAAAACTTTCTTTTTTTTTTTTAAACTTTATTTTTGTCGCAGACAGTTACAGTATACAAACAGTTGCGCCGACAGCCTCATTAAAATTACGACATTTCGTCAAGCATCATGTTACTGTTCACACGGCCCATCAGCCCACAGCCCGAAGGCCGGGCGGCGGTAGGTGGTAGCATGGTAGAACTGACAATGAATCCAGCAACGCAACTGTACGGCAGAATATTCCGGTCTGCTGTTATATGTCTTTCATACAAATTACTCCCCAATAGAACCCCCCCCCCCCAAAACCTTGGCATCAATAACTAAGGCATGTGTATACAGTTTGTTCACCTCATTATGGCACTCCTAGTGGTAGACAAGACAGCAATAAGTACCTAGATTGGGAAGGAAACCTTCAGGGACCAAAACATAACTTCTCCAATATAGATCATACTCGTACGTGAACGGCCAGGTACTCCCCCAAATCACCGCCCTCCCTCTCCCACCCCTCCACCCTCATCCTCAGACCCTGTATTCTCAGGGGTAAACAACTCCGCACTCGTGCCATCCGAATCCTCAGCGGTCGCTCCCACCTCTCGCATCAGTCTCCACGCAAGTAGGTCGTCTTGTAGCTTTACATCCCTACGCACGCTCTGCATGAAGGTTTCTTCCGCTAGGGACCATTCCCCCACATCCCTAAGCCATTGCGACATCTCTGGGGCACTCTGTCCCATCCATGTAATCGCTACTCTTCTCCTCGCCAACACCAAAAGTAGTTGCAACATCTTGTATGATAGATTACACTTCTTGGGTTTGGGGACTAAGGCTAATAAACAATGAAGGGGGGTCAGCTCCAGCCGGAGATCAGTAACTGTGCGAATGTGCGCCACCACAGACTGCCAGAAGGCTTTAACTAACGGGCAGTCCCACGCCAGATGGAGGAAGGACGCACCTGCCGCGCCACATCTAGGGCAATCATCCCGTTTGTCCGGGGAGATCCGTCTCAAGGTAACTGGTGTCACATATGTGCGGTGTAGAAAGTTAAAGTGTGTCAATTTAAACCGTGCATTGCACGACACCTACCGGGTGAGAGTGCCTATGCGCTTGCGCTGTTCCGGCTCCAGAGTAATCCCCAGATCAGTCTCCCAGGCTGCCCAGGCCGTAGGAACCGGTGGGGTGGGGTCCCGCCGCATGGCCGAATACAAGAGGGTAATCAGCCTCCTGCCCCTCCCACAGGAAAGGATAGTATTGAGGGTATGGGACATCGGGGGCGCATCAGGGAATTGAGGCCAAGTATCCCGCGCCATTGCCTGAAGGCCTCTATAGTGTAAGAATTGTCCTTCGCCGAGTCCGAACGTCTCCGTTGCCCGTTCGAAGGATAGAAACGTGTCATCCGGGTAAAGGTCAGCCAACAACTCGCATCCACCCGCTCTCCACTCATGGAATGGCATATGTTTCTCCATGGCCACCACTGGGGCCATGATCCATATCGGCAGCTCCCTGTGAAAGGGGGCCCTCCGTAAGACCTTTTCCACAAAACGTTGCCAAACTGCTGCGGTGTGGCGCACTATGTATGGCAGATCTCCACCAGCACCCCTTCCGTGCATCAGGGCCAGTTGTACCGTTCTCTCATCCGCACTGCCCGCTAGGAGTTGCATTTCCCAGTTGTCTGAGTCTGTGAACCACCTGGCGGCCGGCACCAGCTGTGCCGCGTAGTAGTAAAGATCAAACCTCGGCGCCTCCAACCCCCCCTCCTCCCAGCTCCGGACAATCGTGTGCAAGGCAACCCTACTACGCCTGCCCGCCCAAAGTAAAGACGTAAGGAGTGTATTAAGAGTGCGGAATATCCGCGGGGGAAGTGGGCACAGCGAATTCTGCAACACATACAGCATCCTCGGCATCATCACCATTTTTGCCACCGCCAGGCGTCCCATCAGGGAGAGGGGCAGTGTGTTCCAGAAGGACACCGATTGTTGTAGGGAGTGAACCACCCTATCTGCATTACGGGCCAGCAGCTGGTCGTCTGACGCCGCCACCTGGATCCCCAGATAGCGGAAGGCCTCCAGTTCCCACCGCAGTCCCAGGTTTGGTAAGGTCCCACGCATGTCTATATTATATCCCGCTAAGGGGAATATCAGGGACTTCCCTGCATTGATACGCAGACCCGAGGCTGACCCAAAACGGTCCAGCAGCCGCAGTAAAACCGGCAGCGCTTCCCGCGGAGATGTCAAATAAAAAAGAGCATCGTCCGCATACAAGGACACCGTGTGTACCGTACTCCCCAATGTGATCCCCCATTGAGACATCGTGGTACGGACTTCAACCGCCAACGGCTCAATTGCCAGGGCGAACAGGAGCGGTGAGAGGGGACATCCCTGACGGGTGCCCCTCTCCAATGCCCAGTCTTCAGAGCGTGCGGCCCCAAGTTTAACCCTGGCCCGAGGCGCCTGATACAATATCTGGATCCATCTGCAAAACACAGGCCCCAATCCCACCCGTCGAAGCACCTCTAACAGGTACCCCCAGCTAACTGTATCGAATGCTTTGGCTAAGTCGACCGAAAGCAGGACCTGGGGGTCCTCCCTACCGCGCACCTCATGCAGGATATGGGTTAATCGCCGCAGATTCATTGCGGTGTTGCGTCCGGGGATAAACCCGCACTGGTCCTGGTGAACCAACCGGGCCATGTGTGGCGCCAATCGAGCGGCCAACAGTTTGGTCAGGATCTTTACATCTGTGTTGATCATAGTTATTGGGTGGAATGCCGCGGGGTCGTATCCATCACCCCCCGGCTTCAGAAGCATGCAGATCTCTCCTTGATACATTGTGGGCGGGAGGGATCCATCCTCCAGTGCCTTAAGGAAGACCTGGAGGAGGAGGGGGCCGAGGATGTCTCCGAACGTGTGGTAAAATTCGGAGGGAAACCCATCTCTTCCTGGGGACTTGGCCCTCTGCAGGCCAGCCATAGCCACCCATACTTTGTGAAGGGTCAAAGGCCCGTCCAACACCTTCGCCTCCTCTCGTGAAAGGGCCGGAAGGGTCAGCCCATGGAGGTAAGGCTGATAGGATGTCTCCGTAACCAGGGGATCTGCCGCATATACCCGCTGCAGGTGGGCTCGGAGGACCCGGAGTATGTTGGACTCCGAATGTACCATAACCCCATCGGGGCCCCTCAGGGCAGCTATCCGAACTGGGGCCGTTTCTTTCTTCAAAATCCAGGCCAACAATCCGGATTTGTCTCCCTCCCTTTGGAGACGCTGTCTAAATTGACCTAGCGTAAATCTGTCGAGGCGCGTAAGTATATCGTGTACCCGTTCCTGGGCTTCCCGCTCCAACGCCAATTCCGGTTCCCCAGGATTTGGTGAGGCCTGACGAGTTCGTAGGATGTCTTCAGCTTCCCGCAGGTCGCGAGTCAGCTGTTGGCGGACCCCATAGGTGAGGGCCATGCATTCACCCCGCACCACTGCTTTCAGAGCGTCCCATTTTGTCGACAGGGGCACATCATCCCCCTCCCAGTTCAGCGCAACGTAAGTTGTGAGTGCCACCTGTACCTGGTCTCTACCCACTGGGTCCTGTAAAAGGTACGTAGGCATCCGCCAGGTGAGGGGGCCGCAAGGCAGGTCGACCTCCTGTGTTGCGCACAACACCGGGGAGTGGTCAGACAGGAAGCGGGCCAGATGTGTGACCTTTAATGAATACGACGCATTCATATTCGCAGCAAGGACCCTATCCAGCCTGCTGTGGGTGTCGTGAGTAGGGGTGTAACAGGTGTACAGTTTCTGTGAGGGGTGACCCTGACGCCACACATCTACTGCCCCCAAGTTCGCCATGACCTCGCGCAGCCCCGCCGTCATGCGAGGTTTTGTTCCTGCTCGGGAGGATTCCTGTCTAGGACGGGGTCTAGGACACAGTTAAAATCCCCAAACCACAGGAGTGGACCATCCAAGTCCGACACTATGACCTCCTGCATTTGTGAGTAGAAGGCCGCGTCATCTACATTAGGAGCATATGTATTAAGCAATGTAAGGTCCCTACCATTCAGCTTCACCCTCAGCAGCAGGTACTTGCCCTCAATGTCCGCCTCCGCATACTGCACCGCGAGGGGGACCCCGGGGGCCACCCAGATCAAGACCCCACGTGCATACGTAGAAAAAGAAGAGTGAAACACCTGACCCCGCCATTTTTTAGCCAGCTTCTGCGCACCCTCTTCATTCAGATGTGTTTCTTGCAAACATGCAATAGAAATGCCATGCCTCCGAAGGAAGGACAGGACCCTGTGTCTTTTGGTGCATGTGCCTAACCCACGCACGTTCCAAGTCAGAAATTTGTATCCCATGTTCCCTGTGATCGCCCAGCCGGGCCATGTAAGCTGCTGCCAAAGTACCGCCTCCTAAGGGCCTGAACAGTGATACACATGATGCCTAAAACAACTTTCTTCAACAGTTCCCCCCCCTCCCCCCCTTCTCCCAAGATCGCAACATTTGCAGAACACACCCCCCCTCCCCCACCCACGAGCAGGATAACGACAACAACCCAACCTGTCAGCCCGCCCTTCCCTTGCTGGTGCCAGGACGTACACAGCCACCCCACACACCCCTCACAACACATCACACACCCACACAACTATGAAACTGAACTCACCCCCCCCAGCTCCCCGCACGACCCACTGCTCACATAGTGTACGCCCGGCTCCGTTCCAACTGTATTCGACCAGGTAGGACCAGATCCAACATTCGCACACACCCACCTCCCGATTATTCTCAAGTCCATACGTAGCGAAAGGCCCCTGTTCCCACCCCGCAACGTAAAGTCTGGTGGTTCTGGACACAATGTCATTCCGTGTTCATCAATATCCCTCTCCTCCCCAGGAGCCACTGCAGCCAACCAGAGAGAAAGTATATACCGCTCCCATATCACCTCATGGTGGGCCGTTCACATCTGGGGCCCCAGCTCCACCCGTCTCCGGGATCACCAGGTCGGATGGTGCCGTGACACACTCTGCAGCCTGTATCGTGTCCGGGACCAGGATTTCCACTGGTTCCAGCGGGCTCGGGGACCCCGACCCGGTCTCCAGCAGCATAGGTTCCAGGAGCATGCCGCCATCTGCCCCTACCGTGATTCTTGGTTCCCCCGTGTTCTCCGGTGTAGAGTGGCGTCTCCGTCTGCCCCTGGGTTTTCGCTGTCGCTGTGGGCGATTCCCCCACATTTCCTTGGGCCCACCACGGTCCCCCGGTGGAACGCCGTCTCCTCTAACTTCCAGACATTCCCAAACTTCCTCCGGGGACTCGAAGAAGTGTGCCTTGCCCAGAGCAAGCACCTTTAGTTTGGCGGGATACAGCAGCATGTATTGTAATTGCAGCGCACGGAGCTTCTGCTTAACGCCCAGAAAGGATTTCCTCATCTCTTGCACTTGATGGGTATAGTCAGGGTATATTGAGATCCGGTTGTTTTCAATGGCTAGGTCCGGCGTTTCCCTTGCCGCTCGCAGGATGCAATCTCGGTCTCGATAATTCAATATTTTGGCAATCAGGGCTCGCGGAGAGGCCCCCGGCCGCGGCGGAGGGACCAGTGCTCGATGTGCTCTCTCAATAACAAACACCTCTGAGAGACCCTGCGGGCCAGTTTCGTTTTGATCCATGTTTCTAGAAAACGTTCAGGGTTACCAGCCTCCATCCGCTCCGGGACCCCTAGGACTCTAATGTTGCTGCGACGCGCCCTCCCTTCTGCGTCCTCCACCCTCTGTTCCAAGGCACTTGTCGCCGCCGTGAGGTGTGTGACCGTCTTTTTGAGAGAGGCTACCTCCCCCTGCAGCTGCCCAATATTGGCCTCCGCATCCGTGACTTTGTCCGCCACGTTACGGAGGTCCGTCCGCAGGAGATTAACGTCGATGGAGACAGTCTCGATTTGCCTCTCCAGCGCTGAGTGGGAGCCCTGAATTGCCTTCAGGAGCTCCGCACGGGAGGGTTCGCCAGGATCTCCCGGCTCTTCATCTTGGCCTGATTGGCGTGCAATCCTTTGAGACGGCAGCCTTTGTGTGGTGTATTGGGTGATCGTATTGGCTTGTGACGAGCGGGCCATCCTGTCTTTGCGCATCTCCGGTGTAACCCCAACGGAGGGATAGCGTGCCTATGGTGCAACAGCAGACACTATCCAACTTCTTCCCAGTCTGTAGGCAGTTCTGTGAGGTGACACACCCGAACACTCACCCAGTCACAGGCATGCGGGCCGCCCCGCTCTCTCAACACACCCGTCGTGGGCCAGTCTCAGGCCACCAAGCACCGTTACAAAGCTTTGTGATCCGAGTCGTGGTCAGACAAGGAGAGCCCCGGCCTCCACACACCGCCCGCCGGGCAGCGCAAGTTTGTTAATAGTCCCCCAGGCACCCAGGCTCGCCAAGAGTACCTTCGGATCCCAGTCGGGCGGACACTCCGCCTCCTCGCCCAGCCGGGCACGACAGGCAATAGGCCACTCCACTCTCCGCGACTTACTGGTATGGCCGGGGTGGCCCGTCTGCCCCGACCACCCGTTGAACAGCCGCGCCCAGGATCCCCCAGTAAGGCAATAGGGAATCTTGCACTCCTCTTCGCCGCGTCCCAGGAAACAGGTAGGCCCCAGAGAACAGGGCCGGCCCCATGCAGCCAGTCAGGGGTCAGTGTCCTCGTGTGCGCGGTCCGCGCTGTTCGGCTCCGCCCCTCCGAGCCCCCGGCCCGCACTTGCCGCAGGTCTATATTAGTGCACTTCTGCCCTCAGGTTTTCAGGCGGCGCCGGGCAGTCCCGGTCCGCACGGCTCGGAGGGTCGTCCCCAATATGGCGGCCCGGTGGGGGAGGGGCACACCCCGGACTCGGGCGCCCCAGCCGCCTCCTCGCTTCACTGCCCCACTAGGGTAGTCCCTCACCCGTGTATGCAGTGGCGCTCCTGGGCAGGAGCTCGCAGGAACCAACCTCCGGGGCGTTCACACGGCCCCGAGGCCCCTCTCTCTGCTCACCGGGACTCGCGGGCCGTGTCTCTGGGGCCGCGTCCTCCCCCGAGGCATCTCCCGGTCCGGGGCCGGCTGCAGAGCCTCTTCCTGCAATTCCGTCCTCCGGGTTAGGATTCAGACCCGTGACGATCTCCTCTGGACTCCGATCCTCCCGCCGACATCCAGGGGCACCACAGGGCTCAGCTGCTCACGGTCGGACAGGCCCAGACCACGGGCTCACGTAGGCGCGGCGGCCGTCCCTGGAACACCGGGGCTGCATCCCGTCCGCTCTGCCGCCTCTGCCAGCCTCAGTTATGCCTCTGGTCGTCTGATTCTGCAAAACCAGAGCTCGGGCAGGATGAATTATAGGATTTTCGGGTCCGCAAGACGGGAGCTGGTAGAGCTCACGTCCTGTCGGCCATGCTGCTTGGCCAGCTTAAACCTTTCTAAATAATTTTTGTGAAGATTATGTTCAGTGGGGGGGGCGTGGCTTGGAGGGCGAAGATGGCGGTCGCAGCTTAGAGGAGCTCCCGCCGGCCCACACGTTATCCGATCATTATCCTGGCCCCCGAGCCCTGCAAACTGCCCTACCTGTACTGGGAGTGTTCCGGGTGGCACCGAGACCTATCCGGTGTGCCGCCCCGCTTCATCAGCTGCTCCAGTGACCCGCGATTGTCGGCGACGCGGTGCGGCCTACTGTCCACGAGTGGAGCCGGGGCCTCGATTTTCGGGACCCGGGGCCGACGGCCAGTGGTCGGGCCGGTCGGGGGATTTCCCACCCAGCAGCATCGGCGCCGGAGCTCACGAGGACCACTGGGGGTACCTGGAACGTCGGAGGCTACACCTGGGGTGTTCCTGGGACAGCGTGGGGGCACCGCGGCCTGTGCGGACCCCGGGAGACCGGGGCCTCGAGTTTTGCGACCCCGGGCCGGACCGAGTCTGAGAGACTGGGGGTCGCAGAGGTTGGCTCCTAGGGTCGGTGTGGCACCTACTGTGCGCAGTGACCACTGACCACGTCCAGGAGGACCCTGGGGGGCTGGGACGCGGACCACACCCGACTGCCCGGTGGCCTTGCATTTTGCCCATACCGTGCGCTCTGAGGCACGCCTCTCCGGGCCTGTTCCCGGGACTGCTTGGGGCCGGTGAGACGACGGAGGGAGCCCCCCGCTGGGTCCTGCCTCGGATACTGGTGCTCTGGAGTGTCCTTGAAGCTTGCCTGGCCCTAGGGACGCCGGGGCCTCGAGTTTGGTGGGCCTCGGCTGGATGGTATTCTCCCTGGCTCCTAGACCGGGAGGTGGGCTCGGAGCGGCTGGAGAGCTAGAGATTTGCACGCCACGTCGGACTTGGATGGCTGGAGCTGGTGGTGCCTGGAGGGACGAGCCTACTGCCCGGATGGTGCGTGGAGGTCTCCCACGGATAGCCTGAGACAAACTGTGAGTGGCCCCCCCCCCTCCTCCTCCCCTCTGGTGGACCGGCGCTGGGACGCTGTGACGGGACTTGTGACTTGTGACCCGGGAGGTGTTCGGGGCTAGTCAGTCTGAAGACCCGAGTGTCTGCCCTGCATCATCTGCCGCTTTGGGACACGAGTTGGGTGTGGGGTGGCCAGGCAGACGACGGGGCTGGACGTCCCCGGTTCTTGAGACCTTCCTCTGCGCGTCCTGGCTCGCAGATCCTGGGTGAGGTCCGGACTGAGATCCAGGAAGCCCTAACCTGGTGAAGAAACTATCCTGTTGAACGTTCCCGCTGGGGCTTGCTGCCCGGAGCTGAGCTGCGGTGTCTGTGTTCTGGGGGTGCCCACTGGGGACGGCATTTGAGCCCCGACGGAGTCTCCTTGGCCCCCGAGTGGACGATACTGTTGAATTGCTGTTGACGAGGGGCCCACCGCTGGGGCAGTGAGGCCCTTTTCCTTGCCACTAACCATGACGAGAGGTGGGGGCGGCACTGGGTCCACCAAGCAAGGGACGATTGATAAATTCACAGGGCCCAGTGGAGGCTCCGGGGCCTCCGGCGGTGGCCAGAACACAGGCCCTGATAATGCGGCCCTGATGGCCGCCATTACGCAGTCCAGAGACATGCTTGATGCCAAAATTGGGGCGGTTGGCGCCGATGTCATGCTGCTGCGTCAAGATCTCCGCAATGCTGTGGCCCGCATCACCGAAACCGAAACTCGGATTACAGGGGTGGAGGACGATGTGGTGGCTCTGAAAAAGAAAGTGGAGGACATGGCCAGGATCCAAAAGGGGCTAGCGCTCCGTGTCGAGGATGCGGAAGGGAGGGCGCGAAGGAATAATCTGCGCTTTGTGGGCTTTCCAGAGGATTGTGAAAAGGGGTCCATGGATGTATTCTTGACACGCTGGTTGGAGAGCTGGCTTCCCCCGGACGTCTTGTCACGCTGCTTTGTGGTGGAGCGCGCCCATAGGGCCTTGGCGCAGAAACCGCCGGCCGGAGAGCGACCACGTCCAGTCATCGCCAAGATCCTTAACTTTCATGACAGGGACATTATTCTCCGAGAAGCAAGAGCAAAGGAGGACTTGTCGTTCGAGGGTCACAGGATTATGATTTTCCCGGATTATACCAGGCTGGTGCAGCAGCAGCGCCGATCCTTCCAAGATGCGAAAGCCAAGTTACGTGGATTGAAAATTCAATATTCACTGTTGTACCCTGCTCGTCTGAGGGTTGTGTTTCATTCCAAGACCCACTTTTTCGACACCCCGGAGGCGGTGTTTAGCTGGACAGATGAGACAGTCAGGATCCGACCGAATGCCCAGCCGGGCCTGAACTCCGGAGCATCGCGTGGGTCGTCGCAAGAGAGGGGCGAATCATCCAACAGGAGCAGGAGACACAGGAAGTCTAGGTCACGGCGACGCTCCCAATCCGGGGGTGGCCAGCTGGATGGTGCACAGTCAGACACTGCTCAGTCTGGGACTGGGACCTGAGAGCCGTGGAGCCCCCCTCTTGTCTCCTAAGCGACATTTCGTTTCTGGCCTTGGCTGATGGCCATTGGGGTAACACTACTGATTGATGGGCGGGTGCATGGTGTGGTGTGGTCTAGGCCATAGCTGGACACAGGAAGGGCGTAATGTCTGTTGTAGTTCTGTCCCGCTGCGCTTAAGCGGTGGGTCACATGTGCTTAATGGGGTTCGGGGTGCTGACCCATGGGCGGCCTACTCCTCTCATGTTCGAGGGGGGCCCTAAGGGGAGGTACTGTTAGTTGGGGAGTGTGGGGGGATCCATTGGCGCGGGGGGCTTTGGGCGCTCTGTTTTGGGCCTGAGGCTCTTCATGCCGCGACAGGTACTTCACTGTTCCATGAGGTATAGGGGTGGGGGAGGGGGGATAGGCGGGGGTTTGGTAGTTGGGGATGTTGTATTGGGGAACGGGGAGGGGGGGGTGCGGGGTAGTTGGGTAGAGATGCACGTGATCTTTGCTGCTGTGATTTCTGTAATGCAAGGTGCTTGGGCTGGGTCCGAGGGTTTCCAGATGCTCTCCCACCGAGACTATGGGTGATTCCCCGGTGAGGGCGCCTGTTAGTGGCTCCATGAAAATACTTAGTTGGAATGTCAGGGGGATGCTGGACAAAATTAAACGGGGAGCGGTACTGCGCTGGGGTAAGAGAGACTCGGCGGATGTCATGTTGTTGCAGGAAACGCATATGTTAGGAACGAAAGTTCTGAGTTTACAACGATTTGGCTATACCCAGGTGTTCCATGCAGGCTTTACCAGGGGGTCGAGAGGGGTAGCTGTCCTTATTCACCGACGACTGTCTTATACTCATGAACGCCATTGGCTTGATCCCCAGGGTCGGTTTGTGTTTGTCAGGGGCATGATTGGTGTGGAACCTGTGGTGTTCGGCAGTGTGTATGCTCCCCCTCCCCTGCAATGGTCTTTGGCGGAGCGCCTGTTTGAATTGTGGGCCGACGTCCCGGAATGCCTGGCTGTGATAGGGGGTGACTGGAACCACGTGGTGGATGTGGGTCTGGACAGGCAGAGAATGCAGGGGGCCGCGGTGGCACCTACCCCTACGCGTCTGAAAGCGATGATCGATGGGTTGGGCTGGGTAGATACATGGCGACATTTGCATGCCAGGTCGCGTGAATACACGTATGTGTCCGCAGTACATGGCTCTTTCTCCCGTTTGGACTGTGTGTTTGTACCCGGGGCCTTCCTCGATAGGGTGAAGCAGGCCGTGATTCAACCTAGGGGTCTGTCGGACCACTCCCCGGTTGCAGTACGGATTGCACTGCGTAAACCGCATCAGCCGTTCCGTTGGCGGATGTCTTCGTGGCATCTCCAACGGGCAGATTATACGACACACATGCGCGGAGCGATTGGCCAGTATTGGAGGGAGAATTCGACAGAGGGCATGGATAGTGTGACGGTCTGGGAAGCCATGAAGCCCACGCTGCGTGGGGTGGACATCGCCTGGTGTGCTGCCGCCCGTCGGAAGCGTCAGGAGGCCACTGTAGCAGCCGCGGCACAGGTGAGAGCTTTGGAGGGGCAGTGTAAAGGAGGTGCAGGCGATGTGGCGCTCAGCCTACTCCTACAGGCACAGCAAACATATGCTTCGATCCTACTGGACGAGGCTCGCCAAGCCTGGCTGGCCACGCGGAGTAGGGTGTACCAATGGGGCGACAAATCATGCACTATGCTCCACCGGTTGTGTCAGCAAACTCTGCAGCCGATCTCTCTGCCGGGCCTGACGGACGGGGAAGGGGTTGCCATAACGGACCCTGCTGCGCTTGCGGCGAGTTTTGCCGACTACTATAAGGTACAATACGCTTCACGGGATTGTCTCCCACCGGAGGCAATTGACAAATTCATAGCTGACCTTCCCCCCCGGGTGGTATCAGATGAGGCCAGGGCAGCTCTAGACCTTCCCCTGTCGGCGGAGGAACTGGGCGACGCGCTGGGACAACTTAACACGGGTAAGGCGCCCGGACCAAGTGGCTTTCCCAGTGAATTTTACAAAAAATTTCATTTGCAGCTGGGGCCACGCTATCGGCAGGCTTTGGAGGCAGCTCGGGAGTGTGGTTGCTTGCCGGTGGACTGGCGTCAAGCTGAGATTGTGGTGTTCCAGAAACCGGGCAGGCCCCCTGACAGACACGAGTCGTATCGCCCGATATCTCTCATTAATTTCGAAGCCAAATTGTTGGCTAAGGCGTTGGCGAATCGTCTTCTCCCATACGTGGCGGATCTGGTCCACCCGGATCAGGTGGGCTTTATGCCGGGCAGAGCGACAAGGCACAACATCAGACGGGCGCAGGTAGCGGTGGGTGCGATGGGGGCGACTGAAGAGCGGGCGGCGCTCCTACTGGCGGACATTGACAGAGCGTTTGATTCTGTCAGCTGGACTTACCTCTTTGCTCTCTTACCGCGCCTCAACTTGGGTCCAGTTTTTGTCTCATATGTCAAACTGTTGTACACTGGCATCACGGCCTCGGTACGTGTCTCGGGAGCCATCTCGGAGAGATTCCCGGTTGCTAGGGGGACCCGGCAAGGGTGCCCCCTGTCCCCGTATCTCTTTGCGCTAGTCATGGAGCCGCTGGCTGCCTGGGTGCGCATAGACGCGCAGCTTAGGGGCTTTGTATGGAGTGCGAGCCTCACTGATAGGATCGCACTGTATGCAGATGACGTCCTTTTCTTTCTGATGGACCTTGATCGTTCGGGCCCGCGTATTTTGGAGATATTACGCATTTTCGGTGACGTCTCGGGACTCTACCTCAACCCGCGCAAATCGACTCTCCTTGGGCAGCGGATCTACAGGTGGCGATTGGTGGCCTGAAATATCTAGGAGTCTTCCTGTCGGAATCTGCCGCTATTGCGTGGGAGCGTAACATACAACCGGTATGGGACAGGGTTCAATCCGACGTCAAAACGTGGTCACGCATGCCTCTTAATATCTATGGCAGATCTGCTATTTTTAAGATGGTTGCCCTCCCTAGACTGCTCTACCAGCTGCAAAATCATCCGTACAGAGTGGACCCGCAGTGGTTCCGGCGTGTAAATTCCTTGCTAGGCCGGTTTTTATGGGCTGGGGGTGCTTCTATGGTAGCACTGCGGACCTGCTTTTTGTCCACGTACTGTGGTGGTCTCGCGACGTCCGATATCTTGTCGTACTACCAAGCCTCTCACTTGTTAGTCTTGAATGAGTGGTGGTACGGTGGCCGTGACGATCCAGCGTATGCCCTAGAACATTTTCTGATGGGTGATGCCACGCTCCATACACTCTTGTATTCGGCAGGGCGGCGGAAGATACTGCCACATGTGACGCAAGTGGTCTTCCTGATTTGGAGGCAGGCGCTGCGTCGCATGGGCTGGTGGGGACGACTGACGGCCGAAACTCCGCTGTGGAACAACGGACGGCTCCCTGCGCTGGCCTCATTGCAGGGGTTTGGAGGCTGGGAGTCCATAGGGATCTCGTCGCTTGGTCATGTACTTACCGGGACTACCCTTAAATCCTTTGAAGCGCTCGGCGCTGAGTTTGACATGCCCAAGACCCAGTTTTTTAAATATCTACAGCTTCGTCATGCTCTGGCGCCGAGTCTGGTGGAGCTGGACCAGCTTCCGGACTTTAGCCCCGTGGAAGCTAAGCTTTTCATGGGAGACCTAGGGGATAAAAAAGTCTCAAAAATCTACCAAACACTGATCACTCACTGCTCCTCTTCCCTGGTGTCGTTGAAGGCCTCTTGGGAGGTGGATGTTGGTCCGTTGGATGAGGATGACTGGCGGGAGGCGCTGGAGTCCCCCTGAGGCACGGCTATAGCAGTGAGGTTGCGATTCATACAATATAAATACTTGCATCGGGCTTATTACACCAGAGAGAGACTGTGGAGGGCGGGCCTTATTGCTTCCCCAGACTGCCTGCGCTGCGGGGCCGAGAGAGGCACGTTGGTGCATACTGTGTGGTCGTGTGTGAGCCTGGTCCGGTTCTGGGGTGGGGTGTGGGACTGCCTATCTGAGGTGCTGGAATGGGACCTACCTCGTACACCTAGGTTGGGTCTTCTTCATGTCCTAGATCAAGTGGGTGGGAACATCTATAAGCGCCATCTCCTTCTATTAGGCCTTGTTGTAGCCAAGAGGGATCTGGCGAGGGCCTGGAAGAGTGACCGCGCCCCCCCACTTTGCGCATGGAAGGCGGGCTTGGACTTCCTCATGGGGCTGGAATTGCCGGTGTTTGAGGCCAGGGGCTGCCCTCGGAAACATTACAAGATCTGGAAGCGGTGGGCGGACTATAGAGACCTGACATTGGAACCTCCCGCTGAAACAGAAGATGGTCTATCCACTGATTGAGATCTCAGGGCCTGGATAGCTCCAAGACACTTAGTCGTGTTTTCTTATGTATACTGCAGCTGATTGTGATCACGTGCATCGGGTTAGGGCGGGATAAGGGGTGGGTAGTGGGAAATGTTACAGTTGTGGGGGGGGATAATGGGGCGGGTGGGGGCTAGACAGAAGTTTGAGCTATACGTATATTCTACTGTATTTTGCCTGCTGATGTGTTCTCCTGTTCTTGGAGGACTGTACACTTGATCTGCTTGAACTTCTAATAAATACTGTTATGAAAAAAAAGATTATGTTCAGTGTATTTTATTGTGGCGAAAATCCAAGAACAGAAGTGAAATATTAACATCTTTTTGTGACATTTGTAATAAAACTTGAAACATTGAGAGAACATATTTGAACCAGTTGTTGTTGAAAGGCTGCACAGATTGATGCTGTGGTGGCGCTGAGTGATGTGGTGGTGGCGACGAGTGATGCTATGGCGTTCAGTGATGCTGAGGTAGCGCATATTGATGTTGTGGTGCCCCTGAGTGATGCTGTGGTGGTGCTGAGTGATGCTGTGGTGATGCGATAGATAGAGTGAGTGCGATAAATAGATAGATAGATAGATAGATAGATAGATAGATAGATAGATAGATAGATAGATAGATAGATAGATAGATAGATAGAGTGAGGGCGATAGATAGTGAGTGCGAGAGATACACAGATAGAGTGAGGGCGATAGACAGATAGAGTGAGGGCGATAGATAGATAGATAGATAGATAGATAGATAGATAGATAGATAGATAGATAGAGGGCGATAGATAGAGTGAGGGCGATAGATAGCGTGAGGGCGATAGAGTGAGGGCGATAGATAGAAAGAAAGATTGATAGAGTGAGGGGCGATAGATAGAGTGAGGGTGATAGAGTGAGGGCGATAGATAGATACATGGCTAGATGGATAGATAGATGAATAGATAGATAGTGTGAGGGCGATGGATAGATAGATAGAGTGAGGGCAATAGATAGAGTGAGGGCGATAGATAGAGTGAGGGCAATAGATAGAGTGAGGGCGATAGAGTGAGGGCGATAGACAGATAGATAGAGTGAGGGCGATAGATAGAGTGAGGGCGATAGATAGATAGATACAGTGAGGGCAATAGATAGAGTGAGGGCGATAGATAGATAGAGTGAGGGCAATAGATAGAGTGAGGGCGATAGATAGAGTGAGGGCGATAGACAGATAGATAGAGTGAGGGCGATAGATAGATAGATAGATAGAGTGAGGGCGATAGATAGATAGATACAGTGAGGGCAATTGATAGAGTGAGGGCAATAGATAGATAGATAGATAGATAGATAGATAGATAGATAGATAGATAGATAGATAGATAGATAGAGTGAGGGCAATAGATAGAGTGAGGGCGATAGATAGATATAGTGAGGGCGATAGATAGATAGATAGATAGATAGATAGATAGATAGATAGATAGATAGATAGATGGCGATAGATAGATAGATAGATAGATAGATAGATAGATAGATAGATAGATAGATAGATAGATAGATAGATAGATAGATGTGTGTGTGGTTGTGGTTGTGTGTGGCTGTGTGTGTGGTTGTGGTTGTGTGTGGTTCTGGATGTGTGTGTGGGGTTGTGTGTGTTGTGTTTGGGGTTGTGTGTGTGGTTGTGTGTTGTGTTTGGGGTTGTGTGTGTGGGTGTGTGGATGAGTGTGATTGTGTGTGGATGTGTGTGTGCTTGTGGTTATGTGCTTGTGGTTATGTGTGTGTGGTTGTGTGTATGTGGTTGTGTGTGTGTGGTTGTGTGTGTGGGGGGGTTGTGTGTGTGGGGTTATATCTGTGTGGGGTTGTGTGTGTGGGGGGGAGGTTGTGGGGGGGGTTGTGGGTGGGGATGTGTGTGGGGGTGTGGGGTTGTGTGTGGGGGTGTGGGTGTGGGTGTGGGGTTGTGTGTGTGGGGGGTTGTGTGTGTGTGGGGGGTGTTTGGGTGTGTGGGTTGTGTGGGTGTGTGGGGTGTGTGTGGGTGTGTGTGTGGGGGGTGTGTGGGGTTGTGTGTGTGGGGGGTTGTGTGTGTGGGGGTTGTGTATGTGGGTTTGTGTGTGTGTGGGGTTGTGTGTGTGTGGGGGTTGTGTGTGTGGGGGGGTTGTGTGTGTGGGGTTATATCTGTGTGGGGTTGTGTGTGTGGGTGTGTGTGTGGGGGGGGGTTGTGGGTGGGGATGTGTGTGGGGGTGTGGGGTTGTGTGTGGGGGTGTGGGTGTGGGTGTGGGGTTGTGTGTGTGGGGGGTTGTGTGTGTGTGGGGGATGTTTGGGTGTGTGGGTTGTGTGGGTGTGTGGGGTGTGTGTGGGTGTGTGTGGGGGGGGTGTGTGGGGTTGTGTGTGTGGGGGGTTGTGTGTGTGGGGGTTGTGTATGTGGGGTTGTGTGTGTGTGGGGTTGTGTGTGTGTGGGGTGTTGTGTGTGTTTGGAGTTGTGTGTGGGGGTTGTGTGTGTGGGTGGTTGTGTGTGTGTGGGGTTGTGTGTGTGGGTGTGTGTGTGGGGGGGGTGTGTGGGGTGTGTGTGTGGGTTGTGTCTGTGTTTTGGGGGTTGTGTGGTTTTGGGGTTGTGTGTGTGGGGGGTTGTGTGTGTGTGTGGAGTTGTGTGTGTGGGGTTGTGTGTGTGTGAGCGGGGTTGTGTGTGGAGGGGGTTGAATTATCAATTAACTTGCAACCGAGCAGCTTCTGTTCACAAGCTTGAAAGCAGCAGTTACATAAATCGGGAGCTGCAGCATGCCCATGGCTCGCCAGTGCATGTTGCAAATGAAACGAAGCATAATGTGTTTGGATTGCATTACAAAGAAAGGCAATAAAAACACAGGGTGGTGAATTAGGTATGCGGGCAGCCTCGAAGCCAAATGGTGTGCGATGTGAAGGAGGGATAACCGGACAGCAAGGAGGGTGGGTGGGGATGTGTGTGGGGGTGTGGGGTTGTGTGTGGGGGTGTGGGTGTGGGTGTGGGGTTGTGTGTGTGGGGGGTTGTGTGTGTGTGGGGGGGTGTTTGGGTGTGTGGGTTGTGTGGGTGTGTGGGGTGTGTGTGGGTGTGTGTGTGGGGGGTGTGGGGGGTTGTGTGTGTGGGGGGTTGTGTGTGTGGGGGTTGTGTATGTGGGTTTGTGTGTGTGTGGGGTTGTGTGTGTGTGGGGGTTGTGTGTGTGGGGGGGTTGTGTGTGTGGGGTTATATCTGTGTGGGGTTGTGTGTGTGGGTGTGTGTGTGGGGGGGGGTTGTGGGTGGGGATGTGTGTGGGGGTGTGGGGTTGTGTGTGGGGGTGTGGGTGTGGGTGTGGGGTTGTGTGTGTGGGGGGTTGTGTGTGTGTGGGGGGTGTTTGGGTGTGTGGGTTGTGTGGGTGTGTGGGGTGTGTGTGGGTGTGTGTGGGGGGGGTGTGTGGGGTTGTGTGTGTGGGGGGTTGTGTGTGTGGGGGTTGTGTATGTGGGGTTGTGTGTGTGTGGGGTTGTGTGTGTGTGGGGTGTTGTGTGTGTTTGGAGTTGTGTGTGGGGGTTGTGTGTGTGGGTGGTTGTGTGTGTGTGGGGTTGTGTGTGTGGGTGTGTGTGTGTGGGGGTGTGTGTGGGGTGTGTGTGTGGGTTGTGTCTGTGTTTTGGGGGTTGTGTGGTTTTGGGGTTGTGTGTGTGGGGGGTTGTGTGTGTGTGTGGAGTTGTGTGTGTGGGGTTGTGTGTGTGTGAGCGGGGTTGTGTGTGGAGGGGGTTGAATTATCAATTAACTTGCAACCGAGCAGCTTCTGTTCACAAGCTTGAAAGCAGCAGTTACATAAATCGGGAGCTGCAGCATGCCCATGGCTCGCCAGTGCATGTTGCAAATGAAACGAAGCATAATGTGTTTGGATTGCATTACAAAGAAAGGCAATAAAAACACAGGGTGGTGAATTAGGTATGCGGGCAGCCTCGAAGCCAAATGGTGTGCGATGTGAAGGAGGGATAACCGGACAGCAAGGAAATACTTGTTAGGGAGGGGGAGAGTGGTGGATGAAGATGGGGATTAAAGAGGTAGTGTTTGAGCAGAGATTGGGATCTAAAACAAGAATTGTGTCTGGATGGTGGAGAGATAGACTGAAGAGAGAGGGGGCTTGGAAGGAATCCTATTAGCCTAGCTTAATTAGCAGTATTTGACAAATCCGCCATTAGTATCAATATGTATGCCAAATAAATCTGAGAAGGATCCTGGCTGCTGTCTGTCTATTGAACTTTTTTTTCACTCGGCCCAAGCTGCACCAGGTATTGCAGTACCTCTAGAAATGGTGCACTTCCTCATCCGTAGAAAATAATGTTGTTTTAAGAAAGAGGAAAAAACTAAAGTAGCGCTTTACTGGCAACCTCTGTAAAGTGGCGTTAATGTGTGTGGATAGTGAGTCACCAAAATAGGAGAGGAATACCTGAAAGAAAGAGAGAGGGAGAGGGGGCAGCTGCTAGCGGAAGTGAACATTGTTGTTTAAACAAACACGATAAAACGAAAGTAGCGCTCCACAGGAAAAACCTGTCAAGGGCAGTGTGAACAAAGCAAAGTGCGGCCACCAAATTTAAAGAACACAGCTCAGGGTGGCCGGCGCAACAATTACAACAAGACGTGCTGCTGCCATTGTTGAAGATGTTAAAAAAAACAATGAGTTGGGGCTAGCGGCAATAATTAAAGACACGCAGCTGGTATTGTTGAAGATGTTAAAAAAAAATATTAAGAGATGGGGGCGAGCTGAGTACAAAATGAAGCGTGGCTGCAATTGTTGAATATGGTAAAAAGAAACATTGAGTTAGGCGTTTCGTGCACAACAAGTCGTTGTTTAAGATCAAGCAAAAAAAAGTATATAATGTTGCCTTGCACCAAGACGTGATGTTGCCATTGTTGAAGATGTTAAAAAAAACAATTTGAGTTGGGGCGAGCGGCAATAGTTAAAGACACGCAGCTGGTATTGTTGAAGATGTTAAAAAAAAAATCTTTGAGTAGGGGGCGTGCCGCGTACAAAGTGATGCCTGGCTGCCATTGTTGAATATGGTAAAAAGAAACATTAAGTTGGGCGTTTCATGCACAACAAGTTGTTGTTTAAGATCAAGCAAAAAAATGTATATAATGTTGCCTTGCACTCGCATTTATGGCACAGCGCATGCTAATGCAAATGAAAGCATAACAAAACTCACCCAAAATTGCAAGAATGGGGTTGGTGGGTGTTAGACGGGGACCCGGAGGGTCGGCCGAGTACAGGGGGAGAGGCCTCCGGTGAGGGCCGTCTCCGGCGATCGTACAGACAAGTAACTTCCTCCCCACAAATGGACACCACACAAGGATGCGATCTGCACTCTTTATATAGGATTCTTGAGGCAAGGTTATCAACGATACAGTGGGGGGCAGGACACGAGGATCCTCCCAATTCTAGTCTCTGTGGGGTAAGGGGTAGCGGGACAGTCTTGGTACCGGTCCGGTACAAGGGCGGCCAGAAGGAGCTCAGAATCCTCGAGCTCAGGGGTCTGTAAGGTCGGGCCGCGGCAGCGCCAGCAGGCTAGGATGATAGTTCTCGGTAAGGAGGGCCGCGGCAGCGCCAGCAGGCTAGGATGATAGTTCTCGGCAAGAAGGGCCGGGGCAGCGCCAGCAGGCTAGGATGATAGTTCTCGGTAAGGAAGGCTGCGGCAGCGCTAGCAGGCTACGACGATGGTTTCTTTGCAGAGGGGCCGCGGCAGCGCCAGCAGGCAAGAGCGATGATTCACAAGGATCGGCAGCGC
Source organism: Lissotriton vulgaris (assembly GCF_964263255.1). Classification (NCBI taxonomy): domain Eukaryota; kingdom Metazoa; phylum Chordata; class Amphibia; order Caudata; family Salamandridae; genus Lissotriton; species Lissotriton vulgaris. Next base: position 506,166,472 of record NC_141700.1, on the reverse strand, counting down.
CAGCAGGTCCAGACGAGGATGCACGTTGCAGAGGGCCGCGGCAGTGCCAGCAGGCTTCGGAGATGGTTCACAAGGCAAGGCTGCGGCAGCGCCAGCAGTCTGTCAGGGATGAGTTCTTCAAGGTGTCTCTCGACTCCAGGATACAACTGCCTTCCTGCTCTGGAGCTGCCCCAGTTATAGGTCTGGCCTCCTTTGATGTCCGGACCCTCGCGCTTGGAGGTCGGGAGGTCCGGGATGAGGGAGTCCAGACACCCAGCAGGGGGGTGGAGCCAGCGCCCGGGGAGACCGGGGGTGATCGGCACCTGGCGGGGGAGAGCCATCGACACTCCTCTCTCCCATTGACCTGCCAAGTGGACTCTTCACCTCCTGGGTGGATGGTGGTGCCTCGATGTCGGGGCCTGGCAAGGCCCGGGTTGGGGTCGCGTCGAGGCCACGCGGCCTCGTGATGCAGTGTCCAAAGATGGCGGCTGGGCCGGGGCAATGGTGCTGACGGGGGCCCGGGTCAGCCGGTGCTGGGATGTTCGGGAGCAGGCGTCCCGTTGGGGACGGGTTGCGGGTTGCTTCGGTGGGTTGCCGGGATGGTTCTTTCTGGGGACACAGGGAGAGCCGGCGTCCAGGCCTTATCGTGCGGGGAGGGAGCGGGCCTTTCACGAGGCCTGTCCAACAGTGGGGTTGGGGAAGTAAGTAGCTATTGTGCCTGCAACTGAAGATACAACAAAGAAGAGATTAAAACAAGCTCTCTGCATTGCGGTGGCGAGGGCAGGGGGAGCGCATTCCTTTCAAGTCTGATGCGGGGGCGGGGGAGCGGAGCCTGTGAGATCAAAGGAAAGGCGGGCGAGCGAGCATATGGAGAGTGAGGGGGTGTGCAGCCTGGTGAGCTGAAGTGGCAGCAGAGGTGGAGAGCGGTGCACGCGCACGAGCGCTTGGTTGTGGTCACATGCACTGTACCCGATCCGCAGTTTGGGTAGACTTTTGAAAGCCTTATTATAATCTCACCAAACAAGCATTGCTAAAGTAATGCCGTAGGCGAGACCTAAAAAGGGGGCAAAATGTTTGCCCAAAATCTGGGATTTTCAATTTCCTTCATCATTGCATCTCATTTTTTCCTAAAGAAAAGAGCAAGTTGAACTTCATTGTGTTCTTATACCTCAAGTTCAGTTGCTGTGATATTTTCATAGTTGCAACCTGGCAATTATTTTTATAATTGCTAAATTTAAATCTGAAGTCTGCCTTCAAGTCTTGCCATTCTTAACAGAACCATCCCTTCCCAGAGGATTCCAAACTTTTCTTGGGCAAATATGGCATACTTATTTCGCCAAGTAGGTCATAGAGGATAAGACCTGTGAAGTTAAGGAATGCAACAGAGATACTATAACAGAATTAATAAAGGGAGAATTTCAAACTTGATTTTGAGATAAAAGGATTAATTTCTTGAGTACTTGAAAAAGTGAACTGGGAGTTTTTTGGACAGGTCCAGCACACCTACTCCCTAGTAGTAATAGTTCAAATACATGGGTGTGCAGTTCTTAAGGATGTTAGTGGAAGTTAGGTCTCTGGAATAACCTCCAAATGGAGGAAGTGCCCTCACACACCCCGAAAGGTGTCCTGCTTCATCATTTGGGTGTGCTCCTTGTCGGTCTGGCGCTGCAATACCAGACGGGCACCCGCGAAGGGGCTCTTTGGCGGAGTTCTTTCGATAAAGCCATTTGGTGAGTGAGGGTATGTGGACTGAAGTGAGTAGTGTAGTAAGTGAGGATTTAAAATAGGTTTAGGGGGACTCATATTAAATAAATATTATTAACACAGCTCCCTAACCTAAGTAAAAACAGTGTTGCTCGTATCAGAAATGATGATCCTATAGAGCATAAAGTTTATTTAATTTTTGGTCAACATGTTTCTTGCCACATCAGCCCCTAAGGGGTCTATTGGCAATTTGTCAGGACCATAACAGGAAAGTATCCTAGTAGTCTTACACTACTGCAGGGCTGGTGTATTCAATTAGGCGGAATTAATCTAGTTACCAGCCGTGCTATATCGTACAAGGTTAAATGTCACCCTGTATTATGTAGGTCAAAAGTTGACAGGTTTTTTTCAGAGCCCTTCGCTCACACTCGTTTAGAAGTAGCAAGGTGAGTAGCCCTTCGCCTAACCCGGCTCTGTCTCATGGGAGACAGAACTGGGGTACGCAAAGGGCTACTCACCTCGCCACTTCTATTTTTTTTAAAACATATTTTATTGATTACATATGATAGCATGCCATATCATAGCATTTTTACAAACATCACGCAGGCAACGTCAATAGTCAACACATTAGCATACTTTTACAAGTTAGTTTCTCTGCATTGCTACTGTTGGAATAAAACTATTATTTTGTGTATGGGAGTAGGAGGAGTGCGTCTCTCAGTATTCGCGTAAGGAGGGTTCCCAATTTGTCTGCCTCAGCATGTTTATTTTGGGAGTAGGCTTGATAGGCTATTACCCTTAGGCGTTCGATGCCCGACGCCGCTACGACACCAACATCCTCCACGAACTGAATTCCGGCCGATCATCTACCTGCTTCCAAGGCCACCCGAAGCACACCCACGGACCCTTCTCCTGCCGAAGCTGCAGCTTATGTATGAGTCTAGAGAAAACCCGAGACTGAAGCAATGCACAGCTTGAGAGGCACTTAGGCCTCTCAGGCCTCTCAGCTTCACCAGCCACCGAACACCTGCACGCCATGCCCCTCCCACCAGGGCAGGTCGCAACCATCTCTGATGCATACTAACCCACACCCGCTCCGTCCACAATCACGCCATCGAACTCTGGGACCTACTTGACTCATCCTCCCCTGACGTCACCTTCCTGATGGAGACCTGGATGAATCCATCCTCGGCACCAGACATTGTCATAGCCATCCCCAACGGCTACAAGATCACCCACAGGGACCGCACCAACAGACCAGGAGGAGGAATCGCCATCGTCCAGAGGAATACCCTCAGAATTTCGACCAGCACCGAAAACACCCTCAGTACTGCCGAACACCTTCACTTCCAGGTCCACATCGATCCCAACACCACCCTCAGAGGGACCCTCGCCTACAGACCCCCCGGACCTGGCCACAATTCAGCGACTCCATTACCGACGTCATCAGCACGCACGCCCTCGCATCCACAGACTACATCCTCCTTGGAGACCTGAACTTCCACCTCGAGAACGCCTACGACAGCAACTCCACCACCCTTCTCGACAACCTCAGACTCAAACAGCTCATCACGACACCCACCCACTCCGCCGGACACACGCTCGACCCCATCTTTTCCGCCAGCAATCACGTCTCCTTCAGCCACACCACCAAACTCCACTGGACCGACCACCGCTGCATCAACTTCTCCTTCGAGAAACACACCACACACAACCACCCGCAATGAATGCCCCACCGCAGCTGGAAAAAGATCACCGAAGACCAGCTTATCACCACCCTCGTCCAAGACCCACCAACTGACCCCACCGACACCAACACAGCCACCCGCAACCTCAGGCAACGGATCGACGACTACGCCAACACTCTCGCCCCAATCAAGAAACCCTCTAACAGACGCACCGATAGAAGAGCCATCTGGTTCACCACCGACCTCCAGGCATCCAAGCAGAATTGCCGAAGACTTGAGAAGAAGTTGCACCACAAACAGATACCGGACAACCACACAGCCCTCAAGAGCGCCAGCCGCAGGCACCACCAACTCATTCGAACCGCCAAAAGGACCTCCTTCAAGGAACGCATCAACAACAACTTGCAAAGAGCTCTTCAACATCGTGAAGGAACTCGCCACCCCCAGCTCCAGTTCTAATGATATCCCGCCGTCACAAGACCTCTGCGACTTCCTAGCCACCTTCTTCCAACGCAAGATCGCAGATATTCACGACAGCTTCAACACCAAGACCCCCACAACAGCCGCCAACACCTCTGACTCACCACCCCCAGCCACACCTGCCTCCTGCTCTCCTGGAACCACGTCAAAGACGACAACACCATCAAAATCATGGGCATCATCCACTCCGGCTCACCATCCGACCCCTGCCCTCACCACATCTTCAACAAAGCAAGCTCCATCATCGCACCCCAACTCCGGAAGATGCTCAACTACTCCGAGACCGCCACCTTCCCGGAGAGCTGGAAACACACCGAGATCAACGCCCTACTCAAGAAACCCAAGGCGGACCCAAAGGACCTCAAGAACTTCCAGCCCATCTCCCTGCTCCCGTTCCCATGAAAGTCATCAAGAGGATTGCCAACAGCCAACTGACCCACTTTCTTGAGAAGAACAACACCCTGGACTCATCCCAATCCAGATTCCACAGCAACCATAGCACCGAAACTGCCCACATCGCCACCACCAACGACATCAGGACCCTGCTGGACAACGGCGAAACCACGGCCCCCATCCTCCTGGACCTCTCGGCCGCCTTCGACACCGTCTGCCTTCACACCCTACGCACAGGCCCCCACGACACCGGAATCCGCGACAAAGCACTGGACTGGGTCACCTCCTTAATCACCGGCAGAACCCAGAGAGTTTGCCTCCCTCCATTCCAATCAGAAGCCACCAAGATTACCTGCGGCGTACCCCAAGGATCATCCCTCAGCCCGACCCTTTTCAACGTCTACATGGCACCACTCGCCAGCATCGTCCGATCGCATGACCTCAACGTCGTCTCATATGCCAACGACACCCAGCTGATCCTCTCCCTCACCAAGGACCCCGCCACCGCCAAAACCAACCTGCACGAAGGAATAAAGAAAGTTGCCGAATGGATGAAGAACAGCTGCCTGAAACTGAACTCGGACAAGACGGAGTTATCCATCCTCTGCTCCACCCCCTCCGCCTGGGACGACTCCTGGTGGCCAGCCATGCTGGGAGTTTACCCCTCTATAGGTGTCCTGGGCCCCCAGGAGGGTGCTAATGCGGTAAATGCAACGCACAACTGGCAGTCAGCGCAGGGGGTATAGATCATACAGGCCCCTGGAGCACAGAGAGGCTGGGTCGCGGGCTCCCACGGCACAAAGCAGGCACAGCCAACTTACAGCCAGTCAGGAAAGTGCACAGGGATCCGTCACACAGAGCGGCACCCCTGGCAGATAAAAAAAGGGGGCCGATCCCGCACCACTCAGTTATCCAGGTCAGCAATTGTTTCAGGCAGGAGCTGCCGCCACTCCCGCGTAGCCTGTGGTCCGGAATGTGTCGGGTGACCCCCCAGCGTGGCAGTTCAAAGCGGCAGCCTCCCGCAGACAGTACCATCAGGGGCGCAGACCCTGTACCACAGCTGCCCAGAGGAGGAAGGACGGCAGCTGCCACACAGGCCATGGGGCCTGGAGGAGTCCAATCGCGGGATCACTGCACCACCCACGCAGGCGCAGCCGACTCACCGCCTGTCTGGAGGGTGCCCAGTGACCCGCAGCGTGGATCGATGTCCTCCGGCAGGCCAAAGTGGGCCATTCCCGCTTCACTCGGCCGTCAGGATCAGCGCCCACTTCAGGCAGGTAACTTCACTCTCACGCAGTACGCACCTCTGATGTGTCAGTGGGTCTTCCCTTTGTAGAAGCCCAGAGCGGCAGCTCCGGGCAGGTAGCCCCGACCCCACCCCGGTGCAGGCCCGCACCGTAGCCGCACCGAGGGGGAAGGGCGGAGGGCCGCCACAGCACAAGACGCTGCTGCTTTTGCCGGATCAGGTCATGTTCAGCACCCTGTGAGCAAATCTGTTGTTCACCAGCTCGGGCCTCCGGTGCTATCCCCAGACCGGCAGTGCGGCAGTCCAAGGTCCCATGTGGAGTGCGTTGGCCTCAAGGTTGATGCACCGAGGCCGTAACGCTTGCGGCTACCGCAATCCGTCCTCTAGGCCGAGCCGCACAGTATTCCGGGTGCCACTTCAATGTTGCTTGCAGTAGGGGAGATATATATCAGATACCCCCCAGCTTCTCAGATAGTGACATGATAGTCAGGTCTGGTTGAGGAGCTTCTCTAGAGTACGGCCGCCATGTTCTGCGCTTAGCCACGCCCCCTCACCTCACCACTTCTAATCGAGTGGGAGCGAAGTGCTCTGAAAAAACCTGTCAGCTTTTGACTTACATAAAACAGGGTCTTGAAATGATACAAGTTGACACTTTACCTTGTACGATATAGCACGGCTGGCGACTAGATTCATTCTGCAAAATTGAATATACCAGCCCTGCAGTAGTGTAAGACTACTAGGATACTTTCCTGTTATGGTCCTGATGATTTGCCAATAGACCCCTTAGGGCTAGACCCGGAGGTATCAGAGCGCTTTACATGAGGGTCGTTGTGTTACAAGTTACAAATTACATCCGTTGCAAGAGCATAGTAAGAACACAGGAAAAAGAACAATGTTACAGTAGTTCATAGGAGGGAGGGGGCGGAAGGACACCAAGTGGGGAGACGAGGAGAACTATGCCTAATGTCCATCAAAGTAGGTGACGGCCGAGGGGGAAAGATAACATGTTATTAAAATGTATTTAATAAGAGTCCCCCAAACCTATTTTAAACCTCACTTACTACACTACTCACTTCAGTCCACAAGCCCTCACTCACCAGATGACTTTATCAAAAGAACTCCGCCAAAGAGCCCCTTCGCGGGTGCCCGTTAGTCATTGCAGCGCCAGCCCGACGAGAAGCAAGCCCAAATAATGAAGCATGACAACTTTCGGGGTGTGTTAGGGCACTTCCTATATTTGGAGGTTATTCCAGAGACCTGATTTCAACTAATATCCTTAGTGACTGCACACCCATATATTTTAAATACTTGTGTGACATACTTGTCTGAATTCTATGGGGGAAGTTTGTTACGTTAAGCAGATTTGTAGAGCACACTATCACCTTGGAGGGTATTCTGGCACTATGTTTAGCAGAAAAGGCAACCCTTGCTGCTAAAAACTTAATTGAAAAGCAATCCTTGCAACCAATTGTCAATAAACACTATTCTTTGAATCACATCTCAAAACAAGCAATTAAAATGCTCAACTGAGACAAATAAGTAACCTGTGGGGACAATTGATGTTTCTAATATGAACCGTAGTAGAAGCTGGGGTGCCTATGATAAATCTTCCAAACAGACTAAACCATGTTCTGCTAGAAATACTCCTATTGCTTCTGCGTGAGTTGAACTTAGAGAACAGTGAGTTTAGTTTCATATTGAAATCCCCAGCCAGTATTTGAATGGATGTTGCGGAAAAAGTCTTCTGAATTGGAATTTATCAAAAACCAGAATGTTAGTTCTTGAGAAGATCTCACCTGCTCAGGGGATATTGATCAGCACCAAGGGTTTAGTTACCCTCTTGTGCTAGCTTATTTCAGTTTTACAGCTCCGCAGTCTATTAAATGAACAACAGCCATGCAAACCGTAACTCCCACATCAAATGCAGTGCTCATGACTTGGCCATTTATACAACAGATGCAATTACACATGTCATAAATGATCTTTCTGGTCAGATTATGCATCACATTACCATTAACACTATCAATGAGATGACTATAGTATTATTTTTGATTTGAATATATATTGTTATTTATAGACGTGGTTTTAGACGTTGTTAATTATTTGAATAACTATTGCGAGGGCAAAGGAATTGCATTTGCTATCCGAGTTACTGTATGCATGCCTCTAGCGAATTGTAGTCAATTTTCCATTCTAATATATAGTAAAATGGTACTTCAACTGTGATTTTTTTATGTTAGTTTTTTTTAAGGATAATGTTTTACCCAGTTCTAATCACAACTTCACTTTAATTGCAGCATACACACACACACACACACGCAGTGGTTCGTGTTCTGGTGGGACTCTCAACAAATGTGCATGGGCGAATTTTGCGAATCTCGCGTTCGCGAATTTTGCGGATTTGCGAACTCGCAATCCGCAAAATCCGAGAATTCTCGCGAATTTTATTTTTTTTGTGTTTGCGCGAGTTTCTGCCAGTTCGCGAGGGTTTTGTACAATGTCGCAAATTGCGAACTTACCTGTCGGGTCGCAAGTTTCGCGAACTTGTTGTTTCTACGTGTCCAGCCTGTTTGGGACACTCTTCTTCATCACTGCCACTCTCTGTCACCACTGCCACTCTCTGACTACTCATGCCACCCTCTGGCCCACCCATGCCACCCTCTGTTTCATCACAGCACCCTCTGGTTGTCCAGTCAGTGTACATTATTGTGGCAACGCAAGCACACCTTCCCTGCCTCAAGTGACCTGAATTAATTTGGGGCTGATTAATGTGTCACAGAATATTTTTTTAGCTGGCACCTGCTTCCTTAGTGCTTCCTGATTAGTGATCTTTTGCACTTGCTAAGTGCTTTCATTGTTGCAAAATTAGTTACAACACCTGCCCTGCCCCAACTGACAATAATGAATTAGGGGCTGATTAATGGATTTGAACTGCCAGCCTGGCTCCTGCTTGTCTCCCTTAGCTGTAATTCAGGACCTTTGTGGCATATGTGTAACTATTCTGAGGTTCAGAGCAGGGTCACATAATAGTTGCAACTGGCAACTGAACTCTGGAGGGGCCCCTCAGGAAGCACTACAGGAAATGGCTACTAATGATGAGCCTGAACTTTTGAACCTGGTAAGTAGTTTCAGTTTTGCTAAGATCGTATTTCTGCAATTTTGCACTTATTCGCGGGGCGCGAAGTTGTACTGGGAAGCCGTGAACTCACGCGAACAGTGCGAGCAGTGCGAGCAAAATCCGCTGCTCGCGGATTTGCGGATTTTGCAGGAGATTCGCGAATCTCGCGGATTGCGAATTTACCGAAAATCCGCAAAATCCGCGAGCGAAGCGGATTTTCCGCCCATGCTTATCCACGGGTTCATTTCTCCTCTCCAAAACGATACCACGAGCTTCTTGTAGTGACAAGCGTGATTTATTGGCAACACCAACTGCTGACGTGGTTCGGAGATCACACTCTTGTTCACATGCCAAGAGTGAAACATCCAAACACAGTAAAAAAAATACTGTCCGATAAACTTACCATATTGTTTTGGTGCTCCATCATTTAGTTGACGATTGGCCCCGTGTTCTCACTCCCACTGAGCCTTCGGCACTTCCTGTTTTCCTTAAAACTCTTTTTTTTAGCCTCTTCCTCCTCGACTTCTTCTTCTTCTTTGAGAGCCTCTGGTGAGTGCGATTCGAGGCGCCCTGAGTAAAAGGATGAAATTCCTTTAAAAAGGTGTTTTTACTCCACCTTGTTTCACTGTACAATCAATTCTGAAACTATAGTAACTGTAACTTGTGCCCTAAGTTAACGATAACTCGAGTCCCTCCCATGCACAGTTTTCTCAACAATTTTTTTTTGCAGCAAATGTTGCACTATTATCAATAATGCCATAGAAGATGTTGTGAGTGATGTAATATGTGGGGAATTAGCAGTGCATGGTGAAGGCACAAGTTATATTTACCTTAGGTCACTAGTTATAGTTACTTGAGATAATTGTAAGTATAACTGCTGAATTTATATAGTTTTGTGAGTGTAAAATGTGAACCTAACTATAACGTCACTGTAACCGTTGGGTTTTTTAGTAACTTTTTACGGTCTTCTAAATTTTATTTCCTAACTATAACGTCCTTGTAACCTTTGTTTTTGTAAGTGAATTTCTATGTTTTTTTAATATAAAGTAATATTTAATTACCATACGTTAATCCAACCACCGAAGGCATTGTGCAGCGAGGGTTGGCTGCAGGGCCTGCAGCCAGGCCCAGGTGCCCAACCCCTGCATGCAGCCATGTAGTGAACACCATGCCTAGTACCGCCTTTGGCATTGCATGGCTGGTGGATGGCATAGCCAACATCCCAAAGGCAGTCAACACGGGTAGGGGGCAGGCAGCCCCCGCCCAGTCAACATTGGCCCGGTGACCACATTCTTTGGGTTCGCCCAGCACATGGTGGGTGCCCTAGAGCCCACCAGGGCACCCACTTCATATTTAAAATTAAAAGGGAGAGGGGAGCATGCTGCCCGCGACCCGGGCTGATTTTGGCCTCGGGGACCCCATCTTCCAGGGCCCAGCTTTATCCTTGAGGGAAAGAGGCATACAACCCCTCTCCCTGGGCTTGACCAGCCCCTAAAGGGGGGGGGCACACAGCCCCCCTCCCAGTGTCAATATTGGCCCTGGGGCCCCAACCAGCGAGCCTGACCAGCATCTAAAGGGGAAGAGGGCACGTATCCCCCCTCCCCGGGTTAATATTGTTCCCAGGGACCCCATCCCCTGGGGCCAGGCCAGTATCTACAGGGGAAGGGGGCACACAGCCCCCCTTTCCTGTGCCAATATTGACCCCAGGGACCCCATCTCCCAGGACCTGGCCAAATAAAAATGAGGATGGGCTGCAAGGCCCCCCTCCAGAGGCCAATTTTGGCACCGGCGACCAATCACCCAGGACCGGCCAGTTAATGGTAGGTGCCCTGACCCCACCCAGGGCACCCATTGCCTCTTTGTTGGAGGCTGCGGGGGAGGTCCTATACCTCCGTGGGCCCAGCCCGCTCACCACCACCAGCAGGAGCCAGCATTGCTCACGCATGCAAAGAAAAGCAAATTCTGCACCCTGTTAGCAGGAACAATTTTTTCATCTGTCTCGTTGCCCGCTTCACCGCAGGCAGGGAAACAGATGAAAAGTCGGATCCCAGTGGGCGGGATTGTTTTTCCTGTTACCGTCCACTGGGAGGGGTCTCGTATGCTTTTGCTTGCCCGGAGCTTCAAATTGCTCCTGCCAAGTGAGAGCAAACTGATGTTTCCATGCCCGCACTGGTGCGGGCATGGAAACTGCTATGTACTGGGGGTGGGCACCCCAGGACATAGCAGAAGCCAGGCCCTGGAGAATGGGATCCCCATCCCAGGGCCATTAATGCCTCTGGGGGGGTGCACAGCCCCCTCCCTTTTCATGGCTTGGCTGGGTCCCGGGGTTTGGGGTCCCCTTTGTTGTAAATGGCCCAGGGAGGGGCCATGTAGCCTTGTCCTCCTATTTGTGTTTCACCAGACCCAGCCCCCCACTCCCTTTTGAATAATGGCCTGGCCCTGGGAAGATGGTTGTCCAAGGGGCCAAAATCAACCTGAGGAAGGGGGTCGCACGTGCGCCCTCCCCAAGGGCCTGGCCCACCTGGGGGCAGATACCAAACAAGCACAGGAGCACAAGCCCTTGTTTTATATTAAAAAAATCTTTTGTCATGGATCATCCACAAAATCGCAGTAAATAAAAGTAAAACATTTTTTCGGGCCCTAGCAGGGCCCCTGTGGGACCCACCGCCAGACCTAGGGCATCAGGATATTACTACCCTGTCCCCTTCTTTTTTTTTGTTTGCCTTTTCTCTTGGGATTCGGATGAGTCTGATTTCAAAGATGGCTGATAACACTTCATGGTCGAAGTGTTGGCAACCAGTCAGATCTCAGTATGAGATCTGTTGGATCTGCAAAGGATTCACGTCTCTAGATATAAAAATTTATTTTTCCTTTAATAACTCCAAAACTACTTAACGGATTTGCACCAAATTACAAAAAGCACTCTTTCTGTAACAAGAACTGGCTTTCTGCCATATTTGGTATAATTCCGTTCAGTGGTTCAGGCTGTAGTCGTGTCTAAAATCCCTATGGGCTATGGAAAATTTCATGAGGAAAATTCAATTTGGGGCCCCCTTTTTTCTCGGCCCCCGCTTGACAGATCACCCTAAAACTTTCCACACAGCAGCTGAAGTTGCGTACTAGTTTTGAAAATGTTGTGAAGATTTGTTAAATGGCGCCAATGTTATTGGCAAAACAAAAATCCCATTGTCTATGAAGTCTAGGTCCTAACTAGAACTACCTAACGGCAACCACCAGTAGGAGATGTAGATATAGCTTACTATCTATCGATAGATAGACATCTCTACAACTCCACCTGGTAGTTGCCGGTAGGTAGTTCTAGTTAGGACCTAGATTCCATAGATTACATGTTTTTTGTTTTGCCAATAACATTAGCGCCATCTATATATCTAAATCTATATGTACATCGTAGTTTACCTGCGCACAATAGAGAGGGCAGGAAATCATGTATTTCCACCTGCCTGGCGGGTGCATTTTGAAATCTCACCGACAAACGTGAGCAAAAACCATGTCTTCTCACAGCCGGCAGGAGACTTAAAATTGCTCCCGATAAACGGGAGCAAACACCAAGTCTGCTCACAGCCGACGGGAGATTTAAAAATGCTCCTGCAGGCTGGGAGCAGACTTGTATTCTATTTCCCTGCTCGCAACACATATTGCTCCCTCCAGACGGGAGCAATGCTGGCTCCTGCACCATGCGGGGAACCGGCTGGGGCTGCGGGGCACCCCCTGCGGCCCCCAACGTATTGGTTAGTGGGTGCCCAAGGTGGGCCCCCGCCTATTCTAAAGACAAGCCCCAGGGATTGGGGTCCCAAGATGTGTTGAGGATGGGGGTCGCACGATCCCCCTCCCATATTCATAAAATATGGCCCAAAAGGATGGGGTCCCTGGGGCCTGTGAAGGCTAGAGGGTGCACAGCCCCCGCTCCCCTTTTAAAATACATACAGCCGTATTCCGCACACACTGTAGCTGTGTGCAGCTTGGGCTTGACAGCCTGCTGGGGGTTTGGCTCCAGGGCTTAGCGGCAGGCCAAGCCCTTTGGCCAACCCCCCACTGCTCACGGTCAAAGACCATGTGCAGCATGGAGTTGGCTGCCTGTGGGGTTTGCTGCAGGGCCTGGCTGCGAACCAACCGCACTGTACGGCCACATGCCGTGCGCGTGGGTGTTAGCTTTACATAAGGTAATAAAATATTACTTTATGTTAAAAAAAAAGTAGAAATTCACTGAAAAAAAAAAAAAAACTTACATGGCGTTATAGTTAGGTGAATATGTCAGTGACAACATTAACATTAACATTTTCAACTTAAACAAAACACAGAAATTCACCAGTGAGAGTTGGCAGAGCTAACTATTACTTGCTCGTCGCCAAAATTCTCAGCTTTTGTTACTGGAACATTCCAATATTGTTGGATGACTTTCGAGTTGGTATCAGCAGCCTCTGTTTTTCAGGGCTTCATGTTCAAATTGCTCAAGGACGTTCTCATTTACGGCGTGGAAAAAGAGGACCAGGAGTACTTGTTGCACAAAATGCTAAGGATTTTTCAGAATCATTGAATTCTTGTCACGAAGAAGTCTGAGTTTAGAAAAAAACAGAGTAGAATTTATAGGACATGTCTTCTGCAGTGAGGAAGTAACATCTCATAACGGTTTGGTTAGGGCTCGATGCCAGCAAGAATATGCTTGGTGCCAGTTTATCTCAGAAAATGGAGGATCAGGACATTTCAGTAGGGGGTTGCCTCGAGAGTTTTCAGAGTGCTAGAACTCCACTATTCTGTGAATGAAAAAGAACTGTTATCTTGATGCGGGCGGTGGAAAACAATTGCGCATATTTGTCGTGTAGATCATTTTGATCCAGACTGATCACAAGTTACTTGTTTACATTTTGAATGGTGATAAGGTTAGAGATACCACACCCAGAATTGTAAGTCTAGCCACAAAGTATCATTTTCATATAGCTCACATTCTGGGTGGGAAAAACAAAAAGGCTGATTTCTTGTTCATGTGGAAGAAGAGGAAGGTGGAATTAATGTAGATGGTACTGATGCTGACTAGTAAAATTGCTGTGTGGCAGCGACTGACATCAAACACTTTGAAGCATTGAGTGGCGCAATGCTGTTTGTAAGAACAAAGTACTAACTAGGTTTATGAAAATGTCAAAGACCGTTGACCCAAGGAGCAGTCTCTCCAGTTCAGCTTACAACCTTTTGTGAATCTTGGAGATGAAATGTTGGTTGAAGATGCTGTGCTTCTCTGCAAGGATAGGTTAGTACCACCAGCTCATGTTAGGAGAACATTGAACAACAATGCTGATAAAGGGCATCTTGAGCGGACCATGACAACAAGGAGACTTTGTGATGCATTCTGCTGGCCATCTTTGGATAGAGAAACAGATGAGTTTGTCTGTGATTATGTGGTGTGCACCAGTTGCGAGAAAGAGCTCAAGGTTTTCACTCAAACCCTGCAATCGATCAAGCGGCCTGACATACCATGGACAGAAGTCGGGAGGGATTTGGTTCACCCATTCAGTTCTCTGCCTGCTCATAACCATTTTGCTTTGGTTTTGATGGATTATTACAGCAATCTGTCAGAAATTAATTTAGTTGCACATCTAGCAGGGTATTGGATTTTCTGAAAGTTGTTTTCTCAATTAAGGGGTTTCCAGAGCATCTCGTTTTGAACAAATGTTTGTATTTTGTGTGAGCTTAAGTGGGTTCTTTTCTGAACTCCAGAGAGGTCAAAAATTTGAAACATGCATTTTATCATCCCCAAACCAACAGGCAGGTACAGTGCATGAACCGTGTGAGGGTATTTAATGAGCGGTGGTCAACATATGTGACTTTGTGCATTATGTGAGGTCAATACTATGTTTCACCGCACCACTACACAGTCTATTATTACATAAGTGTTACGATTTGAGCTGTTGAGCGGGAGGCAGACTTCCTCCAAGTTGGTCGCTGGATGGATGTTTAAGTGGCTGAAATCATAGGTACTTTTTGAGAGAGTTGGGTGACCTTGTCAGAGGTAGAGTAGTGAAAGCTAAGCTTAAAACCAAGGTGAATTTTGACAACAGATGGCCACTAAACCCCATTCTGAAATGGTGGGAGACACGGTCTGAATTAAGAAAAACTTTCATGTGAATAAATGGCATAGTACGTTTGGAGAGCCAGTGTCTGAGGGAAAGTGCCTGATAGTCCTGTGTGTTACGGGGCATCATTTTTGGAATACGAATAGAGGTTTAAAAGTGGTGACTAGGACACAGTGAAGTCCTGCAGTCCATGCCTAAGGGTCACGTGATGTCAATAAGGACGTTGTTTCTGTACGCAGGAGGCAATATACCAGACACATTTGTTTGAGCTTCGTTGATAAACGGATTAGTCTTTGTGCACTAATAGTTATTTCTTTTGTTTATTACTATTTTATTACAGGTAATTTGGCTGTACTTCTTAACCTTAGTGATGTTTAAGGTTGCTCGTGGTTTGTCAGCTTTTAGTCATTTGTTTTTATTCAAAGGGGAATGTTATACTCTGTCTGTGTTTGTTTCTCTTCCTCATTCCCCTGTTCAGCTTCTGTCATATCTTTGGTGGAATATGGAGGTTCTGAAATGTTCAGTTGGGAGATGCTAGAAATAGAGGTGGTCACTGTGTAAATTGGTTCTAAATAAATCCTCCAAGACAATTAATGGTGTGGCTTTCTATCTCATTACAACATGATATAAGACCATTAGCTCCTAGCTGAGTGAGGTTATGTATTTTTCTGAAGTGCTCGATTACCCAGAAGACTTCTTGGTGCAAGCTGAGATACAGAAAGAAGATGCCCCAAAAGAAAGAAATTATTTAGCAGAGAAGAGCCAATTTTTCTAGGCCCTCCTAAAGGCCAAAAGATTTTGCATAATTGTATTAGATATCTTACCTTAAAGTACCTGTAGCCAACGCAACATACTACGTTTGGCTAACCCTGTCACAGAATGCTATTGTATTTGTTTGTAAAAAACTAATAAAAATACTTTGAAATTAAAAAAGAAAATGGAAGAGCATTCCAGGCTTTCACAGCTCCCAGCACAAAACCTCTGCTGCCCCAGGACATGCGATGAAACCTAGGCAGAGCCAGCAGGTTGGCAGAGGCTGATCGAAATAACCTGCCCGGCGCGAATCAATCAAAAGTCTTCCTAAGAAAGTCAGGACCTGGACCATGCAGTGCTTTGTAAGTTTTACAAAGCGCCTTGAACATAATCCTGTGACTGACTGGAAGCCATTGAAGTTCCCTAACAAACTTCGAAACCAAATGATATTTGGGAATTTTGTATAATAACTGGTATTTTGCAAAAATTGTAGCTTGTTAATAACAAGCGGATGGGCACTGAGATACAGCCCATTGCAGCAATCAATCTTTGACATAACCAAGGAGGTTCTGGCAAATTAGCGGGAATAAAAGGGAGATTCTTCCTGATCAGCGTAAGGGTGTAAAAAGCAGTGGAAGTGACTGTGTTGGCCTGATCAAAGTAAGTCAGCTGGTCATTAAATAAGACTCCCAGAGTCTTGAATCATCTGACTGGAGAAGGAGGTGAGCCTAGGCCAGATGGCCACCAAGAAGGAGACCAAAAAGAGGATTTAGCACCAAAGATCAAAACCTCAGTCTTACCCGAGTTCGAGGCAGTTCGTAGACATCCACTGACGGACAGCTGGTTCCAGCTGAGCTAAAAATGAGGCTTCTAATGAAGTATATACACTTAAGACCAAAGCTTTTATAGTTTGTGGTGTGACTGTCAAACTCATTAGTGGAACAAAGAAACCTCAAATTAAAAAAAACCAATGGCCGCATAACAGCACCCAAAATATAGTTACCAGGGTGTCCTTGTCATCAAGGATAAAACATTACAAATCGTGACTTTGCTGTTTCAGATAACTGTTTTCAGGCGTGCAAACGGTTTAGTAGATGCGAACCAAAAACACAACGCCTAACATTGCAATTCGATGTGGAAAAAAACACACAAGTCCAAGACTGGAAAATAGTATCCCTCATGACATGGCGCTATCTGGTAATCTTACCCAGAATGCCAGTCGGAGTTCCGCCAGCATTCACCTACGAATATGAAAAATCCTACACCATTTAGCCCACCCAATGCCTTTTTTGTGTGCATCGCCATAGTTGAAAGCATTAAACACGACACAATTTGAAAGCGGCATTTGGAGCCGTCCTGACACAGAGCTGCCTTTGGAGCTTCAACATTACCCCCCACCCCACCGGGCTATTTTTATCACAGCACTGTGACTAAACCCTAATAAAATGCATTCCTCCCATTTGAGCTGCGTTCAGCGGCCCGTGAAGCGGCCTCGAGAGCGCTCCTGTTAGCGGGCCCGGCTAGAGCGGCGCGGAGATGGGATTGCCTTGAATTAATGACGTGCCTCGAGGGGCTGCGACTTGATAAGCAATATAATCATGTGCTAATCACCTAAGCTTCTGTGTCCTCCGCCCCGGAGTCATCGTCCTGGTTATACAACGAGATAAATAATACTACAAGTCCCAAATGTAAAGAAAACTCTGGACAGGAGCAGCTATTTACGCAGGGCCGGCTTTAGCACTGGTGGCGCCCTGTGCGACAATGTTTGTTGGCGCCCCCCAATGACCACCTTTGCCACTGATTCCCGCATTACCACCGTTTAACAGTGCCCCTCAAGTCTCCATAACCACTGTCTCTCAGGGGCATTTTATTAGTTTTATAGCACCGCCGGCACTCATACCACCAGTATAGGGTGTCAGAGCACTTTACGTCACACACCGATACAGTCGCAGCTGGCATCTATGGGGAGTGGTCTTGGGGGCAAATGGGTGGTGGGTGGAGTAAGTAGTCTACTCCTGCTGCTGTAGTCGGACATGAGCCCCAGTCAACTGCCTTAACCAATCCTGGTGCTGCTCTCACACCAGCACACGAGCAGCACCAGTTTTGGAGGGAAGAGCCTCTCCGGCTGCTCCCGAAGACACTGGAGCTCTGCTTATAGCTTTCAAAGTGCGCATGTCTGGCTGGCCGTCGCAAGACAGCCGGCCAAAGGGACATGCGCACTTTGAAAAGTGCCCAAGCAGTCTACCCTCCTCGCCGCTGCCGCCACTCTGCAAGCCCCGTCCCGTCCTGGTGGGGAATGAAAAATAAAATGGTAATAAGTTAACTTTATTACCATTTTATTTTTCATCTCTGGGGCTTTTGGGGACAATTTAGGAAGGGGGGGCGATGCTCCCCACTCTCACGGAGGAGCTACCCCTGAACACATCACATAGACAATGAATCACAAGTGTGTAAATTAATGTATAGGAAATGTTACATAAGACAGAGGACTACACAGTGTAGGAGTCGCATGTCATCCATACTGGTAGGCAGGATTGTTTAAGAGGGCTTTATCTGTAGAAGCACACACAAAAAATGTAAAACCTAACACCATGGTTGGGGGTTCTCTTTAACAATCAGAACTGATTTCTATGCAAATGAACTCTTTTTCCAACATTAGGATAAAGAAAGACTGGGGGAATGCCATAGCGCTCTAATTCATACCTTGCAGTTTCCATGCAGCGCTTCGATGACAGTTACTCACTGTTCTATGTTAGGATTATAATTTATAAACTGCAAGTAACGAAGGAACTCACAGACAAAAGCAGCAATCCATTGACCTATTTACATTATATGCACTTTGTGATCTGACTGGGAAACTTTGTAGGGCTCAGAGGGCTTTCCTAAAGAGGGCACAGTACCTGTGAAGTACGGGAAGGATGAAAGAAGTTGACTGCACTGAAATAGGCTGATAACTGTGCTTTCTAAGCTCTAGTTAAAATCTTTTGATGTCGTTTTCTTATATCATTGGATTGGTTTGTGCTACTTGTAATATACCTACGATATTTCAATTGTTGGTTTGCTCATTATTTGCAAGCAGTGCCCTTCTTAGCTTGCGCCTGCAAAGTCTCTTGTAAACAAAATAAGTATTGGCATAGCCAATAGGTCTCGCCTTTGGAACCTTATAAGTGTTTAGCCATGCAACGGCTGATGTTGTTAAACAAAGAATATTGTGCTGCATAACTAAATACTTATAAGGTCCCAAAAGCGAGACCTATTGGCTATGCCAATACTTGTTACAATTTGTGATGCCATACATGACACTTTATTTTATTTATGTGTTGGTTTTGAAAATAGCAAAATTAATAGCTTTGTCATTTACAATGCCATTACTTTAAACTTTTGCAAATGTGGCACCTATAGCATTTGTAATGCAAAATGTTTTGTATTTACGTGACTTAGATGTATTGATATTACAAATAACAATGGCTTTTAATTTTTTTAAATAATTAATACTTAAATAAAAGTTATTATAATTTATAATGGCAATAGCTTAAACTTTTGTAAATAACTTTTGTGAAGATTATGTTCAGTGTATTTTACTGTGACGAAAATCCAAGAACAGAAGTGAAATATTAACATATTTTTGTGACATTTGTAATAAAGCTTGAAACATTGTGAGAACATATTTGAACCAGTTGTTGTTGAATGGTTGCACAGATTGATGTTGTGGTGGCAACGAGTGATGCTGTGGCGTTCAGTGATGCTGTGGTAGCGCATAGTGATGTTGTGGTGCCCCTGAGCGATGCTGTGGTGCCCCTGAGTGATGCTGTGGCGGTGCGATAGATAGATAGAGTGAGGGCGATAGATAGCTAGAGTGAGGGCGATAGATAGATAAATAAAGTGAGAGCGAAAGATAGATAGATAAATAGAGTGAAGGCAATAAATAGATAGATAAATAGAGTGACGGCGATAGAAAGATAGACAGAGTGAGGGCGATAGATAGACAGATAGATACAGTGAAGGTGATAAGATAGCTAGAGGGAGGGCGAAAGATAGAGTGAGGGCGAAAGATAGATAGATAAATAGAGTGAGGGTGATAGATAGAGTGAGGGCGATAGATAGATAAGAGTGAGGGCGATAGATAGAGTGAGGGTGATAGATAGATGGATAGAGTGAGGGCGATAGATAGATAGATAGCTGGATAGATAGAGTGAGGGCGATAAATAGATAGATAGACTGAGGGTGACAGATAGATAGATAGCTAGATAGATAGAGTGAGGGCGATAGATAGATAGAGTGAGGGCAATAGATAGAGTGAGGGTGATAGATACAGTGAGGGCGATAGATAGATAGAGTGAGGGCGATAGCTAGATATAGTGAGGGTGATAGATAGATAGAGGGCGATAGATAGATAGATAGAGGGCGATAGATAGATAGCTAGAGGGCGATAGATAGATAGATAGATATAGATAGATAGATAGATAGATAGATAGATAGATAGATAGATAGATAGATAGATAGATAGATAGATAGATAGATAGATAGATAGATAGATAGAGGGCGATAGATAGATAGAGTGAGGGCGATAGAGAGAGGGCGATAGATAGCTACATAGATAGATAGATAGAGTGAGGGCAATAGATAGATAGAGTGAGGGCAATAGATAGATAGATAGAGTGAGGGTGATAGATAGATAGAGGGAGGGCGAAAGATAGAGTGAGGGCGATAGACAGAGTGAGGGGGATAGACAGAGTGAGGGCGATAGAGTGAGGGCGATAGATAGATAGATAGTGAGGGCGATAGATAGATAGATAAATAGATAGATAGATAGAGTGAGGCAGATAGATCGATAGATAGATTGATAGCTAGATAGAGAGTGAGGGCGATAGATAGATTGAGGGCAATAGATAGATAGAGTGAGGGCGATAGATAGATAGAGTGAGGGCGATAGATGTGTGTGGTTGTGTGTGTGTGGTTGTGTGTGTGTGTGGTTGTGTGTGTGAGTGGTTGTGTGTGTGTGGTTGTGTGTGTGTGGTTGTGTATGGGTGTGTGTGGTTGTGTGTGTGGTGATGTGTGTGTGGTGATGTTTGTATGTGTGGTGATGTGTGTGTTTGTGTGTGTGGTTGTGTGTGTAGTTGTGTGTGTGGTTGTGTGTGGTTGTGTGTGTGTGGGTGTGTGTGTGTGGTTGGGTGTGATTGTGTATGTGTTGTGTGTGTGGTTGGGTGTGTGGTTGTGTGTGAGATTGTGTGGTTGGGTGTGTGGTTGTGTGTGAGATTGTGTGTGTAGTGTGGTTGTGTGTGTGGTTGTATGTGTGTGTGTGCATGGTTGTATGTATGTGTGTGTGCGGTTAGAGAAGGATGTATGTGGAAGAGAGCAGCAGATCAGAACAGCAGAAGAGAACAGGGAGTTAAAGAAGGAGGCGGGTGGAAGAGAGCAGCAGATCAGCACAGGTGAAGAGAACAGGGAGTTAGAGAAAGAGGTGGGTGGAAGAGAGCAGCAGATCAGCACAGGAGAAGAAAACAGGGAGTTAGAGAAGGAGGCGGTGGAAGGGAACAGCAGATCAGCATGGGAGAAGAGAACAGGGAGTTGGAGAAGGGGGCGAGGTGGAAGAGAGCAGCAGATCAGCATGGGAGAACCGAACAGGGAGTTAAAGAAGGAGGCGGGTGGAAGAGAGCAGCAGATCAGCACAGGAGAAGGGAAGAGAACAGGGAGTTAAAGAAGAAGGTGGAGTGGAAGAGAGCAGCAGATCACCACAGGAGAAGAGAACAGGGAGTTAAAGAAGGAAGCGTGTGGAAGAGAACAGCAGATCAGCACAGGAGAAAAGATCAGGGAGTTAAAGAAGGAAGCGGGTGGAAGAGAACAGCAGATCGGCACAGGAGAAGAGAACAGGGAGTTAGAGAAAGAGGCGGTGGAAGAGAGCCGGAGATTAGCACAAGAGAAGAGAACAGGAAGTTAAAGAAGGAGGCGGGTGGAAGAGAGCAGCCGATCATCACAGCAGAAGAGAACAGGGAGTTAAAGAAGGAGGTGGGGTAGAAGAGAGCAGCAGAACAGCATGGGAGAAGAGAACAGGGAGGTAGAGAAGGAGGTGGGGTGGAAGAGAACAGCAGATCAGCACGAGAGAAGAGAACAGGGCCTTAAAGAAGGAGGTGGGTGGATGAGAGCAGCAGATCAGCACAGGAGAAGAGAACAGGGAGTTAAGGAAGGAGGCGGGGTGGAAGAGAACAGCAGATCAGCACAGGAGAAGAGAAAAGGGAGTTAGAGAAGGAAGCTGGCGATAGATAGAGTGAGGGCAATAGATAGATAGAGTGAGGGCGATAGATAGATATAGGGTGATAGATAGATAGAGTGAGGGGGATAGATAGATAGATAGATAGATAGATAGATAGATAGATAGAGTGAGGGCAATAGATAGATAGAGTGAGGGCGATAGATAGATAGAGTGGGGGCGATAGATAGATAGATAGACTGAGGGCGATAGATAGCTAGAGGGCGATAGACAGAGGGCGATAGATAGCTAGAGAGCGATAGACAGAGGGCGATAGATAGCTAGAGGGTGATAGATAGATAGATAGATAGATAGATAGATAGATAGATAGATAGATAGATAGATAGATAGATAGATAGATAGATAGATAGATAGATAGATAGATAGAGGGCAATAGATAGAGTGAGGGCGATAGATAGAGTGAGGGCGAAAGATAGATAGCTAGATAGATATATAGAGTGAGGACGATAGATAGATAGAGTGAGGGCGATAGATAGAGTGAGGGCGATAGATAGATAGGGTGATAGATAGAGTGAGGGCGATAGATAGAGTGAGGGCGATAGATAGATAGAGTGAGGGCGATAGATAGATAGAGTGAGGGCGAAAGGTAGATAGCTAGATAGATATATAGAGTGAGGGGGATAGATAGATAGAGTGAGGGCGATAGTTAGATAGAGTGAGGGCGATAGATAGAGTGAGGGCGATAGATTGATAGGGTGATAGATAGATAAAGTGAGGGCGATAGATAGAGTGAGGGCGATAAATAGGTAGAGTGGGGGCGATAGATAGACTGAGGGCGATAGATAGATAGCTAGAGGGCGATAGATAGAGGGCGATAGATAGCTAGAGGGCGATAGATAGATAGATAGATAGATAGATAGATAGATAGATAGATAGATAGATAGATAGATAGATAGATAGATAGAGGGCAATATATGGAGAGAGGGCGATAGAGTGAGGGCGATAGATAGCTAGCTAGCTAGATAGCTAGATAGATATATAGAGTGAGGGCGATAGTTCAATCAATCAATCAGGAGTTTGTTAAAACGCGAATACTCACCCGTAAGGGTCTCAAGGCGCTAGGGGTGGGGTGGGGTGGGAGGGGGGGTGCAGGTTCCATTCCATCAAGGAGGGGGTCTGTTGAAGAGCCAGGTTTTGAGGTTTCTTGCAAAGATGGGGTGCGATGTTGTCTGTCTGAGGGGGAGCGGAAGGGCGTTCCATGCTTTGGCGGCGAGGAAGGAGAAGGAGCGGCCTCCCGATCTGGTCTTTCTGGTGCAGGGGACCACGGCGTAGGAAAGCTGGGCTGATCGTAGGGTCCTTTGGGGTGCGTGGAATTTGAGTCTGCTGTTCAGGTATGCTGGTCCGGTGCCGTGGAGGGCCTTGTGTGCGTGAGTGAGTGAGCATCTTAAAGGTGATTCTCGCCTCGACGGAGAGCCAGTGGAGTGTGCGTAGGTGCTGGGAGATGTGGCAGTGTTTTGGCAGGTTGAGGACCAGTCTTGCGGCGGCGTTCTGGATGTTCTGTAGCTCGCGGATGAGGTTTTTGTTTATTCCGGCGTAGAGTGCGTTGCCGTAGTCGAGTCTGCTGGTGACCAGGGCGTGAGTGACTGTCTTTCGGTGTTCGAGGGGGATCCATTTGAAGGTCTTACGAAGGAGGCTGAGGGTGTGGAAGCAGGAAGATGAGACAGAGTTGATCTGGGGGTCCATTTTGAGCACGGAGTACAGGATGATTCCCAGGTTGCGTGCGTGGTCTGTGGGGGTTGGCGGGTTTCCGAGGGCGGTGGGCCACCAGGTGTCGCTCCAGGCATCGTGGTTTGGGCCCATGATGAGTACTTCTGTTTTGTTGGTTTTTAGTTGTAGGCAGCTGTTTTTCATCCATTTGGCGACGGCTTCCATGCCTTCTCGAAAGTTGCGTCTGGCGGTGTTGGGCTCGTTTGATAGGGAGAGGATGAGCTGGGTGTCGTCTGCATATGACACAATGTTGAGTCCGTAGGTTCTGACGATGGGGGCAAGTGGAGCCATGTAGACGTTGAAGAGCGTCGGGCTGAGGGAGGAGCCCTGGGGGACTCCGCAGGTGGTAGGTGTGGGGTCCGAGAGGAAAGGCGGGGAGTCTGACCCGCTGCGTCCTGCCGGAGAGGAAGGAGCAGATCCAGTCGAGGGCCTTGTCCTGGATTCCTGCATCGTAGAGTCTAGGTATTAGGGTGTGGTGGGAGGCTGTGTTGAACACCGCTGATAGGTCGAGGAGGATGAGGGCTACTGTTTCTCCTTTGTCCAATAAGGTGCGGATGTCATCTGTTGTGGCGAGGAGGGCGGTTTCCGTACTGTGGTTTTTTCTGAAGCCAGATTGGGAGGAGTCGAGGATGTTGTGTTCTTCAATGAATGTGGTGAGTTGGCTGTTGATGGCTTTCTCGATGACTTTCGCTGGGAACGGGAGCAGGGAGATGGGTCTGTAGTTTTTGAGGTCGGTGGGGTCCGCTGAGGGTTTCTTTAGGAGGGGGTTGACCTCGGCGTGTTTCCAGTCGTCGGGGAACGAGGCGGTCGCCAGGGAGCGGTTGATGGTTTGGCGGAGCATGGGTGCGATGGTGTTGGCGGCTCTGTTGAAGATGTGGTGGGGGCAGGGGTCCGTGGGGGCCCCTGAGTGGATTGACTTCATTGTCTTCAGTGTGTCTTCGGTGGTGAGGGCTGTCCAGTCGTTAATCGCTGGTTTCCGGGTGTCGGGGTGGTTGGTGAGGGTTCAGTGTGTTGGTTGTCTTCGTCGAAGTTGTCGTAGATGCTTTTGATTTTGTGGTGGAAAAAGATGCTGAGTTTTTCGCAGAGGTCTTGTGAGGGAGGGATGTCGGTAGACTCGCTGGTGGGTTGGCCAAACTCCTTGATGATGCTGAAGAGTTCCTTGCTGTTGTGTGCGTGGGTGGAGATTCTGTCTTCAATCGCTTTTTTCCTCGTTTCTCTGATGAGTTGATGGTGGGCGTTGGTGGCGGCTCTGAAGTTTTTGTGGGCTTCTGTGGATTTGGTGTTTCTCGAGGCCTTTTCAAGGCGGCGGCATGTGCGCCTGGACTCTCGAAGTTCGGTGGTAAACCATCTGGCTTTCTTGGCACAGGTATTTTTGTTTTTCTTGAGGGGGGCTATGGTGTTGGTGCTGTCCGAGATCCATCTATGGAGGGTTCGGGCTGCGGTGTTGGGGTCGTCGTTTTCTGCGATGGTTGGGGTGGAGTTGTTGAGTGAGGAGGTGAGCTGGTCATCGGTGATTTCGGTCCAGTTTCTTTGTGGAAGCAGGTGCTGGTGTCTGTGGATGGTGGGTGTTCTGAAGGTGAAGTGGACGCAACGATGGTCGGTCCATGGGAGTTCGGTGGTGTGGCTTAAGGTGATGGAGTTTCCTGTAGTGAAGAGGGGGTCGAGGGTGTGTCCTGCTGAGTGTGTGGGCTCGGTCACGATCTGGCGGAGTCCAATGTTGTGGAGGTTGTCCAGGAGGCATGTGGTGTTGGGGTCCAGTTGATTGTCGAGGTGGAAGTTGAGGTCTCCCAGCAGGGTGTAGTTGGTGGATGCGATGGCCTGCGGGGAGATAATGTCCGTGATGGAGTTGGCGAAGGGTCCGCGGGGGCCTGGGGGTCGGTAGATGAGGGTTCCTCGGAGGGCGGTGGTGGGGCTGGCCAGTATCTTGAAGTGAAGGTGTTCCATCAGTTCTGTGGACTCGTCAGGGAGTGTGCTCAGGCGGAGGCTGGATTTGTGGACAATGGCGATTCCTCCTCCTGGGTTGGTGGGGCGGTCCTTCCTGGAGATCTTGTATCCTTGGGGGATGGCGATGGCGATGTCCGGTCCCGAGGTGGTGTTGCTCCAGGTTTCGGTGAAGAATGCTACGTCTGGGGTGGTGCTGTCGAGGAGGTCCCAGATTTCTGTGGCGTGTTTGTGGAGGGATCGGACGTTGAGGTTAGATAGAGGTTAGATAGAGTGAGGGCGATAGATAGATAGAGTGATAGATAGATAGAGTGAGGGCGATAGATAGAGTGAGGGCGATAGATAAATAGATAGAGTGAGGGCGATAGATAGATGTAGATAGCTAGATAGATATATAGAGTGAGGGGGATAGATAGATAGAGTGAGGGCGATATTTAGATAGAGTGAGGACGATAGATAGAGTGAGGGCGATAGATAGATAGGGTGATAGATAGATAGAGTGAGGGCGATAGATAGAGTGAGGGCGATAGATAGATAGATAGAGGAGTGGGGTGCAACTTACCGGAAGCAGCTTTGGGACGCCGCCACCGCCGAGAGTCACTGGGGCCTTACAGAGAGCAGAACCCACGCCGCCACCGGCCGAGAGTCAGCTGTAGTAATCATTGCGCCGCCGCCCCGGGACCACAACTCCCGGCAAACTTAGCGGCGGCGCGCACTGCTGACGACGCGCCCGCACCAGGAGGTGCACAAAACCGGCGCAGAGGCCGGGGGAGAGGGGTGCAACTTACCGGAAGCAGCTTTGGGACGCCGCCACCGCCGAGAGTCACTGGGGCCTTACAGAGAGCAGAACCCACGCCGCCACCGGCCGAGAGTCAGCTGTAGTAATCATCGCGCCGCCGCCCCGGGACCACAACTCCCGGCAGGATTAGCGGCGACGCGCACCGCTGACGACGTGCCCGCACCAGGAGGTGCACAAAACTGGCGCAGAGACCGGCGGAGAGGGGTGCAACTTACCGGAAGCAGCTTTGGGACGCCGCCACCGCCGAGAGTCACTGGGGCCTTACAGAGAGCAGAACCCACGCCGCCACCGGCCGAGAGTCAGCTGTAGTAATCATCTCGCCGCCGCCCCGGGACCACAACTCCCGGCAGGCTTAGCGGCGGCGCGCACCGCTGACAACGCGCCCGCACCAGGAGGTGCACAAAACCGGCGCAGAGGCCCGCTTCGCGGGACGCCGGGCAAAGACCGGGCCAAGGGCGGGCCCGTTTCAGCCCGTTCAAGGCCGCGAAAGGACGGGACGGGCCACCCCTCTAACACCTGCCACCCTACAAAGAAGGTTAGAGCCATATTGACTTTCTCTCTAAATTTTGTACTGACCTACACTAAAGGATGTCTACCCTACAAGATGGCGAACCTAGCTGTAGGAAATCCACTGGTGGCACACTATTAGGGACTCTTGACAACTTTCTTATAAGGGTATCAAGTGCACTTGCCAAGGACATAGAACTTACGGAAAAAAGACTATCCTTGGATACTTCCTTTGACAAAAGGTCTTCTCTGGGCCCTCTGGCACATGCTAGATCACCTATTATTCCAGATTCCAATCTGCAGGGTTTGCTTCCTCCGTCAGGGGTGGTAACTTCTTCTCCATCCCAATCGGCGTGTAATGATTGAAAGCAGCGCAAGAACTCGCATGCGCCACTAACCTTAATGCAATGCCCAGCAGGAACGATGGGATGACTGTCCTTGCCACCTCCCACTGCACGTCACCCAACAATGGGACAGACACCGCTGTTAGAGCACGCACAGCCGGAGGCCGCAAGGGGAAAATGACAAGGTGGAGGAATGTGGGTTTCTCTAATCTCTTCAGTTCAATCTCTAGGTCAGCGGCTTTACTGGGAAGACCTCCCTGGAGGTGGGTGAGAAGAGAGAGAGAGAGAATAATGTGACTCTGTCCTGCTTTGAACAGCCCCACTTCCCCTGTGTTCCGGGACTTACCACTGGTAAGAATGGAGACTCCGTGGATGAAGGCTACCGCTTCTATGGAAGTCTTTGTAGCTGTCAACAGGTTGTGAAGAGTTAACTCACTCTCTGCTCCAGGATCACTCACGGAAGAGACTTTCCCCAATAATATTCTGGACAAGGTACTGCTAGAAGAACCCAAAATACTCCTTTTGGGTGGTGAACTCGCAGCAACGGCTCTGCAGGCGCAATGCCGCCTGATATCCAAGGATTCCAACGATACAAAAAAGGAACAATGCAATCTGCAATCTCCCACTAGGGTTAAACGGATAACTAGAAGAAACACAGAGGTAACGGAAGAGAGCGAGCCCGCTCTCCTCGATCTGTACAACAAGCGCGGTTCTGTTTAACTCACAGGGATGCGCTGGGTCTCCGCGATCTGACCTCGCTGGCACTTCGTCGTCGCGGCGGGTGTTTGATCACTGGCCTCGCAGGCACTTCGTCGTCGCGGCGGGTGTTTGATCACTGGCCTCGCAGGCACTTCGTCGTCGTGGCGGGTATGGACATAAAGAAGGAAATGGCTTGAACAAGAATCTCCACGGCAGAACTCTAGATGCACTAACACACAGGGAACGAACCAGGAACAAGATTGACAAGCCCCGTTTTGATCAAGGGGTGGAGCTTAAATAAGATCTTCCCATTTTGCCTGATCCCGGCGTCGCTTGGCCTTCTGGGACTGGTAGTTTTTCCTGAGATGTCTTACATGACGCTGTCTGCAGCAACCTGCCGTTCTGCCTAGGGTGATCGCTACAGAACCCCCTCTCGAGGACTGCCGTCCCGGCGGTCGTCCTGGCTTCCCAGGGTAACGTTCGTGAAAAAGGGCCACCAAATCGGGACAATGTAAGTGATCCGTAGGTTCCCAGGAGCGATCTTCGGGGCCGTAGCCTTTCCATTCAACTAGATACTGAACCCGACCCCGTACTACACGGGAGTCCAAGATGGCTCCTACTTCATACTCTTCTTGCCCTTCCACTTCCACAGGGCCAGGGCGCTCTGGCAACCGAACACTAGGAAGACAAGGCCGTAGAAGTGATACATGGAAGACTGGATGTATGGACCAAGACACAGGCAAAGAGAGTTTCATGGCCACAGTGTTTATCACCTCACAGATACCATACGGACCGACATATTTGGGTTTCAATTTGTTCGCACCTTTCAAGTGCAGGTTACGAGTAGAGAGCCAAACCTTGTCGCCCACCTTATACTCGGGTTCCTGAGACCTTCGTTTGTCTGCGAATGTTTTCTGGGCATTCTGAGCCGTTCTCAAACTGGTCCTTGCCTCTATCAAGATCGCTCGAAGATGAGCATGGTGTTCCTGAATAGCGGGTACGAGGGAATGAACCGGCCACTCAAAGGGAAGCATGTTCGGATGGTATCCGTGCAGACAGAAGAAAGGAGAACATCCCAAGGTGGAGTGTACCGCATTATTGTATGCGAATTCCGCCAACCATAGAAGAGTGGTCCAATCAGTGGTGTTTTGTAGGGTGAAACAGCGAAGATATTGTTCTAGGGTTTGGTTCAACCGCTCCGTCTTACCATCCGTTTGCGGATGATAACTGGAAGATAGGCGTGCGTCTATCTGCAGGGTGTTACAAAGAGCCTTCCAGAAATGGGAGGTGAATTGTGTACCTCGATCTGTTATCACTACACTTGGTAGTCCATGTAAACGTACGATGTTCTGCAAAAATACCTTCGCTGACTCTCCGGAGGTAGGCAAACCGGGTAGGGAGATGAAGTGTCCCATTTTGGTGAGATGATCGACCACCACTAAAATGACGGTTTGTTTCTCACAGGGAGGCATTTCTACTATAAAATCCATGGACAAGGTATGCCAGGGTTTGGGCGGAATAGGTAAGGGGTGCAACAATCCTGTTGGTTTAGCATGGCTAGATTTTCCTTGCGCACAAACCGCACAGTTCTTTACATAATCCTTCACATCCTTTCGGAGACTGGGCCACCAAAAGGAGCGTTCCACGTTAGCGATCGTTTTGTACTCACCCATGTGTCCTCCCAATACTGAGTCATGGGCCCATTCCATCACTGTCTTTTGCAACTCAAGTCGAGGAATGTATAATGCATGGTGATGATACGCCAATTGTTCCTTTTCACAACGATGATCTGGCTCTTCAAGGACCCATGTGGGGATATCAAGATCAGTGAGGGCTATTTTGACGTCCTCCAAGAAGTCATCAGAGGTGATCAAGGCAATGGATGCCTCGGCGTTCTCAATACCTTGGAGGATGGAAGGGGTTTCCACTGGTCGCACGGTCTCTTCTTCCCCCAATCGAGAGAGAGCATCTGCCTTGCCATTCCGCGTTCCAGGTCTATAACGGATAACAAAGTCGAAGTCAGAGAAGAAAAGGGTCCACCTCAACTGCCGAGGTGTCAAGGCCTTTGCTGTTTTTAAAAACAGAAGATTGCGGTGATCCGTAATGATTTCCACGGTATGCACGGCCCCCAGGAGGTAATGTCTCCACTCCTCACATGCTCTTTTAATGGCCAGGAGCTCCTTGTCAGTGATGGTATAGTTTATTTCACAAGGTGTGAGTTTCGTTGAATAGAACGCCACTGGATGAAGCTGCCCGGTGGTAGGGTGGCGTTGTGACAGTATTCCACCTAGCGCATATTGGGAGGCATCCGTTTCGAGAATGAAAGGCAGCTGTGGGTCTGGATGCCGAAGGATAGGAGCTTGCGTGAACTTCTCCTTGAGGGTTTGAAAAGCCTTGTCTGCTTCTTCCCCCCATTGGAACAAAACGTTTTTCCGCAACAGAGCTGTGATCGGATGTATTATTTTGGAAAAATCCTGAACAAAGCGCCGGTAATAATTGGCAAAGCCAAGAAAGCTCTGAACGGATTTGACATTCTGTGGTGTTTTCCAGGTGAGAATAGCCTCAACCTTTTTCATGTCCATCTGAAATCCTTGAGCATCAATCACATAGCCCAGAAACGCCACTTGTCGGACATGGAAAAGGCATTTCTCTAACTTTGCATATAAAGAATTGCGTTGAAGCCTCTCCAATACTTCCTTGACATGGGTGATGTGCTCTGGGAGAGTGGCAGAGTAAACCAGAATGTCATCGATGTAGACTATGCAAAAGGTCTCCAAACACCCCCGCAACACCTCATCCATAAAAAATTGGAAGGCGGCAGGGGCGTTGCATAGTCCAAACGGCATTACTCTATATTCATATAGGCCGAATTTGGTTCTAAATGCCGTTTTCCACTCATCCCCGGTTTTTACTCGCACCAGATGGTAGGCACCCCGAAGGTCAAGTTTGGTGAAGTACTGAGCTCCCTTAAGCTGGTCCATTAAAACGGGAATCATGGGCAAAGGATAACGATTTTTAATTGTCACCCTGTTGATAGCTCGATAATCGATGCATGGACGCAACTCTTCGCAATACTTCTTGGGAATGAAAAACATAGGAGAGGACACGGGGGAAGTGGAATGTCTGATGAACCCAGTGGCCAAGTTGTCGTCGATATAGGTTTTTAAGTACTGTGTCTCCTTTTCGGTTAAGGCATATACTCTGCTGCAGGGGAGATCTGCCCCTGGAACGAGGTCCACACGGCAATCATATGCCCTATGTGGAGGCAAATGAGTAGCTTTTTTCTTGTCAAACAAGGAAGCGAATTCATGGTACTCAGAGGGTAAGACCGTGGCACAGCAAAACTTGTCAACGGAGCAGGCCCCAGCTATGTAAGAAGCAGGCGAGGGTTCGAAGGAACTAAGGAGAAGGTCCGGGTTTTGACAATGTTCGTGACAGTATGTGGACGTCATCCTTACCGTGCGAGTCGACCAGCATACTGAGGGGTCATGTAGGGTAAGCCAAGGCATTCCTAGAATGAGCCGGAATTGAGGTGCGTCAATCAGGTCGAATTGGATGTATTCGTAATGGTTGGCTCCGTATTCCATTAACAATGCCAGGGTATGTTGTGTTACAGGTCCTGATGACAGGACTGATCCGTCTACTGCCTTGACCGTCTCGGGCGTTGTTTTCATCTCGCAAGGGATACCCATTTGCA
Source organism: Lissotriton vulgaris (assembly GCF_964263255.1). NCBI lineage: Eukaryota > Metazoa > Chordata > Amphibia > Caudata > Salamandridae > Lissotriton > Lissotriton vulgaris. The sequence goes on along the minus strand of NC_141700.1, from coordinate 506,135,063 downwards.
ATGCATAGGCTTGATCAATATAGTTCCCGGTGGCCCCCGAATCCAACAAGGCATCGACCCGAAAAGGTTTCCGATTTATCACCCGTAAAGACACATTGATATTCATGTGCGCAACCGCAGGGTGAAGGGTGTTCGCTACATAAGGAGTAAGGAGAGACCGGAGGGGACGGGAGTCTTGGATAAGTGGTCTCCTTCTGATCCAAGACCATCAGTTTTCCGACGGCTCTTCCATCTTCGCGGTGGCCTGGACTCTAGGAAAGGTGGTCTTACCGGATGTAGAAGCCCGAGCTCGACATTCATTAATAAAATGTCCGCTTTTGCCACAATACATACATAATTTAAGTCGTCTTCTCCGGTCCTTTTCTTCCTTAGTAAGGGGGCCCCGAATCCCTCCAATTTGCATGGGTTCTGGCCCTTCTTGTGGCTTGGCTTTTTCCTCACCTGTTTGTCGAGGTCTGAACAGAGGATATGAATACCGAGCGTCCCCTCTGCTCCGATCCCCTCTCCGTTCCAACAAACGGTGGTCCAGTTGTACGGTTAAATCAATAAGCTCTTCACATGTCGTCGGCAGCTGCACCACCTGTGCTAACACATCCTTCAATTCCCCCCGAAGGCCCTGATAGAACAGGGAGATACGTTTCTGTGCTGGCCAGTCAGTCTCTACTATGAGACGATTAAAGGTGGTGATGTAGGATAGTAGATCCTGTGATCCTTGGCGTAAGGTCATTAACTCCCGATCTAATGACACCATGTGGGACTTTCTGTCAAACAGTTTCCGTAATTCAAGACAGAAGTCGGCAAAATTGTGTAACACGGGATCATTTCTCTCCAATAAGGGAATGGTCCAGCTGGAAGCGTTTCCTCCCATGTAGGACATTACGAAGGCTGTCTTGGATGATTCATCTTGAAAGATCTGGGGTTTACAGAGGAAATGTAGGCGACATTGGTTTAGGAAGGTCTCGAACTTATGGGGGTCTCCGAAAAACCTTTCAGGAGGAGCGAGAGGGATGCCATGGGTCTGTAAAATGTGCACCGTAGGGGCGGCATCTGTGGGTGTGGAAGGGGCTGCAAATGCTCCTCCAGGTTGAAATGACTGAGGTGGGGGCAGGGTTGCAGGCCGAATCAAAGGTTTAGGGCTCGACTCCTTCTGGGCGAGATCTGACATATCTCTGCGCAAGTCTGCCACTTCTTTATATAATGCTTGATTCTCGGCACGAGATGTTTGGACCTCGGTTTGTAACTCCGTGAAACTCTCCAACAAAGAGGTAAGGACGGCATTGGTATCCATCGTCCGGGCTGGTTAGTGTTCTTGGGCTTGTCAATCTGTAATGATTGAAAGCAGCGCAAGAACTCGCATGCGCCACTAACCTTAATGCAATGCCCAGCAGGAACGATGGGATGACTGTCCTTGCCACCTCCCACTGCACGTCACCCAACAATGGGACAGACACCGCTGTTAGAGCACGCACAGCCGGAGGCCGCAAGGGGAAAATGACAAGGTGGAGGGATGTGGGTTTCTCTAATCTCTTCAGTTCAATCTCTAGGTCAGCGGCTTTACTGGGAAGACCTCCCTGGAGGTGGGTGAGAAGAGAGAGAGAGAGAATAATGTGACTCTGTCCTGCTTTGAACAGCCCCACTTCCCCTGTGTTCCGGGACTTACCACTGGTAAGAATGGAGACTCCGTGGATGAAGGCTACCGCTTCTATGGAAGTCTTTGTAGCTGTCAACAGGTTGCGAAGAGTTAACTCACTCTCTGCTCCAGGATCACTCACGGAAGAGACTTTCCCCAATAATATTCTGGACAAGGTACTGCTAGAAGAACCCAAAATACTCCTTTTGGGTGGTGAACTCGCAGCAACGGCTCTGCAGGCGCAATGCCGCCTGATATCCAAGGATTCCAACGATACAAAAAAGGAACAATGCAATCTGCAATCTCCCACTAGGGTTAAACGGATAACTAGAAGAAACACAGAGGTAACGGAAGAGAGCGAGCCCGCTCTCCTCGATCTGTACAACAAGCGCGGTTCTGTTTAACTCACAGGGATGCGCTGGGTCTCCGCGATCTGACCTCGCTGGCACTTCGTCGTCGCGGCGGGTGTTTGATCACTGGCCTCGCAGGCACTTCGTTGTCGCGGCGGGTGTTTGATCACTGGCCTCGCAGGCACTTCGTCGTCGTGGCGGGTATGGACATAAAGAAGGAAATGGCTTGAACAAGAATCTCCACGGCAGAACTCTAGATGCACTAACACACAGGGAACGAACCAGGAACAGGATTGACAAGCCCCGTTTTGATCAAGGGGTGGAGCTTAAATAAGATCTTCCCATTTTGCCTGATCCCGGCGTCGCTTGGCCTTCTGGGACTGGTAGTTTTTCCTGAGATGTCTTACATGACGCTGTCTGCAGCAACCTGCCGTTCTGCCTAGGGTGATCGCTACACGGCGATTATGGTCATAAGCGATAACTCTCCAAAAGAAGGAGTGCCCAGCAGCGACATCGTCAGAGAATCCTCGCCTAAAATTAAGACTCGATCTGCTGGCCAAGTGAAAGCTATCATGATCCAACCAAAGGGGAGGGAGCAAGCAAAAAGGAAACGCCCTGGTCCTCAAATTAACGCCGGTGGGAAAAAAGCTAGATCTTGTAAAAGTAATGTCCCACCAAACGATCCACCAGATGACCCACTCGTGATGTCACAAACTAGCCCCGTATTATTGGAAGGGGTAGACAGAAGTGGGCAGGGAACCCACTTGGACAATAGGGACGAGGATCCACGTGTGGAGCTGGGTCCTTCTTTCTGGAAAAGACTGGAGGCCACCTTCAAGAAAATGTGTCATCCTCTGCATAATCGGCTGGACTCCATCGAAAACAGACTGGTGTGTCTTGAACTTTCACTGGCATCAACTCAGAAACAGGCAGGCCCAAGCCGTAGTACACATACTCCTAGACCAAAATCGAATGAAGCCAATGTCCCTTCTACCTCTAATAGTGCAACCGGATCTGGTCAGGTTGTAAGGCCTATTCAGGCTGTTGAAAAGGGGTCAATCATTAATCAACAATCTGCTCCCCAAAAAGTAGTGGGAAATACACACCAAACTAGTGCGATAACACAACCTACCCTGTCAGGAGTAGTTCCTTCCCTGGTACCGCTTGGGGCGGTTGTAAAATCATCGAATAGAGAAAGAGCTGTGGGTGATGGAGCTAAGTCGCAGGACAAACAGCCAAGTTTATCTACTTCAAACAGAGCGCATAGTGAGCCTCCCCTTCCTTATATTAACCTCCCTCCTCAAGCAGCCCCTTTTGTGGTAGTTCTGGTCGGGGTCCCCCCACTAGCACATGGGAAACGTGAATCTTACCAAGACCTAAAGCACAAATCTATTTTCTGGCTAAATAAAAAACGCCCATTGCCAGTGAATATGCGTGCTGAAATCATGGGTGTCAGGAGAGTTAATTGGATAGGCAGGGGATGTAAGACAGTGGCAGGAGACTATATCGTTATTAACTTTAGAGACCAGACATGTGTCAACTTTATCTGTAACTGGTCACATAACAATATGACTACTGGGATACAAGCTCTACCCCTAGCCTATTTTTATGGCCCCCCTACCCCAGTTTCCTTTGAGAGGGATATGTTTTCTCAGAACTCTGTACCTAATTTCTGCCCCTTAGGGAACATTAGGTTGTTCAACAGATTCCAGACCCTGTCGGGGTTAGGGGACTGTGATTGACAGTATGAACAAGAAAGTTCCATATTGAATAGCAGGGGAGGGAATGGTGGAGAAGGGTTTGAGACTGATAAAGAGAATGTGCAGGCACAGGGTAGTAATGGTGAAGGGCTGGCTGTGTTTGGGCAAGGTACCACATGCGACAGTACCCTAATGGCCCTAGAGGTAGATCAGTCCATAAATAGACATTTTAATATACATCCTGATCTAGAGGGACAACCTGTTCGGGGTGAACTGGCCACTCTACTTGATGGCCCACCAAGTGGGACATCTCTGGTTTCCTGGAATGTGGCAGGGCTGGGGTCCAAACTTAACTCAGAGGTTTGGGCAGACTTCATTGATCATTTTGATATCTGTCTATTTCAAGAAGTCTGGGCAGTTGATCCAATGTTTAGAGTTGGTTATCTGAATTTTTATGTCCCGGCTGTAAAAAAATCAAAAGGGCGACCTATGGGAGGGCTTGTCATATGGGTCAAGCAGTCCTTAAAATGTAAGACCCAGTTGCTCCCAACTGAATGTGACGACATTCTTGGTGTCAGATTTACCTTCCAAGCAAATGTAGAAATTGACATCTTTAATGTTTATGCCAGGGGGCTCCAAGGTGGCAAGAAATCGGATGTTGTAGTTAAACTAGATATATTACTACAGGCTTCCCCTAATAACACAAAGACATTGATTGCTGGGGACTTTAACACCACTTTTGAACCCCTTGGTTTAGATGATATCCATTTGACAGAAGAGGAGGATGCTAGGTGGGGAGTTCCCCAACTTAGCACTAAACCTATAAAAAAAGTGGACCGAGGCTGCTATTCAGCTAAAGGGTTTCTGTTTGGAGAACGAGCTGAGGGCCGCCAACGGGCGCACACTTTTTGACAAAATGGGGAAGGAAACTTTTGACAATGGCACTAGGGCAAGCAACATTGATTATCTAGTAGTCTCTCTCAATTTGTGTTAAATTCTCCTTGATATGGAGGTTGTGGCACGGATTGAAAGCGACCATAACCCCCTCTGTGCAAAGTTAAAATTGGGCATTCATACTGGGGATGACGCTCACCTAGGGCATTCCCACCCGGACCTTGTTATGGCAAATGATGAACGACATCCTAAATGGTGCCAAGTTGCTGGGCATCAAGAAATAATTAGTTCTATTGATGTAGACCTGGAAGGGGCATTAGAGGCGATGGAGGACGTTATACGGAAAGGATCTCCCCCCAACTTTTTGTTAGAGGCTCACAACAGGTTCTTTACTAAACTGAAAACATATTTCTGTAAACCCAGCTTAGGGAATAAAAGAGCTATAATTAAAAAACCAGAGAGCTGGTATAATAGCTCTTGTCGCCAAGCTAGGAGGGATATGGGTATAGCCCTAAAGTCTAAAGATATAAGACTGGCCAAGGCGAATTACATAACAACAGTGATGGGTCTTGGCTCTAACTCAGCAAGGCTGAGCCATCAAGATACAAAAACTAGACAGACTCCGGCACCCGAATGGCAGGGATTGAATCGCCGCTACGACTAAGGAAGTGACTACTGGACACTCGGTGAACAGAAGTCCTGTACGGACAGCAGCGGACACGGTTTCTAAACTCGGACTACCGAATCCAGCGTTACGGGGAGTCGAATGACTTTTTGGTGTCTGCGCATGAAAAAATACGGAAGGCAGCATACGATCATCTATAGACGGCGAGTTAGACATTGAAAGGAATAACCGTGCTTTACACGTTACTTTGTTTGAGGTGTGACGTTTGAAGTGCTGAATATATGGATCCCAACCAGTTTCTGTAGAACTGAAGAAAGTTTTTTGGTCCTGAGGAGAACCCTTAAACAATCGGGGTTCGAAACGCGTCGACCGACCAGGTCCCTGGTCACCCAGAAGCTGACATTTGATATAAAGAAAACGTTTTTCCTTTTTTAGAAAAAACTTGAGTAACTCAAATTCGAAGACTGTTGTGTTGCTCCATATGTTTTTAAAAAAACCTTACTTTATTCAAAGTGACAAAGGGACCGTCTTGTTTTTGGTTTTTGGGATGGATGTTTGTTTGAATGTGATATGATTGTGGAATTGGCCAAGTGTGTGTGATACATATTGTCTAAGTGATTGTAAATATTTCACAATGTGTGTAGACTTTGTCTCATTGTAGTGTTTATGTTCGTTTTGTATTTAAATGCACAACAAAGTATGCTATCTTTTGAAAAAATAAATGAAAATTGAATAGTTTGCGTATGACTAAGGTGCCATCTGTAAGGCGGAATTTCATGTTTGAACTCATGAAATTGCCTAGCATACTATAGGAATAGTCAGTCTCAGCATTGGCAAGGCGAATTACAGGCACAAGCAAGCTGCTGCTAAAAAAGGACTGGGAAGAGGGCCTGTGGCAGGATTTGAAAGTGGCATGTTCTGCAAAGAATTCCAAACTTTTTTAGGAAATCTTTAAGTGGGACAGGGGAGGATATGGAGAGTGCCCACACAATAATGTTGACCGTAACTCCTGGGTTGACTATTTTAAGCCTCAATATGCTGCCCGTGCCAATGGTAAAATCATAGGCGACCACCCACATATTGTGTACAAGGAACCTCCCTTTTCTTTGAATGAGGTGGACAGGGCGTTGGACCTAGTCACTGAGGGCCGTGCTACCGCCATGGATTGTGTCCCCGCAGATTTATTTCTGAATAATAGAAGGCATTGGCGACTTTATATTCTTTATTTGGCAAACGCCATAGCTCAAGGGATGGAAGTACCCATCTCATGGAAAGGGGCAGAAATCGTGCCGGTGTACAAAAAAGGGGGACAAGTCACTTGCAGCCAATTATAGACCAATAAGTCTAATTGACTGCTTACAAAAAATCATGGGTCGGTTGGTTTTGGGCAGAATCCAGTCCTGGATGGATAATGACAATATTTTAAGTCACCTCCAGGCTGGGTACCGCCCAAAAACAAGTACCATAGACCAGGTCTTTCGGTTCATCATGTTATATTGGCGCACCGTGGTCTTGGAATAGGGCACTTTGTATGCCGTTTTTGTCGATCTAAAAGCGGCATTTGACCTGGTCCCTCGTAACATATTATGGAAAGTTCTAGCAGATCTGGGGATGGCACCTGAATTATTGAGTCTGATTAGCCGCCTGCATGAGGATACCTTCGCGGGGGTACGGTGGGGATCCCAGGGGGAGGTAACCGAGCCCTTTCCGGTGGAGCGTGGAGTAAGGCAGGGTTGTGTAATGGCGCCCACCTTGTTCTCGCTCTTCGTGAACGGGGTTGCGGATTTCCTCTCCCTGGTTCCGACCGATGCCCCTGCAATGTCTGGTGAGCGGGTCCCGATCCTCATGTTCGCGGACGACACTCTCATCATCTCAAAGACTCTGAGTGGACTCCAGCAACATTGAAAAGGTTTGAAGATTTCTGTTTGGACAGGGGACTAGAAATAAATACTACAAAAACTAAATACATGGTTCTGACTGGCCGTAAAACGTGCGGGTCAAATAGACCTTTTAGAGGGCTGATCAATATGAATGGTTCCCCGTTGGAGCGTGTAGACGCTTTTACCTACCTGGGGGTTACCCTTCAGAAAGACTTGGGGTGGTCCAGCCAACTAGATATTGCGGTTCTAAAACTCCGCCAGCAGGCAGGTATTCTTCTAAAAAAAAAATCCACCTCGACAACAAAGCCCATCAGTCCCTTACTGGAAGTATATGGGATGAAGGTCCTAGGTTCGGCCTTATATGGAGCCGAACTATGGGGTTTTGAAGATCTTAGGAAACTAACGCTAGCTGAAAATGAATTTCTTCGAAAAGCTACTAGCGTCCCCATAAGTACCCCCTTAGTGCCGCTAATGTGGGACCTTGGAAAAAAGGCGATCCAGGACTTAGCCTTTTTGCGTCCAGTTCTCTACTGGCGCCGGCTGTGGACGACCGAAGAACTACAGCATTATGCTCAGGGTCTGAAGGAGGTAATGGCTAAGGACACGTCCCAAAAAATTCATTGGCTTAAGAACATCAAGTCGATACTTTCCAGGTTAGGGATGACTGACTTATGGGAGGACCCAGAAAATGCTCATTTTCCCTCCAAAAAATTACTAAAAGAAAAATACTGGGAGATGGTGATCTCTGAAGCAAGGTCAGAGGGTCTTTCCGCGCACTTAACTAGTAGACATAAAAGCCCTACCAAAACTAGAACAATACTGGGACATTATTGCTAAACAACAGGATCGTAAGCTCTATTTCCAGCTTAGAGTAGGATCACTCCCAGTAAGATCTTTTACGGTTAAATGGGCAGATAAAAGTGGAATTGATAGATGCCCTAATTGTGAGGAGGAACAAGAGACAATTGGCCACTTTTTATTCTTTTGTCCCCTGTATAAAGCCCCCAGATCATTGTGGATCAAGCCTTTATGTAAACTACTAGGGCTCCAAAGTCACGCTGAGGCTTTGAGAATTTTAACTACAGACCCGATACCTACAATTGCTGTTGCCGTGGCTAAATTTTTGAAATGGGCCTGGGTAATCCGCACAAAATATATAGCGGTAAAAATGTGAAAACCAAACTGTATTTGTCCTTGTGCTTACGGGCCACCACTTCTTGAACTTTGCACAATATTGCCCTGTATTAATGTATATTTATGAAATAGTTTTATATCTTTTTTAATCTGTAATTCGACATAGTCTACTCTAGTTTAATACTTTAAAAAAAAAATATTTATTGTATGGATTTTAAAGTCTTTTTTATCTCTATTGATGTAATATTTGTATGTATACTTTTATGACTTAATTGTCGAATAAAGTTTGTGAATTGATAGATAGAGTGAGGGCGATAGATAGATAGATAGAGTGAGGCAGATAGATCGATAGATAGATTGATAGATAGATAGAGCGTGAGTGAGGTTGATAGACAGACAGAGTGAGGGCAATAGATAGATAGATAGAGTGAGGGCAATAGATAGATAGATATCAATCAATCAATCAGTGACACTTATAAGGCGCGCTACATACCCGTAGGGTCTCAAGGCGCTGGGGGGGGGGGTGCCGCTACTGCTCGAACAGCCAGGTCTTCAGCTTCTTCCTGAAGGAGAGGTGGTCTTGGGTCAGGCGCAGGTCGGACGGGAGGGAGTTCCAGGTCTTGGCGGCCAGGTAGGAGAAGGACCTTCCTCCTGTGGTTGCTCTTCGGATGCGGGGGACGGCGGCGAGGGCGTGGTTGGCTGATCGGAGGTGGCGTTTGGGAGCGTAGAAGTTGACTCGGCTGTTGAGGTAGCTCGGGCCTTGGTCGTGTAGGGCTTTGTGTGCGTGGGTGAGGAGGCGGAAGGTGATTCTCTTGTTGATGGGGAGCCAGTGAAGGTCTCTCAGATGTCCGGAGATGTGGCTGGATCGTGGGATGTCGAGGATGAGTCTGGCTGAGGCGTTTTGGATCCGCTGGAGTCTCTTCTGGAGCTTGGCGGTGGTCCCGGCGTAGAGGGCGTTGCCGTAGTCCAGTCGGCTGGTGACGAGGGCCTGGGTGACGGTCTTCCTGGTCTCTGTGGGGATCCACCAGAAGATCTTCCGTAGCATGCGTAGGATGTTGAAGCACGCCGAGGAGACGCTGTTGACTTGCCTGGTCATGGAGAGGGAGGAGTCCAGGATGAAGCCCAGGTTACGTGCATGGTCTGTCGGTTCGGGTGCGGTGCCCAGGGCGGGCGGCCACCAGGAGTCGTCCCAGGCGGAGGGAGAGGAGCCCAGGATGAGGACCTCCGTCTTGTCCGAGTTCAGTTTCAGGCGGCTGGTCGTCATCCACTCGGCTACCTCTTTCATCCCTTCGTGTAGGTTGGCTCTGGCGGCGGCGGGGTTGTTGGTCAGGGAGAGGATCAGCTGGGTGTCGTCGGCGTAGGAGATGATGCTGAGGTGGTGTTTGCGTACGATGGCCGCGAGGGGGCTCATGTAGACGTTGAAGAGGGTGGGGCTCAGGGATGATCCTTGGGGGACGCCGCAGATGACTTCGGAGGCCTCTGACTTGTACGGTGGTAGGCGGACTCGCTGTGTTCTTCCGTCGAGGAAGGAGATGATCCATTCCAGCGCCTTGTCCTGGATTCCGATGTTGCTGAGGCGCCGTATTAGGGTGCGGTGGCAGACCGTGTCGAATGCCGCGGAGAGGTCTAGGAGGATGAGGGCCGCTGTTTCTCCATTGTCCATCAGGGCTCGGATGTCATCGGTGGCGGCGATGAGGGCGGTCTCGGTGCTGTGTTTGGCTCGGAAGCCGGACTGTGAGGGGTCGAGGGATCCGTTCGTCTCGAGGAAGGCGGCCATCTGCTTGTTGACGGTCTTCTCGATGACTTTGGCTGGAAACGGGAGAAGCGAGATGGGGCGGTAATTCTTGAGGTCGGTGGGGTCCGCTGTTGGTTTCTTGAGTAGAGCGCTGAGTTCGGCGTGTTTCCAGCTCTCGGGGAAGATGGCGGTGTCGAAGGATGTGTTGATGATGTCTCGCAGGTGGGGTGCGATGACAGCGTCGGCCTTGTTGAAGATGTGGTGGGGGCAGGGGTCGGTTGGTGATCCGGAGTGGATTGAGTTCATCGTGCGGATGGTGTCTTCTGTGCTGATCGGGGTCCAGGCGTGGAGGGTGGTGGTGGGGGGGGGGTGGCTGGTCGGTCGTGGTGTGCGTTGGTTGGTTGTTGAAACTGCTGTGTATGTCTGTGATCTTGTTGTGGAAGTAGGAGGCGAGGGAGTTGCAGAGGTCTTGCGATGGGTTGATGTCGTTGTTTCCTGCGTTGGGGTTGGAAAGCTCTTTCACGATGTTGAAGAGTTCCTTGCTGTTGTGTGCGTTGTTGTCCAACCGGTCCTTGAATGCTGTTCTCTTGGCGGCGCGGATCAGCTGGTGGTGTTTCCGGGTGGCAAGTTTGTAGGAGGTCCTGTTGTCCGGTGTCGGATCCCTTTTCCAGACTTTCTCGAGGGCTCGGCAGTTCTTCTTGGAGCTCTTGAGTTCGTCGGTGAACCATGGGGCCTTCTTGCTGCCGGGTCTGCTAGGCGGGGTCCTCAGCGGGGCGAGTTCGTCCGCGCAGTTGCTGATCCACTTCGTGATGTTATCGGCGGCCTGGCTGGGGTTCGCTGAGCTGGCAGGAGGGTGTTGGCTCAGGGAGGTGGCGAGCTGGTCTGCTGTGATCTTGTTCCAGCTTCTGCGGGCGGTGTGTTGCTGGTGTTGGTGGGTCGTTGTTCTCTTGAAGGTGAAGTGGACGCAGCTGTGGTCCGTCCATTGAAGCTCTGTGGCGTGGCTGAAGTCGATGTCTGTGCTGGATGAGAAGACGGCGTCGAGTGTGTGTCCGGCGAGGTGGGTGGGGGTGGACACCAGTTGCTTGAGTCCCAGGTTGGCGAGGTTGTCGAGCAGGGTGCTGGTGTTGTGGTCGTTGTTGTTCTCCAGATGGAAGTTGAGGTCTCCCAGGAGGATGTAGTCAGCGGAGGGGAGGGCATGCGGGCTGACGAAGTCGGCGATGTCCTCGCTGAATTGCGTGCGTGGTCCAGGGGGTCGGTAGATCAGGGTGCCTCTGAGGGTGGTGTTCGGGTTGGTGTGGATCTGGAAATGCAGGTGTTCGGCGCTGGTCAGGGTGTTGTCGGTGCTGGTCGTGAGGCGGATGGTGTTCCTGAGGATGATGGCGATGCCTCCTCCCATCTGGTTGGCGTTTCGGTCCCTCCGGACGATCTTGTAGCCCTCAGGGATAGCGATGGCGATGTCGGGAGCTGATGAGGCGTTCATCCAGGTCTCCGTGAGGAAGGCAACGTCAGGGGCTGTGGTGTCGAGGAGGTTCCAGAGTTCGATGGCGTGTCTGTGGACGGAGCGGGTGTTGAGCAGGATGCACTTGAGGTGGGTGCTGCTGGAGTTCGACTTGGCGGGTGCTGGTGCGGGGCTGGTCCGGCTGCAGGAGAACTTGCAGGCGTGGCAGCTGAACGGTCCGTGGGTGCGTCGTGGTGTGGCTTGGTGGCATTCTGGGAGTCGGCCGGTGTTGAGAGCGATGAGGGTGGCGGCTGAGTACGTCAGGCGGGTTGGTCGGGCTCTTCGGGGGCCAGGGGTCCTGGCACTGACAATCGGCGCGCCCGCTGCGCGTGACCGCTGCGCGTTCGCACGGTCGCCATTTAAGGCGAAGTGCGCGGGTGGGCGGGGCAGCTGGGAGTCGGGAGCGGGGAGGGTTACAGAAGAAAAAGGGGCGGGGACAAGCGGCGGTGGCGGGAAGGGAGGGCGGGGGGCGGCGCGGTAGGCGGACAACAAGGAAGGAGAGCACACACGTTACAAATCTAAACAGGCACAAAATAGCGACAAAAACGGGAAAAAAACAGAGATAAACACAGATCAGCAATACAAGCACAAATACCTGACAAAACAAAGCAAAACAAGGGGAAAAAGCGCTCGCAGCGGCGGCAGCCGGCGAACGAGGCACAGACGAGGCAGCAGCGAGGCAGAGGGCAGGCAAGGGGCACACGCAGCAGCTGGTGGCCGTGCGGCGCGGGGGTGTCCCACAAGTGGGTCACACTCACCTGCGTCGCACGGTCGCCATTTAAGGCGAAGTGCGCGGGTGGGCGGGGCAGCTGGGAGTCGGGAGCGGGGAGGGTTACAGAAGAAAAAGGGGCGGGGACAAGCGGCGGTGGCGGGAAGGGAGGGCGGGGGGCGGCGCGGTAGGCGGACAACAAGGAAGGAGAGCACACACGTTACAAATCTAAACAGGCACAAAATAGCGACAAAAACGGGAAAAAAACAGAGATAAACACAGATCAGCAATACAAGCACAAATACCTGACAAAACAAAGCAAAACAAGGGGAAAAAGCGCTCGCAGCGGCGGCAGCCGGCGAACGAGGCACAGACGAGGCAGCAGCGAGGCAGAGGGCAGGCAAGGGGCACACGCAGCAGCTGGTGGCCGTGCGGCGCGGGGGTGTCCCACAAGATAGATAGATAGATAGATAGATAGATAGATAGATAGATAGATAGATAGATAGCGTGAGGGCGATAGATAGATGTGTGTGGTTGTGTGTGTGTGGTTGTGTGTGTGTGGTTGTGTGGTTGTGTGCGTGGTTGTGTGTGGTTGTGTGTGTGGTTGTGTGCGTGTGTGGTTGGGTGTGTGGTTGTGTGCATGTGGTTGTGTGCATGTGTGTGGTTGTGTGTGTGTGTGTGGTTGTGTGTGTGTGTGTGTGTGTGTGTGGTTGTGTGTGTGTGGTTGTGTGTGAGTACAGGAGAAGAGAAGAAATCAGGGAGTTAAAGAAGGAGGTGGGGTGGATGAGAGCAGCAGATCAGCACAGGAGAAAAGACCAGGGAGTTAAAGAAGGAGGCGGGTGGAAGAGAGCAGAAGATTAGCACAGGAGAAGAGAACAGGGAGTTAAAGAAGGAGGTGGCGTGGAAGAGAGCAGCAGATCAGCACAGCAAAAGAGAACAGGGAGTTAATGTTAGGGGTGGTCGGATTTACAGACCCTCTGTATCATGTGTTCAGCACTGTGATCCCTTTTACACCCGAAATTAATGTTTCTAGACGTTCCCTGTAGAGCTCCTTGTGCCTGGTCATGTAATTCAGAGACGATCCCCAAGGAACCGAAAAGGAAGTCTCTCACCTGAATCCCTGCTTGGCTTACTGATTGTGACGTGACCACGCCCCCTTGAACCAGTGTTTTCCTTCGTGCTTAGTACAAGCTGTTGGAGCGTTGGTTCCTGGTTTTCATCCTGTTCGAGTTCCTGAACTTTTTTCTTGACCATTTGTGTGGGTTAGTTCTCAACATCTTGTCATCTGCCTTTCCATTCCCTCCCGTGTTTTTCTCAACCTCCCGCCATCCCGCACTTCCGAAATCTGCCTTCTCCTAGTTTTTTATCCTCTGTCACCTTCACGTGAAACTGTCTAAACAGTGTTTATAACCGCAGTCTTTGTGTTTGTCAGTCCCGCGTAGTGTTCTTTCCGCTCCGTCTTTAGCTTACGAGCCGGACGACACTCCTACGTGTTTTTTGGGAGGGATGAAGGGGGCAATCAAGACCGACTACCATTTTGTGTGTAAAAGGCCGCTTTATTTGAAACAGGTGCACATCACATGTATTAACCCCTGGCAACCGCCTCACAAAACTAAACCTCTCTAGACATCTAGTTACCTGACCCCTTAGGTTTGTGTCTCCCTCCACCCCTACGATCCCCACATGATACAATCCCCCCACCCTGCATATCCAGATATACAAATTCCATAACATCGTCATGTATCATTTTCTCCCCTACATCTTAACTCCAAACCTTGTAAAACCTGCAGACCTATCTGCCTTATTGCAACTGTAACTAACCCCTCTAATGTAACTCCACAACTGTTTTCCCTTTCCCCGCTCCCGCTCCCCAAATCCCCAAACATCAATATAAAGACCCGAACTCCAGCCAAACTTGGCCAACATCAACCCAAACTCCGCCTGCACCTGCTCCAAGCGACACAACCATACAGCAAAATTTTCCCTGCGCACCTGTCCCAAACAAATGCCACCTGCCCTATATTAACCGCCGCCAAACTCCACCCCCCCCAAACCCTCACTTAAGGGTGGGCGGGTGGGACAAGCTACAGAACTACACACCCAGCCACCAGGTTACAATACCTAAAATGGTGGCTGGGCGGAAGCGGGGACCCGATAAGAGCCGTTAATTGGGCTTAATTAGTAGGATTTGGGCTGCCTTTGGGCTCTCCCAGGCAGCCCATCCGGCGGCAAAATGGCCGCGCCCATGAAACCCCTTCCCCCTCCCAAACCTGCCCGGGGGGCAGACCTCGAGGCTCGGCTGCCCCCCAAATCCCCCTTGGGAGGGATGAAGGGGGCAATCAAGACCGACTACCATTTTGTGTGTAAAAGGCCGCTTTATTTGAAACAGGTGCACATCACATGTATTAACCCCTGGCAACCGCCTCACAAAACTAAACCTCTCTAGACATCTAGTTACCTGACCCCTTAGGTTTGTGTCTCCCTCCACCCCTACGATCCCCACATGATACAATCCCCCCACCCTGCATATCCAGATATACAAATTCCATAACATCGTCATGTATCATTTTCTCCCCTACATCTTAACTCCAAACCTTGTAAAACCTGCAGACCTATCTGCCTTATTGCAACTGTAACTAACCCCTCTAATGTAACTCCACAACTGTTTTCCCTTTCCCCGCTCCCGCTCCCCAAATCCCCAAACATCAATATAAAGACCCGAACTCCAGCCAAACTTGGCCAACATCAACCCAAACTCCGCCACCCAGGGAAAGTGGGGTAGGTGGTTACACCTCATCCCCCCTTTCCCTGCCCCCCCACCCCCGCCCCTTCACTTCACTGCCCGTCACCAACACCTTACTCCCGTCGTACCCCCAACAACTTCGCCAACACTTCCCGAAGCTCCAACAGGTATAGATCCATTCCCATCCGGGACAAATGTACCCCATCACCTCTAAACATCTCCGGCGCATCATATTTAATGTCTCTGTGCCATATGCGCGTGAAACCCACATGACGACAAAAGCGAACCATCTCCACGTTGACCTTCCGCCTCGCCTTGTCCACTGCCTGCGGCTTCACCGCTCCTCGCCACACTCTGCGCGGGACCAACTCAGTCCACACCACCGTACACCCCGACCAACACCTGCGCAGCTCTGCCAGATCCCGCCGCATCGCCCTCATCAGCACCAAACCTGTCTCCCGCACCAAATCGTTCTCCCCCAAATGGAGGACCAACACGTCGGGGCACCGCCCCCCGCACACTAAACCATTCAGGGTGGTAACCAACTCTTTCCATCTCATCCCCCCCCTCCCTGACCAAAACACCTTGAACAAATCAGGATTGAACCCCAAACCATCCCCAAAATAGCTGTCTTGCGCTTGCAGCTTCGCCCTCTTCACAAACGAGTGACCCACAATCCAGATCAACATCTCACGGGACGAGGGTCCCGCCACCGAACCTGGAATGAGAAACATATGTCAATCAACACTGTCCCCCCAATGCCAAAACGCGCGCACGCGCCGGGTCAGCTCCGCGCACGTAGCGTTGATAACAATCAGACGTCCACCTACCCAAGCGCATGATGGCCCCCCTCCCCTGTCCCTGACGGTGCGCCTCGGATGCCGCCCCAATTCGAAAAGAATGCGTGCCAAATTTTCGCCCATCCACTCCCAATCTCGCCAATGCCTTCCGCAACACTCCCAACAGCTGACGCCCCGTCGCCCCCTTCCCATTCGCGTGCCGAAACACCAGACCATTCGCATCCCCCAACGCCATCCATCTCCTGCCCCAAAGCACCGGGCACTCACCGCCCTCCCCCCTTTTCTCCATGGTCACCCAGGCCCCCACACTCCTCTGGTCCGTTTTGGACTTTCGTAACCACAATCGCACTTCCGACTGCGACACTCGGACCTCAGCCCAATCCACGCCCCGCTCAGCCTTGGAGCCCAAAAGCTCCGACACCCGAAAGGCCCCCGCAAACATCCACACCATTAGTGTCCCAAACAAGCATGCCTCCCTGTCATCCTTGCACACACGCGGCAGCATCAGCACCACTCTGCCTAACATTTCCACTGACACCGGCCGCCGCACTTCCCCCCCCCGCCCGCATTCCCGCGCCCAACCTTCCAACATCCTGGACCCCAATTCACCTGCAGACGGGGCGTATCCCCACAGTAGCTTACCCATGAAACCGATCCCTGCCAGCTTACCCGCTATCGTCACTCTCGACAACCCCCTTCCAATCAGTTCCAGCAAATATTGCACCACCTCTTCCTGCCTGTCCCTGCCGGGCGGCCGCCACCGCGCCCCATTCGCTACAAACTCCCCCCAGGCTGCCACATACGCTGTTCTGGTTGACTCTGCCAAGGATCCTAGAACCAGCTGCAACATCCGGTGTTGCCTATGTCCCACATCTGCGCCGGCAGCGGAGTCGGGTCCCGTTCCGCGTCCTTGGCTAACCCACGGAATCTCCCCCACTGCGAACGAGATAGAGCGTCCGCAATGTCATTGTCAACTCCTGGGACATGTACCGCGCGAAAAGCAATATCATGCCGCAAACAGCCCAGCACAAACACCCGCAGCAGCTTCAGCACTTGTTCATCCCTGGCGGACTGGCGATTTACCACCTGCACCACTGCCATATTGTCCACATTGAACGTCACTCGCCGATGCGCCAGCACTTCTCCCCACAGCCAGATCGCCACAATCAAAGGGAAGAGCTCCAGAAACGCAATGCTCCTCCCGCCTCCCGACCACTCCGGGGGCCACCTCTCTGCGCACCACTTCCCGTTCCAGTAGAGCCCGAAACCGTCGCTACCCGCAGCGTCCGAGAAGATCTGCACATCCCACACCAAGTCCACGTCCCGCTGTAAGGGCACTCCGTTGAACTGGTGCAGGAAAAAACGCCACATCCGCAAATCCTCCCGCACCCCCGCCGACACGCGCACGCGATGATGTGGAGGCCTCCTCCCCGCCAAAGCCCGGCCGAGGCGCCTGCAAAACGTCCTACCGACCCGCACCACCCTGCACGCGAAGTTGAGGTGCCCCAGCAGCACTTGGACATCCAACACCGTCACCTTATTCCTGGCCACCATCATCTGCAGCAGCCCCAGCATCTGTTGCTTCTTGTCCGCCGGCAGCCGTGCCTCCATCCTTTGTGAGTCTATCTCAATGCCCAAGAAGGACAGCGCCGTGCCTGGCCCCACTGTCTTCTCCGGTGCCAACGGCACCCCCAGGTCCACCATGATCTCCTGAAACCTGTCCAGAGCTACCTGGCAGTTCGTGGAGTCCGGCGCCCCGACCAAGAAAAAGTCATCCAGGTAGTGCGTGACTCCTTGGTGACCCGTGCATTCCGTAAAGAACCACTGCAGGAACGTGCTGAAACATTCAAAGAGCGCGCAGGACATCGAGCAGCCCATCGGTAACGCCTTGTCCACATACCAGCGGCCGTGAAACTGGATCCCCAGTAGGCCCCAGTCGTCTGGGTGAACAGGCAGTAGCCGGAAAGCCGACTTGATGTCACATTTTGCCATCACTGCGCCTCTACCCTCCTTCACCACCAAAGCCATTGCCGCCTCCACCTAGGAGTACACCACTGTGGCCTCGCTCTCGCTGATAAAATCATTAACAGACCCTCCGTCTGGCCACGACAAATGTTGTATGAGCCGGAACTGTCCTGCCTCTTTCTTGGGCACCACACCTATAGGGGACACTATCAAGTCCGTCATTGGCCAGTCCTCAAAAGGCCCCGCCATGCGCCCCTCTTGAACTTCCTTGTCTAGTTTAGCCTGTATCACCTCCGGGTGCTCCCTCGCTGACCTCAAATTGTCCGCCCACCGACGCACCCGCGGACCCTCGTAACCCAGCCGAAAACCGTCTCGAAACCCGCTCCGTAGACGTTCCGCAGCCCCCGCGTCTGGGTAATTGCGTAGGGCCGCCGTCAACTTGTCCACTCTAACCGGCGTATGAGCCCTTCGGCCCAGGTCCCTTTCCACCCCGACCGCCCCCATACTGCTGCCCGCCCCCGGGTCGTGTTGCTCCCGCCGCCGTGTGTGCGCCTCCATACTGCTGCCCGGTCGGGCCCCAGCATCGCGTCGCCGGGTGCCCATACCTCCCGCACGCTGAGCATTCGTGTCGAAAACGGCAGTGCTCCCTGGCACACGCCCCTCTATTAAAATCCCAGCAGGGCCCCGCGGTCCCGGGCTGGCTCTTGGCTCCCGCCCCCACCCCTCCACGGGTGGGGCGCCCTTGAAAGGGCTGATATATGATCGGGAGCCCGCTGGCGGTGAAGATAGTTTTGCCCGATCCCGCCAGACCCATCGTGTGCTGCCACAAATCGGAATCCAGTTCGCCCCACTGTGCCTCCGTGTCCCACGCCATTCTCGCCCTAAACTCCTCGTCGTACTGCGCCCACGCATATCCCCCCCCAGTAATCTGAGCCTTCCTGATAACGTCCATGTACTTAAACAGGGACACCGACCTCTCTGGGAATTTCTCGCAATACACGCTCGCGAAAATCAGGAATGCCGCCGTCCAGTTTTCAATTGTAAGCGGCACCCTCGGGCGCTTCTGTAGTTCGTACTCCTCCTCTTTCGACCCTTCCTTCGACCGGACTTCCCTATGTAGAAGCTTTAACATTTCCACATACTCTCCCTTCCATATCTTTTCTTTAGTAACCGCCATCAAATGCGCCCCTAGCGGCTTCGTGACCCCCATATACGGAAGTCGTTTAAACTTTAACTTTAACTCCTTGCTGTCAGGTTTCTTCGCGCCCTCTCCTTCTGCCGGCGCGCCGCCCGCTGCTGCGCTGTCCGCTGCTGCGCTGCCCGCTGCCGCGCTGCCTGCCTTGCCCCCTACCTCCGGTTTCTCCACCTTACCTTCCGGCAACCCCGTAGCGTCCCCGCCCGAACCCCCAAGCGCAGCCACATCCGTCCCCACACCCCGGTCCGCCACATACTTCCCCTTGCATAACCGATCACTCGCCCCCACCTCCCCTCCCCCCCCTACCCCCACCGACACCATCCGTGGCGTCATCCCGCTTTTACCTGCAAGCAACGTATCCCCTCGTCGTTCCTCGACTCTCCAGTCCGCCGATCTACCTCTCGCCTGTGTCCGGGCCGCCGCAGCACCCAGGCCCCGTGACACCTGTAACAAAGAACCAACACCATTACCGGACCCCCGTCCGCCCGGCCCCTCTCTCACTTCACCTTCTTCTGCACTATCCTCTCCTTCAACCAACTCCACACCTCCCCATCTATACTTCCGGCGCGCCACCGGCGGCGCCGACCTAAACCTGCCAGAGGCCCTCTCTTCGCCTCTGCCCCCGCTCAAAGTAAAAAAGTCCTCCTTGGCGTTGCTCCAGGTATGCTGCTGTTCCCCAAGCCGCTTGGGCCCTGTGGGTGCTGGGACCGGCGAGCCCGCCTGGGGCCTTCTTGAGCCAGCCGCGCCGCGATCCCGCGTGGTCTCCAGGCTCGCCGCCGGAGGCTCCGCCTTCCCTTCTCCTTGGCGTCGCTGGGCCGCCCCAAGCCGTGCCAAGTCTGGTTCCCCGCGCCGACTACCTGCCTGTAATAAAAAAGGTATTGCTGGTGTGCTGGTCCCCTGCCACTGCTCCGCCTCGTCTGCCCAGCGCCACTTCCCCCAGCTCTCCCCTGCCCCCCCCTCCTCCTCGTCCTCGCTCCAACAGAGCCCGCCTACGCCTGCCCCTGCGTCGCCCGCGGTTTCTTCCCCCGCCCGGTCCCCGCTGCCAACCCGCCCATAGACCACCCCTGCCTGCCTTGACGGACCTGCCTCCTCCACCACCGTCTCCCTCCCTTCCGCCGCCATGCGGGCCTCCCTGATCCCTTCCTCCCATGACGAAAACACATCCAGCCCCTCCCACTCCCTTTCGCTTTCTTCTGACTCCAAAAGAATCGGGGACCCCCCCCCTCTATGCCCTTGTTCACTCCCCAGCCCCCCCACAGCCGTCCTCACCTGCCCCCCCCCTGCCTGCGGCCCCCGCCCCTCCCCCTTTCCCTCCTCTCTTGGCCTCGCTCCTACCCCTCTCCCCCGCCCCCTGCCGGGCCGGCGAGGGGCTCTCAGTACGCCTCCTCATGGCCTGGCCTTCCTCCACTCCTCTTCCCCGTCCTTGCCTTTCCCCCCTCCCCTCCCGCCCCGCCCCCGCTTCTTCATCCTTATCCCCCGCCCCCCCCTCGCGCCTCTCGCACTCCACAGAGGGCCCGCTCCGCCTCACGGCCCCCCCGCTGCCTCCACCAACGCCCGGGCGGCCGCGCGACTCCACGCGCGCCCGCTCGTCAGCCACCTCCCGCCGCCCGCCCGCTTCCCCGCCCCCTACCGCCCCTTGGAAACGCGGCGAGGCGCCCCTGGCAACGCGCCTCGCACGCGACCCTCCGTCATCCGGGGCCGCGCTCCTGACATCGGCGCGGCCCCGAAGACTCACCTGCAATTTTTGGGATTTCCTCGGTGGCGAGCAGGCCAGGACGGCCGCCGCCACCCCGAACGACGCCTGCCTCACCGGCCGCGCCTCCCGCGGCCCCACCAAGAGGTCCATCCGCCCTGCTTCACTCAGCAGGCGGATGGCCTCGAGCACACGTATATCCTCCGCACCTGACATGGCAACAAAACGACCGACGCAACTACCACCTCACGAAATTTACCACAAGCTACAGAACTACACACCCAGCCACCAGGTTACAATACCTAAAATGGTGGCTGGGCGGAAGCGGGGACCCGATAAGAGCCGTTAATTGGGCTTAATTAGTAGGATTTGGGCTGCCTTTGGGCTCTCCCAGGCAGCCCATCCGGCGGCAAAATGGCCGCGCCCATGAAACCCCTTCCCCCTCCCAAACCTGCCCGGGGGGCAGACCTCGAGGCTCGGCTGCCCCCCAAATCCCCCATGTAAGTCTGTGCCATTCTGGACTGGTGAGAGCCCGTTCCACTCTGTCTTCAGTTTAAGGGTCGGGCAGGCATTCTCATTTGTTTACGTGTTCTGTGTACACCCACTCCGCTCTGTTTTAAGCTTAGGAGTCGGACACGGTGTGTGTACTCTGTTCCATTTTGTCTTTAGCTTTATAAGTGGAACAAAGTAAGTTCTCTGTGTTTCTTGTAATCATTTCTGCCCCGTCTTTAGTTAAGAGCAGGTCTGGTTGGCCTCTTTTGGCTATCGCAAGGTCTTATCTCACTGGGTTTTGGGTATTGCTGATAAAACTTCCCCTGGTAGTGAGAGTGTCGATCCCTTCTGTTGCAATTACCTGGGTGTCACTCCATTCCTTATTGACGCCTATACCCTTTGGAGTATTCCTGGTGTTTCTTCGATTAAGCCCAGACGCTCACTATACTGGAGTAAGTGGAACTTCTTGTTGAACACATGTATATAAATGTTTAAGGTTATACTTGAAGTTTAGACGCACTGTATATTTGTTACAGCCTTCTCCTGACTTCAAGACTGCAGCTACAACGTCTAGCTGGGGGAGAGTTGGTACACTCCTTGGGTTATTCCCCCCACACTTTTCGGGAACAGTCGGCATTGAGTGTGTTACATTCCACTCTTGTCATTGTTGCTGGGAGTTGTGTGGGACTTTCGTCTTCGCTTCTGTGGAAATTATCTCCTTCCCATTGGGGAGAACCCCGACAGTTAAAGAAGGAGGCGGGTGGAAGAGAGCAGCAGATCAGCACAGGAGAAGAGGACAGGGAGTTAAAGAAGGAGGTGGGATGGAAGAGAGCAACAGATCAGCACAGGAGAAGAGAATAGGGAGTTAGAGAAAGAGGCGGGTGGAAGAGAACAGCAGATTAGCACAGGAGAAGAAAACGGAGTTAAAGAAGGAGGCGGGGTGGATGAGAGCAGCAGATCAGCACAGGAGAAGAGAAGAGAAGAGAACAGGGAGTTAGAGAAGGAGGCAGAGTGGTACAGTGAGGGCGGTAGAGTGAGGGCAGTAGAGTGGTAGAATGGGGCGGTAGAGTGAGGGCGGTAGAGTGGTAGAGTGAGGGGGTAGAGTGAGGGCGGTAGAGTGGTAGAGTGAGGGTGGTAAAGTAAGGGTGGTAGAGTGAGGGCGGTAGAGGGAGGGCAGTAGAGTGGTTGAGTGAGGGCAGTAGAGTGAGAGTGGTAGAGTGAGAGTGGTAGAGTGAGGGCGGTAGAGTGAGGGCAGCAGAGTGAGCGCCATAGAGTGAGGGTGGTAGAGTAAGGGCGGTAGAGTGGATGAGTGAGAGCGGTAGAGTAGTCTAGCTGAAGCTAACTGCATCTAGTGTGGACGCAGTCCTCTTCTGAAAAGCAAAAACTATAACTGAATCTGGAGTGGGAAGGAGGGGGTAAAGGGGAGCCCATTGCCTGGTGTATCACCTCACATTTTCTTCCAGAAGCATAAATGTACGTCTGTGAATGATAACAGTCATTTTGGTTTACTCACAGGTATTGAAGTGTTTGCTTTTGATGGAGCAGCCAGAGCTATGCATCTCTGAACACCAGTGTTTCTGAATTATTGTCCTTCATCAACAGAAAGTAACATGTCAGTTAGGGGGTGCTGAAAAATGCTGCTGCAAGTCTTTTAAGGCTAAGTACCACTCTTAGATCAGTGGTGTACTCACAGGGGATCTTCTGCCAGTAACTTCAAAGAGGAGACAATAAAATGGTGGAGGAGAGCACACTCGTCAGGCATGCCGGCACACAGTTTCTCACAGATGCATTACAGTAACACAGGGAGGACGTTTGTTTGGTTTCGACACACACAGCACAGGGACCTCATTGTCCAGATTACAAATGGCAGAAGAAGGAGGGCTTGACTGATCTGCACAACATGGGAGCATATAAGCACTTTAGAACTAGCTGCTTTGGAGACAGTCTGTTTGTAGGGCACAGCACACGGACTTCGTTGCCCAGATTACAACTGGCCTGAGAAGGGAAGGTTTACCTTATCTGCACCACATAGGGACATATAAGCATTTCAAAAGCCCATGGTGTGAGATGTGCCTGAGCAAAGACTAGGCCTATCTGCGTGTGTCCGAGGCTTCCTGAAGAAGCCCTGACAAAAATAAACGCTCACTAATTGGAGATCCCAGCGGACGCCCACACCCAGCACCAGGTCAGTAAAGCATAGCACCGGGGGATGGAGGGCGCTGAAGGAGCAACTTGAGAACTGCAGCCGTGCGGACTCTCCCGGGCTGCAGTGACTTGAAGGAGCACACAGGCTGAGCTTGGTGGAACTTGAGGGCAGAGGCCAGCAGATGACACCGGAGAAGACAGAGAGATCCTGGGCGCGGTGAGTGCAGGCGCTGCTGGGGCCGTGGCCCGGTTGGTGCCTACCACCTGCGTGGGCACGCTGCTAAATTGGTGGGATCGAAGCACTGGACTGGCAATCGCTGGGCGGTACCTGGTCCAGGTGGAGAAAAGCACACACATGTCTGCATTGTTGCAGAGTTGGCCGACGAGTTCCCATAGATCGCGATTGAGCCAAGGGTGTAATCGCCACTGTGGAGGTGCGCTGAGCGCCTGACATGCAGCTCACAGCCCAATAGCTGTTCCTGGAGTAAATGATACAGCCTATTTGAACAGCACAGGGCTGGCAGACAGAGCGGGTTGCAGATAGATGGAGCGGCAGAGCAGTGCTCTTCCTGGAGAGACAAAGGAGGACTGCTGCAGCACCTTTGATTCAAAAGATAAATGAAAATGAATAAACACCAAAAATAAATAAAAAGCGGGTCCCCTAGGTAAAGAACACGAGGTGTGGTGCACCAACTACATGGAGACAATAAGGGAGACCCAGAAACTCAAAGGAGGCGCTAAAGTACTTTAATCCTATGGGTGGAATCTAAACAAGTTCTCGGTATTGCTGTGATGATTTGTGCGCCATGGATCTGTGACACTAAACAGTGAGTGAGCTCTCTAAACAAAGAGAAGGAATCATGCTGAAAACCCGTTCTCGGCATTGCTGTGGTGGGGCGGGAGGGCATTCCTTTGAAGTATGATGGGCGGGCGGGGGAACGGCAGCCTTTGAAGTCTGATGAGAGGCACAGACAAATGGTGGTTTGTGGCGTGGCTGGTTTGCGCACACGCATACTTCACATGGACTGTGTCTAATACGCCGTTTTGGCAGACTTTTCAGACCACTTACTAGAAATCTCGACAAACAAGCATTGCTAAAGCAATGCTTTAGGTCGAGACCTAATGAATGGGGGTGGGCAGGCAGGCACTAAACCACAACAGAGGAATGGTGAGGAGGCACAAAGCGGCAAAAGAGGAAGGCTGGGCTGGTACTAAGCAGCAACAGATTATGAAGCACCAACTGAGGGAGGGTGGAACTCTACTACTACGTGCCACCGGAGGAGGGTGGGCAGGCACTAAGCACCAGCGGCAACAGAGGAAAGGTAGGCAGGGAAAAAGCAACAATGGCAGTGCAGGGTAAAGGAGAGGGTCTGAAGACACTATGCAATAGCGGCAGCTGAGGGAAGGTCGGTAGGCAAAAAAGCACCAGCAGCAACATAGGGAGTGTGGGTAGACACCATGCAACAGCTGCAAGAATGGAGGGTGTGTCGGGGGAAATTAGCAGAGATAAGGGGGCAGTTAGAAGCTTCAGGGAAGGAAGGGGGGAAAACACAGCAGCAAAGGACATGAATGTGGAACGTGGAATTAAAACACATGGGTGGGGAGCACGCAGAACACAGGAGAGGAAAGAACTTGAAGCACTGTGGGTGGGAAGAAAAGCACACTACATAAACATTTGAAAAACACATGCACTCTCATGGAGTGCTTCACAACTAGGAAAAAGTAAGTTCCTGAAAAGTGGACACTATTAAAGGTAACAAAGGAGCCAATTAAAGAGATGGTAAACAGGCTATGCTCCATGGAAGGGACAATTACAAGCTGCACGAGCTAAACCAAATAAAGTCAGCACATAGAAAGCAAGCAAATGTGAATGACAAAACGGAAAACCTATGGTAAGCAATGAGTGGAATGCATTCCTAGGTAACTTTTTGCATGTCCCCAATTTGTTTCCGCTATCAGAGAGTGCATGTTAGGCTACGATCTAAAAAATGAATAATGGAAAAACAGCATTAAACCATTCTAAGCTACCAAATAAAATAATCAAGATAGTGTCCCATATGAAAAACAAAACAAAAAAACTGAACCTGCAAGTCAATGACCCAGAATGAGTTTAGATTTAGGAGGAATTGACAAGTTTACAGAAATAGGCTTGGGAACCTATGAGAGTTACAAGTCTATAGGCGGTTTGTGAATTTCATTTTTACATTAGCAAGTATTGTACGTGTATATTTGCTCATGTGAAACTGTGTTCAGAAAGGGCAAATTAACATAATAAAATGTATTTCATGTGTGAGAGAGAGAGTTTTTCTTTCTTTTCATCAAAAGGAGAATTCCCTTTTCCCTCGGAGGGGCTGCACTTTTGAGGCCTACATTTCTAACCTTTTCCAGGGCAGAAAGGGGTTGGCTAGGAGGTGATTAATTAAACACGTTGGCTGTGCACAAACAGAGAGGGCATTTCAGCTCTAGAACTACCACTTCCTGCCTACCTCCAGCCCTGTGAGTAGATTTGCTTAAACACAAATCTTAATGCAAGTAAATCCTTTGGAGTACAAACTCACCTTTTGCTCACGTAAACCTAGCCTGTATTCATAAATAGCTTAATTTTGATCTTGACAAGACTACAGAGTTTATCTAGTTGTGAAAGGTAAAGAAAGGTTCAATCATCGGAATAGCGCTTCTTAAATGATCACCCCTGAGGCAAACAAAGCAATGCGTGGGACGTGGAGAAAGTCGCCCCTAGCGTGGTCTCGTTGCCACTCTGTGGGCCACTCATGCACTGGAATGCAAGCAGAGTGGGGCTTGCTTAACTTACTGAGAAACGGAGTGGATGCTTAGAGGGGAATGTGTCTGAGAAACTCACAAGCTACTTCTTTAGAAACCAAAGTAGGAAAGAAAGCTTTGGTACAATATCTACAATGATGCATTCTGAACTCTACTATAAATTAGAACTTCAGCACAACAAATGTGCTGAAATATGCAGAGCCATATCCTGGTAAGAAAACAACCCTAAACAAAGTCACTTTATAAACAATGTCCGTGCCTAGGAGCATGAGAATATAAAAAAAAAAATGATTGATAAACGCTTGCACGCTCACAGTATAATACAATCATACATGTGTGTAGTATTTCGCGCTGACACGGTTTAAAAAAGCAACAACAAAAAACAGTGGTAACATTTCATAGGACAGAAGCGCGGCCGCTAATGCAGCTGCAGGGTCCCGCGAGTGGTGCGCGCGCGCTTACGAGCAGGTGCGCGTAATAGCAAACCATAGGCTGGAAGTCAGTCCTGAGCGATTCCAAGAGGTCTTTTTTCCTAGAGCAGCACATGCAGGCTGCCTAGGAGAGACCTAAAAAACCTTAAAAGGGGCTCAGAGCATGCTCATTACTTGCCAGTACTTACCATTGGTTGGCTCCCAGGTCGCTGTTGTTTCCTTGATTCTGATTGGGCAATGCCTCCTGCTCCTTCCAGCTTCCTCCAGGGGCTTCAGAGTCGGGGCTTCAGAGTTTGTCTGGAGTGAGTCTTCCACTGGCCGCTGGCTTCTTCCGAGTACTAGTTTTTTACATTTTGGGCAAGCCCTCTTTCAGAGTGCATGTATCTACAGTTGTGTCCCACTCCCTCGTCTCGCTTTCGCCAACCCACTCCCTCCCACTGACCATTGTTGGTGCTCTCTACCACCTCCCCCCAAAACACCCTCCCTTGTGTTTGTTTCCTACTTACTATCCGATTTTGCTGCTCTCGCCCCGCACCTCTGTATGTTGTTTGTATTTATGCCCTACCTCCCACTGTTGCTTCCCAAACGTCCCTTGTTTTGTTTTCCTTACCCTCCTCCCGCTGTCTGTTCTCACTGCTTCCTCCTGGAATTGTTGATTTTTCTTCTTCAGCAAGACAATCAGTTCTGAAATTTGTGGTACAAATAGCAGCATCAGTCGGCCACGGTACCCGAGCCGGCATCACAGTGGCTGTGCTCATGTTGTGATGGTTCGTCTAAAATTAGGTCACTTCCGTCTACATTGGCACACATGGTTTTATGCAGAAAGTAACCTCAACTGATTGGATCAATACAATATACCTGACAACTTCAGGTCATCATTGACACCATACAGCAATGCTAATGTCTCATTCAACAACCAGGAGCATTTTTGGAGCTGTAGCTCTGGTTCACCACAACTGAACCAATTGGACAAAAGTTCAAAATTGCAAGGGTTTGTGGATAAAAAAAGTAGAGTATGGTGGCTTTCTAATGACGTGAAGTCCTCTGGTAACTTTAACATTTATTTAACCCAACTCAGTCTTGTACTGAAAGTTCTTCTTCTGAGGCTCTTTGTGTATGTTTTGGCTTACACTCCTAAGTATTAGTGTTGTTTTTGTTTTGTATCTATTTCATCAGTTCAATTATGACAATCCTCCAATAAAGGGAACACTGTTAATCAGAACACATCTGTACTGTAACGGCAGATAAAGCATGTCATTGCCCTGCACTAGCCCAAGTCAATGACCTGAAACTACTAACTAAAACACCACGAAAAGTGTGGGGCTTTCAGTTACCTCAAGCAAAAGGTGACTTTATTGACTTCACAACCTACCTTCCCTCACAATGAAGACATTATTGCAGCTGTCAGCTGAACTCGGGCTCCCCCAATTGGCACTTGCTGGTCGTGACATAAGGCCACACCGATCTGTAGAGACGTGTGGGCCCTGTCGCTAACACCCCACACAGGACAGATATCACTTACACCCTTTGTAATTAGTCATAAAGACAGCAGTCACACCTGCTACATTTGATTCAGAGTTCCACCAGATCCCACTTCAGATGTGTCCAAGAGTTCATTTCTCCAAGTGTAGGCATGCTAGATAACACTCCACCTCCTCCAGAGGGGTCTTGGTGTTATACAATCCCATCACACGTGGAGTAAACTATCTGGCACATGCAGTGCCTTGCTGAGGTTGGCCAGTTGCACTGCTCTCATAGTAACAAATGTCCTTAAGACATTTATAGTGGATGAACTTGTGTAACATTGTCTTGTGTGTTAATAGGCTTTAATTAGTCAAGCCTTCCTCCTTTCCCGCATCTCTGTGTGTCTTTTGCATTTTACCAATGCTTTTTGTATTCATGCTTCGCTGCAAACTGGCAAAGCCAATAGGTTTTGCCAGTAAAAAAATCTACTGGCTTTGTCGATACTTTTTTACATGATGTGCAACATGGCTTGAAGTAAAAAAAAAAAAGGGCTTAAAATTTTTTTGGGGGAGCCATGTTGTACATAAGTTCAGGTGCTGTGCCACATGTAAATAAAAAACAATTGTTTATTTGTGGGTTTTGTATAGCGCCTGAATCGTGATTCAGGCGCTATACAAAACCCACAAATAAGCAATTGTTTTTTATTTTTTTTATTTTCATGGTTCCTTTGACCTCTGTTACGGTCCATGGGTGTAGTTCAAATGGCAGGCGGAACTTTCCTCCGGGGTGGCGGTCTTTCACTAGAACCTTGTCCCCTACTTGTATCGGGCTGTCCGATGCTCGTCTCCGTCTGGACGCCTCTTGGTTGGTTCTTGTGCGTTGCTCCATGGACCTGTTCTTCGGGTTTGGGGCGAGCTCCCATGCCGGGTGATGTGGGATGGTGTCTGCCATGACTCGGTTGAATGAGAGTCGGCTCGGGGAGATTCCTGTGGTGCAATGTGGTGTCAGGCGGTATTCCCGGAGGAACTGGTAGATAGCCAACTCCAGGCACTGGCCGTCGGCAATTGCAATCTGTATTGTTTTATTCAGTGTTCTCATCAGTCTCTCGACCTCTCCATTGGCTTGAGGCCATCTTGGCGTGATCCGTCTGTGTTTCACGTTTTGGCTCTGGAGATAGTCTGTAAATTCGCTGCCGTTGAAGGGCGGGCCGTTGTCTGTGCGGACTTCTTTCATGAGCCCATGAGTAGCAATTATCTTCTCAAACTTTGGTATCACTTCTGAGGCTGCTGTTGACGATACGATTTCCACCTCCGGGTAGCGGGAGAAATCGTCTACCACGACCAGCATGTACTTGCCTCCAGGAAGGCTGCCGAAGTCTGCACTCACCCGTACCCACGGGGATGTCGGGCCTTCTTCGGTTGCCACGGGCGCCGGAGGGTTGGGAAGACTTGTTGCCAGACCCACGGGACATCTGTGGACCACTTCTTCGACTGCTCTGTCCAGCCCGGGGAACCATACTTTGCTCCGGAGTCTACTTTTGGATTTGACGATCCCCTGGTGCGATCCATGCGCGAGCAGGGCGGCTTGATGGGTCAGGCTGCTGGGCAGTACCAGGCGGGGGCCTCTCAGGAGGCATCCTTCGGTGGAGACTGACAGCTCATGTCGGATCAGATACAGGGCTTTCAGGATGGCTTGGGCGTCAGAGGTGCGGAAGGACGCAGGGCTCTAGAGTGCCTTCCAGTCTCCGCACTCGACGGCTTGGATCGCAATCTGGAGGCAGTCGTCATCCTTGGTGGCTCTGGACACTTCCTCCAGGGACATGGGACGTGGCTTCGACCTCTCGATGACCAGCCGAACGTATTCCTCAGTGGCAGCTGCCTCGGCGGCTTCCGCGTCCGTGACGGGGCGAGCGTGTCTGGACAGGTAATCAGCTGGATTGCGTGTGCCGGGCCGGTACTCCACGGAGAATTGGAACTCTTGCAGCTGCAACACCCATTTTTCTATCCTCGGGGGTGGGCGGGAGGAAGAGCCTTGAAAGAGCGGTATGAGGGGTTTGTGGTCGGTGATGACTGAAAAAGGGTGGCCATAGAGGTAGATGTGGAAGTGGCGGCACCCCCACAGAATGGCAATTGCCTCCCGCTCAATCTGCGAGTAGCGCTGCTCCGTTGGTGTGAGGGTACGGCTGGCGTAGGCTACGGGGGCCCATTCTCCACATGACTGCCGTTGTGACAGGACGGCTCCCAGACCGGTGGGGCTGGCATCCACTAGCAGTTGCGACTCATTCTGTGGGTTGAAGTACGCCAGTGTCGTGTCGGCTGACAGGGCTGCCTTCGTGTTGTTGAAGGATACTTGTTGCTCCGGACCCCATTTCCAGGTGGCGTTCGCCTTGGTGAGGTCGCGGAGTGGTCCCGTCAGGTCGGACAAATCCTTTATGAAACGCCCGCAGTATGTTACCATGCCTAGGAAGCTGCGGACTGCTGTTATGGAGGTGGGCGCTGGCGCGTTGTGGATGTCTTGCACTTTGTCTGGGTCAGGCCCCACTCCTTGGTCGGAGAACTTGTAACCAAAAAAGCTTATGTCCTTTCGCAGGAATTCGCATTTGGCCTTGTGGAGCGTCAGACCTCTCTCTTGTAGACGGTTGAACACGGCTTGGAGCCGTCTGAGGTGTTCTTCCAGGGTCGGGGCATGCACCAGGATGTCGTCGCTCACGTTTAGGACTCCGTCAAGGCCTTGGAGGACGGTGTGGATGATGTTCTGAAACACCTCGGCGGCGCTGGAGATGCCGAAATTGAGCCTCGTGTACCTCCACAGGCCCGCATGTGTGGAAAAAGTTGTGATTGGGCGCGAGTCCGGGTGCAGCGGGATCTGATGGTACCCTGACCACAGATCCATCTTGGAGAACCATTTGGATCCAGCGAGCTCCCCGATGATGTCATCGATGGTTGGCGTCAGATGACGTTCTCTTTTGATGGCCAGGTTGGGGAGGCGCATATTCACGCATATCCTCACTGCGTCAGGTTGCTTTGGCTTCTTGGCTACGACGATAGGGGATACCCACGGGGTGGGTCCAGTCACCCTCTCGATGATTCCGGCTTGCTCCAGCATTTTAAGTTCGGCTTCCACTTTGGGTCGGAGGTGGAAAGCAATCCGCCTGTGTCGGAGGGCTACAGGGGCCACTGACTGGTCGATGTGGAGTCGGACGGGAGGGCCTCGTAGACATCCAATGCCTTCGAACAGCGAGGAGTGGTCTGCGACCAGGTGATCTAGGCCTTGTGCTTGTACTGTTAGGGCAAAATGGATGAGCCCCAGTTCACGTGCAGTCTTGCAGCCGAGGAGGAACCCTGACCCTTCCTGGGATACATAGATCTTTGTCTGTAGCTGCGTGGAGTTGTGAGACACGGTTGTCCGGAACACACCGCAGAGGCGCAAAGGGCGTCGGGTCCCGTAGGCAAATACTTGCACTCTGGTGGGGTGAAGCATGGGGGCATCCTCCAGGCACTGGTACACGCTGGCTGCCATTAGGTTTATCGTTGCGCCGGTGTCGATGAGGGCTCTGACCGCTTGGCTGTGGACATGGACGGTGCACATGGGTTCGTTGGACGATGTGGCTGCCAGGGTGTTGAGCATGCGCACCACGTGGACTGACGCGGCGTCCTCCTCGTCGTCGTCCATGTCGCTGGTGTTCGGTAGTGGCGCTACCTGGCGCGCCTTCCGGGGCGGGGCGCTTTGCTTTTTTCGCTGTGATGACAGACAGACGCTTGCAAAGTGGTTGGCCTTCCCGCATGCGCTGCAGATTTTCCCTTGGGCCGGGCAGGCGCCTTTGTGTGGGGTGGCACCTCTGCACCATAGGCAAGATCGGTCGCGGGAAGGTGGGTGAGGCTGGTCCTTTTTCTGGGGCCTCGTCCGGTTGTCTGGGCGCTGTGACTTGACTGCGCACACTGGTTCAGTCTTGATCTTGACTGCTGGGCCTGGCTCCATGTGGGCTGCTCGCGCCTTGGAGAGCTCTTTAGAGCGACCTAAAGCGAGGATGTCGCGCATGGGCATGGCGTCCGTTTCCAACACTCTCTCTCTCAGTTTCAGCGATGAACACCCCTGTATGAATTGCGCGCGAATTTCGTCATCCTCGTCCGGGAGTCTGCATGTGCTGGCTAGCTTCTTCAAACGCGCGTAGAATACATCCACTGACTCCTCAGGGAGCTGGCGAGCTTGACGGAGCAGGAAACGTTCATAGTCCGCGCTAGTGAAGGGCTCGAAATACCTCGTGATGGCGTCTCGCAAGGTGGCGTAGGTGTGCGGCGGGTCTCCCTCGGTGATGTCTTTAGAGATGTCATGAATTGCCTCCCCTCCTAAGTGTAGTAGCATGGCGCGACGCCGCGCTACAGCAATGTCAGCTGCGATGAAGTAATTCTCCAGGCGCTCAACCCATTTGCGCCATCGCGTGGCTTGTGAGGGAGGTGTCCCCGTGACGGAGAAGGGCTCCAAAGGAGGCACAGTGGCCATGGTGGCTGGAGCAGGGCACTGTGGGCCGACTGGGCACTTCTAGTAGGCCGGGGAGGAGGCCGTGAGGCGTCCACGCGGTCCAGGAGCGTGGGGCAGGGCGCAGCACGATGACTGGGAGCACTTTGCAGGCAGGAGAGGTTGTGTGGTAGCCACAGGCACGTGGAGAGAGAGACGGCACTCAGGAGGCGCACACAGGCACCGGTCTGCCGGAAGCGTGAGGCAGAGCAGGGTCCGCGGGGCCGAGGACACGCTAGAAGCGTGAGGACAGTGCTGGAGGCGCGTATAGCGCATGCGCGGTAACACCGGGGGTGTCGCGCTGGGCCGGCGTCTGCAGAGGGCGCGAAGGCCAAGGCGCCGGGGCCGCAGGGGCACAACGTCGCTCGTACCTTGGTGACACCTCGGTCACGTCGACGCTGGAGGCTGCAGGGCGCTCGGCTCCGGAGACAGGCGGGAGCCGGGCGGGATCGCCGGAGGGCAGCGCGGGCCGCCGTATGCACGCAGGCGGGGCCGCCACCACTGTGGAGCGGGCCGGGTGAGTCCGGTGGGCGATGCGAGCAAGGCTGCTCGGTGTTCGGGCTGCGGGGCAGCGGGGGCGCCAGGGACACGGCGCGCTGGTGATGAGCACGCGGTGGGGCCGATGAGACCACCGCCTCGTCGCCAATGTGGTGTCCTGCAATATAACTGGCCGTGGGCCTAGAAATAAAGGTTAGCTGGACACACGTGCTACGCTGGTGGTTCAGTAGCAAACTGGCCACGCCCAGGCTTGCCTGGCTTTTATTCACAGACTTACGTTACGTTCACGCAAGGGCTGTACCAAAGCCCCATTACGCCTGAGGGGCGACACATGTGAAGGACAGTGGGAGGGGGCGTGTGCTGTAGTGGTAAACCCCACTGGCAGCAACACTACACAAGGGAACCATGTGGTTCCTTCGTGTTCGGCCTCAGCTTCAAAGAAGACATAAAACAACAAATGTTGCTGGCTGTAAAACTGCCCCAAGGGTTTTGACACCGAGGATGAAGCAGGGAGAGGTGAATACAAGCAGAACTGCAGACTTTGAAGGTGGGGAAGTAGGTTTGAGTCTCAGCGTCGGATGAATATCCTGTGATTCTGGGCACATCACTTAGAGTATGCATACAACGTGCGATTCGCCCCTATTCAAAACCCTCCCCACAATCATGTCTCAAGAAGTGACCAAACACAGATTGTGGATCAGCCACGGAGTAGCCCTTTATTCACATTAATGTGATCATTATTAACTTTGATCATTTACTCAAGCATAAGCAACAATAATCATTTGTTCAAATTTCTTAAAATCAATCTTATGAAGGACAAAAAGATGCAAAATATATTCAGAAGTTTACATTAGGCAAAGACTGTATTTACATTATAAACATTGCAGTAACCATCAAGACACGCACATTGTGGTGAAACCCCCTGTGCTCGCTGTGCCAGCTGGCCCCAACTTGCACTGACTATGGAATACCACCAAGGTCAGCGTTGATGTAAAACAGTGACCAGCAGTCATCAATAGCAACTTTCTCCAACCTCCACCCCGGAGGTAACTACCACACAAGGGCATCGCACAACACATTGGCCCCACTAGGGTGCCCGAACACAGGTGCACCCCCCAAAAGTTCTCAACTCCAGCATCTTGGGTAGGGCAGGAATGTCCAGGACCACCAGCAGGTCAGTCCCCCCTCCTGCCAGCCTGGAGTCCCACTGCATACTCCCCCTCTCAAAGGGTCAGTCAGTCCACACAAAAAGTCCACATCTCGGTGTCCCCCGCTATTATGCTGCCGGGGAACCCGCCACAGGGCGAGACCGCCCTGATCGCAGCTACCGATGACATCCGAGCCCTGCTCGACAACGGAGAGACAGCGGCCCTCATCCTCCTAGACCTCTCCGCAGCCTTCGACACTGTCTGCCACCGCACCCTAGTGCAGCGCCTCAGCAACGTCGGAATCCAGGAGAAGGCACTAGAATTGATCACCTCGTTCCTCGCCGGAAGGACACAGAGAGTCCGCCTCCCCCCGTTCAAATCAGAAGCCACCGAAGTCATCTGTGGCGTTCCTCAAGGCTCCTCGCTCAGCCCAACCCTCTTCAACGTCTACATGAGCCCCCTCGCGGCCATCGCATGCCAACACAACCTCAACATCATCTCCTACGCCGACGACACCCAGCTGATCCTCTCCCTCACCAACGACCCCGCCACCGCCAGAGCCAACCTACACGAAGGGATGACAGACGTAGCCAAGTGGATGATGAGCAGCCGCCTGAAACTGAACTCGGACAAGACGGAAGTCCTCATCCTGGGATCTTCACCCTCCGCCTGGGACGACTCCTGGTGGCCCCCCGCCCTGGGCAGCGCACCCAAACCGACAGACCACGCACGCAACCTGGGCTTCATCCTGGACTCCTCCCTCTCCAGGACCAGACAAGTCAACGCCGTTTCCTCGTCATGCTTCAACATCCTGCGCATGCTACGTAAGATCTTCCGGTGGATCCCCACCGAGACCAGGAAGACGGTCACACAGGCCCTCGTCACCAGCCGTCTGGACTACGGCAAGGCCCTCTACGCCGGAACCACCGCCAAACTCCAGAAGAGACTTCAGCGGATCCAGAACGCCTCAGCACGACTCATCCTGGACATCCCCCGTCGCAGCCACATCTCCGGACACCTGAGAGATCTGCACTGGCTCCCGGTCAACAAGAGAATCACCTTCCACCTCTCACCCACGCACACAAGGCCCTCCACAACCAAGGCCCAGGATACCTCAACAGCCGCCTCAACTTCTACGCTCCCACACGCCAACTTCGATCGACCGGCCACGCCCTCGCCGCCGTCCCCCGCATCTGAAGAGCCACCACAGGAGGAAGATCCTTCTCCTACCTGGCCGCCAAGACCTGGAACTCCCTCCCGACCCACCTCCGCCTGACCCAGGACCACCTCGCCTTCAGGAAGCAGCTCAAGACCTGGCTGTTCGAGCAGTAGCGGACCCCCCCCCCCCCCTTAGCGCCTTGAGACCCTCCGGGTGAGTAGTGCGCTATATAAATATTGTGATTGATTGATTGAGCTTACTGGCACTCTTGCCCTCTCCCTCACTAAATTTGGCTGAACCTAACCTCTGCAATGGCCCCCAAAATGGTCTGGATAGATAGATCTTTACTTGTGATTGACTGAGGGAGCTCCTACCCCTGGAGCCGGAACAAGTTGCTCATGACCAGTCCCTCAGGGAGGAAGCGGCAAGGCCCCCAGATTTTAAATCTAATAATGTTTTATCTTGGAACATTGCAGGGTTGGCCATTTGGCTCCAAGCTTCACGGTGGGTGTAATATTTTAAGCAATTCACGGTAATCAGCCTCCAAGAAACATGGTCAGTAGATTGTGATCTATTCTTGGAAGGATACAAGGCTTTTTTTGACCCGGCTACCGCCTCGACAAGTGGAAGACCATAGGGCGGGTTAGTCGTATATAGATCTAGGTGATGCCAACCACTCACCGTGTAATTCTGGCTCTGTCCGCTAAAAGGGGGGACACAAGATGGGGTATTATAAATTTTTACAATTCAGTGGCCTGTCTGCATGAGCCCTGTAACATCATCACTTTGGGACCATTCATAAGAGAATTCCTGGGTCGCAGTTGGATCACTGAAATATTATCGACGGACACATTATCGACTTGCTAAAATATCGTTGAAAATTTATCGACGACAAAAATATCGACTTTCTATACTTATTACACCAACTACAAAAATATTGAGTCAAAAATATTGACTCTTTATAATATCGAGTACATAAATATCGCTTTAATAAATATCGACTACAAATATATCGTTTATCATGAAATTACCCCTAACACTACAAAAATATCGACTACTATCGAGTTCATTTTTGTACCCTTTCATGTCTAAAATACCATATTAATCGTCAATAAAAGTCATTGCTCTATACAAAATAGATTTTACATATAATACCTGTTACTTTTATAACATTCCTATTTATCTACATTTACTATACATTCTATTAAATGCGTTCTATCATTTAAAAAATATTCATCACATTTAACTAACATTTTCATTATTTATTTTAACTTACACATCTATTTTATTTAACAACTAACCTGCTTTAATGCGGAAATCACCACATACCACCATTCCAACATCAACAAACACACCAATTAACAAAAAAAAATTCAAACTAGCCTATACAATGCTTCATTTCATCCTACAACCAATCAAATCAAAGCACACAAAATACACATACTATAAAAGGGATACATGCATTCTACCATTTGTTGCTGCTAACTCTATAGAAAGAAGATGCCAACACTCTGAAGATTTTGTTCCTGAACAAACATCTTTAAAGATCCAGCTCACTAGCTAATTATTCAAGTAAGTTACAGTGCATTATTTAGAAATCTAAATTAGTAGTCTACTATTTTACTTATATCTCCTAACTCTTGCACGTATTTTATTTTTATCTCCTCCTACATTTCTGATAGAAACTACTCCAAATAAATTCCTAATACATGCTCCTATTTCTTCACCTGGAAAATCAGATAGTAAGTATATATTTATGCTCTGTTATACACCAACTGCTGTTTTTAAACACTATTTCACAAGATTAATTCTTTATTTTAAACATTTTATTCACAGATATTCTGAGATTTTCCTATTTCAACACTACAAATGTTTAAAACTACACTAATTAAACATGTAAGTATATATGTTTTTGTTATTAAACACCCAATATTAAAAATGCTATTTGCTAAACAACATATATTGCATATTACATCTTCCCTACAGATCCAATAAAAACATCCAACATCAACTATACCAAAAGACAAGACTACCCTTGTAAAAAATGTAAGTATACTTGTAATTTGTCTAAAACTTCCGAAAAAAACGAAAACTATGTTCTTAACACCATGTTATATTTTTTATATTTCCACTACAGACATTCTGAATACATCATACATCTATTCTACCTACAGCAAACAAAACTACTTATTTAGAAGTTAGTATACTTTTAAATATTTCCCATTTTCCAACGGTTCCAAATATTATTTTTAATAATTTACATTTATTTATTCTATCTTCTCTACAGATCTGAACTTTACTACCTTGATGTACTCCACCAAATACTACAACTCAACTATTTAAACAAGTAAGTATATGTAATGTTTACATCAAATGTACTACTAAGCAAAATAGAAAACTGCTTTCTCCTAGGAAAAACGTTTGTTATGTGTAAACATTAACTTAGCATTTCTATATTTTCATACCAACAGTAAATAAAGAAATACATACCAGAAAATCCTTCAAAATACAGTTCTGCATTTGTGATTACTACTTTTACTAACTGTAAGTATAAATACATCATTAATTATGTTTGCACCACAAAGTGAAATATATGTTTTTGATTTTGTTTCTTTCTACTCTTTACTAGAACAAGTAAAACAAAATGACAGAAGGTGCAGAATTTGTTATGTCACAGAAAAATAAATTACTTTTATGTTATATGGGTTATGTTTATAATCAGGAAAGACAAAGTGGTAGAAAAGTTTTCTGGAAATGTACCAAATATTACTCAAACAAATGTTATGGGAGGGCTACTACTGAGGAAACTAATGTGTTATTTACCAGGGAACACAATCATCCCCCCAATGTCACAGAAATTGAAATAAGAGATGCTTTAGAAAGTATAAAAAGTGCTAGCACACAAAGTGATAAACCAACAACACAAATCCTTAAAGAAGAACTGTTAAAAGTCCCAGCCCATGCTTCAGGTCAACTACCCTCTATTGACTCCCTTAAACGCACAATTGCACGCACTAAAAGACTCACTTCCACTACCCAACCCAACCCTACTACTTTTGAGGAAATTATTATTTCACCAGAAATGTGCATCACACACAATAAAGACAAATTTATCCTTTTTGACAATGAAAGCAGTACAAACAGAATCATAATGTTTGCAACTGCAAGTAATTTAAGAAAAATCCAACAGTGTCCCCAATGGATGATGGATGGAACATTTAAACCATGCCCAAAACCTTTTTTTCAACTATATTCCATCCATGGTTTATACCATAACTATAACATCCCTTTCATTTACTGTTTGCTACCTAATAAACAGCAAAACACTTACACAGAAATATTAAATGTTCTCAAAAATGAAATCAATAATTATTTTCCACAAAAAATAATTATTGATTTCGAATTAGCTATGATTAATAGCATTTTGAAAACATTTCCCCACACAGCAATCCAGGGTTGCTACTATCATTTCAATCAGAGCATTTGGAGACATCTCCAGAAATCAACTTTAAGTATTCTATACTCAACAGATAGCACCTTTGCCTATCAAATTAAAAAATTGATAGCACTGGCCTACGTTCCTGTTACCGATGTAGCGGAACACTACAATTTATTAATTGACAGCACATATTACAAGAGGAATGAAGATAAACTAACCCCATTACTGGACTATTTTGAAGATACTTGGGTGGGAAGGTTGCACAGATCTGGACATCGACGCCAACCCAAATTCCAAATCCCTTGGTGGAATGTCTATCTTAGTACTTTAAACCAAGAGGCTAAAACAAACAACAGTGTAGAAGGGTGGCATAATGCTTTCCAAGCTACCACAAGCAGAGCCAAACCCACATTCCATAACCTACTAGAAGCTTTGAAAAAAGAACAAAGCTATCAAGAACTAAGAATGGAACAATCTGTGACCCAAATTGGTCCAAAACTAACTAAACAAACTAAACAAATGTTCCGACTATTGCAAAGTCAAGTCACACTATATCCTACAACTAGAGGATTAGAATACCTGTCAATAATAGCTAAAAGCCTACTATAAAAATGTCTACAAAATATACTAATGTCTTCTTACAATAATGGTAAATATAAAAATCATAAAGATTTCTAAACAATTATAAATAATACATATTTGTTTAACAAACTTATCAAAAATTGGGACATTATTTCTGAACAAATATGCAATATTTATAATTACATCACACATACACATTACATAAAGATCGACATTTCCCACCCAATAAAAAAAGTACTTTAAATACTTACAATTTTTGTAGATGATAAAGACGTAATCAATCAAAATACAATCCATCCAATCCATTCCAATGTAGGACAATTCCAATATGGGAAACCCTCAAAAACCCGAAAAGTAAGTAAAAATGAAATAAACGCTCCAGGAAAACCCGAAAACAGTAGTGTGGACACTTTAGTATTTAAAGTGATATACACACAACTTTTAAAAAACGGTCACGCATATCAATATATCAATCCAATACGAAACCCTCCAAAAACCCGAAAAATGGTTAAAAAATTTAAAATCCGCTCCTGGCAAACACGAAAAATAGGAGATTCATGTCAAAATATAACCATAATAAGTCATACATTAGTTTCTCCGGAAAAAAACACGCTTCCTTCCATGCAGTTTTCATGCAAGGAACCGGAACCTGTAAAAAAACATACATAACGAAACCCACCCACAAATAGCCCATAACATTTGTAAATACACTCACAATTAACATTAACCATGTAAGAAGACATTTCCTAACACTTAAAATAACACTAGAACTAAAACATACACGACGCATCTATAACGACGACATTTCACCTAAATGCTACATAAACAATTCATACATATACACAAAAACACTACACAGTTCGAATATACCCTCAAACATTACCACTCAGTTATAAATAGTATGTAAAATTAACCTTACCTCTCTCCACGCGAAGCAACTCCCAACCGCGAGCTTCTATAGTCCTGAATGAAGCGCAATAACCTTACGCGGTAAAAAAGTAGCCCCCTTAAACCATTTTTGAAAAGGTATCATAGAAAATACAATGTTATAGTTAAAAAATATAATACATACACATTGTTATTTTAACAAATTAATACACTAGACTCATTATAATTTAAACTGTTTAAAAAATATAAATATATTTAATATTAATTAATATATAGTAATTATTATATAATAATAATATTAAAAAATTATGTAACACTTGAAATTAATATGTCAATAATTTCTTATTGTGTACATTTATTGGAATAACTTTGTGTTTGTTTTTAACTAAACATTATAATTGTTTATGGTAATAATTAATAATAATAAATAATATAACTTATTTATTGTTATTAATATAAAAATTATAACCATTTAATATATAAACAATGCCCTGAAATAATG
Source organism: Lissotriton vulgaris (assembly GCF_964263255.1). Taxonomy (NCBI): domain Eukaryota; kingdom Metazoa; phylum Chordata; class Amphibia; order Caudata; family Salamandridae; genus Lissotriton; species Lissotriton vulgaris. The sequence continues at coordinate 506,094,468 of NC_141700.1, read as the reverse complement.
TATTTTTATTTGTCTGAATGTATGTTTTTGTGAAAAGAAGAGATAAATGATTATGTTTATTAATTAATAATAATAATAATACATTTATTTGTTATTATTTTTATTAATTATTACAAAAAGTTTTATAATAATTTCTAAGTATTATAAAAGTATATAATTGCATAAATAATCTTTTGCCACTACCAGATATTATAATTAAACATATTTTTCCCCTATAGTGTTATAAAGTTTACAACATAATATATTTATATGTTTCATTTAAAAACAACATTGTCTGAAATATGTACCAAAAAATGTCTTAATTTGTATTTCTATATCTTGAGCAAATATAATAATTGCCATGTTACTTTATAAAAATGTAAATTTAAAAAATAGATATTTAATAATATTAATCTATAATATTAACATTATTAAATATAAATGGAATATGCAGGAAAAAAAACTGTTTTTTTAATTTAATTCAATATAAATACTTGTTACTCCTATGTAATGATGACAAAATTTTTTATTTACAGAAAAAAAGTTGTGAAATAATTTTGTGTGATAATTGACAACATGTACATAAATGATAATGTGTTATTCTGCGAATACTACATTTCAAAATAATGTTATGTTATTTTTGATTGTGATTGTATTGTTGTACACATAAAAAAATAAAAATTGTTTAATAAAGTTTTGTGAAAACATCCATGTTACCTTATTTTTTAATATAATAACACAGTAATGTACAATTATATGCAAATGTGCTGGACACGGACCAATTAATATTTACTATTGCTACTCCAGTCAAGCTAATATCATGGAAGGTGGTGGACACTGACCAATAATTATTTACTATTCCTACTCCAGTCAAGCTAATATCAGGGAAGGTGCTGGACACTAACCAATTAATAATTACAATTCCAACTCCAGTGTAGCTAAAAAAAACTGAAAACTGACCCTGAACCCAAAAAAAACCCCTTTACCCAAGAACTGAAAACTGACCCTGAACCCTAAAAATACCCCTTTACCCAAAATTTGAAAACGGACCCTGAACCCTAAAAATACCCCTTTACCCAAAAACTGAAAACTGACCCTGAACCCAAAAAATACCCCTTTACCCAAAAACAGAAAACTGACCCTGAACCCTAAAAATACCCCTTTAACCAAAAACTGAAAACTGACCCTGAACCCTAAAAATACCCCTTTACCCAAAAACTGAAAACTGACCCCGAACCCAAAAAATACCCCTTTACCCAAAAACTGAAAACTGACCCTGAACCCTAAAAATACCCCTTTACCCAAAAACTGAAAACTGACCCTGAACCCTAAAAATACCCCTTTACCCAAAAACTGAAAACTGACCCAGAACCCTAAAAATACCCCTTTACCCAAGAACTGAAAACTGACCCTGAACCCTAAAAATACCCCTTTACCCAAGACCTGAAAACTGACCCTGAACCCTAAAAATACGCCTTTACCCAAAAACTGAAAACTGACCCAGAACCCTAAAAATACCCCTTTACCCAAGAACTGAAAACTGACCCTGAACCCTAAAAATACCCCTTTACCCAAGAACTGAAAACTTACCCTGAACCCTAAAAATACCCCTTTACCCAAAAACTGAAAACTGATCCTGAACCCTAAAAATACGCCTTTACCCAAAAACTGAAAACTGACCCTGAACCCTAAAAATACCCCTTTACCCAAAAACTGAAAACTGACCCTGAACCCTAAAAATACCCCTTTACCCAAGAACTGAAAACTGACCCAGAACCCTAAAAATACCCCTTTACCCAAAAACTGAAAACTGACCCTGAATCCAAAAAATACCCCTTTACCCAAAAACTGAAAACTGACCCTGAACCCTAAAAATACCCCTTTACCCAAAAACTCAAAACTGACCCTGAGCCCTAAAAATACCCCTTTACCCAAGAACTGATAATTGTCCCTGAACGCTAAAAATACCCCTTTACCCAAAAACCCAAAACTGACCCTGAACCCTCAAAGACTCCTTTACCCAAAATTAATTATTATTATTTAATTACCAATTAATTATTAATTATCAATAACAATAAAGTAAATATATTAGCACATTAGCTGTAATTAATTTTATTTAATAATTAATATTCTTTTTTCACAATTAATTAATTAACTATAACAAAAAATTATATATATAAAAAATTACTCTAATTAATGTAATTAACTTATTAATATTAATTAATTACCAATTAATTACTAATAAAAAATATGTACAAATGTATATTATTTAATTAACTAATTAATATTAATTAATTACCAATTAATTAATAATTAAAAATTTTAACAAACATATATTAATTAATTAATTATTATTAAATTACTCCCCACCCTTATCCCCTATAAACCCAACATCCCGCTCCTAAACATTAACTACAATTTATATTACTTATAATAAAAATTATTTTTTTCAACCTTTTTTCTACATATTATCGATATTTAATAAAAAATATGTACAAAATTATAATATTTAATTAACTAATTAATATTAATTAATTACCAATTAATTAATAATTAAAATTATTTACAAAAATATATTAATTAATTATTATTAAATTACTCCCCACCCTTATCTTCTATAAACCCAACATCCCGCTCCTAAACATTAACTACAATTTATATTACTTATAATAAAAAAAAATCTTTTGAACCTTTTTTCTACATATTATCGATATTTTTTACTTTGACTATTTATCGATATTTTGTCTTGTCGATTTTTTTGAGTCGATATTTTTGTAGTCGATATTTTTTTATCATTATTTTATTCGATATTTTGACCAACGATATTTTTGTTAACGATATTTTATTATAGTCGATATTTTTAACTCAATATTTTGTCCATTCGATATTGTGGAGTCGATATTATGTCTAGTTACCGTCGCAGTTCACATAATCTTGTGGTCTCCGGGGATTTTAACATACACCCCTGTGGCAACCCAACAACATCCTGTATTGCCGAGGTGGATTGCCCCCGTATGTGAGGTTTTCATTTTGAAAATCATGCTCAGGGGGAATTGCTGAATAACATGTTAAATGGCTTCTTTGCTTGATTGTAGAACTGCTGGCCAAATCCTTACCTGTCTGCACACGTTGCATGGGGGGACCACGCAACGGGGTTCTGCCTGCCCGCCTCCCGCTGCCTTGCTCCTGACGCCACCGGAGTTTGGCCGCCGAGCGGAGAGTGGGCGGAGCAGAGGACTTCAATCCCCAACAGCCCTAGCGGCACCCTGACAGAGCTTTGCGCGCCAGGAGGCGCATAAAAACAACGCCACCCCGGTCGAGTGGGGGCTTCTTTGCTTGATTGTAGAACTGCTGGCCAAATCCTTACCTGTCTGCACACGCTGCCTGGGGGGACCACGCAACGGGGTTCTGGCTGCCCGCCTCCCGCCGCCTTGCTCCTGACGCCACCGGAGTTTGGCCGCCGAGCGGAGAGTGGGCGGGGCAGAGAACTTCAATCCCCAACAGCCCTAGCGGCACCCTGACAGAGCTTTGCGCGCCAGGAGGCGCATAAAAACAACGCCACCCTGGTCGAGTGGGGGCTTCTTTGCTTGATTGTAGAACTGCTGGCCAAATCCTTACCTGTCTGCACACGCTGCCTGGGGGGACCACGCAACGGGGTTCTGCCTGCCCGCCTCCTTGCTCCTGATGCCACCGGAGTTTGGCCGCCGAGCGGAGAGTGGGCGGGGCAGAGGACTTCAATCCCCAACAGCCCTAGCGGCACCCTGACAGAGCTTTGCGCGCCAGGAGGCGCATAAAAACAACGCCACCCCGGTCGAGTGGGGGCTTCTTTGCTTGATTGTAGAACTGCTGGCCAAATCCTTACCTGTCTGCACACGCTGCCTGGGGGGACCACGCAACAGGGTTCTGCCTGCCCGCCTCCCGTCGCCTTGCTCCTGACGCCACCGGAGTTTGGCCGCCGAGCGGAGAGTGGGCGGGGCAGAGGACTTCAATCCCCAACAGCCCTAGCAGCACCCTGACAGAGCGTTGCGCGCCAGGAGGCGCATAAAAACAACGCCACCCCGGTCGAGTGGGGGCTTCTTTGCTTGATTGTAGAACTGCTGGCCAAATCCTTACCTGTCTGCACACGCTGCCTGGGAGGACCACGCAACAGGGTTCTGCCTGCCCGCCTCCCGCCGCCTTGCTCCTGATGCCACCGGAGTTTGGCCGCCGAGCGGAGAGTGGGCGGGGCAGAGGACTTCAATCCCCAACAGCCCTAGCGGCACCCTGACAGAGCTTTGCGCGCCAGGAGGTGCATAAAAACAACGCCACCCCCATCTCGCGGGACGCGAGCGGGACGCTGGGCGAAGCCCGGGCAAAGGGCGGGCCCTCTGAGGACGAGGCGGTCGGGTTGGGTCCACCCCCCTAACGACATCACTTCTGCAGCACGTAAGACTCTGACTTTGATCTTAGGGATATTTTTCTACCTCATTAGCGCTATATCAGTAGGCTATTAGCCTCATATTATACTATTCTGTGGCTTCTGGTTCTTAGTAACATCTGTTTCAAACTAAGATAAAATAACCTTTTTACTATGTCCACCAGAGGCAGTAGAAGCAAGACAGCGGCCGGGGGGGCGTCCGTGATTGGACCAATAGATAATTTCATTAAAAGGACTAATGATGCCATCGATCTCAGCATTTCGCTCCTCGAGCGTAGGGTTTCGCAAGATTTAGAAAATGCCAAACGTTCTTCTCTCGGGAGCATTATGTTAGCAAGAACCCCAGTTAGCTCCAGAAATTCAGACAGTAATTTACATACAGGTCGTACTCATGAAATCCGACCCGACCTTCATACCCTACCTAACGAGGTTAATGTATCAGCAACAAATCCCTTAATTGACTCCGATCATGATATAAGCAGCTAACTAGAGAGGACACCAGACTTAAATATAGATCTCACACCAGAGATTGTAGTGGAAAACAATGAGAAACATCCAAGAGACAGGCAAGAGGGTGCCATTCGAAAGCAAGCAAAACAATCGATCCAACCCATTCCCCCTGCTGCCAGAAAACGCAATGTAACAAAAGGACAACACAAGAAAGGCACAAACAAGCACTTAAACGCCAATGGACCAAATCCATCTATAGAGACATTAAGTAAAAACACTCACGAGATCCCTCCTGCGCGCGCGGACAAGCCTGACGCTACTATAGGAAACGACCAACTAGTCTAAAGACTTGGCGACCTTCTAAGTATCTTTATGTCGCCAATTGAATCTAGGCTTGCCCGCATCGAAAACAGCTAGAAGAGCTCACAGCTTATAACAAAAAAGCTGCTAGTGCCGCTCCAAAAACTAATGCCGGCTTGAAGACAAGTATTAGTAAACCTACATTACCTAAATCAAAGGATATATCCCAGTTTCTGACGCTGTGACAAAACCAAAACCTATGACATCCCTAAGTAAAGAAACTGTCACAAATAAACCTGTACCAATCAGCAGCCCAATTCTTAGAATTGATACGAATACCCAACTCACAAATATGCAGGTAGAGAAGTTGCATATAACATCCCAAAGTGGTAGAAAAACACCAAATCAAACTAGCGACACGTTGCCAACTTCCCAAAGGCCCCGGATGCCTCATGATCCTCCTTACAACTCAAGGCAGATACCTCCACGCATTAGTCTGCCACCTGAGTGTGGGGCCTATGTGTTGGTTTTGGTTAATGTCCCGAAACTCAGGTATGACCAAGATGAGACCTCCTCCTTACTGAAAAATAAGATACTACATTGGTTGATAGCTAATTGCAATTTTCCAATTGAATGCTCCGGAGAAATCACTCACACCCAGAGAGTAGGATGGATAGGTCCTCTGAAGAAAAAGTTTGAGGGGGATTGCATGATTGTCAATTTTAAAAAACCGTTATGGGCTGAAAAAACTTTGGCAAGGGCCCCCCCCCCCTCTACCTGGGAATTTAATACTACTCTTCTCCCTCTGGGCTATTTTTATAGGCATTTAATCACCACCCAATCAATCGTGGCAACTAACCCGTTTACTCCCTTCTATGACCAACATTTGAAGTCTGAAAGTAATACACCTTTCTTTCATCAAAACTCCAAATTCATTTATCCTAATGGTCCTGCACAATGGCATCAAGGCCAAATTCATTCACACCCGACAACTCATCTTTATTTGTCTACAATGCCACACCATGAGCACAGAGACGCTCGATGGAGCCAAGTTGCCGCGGCATCAGGCAATTCTTATAGCATCCCGACCCATAACAGATTTAGCGCACTGTCTGGCCTGGACTTCAACGACTGACTGATTCATGACCAGGCCAAAGGGCTAGATGGCCACATTCTAAACAAGGGGGAATCATTAATATATAAAACGCCAGATACTGAGGATAAAAATATAACATTTACTTCTGGCAAATATACCTCTAATGTTCTCTCGCAATGTAGGTCGGCTGATTTGGCTAACCCATCATCAGCCCATTGCACTCCTAGGTCAACTGTTAAGTTAACGAATACACTAATCCCCCCTAATCCAAATCCAGCTATTCCTCAAGTTCATCTTACGTACTGGAACATAGCCGGTTTGTCTGCTAAACAGACAAACCCTAACTTCCTGAATCAGGTTAATTTGAGCAACATCATTTGCCTTCAGGAAACTTGGGCTACTGACCCTATACATATAATAGGGTATAAGACTTTTTTCTCTGCAGCCAAAAAATCATCTTCCCCCTAAAATTGGAAGAGAACTATCAGTTAATAGTCCTGAAGAGAACTAAACAAAACATATATGTCATAGTAAATCTTTATAACAATTTGAATACAGACGACCTGACTAACCTTCTCTTAGAGATTTCCCTAGCCCTCCAAGATCTTCGAGAACAGTACATTAAGCAGTCATATACAATAGTGCAGGGTAGTAACTTCAATCTTCATCTATTCAGAACTAACAACATTGATAGATGTGGTATTAAAGAGGATGACGGCAATGGCATAACACACTTTTTACATTCGACTGAGGGTGAGAAAATGAATGAGATTATGACAGAATTGGAACTGGGCTTCGCTAATGAGATAAAGCCCTCCCCTGTACCCTTTTCGCCAACATTCAACGGCAGAGGTTTGACGAGCCTGATAGATTATGTCCTGATTTCATCATGTAAAGGCCCTAATATCAAATTATTCGAAGTAATTAAAAATCCATTGAGTGATCACTTCCCAAATACCATTGCATTATGCGAACCAAAATCTCATAAAAAGCCTCACTTAATGAGTATTTTAGATCAGCAAGAGCTCGAATTAGGATCTTTGAATGGTTACACACTAAAATGGGGAAACATCGACAAAGGAGCTGCAACTGCAAAAATAGTCAGGGAAAATCAAGCAGGCATAATAAACTGTCTAGACTCAAGGACAAAATCCAGAGAAGTTCTGGCTAGCTTTAATACTATTTCCCAAAATATAAACAAAGAACTTACTAGAACATGCAAACAAAAAAGTCAGGCGATAAAAGGTTGGTTTAGCCCGGCTTGTACAAAAGCTTACACGAAACTGAAGATAGCCCTAAGTAGGGAAAAGAGAGACAGAGGGGAGGTTATCAGATTAAGAAAAGAATACGCCTTAGCTTTAAAAACCAGAAAACAAGAGCTAAAAGCTGACCTATGGGAGCGTCTAAGTAGAAGCTCAGAATTAAAAGATAGTGCAACTTTCTGGCAAATAGTTAGATCTCCTTTTTTAACAGACAGAGAGGACTTACCATCCATCGATGTTGCAATTAGCGACAGTGAATGGGTGAGCTATTTTTCTAAAGTTTTTAGTGATGGGAATATACGGGGTATGGAGTACACAGATCCCCTGACCGAGGTTATTTACCCACTAAATTTGCATTTTTCACACGACGAGGTACAAAAAGCACTTAAATCCTCGAAAACAGGCAAAGCCCCAGGCCCAGACGGGGTCCCAGTGGACATTTTTAAACATGCAGCAGATCTTTGGTCCCCGTTATTGACTAATGTCCTAAACACCACCATAGAAGAGGGCCTAATAGAAACTTGGAAAACTTAGATACTGGTCCCTATATTCAAAAAAGGGGACCGAAATCGGTGTATGTTGATTTATCCGCAACGTTTGATTGCGTAATACACTCGAGGCTGTGGAAAATCATTTTCACAATGGGTGTCGATCCTCCGGTTGTGGATTTCCTTCGGGAACTATACCCTGGAACAACTGGAAGAGTAGGATTCGGGACCAAAGGACAGCTCACGGAAAGCTTTAGGGTGGAAAAGGGGGTCAGACAGGGATGTGTGCTGGCCCCCTTTCTATTTACCCTGTACACAAATGGGCTAGAGGCCGCCATGCTGGAAGGAAGTAAAGATCTCCCCTTAATTGAACGTCGGCAGATACCGGCCCCGTTATATGCCGACGACGCGGTTATTCTAGCAAGAACTCCTGTTGAGCTGCAGCGAGCACTAGATAGATACTGTGCCTTTATGTCGAGTCTAAATCTGAACCTTAATGTAAAAAAAACATACACTATGCATGCAGGGAAGAAAACTACAAAGACAAGAACTCTGTATGTAAAAGGCGAGGCACTGGACAGGACTGCAACATACCCATATCTGGGAATTGTAATCGATGAAAAATTTAAATGGAAGGCAGCGATTAATGCAAGGAAACTGGCCTTTTTAAGAGCATCAATAGCATTAAAATCGTTTGCACAAAGATTGGGTCAGAGACCACCATTAGAACTCTTAAAAATATATAACGCAAAATGTGTCAGTACTGCCACGTACGGAGCTGGGATATGGGGTTTTGTAAATGTGGCTGAACTGCAAGTAATAGAAAATTATTTTGCAAGATACTTATTAGGAGTACCGAAGAGCTCTTCCACATATGCCTGTCATTTAGAGCTGGGCATAGATTACATATCAGACACCATAAAAATTCAACCAGTAATGTTGTGGCGCCGAATTTGGGTAACTGAACAATGTCATCTAACAAGATCAATTATACAAGATATCCAGACACTTGATCATTGTGGAAAAATAAAATGGTTAGCATATGTCAAAGCCTTATTAACTGATCTAGGATTTGAATTTTTTTTTGCTGAGCCGTTAACAATAACTGCGATTTCAAAGGCGGATTTAAAAAAAGCATGTCTGGCACATTTGGGCCATGTACGCCTGTTAAAAGAGATAGAGAAACCCTCTGTCCAACAGGGCTTATCAGCTCAGACTGTGTTTTCCATTGAACCCTATTTGATGTACAGATTAACCCAATTTGAAAAATTGTTGCTGACACGTTTTAGATTTAATATGTTTCATTTAATGGTCTCTTTTTCCGCTTAAAATGATTGGTCATCAAAAACAATTCCATGTCCTTGTGACTCTATCCCCACACAATCGACCATACATACAATTCTCTTCTGCAAATTCTATACAACACCACGAACCCGCTGGTTATTGCCCATACTGAAACACTGGGGCTTGCGCCAATGTCGTCCAGCATATCTGGTGCTCCAATACCTTGAAAATGAAGTTATTGCAAAAATGATGGCCCGTTTCCTGAAATTTTGTATTCGTCATCGTTTAAATCTTTGACAAAGACGAGTCATCTTTTCTGCATAATAGGGGCCTGTTGAATCCACTGTAATGAATGTATGTTGTGGTCATCTAATGAACTGTAATTTTATGAATTGTGATTTTTATGAAAATTGTTTTTATTGTATAAGCAATAATCAAATTTTAATTGATACTTTTTAACTGAGATAATTGTACAAAATGCATTTTTTATGAACTTTTATGGTATTTCTACAATTATGAAAAACCGAATAAAGTTGGTTTTGTTTGTGAATTGGACATGGTGGCTTTGATGTCGTTAACTGAACTGCATACCAAATTTTATGTACCGACTTTTAAAGGGCATGGGAAGGGGTAATTTATTGACTACATTTTAATCTCTTCTTCGATGCAGTCTTCTTTTCATGGTTTTAATATTGTGGAGAGTGAGTTTAGTGACCACAGTCTATTGACTGTTTTTATGATGGACCCATTAACTGACAAGATTGAGACTGTCCATAATAGGGCCAAATATATCAAAAGAGGGAGTGGAGAGGAAATGCGTCTATACAGACACAAGGGGCGGATTCAATCCCCCAGTTATAGTTTATAAACAAAAAGAATCCGCCCAAATAAGATAGAAGAAAGATGGGAAGGAAAACAAGGGAGTGTACCTCCTACGATGGTGGGGCGCACACAGTGTTCTTTAAATACCCCTCACACACCAAAAGGGCCCTTGCTGTCATGCTTCATCATAGGGGTCTTTGCGTCCCTCTACGGAATGCGGCGTGCTACTGACCACTGATAAATTGCTATGTGTAGTGTGTGAGGGTTGTGAAAGGTAGGGTCAGAGGTGAATGCTAAGTGATTATCTAAAAAAACCTGGCAAGTGAGGGCTAAAAAAACGTTATTATACCTCCTTGCTGGTATTGTTAAAAGGGGTGTGATTGAGGTTCTAGTGTAAATAATGTACATTACCTCCTGAGTGCGTCAAAATGTTTCGAGGCCTAAAGCCTCTTCTTCAGGAAGGGTGCACAGATCCTTACTTTACTCATAAGTGATAGTACATAACAGTTCAGGCATAAACATTGTTCATGTGTGGAATAAAGCCTAGTGTGCCTACTATGGTACTTGGCCTTGAGATGAATCCTCAAACAATTTGTTAAAATGAAGCCAATGGCATCATGAGCCTGTGGAGGGAAAGGACCCTGTGCTCAATGGCACTAAGCATAGAGTTGCTACCTACTGCATGAGTCCCCTCCGCAGCTCCGGATGTCAAAATGGGGGTCAACTTAGACCGACGGATAGTAAGCACAGATTAAAATGGTCTCAGGTGTCCCCAGAGAAATTTTATAAGGCAGCAAATGTATCTTGTCCACACGAATTAGAAATTTGATCAACTAAAGGCTTCTCCCCAGATGAGATCCTTGGGGCATATGAGTCATTAGTGCAAACAGTGGGCAAAATTGTAAGTGTTCCGGCAAGCAGAAACACTGTGCAGGGCCCTAGATGGTTCGATTGCCACTGTACCCAAGCAGCAAAAAGGTTGAGGGAAGCTTTGGCTTCATCTGAGGTATGTGCTTGCCGAAAGGAATATAAGATAGCCCTGGTCAAACCGAAGGGTGCTTTGAAAGAGGAAGCTTGGAGGGAGCTGATTGATTCAAGCACTCTCAGGAACAGTGCGAGGTTTTGGAATGTTGTGAATCGACCCCTCTTTTATCAGGATGGGGGGAGGGCCTAGGACTCACATATCACGGAGGAGGAGTGGGTATTTCACTTTAAATCCATGATTGAATGCCCTCTTGAGTCTAATCCCCAAGAAAGTCGGGATACACAGGATAATGTATTAATTTTCGAGAGGGGGAGATCCTAGACGGTATTATAGGACTATCCAAGACCAATGCACCTCGCCCAGATGGGATTCCCCCTGACCTATTTAAGTCAGACCCCCCGTTTTGGGCTCCAATACTGAAGTCAGATTTTAATGCAGCAGCAAGCAACGGTTGCCCCCAGTCATGGGCATCTTCCAGTCCCTGTCTTCAAGAAGGGTATTAGAAATAGTACCCACAGCTACAGACCGATTTCGCTTATTGATTATGTGGTCAAAGTAGTAGGACAGGTTCTTTTACAGAGGCTAACAACATGGGCAGAGGAACACAATATTATGTCAGATGTCCAATATGGATTCCGGCCGAGACGCTCTATAGTTGCTCAATGTCTCCATCTATTTATGATTTTGAGCAAATATACTGTTGCTCGCCCCGTAATTATCCATCTCGCCTTCATGGACTTGTCATCTGCGTTTGACTGTGTAAACAGGGTTAAGCTGTGGCAGTCCATGAGGGCAATGGGGGGTGGAGAACAGTATAGTTAATTTACTCGAGGACCTGCACTTGACAACTAAGGCTGTTAGGTTCTCGCAGGACTTGTGGGTCACCAGGGACTTTGAGATTAAGAAGGGGGTACGGCAAGGATACATTTTGTCGCCTTTTTTATGTAATTTTTATATAAATGAACTGAACAATGCATTAAGAGTAACTGGAGTGGATTACCCCTATGTAGGTTGGCCTGGCATCCCGTCCTGCTTTATGCAGGAGACGCCGTCCTCATATCCAGAACTGAAATGGGCTTTCAATCCCTTTTAACAACATTCTCTAGTTTTATGTCAGACCGGGACTTGGCAATCAACAGTTTCAAGTCCTACGTCATGAAAGTGGGGCAATATTCGAAAAAGAGCTTTAATTTTAATGTTGGCTCTGCCAAGATCCCTTGTTCGAATGTATTTTCCTATTTAGGGGTGCTATTCGACAACCAACTCAAATGAGGTCCCCTAATTGTGAGGAAAAAAGGGGATCTGGCTCGTGTAAACACTGCAATTTTTAACTTTGCCTTTAAAATAGGGAAGAAACCTACAGGAGCTATGCTGCAAGTTTATCAAGCTAAAAGCCTGGCCATAGCCACCTAGGCAGTGAAATTGGGGGATACACTGCCGTAGATTCCCTGCAGGTAGTGGAGAATGACTTCCTGAAACGCTTACTATGCGTCCCTCATGGAACTTCTAACTTAGCGGTCCTCGAGGAACTAGGGGTCCCCTACCTAAGTGATGATCTTGCCCTGCGTCCCCTGATATTTTGGCTCAAGTTTTTGCTGAATAAAGACCTAACTCTCAACCATCTAATAACAAGTGAGTGTATGTCACTTGATAACTCTGCCCGTATCCCCTGGCTTACATATATTTAAAAAAAGCTTTGATCATATAGGGCGGGGTGATTTATTCGCCAACCCTGACGCCATCGTCAAGAAAGATGTGTAATTTACTAAAACAGCCTTTCTGACTTTTAGGAAAGCGGACAGGGAAGCTAAGGAGGTGCTGAATCCTAGAGTCCGGATGTACTCAACGCTTAAAACAACCCCAATGACGAAACCTAATCTTTTGGGGTCTCTGTCATCACATGAGAAGTTTATGCTAACTAGGTTCCGGATAAACCTCTTCCACTTTTTGTTAGCTAGACCTAAGGGTTTTAGTAGTGGTCAAGAGCTAGCTCCCTGCGGCTGCGACGGTCTGTCTCCGCAGGATTTGCGGCACTTTTAGTTTTTATGCAAACTGTATGAAATTCCTTGTAAGCACTTCCCGGTTCCCATTTTAAAAAGAATGAATTTTAAACAGGCTCGCCCGGCCATTCTGTATCTCCAACTTTTGAAAGAAGACTGTATCTTTTTTATAGTAGGATTTTTCAAAGCTTCTCTGAAATCCAAGACCTGTATGGATGTGTAAAGGTGGTACAACCAGGCATGTTTATTATTCCAGCTGATTCATTAGCGGTACAGAAAAGTTGTTTTAAACTATGCATCAATTCCTTTTTTACAGTTGTAAACATCTGTATTTGTCTAACATTTATGGTTTTACAAACAAAAACTGAATAAAGTTTTTTTTAATTGAATTGGATAGCTCTTTACCCCTGTTAGCCAAATGCACTCCATCCTTGAGATATAACTCTGCATTTGATACAAGGATAAAATTGTGCCTTACCGAGCGCACTGATGAGCCCTCTAGGATTTTAGCGACAGCATTGTTCAATTTCTTTACTGATTTATTCGTTGCCTGAACAGGTGCACCCCCTGGCCATACCTGTTGAGGGATTTCTTCTGACAGATTCCATACTCTGGACAGCATGGAAAATATTGCCTCCTTCACTCCTCTCCAACCTGTGGGGGATCATGTCATTACCCCCTGCATGAATAAGAAGGACATCCGGGGTGGGGACTCTACCAATTTCAAGCGCCTTCCGCAAGTGATCAAATCGCTCCATTAACCACAGTCCACCAATCCCCACATAGTGGTGCCTGACACCCACTGTCAACGGCACCCTTTCCAATTCAGATCCATGAAAATAATGTGCCGCTCTACGAACAAAAAAGTGGCACACCAGCATACCTGTATCTGTGGTTGCCAGACAACTGTAGGGAAAAAGAAAGAGGGGGGAGTTACTAATCGCTGGGGGTGGGAGGGGAGGTAGTGGTGAGGGATCCACCCTCCCTACATAGGCCAAATGAGGCCTCACATAGCACTCGAAGCATGATGACTTCCACCTGCCCACCCTTTGGATCACGTCTGGGGGCAAAACAATCTATGCAGAGGTGGTAGCTGCCGCAATGTGGAAGGAGTGGGCTGTGAACTGAGACCTCTCCTCTCCCAGCAGGGCCAGGGAGAGCTTACATATGCATCCAGACTGAAATCTGGTCAGCGGGGAACCACCACCCTCTGGCCACATATGTAGGAATACCTGTGTCAGTGCCACTGGACAATAGTGGCCCCCCAGGGCCGCACGCAAATACACCCATGCTCCCTACCCCACGGGTCTTTTTTAGATTTCCTCACTCTGGCCTGTAGGAGGTCCCCTGTCACAATAACATCTGACACATTGACACCTGTGCCTGGGCCTACCCTCGATGAAAATATTAGTTTGAAAATTCTAAACACTCCTAAGAAGGCAAGCGAATAGGCAAAGCTGAACAGGCACACCTCATAAGGTGATATGCAGACCTGGGGTAAGATCCTCAAAATACAGGACAGCCTTGTAACATCAATAGGCCTCCTGCTGGAATATATCTCTTTGTCCCGCAGTCTTTTTTCACGCATGGAATCACAACGCAGTCATTACAACGACCGCTTTGTGATTCCGCATACCATTACTCCGCAAGTCGGAACGACTTGCGGAGGGGGGCGCTGGATGTTGGAATAGTATAATTTACTATTCCAACTCCAGCCTGTGTGGACACTAGGGAAGGTGTTGGATTTTAAATCAACACCCCCCCCCCCCTCCGCAAGTCGTTGTTCTGACTTGCGGAGTAATGGTATGCGGAATCCCAACACAGTCGCTGTAACGACCGCGTTGTGATTCCATGCGTGAATTTTTTTCGGCATGAACGTTGTTTACCCTCCTGCTGTCTTCAGCCACCGGGGCTAAGCGCTCCCATCCCTTCACAGCCCATCGCACCCTAGGATCATTGGTCGGGTCAGCAAATACTTCCTGCCCAGCGGAGACGGTGATAGCCAATAAGGATAAGTTACTTACCTGTAATCCTAGTTCTCTTCCAGGGGTATACTCATCAAAGTCATAAGCAGTGAATTATCCCCGCCCATTTGCGGGGACCCCAGAGCCTTATAGCTATATATATATATATATATATATATATATATATATATATATATATATATATATATATATATATATATATATATATATATATATATATATATATATATATATATATATATATATATATATATATATATATATATATATATATATATATATATATATATATATATATATATATATATATATATATATATATATATATATATATATGTATATATATATATATATATATAAATAGATAGATATATACATATATGTAGATACATATACAGGGGTATGTCCAGAAATAAAAGTTTATAAACTTACAATCTCATACACCCCAATATGTATGGAAACCAACATATATGTAACTATGCAGCCTTATCAAAGAATACAAACCAAGGAAGGGACAAACAGCCAGAGAACAATTCAGCAATACTTGCTTATTAACAAATCACTTAAGACCACTTGTAAAGAGACCATACACCTAAATGGCTTTATACAAGAATCTTTTATTTTCCAGAACAAGGAAAAAACAAGTAATTGCAGGCAGTTTGGCCCATAGGCTGCATAGGAATAACTGTCTAAAGACAGAAAAGACAACTGACACCTCACTTTTAAGACTTACAAGAACCTAGGCACTTTGCCTTTAAGAACCTCGGAGAGCACTGTGCTCCCAGCATGCCTCACAGGTGACAAGTCAGTTTTTTTTCCGGATCCTTCTGAAAGGATCCTGGAGCTTGAGCTACACAGTTTTTTTTACTTTTTGGTCATAAATTGTTATTTCTCTTGCTGTTTAGCAATTCTCCCGTGCTGGAAGAAGTTGTTCCTTCTTTTTATGACACAAAATGTTCATCTTTTTCTGTCAAAATGCCGGCTCTCTTCAGAAACTGTCCATCCTGTGGAAAGAAGATGGCTTTTTCGGATCTACACTCCGTGTGTATCGCCTGTCTTCCTTCTACCCATAAGATAGACACCTGTTATCACAGCAAAAGGTTTTCTTCAAGAACTCTCTGTGATGGAGAGAGGATTCAGCTTCAGGCAGTGGTTGATTGAGGAAAGTCCTGTCCAGAAAGTGGCCTTGGGGTTCAAGAGCCCTCCTCTCATCATCACACCGACACCAGACTACCTCTACAACATCTACAAAAAGGCAGATTCCAGATTGTTCACCGTCGACGTCGCTGCCACCGTCGAAGAAAAGGCCTGAACAGTCTCCGACTTCGAAACAGCGTAAGTGTCCGTCGTCTGGAAAGGCCTCGTCGTCGAAGCGTCCTACTTTGGACCCGAGGTATGGTCAAGATGTGGGTCTATCGACGTCAAAGCATATGTCGTCGTCTAGACACCCATTGGTGTCGAGACACTCTCCGTCACCTCACATTAGGTCGACAACGAGAAGCTTGCCGACGTCAAAGAGACCTGAAGACCACTCGACGTCGAGAGCAGTTCAACCCTCGACGTCGAGATCACCACGACGTCGAAGACGTTCAACGTCGAAGTCACCACGACGTCGAAGACATTCAAAGTCACCATGACTTCATGACCGGTCGAGGTCCCCTTTGAAGACGTTGAGAACCGCACGGCCCTTGACTCCTACAGGGCATCGCCACGGTTCGACGTCGAAGGAGAGGCCTGGTCGACGTCGAGGCCATCGACGTCGAGGGATAAAGAACCTACTGGAGCCTCGGAGGAGGTGGCCTTTGTCCTTTGTTTTTCAGGAGTGCGATCCCTCTGCGGCCGTAGGCACCGCATATTAAATGTTCACAAAGTTCCTCAGATACAAGGCCGCACACCACAGCAGTTAAGGCATCGACCTATATTTACACAAACATGCGGTTTCACATCCCGCCATAAAGCCCTGCTGCCTGACGCGTTTCGAAGCTTTGCCTGCTTCTTCTTCCGAGGCAAAAAGCTGTGGCCGTTTCAAGTGTGTCTCTCCAACATACCCCCACATGCTCTTAAATCATCCTGGCTTCCGGTGCGCCTTCCAATTATAATCCATTTTACAATGCATTCTGGTATTTGGAGTTCAATTTAACACAATTTGTACCGTCCAGTGGGTTTGTTCACAGTCATTTCAATTTTAGGACAACATTCGTTTTTCACTCCCGCCGGTCCTTTGTTTTTCAGGAGTGCGATCCCTCTGCGGCCGTAGGCACCGCATATTAAATGTTCACAAAGTTCCTCAGATACGAGGCCGCACACCACAGCAGTTAAGGCATCGACCTTTATTTACACAAACATGCGGTTTCACATCCCGCCATAAAGCCCTGCTGCCTGACGCGTTTCAAAGCTTTCCCTGCTTCTTCTTCTGTGGCAAAAAGCTGTGGCCGTTCCAAGTGTGTCTCTCCAACATATCCCCAGGTTCTTAGCCTCCTTACAGGGCATGGGCATTGGACCCAGGCATGATGGCCACCAATCCGCAGTCCAGCTCAAGTTGTTCCCAACAATCACCATTACCTCCGTCTTGGAGCCGTTAAGCTTCAGACAGTGCAAATTCATCCATCCTGCCAAAGCCTGCATACAGGCCTTGAAATTAGATGCCGCCGTTGATGGTGCTTGGGACAGAGAGATCAGCAGCTGGGTGTCGTCGGCGTAGGAGACTAACTCCACTCCATACGCTTGCACCACTTCTGCCAGGGGGGCCATATATAGGTTAAACAAAGTTGGGCTCAAGGCAGAGCCCTGAGGCACCCCATGTTCTAAAGCTATCGCTGATGATTTAAAGGAGCCTTGTTGGACCTGAAAGCTTCGGCCTGTGAGAAACGATTTCAACCACCCTAGAGCGGAACCAGTGACACCTGCTTTGTTTAGACACTGCAGCAAGATGGAATGAGCTACAGTGTCAAACTCCGCACTGAGGTCCAGTATCACCAGTGCCATGGTATGTCCAGCATCCGCCCCTTGACGCAGGGCCTCAGTCGCTCTCAAAAGGGCCGTCTCAGTCGAGAAGCCCGGCCGGAAGCCTGATTGAGAGGAATGTAGGATGCTGATTTTCTCTAAGTGTGCCATCAGTTGAACATTAGCCACTTTCTCAGCCACTTTGGCTAGGTATGGTAGTAGAGAGATCGGACTTATGTTCTCAAGTACTTCAAGGCTTACATTGGGTTTCTTTTTTATCGGAAGAACTACAGCTTTTTTCCAGTCTTCAGGGAGTGTTTTGGAGGCAAACGAGATCTGAAGTACATGCCTGATGTAAGGTTCCAGCACCGGGAGGCTCTCTCCCATCACCCTTGAGGGTGCCGGGTCCCGAGTGGAGCCAGATTTAATACCCTGACAGATGCTGCGAAGTATCTCTGGTGGGGGAACCGAAAAAACCTTCAGATAGTTTTCCACATTACTTGCCCCCGCAACCTCCTCAAAGTCAGGTCCACATTCAGTGTTGCCAGAAAAGGTTGCATACATATCTCTGACCTTTCCTGCAAAGTAGTCAGCTACTCTGTCACACTCTGCCACCAAGTCATTTTCTGGGGTATTAGCGTTTGCTACCACAGAGATCTCTTTAAAGATCTTAAAAAGTTCTCTCGAGGAGTTTTCTGCCTCCCCAATACGATTTTTATAATGCATGGCCTTAGTTCCTCGCAACATAATTTGGTACTTTCTCTGTGCTTCCTTATAAGTTGTCTTCATTTGAGGGCAAAAGTCCACCCGCCATCTACGCTCTAGTCTTTTGCATTCCGATTTAGCAGCCTGCAGCTCGGGTGTAAACCAAGGGGCTGACTTTTTTCCTCTGCTCCCTGCCTTGGATAACCACATCGGGCCGTCGTATCTAGGGCATTAAGAATGCACCTCTCTAGTTTACTATTTGCGCTTTCACAGTCAGCGCCCCCCGGTGGACCCCCTTTCTGTAGTAATTTATTGAAAGAGTCTTGTGAAAAGTGCTTCCATTTGCGTCGTGGGTAGCTCTTATTATCCCCCCTATGTGTGTCCGTAGCTGGAGTGTGTATTTTAAAGGGGTCTAAAAAATGATCCGACCAAGGTACAGGTAGGGGAGTAACCACCCTCACTCCGTCCCAGCTTCCAAATACTGGATCCAGTAAGTGGCCATGCTTATGGGTCTTGATGAATTATAATTGCTTTCTTTTAACTATCCCTGTGTAAACTGTAATTTCATGTTGTTGCTTTTATGGTTATTGTCTTTTAACCAAATAAAGTACTTTTTGAATTTTGAACTTTGAACTTGAATATTATTGTTAAGCTCCACCATGAAAACTATGCCCAAGTACGATGGGGGATGCAGGGGAATGTGATGAGCAAGTTCAAGGTTGGAATGGGAGTCAGGCAGGGGTGTGTCCTGGCCCCTACACTTTTTTCTTTGTTTATCAATGTGGTTACACACTACTTTGATAAGCAACCAACAGACGCACCAAGAATTGTGGGTCTCTATACCCCCCTATTGATGTTCGCCGACGATACTTTGTTGTTATCGCGAACACAAAGGGGGCTGCAGGTCGCACTCAACTGTTTTGAGGCTTTTTGTTGTGCCCAGGATTTCGTTATAAATGTGTCAAAGACAAAATTTATGGTCTTTCACAAGACCAAAATAGTGAGGGGGAGGTTTAGTCTAGAACAGGCCCCCCTGGATCAAATCGATGCAATTATGTACCTAGGTTTAACTATAGGTAAAAACTTTTCCTGGAAACCTCATATCGACATAATGAACCTAAAGCACTCACAGTTGGCAGGCGTCCTGCTTAGAGAGCATAAGCAATCTAAATCTAAACCTATTGCTCCAGTGCTGCAAATTTACAAAAATAAGGTGGGGGCCTCGATTCTGTATGGTGCGGAGTTATGGGGCTTCAGTGACTTAACACCCCTTGCAGTAGCACACAAAAACTTTCTTAGAGCTCTCTAAAGGCTTCCTAAATCCACTCCACTGCTCCCTTTGTATTGAGACACTGGAAGCAGGAATATTCGAGATCAGGCTCGGTTTTGCCCCATAGCCAACTGGCGCCGGCTGTGGACGACTCCCGAGCTGGCTCAGTACGCCCAGGCTTTGAGCGAAGTCAAGTCAATAAATACCTCTGATAAAATCCAGTGGCTTAGGGAACTTAAGTCCACATTATTAGCTATGGGGATGAGGAACCTGTGGGACTCTCCGTCTTCAGTGGTGTTCCCCTCCAAGAATCTATTAAAAGAAGCATATTGGTCTTACATCGATCAGAGGTGATTATCCCAGAGCAATAGTATTTTAACAAATGGATTCTTGGAGTTTAAGTTGTCTTTGTTCTTAGAGCCATATTGGGACATTATTAGGAGCACCCTGGAAAGAAAATTATACCACCAATTCAGGGTGGGGTCCCTACCATTAGGGTCCTTTATGCTCAGCTGGAAACGGGGTTGCGATGGCCTATGTCCGTTTTGCCTAAACGTGAGGGAAACAACTGCACATGTCTTTTTTGTATGCCCATCCTACAGGCAACCATGCCTGAAATGGCTAGTCCCAAAATGTAAAAACTTGGACTTTAGGGTAGCCTCTGCAGCTCTTCGGGTGCTCAGGACTGATACGGAACACGCCATTGTAATAGCTGTGGCAAATTTTCTGGGGTGGGCTTGGGTGATAAGGGCCAGGAAGATGAAACTAACCCAGTAGAATTATTATTTTCTGCTCTCCTGTTTTTTATGTTAATTTGCTTTTTATATTTTATATTGCTGGCTTGTGTTTTTATCTTTGAAAAATGATATGAATTGTATTTTAATCTTGTTGTCTTTTATGATTTTCTTTCCTAAAATCGAAATAAAGACTTGACTGACTGACTGAATTACTTCGTACAGACATTGGAGTTGTGATTACAAAGAAAAACATGATAAACATTTGGAACAAGTAGAGATTAATTTGGAGACTGGGAGGGGACTATGAGATTACTCCTTGGAATATAAAATCTAAAAAGTATTTTTTATTAATAAAAAAAGTGGGAGGCACTTACAAACAACAAGCAGTTTGGCATGCAGAAAAAGCTGGATTGTTTGTTACTGTAATTAGAGAATTTAACGGCCCAGAAAACATTTGTGGAGTGAAGCAGTTCATAGGTGCATGGGTTGTTAGAGTGTTTCAGAGAAAGAATATTGAATAGGAAAAGTACAGAGTGGGTTCATAAGTGACTGGAAAGACCTGCCATCTTGATGGATTAAGAACACGGTGAGCAATCGGGCCCTTGAAAATAATAGATCTGTAGTGGCGTAAGAGGATTTGAACATCCGTAGTAGCATGAGAACTGGTTGATTTCAGAAATACATGACGACTTGTAGGTCCTGGGATTGAAGATTGGACCAATACATCCATGAAGAGAACTGGGAGGGAAGCACACTAAGAGGGGAAGAACTGGAAAGTCGGGAATATTGTAGACAATAGGTTGGTAGGTTAGGATCTGCATATTCCACATGAAGGAAGAATGTGTATGTCCTGTGGGCGAGGGCGGGTTGTAGGCCTTGGTGAGCAGTTAATATGAGGGAGGGAATAGGGTCTTAGGGGCAAACATGTTTTCATGAGTTGTTAAAGGTACTTTTGTTAGGCGATGGAGTAATGGGTGCAGACCTGTTAATTAATGTTTGCCACAGACGTTCTCACATTCCACATTGAGTGTATGGTGAAAACTATGGCCATTATTTAATCACTGCAATATGAGGCTAAATTGTTACTTTTGTGGAGAACCTGTTCCAATAACCTCCAGTCCTGGAAGCATCAAGTTGTTTAAATGCCTCACTTCAGTTATGCTTGAGAAAGATTAGTGCCTTTGACCAAGGCAATCATTCTCATGGTAGCTTGTAGAAGCGTAACTTAAAAAAAGAAGGCGTCTGCTTCCTTTACACTAGAACCTTTGGATGTTCTAGAGCTTCCGGGTGGAACTCGATGTTGAAGACGAACTGCCTTCTGACTGGGGGAAGCCAGCCACGTGAGAGCGTGTCCGCATCACGCTGCCCATCTCCTGAACTGTTTACCAGGTCAGGCTGAACTGTTTACAAGTCCAGTTTGCTCCAAGTGGGCACACCAACTAAAGATATACACCTGACGCTCCTTCCAAATGTCTTTATTTTATGGAACCAGGACAGCAACAGAAGAAAAGAAAAGCCCGAAATGTTCTCGTAAGGTGAACATCACCAGGTTCCTTGGCCAGTTGGCCGCCATATTGGACAATCCCAACATGAAGTCTCTGCAGGTAAGAAGGCCTCGTGGGCCCGCTCTGGGAGCTGGAACGGGTGTGGGATTTTAGCTTTTTTCGGACCCATTGTGCTTAGGAGATTCTTTTACCCAGCCCGATGACAATTCACTTACTAATATCACTATATATTATGAGCGGATTCTCACCTGTTACGACTCGGAGGTTATACTCTGATCTGTGTTGTCGACGCTCTCCACACTGAGTTGAACATTAGAATATGAGATTAAAAAATACATATAAGAGGGAGATGTCCGTATCCACAGCCGTTGTGTGCCATAGCCAATCGGGAAGCCTCACTCGAGTTCTGGCCACTAGCAGAAAATCATTAAATCTGCATTCCGTTGAGTTTCCATCTTTTATTTAGAAACTGAATAATGAAAATTATTTCGTGGTGGATAGTAGAGTAAATCCTGCAGCGCACTCTAGCGGCCATGCACTCTCGCGCACAGTTATGTCGAGAGGTACTTTTCTGGGCCGCTAATAAGGAGCACTAGTTTGATGTAAATTTCAATTAAAGCAGTGGCCTAGCAAAGGTGTCAAATGCCCTAATTCAAACAAGAAAAAATGGACTCTGTTCCCTCCTCTGTCGATATTAAAAAATAGCCATGATTGGGGTGCAGTGCCCCTGCACCAATGTCACTACATGCGGGGCTCCAAGACCATAAAATATCCTCTTTGTCCTCTCTGTCTTTATTCTGGTCTCCTCTTTTCAACCCCCTTTTCCTTCATTCTCCTCTCTGCCCCTCTCCCCGCTTTTTACTACCTTTTCCGTTTTCCTTATTTCCTCTTCCCTTCCAAGGTTTTTCTTGTAGACCCATGTTACCTTCTTCCTTTTTTCTTTCCCCTTTTGTTTCTCTTCCTACTTTTCCCTCATCGTATGCTCTCTTCTGTGCCCTACCTTCCTTCCCATTTATTGTTCCCAGGGCTTTAAATAGGATAAAAAGAGAGAGTGTGGGATTGGTGTTTCATGGGGCGTGGCCTATCAATCAATCAATCAGTCATTTGTTAAGCGCAGGAGCGCGGGGGGGGTAGGTGGGGGCCGCTACTGATCGAACAGCCAGGTCTTTAGTGTCCTCCTGAAGGTCAGCAGGTCTTGGGTCTGTCGTAGGCTCAATGGAAGGGTGTTCCATGTCTTGGCGGCGAGGTGGGAGAAGGATCTCCCGCCGGTGGTTGTTCTTCGGATGCGCAGGACGGAGCAGGTCTTGGGTCTGTCGTAGGCTCAATGGGAGGGTGTTCCATGTCTTGGCGGCGAGGTGGGAGAAGGATCTCCCGCCGGTGGTTGTTCTTTGGATGCGCAGTGAGAGCTCGGCGGAGCGTAGCTGGCGGTTGGGGGGCGTAGAAGGAGAGCCGTCTGTTGAGGTAGGCTGGGCTGGTCTTGTGGAGGGCCTTGTGTGCGTGGATGAGGAGCTTGAAGGATATCCTCTTGTTGACGGGAGCCAGTGCAGGTTTCTCAGTTCGGGGGTGATGTGGCTGTGTCGTGGTACATCGAGGATCAGTTGTGCCGAGGCATTTTGGATGCGTTGTAGTCGATTGAGGAGCTTGGTCGGGGCTCCAGCGTAGAGGGCATTTCCGTAGTCGAGTCTGCTGCTGACGAGGGCCTGGGTGACTGTTTTTCTTGTATCTCTCGGGATCCATCTGTAGATCTTGCGGAGCATGCAGAGGGTGTTGAAGCAGGAGGAGGAGACGGCGTTGACTTGCTTGGTCATTGAGAGGGTTGAGTCGAGGATGATTCCCAGGTTGCGTGCGTGGTCGGTGGGTGTCGGGGCTGACCCCAGTGCTGTTGGCCACCAGAAGTCGTCCCAGGCTGACGGGTTGGAGTCGATGTTGAGGACCTCCGTCTTGTCCGATTTCAGCTTCAGACGGCTGATCTTCATCATGTAATTAAGGGTGTGGCTTTGTACTCTGAATTTCTGTGATTTCCATTTTGGGCCACCCAGCAGGTATTTTGATGCCTCTCTGATATTTGAGACAACTGACATACCACAAACAGACTTGGCCGCATTTTAACTGCAGGCTGAGGTGGGACTAGGTCCCCCAGGCTCTCTTGCTCCCTGGAAGGAGGTGCTTCTGCCGCCCACAATGTTGCCCTAGCGCCTAAAAGCACCTTGTTTTTCCCATGGGGTGGGATGCTACCGGGCAAAGCCCGGGCCCGTCCACAGCCGGACCCCGTCTTTTGGATCTGAGGCCCGCCACCAGAGTTCGCTGACGCTATAGCCTGAACTAAAGATCTGTTCACCCCAGGAAAGAAGTGGCACAATTCTTCGTTATCAATATTGCCTTGATCGTATTTTACTGCTCCCCTGTGCCCTACTACTGTACCTGGTTAGGGCGGTCCAGGAGTCCCTCACGTGGGCAAAAGGAAGACACCAATCTCTCAACCATCAATGGTCACCAGCCAACCAACTATTGACTCATTTATGGCTAGAGTAGTACGTGTTATTTCAAAAGAGATTGATCTGGATGAAAGATGCCTATCCCTGAGACTCGGCGGAACAGTCATCGCCCAAACAACTAGTGACACTGGGCAGGTGGTTTCAGAGGGGTCCACCACCACCATGACCCTGGAGACATAATGACGTTTATTCATTATATATTTGGCTTTTTGGTTCTCCCTGTGCCTGTAAAACATACTGGGACTCAGATTCATTGGCTGGTGCACCACAACAACTCTTCCTTCCTATTTGTTAACTTCTACAATGCCGTAGGCAACCAAGGAAACATCTTGAGGACTGTTTTTAGGTCTCGTAGCGTTACAGCGCGTAAGCGCTGTCTCGCCGAGATCTTTTGTCACTGACTCTGCTTCCCAGGAGACAGCACCTGGCCGCGCGCATTGCCTCTTCAAGGAGGCGATTTCAGCGGGCCACGCGCTCGCGAACGCGCTCAGCTGCTGTCTCCTGGGAAGCACCAACACCACACACGCATGCGCAGAAACAGAGACACAAACACACACACGAGCGCCCATGCACGCACCCACACATACAGAGAACCCACCCCCGCCGTCGCATACACACACACACACACGCGCGCGCACACACACACAAGTGCACCGAGCGCCCGCCCACTTACCGCCACTCCGGAATTCCGCCGCCACAGCGGGGCTCTCTCTAGGGCATGGGAGCCCCGCGTCACTAGCACTGCTTCTCTCCGTGGGCGCAGCTTCTCTCCGTGGGCGCATGCGCGGGCTTCAGAAGCCGGAAGTCCCGCCCCACGGAAAGTTTCGATTTTGCCTGTTTGTTCAGGGAGCCAGTTACACGTTGTGCGAAGTTTACCGCAGCAGGTAATTACCAGGTGCAATACAAGCTGCTCTTTCAAACACCCCCCACCCCCATTAATAGAAACCTGCGGAACTTTGGAGCTGCATGCCTGGGGCTGCTGCTGGGACAGGCAGCCATGCGCCGGGATATGGCTTCGCCCGAAGGCACTCAGCAGTATCCAGTAAAAGTGGGTTACGTTCCCACAGAAGAGGAAAGGCGAGTCTTCAAAGAATGTAATGATGAGAGCTTCTGGTACAGATCGCTTCCTTTTTCAGCAGTAAGCATGGCGCTCTCCCAGGGTCTCATTTCCAGAGGAATATTGACAACCTCTTCAAGATTTCGTTCTCTTCCAAAAGTTGCATTTGCTGGCTTCATTGGATATGTAATCGGAAAGATTTCGTACATGCAGACCTGCCAGGAGAAATTTAAGAATTTGGAGAATTCTGCACTTGGCGATGCAATTCGAGGTTTACCTTCTAGGTTTTCGGGCCGAAAGTCGGAGTTTACAGACACAGAAGGCGGGCAGCAGTTCCCAGCAGTTCCCAGCAGCCGCGCCCGCAGCCGAGGCGCCCGCTTCCTCCATGTATGCCAGCGAGTACAGAGGCGCGGAGGAGCAGTCCAATTACGAACCGGTGCCCTTCAGTGCCACCCTCAGTGCGTCCTCCCCCACCGGAATCTTGGATGCACCTGCACAAGAACCCACCCCGTTCCTGGAAGAGGCGCCCAAGAGGCGCCCAAGAGAAAGCCGGTCACGTATGACGAGTTGAGGAGCAAGAACAGGGACACCTTCGAAGTGGCTGCCACACACAGGGGCGAAGCCCCTGGCAGACCTGCCCAGGAGAGACCTCCCAGGATCCAAGGGAAAGTAAACAAATATGGTGATGCATTGGAAGAAATAGGAGTTTACCTTTAGTATGAGAAGGCCATTTCATCTGGGGTCTTCGCCGCCCTCTACGTTTATGTGGCCTCCGCTAATCACTCTGTAAAGCTGCATTGAAGAGGAAAATCATTTTGCTTTGTTAGAGTAAATCATATCTGCATCTGTCAAGAAAACTGATGGAAAGCTGTTTGGGAAATACTGAGCTTACCAAAAACGTTGCTGATGGCCATGTATTAAATAAACAAAACCAGTAAACTTCTAGACAACACCTTTGGACAGAACTGTTATTAAAAACATTGTCTTTCAAAAAAAAAAAGAAACCTGCGGAACTTTAATAGGGAAAAGGTGCCGGTGAATACCAGTTCACACGCGGGTTTCATTGCGGAAAGCAGCAGGCCCACATGTTATGCCTTATTTGCATGGCTTGCATTTTAATAGACATTGTTTATTATCCCATATTAATTCTGATCTTCGAGGTACCACGATAGGTTTTGTTTTCTCTCAGACCTGCTCTCCATGTTTAAAATGCCGATCCGTGCCTTGTGCACCATCTGCTCGGATTACTTCGATAACGTGACACGGGAGGTTGCGGCGATTCACTGCGGACACACCTTCCAACTTTGCTGGTAAGTGAAGGCGGGTATTTTCTAGCATAGGCCCTTCTGGGCCCCAGTGCTTGTTATATACGGTGGAGAACCATAACCATATTGGTAGAATGATACTTCCAGCTCGTAATATTTTTCATATTGTTTCAAAACAAATATTAAAAGTATAGAGGCCAACTGCCAGGCTTGGAGCAATGACACACTCTAAAAGGCGTTAGTGTGTAAGTGTGACTTCTGAGACATAATTGCCTATTTTAACATATTCAAGTTTGTTTGGGGTATGATAGATGACGTCATCATCAAGGGCCATCCTTTCTTACAATAGTATAGGGAAAAATGTCATTTGAATCACGCGTGAAAGATTGAAATGCTGTGTTTGTTTGGCAGTTTTATATAGCACGAACTCAACCCCAGGGCATTGGAAGGCTTTACAGGAGCACTAGTTACATTAAACAAGGACACATTAAACTTTTTTGTAGACTCAGGGAGATAGCTCAGAATCACAGGATGTTGAGCCGACGCCAAAACTGGAACCCAGTTTCCCAGCTCTGGCCGTTACGTCACATCAGGGATCTCTAAAAGGTGACCTGCAAGTTGCGCACAGCGCTGCAATGTTTCGCGCCGTGCCCATCAGCTGTCTCAAGAGTAAACAGCACAGTCATCGGCTAGCATTATCACCATGTGAAAATCCAGCTAATAGCGATATGCTGACGAGCGGGCAGGCTGAGGTAAAACTGAATTCTGTAACTTCACGTTGATTAAATTGCAAAGTGCGGTGTGACTCTCGCGGGCACCTGTTGTCGCGTGTCTCCAGAAATAGAACTGGCATTTGGGAACGCTGGCAGGGCCTTGGCATGGAGACATGCTCCAAGGCGTGGCAGTCAGTGAGTGACCGTGAGTGACTGCGGACACACACTTTCGGTGGCATGGAAGATGAAGGGGCGCCGTGGCCCCTTAGGAGGTCCGAGGAAGGCTCGCCCCCAACGGCGAAAGATATGGAGCAGCTGCTGGCCATGGGGAGGCGGGCGTGCAACCACGTCGACGAAGTTTGGCCACGTCTATTCCTTGGTGACTTGTAAGTAAAGATTACCTTTGAACCTATTTCACATACATTTTATGTGTCAGAGGCGGACTTGGTTAGCGAACTCCGTAGTTTACTAGACCCGTGAACGAGTTGCACCTTCTGTCCAATTCTCTTTTCTGGGACTTGCGGTCCTGCTCGTGTCATTTTAAATTAAGGAATTCAAGTCATACATTGATTAGCTGCCCACTTATGGAGCTGGGAAACTTCAGATCTCTGACACTACTGAAGTCGTTGGAGATATCATAACTGGCAGATGGGGGGCCCTTGAAAGGCTCATCGGATTGGTGCAGCTACTCATATGTCAGGAATTGCCCAGCACATTAGTGTCTCTTTGAAGCAAAAGCACAGGTGCACCACACAACAACAATAGATCAATAGTAACAATTATAAAGTCCATATCCAATAGACAAGGAGAGAAGGATTCCTCAGTTTTTTCTCTTTATTCCAGTTCCACTGTGTTTTTTTTTTACCTAACATGGAAATGGAATAAAGAGAAAAAAACTGAGGAATCATTCTCTCGTTGTTTATTGGATATGGACTTTATAATTGTTCCTGTTGATCTATTGGTGTGTGGTGCACCTGTGCTGTTGGTTCAAATTGTTGAGTTCCTGAGGGAACAAGCACTGTGACGATAGGTGCGATTCGGTGTGCACACGGACCCTTGCAAGTACATAAGGGATAATACTTTTGGAGCAATAGTGGGTTTGGTGCTGGCAGTGAGAAGGTTCGACGGTTAGTTTGAAATTTTTCCACATTAGTGTGTCTGTCAGGCCCTGGCAGCCTTCCTCATTAGAATGGGGCAAGGGGCGTGGCCGATGTAATTAAAGGCGTGGCTTAAAAACACTTGAGCTAAAAGTCTGTGCTCAGCATAGTGAGGCGCTGACTGGTATTTTGTGATTAGCGTCCGATTACAAAGCGTGCCATTGTCCACACATTTATTTTTTGTGTTTTAAGGACTGTGAATTGTTAGATCTGTTTCTTCTCGGTGCATGTATGACGACTACAGTGCTAGTAAAATGTTTGCATTGAACACAATCTGAAGTGCGATTTGCTTTGCATTACATTGAAAGGAATGATTCCGTGAAAGGTGGGGTTGAAACATTTCTTTGAAAGCTTGTATTCGGTCATACCCACGAAAATACTTCAGTTTTATCAATCAACATTGTTTCTTCGAAATAACGTGAAAAACCTAACCCTCCTCTTAACCCCATGCTTTGAGCATGGCCCTTATATTTAATCTTGCATAATTGCAAATTAAAAAAAAAAATGCAAAGCATTGTCATTTACAATGCCATTAACTCAAACTTTAATGCTGCGAGACCTATTGCATTGTAAATGCTTGTTTTTGGACCGGCCATCAAGACCGGTTTTAGAGGACCGTTTTTTTGTTGAGCATTGCTGGTGCAACAGGTTTCTTTCCCTACCTAACAGCTTTAACATCATCATTGGTGGCAACTTTAATACCAAATTGGGGACCAATAACACTGTGATCCGCCAGTTCAAGTATTTGAGCTTGATTGCGACTCACGGGCTGTAGATGGAAGGGGTGGTAGGCTTTTAATTATGTTTTAGATTTTGGGTTGGTGAATGTGATGGAACTATTGGGCTCTCGGTGGACACACATGTCCCGACCTTTATAGGCAGAGGCGGGGCACCAGCACTGAGTACATATCTATCCACTCCCTCAATGTGAAACTTCATATACTCCATCAACGTGGACCCCAGCGCCCATAGTGACCACAATCCCATTGAGTTTTTTCTCAGCCTTCCCTTGCCTCTGAACACCACCAAAGGCCATGGAGCCACGCACATCGAGGTACGTGACCAGAGGATGAGATTTAGGTGGCGTGGTATGATTATTCAATTTTTTGTAATCTGATGATAAAATCCAACCTCTCACTTTTTATGCATTCTCACCTGGTTCTAGACTGCCCTTGTAGCTCCATCACACACACGTTTGGATCTTTAAACTGCAGAGTTAAAACAAAGTTTAACCTGCTGTGCACCTAATAGGGCAAATGCATGCCTTTCCTGGTTTAATTACGAGTGCAGGAAAGCTAACAGGGGGCTGCGTGCAGACATTAAAGCTCTTCCCAGAGACAGGACTCACTTGGCGGCTTGCTGCATTGATTGCAAGAAGGCCATCCTAGTCTCTGCCCTTGATACCAAGGACACCAGGAGTTTCTGGAAAATTGTAAACCACCCCACAACTCTCAGACAACCTAACAGATGGGCTGGGAACTAACAGTGCTGAATACTGGGTCGAGCATTTAAATGCCATCCATTCCCTGACCACTGATACCGGATACCTCTCAAACTGAGTCACGTATTATTTTCTCCCTGAACATTGAATTTGATCAGCTGAAGGTACATGAGGCCATTTGTGCAAGCCCCTCAAGAAAGGCCTCTTGCCCGGATGGGTTCCCGCTAGACCTCTATAAAGAAAACCTATATCTCTGGGTTCCAGTCATTACTTATGTGGTCAATGCTGCTGTTAAAAGCGGCCTCCCTTACTCGTGGCACTCAGCTGTCATCGTCCCAGTCTATAAAAAGGATGCCGGCAGGTTCCCTGCTGTTATCACCCATATCCCTCCTAGAGTCAATGGTAAAAATTCCTGGGCGGATTGTCCTCAATTGGATTGAAAACCGTGCAGTTAACCAAGGGCTCGATTACGATGTCGGTCGGAGTTGCCTCCGACCAACACCATCGCGGTCTCAGAACCAACCGACCTCCGGTCAGTGGTCCCGACACCGCAATTACAATGGAACCTCACATGGTGCAGTCGCATACTCCCCTTTCTCAATGGGAGCTTTTGCTACGGCTGTAAATCCGCCTTAGCACAAGCTTCCATAGAGATACGGGATCTTGTGCAAATCCCTGCACTGTGTGGCAGGCAGATCACATTGCCTGCCACACGGTGTAGGGATTTTCAGGGGGGGCACCATGGGTGCCCTCTCGTCCCCCAACTGGAGGCCGCAGGAGAAGGGGTCCCTGCTAGGGGCCCCCAAAGTTGCTTTCCAACAGGCTTTCCATGTCGGAAAGCCCTGCATGGAAAGCCTGTCGGAAACTGACATCGTAATCCCGATGGCGGAAACACCATCGTATGGAATTACGTTGCGGCCTCTGACTTGCCGACGGGTTCCTGGAGCCTGTCGGAATCCACCCGAAATGACTGGCCGGTTTTCCTCTGTACAGTATGGTTTTAGAGAGGGTGTGGGCACCGTTGAGCAATGTCTCAACCTTAATCTCATCATTAATAAGTACACACTAGTCAAGGGGGGGGTGCTGTTTCTGTCATTAATAGACCTTAGCAGTGTCTTCAATAGGGTCAACCTCAGCAAACTATGGCAGATTCTTTTGGAGCTGGGCTTTGAGGAGGATTTGGTTAACTTCCTGCGGGCCCTACATTACAAGGACAATGCCTCTGTATGGTATGGGTCAGGGGGTGAATGTACGAGTACTTTTGAGTTAAGAGCAAGGTGTTTGACAAGGGTGTGTCCTTTCCCCTGTTCTTTTCCTTCTATATATTAATGGTCTGAACAATACCATACAATCTGATAGGAAGGAACTTCCTAATATTAACTTTACTCTACTCCCAGCTCCTCTCTATGCAGGCGATGCAGTCTTGATTTTTAAATTTTTTATAAAAACGTTTACTGAATTTTCTGTTATATTCATGGTATACAGTTTACACAGTTGCCATCATATTCTGCTTAGTATGCATTGTTCTTACATTACAAGATTTGAGCATCTAGTAAATATCACTTGAAACGGAGCAGTTAATTGCGTCAAAGGGGGTTCGCAGGTGAAAACATCTGTGAGTGCTACCAGTTGCCTTCCATTTGTTCGGGTGATCCGTGCATTACATACAATATATCTTGTTAATGAGAACATTTGCTTATATTTTAATAAACATTGAAACTCAGTAAACAGAACGATAAATCTAACCATAAGATCAATAGGTCCTATCTAGGCGTTGCCCCATCACTCTTGTTTCCCTCCTATATTTGGTGACCACAGTTTGCGTTCTTACTCATTTGTTTGCAAGCGTTTGAGAGAATGAACAACCACACCCATAGGGAATGGGCAGTCCAATGCAATCATAATTGCCATACATATGACAGTCAACAAATTGTATGCAATTACTCTATTACAGTGGAAGGAGCATGCCAACATTAACATACGCTTATGGGAGGGATGGCGCAATATCACATCTATGTTGAGCGTGTGTAGGTGGAAAGAGCATTTCCACTGCCATCACTGATGAAGCAGGCAGTCTCACTACGTGATGCGGACTGCACTGTCTTGATGTCGCGCACCCCTAATGGGTTGTGGGCACTAATCAAGAACTTTGCCATTTTTCTAGAAAATTTAGACCTGGAACTGAATATTTCTAAATCTAAATACATGGTCTGTACCAAGAGATCTTTCAAACATGGCTCCATCTGGATCTAAGGCAAGGTCACCAATTTCCCCTACTACAGCATTTTGGTTGACTCCAAAAAGTCCTGGGCACCATGTATACCTAACCGCTGTGTTCGCTTCAACCATTCGGTCCGGGCCCTACTTGATTTTGCTCAACGAATTGGCAATAAGCCAATTAAGCTGGCCGTTGAAGTTTACTCAAGAAAATCCTTGCTAGTATTAGCATATGACGCTGGGATATAAGGCTATAAAGGGGTCTTTAAGGTCCTGATGGAGGAGAATAGATTTGTTCTGTGCTTTTTAGTCTCCCTGGCTCCACCCTGCATTATTTCCTCCATGAAGAGCTAGTGCGGTTGTATGACGGTACGCCGCATACCGTCACAACGCGTGCTTTTACAACGCGTCCCTTACAACGCAAGTCGTTACCACAACTTGCGTTGGGGGCGCAGATTGAGAATAGTATAATTTACTATTCTAACACCAGTCCCCGTGGACACTAGGGAAGGTGTTGGAATAGTAAATATACTATTCGTAATCCTCTAGCGCCCTCCAGCGCAAGTCGTGGTTACGACTTGTGTTGTAACGGACGCGTCGTAAAAGCACTGCGGAGTAAAATCCGCGTCGTAAAGGATGTTCCCCGCTAGTGCTGACCTATATATCAAATCTCATCAAAGTTGCACCCCTAACTGGATTTCACTCTGGTCCAATAGTCATACTGGCTTAAATCAGGAAATCATCTAAGATTGTTCGAGGTGAGAAAAGGGTACCTATATTCCTTGGATAAATGATGTGAAATCTGTTGGCAGCGCCATCGACTAGAATTAACTATTTCCCCCTACCCACACCCTGACCAAAGGGGACATTCTCAAAGCCAAGACAATTTTTTCTAAACATATGGCCTCAACTAGAGAGCAAGAGGAAAAAAAAATCTTTCCTGTGGGATTACGTCTTTGTCCAAATAACACCTTTCATTGAGCCATGTCTCTCTTGGGTCCCTAGCCTGTGGGAAAGGTCCCTTCTAGTTAAACTCTGACTAGGTTCAATCAGGCCAATACTTTATTTCCCTTTAGACCAGTTTAACAAAGCCTCTATCCTCGTGTGTCCATGTGATGAAAACTCAGTTTAAACCCTGGAGCACTTTTTCCTTTTCTGTAAATATCCTGAGCAATTAATTAAAAAGTTTTAAAAAACAATTCCTAAAATGTATGGTTTTACCCAGTACAGGCTAGCTATGTATTTTCTTCACCAACTCACGAATCCTAAAATCTGTTTTTATGTGGGCTCCTTTCTCAAGTCAGCCATCAGCAAACACAAAATACTGTCTGTCAGCCATTTTTATCCTGGGGCTCAAAAGAATATATATATATATATATATATATATATATATATATATATATATATATATATATATATATATATATATTTTCACCAATCAAATCTGTATGAAATGATAGCCCGGACACCTTTTCTGTGCAAATATGATAGATTTAATGGCAACAACAACGCGTTTCGGCGGTTAAGCCTTGATCACGCTTACCGTCTCGCCACAAGAACATCAGTTTAAATCCACAAACAAGTGCAAAAAACATAGAAAAAGGACTGTTTTGCAGGTACCCTCCACATGATGGTAAATGTGTCGGCCATCTTAGTATGTCTTAAAAAGCTTAAATAATAGCAATGTGACAAATACAGGTAGAGTTGTGAAGAGCATATATAAGTCCAATATTCAATGCAAACCCAACATAGTGCCCTAGTGGGCGATCACGAATTGTAATGGTGATTAAACAAAAACATGCTGCCCAAGTGGGCAAATCAAGACCTCGAATCATATACATCGCCCTAGTGGGCATATAAGGGAAGTCAATGCCTTAAAGTTCTTGGTGGTGATTGATAAGATAGATCTGGGAATGAGAGGGGGTAACCGTGAACTTTCCCTGAGGAAACTTGAATCGACCTACATTATCGATTTCGAATGTACTATACCCGGTGGCCTAAATGTTAATGAAGAACTTGCAATACATCTGCAGTAATATTATAAGTGGCAGCGTAACTTGTCAGTACTGACTTTCAGTAATTTTAAATTCTCTTTTTCTTTCAGACTGTTAGAACATGTTTTGCAGAGTAGGTTTTCTGTGAAGAACTTGCCTTTGAAGGGACACAGCACCCATCATCAATAACGCCCACTGGGGCAAGAACTTTAAGGCATTGACTTCCCTTATATGCCCACTAGGGCGATGTATATGATTCGAGGTCTTGATTTGCCCACTTGGGCAGCATGTTTTTGTTTAATCACCATTACAATTCGTGATCGCCCACTAGGGCGCTATGTTGGGTTTGCATTGAATATTGGACTTATATATGCTCTTCACAACTCTACCTGTATTTGTCACATTGCTATTATTTAAGCTTTTTAAGACATACTAAGATGGCCGACACATTTACCATCATGTGGAGGGTACCTGCAAAACAGTCCTTTTTCTATGTTTTTTGCACTTGTTTGTGGATTTAAACTGATGTTCTTGTGGCGAGACGGTAAGCGTGATCAAGGCTTAACCGCCGAAACGCGTTGTTGTTGCCATTAAATCTATCATATTTGCACAGAAAAGGTGTCCGGGCTATCATTTCATACAGATTTGATTGGTGAAAAGAATTAATTGGGACCGCTGGTGCCCGGCTCGGACCGCCCGCCGACAGTGCTTCTCCACTACCAGCACTCGTGAAAAGGATATATATATATATATATATATATATATATATATATATATATATATATATATATATATATTGCTCTTTGCACATCTGATGGCCATTTTTAATGATGAGTTCTATTGATGCATCTTTACTAATTTATTTATTTTTCTGTTTGCACATCGGACGCTGGTTTTGTTGGAGAGGAAATTAAAAATGAAGAAATTACGTTACAGCAGACATCAGTAGAAAACAATATAAAATTACATGTGGTGAAAGAGCAGTGCAGGTCTAAAGTCTGTGCTGATGCCAGAGAGGTGAAGAGTTCACTAGAAAGTAAAGTGCATGACCTGCAAGGCCCTAGTTAAAGGAAAACCCATGCTTGTAAGCTTGAAGGAATTTATAGTCTCAGTACAATCACGTATACTGTTGACCCAGTAAATAAAAACATTTCTGATGGATACATCTCCCAGTGGATTCCCCACCATGTGAATATCCCCCTGCGTCAGCAACGTTCGGAAAATTCTTTTGTAGCACGCCGGCGTGGACGACGTCATAGGAGCACGACATCGCGCGCGACTCCGACTGACGTCACTGACTCCTTATTAGGCCTACGTCGGCGTGATGACATCAGTTCCCATTTTTCCACGTCGTCGACGCTAACGGTTTCGAGGGATCTTCTGTTGAGTTGATAGTAACTTTGTTACTATTGAGAGTTTTTCTTTATCACTTCGTGTTGCTGTCTTCTTTCGTGATGTCGTCGAAGAAGACTGGGTTTAAGCCGTGTGATTCATGCGGAAAGATGATGTCCATTACGGATCCGCATGGTGACTGTCTATGGTGTCTGGGTTCGGATCACGGCGTCCAAGGTTGTCGATCCTGTTTGAAGATGAACCCAAAGGCTCTTCGGGAACTTCTAACAAAACTTCTTGTTGCCAAATTGAAGGGTAAGGATGCCAGGAAGGGCTCGAGATCGGGACGCCCGAAGTCAATGTCGAGGTCCCAGTCGGGGTCAGCTTCGAAGCCGACTTCGGGACATGCTTCTAGATCGTCAAAGAAGAAGCATAAGAGAAGGAAGCATAGTTCAAGGCACCATTCCGGTAAGGAGTCGGATTCTAAAACGAAGTCGTCTTCTAGAAGACATCGTAAGGACATGGTATCTCCCTCTCCAGTTCAGATTCCTGAAGGTGGGGCCTCGCCTCTAGAGTCTCGGGAGCATTCACCGGCTCCGGTGTCGAATCCGTCTCAATCTTCGGGACATGAAGAGGAAGAAGAAGAGGAAGAGGCTCCGTTGCCAGAGGGTTCGTCGACCCCGGTGCACCAGCCTGAAGTAGAGGTCGAGAAGACTCCGGTTTCTCGAGAGCAGCCTGTGAGCTCTTATCCTGCTTTTCCGGCTCCAGGTCAGGACCCTACTCAGTTTCTGAATGCAATGTATGGAGTGTATTCCAGAGCTATGTACCCCACTGGAGCACTGGTTAGTCCCGCGGGTCCATTGACATTCAATCTGGGTATTCCCCAGGCATATGCTCCTGCGCCTTTCATGCCATTCATGCCGGCTCCGACGCCGCCTTGGCATTTCTCGGCGCCGCCGAAGCCTTGGACGCCAAGATCTTCGACGCCGATGCCCTCGACGCCGATGCCGAATCCGAACCGACCTCGTGAAAAACAGTCAGGCCCTCCGGCTTTGAGTTCGGTGCCGGCTCCGGCTCCGTCGGAGTGGGTTCAGGATCCGTCGACGTCATTCCGGAAGGAGAGGTCGAGGCTGAAGCCCACAGGCTTCTGGAAGAGCAGAGGTACAGTGATGCAGAAATGGAAGAGGGTGAGCTGCAGGATTCGGAGGATCTTTTCGACGATCTAAGGGAGGCTAGTGGTCTTGAGCTGTCTCCTGATTGGGATTTGGCCTCTGTTTCTGATGCCCCTTCTAAGGATGTGACTCCATATGATATTGTTATAAGGAAGGCTGCGGATTTGTTGAACATAACACTTCCTACTGCAGAGTTCAAATTGAACATTCTGACAGAAGTCCTTCATTCGCCATCCTCTGTTGTGGAGCCTATGCTCCCTTTCAATGATGCCTTGGCGGAGTCAATATTAGAGGTGTGGAAAAGACCACTTACATCCCCTGCTGTTTCAAGGGTTGTTGCGAGAAGGTACAGAGTGGCTCCTGTTGACCCAGACTTTTGGTCTTCGCACACTTTACCAGAGAGCTCGGTTGTGCAGGCTGCCTGCTCGAAAAGATCTGCGGGCGCTTTTCCACAGGTTCCTGGGGATAAGGAGTCGAAAAAGCAGGACCAGGCCGCCAAAAAAGTATTTTCCTCTGCAAGCATGGCACTCAAATCGACAAATGCTACTTGTCTCATGGGACGCTATATCCATGCTTTGATGGATTCCGTCAAACAGCTGGCTCCAAAGATTCCTGAGGGGGATAGCAAAGAGTTTCAAGAAGTGATTGCTGACACCCAAGCTGCTGCTCGGCAGGTCATTCAGAGTGGGTTGGACACTGCTGACTCAGTGGCAAGAGTGATGGCATCTTCAGTGGCCACCAGAAGAGCAGCATGGTTGAAGTCCTCCGAATTTTCTGCCGATGTCCAGGCTGCCTTGATGGATTTGCCCTTTGATGGGTCAGGTTTATTTGGGAAAAAGGCTGATGCTGCGTTGGAAAAGTTCAAGGACAGCAGAGCGACAGTAAGATCTTTGGGCCTACAGCCCTGGGGTACTGTGGGTAAAAGGTTCATAGGATTTGGCAGGTCTTCCTTTCGGACCTACAAACAGTCGCAACAGCAGCAGCAGCAAAATACGCTGTACAAGTCGTAGAGGGGCAGGCAAAGAGCTCGCCCTAGAGGTCGTCAAGCTTCCTCCTCCTCTTCCTCTTCCCAACCCCCTCCCACCACAGTAAAGCAGCCCTAGATCCGCCATTCCGGATCATGTGGGTCCAGTGGGGGGCCGGCTTACCTATTTTCTGCGGGATTGGGAATTGGTCACTTCGGACCTTTGGGTTCTCAATCTCGTGGATAATGGGTATGCACTTCCCTTTCGGGAATTCCCTCAGAATTACCCTCCTTGCCAAGGCTTTTGCGCGGAGGACCACCTGCTGCTTCTGCAGGAGGAAGTCCTTGCGTTGTTAAGAAAAGGCGCAATATAGGTGGTTCCGGAGCAGGAAAGGGGTCAGGGATGCTACTCCCGGTATTTCCTGATAACCAAGAAGGATGGCAGACGTCGTCCAATCCTGGATCTCAGGATCTTGAACTTGTATCTGAAACAGGAAAAGTTCAAGATGCTCACCCTTGCACAGGTTCTTCAGGCGCTGCTGGAAGAAGACTGGATGGTGTCGATCGACTTGCAGGATGCATATTTTCACATCCCGATCCTGAAGTCGCACAGGAAGTATCTCCGTTTTACGGTGGGATCGCAGCATTACCAGTTTGCGGTCCTTCCGTTTGGTCTTACTACTGCGCCTCGAGTCTTCTCCAAGGTGTTGGCTGTGGTGGCTGCACTTCTCAGTAGGTCAGGGATTCCGGCGTTCCCTTATCTGGACGATTGGCTGATCAAAGCGGAATCTCCAGAGACAGTGCTCCATCATCTGCAGGTCACAACTCAGTTGTTGTACATATTGGGTTTTTCGATAAATGTACCCAAGTCTCACCTGGTGCTCTCCCAGCGCATCCTGTTTATTGGTGCGGTACTGGACACAACTGTATGTCGGGCATTCCCTCCTGCTCAAAGGATTCGTGACATACAGGAAATGATACCTTTATTTTACAATGGAGCGGTCGTTCCAGTCCGGAAGGTCCTGCGTCTGCTCGGTCTGATGGCCTCCTGCATTCTGTTGGTCAACCATGCACGCTGGCACATGAGGGCACTCCAGTGGTGCCTCCGCAGGCAGGGGTATCAGCACAACGGAGATCTCAGGGAGTCTGTGAGGATCTCCAGAGAAGCTGCAGCGGATCTGATTTGGTGAGGCGTGGAAGGCAATCTGTCTCAAGGAAAGACCTTTCAGCTGCTTCCATCGGTGGCCACAGTAATAACGGATGCATACACTCTAGGGTGGGGTGCTCATCTGGGGGATCTGGAGATCAGGAGTCTTTGGTCTCCAGAGGAAAGGTTGCTTCACATCAACCTTCTGGAATTGCGGGCGATACGTCTGGTGCTCAAGGCCTTCCTCCCTTCCCTTCGCGGTCGGTCAGTTCAGGTCCTGACGGACAACACCACTGCGATGTGGTATGTCAACAAGCAGGGAGGAGTAGGGTTGCAGTGTCTCTGTAGAGATGCTCTGCGTCTCTGGTCCTGGGTTCAGGATCATCAGATTTGTCTGATGGCAAATCATCTGGCCGGAGTTCTGAACGTGCGTGCAGACAGTCTCAGTCGGCAGTTCTGGGCCAACCACGAGTGGAGGCTTCATCCAGAGGTAGTTCGTCACGTCTTTCGGACGTGGGGAACACCTCAGGGACCTGTTCGCCACTCGCGAGAATGCTCACTGCCTGTCATTCGGCAGTCTCCAATTTCCGATGCAGGGAGCCTTGGGGGACGCATTTCAGTTGAGTTGGGACTCACACCTCCTTAATGCGTTTCCTCCCATATCCTTGATTCCTCAGGTTCTGAGGAAGATTCGCCAAGACCGGGCCCAAGTCATATTGGTCGTCCCGGATTGGCCAAGAAGGGTGTGGTACACAGATCTTCTCCACCTCTCCTCGTTTCCGCCGCTCCGTCTCCCTCTCAGGGCAGACCTCCTCTCTCAGATGGAGGGGCAGGTTCTACAACCCCACCTCCAGACCTTACACCTTCATGCCTGGAGATTGAACGGGGCAACCTGAATTCCTTTTCTCTCCCACATGACGTGGTGGATATCATTCTATCGGCCAGGCGTGATTCCACCAAATCTATCTATTCTTACAGGTGGTCTAAATTTGTTACTTGGTGTGGGGAGAAGTCCGTTGATCCTTTAAGGGCTCGGTTGTCTGATATTCTTCAGTTTGCTCTTACTTTGGCTCAGCAAGGGTTTGCTGTGGCTACGGTCAAGGGTTATATTTCAGTCTTGTCGGCTTTTATCTGTCTGCCAGATCAGCCGTCCTTATTTAAATCTCATGTGGTTCAAAGATTTCTGAAGGGTCTTACAAATAAATTTCCTCCTTCTCCCTTTATTGTGCCTCAATGGGACCTGAATCTTGTGCTTACTTTTCTGATGGGTTCTCCATTCGAACCTTTGCACAAGTGTCCCATGAGACTTTTATCTTTTAAAACGGTCTTCTTGGTTGCACTTCCCTCGGCAAGGAGGGTAAGTGAGCTTCAAGCTCTTAGTTCAAAGACCCCATTCTTGACCATTCATGCTGAAAGAATGGTACTTAGGACCAGGGCTGCTTTTCTGCCTAAGGTGGTAACTCCCTTCCATACAGGACAGTCCATTACCCTACCTACCTTCCATCCTCCCCCTCACCCTTCCAAGGAAAAGGAGCGGCTTCACCGTTTGGACCCTAAAAGGGTGGTGAGTTTTTATCTTGATAGGACAAGAGACTATCAAGTGGATGACCAGCTCTTTGTTGGTTTTGCTGGCTGCAGAAAAGGAAGAGCTGTGCACAAACGCACACTTTCAAGATGGATTATACTATGCATCAAGATCTGCTATTCCCTGGCAGGTAAGGACCCTCCTGAGGGTATAAGAGCTCACTCCACTAAAGCAAAGTCTTCTACATCTGCTTTGTCTAGGGGTGTACCTGTTGAGGACATTTGTAGAGCTGCCACTTGGGCTTCCCTCCACACTTCCGCAAAGCATTACTGCTTGGATTCTGAAGTGAGGAGGGAAGGCCACTTTGCGCGTTCTGTCCTCAAGGATTTTCAGGTATAGGAGAGTGGACACCCTCCTCCGGGAGTGGGGACTGCTGTGGGACTCTATTCACAAGGTGAGGAATCCACTGGCAGACGTATCCATCAGAAGAACAAGTTACTTACCTTCGGTAACGCTTTTTCTGGTGGATACAGTATCTGCTTGTGGATTCCTCACATGCCCACCCGCCTCGCCGTTGTCACTCTTCTATACCTGTGTTTATGACATTATTTTAATGTTTTAATATGCATATATATGTATATATATATATTTATATTTGTATATATATTGTGTTTTTCATACATTGGCTACACACTATGTGTGTAATTTTGTATATTATGTACTGTGTACACTGTATTTGTATATGTCTACTGTCATTGGTCCGTCCGGGTGCCTCGAAGGCATGGAAAAAAGGGCGGAACTGAAGTCATCATGCCGATGTAGGTCTAATAAGGAGTCAGTGACGTCAGTCGGAGTCGCATGCGATGTCGTGCTCCTATGACGTCGTCCACGCCGGCGTGCTTCTAAAGAATTTTCCGAATGTTGCTGACGCAGGGGGATATTCACAAGGTGAGGAATCCACAGGCAGATACTGTATCCACCAGAAAAAGCGTTACCGAAGGTAAGTAACTTGTTCGATTGAAGAATAGGAGCAGGAGATTAAATTAGCCAAAGTACACAAAATCTGATAAGAAGTCTTGGGAGCAGAATGATAAAACAAACACATTCAAAAGAAGTAAATAGATAAGTTAAACATTGTAAGAATTACATTGAAGAATGTGTAGGACATAGGTTTAGAGGTTAGAAACACAAGTGACAATGTCTTCTGTAACCAATATGTAACTGCTAAGTAACTTATTATTTGACCTTTTTCTAACACGCATTGTTCATATTGCTATATAAGTGGCTGCTTGTTGAAGCAGCAAATTGAGAACAGCTGTTCACCCGGTTGGAGTTGGAGATAGCTGCTTTCCCTGCCGTTACAGTAAAGAGCTGTGTTTGCCTTGCCAAGTGGAGTCATGTCTTTTTTTTTTTAAGTTACCCCACAACAGTTTGCACACTTTTTTTTTTATTACACTTTTTTTTTTATACCTGTATGACTGTGTTAATGACTTTTATATCTTTTAAGATGAACTGTGATGCTATTGTTCTTTATCTCCTTTGTTTTATAATGAAACTTTTTAACCATGCTTGTTTTTTACCTTTTATGATAATATGTTCTCAATGATCAAATAAAGAAATTGAATTGAACTAACATACACCTATAACCAGCCAGGACTATTGACTTTACCAATCATTGTAAGCTGTTTAAGGTAACAGTGTAAAAGCAATTATTTAGTTGTGAATAATGCAGAAAATATGTTAACTACGGGACAGTGAATTAAATATTACTGAGGCCTGTAGAAAGGGTAGTGTTCTTCAGGGTTTCTCTGTTTCTCATTTCTGTTATGTTCACTCCATATTAAACGTAAGGTCTTTTTCTCGCCACATTCCGTCTGTCTGCACTTTTGTACAGAATCACAATTGCAACTGGAATTTGAGACAATTGCACTGTGCGCTCTGCAGAGAGGCCAAGGATTGGATGACCATCTATTTTGAACACCTTTCTGACCCATTGACCAGCAGTGTGAGAAACCAGCACTGCCTTCAGCCTCAGTTCCAGAGCTCTCATCCATAGCTCGTCGTAAACACCTGGAGGCGACCCACTTCAAAGTATGCTCTATATGAGAGTAGTGTGCTACATGAAAAAAAAGATACAGAAACACAAAATCCTGGAACCAGCAAGCACTCTTAGGGAATGCAAGATTAAGTGAAACATTTGAAACAAACATCAATTAAATCACGGACATAGATCACCCTAACTTTTTTCACCATGTCTGCTGTATATTTTTGTCTCTCTTATGCCTCGAAAAACAGACATGCA
Source organism: Lissotriton vulgaris (assembly GCF_964263255.1). Classification (NCBI taxonomy): domain Eukaryota; kingdom Metazoa; phylum Chordata; class Amphibia; order Caudata; family Salamandridae; genus Lissotriton; species Lissotriton vulgaris. Next base: position 506,051,459 of record NC_141700.1, on the reverse strand, counting down.
ATTGCAATTCGGATAGTTAGTTATGCCACTGGGTATAGAGTTGATCGTATTCATTCAAAATATTAGATTTGGATGAGCTGTAGGAAGTTGTTTTACGCCATTTTACGGTGGCACCCCCATGACCTCCTTCTGTGTGAATTACCACATTACCACCCTTCAACTGTGCCCTGTCCTCTGCATAGCCGGTCCTCACATTTATTTAGTTTTGTTATGGCGCTACTCATCCCAAGTTGGGTGACAATGCACCTTACATTAACCCCTCCCACGCGGGGCTAATTCCCCCGCGATGCGGGGAAGGCGCACAGTGGAGCTGTGCTCATGACGAGCTGAGCTCGTCACGACTCCACCCACTCCTGTGGAACGTCCGCACAGGATGGTAATTAGCCCTGCGTGGGCCGTCCGCGGCAGTTATGACCAGCTCAGCTCGTCATGAGCACAGCTCCACTGTGCCTCATGACAAGCTGAGCTCGCCATAAGCGCCGAAGGGGTTAAACACACACACCATTTATACGGAAACAATGATTCCAACACATGTGTAAATCAATGTATACGAAAATACAAAGAGGGATAGAAGGTGTACTAGTAGGGATTGTACATTACGAATGCTTAGTGTGGAAAAGCAGGAACTCGGGTTTTAAAATGAAGCACTGTGGTTGGGGTTGTATATACTAATAAGAATGTATTGCTACCCAAATAAACAGTTTTTAGAAACCTTAGAATGGGAATGATTGAGAAAAGTAATTACTTTCTGAACTCATCCCTTACAGTTTACATGCAGCGCTTTGATGCCGGTTCATAACTCGCTGTGTTATAGCAGAATGATTGTAACCTATGAACTGCAGGTAACAAAAAGATCTCTGTCACAAAAAAATCACACTGACCTGCAGCAAGCACATTAAACCTTTATGATGAATGAAAGCTCTGACTGGACTAAACACAGACCGCAGCTGTACAATGTCAGCTATAAACCTGTTAATAATAATAATAATGTTATCCCACAATGTTCTCCAAGTTCTCAGACCACGAGGGCGTGCTAAAAATATTTCAACTCAATAATTAGTTCATATAGTTCTTGTAGTGTAGTTCCTATTTTCCCAATAGGCCCTGCGCATTGGAATAACATAAACAATAGTATGGACGTAGAAGTGCGGATCTTCCAGGTCTCCACTGACTATGCTAAACTTAATTGGGTTTGTTACCAACTAGCTCAGAGGTCACTGGAAACTTTCTTGACTGAATAGGAAGTGATCAGCTTCCCTGGTACAGACAAGAAGGGATTCAGTTTTCCAACAACCGCATAAACATGACAACTTTGCTCCTTAGAATAAGAGTCAATCTCTAGAGTCGTGTGAAACAATAGACAGTTATTTTACTCAGTCAGTGTTGTGCAGATTACTTTCACTAAAGTGCAGAGAATAGAGAGACGGGCGTTTTCAATAAAAAGGTATTATTTATTGAACAGTCTTTCTTCTCATGCAAGAGAAATGAATTGCCACAATTGCAAGACTAGTTATTATAAAAAGTGCGTACAGTAAAATGAGGATTGCGGAATAATACTGTAAAAGCATTGATATGGTTTCTTAGCCATACAATGGTTAAAATGAATAAAATATATACATTCATATATACATTTAGCTAACGTACTCAACTGGTGCTTCTAACTACGCCTACCCCAGTGTACCTGACCTAAGCCTAATACTTGGGAGGGAGTAAGTAAATAGCAGTTTTAGTTAAGTTGGTTTTGCCAAGGTTTGCTTCAAGAATTCTCTCTAAGGGTTTAGTCAACACCATACCTCTGGAATAGAATGTTGGAGGTCTTGTATCTCCTTCCAGGACTCGATATCCCAGTCACTCGCAAGAGTAGGCTGGAAACGCCGGAGCTGGATTTTCTCGGCAGGAGAAAAGACAGCGTCTCTCTCAGCGCGTCGAGGAGGAGGAGGGGCAGCGTCCGTGGGCAGCTTGCATCTGCTAGGCTCTGTAAGGGACAGCTGTTCTGCTCCTATGTTCACCACACCATCGCTATCATCGATGTTGTTGAGGCAGCGTTTGCTTAAGGCAACGTTGGTAATATTTATACCTGAAAGGTGCCTTGTTTGACGTAAGTTTTTGGACATAAGACGTCAATAAACATGTCACTAGGAAGTGATCGTCTCTCAGTGCTCATTAGAGTTCTATTACTAATCAAAACATAGCAAGCGGGGTTTTCCCAGGTTGCTGAGTTTTATCTTGTTGAAGAACTCGGAGTGTAATCTAGGAATCTTAGATAGTGGCTTCTGCTGTGTCATTTGCTCTAATGAGCTGCAGAGGAAGCTGCAGAGGAAGAGATTCTGAAATGTGGCTCTGATCGTGTTAGGCCAGAGACGAGTTTCTGAAATATTACTCTTGATCGTTTATGCCATTATAGGGGAATAAATGGATTATAGCCGTATAGGGGCATACGGTCACAGTATTGATCGGGGTCCTAGATTAGAACGCGACACCCACATTCCACGAATTTATGTCCATCAATTTACTAAAAACTATAGCAAAAGATGCATGTGTAACATTACCCACCCCAAAATACATATTTTGCATTTGAAATGGCGTATTTGAAATACATGGATGTACTGTACGTCTTTAAGCATAGAAATCATTCAAAATTATAGCATATGTAATCAGTGAACGATTTTGCGAAAAAATTACACATGAAAATATCTCTTAATACAGAAAAGAAGTGCGAGATAATTTCATCACATATAAATGCATTGCTGTAAAATGTGCTAGAGGCTGATGTAAAGTTATTATGTCTCTAGATTTACCTAAAAATAGAAGCTTCTGTTCTTTATGAATAGGTCTACTTTAAGCAAAGAATTTCGTGCCAGAAAAAGGTAAATATTTTTAAAAATGTCCAATTCAAAAAATTTTTTGGGGGTGAACGGGGGAATAGAGTTCCAACGCTTTTCAGCAGTTTTTGTTGATCAAAACTGAAGGCCGAATTCAGAGTTCATGGGAACGCTGTGTGTCGGAATGCTTTTCAAAATTATTGTTTCTGTTCAGGGGAGAACATCATATCAGACAGGCTCTCAAAGAATAGGTCTACAAAATCAGGTGACAGTTCGACCAAGTTCGATAGTGCTGTAACTTGGCAGGTGTGAGAATGATTGCTATCATCAAAGTCTGGATCAGCAATGCTCACAGAAGGTCGTACCTGGGTGATGTTGCTTTTATTTCTCGCTCCACTGTCACCACCTAGTCGTAGCACAGGAGTCTCAACGAATGCCGTCATCAGGATCGGTAGCCGCTGGGGACAACACAATGCGTGAGCCGTTATCGGACTTAGCAAAGTATTGATATCCATTGGTACTGCTGATAGAAGTGCAAGACAGATGTCCAACACGCACTCATCTCCGCATAGCATACATCGAAGCACAGGTAAGATGCAGGTCTGCCATATCGGTCTGAATGAAAGAAACCAGGTCATGTTCAGATCTCTCAGCCTGGCCAATCCAAGGACTCTAGTTATTCTGTCCCGGTAGCGTATTGCTAGGATCGTTTCTTCCATCCTTGTAGGAGTCATGTCTGAGTTTTGGCTTGCCATATCGGAGCAGGAGGGTCAAAAATAAAATGCCTCCTACAAGTCCCAAAAATAGGGGTATGCCGCCAAAGACTGAATAGACAAAATTAGGAATGATTCCTAGAATTGCTTTGAATGGTGTTAACAGTCCCATAAAAATCGTCTTAAATATGCCTGGGATGCCTGTGGCACTAGACATGTTAAGGAGTTGGCTAAGCATTTCTGTGAAATGCACGGGGCAATTTGTTGATAAAAGGTCATGAATCTCAGATGTTGTCCTTGCAACTTGGAGTTCATTCGTCTCTTTTGATGACGTGATGGGCACTGTTGTCTGCAAAAGCACAGACTTCATTCTGCTTAAAGTATCAATTCGTATAGAAGAGAAATTCAAACGAGGCCACATGGGAGTCTCAGTGTCTCCAGGGCCGTTTGGAAACAATGCTTGCATACAGCATTTGACCATGGAAGTTACGCTTACGAGATATGCTTTCCCTGGCAAATGGCCACAACAGCTGTGATCCGTTCTTAGAATGTAACTCCCATTCAAGAGTTGCTTAAAGAAAGGCTCTATCTGCGTTGCAGGTGTGACATGTTGGTGGCATGAAAGGTTGTTAGAATTTCCTTCACAGGCTCCGTGTAAATTAATACCCTGACACAAAAGTATACCGCTTAGTGAATGTTTACAGTTTTCACACTAAGAAATACATTTTTGTTGCTGTCACTATAGCATGTGTGTGTGTATGGTAATTTCCATGTTGACTTAACGTATCCTTTACCCAATCGTTCATACTGGCCAGTAGGTATGAATTCAAGGCAATTTTTAAATTGGAAAGTTGTTATCGGAATTGTGATAATCCCGTATTATCCATTCAATGACAGGACTTTCTGACATTGTCAAAGGTAATCTCTCAAGTTTTTCGATGCTCAGGATTGTATAGTCTGCTCCTTTCTGTGCCAAGCTGATTTGTTTATCAGTAAGGTTAAAGATGGAAAACAATGACGTTGTGTTGATTAAACGCCATGGCACATAGCCTGAACGAAGATTTTGCAGCATCCAGCCTAACTGTACAATAGAACGCAATTGTGACTGGCCATGCTGTAACATTAGCAAGTCTTTGTCTATTATATCTATGGCAGATGATACAATACTGTCCAGTGAATATATTCTGGAGGACAGAGTCATTAACCCATTGTCCACAACAGAAAGTGATTTTTCCAAATTAATACGATCCATTTCTCGTATTTTTTCAGCTGTTTCAATTTGTGTGACTTTCCAAGCCTCGTTGTATGTCGCATAGATGCTGGCCGCTATGAAGCGTTTTTGACGCTGTTTGCGTGGCCCCATAATAAAATCGCGCAAATCAGCACCATCTTTAAGTAAAGATAAGTGTTGCTTAATTTCAGCCAGTGTGGATGATTCTAGCCATTCAAGGCACAGCTTCCCTACACTGTATGTTGTTACTATCCCTGGATGTTGTCTCTGGGAGTATCTAGGGTCTGGTCTGGACATTGTTAACCCCTGTGTTTTATTCAGGAATCTATCTTGACAGTTGTTTGTGTCAGTAGGCCAGATTAACCACTTTTTCCAATCAGGATGTGTTCTGTTTAGATGTAACATTTTTGATACGTCTATTTCAATATCTGTTGTTGCATTATCAGGTATTGGCTTTGGAATAGACGGTTTGTTAAGGTCTTTGATCTTAGCTAGGCCAAGACAGGTTGTTTGGTGAATTGTTTCATTTAAAAACATTATTTGTTCTGGGATCATGCAGGCTCGAAATAGTGCTTCTATGCCTTGTACCTGCCAATCTTTTGTACCCCAGATTGGTTTTGTTTCAATGTTATTTTTCCAATAATCAAAACCAAATGTCATCATTTTTTCATAAAATGCTTCTGAATATATCAATTTAGTATTTGTCAGCATTGTTTTCAATCCTGTTTTACCTAATAGTTTATAATAAAACGTTTCTGCATCACTGGTATTAAACCCTGAGAAGTACTGAAATTTCTCATAGAATGTTTTAGATCTGCTTTTAGGTGGAGTAGCACAATGTTCCCATTGGTTATATTTAAAAACATTTCTAGGTTGTGCAGATTTATGCAAGTAATGATCACCATAGTGTGTGTAGCAGAACATCTGTTCATAACTAGACGAACCTTGTAAATAATCATGTTCTGTAAATGTTGCTGACATTACTAAATCAGACATCATATTATTAATACTTTCAAAGTCCCAATCATCAGAGAATGTATTAGGTTTTACAAAGTCACTTAAGGAAACCTTGAATTGATGAGGATATTTCAGGATTTCGACCGGACCATATATTTCATAGTCAGTTTTGTCCCATACTACCCCGCCGGGTATTGGAATGGCTGTGACATTTACTGTTGACAGTTCTCTTTTCTTCACGTGGGATGATCTGTGTGGTTTGAGGACTGTGTTGATGTTCTGACTTGCTGTGTCCATTGAACTATATTTTCCCTCAATGAATTTTCCCAAACAAAGTACCATGATGAGCCAAAGCAGGAGGAAAAATACACCTAGACCAAATCAGAACTCTAACCATGGAGAGATAAGGTAAATTTCTTTGAGTTGATGAAAGAGTTCTGTTGCTTTTTCTTTAAAAGTCTTTGTTTCTGGCCTCACTTCGGGGTTGCTTTGATCCTCAGAAAAGTTGTCGAAGTTGATGAAGTAGCCAGAGGCAGTTCTGTCAATTGTTGGAATTGTTCTTTCAATTTTTCTTTCGGTAGCACATTCTGATGCCACGTCAGTGTAGACTGGTGTTTCATGACGAACTGTTTCAATCTGTGTTTCAAGAGGCACGAGTTCCATGGCATTATTGCGTAGTCCCTCTCTGTGCACTGCAGGCTTATCGAATGTGATTAGTCTTTCAGTTTGAACCTCTTGGATTGTTGCAAGTTTGGGTATTCTGTTGTTTCTCGGGAGTCCACTGGGCCTACTGTTGATTATAGGCCACATGCTTGTGGTTTTACCAGGTCGATTGATACAACTCTGTTCTCCTTTTTACCAGCAAGGGGCGGTAGTACTACTGATCTTGTTCCGTTGATTGCTAAGACAGGTACTGCTTTTCTGTAAGAAGGCCCAAATTCCTTCTTCACCGCTATTTTTTCTCTGACTAGATCCCCAATCTTTGGAATCCAGACAGGCCTTGCTGGGGCTGGTGGTGCCTCGTCAGTGGTAGCTGGCTGTTGCTTTAACTTTATGTTGCTTAAGGATTTTCTTGTTTCATTCAAGTCCTGTAAAACAGCCAAACAGTCTTTGATGTCAAAGTCTGTTTTCTTATCTTTTACCACTGATACCTGACTATCTAAGTCCTAAATGTGCATTCTAGTTCCGAACAATAGTTCGTACGGGCTGAAATCTTTTAGAGAATTTCTTGGCAAATTGTTAAGACTGATCTGGACACTTAATAAATGTTTGACCCACCCATCACCCGAACCTAATACCTTCGCTGTTATAGATTGCTTTATGTCCCGTTTTTTTCTTTCTACCACACTGTTCCCTTCGGGGTGTGACGGACAAGAATACCGCAAGCCAACGCCCATGCTGGCCATGGCCTCCTTATAAGCTCGAGAGCTAAAAGCAGGACCCTGGTCAGAATGGAACATGGAAATTGCGTATGTGCCGATAAAGACTCGCAGATCTTTTATAACCGTTCTGGCGTCAGCCGAGCGCTGAGGCCACATTGTTTAAGTGTGTTTATCCTTAATGATATACAATGGGATGCGTTTCTCTTGTTTGATTGCGCGGATAGATCGCCTTATGCTTTCTATTAGGGTTTCTGACACTACACTGGCCGGTTCTCCACTGTGATCTCTGTTGCAGTCTTCACAGTTTTTTGCAAATTCATGAATACCTACACTCATTTCCGGCCACCAGTACTCTGATTGCAATTCTCTCAGAGAGTCCCTGATTGTTTGGTGTCTCAGACCCAACCCCATATGTGCCTCCTGTAATAGGAATCTTCTCCTGTTCATGTTCGGAATTACCCTATCCCCCACTCCAAGGATTCGAGCAAAAGAAACGGAGTTTGCATCAATTACGTATGCATAATTGAGTGGATAGTTCACGGGTAGTGCTGCACAGTCGCCTTTTACGGACGTTTTTACTGCCAGCATGGTTTCCCCGTCTATGTATTTTTCTGAACGCTTTTTTGTGGCTACGGAAGCCGGTTTAGTTGCTTCCGCTGTGGCTGTATTAGCCAATGAATTCCCTGCAACGTGAACGCCATCACGTTGATGACTCAGAGTGTGTTTCATGTGAGTCTTTTGTAGTTCTTTCTGTAAAAGAGCTACCTGTTTCCAAAGCATTTTATGCTTTATTGTGGCACCTGTGTCATCTTTGTAATCATTTTCAATCCAGCTCTGTAACTTGTTATTGTAAGAGTTGACGCAAAAATGCGAATCGCACACCATTAGTGTCGGGAATTCACATTCTGCATTTTCAAGCGCCATCTTTAAAGATCTGATTTCAGCTCGCTGAGCCGAACAGTTTCTAACTGATTCAGTTTTTGTTATTTTCGGTCTGAATTTACCGCACAACCAGCGACCTTTAACAATCGCGCAGGCTGCATCGTAGGATTTGCTCTTTACGTTGAAATGCTGTACAAATCTATCTGTATAGATTATACAGGCGCACTGTGGGAGAGGCAGAAGTTCGATTGGCAGAGGATATTCTTCTTCATAAGTCAATTCATTCAGTTTTTCGAATTGCGGGGCGAAATAGTATTTCACATCTTCCGCTCCAAGAGAATCTATACACTGTATCCATTTTGGATCCAGTGATACTGTGGGCAGATTTACTGGGCTGAATAGCGCCTCGAAAGCGGATTCCGCTGTGAGGATATTGATCCTTCTACCATGTGCTAGTTCTCGTTCATTCGCTAATGCAGTTTCTACTGCTTTCACAGTATTTTCTGTTGGACTGAATGTTTTTTCTGCTTGTGTGTACAAGTGAGATTTAATTGAAATTGGTACCTTTTCACCCTCATTAGAGGTCAGGTACGTGAATCCGCATCCTCCTGGGATGATTCGGATTACAAGATCGCGTGTGTTGTCACATGTATCTAATTTTGTTTTTGCTAACATGTCTGTTTGCAGTGATCTCAAAATTTCTGTGTTTTTTTTTTAGTCCAGTTGATTGGTTTAAAATCAGGTTTAATTAGTTCGTAGAGAGGTTTAACCCTCTCCGCATAATTTAGAATGTAAGTTCTTCCAAAATTCAGAAAACCTAGAATCGATTGTAAATTCTTCAGCGTTTTTGGAGCTTGGAGTACAGAGCACTTCTCTAAGAAGTTGTCCGCTAGGCTTTTCCCTTCACTTGATAATTCGTATCCTAAAAATAATACTGTCAGATGGGCAATTCGAGACTTTTTAAAGCTGAATTTGTAACCCTCTGCTGCGAACCCAAGTATTATGGTGTTCACTCTTTTCAAGTGAGTCTCCAAGTCGTCGTCTGTGAGATAGATATCATCTACGTAAGATAATGCCTCATCATCATACATTTGTAGTAACTCTGTTACTCTGGCTGAAAATAGTCCTGGGCTGTTCTTGAATCCCTGTGGGAGCCTACAGAAATTTTTCTGTGACCCCATTACTCAGAAAGCGATCAAGTATCTGCTTTCTGGTGCAATGTTTTGACAAAAGAAACCATTAGATATGTCTAATGTCGTTTTATATTTTTTCCTAACTATGTTGTTCATTAGTGCAGCACTATGCAAATTTTGTACTGCAAATGTTTTGCAACATGCATTAAGGTGTCTGTAATCCAAAACTAGGCGATATGAATTGTCTGGTTTGGAGACAGGAAACAAAGGATTGTTCATTTGAGAGGTGCATGTTTCAATCACCCCCTGGTATTCAAGTTGATCTAAAATCTCCCTGACTTGTTTTTTAGCTTCTTGCTTAATTGGATACTGCCTTTGTGCAGTTGGTTGACTTTTTAACTGGATTTTGTGAGGAGGAGAGTCCTCATCCCATCCTACGTGATTTTTATATAATGCCGGTGCCTGGGCTACTGCCCATTTCCTTGCATATGTATATTTAGTGTGAATCGGAATGTGATTCGAGAAGGCAGGCATAATCATTTCTTCGCCAGGAGGGCACTCCCTGACAAACTCTAGGGGCCAATCTTTTTCAGCTAACAGAATGTCATAGCCTTTTGAGAGTTTATCCCAAAATAGACCCCTTATTTTCCTAGTCTTATCACCCTCTATACGCAGTGTTATTTTGTATATCTTATGGGGCTCGCTAACTCTGGTGTCGGCAGTTTCTACTTGAATGTATTCATTCGTGTCCACTGTCTCCAGATGACTCATCAGGATCTTGCGAGCTATGGTGATTTCTGCTGCACTGTCTAGCATTGTCTGTGCCCACTCCCCGTTTTTCAACTGTGTCCTCAGTATTCTCTGCATGTTCGATTACTCTAATACTGGCTACCTTCTTTTTCAGAAATAGTAACTTTTTACTTTGAGCAGGTTCCTTGTCTTTGGACTTGGTGTGCTCTCCTGGGTCGGACCGTCCTCTTTCCGATTTCTGCGAAAAAGATCGAGAGGGACGTGTATCAATACTTTGATATCTATCAGGCTTCTTCAAATTATCCCTATTTCTAAGGTTATATCTTTTCTCAGAGGGCTCCCTCTGGGGAGACTGGTGTTCTCGAGTCTGAGTTATTTCCCTCCGTCGAGGAGACCTTCCTCTGGACTGGAAAACTTTTTCTTTGGGAGTGGATTGTTTATTTCCATCCCAGCTCTTTTTAGGAGTGTTTGAATTATTTTTAATAAATAATTTTTCAGGATTTTCGAGCAGTTGGGGCTTTACTGGTTTTCCACCCAAGCTGTCTCTACCTAGTTCTTCATAACATTTTTCTATAATTCTGGCAAGCTCAATTGGTTGATCTGTTATATCTGTTTCCTTCAACTTCTGGCGGATCGCCACAGATGCTGCTTCTCCTTTTATATTGGCTAGTAATATAGCCGAGACCTGCTTGAAGTCTTTCAGTAATTTCATACCAAGAGTTAAAGCAGGTTCTGGACCGTATTCATTCTGAATCTGTTTTAGCACTTCTGGTATTACCGCCATTGACGGAACACCATGTGTTTTTGTGTAAATGGAAGCAAAGACTGTACCCCAAGTGTCACAGTCCTCCACGTGTGGTGCGACCCCCATTGGAAGGCAGAAGGTCAGGATTCTGTGTTTCTCAATAGGGGTAGTATTCGGAAATACTGCCTCTATTTGAGTGATTTTCTGCGCTAACCAGAAAGGAATTTGTTCCCGTTTTATGGGTGTTTTACTAAGACATGACTGTATGTTCTGTGGTGTAATTTTATTGGTGTTCTCCTGATGAGGGGTCAGCTGAGGTACATTAACAGCTGTTTGGACTGTAGCCGTCCGCATTACATATTGGACCAATTTCCTATGTATTTTGATTAATGTTTTTAGCTGTACTAGCAGCTCTTCTTTTGACATTTTTGCAATGTCCGGATGTGGTGTGTAGCTGGCTAGAACCGGCCACGTTGCTCCTGGTCTACCTAGTGGACCGAGCCTTGTAATATGGTCATTGTGTTTTAGGGCGCCTTTAAACCAGAGCAGGTGCTCTTGGTATTTTAATGGGATTTCAATCTCCTCGAAAGGAGCGTACTCATCCAGTGGATCCCCTACTATGTAGTAGTGGAACTCGTGTGTTGCGGTGTTTGCCGCTGGAAATTCTATCCAAGAATAGAATACCTCTGTCTGCCGATATTCGTGTGCCTCTATCACGAAGACGACTGTGCCACCTTGTGTGGTCAGTCCATTTTCTATAAGTTTTGACGTTATATATTTTCTTAACTGTGCCAGAATGATTATTGCACCCGGTTCAGTAGTTTCATCGGGACCCTGCTGAGTCGCATTTACTGCACCCCCAGTGGTTCCGTTTTCTAAGTCTGACATTTTATTGTCAGAAAGGTTTTTGCAGAGCAGATCTCCAAGGAGACAAAGATTAGGTGCAGAATATTTTGGAACACTGTATCCTTCAACGTTGAATAAACCAGAGCTTTACATAGGAATCTCTTCCTACTAAGTTCGGGCGGATTTTAACCTTTCACCCACTCCAGACGTCTATTGGAGTATTTACGGGAGAAAGGGGTCTGTGTGAAAAATGCACGACTGAGTTACTCTAACGTCTTGCGTTAGTTTTATCGCCTTACCAAACGTTGGGCGCCATGTAGTGTAGTTCCTATTTTCCCAATAGGCCCTGCGCATTGGAATAACATAAACAATAGTATGGACGTAGAAGTGCGGATCTTCCAGGTCTCCACTGACTATGCTAAACTTAATTGGGTTTGTTACCAACTAGCTCAGAGGTCACTGGAAACTTTCTTGACTGAATAGGAAGTGATCAGCTTCCCTGGTACAGACAAGAAGGGATTCAGTTTTCCAACAACCGCATAAACATGACAACTTTGCTCCTTAGAATAAGAGTCAATCTCTAGAGTCGTGTGAAACAATAGACAGTTATTTTACTCAGTCAGTGTTGTGCAGATTACTTTCACTAAAGTGCAGAGAATAGAGAGACGGGCGTTTTCAATAAAAAGGTATTATTTATTGAACAGTCTTTCTTCTCATGCAAGAGAAATGAATTGCCACAATCGCAAGACTAGTTATTATAAAAAGTGCGTACAGTAAAATGAGGATTGCGGAATAATACTGTAAAAGCATTGATATGGTTTCTTAGCCATACAATGGTTAAAATGAATAAAATATATACATTCATATATACATTTAGCTAACGTACTCAACTGGTGCTTCTAACTACGCCTACCCCAGTGTACCTGACCTAAGCCTAATACTTGGGAGGGAGTAAGTAAGTAGCAGTTTTAGTTAAGTTGGTTTTGCCAAGGTTTGCTTCAAGAATTCTCTCTAAGGGTTTAGTCAACACCATACCTCTGGAATAGAATGTTGGAGGTCTTGTATCTCCTTCCAGGACTCGATATCCCAGTCACTCGCAAGAGTAGGCTGGAAACGCCGGAGCTGGATTTTCTCGGCAGGAGAAAAGACAGCGTCTCTCTCAGCGCGTCGAGTAGGAGGAGGGGCAGCGTCCGTGGGCGGCTTGCATCTGCTGGGCTATGTAAGGGACAGCTGTTCTTCTCCTATGTTCACCACACCATCGCTATCATCGATGTCGTTGAGGCAGCGTTTGCTTAAGGCAACGTTGGTAATATTTATACCTGAAAGGTGCCTTGTCTGACGTAAGTTTTTGGACATAAGACGTCAATAAAGATGTCACTAGGAAGTGATCATCTCTCAGTGCTCATTAGAGTTCTATTACTAATCAAAACATAGCAAGCGGGGTTTTCCCAGTTTGCTGAGTTTTATCTTGTTGAAGAACTCGGAGTGTAATCTAGGAATCTTAGATAGTGGCTTCTGCTGTGTCATTTGCTCTAATGAGCTGCAGAGGAGGCTGCAGAGGAAGAGATTCTGAAATGTGGCTCTGATCGTGTTAGGCCAGAGACGAGTTTCTGAAATATTACTCTTGATCGTTTATGCCATTATAGGGGAATAAATGGATTATAGCCGTATAAGGGCATAAGGTCACAGTATTGATCGGGGTCCTAGATTAGAACGCGACATTCTCAGTGGGCCCAAAATCTTTCCCCTTTATGATACCCTGGTGCAAAAGTCTTTATTATCAATTATAGCAAACCCCATTTGCTCTAGTCTTTAATATGCAAGCAGCAGCAATAAAATAAACGAGAAAATACCTTCATATTTTAACAAGGGCAACATTTTGGAGATAGACACCTTAATAGAGAAATGTGCATATTGTGGGGACACTCTTCTTGGAAATTTCAAATTGGAACCTTTTGCCAGTGTTTGTACCTGCCCTGCTGCTTTCCAACATTGATACTTCTGGGATCCTGATTGTCCCTCTGAGGGTGTGCTCGCCCGACTGACGCGCCTCCTGACATCCGCGGACCGCGCGCTGCCGAACTACATCATCCATAGGGCAGCGCGGTCTCGCAAGAGATGCTCACCAGTTGCCCCGCCCCCTGGGACCTTTAAATTGAATTGCGGGCTCCCGCGCCGCGGGACACTCTTCGTGGAAATATCAAATTGGAACCTTTTGCCAGTGTTTGTACCTGCCCTGCTGCTTTCCAACCCTGATATTTCTGGGAGCCTGATTGTCCCTCCGAGGGTGTGCTCGCCCGACTGACGCGCCTCCTGACATCCGCGGACCGCGCGCTGCCCAACTACATCCTCCATAGGGCAGCGCGGTCTCGCGAGAGGTGTTCACAAGTTGCCACGCCCCCTGGTACCTTTAAATTAAATTGCGGGCTCGCCCTGGCCAAGGGCGGGCCCATCCGTGCCTGTCAGTGGCCGACTGGGGCCGGGTCGGGCTAATCCCCCTGGTCCGCACATTTTTCTTTTTATTACTGCAGGAATATTCACCCTACAAACCAGACCGAACACTGCATAAACGTTAAGAGTAGGACTATACGCTTACTCGGAAAAATGGGCAAAAGGAAGCATGCTAGCCCCAAACCTAATGGGGGAGGGAGGGCTACTACGAACTTGCAACAAACACTGTTAAGCTACTTAGCGGGGGCGATGGGGGTCTTAGATAATCAGATAAGCTTAGCGGAGGAACTAATTAAGGCCAATTCCCTTGAGCTTAACCTTCCGACCTCTATCTCGAGTCCCAGCCACATAACTACTAGGAAAACAGTTACGAACGGTTGCATTCAACACTGTCAGCCACCAGGTCCTAGCCCAGCGCATAGAGAAGACTGGCGTACAAGACAGTGCGTTGAGATGGCTCACATCCTTTCTCTCCCGACGCTCCTTCCAAGTCTGGGAAGGAGAAAGCCGCTCTCCCTCAATCCCCCTCCGGTGTGGAGTGCCCCAGGGCTCCTCATTGAGCCCCACACTTTTCAACGTGTATATGGCCCCACTGGAGGAGCTGGTTGCCCCATTCGGAGTCACGATCGTCAGCTACGCTGACGACACTCAGCTGGTAGTGACCCTCTCTCACCCCAAGCTAAAGCCCTCCAACCTGCAAGACTGCCTAACCACCGTCCATCAATGGATGGGCGACTCTGACCTAAAGCTTAACGGGTCAAAAACAGAGATCCTGCTTCTCGGTCACAAAACTCCGAGTCTCCCCCCTAACATCTGGCCCGCCTGTATGGGTGACCCCCCCTCCCCTAAGACAGAGGTTAAGAGCCTAGGAGTGTGGCTAGAGACAGATCTCACTTTCCGGACACAGGCTAGGAAAACAGCCGGCATCTGCTATGGGCTCCTGAGATCATGCAGAAAGGTGCTCCCCCTACTACCATTCCAGTCCCGCCTCCTGCTAATTCAAGGCTTAGTGCTAGCAAGGCTGGATTATAGTAATGCTATTTACCTCGGGGCACCGGAAGCCACCTTGCAAACACTACAAAAAACCCAAAATGCCGCAGCCCGCCTGCTCACAAACACCCCAGCAAGAACATCGGCCAAACCTGCCTTGAGAAAACTTCACTGGCTCCCCGTGAGGGAAAGAGTCGCTTTCAAGGCCCTCTGTCTGGCACATAAGGTCCTGAACATTGCGGGTCCCCCCATTCTGAGCACCTGGATCACTCCATACAGACCGTCGAGAGCGCTTCGATCTGAACAGGGAAACCTTATCGTTGTCCCTAGGGTGAAGAAAACCCGCATCGGCGGCCGCAGATTTTCGGTAAACACGGCCAGAAAATGGAACGCTCTCCCCTCGAACCTCAGAGCTGAACCAAACCTCCTTCGATTTAGGAAGTCCCTCAAAACCCTCCTTTTTCCCTGATTTTTCTTCGAAGTCTCCCCATGCCCCCCTTTAGGAGTTCGAGGTTTTAGCGCTGGGATACTCAAGGGTGACTACGCGCTCTATAAAAACCAAAAATAAATAAATAAATTAAAAAATTCAGCATACTGTTAAAATATTTCCTTAAGCGATTCAGAATCCTTACAACAACCGCCCCCAAAAAACCCAAAAAAATCCGTTGCTTCCGGGTAGCAAGCACCCATTGAACCCCCTAACCCACGCCATTATACACCCACCTTCAGGGAATGAGGAAGAGACAGGTACCCCAAAAAGAAAACAAGCATTTGCAATGCAATAGGTCTCGTATTAGGAAAGTTTGAGCTATTGGTACTGTAAATGACTAATTTTTTATTTAGGTTTTGTTTTTGAAAATGGTGAAATTAATAGCTTTGTCATTTACCATGCCAATAGTTATAACTTTCGCAAATGTGACACCTATAGCATTTGTAATGCAATATGTGTTGTATTTACGTGACTTACATGTATTGATATTACAAATAACAATGGTTTTTAATTTTTTTTAATAATTAATACTTAAATAAAAGTTATTGTAATTTATAATGGCAATAGCTTAAACTTTTGTAAATAACATTTGTGAAGATTATGTTCAGTGTATTTTATTGTGACGAAAATCCAAGAACATATGTCAAATATTAACATCTTTTTGTTACAATTGTAATAAAGCTTGAAACATTGAGATAACATATTTGAACGAGTTGTTGTTGAATGGTTGCACAGATTGATGCTGTGGTGGAGCTCAGTGATGTTGTGGTGCCACAGAGTGATGCTGTGGTGGTGCTGAGTGATGCTGTATGCTATGTTATGTTTTGTTTTGCTATCCTATGTTTTGTTTTGTTATGCTATGCTATGCTGTTTTGTTATGCTATGCTATGTTTTGTTATGCTATGCTATGTTTTGCTATGCTATGCTATGTTATGCTATGCTATGTTTTGTTATGCTATGCTATGCTTTGTTATGCTATGCTATGTTTTGCTCTGCTATGCTTTGTTATACTATGCTATGCTATGTTTTGTTGTGTTTTATTATGCTATGCTTTGTTTTGCTATGCTATGTTTTGTTATGCTATGCTATGTTTTGTTGTGTTGGTATGCTATGCTGTGTTTTGCTATGCTATTATGTTTTGTTCAGCCATGCTATGTTATGTTTTGTTAAGCTATGCTGTTTTGTTGTGTTTTGTTATGCTATGTTTTGTTATGTTATGCTATGTTTTGTTATGCTATGCTATGTTTAGTTTTGCTATCCTATGCTTTGTTTTGTTATGCTATGTTTTGTTGTGTTTTGCTAGGCTATGCTTTGTTATGCTATGCTATGTTTTGTTATGCTATGCTATGCTATGCTATGCTATGTTCTGCTATGCTATGTTCTGCTATGCTTTGTTATGCTATGTTTTGTTATGCTATGCTATGTTGTGTTTTATTTTGCTATTCAAATCAAATCAAAATTAACTTTATTCGGGTTTCAATATGAAAGCCACAAAAGTACAAATTTATACTGTAAAAAACACTGATTAAAAAAGACGTTTTAAAAAGTACATAATATATATTAAAAATTTAGATCACTGTATACTGTGCAATGCATTTACAAGAGACTATGTTAAGACGGGTTATCAGAATGCTCATAAGTTCGTACGGTGTTTAAGGCACACTCTAAGGTAGTGTGCCACGGATCTTGAGACTAGTGGATTGTCCAAGAACTGTAATGCCAGGAATGCTGGGCGAGTAATGCCAGGAATGCTGGGCGATGCCAGGAATGCTGGGCGATTTTGCTATTCTTTGTTTTGCTATGCTATATTTTGTTATGCTATGCTGTGTTTTGCTATGCTATTATATGTTTTGTTATGTTTTGTTAAGCCATGCTATGTTTTGTTGTGTTTTGTTATGCTATGATATGTTTTGTTGTGTTTTGCTAGGCTATGCTTTGTTATGAGATGCTTTGTTATGCTATGCTATGTTTTGTTATGCTATGCTTTGTTATGCTATGTTTTGTTATGCTATGTTTTGTTATGCTATGCGAAGCTTTGTTTTGTTATGCTATGCTATGTTGTGTTTTGTTGTGCTATGCTATGCTTTGTTGTGTTTTGTTATGCTATGCTATGCTATGCTATGTTTTGTTATGTATGCTATGGTTTGTTGTGTTTTGCTATGTTTTGTTTTGCTATGTTTTGTTATGCTATGCTTTGTTATGCTATGCTTTGTTATGCTATGCTTTGTTGTGTTTTGCTATGTTTTCTTTTGCAATGCTATGCTTTGTTATACTATTCTATGTTTTGTTTTGCTATGCTTTATTTTGTTATGCTATGTTTTGTTATGCTATGATATGTTTTGTTGTGCTATGCTTTGTTATGCTATGCTATGTTTTCCTATCCTATGCTTTGTTTTGTTATGCTATGCTATGTTTTGTTATGCTGTGAGGGTGAGTGAGGGTGGGTTGGTGAGTGAGGGTGAGTGAGTGAGGGTGGGTGGGTGAGGGTGGGTGGGTGAGTGTGTTAGAGCGAGGGTGAGAGGGTTGTGAGGTTGTGTATCATATGCTTTTTTTGTTATGCCATGCTATGTTTTGTTATGCTATGCTGATGAGGGTGTATGAGGGTGAGTGAGTGAGGGTGAGTGAGTGAGGGTGTGTGAGGGGGTGTGAGGGTGAGGGCGAGGGTGTGATGGTGTGTGAGGGTGAGAGGGTTGGGAGGGAATTGCCATTGGAAATTTTTTACAGCAACACTGATTTCGCACTGTGTTTTCTATTTCCATAAGGCCACTCGGGTCCTGCTAGGAATACCACAGTATTCCCATTTCCAGAATTACCAACACTACCTGTAGTATCTGGGATTCTAAAGTGTGAGAATACCATGCAGTATTTCCAGTCCTGGCAGATTGAGAGCCTGATTGGTTCGATTGTTTCAATAAATGTCAATCCGATATTAGAAGATGTGCTCTCCCTGGCCTTGGATAATGTTAATAGTTTTGTGTCAGTGGTGTTTAAATGTGTCATCAGTATCACTCTTATTACATAAATGGTTTTGAATAAGTGTTTTTTGAGATAGCCAGCAGCAAACGCTGTTGGCTGTATTTTCGTTTGAGGTGCAGACATTTTTTTGTTATTGAAATACCTCTGGCAATAATTAAAAATGTTTTTCAATGAGGCAACATAATGGTAACATCAGCGCCATTCACCACTGGCTAATTCAAAACCGTTGACAGTTTGTGTGTCACCAAAATCAAATGAGTAGACATATAGTAAGAAACCCAGAATAGAAGATAGAAAGACAAAGACAGACAAGAGTAAAAGAGCTGCTGAAGAGTGAACAATTAAGAAAGAAGACACAAAGAACAGCCGAGATTGTAGGTCAACAGGGGGTAAAAATAATGCAAAAATTAAGAGCTAATGGTATGTAGAAAATGAAGCAGAGAGGATTTACGAACAGGAGCATGAGAGAAAGACAGAATGTGAAACCAAGAGTGTTTAACAAAGAAGAGAAGTGGAGGAGAACAAGGGAGAAGTAGAGAGACTGAAAATGTCAACAAAGAAAAAAACAAAGGAGAGATGAGCGAAACTACGAGAAAGAGCAAGAGAAAACAGGAGAGGAAAGCAGAGGACGTGACATAAGGGAAGAAATAAAAAGAAGGAGATGGAGGAAAAAACGGAGAGACGAACGAGAGAGAGAGAAACACATAACAGCAATAAGTGAATAAGACCGTTAAGGTGGGAGAAAGAATGAAACGGAATAGAAAACGAAGGTTCAAAGGATGGACCGAGTTTGCTTTCAGACTCAGGCCTGTCTGTTTTAATGGAGTTTGTTCTTGATCAAGAGGGTTGGCAGGTACAGTTTTCCTTATAAAGAAAGACATTTTTAAGGGAAGTATAGACGAAAGAATGTCCGTGTTAAGATCTTGTGACAGAGCTATGTCTCCCACAAGACATCGTGCCGTTTGATCCTTGGGCTTGTTAGCTGCCGGCATCCTTGGAATCGAGCACAAAGTGTGACGAGGGAAGAAATCAGCTCCTGACACCTTAACAATGAGAGCAATTCTGGCGCCGCCAGGGCTGTCCCTAGGGGGCTCATTTCATTCAGTGAAGCACGTACTTTATATTCAGCCCTCCTCAGGAAGAAAGGGGGAAAAGTTAAGTAAAGATCATATTGCATGCATAAATAATGTTGTGTTGACAGTATATGAGTTTGTCAGCACTTATGCCATTATTGCATAAGCAGATTTGTGTTGGCGGTTTTTGAATTTGTGTGGGTTTAACACTGATGTTGTCTTCTGAATATATTGGCTATAAAGGCAGCACCAGACTGCACCATATAATGTATTTTTTATGTTTGTCTTTTTATTTTTTGACGGTGGTGTTACGATAAAAAAACAAGTTTAAAACAAGCAGCAATATCGAGAGGTGGTGGGTGAAGGGTTAAGGGTAGGGAGAGAAGGCACAGGCTGGACAGGCTGTGATCTGAGTGCAGGCGGGGGCGTGGAGCAAACCCTTTGAAGAGCGTTTGGTTGCCAGGGGGGCGGAGAAGCAGATTGCCTTCAAGGCAGGAGGCAGGCAGAAGGCTCGTCGTCTGTTTTAATGGAGTTTGTTCTTGATCAAGAGGGTTGGCAGGTAGTTTTCCTTATAAAGAAAGACATTTTTAAGGGACGTATAGACGAAAGAATGTCAGTGTTAAGATCTTGTGACAGAGCTGTGTCTCCCACAAGACATCGCGCCGTTTGATTCTCGGGCTTGTTAGCTGTCGGCATCCTTGGAATCGAGCACAAAGTGTGACGAGGGAAGAAATCAACTCCTGACACCTTTAAAAATGATAGCAATTCTGGCGCCGCCAGGGCTGGCCCTAGGGGGCTCATTTCAATCAGTGAAGCACGTATTTTATATTCAGCCCTCCTCAGGAAGAAAGGGGGAAAAGTTAAGTAAAGATCATATTGCATGCATAAATAATGTTGTGTTAACAGTATATTAGTTTGTCAGCACTTATGCCATTATTGTATAAGCAGATTTGTGTTGGCGGTTTTTGAATTTGTGTGGGTTTAACACTGATATTGGCTTCTGAATATATTGGCTATAAAAGCAGGACCAGACTGCACCATATAATGTATTTTTTATGTTTGTTATTTTTGACGGTGGTGTTACGATAAACAAGCAATAAAACGAGTGACGGCCTGCGGCCGTGAATAAGTGACGGCAGGGGGCGGGGGAGCGGAAGCCTTTGATGTGGCAAATGCTGCTGGCAGGGAGAAGTGGATCCGAGAGGTGGGAGGGAGGCTGATAGGCAGAAGGCTCGGGGAATATGTGGGATTAGAGGGAGGGGGTGGGCTGCCTGCAACTCGAACGACCATATGGAGAGGGAGGGGGGTGGGCTGCCTGCTGGGAGAAGCTTGTGTGCCTTTGATGATCGAATGCAAGCTTGTGCATGAGGAGCTTGTGGTCACGTGATTTCACGTGAACTGTTGAAAATCCTCATCCTAAAAAGTCAGCTTTGTGGATAGGCGGCATTAGGTCTCTCTACGAGACCTAAATACCAAACAAGGAAAGAGGAAAGTGGGTGCAGGGAAAACAACTATACAAGTTCAAAGGGCCAATGACAGTGGTTTGGTAAACGCCAATAGCGACATTAAGTCACTCAGCACAGTGGTGGAAAGGTTGGATATGTATCTTAGGATCAGGCTGGACCAAATGGAAACTAGATTGAGTCAAATAGAACAATCCGTATCCTCGCACTCAGGGCTTGTTAATAATAACACACACTATGTCCATAACAAACAAATTCCAACACGCAAAGGGTCCAATCAGATTAACGGGAACCCAGATATACATCAGAACACCATCTTAGGATCAATCACTCATTTAACTAACGCTCCCCATAATATAGATCAAGGAAAGGGAAACAACCCTGTTAAGGCCATTGCAGACACTATTTCAACTGGAAACCCTGTCCATCCCACTCGTGCACATCCGTTTTCCTCCTCAAATTCTGATAATCAGACTAGGGCAAAATCAGGCGTAGATGATACTCTAGATCTCCCTCCCGCAGCGGCACCTTATGTAATAGTATTGGCAAAACGTTCCGCGAAAACCACCACTAGAATCAGAGGGATGGGAAACACTCAGAAACAAGGCTTTGCACTGGTTAGGGATTAAAACAGGCTTAGATGACTGCCTATTTAGAGAATTTAAAATGGCCAGAAGGGTGCAGTGTGTGGGTTCCGGTGCAAGATCTCTTCACGGAGACTGTATCATACTCACTTTCAGATCACCCACGCTAGTCAATAAAATTCTCCACGACCTGGGTAACATGCACATCGCAAGGGGTGAGATAAACGTACTGCCGCCGGGTTTCTTCTGCCCCCCTCCTAATCGTTCACTACATACCCCGAGCTTTGAGCTCTTTAAGAGACACAAGCCATACCAGGCGCTTCCCATTGCAAATAGATTTAGTGTATTCTCCGGATTGGAAGATCAAGATTGACTCCCTAAGAGGTATTCGCTTCGCAAATCTTCACAGTGACAAGAGATAGTGCAACTTTACGGTGAGAACGCAGAACTCGCTATCACACACGACCCTCTAGTAAACACTAGCGCAATTCCAGAAGGGCCTCTCAGAATGGCACATCTCGATAAGACCGAAATAAGTTTACTCTTTTGGAATGTCGCAGGTCTGAAATCCAAGTTAAACAATGAAATCTGGATTAATTTAATCTCTAAATTTAATATTCTATGCATCCAGGAGACCTGGGCAATAACGGTGATGCATATAGAGGATTACAAAAGCTTTTACTCCATGGCCCAGCCTTCGACCTCCGGAAGAGCAAAGGGCGGGCTGGCCATTTTTATTTCTAACACCATTAAACTACAGAAAGTCGATCAAATCAAAGTAGCGGCAAACTATCAAATTATTACCCTGAAAGTAGATAACATTTATTTCATAGCACTTGTAAATTTCTATAATAACCTTAGGCAGGAAGAGATCATAGGAGTAATAACCGAGATTTACAATACCCTGTGGGAGTTAAAAAGCAAAGTAAGGAAGGACCTGGTTATAGTGTGGGGGGGGACTTTAACCATTATATATGCGGGCTCACCTCTGCTCCAACATGTGGTCTCGAGGATGAAAATCAGATTCCTCTTACTCACTTCCTTCACACCCCAATGGGGAACTCTATTAATGAGAAAATGTTTGACCTCGAAATGGGATTAGCAAACGAGCTAGTGTATCCCCCAATTCCCCTAACAAACACATATAATGGGAGAGGATTCTCTAGTGTTATCGACTATATATTAATTACTGCAGCCTCATTGTCCCGAATACAAAACTTTGTAACGCATGATATCACATTAAGCGACCATTACCCCAACAGTGTCACTCTATATTTTCCAACTACTGTAGACAGAGGGAATCCCTTAGATCTTTTGGGCAGGCAATTTTGTCTCTTGATAGGCTAAATGGCGACGCACTCAAGTGGGGAAAAATAGATCCACAAAAAAACCACAACCAAGATAGTAAAGAATTCCTTTGGAGCCATTGAAAAATGTCTTGATTACACAAGTGGGTACCAGGTGGTCCTGGAAAACTTCCAGTTAATCACACAATCTGGAAAAGAAGCCCTTGCTGCTAACGTAAGATCAAAAACTGCTAAAGCGAAGGGATGGTTTAACACAAACTGCACCAAAGCATATTCTAAACTAAAAAGGGCCCTCTGCACATTAAACAGGGATCAAAAAGAAATCTCAAACCTCAGAAGAGAATGTAACAGCACACTTAAACAAGGGAAAAAGGAACTGAAAGATGAGTTATGGGACGAACTCCATAAAAGCTGTGCTACAAAAGATAACGTTGCTTTCTGGGCTGTAGTTAAGTCCCCTTTCCTAGCGGATACCGAAGGTAATCCTAAATTAGATGTAGCAATTGATGAACAATCATGGATCAACTACTTCACTCCGATTTTTGATCTACCTCATGAAGAAGTTACCATCTCGATGACTGAGAAAGGGGGAAATGTCTTGGATATTAATACCCCCCCCTTCCCAATACATCTTGACATTACCTTAGCGGAAGTAGAGCTAGCACTATTAGCAAGCAGGAGCAGTAACGCTCCGGGCCCCGATGGAGTTCCTGTAGATGTCTACAGGCACAATTTGGAACTCTGGGCCCCCATTTTAACTCGCATATTGGAAGCGTCCTGCATGGTGGGACTTCAAAACACCTGGTCCGCTAGCATTCTAGTTCCAATCTTTAAAAAGGGGGACAGGCAATCCCCCTCTTGCTATCGCCCAATATCACTGTTGGACTCGCTAGGCAAGGTGGCGGGCCATATTATTTTAAAGCGTCTCCAACTATGGGCAACAGAGAATACGATCTTATCGGGTCTCCAATTTGGATTTCGCAAGGGCTTAGGAACTACCGAACAGTTTCTAAACTTAACACTTCTAGCGGGAAAATATGTGTCTGCAAAGGGGGGGGGGTCTCTGTATTTGGAATATGTTGACCTATCAGCAGCGTTCGACTGCGTCAGCCATAGCGATTTATGGTCTGTTTTGCAGGAAATGGGGGTGGAACCATCTATAGTGAGTTTCATACGTGAACTTTATTCTGGGGCAAGTGCCCGAGTAAGGTATGGAAAGGGGGGATAGTTGACTGCGCCGTTCGCTGTACGGTGGGGATTAAGGCAGGGCTGTGTCCTGGCGCCCTTTCTTTTCACCCTCTACACCAATGGCCTCGAGCGAGCCATGGTGAAAGGGTGCCGGGACTTACCACAAATTAAGAACCACCCTATTCCTGCCCTGCTCTACGCGGACGAAGCAGTCATCTTAGCCCGCACTCCCCAGGAACTGCAGCATGCCCTAGCAAGATATCACACATATATGGCTGACCTAGATCTCAAAATCAATATCAAAAAAACATATGTCATGGCCCTAGGCAGTACCTTACACAGGTCTAAGGCAATATTTGTAGACAATATTAAGCTGGAAACCGCAAATACTTACCCCTATTTGGGTATCGTGATAGACAACAAGCAATCTTGGAAACAAACTATTGATACAAGGAAATTGCTTTTTACAAGAGCAACTGCGGCACTTACTAGTTTTTCACGTAGACTGGGAAAGCGACCTCCAACTGAACTAATATATATTTAGAAAGCAAAATGCATAGCCACTGTAATTTATGGGGCAGGGGTATGGGGCTACTGGATGGTTGACCCAATACAAAAAGTGGAAAATTCCTTTTTAAGATATCTCCTCGCACTCCCACAGGGCTCTGCAACTTATTCTTGTCATACGGAGCTAGGCCTACCATTTCTGACAGACCTGATAAGAATCCAGCCCCTCCTGTTATGGCATCGAATCTGGACATCCACGGAAACATCATTCTGCCAAAATCTTATTCTGGATTGTCTTTCACTGGATAAAGTGCACAGGATAGGCTGGATTGCTTATATCAGGAACTTTTTCCGCGATCTGGGAATGGCAGATTACTTTCACACCCCTCTAAAAATCGGGGAGGTGCCTAGAAAATCTTTTAAATTAATTTGTATGACTCACTTAGAACAGCTGCGGTTAAGTAGTGAGGTAACAAAAAAGAGTGTCCAACACTCGCTAATGGTACAAACAACATTCCTCATCCAGCCTTACCTCACTTTTAATTTGACCTCTTATGAGAGGTTTCCCCGGACCCCTGTCCAGGTTGAAAATTTTTCACTATTTCGTCACCTTTCCCCGAACAAACGACTGGGCAAGAAGCCTATCTCCGTGCCCATGTGATGGCACATCCACAACAACCATTCATGTTGTCTTGTTTCGTAAATTCTATACATCTCAAAGAGAACGATGGCTAATTCCCACTTTAAAGTCAATGAGCTTACGTAGATGTCGCCCAGCATTCCTACAATTGCAATTTTTAGGGGAAGTGTATACAGCAAACCAGGTAGTTAGATTCTTGAAATCAACATTAAGATGTAGGGCTAGCCTAGACTGTAGCATGAACTTGATATTTTGAGTACTTACGTGTATTATTTCTAAATGTTACTTCAAAGCTTTTAACTTATGAAGAGATTGTTACTTACTCAATACACTTTATGCTTACGAATTTTTTAAACGTTCTCTTCATTTTAAAAACTTTTATTGTATAATGATTGTGTGCTTTTTTTTTTTTTTTTTTTTTTTTTAAACCTTTATTGCACAGTATAATCAAACAAATACGGGCCTACAACCATCCGGCCGGCCTCGACATCTTTTGAAGCACAATAGCAAGCTGTTTGGCGACTCAGTAGCATATCGGAGCAAAGTACAATCAATCTGAGTTACACTGGAAGTATTTGCGCTACCGAGAAGTAGGAGAAATTAAGGTTTATTTTTAGAGGTTTTTTTTAAGTATGTCTAAAATAGTAGGAACTAGGAAGGATCAAGGTCCAAAAAATCCGTCTAAGACATAAGTGGGCGACTTCCACCAGAGGAATCCAGCGAGCAGTACAACCTAATCAGAATGGCGGCATATGAATAACACAGAAGAGTTAACAAACAGACATTATGTTGCATGCCAGTCACTACCCACCTCACATCGATCCACCCAATGTCCCAAGGAAGAAATAAGAGAAGAAAAGAATATAAGAATAAAGAAAAAAATTAAGGCCCATAGAAACTGAAACGGACAAAATAAAACCCCCCCACCACCCCCCCACCCTACACGCATGCAGAGGCTACGGCCTACCCCCCCCCCCCCCCCCCCTAGCAGTGTGTCTGTCGCCCAAAAAAGAGTACCCGAAATACAGAAATAGAAAGAAAGAAAGAAAAGAAGAATCACATAAGACCGGAGGAGGGCCAAACGTAGATGAACAAAACAACCAACATGTGTATTCTCGGCCGCCCCTCCCCGGACCCCCAAACCGATGCAGAACCAACGTTTACCTCCCCCGGCTGTCCATCACAGTCCCAGCAATACAAGCAAGAGGATGCAAGAAAAGATAAACATCCTCAACCTTGTCCCTTTCGATCTAGCATGTCGACGAGGTCCAGTTGTATAGCAGCCATCTTGGATGGGATAAGCAAACATAATGACCACAGCAGGACAGGACGCCGTCCACAAAGGTCTATCCAACTCAAAGCCATGTGGTCTACGGCTACACAAAAAAGGGCAACACACAGCAGCAATCCTCGAAAGTCGATCGGCCAAAGCAATAGCAGCAACTCCAGGATAAGACAAAGAGACATGCCAGTAGACCACGAAGGAGTTGTTAGACGTGGCGTCCAAAGACGAATCTCCAACCGTTGCACAGGTCCAAGCATCCCATACCTCTCCACAACCTTAACAGGCAGGACCGCGGCGGCATCAATATCTCGTACCTCCAGCGCCTCCATGTACATCTGGGTAGGCAGTTCACGATAGTCGAGCACAGGGTGTGGCGAAGTGCACAGCACACGAAAGGCAGCACGGCCAGTCGAGGGCACTGCGGGCAAAGTGGCATCTAGTTGGCCCCCCAGGTCCTGGGCATTGTCACATAGGGCAACTCGCAGGGTACTCAGGGCGCCCAGAATATCGCTAATCTTCAATGACGCCTCAGGAGAAGAGGATGCTGCAGCCTCCTGCACATGGGGCTCATAATCATAAAGTAGCCCACGAGACTGTCCGCCGATATCCATTGCTAGGAGCCGTTCATCCGTCGCCGGTCCGCAGGGCTCTGCCACGTCGGGGGCACAGGAGCAGCACAGTCCCTTCCGACTTCGCACACGGTTGCAGTGCAGCGTCAGCCGTAATAAACACCCTAAATAGTTGCCTGGGGTCGTCAGTTCCAAGTGCCGAGCGCTCGGTTCAAAATGGCACCCACCGCAGCGCTGGAGGACGAGAAGGCTCTCAAACCACAACATCTTGGTCGACCGTGTCCAAGGACTTGGCATCTGTCATACTGCCAAAAACCTAATAGCCTCTTTCCTTGCCAATAGAACGCAGGCTGTCATCCTAGGACCCTTTCAATCAGCTCAACTCTCTGCCCCCTGCGGAGTTCCTCAAGGCTCATCCCTTAGTCCGACACTTTTCAACATATATGTGTCGACCTAGCTAAGACCATCAAAGCACACGGGATGAGCCTTACCTCGTACGCCGACGACACCCAACTAGTGTTGGCGATCAAAGGCGACGGAGAGCAAGTAGCTGAAAAATTTAAGAAAGGGCTCCTAGACATAGGAGACTGGATGGCGACAAACTGCTTAAAGCTAAACTCAGAAAAAACTGAGGTACTCATTTTTGGTCCACTCTCTCCAGCCTGGTCCACCCGCTGGTGGCCAGAGACCTTCGGCATTCCTCCCATGCCGACCTCGAAGGTCAGGAATTTGGGTGTCATCTTTGATGATGGACTTAATTTCATGAATCACGCCAACAAAACAGTATCCACAGCGCACTTAAAGTTAAAAATGATCCGCAAAATACGTCCTTTTCTTCCTGACTCTGCTATTAAGACACTGGTTTCTGCTCTTGTCCTCTCATCCCTGGATTATTGTAATGGTTTATTTCTCAATGCGCAAATCCGAGTAACTGCAAAACTTCAAACTATACAAAATGCAGCAGCTCGCCTCCTTACCGGCAAAACAAAGTTCGAACCCATTGCCAAAAACATAAAAGATCTTCATTGGCTGACTGTACAAAAAAGAATTCATTTCAAAGCTCTGTGTATAGTCTTCAAATCAATCAATAATCAAGGACCACATTTTCTAAGAGACCAACTTCAACTCTACAAACCTACAAGAGCTTTACGATCAGCCACTCTCAACCAACTGGTTGTCCCTCGCACCAAAACAGTTTCCTGGGGTGACCGACGCTTTTTGGTGGCGGCCCCCAGACTCTGGAACACCTTGCCTCTTAATATCAGACAAAGTGTTACCCTGCTCCAGTTTCGCAAACTTCTGAAAACCTGGCTTTTCTCTCAGTAATCTCTTTTTTCTCCTCCGTCAAATCTGTCCACTCTTTCTTCCCCCATTTCTTCTTAGTCAATATTGGTTTTAGCGCCTTGACGCCCAAGGGTATAAGCAGCGCTTTACAAGTGTTAAAAATAAATAAAATAAATAAATAAAGCCGTCCACAAGCTGGAGAAAGGATACAATGTACCACTGGCAGCGGTGAAATCGTGCGAGCGTGGAGTTTCACAGGACAGGGTGGCTCGCTGCAGCAGGGAATTCAATGCGGCAGCCGCTCTCCGTCGGCCAACCCCGCCCTGCCTTCAGTGTCCGCTGTTGTTGTGATCAGGGCCGGCCGTCTTCAAAGAACAAAGACCCGGTCACCGCCATTCAGCGCTGGAAAGGAAGCAAGGACGCCCTGTCGCTTCTGCCGCAGGGAGCACACCGGGGAGCACACCGTTGGAGTCAGGAGCGCCTCCCGGTTCCGACACATCGACGCGATCACAGGATAGCTTGCAGGATCAATAGCTTTTTGGGAGGAAAACGAGAGGGTCGGCGGAGCCGAGGGTTTAGGCGGCCATCATGGTTGCAGGCTAGGCTCCTCCCATGATTGTCTGCTTTTAATGTACTTTTATGGTTCTTCTAAACTATGAAAACCGAATAAAGTATTTTGGATTTTTTTTTTTGGTGACTAAAGTAGTTGAAGTTATTGTTATTATAACCATTTATAAAGCTCACGGCTACTCCGAGGAGTGTCCCGGTGCTGGCAGTGGAGGAAAAGAGTCGCATGCAGGTTACTAGTTGTTAAAGAGGTGGGTTCTGAGCTTCTTCTTGAACAGTTCAAGGCTGTTTGTCAACCTCAGGTAGGGTGGGAGTCTGTTCCAAGAGAGGGGCCCAAGATAGAAAAAGGATCTCCCACCCATTCTGAGACGATTAATTTGAGGTACCCTGCCATGTGTGCCAAGGAAGAGCGGAGGGTCCGGGCGGGGGTATATGAACTAATTCTCTCTTTGAGATATGATGGCTCTGTCTTGTTCAAGGACTTGTGCATGAGGATCATGGCTTTAAACTTCACCCTTTGTTTCATCTGGAGCCAATGTAGGGTCCTTCGGTGGGGAGTCATGTGGGATCTGGGAGAGTAGCAGCCTTGCGATGTGCAGCGTTCTGTACCACTTGAAGTCTACTGAGGAGGTAGTCGGGGAGACCCAAATACAGTGCATTTCCATAGTCCAGTCTAGATGTGATCAGGCCTGCACCACCTTTCTACCCGCCGCCTCAGATAGGAGTTGTAGAAATGTTTTTAGCATGCGAAGCAGGCCCCCGTCGAGTCTTCCATATGTGGCAGGAAGGAGAGTAAGCTGTCAATTTTGATTCCGAGATTCTTGACACAGTTTTGGGAGGGGGATGTGGCAGATTACTTGGCCAGCAGTCTTCCACAAAGTTATGAGGGACAGCTCCAAAGCTCACAATCTCTGTTTTATCTGGGTTGCATCTAAAATAATGCAACTCCAACCATTGAAAGACTTTGGTAAGACAACAAGAGATCAACTTCTCATCTAAGCCCATGTCTTTATCACATGTGAACAGCAGCTGTGTGTCATCTGCATACGAGATAAGCTTAGCGCCAAGCGACTCTGCAAGTGTGGCAAGGTTTACAGCAGCGCGAGGGTGGGAGGGGGACTAGTTGGGGAGTTGGGGGGGGACAGGGTAGTGTGGTTTATGGGCCTCTTTTTGGGTGCATGTTAAGTTAGCATTGCTTCTTAGAAGTTTAAACGCCATTTTACCTTTTGCTGCTTTTTGCACACGACACTGCTTAGCTGTTTTTGCAACGTTAGCTTTTACGAAGGTCTATACATGAGAAAAGGTTTGATTTTCGACATCTCTAGAAATACATGGTGCCCCCAGTCTGTACAGTGAGTGCTGAGCCGTCAAGTTTATCATAACATGTGAGCCTGTTTATCGTCCGTGTAACACATTCTAGACACAACATTTTGGCAGCTGCAGCCCGGGTAGGATTCTGGCGCCTTTCTCATAGCACACTTGCCATAATTTCACACACTTGGAAGATTCCAGGGATGCAGAGAGACTAGCCGATCCAGATGTAATTTACACTTACTGAACGGACAGGTAATGGGGTCCCCCTAAAGAAGCTCAAGAGACCTTCTATAGTTTTATAATACATAATTCCTATATAGGGAGGGTATTTAAACTAGGCGCTATATCACCTGTTTGCACTATCATTGTAATATGATTCCTCCTTTTGTATTTTATGGAGTTGTAACCATGCTGACCATATTATTTCTAATCATATGTATGCTTATGTTGACTAAAATACCGCGCTTGAGATCACGTCGTTAAAATAAATATGTTAACAATACTATGTCTCTATTTTACTCCTGTTGTGGACTGGTATGAGACTATAACAAAAGAGTGTTCTCACTTCCCACTATTCCTGAGATGGTGGGGGATTTTGGGTACTAAGGTGAGTTTTTGGCACACCCTAAGTCACTGAAGTCCTTAGTCTCTGTGCACAGTTCTGTGTCTGAGCAGAATCCCTGTAACAACATTTCTTAATGGAACTCAGGAGAATAGCATTGCTAGGAATATGATCCCTAGAAACGAACAACGATGAATAGTGAAGAGTACAAACACCAGGAACTATTGTCAAATAGGTAGCGAGTACACTGGGGGAACAACCAAGATATGCACTAATGATGATTAAATGTATGTATACTGATAGGTGATAAGAAATAAAAATGGCAATAAAATCTGTTTAAAAAAAAAAAGCGTGGCAAGGGTTGTCAGGTAAACGTTGAACAGCAAAGGACTGAGAGCCGACCCCTGTGGGACTCCCACCGACAGGGGCCAGGTCAAGCAACATGCCTGCTGAAGAGCTATGTGTGTAACCTGCAGGCCACGCATCCGCATATTATAGCTCAGAGGGGTCACAGGCTTGCTATAGAGCTTAGCTTTGTAACAACGAGCTTGCACGTGCCAATCCCATGAACATAGCTCAGAGGGTTAATGCTCCTTACTGACAGTTTCCAGGTCCACAAAGTATACTGGGCATATTAAATATTACTAACAAAATAATCTGCTAAAGGGCTGCAATCCAGGCAGAGTTGACTCTGCTAAAAGTTGGGTAATCATTACTGTTATTAATAAAAGCACCAAGAACCCATACCATTCATGGTCTATATTCTAGGAGGAAGGGACCTCACCTTTACCCAGGTCGCGAGGATGCTGGCACCGGGAGGTTTGAGGGTGTCACAATGCCGTTAGAGGGCTGGTGGGGGGTTTCAGGTGTAAGCAGAGGGTTGTCTGGGTTACTGAGTATCGTGGCAGGGATGGTCAAGATGCAAATTGTTTCTGATGCGGCACTCCATTTCTCCTCCGTTATCGAGTCCAGAAGGTTATAGGTCAGAGAGTAGGCAGAAAAGAAGGGAGATGGGAAAGCTTGAAAACTGAAAATGATCTGGAAGAAATACAATCACATCAAGGGGTTTGTTTGAAAATATTGAGAAATCACATGTAAAGCCAAAGAACTCCTGTTTATCAAACAACAGTGGGTAAATTGCAAGAATGAATGCAGTCATCCCACCCCGCTCAGTGGGCACTGCCTTTGCGCTGCACCTGGAAGATACACCAGCTTCATGGCCCTCCAACTAGATACAAAACTGTCTTTTGGAATATAAGTAGTTATTGCTTACCGATACAAGTGCATCCCTTTTGTCGAGAAAATGTAATATGGCAACAGTGCTCAGTTCGGTTTGAGTGCAAATTGCACCCCACCCAAACTTGGAGTCCGGTGCCGCTGCACCAGTCGCACTGGGCCATAGCGGGCCTGAGGAAGCAGGTCTGACTTGCGTGAAGAGGAAAGCAGGCCCTGCCATCGGCCCGAAGCTGCCTGCTGTGCAGTATGTCCGGGGCGGTGACAAGAGCTGCAAAAACCCCTAGGCTGAAATTAACTTCAATTAACAATGCGCCTGCATTCGACCACCTCGCCCAGGCTCCAGCCTAGTTGGGGCAGGGCGGGCCCCCAGGTGAGAGGGGC
This sequence comes from Lissotriton vulgaris, assembly GCF_964263255.1. Lineage (NCBI taxonomy): Eukaryota > Metazoa > Chordata > Amphibia > Caudata > Salamandridae > Lissotriton > Lissotriton vulgaris. The sequence continues at coordinate 506,019,131 of NC_141700.1, read as the reverse complement.
TGGCAAGACACAAGCACAAAGCCGCGGAGGAGCTGCTGCGCTGAGTCGGTTGCCGGAGGCCCGACCCACATTTGGTTCAGTAGTGGGCAGGAGACGGGGGTCTTCATGGACAACAGTCTGCGACGAGAGGGACAGACGATGTAGGCCTCAGCAGAGTTGCTAAAGTAGTATGAGGCATGAGCTGAAGGTCATCTACTTCCCCATAGTGTAGGAGAATGGTGGGGGGGCGGGGGGGGGGGGGGGGTTGTTCAGCGACCAGAGCAGATGACTCCAGAGTGCAGGGCTCACGGTTTGATCCGCAGCAGCAGCAGGTGACTCTGGGAAATAGCTTGCTTAATCTCTCCGACAGCCCCCCAGGGCCTCAATACCCTTAGTGGTGATAAGTTGCGCTTTAAAAATCTGGAATTATTATTATATTATACAAGCCAGGTGACTGTACATGGATCCCGGCGATCGACCCTGGGGGGCCCTGGGAGGACCTGACTCTCGCAGACCCAGGTAGCACTTGTGGTGCATCTGCCAACCTGCACCAGGGTGCAATGACCACACTGAGCACCCCGACGAAGGGCCCCATATCAGATACTGGGTCCAGTGAGACACTGGGACTGCTGCAATTCTATAAATCATACAGCCATCACTTGGAACAGGGGGCAGTTGGAAGACAGTGTCTCCCCCCTCCCCTCCTGAAGCTTGCCGCCCTGATGGGAGTTCACAATGAAGGGGGCAGCAAGGCGCAGTGAGAAGCAGAGTACACGGTCATATTACATGCCATGCACGTGGTTACATCTAGGGAAGTGGTGCAACATAGAGGCACTGGGCAGACGCAGTGCCCCATTCAAAGAAGTCAATTGTCGGAATTAAGCTCTACCTAAGGGGACTCCATGGGGACAGGGTGTGCATCTGGCACCGTTGTGGACCTCGTTTCATCCTCTGCCAACATGGGAAGAGTTGCTGAAAGAAGTATCAGGAGATGGGGGTGGGTGCCGTGCCTGAGGCGGGGTCACTGCGGAATCCTTGAGAGACAATGGCAACCAAGCGCAGCAGACCGATGCCACTGGAGGCTCCACTCTCTAGGACATTCTTCAAGCAATAACGGCCTCTAAGGAAGTATTGGAAACCAATATAGATACCCTGGGAACAGATCTGGGACTCTTGAGGGACGGCCACTACCACTTAGTGGAACGAGTTATCACAGCAGAGACGGAGCTAGCTGAATTGCCCCACCACTGACATCGGCGAGCGAGCGGCTCTCTTCCATGGAAGCAAAGGTGCGAACACTTGAGCTGACAGAGGAAGAAGCTGAAAATAGGTCACCCCACAATAACATACAAGTGGTGGGAATCTCTGAGAGGACTGAAGGGAACATCATGATGGCCTACTTGGAGAAGTGGATCTGTGAGTAGGTGGTGACAGAGGACCTCTCATAATTTTTTGCTCTGGAACGAGCGCACAGTGTGCCGTCTAGACCTTCACTCCTGGGAGCCCACGGCGTCCAGTAGTGGCCAGGTTGCAGTACTATAAAGACCGCAATCATATCCTAGGTGCAAGAGAGACATTGCAGTGAAAAGCAGCAGAGTAAACACTTTCCTGGCTTCTCCAAAAAGATGCAGAGACAAAGGTCTGTTTTCCTAGAAGCAACAAAAAAATGTAGGCAGATGGGCATCCACTACGCAATTATGTCCCCGGCTCGGCTCAGAGTGGCAATGCCCGAAGGAGCCCACTTCTTCTAAACACCGAAGGAAACCTAGAGCTGGATCGACCAGCATCCACAACAGAGATTACAGAACAGGAGCTCACGCAGGGCCAGCTCGAGACGCCTTACCAGGTCTTGTAACTCGACTGCTCAATCCCATGGCCAAAGTACAAGAAAGACGGAACGCAATGGCTGCAGTAGCTTCAATAAGTAACAGCGGAACGGGCCCCTCCATCACCAACAGATGATGGGGATGCACGAGACTCGGACAGTGACTCCAGTACTTCTGGGGGCTCAAGCATTGATCTTGCAAAGGTGACCCCAGGAACATCAGATGAAATCCTGTGATGCAGCAGCCAAACTGGTGACCTTGGGAGAGCTACGGCTGAATCACTGCAAACATACTCGACTGGGGAAGCAGGGGAATGAATATTCGCTACCTCTGTGTTGGAGAAGGTTGCTTCCTTTTAAAAATGTTGGGTGGGTGGACTAGGCGGCGGAGCATATTGTCGGCTTAACCCTTCAGCAGTGTTCCTTGTGGGTGCTCCCACGGGTGAAACTGGTTCAAATGACAGTTTGGGTAAGGGGTCATTGCCGAATTGTCCTGGGGAGAGGGAGTTGGGGTTTGCATTTGTTGGGGAATTGGGACGCCATAAGTTTTCATAACTGGATTTCCATTTCCATGATCCCTCCTGGAATGCCAGTGTGTAGAGGCTGGGTTGCTACTGGGAGATGCCGAGGCAATGAAAGTGGGTGTCCTGTTCAGAAGGGAGGAGCTCCTTCTATTCGAAGAATTCAGTGCAGAATTCAACCTCCCATGGGGCCACTTCTTACTTCATAAAGGGGTAACAGCAGCATTCTGAAAACATTGTAATATTGATATATCAGAACCACAGCTCCAGTATATTGTCCTCTCTTCGAGCACCTTTAAGGTAGTCACATGCCTGTATAGGGTGATACAAGCGGATATGCTCCGACTCCTCAAGACTCTATGAGCTTGCTGGGAAGGAGATATAGGCATATCTATACCAGAACGTGACTGGGAATTAATCCTAGACAGAGTCCCCAAGGTATTGAGGAATGCCTCATTCAAATTGATCAATTACTACAGCCTTCACAGAGCGTACCTCACTCCGGGGCGCATCAATAAGTAATTCCATGAGGCCGATGCATCATGCCTGAGGTGTGGGGAAGCGGGAGTTAAGCTCATCCATATGTTGTGGTCTTGCCCATCACTGCAAAATATCGGGAAGAGATTACGAGCATGGTCCCTGCAATTATAGAGGAGGTCCCTGTTTCTCCTGGCCATTGCTTACTGAGCTGGTTCACTCAAACCTCCAAAACCAAAGTCATGGGTAGATTTCAAGGTCTGGCGTTTATACTAGCAAAAAGAGATCAAGAAAGGCCCCTTGGGGTCCCAGGGTGACCACATGGCGCAGGCAATTAGAGAAATGGGCATGGTACGAGAGGGGAGTGTTGTTGAGGGATGCCAGGAGGGGAATAGTCACCTTAGATGTTGCCCGAGCTTGGGAGGCACTGGTGGATAGCCTCAAAGATCTGGAGCCAGTGTCACCGGTAGTATCACCCCCCAGGATTGCTTGCTTCTGCCACTCATTAGTGCTAAAAGCCTCAGTAACAGTAATTTGGCAAATTGATGTATTCCATAAACCCAACCACTGAACGAATCACCGGGATGTTACATGTGAATTATCCTTCTCTCTAGGTCACTGTTGGACATGGAATGGTTTTTTAAACTTGTACAACTCTCTGTAGTAACTCATGGGGGTGAGAGGGAGGAAGCGAGGGAGGTTCAAAAGTTTGAAAAGGTGGCAAGATATAAATGCGAGGCGTAAAGATGTTTTATCTGAGTACTGTGCTACCTCCTTACTGAAGTCCCATCTGAGTTCGTTGCCACTCATTAGTAAAGTCTCAACGGAGAACTGTGCTACCTCATTACTGAAGTCCTATCTGAGTACTGTGCTATCTCATTACTGAAGTCCCATCTGAGTACTGTACTACCTCATTACTGAAGACTCATCAGAGTACTGTGCTACCTCATTACTGAAGTCCCATCTGAGTACTGTGCTACCTCATTACTAAAGTCCCATCTGAGTACTGTGGTTCCTCATTACTGAAGTCCCATCTGAGTGCTGTGGTACCTCATTACTGAAACCAACCTTCTGAGTACTGTGCTACTTCATTACTGAAGTCTCATCTGAGTACTGTGGTTCCTCATTACTGAAGTCCCATCTGAATACTGTGCAACCTAATTACTGAAGGGCAATCTGAGTTCTATCGTACCTCATTATTGAAGTTTTATCTGAGTACTGTGGTACCTCATTACTGAAGTCCCACCTCCGTACTGTGCAACCTCATCACTGAAGTCTCCTCTGAGTCCATTGCCACTCACCAGTGAAGTCTCATCTGAGTACTGTGCTACCATATTACTGAAGTCTCATCTGAGTACTATGCTACCTCATTACTGACGTCTTATCTGAGTACTGTGGTACCTCATTACTGAAGTCCCATCTGAGTACTGTACAAGCTCACCACTGAAGTCTCATCTGAGTCCATTGCCACTCAATAGTGAAGTCTCATCTGAGCACTGCCACCTCATTACTGAAGTCTCATCTGAGTACTGTGCTACCTCATTAGTGAAGTCTCATCTGAGCCCGTTGTCACTCATTAGTGAAGTCTCATCTGAGTACTGTGCCACCTCATTACTGAAGTCTCATCTGAGTACTGTGCTACCTCATTAGTGAAGTCTCATCTGAGCCCGTTGTCACTCATTAGTGAAGTCTCATCTGAGTACTGTTCCACCTCATTACTGAAGTCTCATCGGAGTACTGTGCCACCTCATTAACTGAAGTCTCATCGGAGTACTATGCTACCTCATTACTGACGTCTTATCTGAGTACTGTGGTACCTCATTACTGAAGTCCCATCTGAGTACTGTGATACCTCATCACTGAAGTCTCATCTGAGTCCATTGCCACTCATTAGTGAAGTCTCATCTGAGCACTGTGCCACCTCATTACTGAAGTCTCGTCTGAGTACTGTGCTACCTCATTAGTGAAGTCTCATCTGAGCCTGTTGTCACTCATTAGTGAAGTCTCATCTGAGTACTGTGCCACCTCATTACTGAAGTCTCATCTGAGTACTGTGCCACCTCATTACTGAAGTCTCATCTGAGTACTGTGCTACCTCATTACTGAAGTCTCATCTGAGTACTGTGCCACCTCATTACTGAAGTCTCATCTGAGTACTGTGCTACCTCATCACTGAAGTCTCATCTGAGTCCATTGCCACTCATTAGTGAAGTCTCATCTGAGCACTGTGCCACCTCATTACTGAAGTGTCATCTGAGTACTGTGCTACCTCATTAGTGAAGTCTCATCTGAGCCCATTGTCACTCATTAGTGAAGTCTCATCTGAGTACTGTGCCACCTCATTACTGAAGTCTCATCTGAGTACTGTGCCACCTCATTACTGAAGTCTCATCTGAGTACTGTGCTCCCTCATTAGTGAAGTCTAATCTGAGTAGTGCGCCCCCTCATTACTGAAGTCCCACCTGAGTAGTGTGCCCCCTGATTAGTAGGGCCTCACCTATAAGATTGTGTACCATTTTTAGTGGGGCCTCCTCTGTAGAATTGTGCATTCTTTAATGACGTCATATCTGGAATAATGTGTGAAAATGTTAAGTGAGATTTTAAGTGCCGTGTTGCACCCAATCTTTCCTACCAAGAGTGTGCACATAGTAGTGACACTTTGCCCACCTATAACAGAAGCTACTCCTGGAGGCCTGTATCCATTCCTGTATCATATGTAACATGGAAAGACCATGTTTTATGCCTCAACAGCACCAAATATCGAACTTCAGGTATTTGGACGTACAGATAGTTTAAATGAGATTGCTGTGCACTGAGTATCATAATTTCCTAAGCAAAGAGGTGACTTCCACGATATAACTTGCTGAGGGTTTAAACTTCCAACCATAGAAGACTCACTAAAGGTGGCACAGAAGAGTTTTTTAAATTTTTTTATTTATTAGCATTTGAAAAGACATACAATGTTCAACATTGAAAGAAATTACAGACCGGTGCACAACAACATTCATCATCCAGTTTTTGCAGCTTTACAGTATTGTCAAGTATTATAATAACTAGCAGCCCGTCCCGACCTTGTCCGGGAGCAACAGGCTTCCCCGACCCCCGCCCGCCCCGACATTGTCCAGCAGCCCGGGCCCCCGCCTAGCCCATTCCCCGCCTGCCCCGACATGGGTCCCCTTACCTCAGCCGCCGCTTCTCCCGCCTGTCCGCTGCTCGCACTGCCGCTGGCCTGTCCGCTGCTCCTCACGTCACCGCTCCTCCCCCGCGCCATGTCCGCCGCTCCCTTACCTCAGTCGCTGCTCCTCCAGCCTGTCCGCTGCTCGCACTACCGCTGACCTATCCGCTGCTCGCACTACCGCTGACCTATCCGCTGCTCCTCACATCACCGCTCCTCCCCCATGCCATGTCCGCCGCTCCTCGTCGCGCTCCTGACGTGAGCACGCACGTCGCGGCCGGCGCTACTTCGGAGGGACTACTTTTTTTTTTACTGTAAATTTTTTAAATAACGTTTTTATTTTTAATTTATATAGCCTATGACCATCTACACACCCTGACGATTCCAACGGTGTATCGGGTGTGTGGATTGGCGCTGTGGTTCCCGAGTTTACCCGCCTCAAAGGCTGAAAGTTCTTCCTTTATTATAGTAGTATAGATATAGATACAGTGCGGCTATACATCACAGTTTTGGTCAACTTGGCGCAATTCCAGATACGTAACTAGATATGTTCAATAGTCTCTAGGTCTTGAGCCCGCAGGCAATTCTTCTTCATATGTTTGCAATGTTTCTTTACAATACGTCAGATCTTTAAGCCAATGCTTCACTTTTGGACCTCTTTTGCTCCCCCAACAGAGTGATACTCTCCTTTTCACCATCAACAATGCAACCACACAAAATGTACGCGCTGTGGCCCGTAGCTCGGGCACAAGCCCCAATAAACACATACGTATCGAGCAAGCCACCGTGACACCCAACATATCACCCACCATCTTTACCACCTCCTCTCAATATTCCGCCACCTCTCCACACAACCATGTAAGGTGTAAGAAATCTGCAACATCAACGCCGCATCTGTGGCATCTACAATCTGCCCGTAGGCCATATCTGCATAGTCTTTCTGGGGTGTAGTAGGTTTGGTGCACATATTTATAGTGCAACATATGCAAATTACCGTTTGGCGTTAATACTTCTGTTAATGAGCAAGTGGTGGTCAATTCGTCTTCCGATAGCGGAACGGTTAGGCAAGCATTCCATTTATCTCATGCGTCCTGTGTTACGCCCCCTATGTCTTCTTGCAATTTAACATATAGCCTAGACACTAGGTGTGTGGCTGTGGATGTTGCAATTAACATTTGTAATGTGGACAGCTGTGTCGGCTCTGCTGGATATGACACATATAGTTTCTTTATAGCCCCTTGTAGTCAGTGGTACGTAAATCGGAACAGTAACGTCTGGATACTTATGTAGGTAAGCTCAGTGGGCAATCTAAATGTACCATCACAATCCATACCCACCTGACGCGACAAGCCCACCCCTACCTCCTCCTGTGTGACAGATAGTTCAGGGTGATAATGCAGCGGCAACTCAGGTGCATAGAGTGGTAGTTTGTTAGCTTTACGGCCCATTATCCGCCAGGCTCTGTTCGTTGTATCTATTGTGTTTATGTCCCTATTGTGTAGCGGGGCTCGTTTGTAGGTTAGAATGACATCTAGCGGTAAAGCATCACCTTCCTCTACTACCACATGTATCAAATATGGGATTGGGTGGTACCAATAATGTGCGTATTGTGCTTGTGCACATAAATAATATAGAAAAAAATCCAGAACCTTAAACCACCCTTTGAGTAAGGCAAAGTGAGGACTTTCAGTTGTATACGGGACTGTTTACCCGCCCAGATTAATCGAAGCACCATAGTGGATATCCTGCGAAACACTTCTGCTGGGGGTTGGATGGGAATATTATTAAATAAGTACATCAATCGTCATCATCATCATCAATCGGGATCAGGTTTGATGAAGCACTATCCTTCAAACAACAAGCAGGCACTGTGGCAGGGTCCTGCTTCAACATCATCAAGGGCCTGAGAAGGTTCTTCGACCTCCTCCCCCTGACAGCTAGGAAGACAGTAGCAGTGGCCCTTATCACATCCCGTCTGGATTATTGCAACAGCATCTACGCAGGCTCCAATAAAAGTGTTCTGCACAAACTGCAGATGGTTCAGAACGCTGCAGCCCGCCTAGTACTGAGACTGCCTAGGAAGTCATCTGCCTCAGCAGCACTTAGAACCCTGCACTGGCTACCTATTCACAAGAGAGTGCTATTTAAAATCTTACTTATCACTTTCAGAGCCTACCACCAGTCGGGTCCCACCTATCTGTCCCAAAGGTTTGGAAGATACACTCCCTCCCGCTCACTCAGGTCCTCCAACCTAAACCTACTGGTGGTCCCTAGATTCAGACTCTCAACCAAAGGAGGAAAATCCCTAGGATTTTTGGGAGCTAGAGCCTGGAATAGGCTCCCCACCCAGATGCGTCTGATCTCCTCAGAAAACCTGTTTCGTAAGGCCCTCAAAACCTGGATTTTTTGTGCCTCTGACACCCTTTGTCTAGCACTAATTTAATTTAACTCAATTCACTTTCAGGCCCACTAATCTTTCCCTCTCTTTCTGGTCGCTTCGTGCACTTCCTTTCTCTCCTCCTCTGTGACACTTTACTACTAGCGCCAAGATGCTCCGTGGAGTGTAAGTCGCGCTCTATAAAAGCCATATCATATCATATCATATCAATTTCGGTAAAATAACCATCTTCACAATCGCCAGTCTATCCGCTAATGACAGTGGTAATTGAATCCGCCTCCCAATTTTGTCTTCCAGATCACCGATGGCTCTACCATAATTAGTACGAATCACCACCTCCGGGTCACGGTGAAACCAAACACCGAAGTATTTTACAGGCTCTTCTTGCCATTCAAGCGGGTAGTCCACGGGGTAGGGGCACGTAGTGTCCGTCAACGGCACGATTATCGAGTTGGACCAATTTATTGTCAGCCCTGATTGTTGCCCAAATTTTATATACTCCAGAAGTAGGGGATTCAAATGTTGGATAGGATCACGTCCATATAATAGCATATCGTCTGCATATAACGAAATATGCAGTAGCCGTTGGGGAAATTGCAACGCTGATGGGTGGTGTCTCTGCCTGATTTTACAAGCTAGTGGCTCCAGTGCTAGCGCAAATAATAATGGGGACAATGGGCAACCTTGCCTTGTCCCCTTGGCAATTGGTATGGCACGATACATATTTATTAACGCATATACGCGCCGTTGGGGCTGTGTATAGCAGGCAAATCCACTGTGTAAACATTGGAGGGAACCCCATTCTCTGTAACACAGTGTGCAGATACGTCCATTCAAGGGAATCACATGCTTTAGCAGCATCAAGGAAGACCGCTGCCGCTTTTGTGTTAGGGACCAGGTAATGGGAAACCACAAAGAGTGTCCTAGTATTCTGTGCTGTGGATCTCGAGGGTATGCACCCAGATTGATCATGGGAGTACTAAATTTGTCATCAGTGGTTTCAATCGTATCACAAGCAGTTTTGCCAATATTTTAGTGTCTACATTAAGCAATGAGAGCGGTCTATAGGAGTCACAGTACTCTGGGTCCTAGTTAGGTTTTCAGAGAGCAATGAGCATTACCTCTCGAATCGTTGGCGGAAATATGTTCTAATCATACACATCACCATATAGTTCCACCAGGTGTGGTGCCAGTTGGTCCAAAAAGGTCTTGTAAAACTCGCACGTAAACCCATCTGGACAAGTATTGCCTCTGCGTGTTCGATAGCCAGGCGATTGTGACATCATCCAAGTACTTCATTATCATGTCTGCAGCGGTTGTGCATTTTGAGGCATATAGTTCTTCGTATGTAGCCATGAATTCTTTTAGTATTCCTTGTGTGTCATGGTGCAGTGACCCAGCCGTGTCTCTTACTGCCCTTACAGTCTGTGGAGCACGCCCTGTGCATATCTTGGCGGCTAAGGATCTCCCCGGTCGTCCCCCCTCTCCATAAGACCTTGCTCTCTGTCACTTAGTGATGTACCTAAGTTCTTCATCAGCAAGGTTTTGGTATTCCGATATCACAGTTCTAATTTTGCCCAATACTCGAGCATTTTGTGTACGATCATATTCCTGCTCCAATGTGCGTAGTTTAACCTCACGCATAGATATCTGGGTCCTAATATCTTTAAGTATACCCACAGTAGTACTGATACATATCCCAAGTATAGTGGCCTTAAATGCCTCCCATAGAACACCTAGGTCCTTAGTAGTAGGTTTGTTTAGTTCAAAGAAGTCTGTGATAGCATGGTGAATAGTATCAAGATATACTGTGTCCAACAATGCATTAAACCTCCAACTAAAAGGCGGCGGCACATAATTGGGCATAAGCATAGAAAGGAGTACAGGGTTATGATTGGATAACGTCCTGGGTAGATGTGTCACTTTTTGTGTCCAAGTTAATACATCATCCGAGCCCAACCAGTAGTCTAGACCAGCTTTTATTGGCTGCTGACACATGCGTTGCTTCTAGTTGGTCAGGGTAGTGTGATCTCCAAACGTCAGTGAGATGTAAATCTACCCTAATATCTCGTATTTTACTCCTTGCCCTTCTGTGTGGTTCAGTGGACAAAGCAGATCTGTCCAGATCATCATGTAGTGCAACATTCAAGTCACCCCCCCAGAAAATGGGATGATCTGGCAATTCATTAATTTTGCGCCATATCGTGTGATAGAAGTCAGGGTCATCTATATTCGGCCCATATGTATTAAGTATAGTCAGTTGCTGTCCACGCAATGTGCCTGTTAGGAGCACATAACGACCCAACTCATCAGCTATAGTACTGTGTATCGTGAAGTTCAAGCCTTTCCTAATTAAAATAACTACGCCTCTTGAATATGAAGAGTAGGAGGAAGTATGCACTGACTACGCCCATCGCCGTCCGATGTGTATATTTGAGTGTGGACGCATATGGGTCTCCTGTAGGAGAGCAATGTCAACCCATAATCTGTCTAAATACGTAAATACCTGCCTGATTTTCTTGGGATTGCTCAATCCAAACACATTCCAAGTTAACATATTCAGTTTTGGAGATTGTAATTTCTCACCCGCCATTAAACATTCCATAACTGTCTAATCAATATTCTGTATAGCTCATAATATGGTATTGGAACTATTTGCAACAAAATCTTGTATACAGGAATTTTTCGTAGCATGTCCCTGGATTTCAGCAATGTTTCTTAAGTACAGTGGTCTACAGACCTGTTCAACATGCCCCACCCTCCACCCCCCACCCACTTCAGCATCCCAATCATGCCAAAGACAATCCCCTTTTTTAACACACAACATATCCCAACTTTGGATTGGGGAACATCCGCTTGGGGGGTCCACCAGTCGCGCACAACTCCATTCAACTTAATGGATGTGGTCAGGTGTATGTTTAATATTGCAGACCGAATAGCATACAGTACAGGCAGTGCGGACAGTGTCCTGAGTATATATATTTCTGTCTCTGTGCGTAGTGCTCGGGAAATTTGTTAAGTCCTTATTATGTAACAGCACAAAAGCAACCAGGTATCCAGTATGTCCAGTTAGGAGCAAGTCAGCCATTAAAGTTCACCCCTGTAAGAATACAACCTTCTCAACAGTAGAGCACACATTACCGCAGTCGATGCCTGTTCCTTAAATGCAGTTTTAGTGCACAGTTCCAAAAAGAAACCCCCCGCAGCTCCCTGTAGAGCGATATGTCTTTCGTCTCCCAGGTTATTTGTACAGTTCAAGGGGAGATCAGACTGTATATCTTGCAACCACATTCCTTTTCACATAGGATATTGTTTCCCTACAGGCATGTACATACGTTAGATAACCCCACAGCAGTTACCTTCGTGGGCATGTTACGTCTAATAGAGGATTAGTTCGTACAATTAGTCTTGCCCACACAATTCCCATGTGCAATATCCTTTAACCGGAGCTAGTGTCTGCCCTTTTCTACCGCACACTTGCCCATTCATTGCGTCACTAACAAATGATCTCATACGTTACCAATTCACGCCATATACAGTCTACAACCGTCGGTAATCTGGCAGCTGATCAGTCCGAGTCCTGGTTTCTCTCCTGTCATTGCTGCTCCTTGCGCCGCCGTGTAAGTTTTTTGATAAACTCCTGCGCTGCCGCCGGTGTTTGGAGAATTGTGGCTCGGCCTTCATGTGTGACTCGCAATCTGGCTGGATAAAGCATGGCATATTCCAATTCTAGTTCTTGCAATTTCTTCTTCACCGGGTTAAATTCCTTGCGTGCAACTTGAACCGAAATTGTAAAGTCTGGATAGAATTCCAAGGCATTTCCCTGATATTCTATCTTTTGTCGCTCCCGAGCCATCTGTAGAATAACATCACAATCTCTATAATTGAGGACCCTGGCTATGATGATATGGGGGGGTTGCACCGGGTTTTGGCCGTAGGGCCAGAGATCGATGTGCCCTCTCCACCAGGATTCAGAAAAGGGGGTGGTGATGAACAGAGTGTCTGAATTAAGCAGACCACTCTTACCCAGTCCAAAGATCAGGGCTTGATCCAGCACCGTTATTTATCTCACTGCCCCATCCCAGCTCAGAACCTGGCTATATGCAAATCAGTCTGTCCCTGGCCCAGTGCATCATGGGAACAGGGCAGACTAAACTACCAAGCCAATTCTTCACCAGAAAGGAGACAAGCTACCGGGGACCGGTTTCTGGCATTTCAGCCGTCTTCAGCCCGGCTTGCTTGAATCCTGATGGAGCAGTGAGAAAGGGACTCATGTCTGAGTATACCCTGCCACACCTATAGTGGCCAAAAACGATTCAGAAAAGAAGGTGGTGATGAACAGAGTGTCTGAATTAAGCAGACCACTCTTACCCAGTCCAAAGATCAGGGCTTGATCCAGCACCGTTATTTATCTCACTGCCCCATCCCAGCTCAGAACCAGGAGGCTGCGGAAAGTTGCTCTGTGCCGAAGATGCTGCGGATCATGTCTTCAACATATGTCTCCATCTTTCCTGTATTCGTGGATTCTGGAACTCCCGCGATTCGTATATTGTTCCGACGAGATCTCACTTCCAAATCCTCTGCTTTGTTCCTTATGGTGTCCATCATCTTCTCCATCTCTGTGCATTTTTTCGTCGTGCTATGCGATTCGTCTTCCACCGCCGAAATTCGCGTTCCTGCCTCCACCAATCGCTCCCCGCGCTTGTTAAGTTTTGCCGCCATGTTATCCACACGTAAACTAATGGTATCTAGATTCACATTTATATCCTGTAGACTCTTTTGGATCGCCTGCAGTACTCCCTCCATACCCGCATCACGGGCCTGATCTGATTCTTGTTCAATATCTGAATTTGCTGTTGCAGTCTTGTTGCTTTTCTTGGCTTCAAATGGTAATTTAGCTTGTTGTTTTTCCGGTTTCCCCATTTTTACCTTTGTCACCCTGCTGGGACCGTAGTGTGGAGAGTATCGGCAATATTTTATTTTCACAGGCAATAGTGTTGCAGGCGTCCGTCACAAGCAGGCCGCACTACTGGCCGACTAGCGCTCACAGGACTTATCACCCGTCCACAGGTGCAAGCAGCGCAGTCCGCGACATCTCTAGTGCCGTTCCATTTCTTGTCACCACATGCCTGGCAACCAATCACGTAAAAGCACCAGTATAGACGGTTAAGTTATAACTGCCTGGCCCGCTTTTCGTGTCACGCAATACACGCTGCATGGGACAGTGAGTTCCCTCTTTGCAATGCTTTCGCAATAATCTGCTCACTACATATTGCAGCCCGCAGAAAGTCGAGATTGTAAACGTTCTCAGCAGCGCTTATTTGCATCCTCCGCCAGACTGCCACCTTTAATCCTCAATGGCATGCAATCCTCAACAAGGGCGGCCAGTGTGCGGTTCCAGGGAGCCCAGACGGGAAGTAGAGCCCACCGTAACCGCTATGATACGCGTGGCGCCGGTGCCTCCAACACACAGATCTAGGCAGATTATACGTCGAGGTAGGGTAGCGAAATGTCGTGTAATGCGCGCTGACGCCATATTAGGGCTGTAGTCCGGTGCAATCGCCATGTGCACTATAGCTGCCTGTCATGTTATTCAGGGGTCCAGCATGCCCCATCTCTGGAGCCAACTATGTCCCTTCGTTATTGTAATTGCTTCGCTCTGTGTGCATTCAGCTACTTCCCATGTATGCCCGCTGTCTCCACATCTTACTTGTAATTCTTTCGTAGCATTAAAGTCCTCACGCTCAGTTCTATGTACAAGTTAACACAGGCTCCGCCATCTTAGTAAGCCCACCGTTGTTCCCAACGTCAGCCTGCAGTTCGTTAATTGGAGCGTATATTCCGATTTCGTACAGCGCTAGTGTATTTTTTCAGTCCCGGGCATTCCCCGACTTACAGCGCTGGTTAGATCGGTAATTTTGTGTGTGCTCGTCACAGGACATTGCCGCATCTAGAGTTGTCCGCCATTTTGAATAGCGGCCCAGTAGGTCCTACCCCCATTTTCCACCAGCCCTCCGCAATGCCGGTTTGGCGGTCAGTGCGCAGCCCTCATAATCCATTATGTCCTTCATGCGGCCGTTGCATCACCGCTTCACTGCCATGTGGCTTCTCTTGCGCTCAATGTCTCGTTGGCAGTCCGGTGCTCTGATAACATAGAGCGGTGCCCTCTTTGCCAGTGCAGGGCTGCTCCCGGAGCCAGTTTTCAACTGCCGATTCCGACCCTTCTCCTCGGTTGTTTTCCACAGCTGTTGCTCCCTCCAGGAGCCTAGTGCCTTCCGATTTATGATGGTGGCATTTGCATTCAGGAATCTGTCCGCACGACGGTGGAATCTTTTTCCCGAACGGCGGAGCTGCCTCACAATGCAGCCATTTCGCTGTGCGCCCTCTAGCGCACCCCGCCCCTGACAATGCTTAGATACTGCGCACTTCCGGGATCTTGAAAAACTCTGGCACAGAAGAGTTGATGATAAAAGTGCCCCAGCTGTGATTCCATTAATGCCATTCTTCCATTCATGGGAGTGCAGCAGACGACCTTTTAGTGGGTACTCTGGCTTTTGTGCAGCCATGACGTTGTTGATGCAAGATGTGACATTTTGTTAACTTTTTTTGAGCTTTTCACTCCCAGTGTGCGTGGGAAAGTTATGTTATGTTATAATGTATTAATAAGGTGCACAGATACTCATGAGTGTAATGGCGCGAAAAGTGACCGAAACAGTGTGGAGCAGAGAATTAGATGGGCTGATTACAAAGAAAAGTTTTAAGTTGTTTTTTGAAGAGCCTGGGATCCTGAATATTCAGCAATTCCGTGGGAAGGGTATTCCATGCCACTGCTGCTTTAACGGAGCGGGACTGCCCCCCCCCCCCGAGGCATCCTACGAAATCGGGGGACTGCCATCCGTTGAGGGGCTGAGCGCAGAGATCTGCTGGGGGCATAAAAAGCAAAGCGCTTCCTGATATAGCAGGTATCCAGGGATACCCACCTACAGGGCATTGGTATAGTCAATGCGGGATAGAAGAAGGGCGTGGGCCACCATTTCCTTGGCTGACCTAGGTAGCATGGGGAAGAACCTTCTCGGTGATTTGAGTGTACAAAAGCATACTCCGGTAAGTTTCTTAATCTGCGTGGAGAACCTATGGTCTTCTCCAAACCAGACCCTCAGGTTTTTTTGCTGGATTACCCCCTGAATTGGGTCGTGGGTATTCTGGAGGCCACAGGATTTCTCTAAAAGAAGGAGGAAACTGACTGTACAAAAGGACCTCCGACTTGTCCTCGTTGCACTTCAGATGGACACGTGCAAGCCACTTGAAAACAGTCGAGAGACAATTCTGGGCAATTTCTGATGACAAGTCGGAGTCCTTTCAGGTAAATAGGAGCTGGGTGTCATCAGCATACGCTATAATTTTAGCACCCAACTCCTCTGCCAGAAAAATCAAAGGAGTAAGATAGATATTAAAAAGAAAGGGGCTCAAAGTAGAGCCCTGTGGTACTTATGTTGACATTTTCCTGGCGGCCGATGAAAAAGGTGGCATCCAGACCTGCTGAGTGTGATCCTCAAAAAAAAGGATTTTATCCAATCCCAAGCAGGACCAATAATGCCAATGTTTGAAAGTCGGGCAAGAAGTTGTTGGTGGGGCACCGTATCGAAGGCGGCAGAGAGGCCAAGCAAAATCAAGACCGCCCTGCCACCTGCGTCCAGGCACTCTCTAACTGCCTCAGCCATTTCCACTAGTGCGGTCTCTGTGCTATATGACGTCCTAAAACCGGATTGAGCAGGGTGAAGAGCACCAGATGACTCGACATAGGCCTCAAGCTGTCTAAAGACCACTTTTTCACACACCTTTGTCAATGCTGGTAGAAGAGAGATAGGGCGATAGCTAGTAAGTTTGGAAGGATCAAGAGAAGGTTTTTTTAAAAGTGGCAAAAGCTTGGCCTGTTTCCAATTCAGAGGAACAGTAGGAGTCTGTAGAGATAGATTGATAATAGCATTTACCTCTGGGTTTACCTCCTCCGCAACCCCAGCCAGTATCCTAGATGTACATGGGTCTGTAGGAGCGCCCGACTTGAGCGATTTAAGAATGTCAAATGTATCTGACCTAGCTATGGGGAGAAAATTCGTAAATGGAGGCGCTGACAAAGTGGGGGCTAAAGAAGGTGGAGGGAGGGAGTCACCTTGCACAGGGGGACTCATCCCTAGGCTATCTTGGATGTTCTGTATTTTTTCAGTAAAGAAAGATGACAGCTCCTCACACCATTGTGATGAAGCCGACAAGACAGTCTGTTCGGCGTAGGGTGCTAAAAAGCTCTGGACAACAGAGAAATCTCCTTGCTATTGTTATTAGCTTTAGCAATTCGCTCCACATAAAAGCTACTTTTTGCCTCACCAATGGCTTCATAGTATTCTCTCTGAGCTTTGCGAAGGGCGATTTTAGCAATGGAACAGTACTCCCATCGTTCCAGTTTTGTACATCTCTGCTTAAGCTCTCTAAGTGTACCGGAGTACCAGGGTTTTGAGGGAGCGTGTCTCAATCACTTATTGGAAAGAGGTATAGATACAGAGCTAACCCTTTGGTTGATCCAGGTAGCAAAACTATCTACTGCTCCTTCAAGATCCAGAGCGGCCAATGGGCGAGAGACTAGAAGGGCACTGAAGAGAGCCGGGATATCGATCTTCCGTGACGGACTGCTTTGGGCCAAGGCTATAGACGAAGGGAACTTCACTATGATCCAAGAAAAGTGGATCCGATAGTGGTCTGACCAAGTGACCTGGAAGGGGTCACTAACGGACAGAGGAAAGTTGGAGCAAACCAAGTCAATCTTATGCCCTCCCTTGTGGGTAGGAGACTTGATCCACTGAGTCAGTTGTGCCAAATTGAACAAGTCCATTAGTTCCCTGGAGTCAATAGCCTCAGGACAGTCTAAGTGGATATTAAAATCGCCCAGAAGTAGGAAATTTGAAAAACGAAGGGCTCGGGGACAATGACGTCATTCAGTGCTTTCAGAAATGCTCCGGGAGGGCCAGGGGGGCGGTACACCAATGTACCACCCAGCGTAAAATGGGGTGACATGACAGTGGTAAAGTCAAGGGCCTCTCCATCCGCTATCCCTAAAGTTTCCTCACTGGAGAAAGTCCACTAAAAACCTGTGTGGTTCAAACTCTGTGGTGACAGAACCCTATTTGGTTTGCCTCTGGTGACTGGAGCCAGGACATGACTCGAAGGCCTGTTTTTACGGCCGCGCCATGAATCCAAGGGCGAATTGAGAGTGTTCCTTGAAGCTTCTGGTTGCCTGGCACCAGTCAATTCCACAATGTTCCAGGTCCCGGTCATGCCGAAAGTCTCAGGCCCATTCACAGAGCCATTCCTCGCACTCGTCCTCAGGCTTGTAGTCTTTGTCAGGTAACTCACTCAAGAAATGTAAGTAATCTAATAAGCTGAAGCATGTCCACCCAGGTTTTTAAACAAGTTGTGGGAATTAATCCACCGCTGGAGGCCCGGTTTCCAACGATCAGCCACTGAGTCTGAATTTGAGTCTGCTCCACACCTCCCAGAATTTCCTAGAGCCAGAAGAAACCCCTACCCAATTAAAAGAGTTGTACAAGGCCATGCACCTTATATTTGGGTGGGATGACTCCTCTGGAGCCCTTCAGACCCCATGGGTTCAGCAGGTGCCTCCACTAGATTCCTACTGGTGGGTCCATCCTCTGGACCAGTCAGATCCCCCTTGGATCTGTTCCAGTCGCAAGACCACCATGTTCTCTGGATCCCATTCCAGTGACATAGTTTCCGGCGCCACCGATGCCCCATGCTGGCCCAAACTCATTGTTATACCCAATTCCGATACAGAGATGGACCGGTGTTCCCTGACATAGACACCGGCGCACCAGTCGGAACTCAATCTTCCAAATCTGAGCCAGGGCCTACTTCTTGCGATTGGTCCAGTAGGGAGTACGATTGTGAGGGATTTGAGGATTGTTATGGCAACCCCCAACCCCTTGGAAGAGCCTGAAGATAACTGGTGCAAAGATCTGGCGGATACCAGTGGTTCTCTACACTGCCCTCGATGGCATTCAAGACGAGACTCTTGACAGAGGTGTTTCAGCAGAACCTTTCCTCCTCTTTAACTAAGCCCTCACAGATCTCCTGCATGGGGCTTGGGCCAAGTCTTATGCAGAGGCTCCTGCGCGCAAGACAGTTGCTGCTGCTGCTAACACACTCCTGAGGACCAAGCTTTCCTCACCCAGCACCCCACACTGGAGAGCCTGGTCATGCAGGCCACCACATCAAAACTCAACCCTAGTGCATTCCCTACCACACCACCGGATAGGGAATTCAAGTGGATAGACACCTTTGGCAAGAGGGTGTTCTCTTTTGCCAGTCTTGCACTGCAATTAGTGAACACTGCATGCCTCTAGGACCGGTATTCCCACACAGTTTGAGATTCTGTTGCGCAAGTGCTGCCCATGGTCTCTGAGGAGTTTAGTAACAATGGGGTAACCCAGTATCCCTCAGAACCTGGGCAGTCATATATAGAAAAAAAAATGGTTCTGTCAAGTATCACAAATTCCTTAGGCGGTCGAAAAATTCAATGAGTTATTCAGTGTTTGCTTTAAATCAAAGGAACAGAGGGAGGAGCTACGCGGGCATCCAAGATGGTCGCGTGAGCAGAGAGCTCCCGAGACCCGCGCCGCCCTTCTTCGTCTATCCTACACCTATCCTGATCATTTCGACGGGCTCTTGAAGCACTATCCTTACGGATGCTGACGATCTTTTTTTGGTCGAAATCGGACCTTGGGGACCATTTTTCCGTCGTCTTCAACTTTCTGGCCTGCCCACGGGCGCGACCGGGGACTCGGCTGCCCACTGTGGCCCACTCGTAATTCAACAACAACGGCTGCCTGGCATCTGGCCCACCGGAGGTGTACTACTTTCGCTTTCGGTTTCCTGCCTCATTGTCTTTGTCTCCACCTACTCTGCCCTCGCCTGCAGCCTCACGGTCCACACTTTCCATCATTAGACTGGCAAGGAAGCCGCGATACTCCCTCTTGAATTGCACGTCGGAGTTTCTGGATTTTTCCTCCGTCTCACAGCTTCACCTGGCCACTCGGCCCACATCGGATGCGACATGGCGACGAAAGCAGAGGCCGAAAAACGCAGGAAGGCTGCAACCCGGGCGGGGTCGATCCAGTCCAATATGATTAAACGCTACACCCAGCCGAGAGGCTCCCCCGGGGTTACAAGCGTGGGCGCTGAAGGACCTCAAACAGATATGCCGTCTTCTTCGGAAGTATCGCTTCAGGATCTGTTGGCTGCCATCTCTGGACTTAAGGCCGATATGAGTCAGCAATACGAGGCCATCGTGTCCAAAATAGACACGGTGGCGGTGGATGTTACTCTTATTCGGGCCGATTTAGCCAAAACAAATGAGCGGGTGAAGGCATTAGATCTTAAGGCGTCGAGTCTGGTGACGGACATGGCGGAGGCACAGTCTGAGATTGGGAATCTGCGTGCCTCTCACGATCTGCTGCTCAAGCGTATGGAGGACTATGACAACAGGGCCAGGCGGAACAACATACGCCTAGTCGGAGTGCCGGAATGTGACGGCGCTGCCTCGATCGACTTATTGGTCGAGGAACTTATCGTTGCCAAACTTGCTCCGGTTGGACTCAGTAAGTTCTTTGCCGTAGAGCGCGCCTATCGTTTTCCAGGAGGACAAGTGAAACCAGGAGGCCCGCCGAGGCCTATCATTGCAAGACTGTTCCACTATCGAGACAGAGACGCTATCCTCCAGGCCGCCCGTAAACACGGCCCGCTGAAGTATGACAACAACTCTGTCTCCATCTATCCTGATTTCACTCCCCAAGTGCAGCGACAACGGTCAGGGTTCCTTGGGGTTAAGCGTCGCCTGAGAGAACGGGGACTGAAGTACGCCATGTTGTTTCCAGCCCGACTACGGATTGAATTTAGAGAACGTGCATACTTTTTTGATCAACCGGAGCGTGCTGCCGACTGGTTGGACTCGTTGCCGACTGATGACTTTGGGAGCGGAGGCCCTGGTGGTGCGGAAGGTGGTGCAACGGCCCAGGAGTAATATGGGGACCCGGAGGTCCGGACTGAGACTACGTATCGTACTGAGTAAATTAACTGTGTGCTTTATGGTTCCGCCCGTGGCGGTGCGGGAACGGGTGATTTCTCCCTTCCTCCTCGGGGGGTTCTTTGTGTAGATAAGATGGGGCGACAGGCACACTGCAGTTGGGGGTGGCTTTTTAGTCAGCAGGGGTGCAGGGAGGGGGGTGTTGTAACGGGTTACTGTTGGGGGGTTGGTTCTTGGGGACTTGGTTGTGTTTTGTTTAGTTTGTTTTGTATCTGTTTTCATGGTATTTCACAGTCTGCAATCACTCCGAACTTGGGGTTGTGGAGGGGGAGGGGGGTGGAATGTAGTTGTCGTAATGGGGGGGGGGGTGAATTGCGGGTTCTTTCTTGGAACGTAAACGGGTTGGGTGATAGGATCAAGCGGGGCATTGTACTACAGTTTTTGAGGCGCCATGCCCCTGATGTTGTGTTCTTACAGGAGACCCACTTAATTGGAAATGCTTGTAAAGCTCTCGACCGCCGGGGTTATCGCCTGGTTGCACATGCTGGTTTCACTTCTGGGTCCCGGGGTGTGGGTATCATGGTGAAGTCTTCCCTTGCTCTCGCTATTGACGAGATTATCCTTGATGACCGTGGGCGGTACGCTGCTGTTTCCGGGAGGTGGGAGGGTAAACAGATTGTGCTTGTTGTTTGTCTATATTCCCCCAGGACTACAGGCTACTACCTATGCCGATCTTGGCAGGACTCTCCTTGGTCTTCCGGATGGACTGTTAATCCTGGGCGGGGACTTCAATTCTGTCATGTCTGGTGAATGTGATCGACTTCCCCCTAGGGTCCTGCTTCCGTCCCAGATGTGGCTCAGTGAGATGGCTGACACTTTTGGCTTAGTGGATGTTTGGCGCTCATTACACTCCGCACTCCAGCACTACACTTTTCACTCTGGCGCGCATGGCAGCCTCTCCCGTATCGATTATTTCTTTATGTTAGCCTCCACTCTGTCCACCGTTCGGGAGGTACGACATCTTCCCCGGGGTATTTCGGACCATTCCCCCTTGCTGCTTAGGATTACTGTGGGTGGTCTACTTGGCAATAGGGTCCCCCCGATTCCTCCCTGGCATTTCCGAAGCCCCCGGCTCCGTTCAGATTTGGTTAAGGCAATTGATTGCTACTTCGACGAGAATGTGGGCTCGGTCACTTCCCCCACTGTCCTTTGGGAGGCCTTCAAGACGGTTATCAGGGGTACTGCCCTATCACTCATTGCTGCAGAGCGTAGGGTAAAGAGGGAGGCTGTTCTGTCTCTTGAAACTGAGATTACTGCGCTTGAAAGTGAGTTGGGTGGGAATGACACGCCTGCATTGTTGCACACTCTGGAATTAAAACAAGCTGACTATAAAGCTTGTGTCACGGATGCTGCTAAATTGATGCGATCGAATCAATTAGGCCGACTGTATGATGTGGGCGACAAGGTCAGCAAGCTCTTGGCGTGGCTGGATAAGGCTGAGCGAGCGAGTCGTGTTGTGCCTGTCATTGTTCGCGAGTCTGGTGAGAGTGTCTCTGATCCTGGTGAAATTGTGGATTGCTTTGTGGACCACTTCCGGAAGGTGTATACGCCCGTTAGTGATCGGGATGAGGCCGATTCCAGGCTACTATTGCGAGACATTGCCCTGCCTACTGTTTCAGATGAGGATGGCCTTGTCCTGGAGGCCCCTTTCACCGTTGATGAGATTGCCCTTGCTATCAGATCCTTGCGCTCGGGAAAGGCGATGGGCCCAAATGGACTGCCCATTGAACTCTACAAACTTTGTCCGGACAAGATGGCCGCCCTCCTGCGCCAGATGTTTCTCGAGGCGGTTGAGGCTGGCAGCCTCCCCCTCGAGCAGCGCCTTGCCACCATAGTGGTCATCTATAAGGACGGCAAGCCTCGTGACCGTTGCGCCTCATACCGCCCCATCTCTCTCCTTAACGCGGAACCCAAAATCCTTGCTAAGGTTCTGGCCAATCGACTGCTTAAGGTGATTTGCGACCTGATCCACCCGGATCAATCCGGTTTCATCCCGCACAGGAACACTGCTCTTAATCTGCGTAGGCTCCACAGTGTTCTCGCGAGAGCTCCGATTCTCGCCGAGCCGGCTGTGGTTGCCTCCTTGGACGCCACAATGGCTTTTGATACTATCGAATGGCCCTATCTTTGGGCGGCCCTCGCTAAATTTGGCTTTGGCCCTAATTTCATTGCATGGGTCAAGCTCCTTTACGAACAGCCATTGGCTCAGGTCGTGGTAAATGGTAGATGCTCTGATCCCTTCCCTTTAGGCCGTGGTACGCGCCAGGGCTGTCCCCTTTCCCCGCTTCTATTCGCGTTGGCGCTCGAACCCCTTGCCGCGTGGCTTCGGTGGGAACCCTCCATTAAGGGGATCAGATGGTCTCCAGACCTCGAGGATCGTGTCTCCTTATACGCGGATGATATCCTTCTTTATCTTACATCCCCTCAAAAGTCGCTTAACGTTCTCTTCGACGTTCTCACGTCTTTCGGAAAGAACTCGGGACTAGTCATCAACTGGAGTAAGTCCTGTGTCTACGTCATAGCCGGGACTCTGCCGCCTCTACCTCGCAGGTTTCCCATACTGGTAGCGACCGACGGCTTTAAGTATTTGGGGATATATGTCTCCATGTCCTCTTCTGTCCGCTATGAGCGGAACTTGTATGCTCCGCTCCGTAGACTCAAGCAAGACGTTCGACGGGGGCGTGAATTGCCCTTATCCCCACTGGGCCGAGCGGCACTCTTCAAAATGATGTCGCTCCCCCGATTCCTCTACGCCCTGCAGAATTTTTTCGACCCTGTCCCTGCTCGCTACTTCCGTGAGGTTGAGAGTTTGCAGAGACAATTGATCTGGGATGGCCGTGCCCGCATTGCTCTGTCCAAGCTCGCTCTCTCATGGTATGATGGTGGTATCGCGTTGCCGGATATTCGACGATACTACTGGGCCTCTCACCTGAGCGCCATCAACCATGCGACGTACGCCCCGGAACCTGCCCCTGCTTTTGCCTTGGATAAACTATTGTTACCCGGAGGCAACTTTCATAGGGCTCTGTATTCTAAGGCACCCTTCCGACTCCTCACGGGCCCGACGAAATGTGCGGTGCGGGCATGGAGGGATGCCACTGTGGCCACGGGCTGGGGTGGTAGGCTAACGCGTATGACGCCATTGTATGATTCTGATCGATTGGGCAATCTGTGGAAGACGAAAGGATTTGAGAAGTGGGACATGATTGGGATCAGTACGGTGGAGGATCTATGGGCACGGGGCGAGGTCAAATCCTTCGAGTTGTTGAAACTGGAATACCGGCTTGACGATAGAGAGCACTTCCGGTACATGCAGGTGAGGCATGCCTTGTCCTCCGTCTTTCCATCTGGTACCGACATACCGCAGTCCTCCCCTTTGGAGGATAGGGTTCTAGACGGCCATGTCCCCGATAGCACTATCTCTTTGATATACAAAAAGCTTGTCAACAACAGGGCTGACCAACTTGAGAAGCTTCGCGCTTCCTGGACGGCTGACGGACTTGAACTAGACGACGAGGACTGGCAGTCAGCTGTATCCTCCCCTAAGGAGGTGGCTATTCCGGCTCGGCTTCGCTTTGTCCAGTTGAAGATCCTCCACCGTGTGTATCTGGCTGGAATGCGTCTGGTGCGAATGGGTTTGGTTTCGGATGGACGATGTAGGCGGGGGTGTGGGATGGATGGTACCTTCCTTCATGTTCTGTGGGAATGCCCGATGATTGCAGCTTTTTGGTCTAGAGTGCATGATGTTATGGGTCGTGTCACCGGGATCCCACTCCTTCGTGAAGCACGACGTTGTCTGTTAAATGTGTGGGAACCGTCTGATTGTAATGCTGCCCAGACACTTTGGGTTACCCTGGGCAACATGGTCGCAAAGAGAGATATAGCGCAGCTTTGGGGCTCCCCTAGATTACCATTGCTCAGTGCCTGGA
This sequence comes from Lissotriton vulgaris, assembly GCF_964263255.1. Taxonomy (NCBI): domain Eukaryota; kingdom Metazoa; phylum Chordata; class Amphibia; order Caudata; family Salamandridae; genus Lissotriton; species Lissotriton vulgaris. Next base: position 505,994,676 of record NC_141700.1, on the reverse strand, counting down.
AAGAGAACATGGACTGGTGCATGTTTAGGGAAAAAACTGTATATGAGGCGCGGGGGCGTCCAAAGAAATGGTCCAGGGTCTGGGCTCAGTGGAATTCGTATCGTGGAGAGATTTGCTCTCCTCCACTGGCCTATGAGGTTCCTCTTCCCTCTTCCCCATGATTTACGTTCCTTCTCCAATTTCCACCACACGCTTTGTTCTTCTCTCGTGCTCGCCCCCCCCTCGCTATACTTCCTTCTTTACTTGTTCACCTTCCCCCCCACCTCCAGCGACCCTTGCCACTATGATACCATGTGTTTGTGTGTTGTTGTTCCTTTCGACAAAAACATAAAATTAAACCTTTCTTATCCTATTTATGTGGTGCTATGTTCTATCCGATAATGTAGGCTCGAGAGATGGCTTTAACAACGTACTGTCTCCTATTCTACTTTTTAATTCTCCTGCTTGTGTCATAGCGGCTGGCCCGCGGGGTTGTAGGCAGACGCTGTGTATTGTGTCTTTATAAATAAAGGTTTAAAAAAAAAAAAAAAAATATCAAAGGAACACACACTAAGACCACATGGGGTATTGCGTCACTTTTTATAAATTACATCATTTATAAATACCCCAACATTCTCTGTAAAGCTGTCAACACACAAAGTGAAATATGTTGTTATATGTGACAAAAGTGACATCTAGTGCTTGGTGATACAGGAATGGTGCACAATATGTACAAGGTGATTAAAATATGTACAAGGAAATTGGTGGCCACGAAACAAATATTGGAAATAAATGATTCTACGAATTGAATGAATACAACTTTCTCACAGAGCCTGCTGGTTAGTGGTTGTCGGGTAAGTATTCTGACGATGGTCTATGGATGCGTAAACGATCAGTCCTCCTAAGTTCACTGATTATATCGGTTGATTAGTATGGTATTCGCTCCGTTGAACTGACTATACGAAGGTATATGGTACCATCAATCAGAAGACGCTGATTTTATGCGGGTAACGTGTCCACCCTCATGGATCCAGAGAGGACTCCATCTATAATTTTAAGACTCCGTCCATCGCCCGATCGTCTGTCAGCAGGGTCCGCCAATTGAATAGCGAATACCATACTAATCAACCGATATAATCAGTGAACTTAGGAGGACTGATCGTTTACGCATCCATAGACCATCGTCAGAATACTTACCCGACAACCACTAACCAGCAGGTGGACTGATTCCATTTTCATACTCCAACATACTAACAACCGCTCGTGCTTTATCCGCCAGTAGTTTAAGATATTGGTGCATGAATACAGACTTCCTGAAGAAGGCTCACGCCGAAACGCGTTGAAAAGGAATGCACTTCTGTATTTTTTAATAATCAATCAAATTGTTTAGTCTCTCACTATTTGCACATGTTTTGTCTTTTTTACCTACAATATTTTGCACGTATAATGAATTAAGAAAAACAATTGCTAAGAAAAAAAGATGCTATAAAAATAAAATATCATAAGAAATCTACACCAGAGTGTCTCCAGTCATTAGTTAGTTAGTTTTCCTCCCCTCTTTCTACCAGGCACATAACCCGGTGCACTTTTGTCCTGACCTTACCCCCACATGCTGTTTCCTTGCCAGGGTTCATTCGATTAGGCAGGGGCCCCCTTATTTCCTAATCTAGTTGGGTCCATCCTCCCTGGGAAATGACTAGTGTCCCTCTGATCTATTCTGGATTTTAGCCATGGTAAAGTACTAGATCAAATTCAGATTATCTTCAAATATTATTGGGTCTGGGGCCTTAGCCAGTATATTAGGGATCGTTCAGCCCAGGTATTATTCTGGATTCAGATTAGCCCCATGAATAGAGGTCAGCTCTAAAGGCGCCCCATCATGGTGCCCCTTAATAGACACCTATCTGCTTTCTGTGTCCTTTAGGGACCTTTCTACTCAAAAGGGATATCTGCAATGTATCAGGATAGCCACTCCGGTGGATATTTTACAACCAGAGAAGAAAAGTTGATTGGGGAAGTCCCTGCTTCTTAGGCTTTGTTGGTACTGGCACAATAAATGGGTCTATCATAGAAGACCTAAATCAGTATTTATCATGGAGATCTGTGTCCAATTCTTTTTTTCTTGTCTCAAGTGTTTAGACCTCTAACATTATAGATAGAAATATTTAGTGAGATCATTTTGAGGTGTGTGGTATCGGGACATCCTTCTTTGTTCCTGCATGCTGCAGCCTTTCCCTAACCCTCTTTAGAGTTTTGAGTGGCCATAACCCTTCCCTTCCCCATTTTCCTTCATATCCCTCACTCCCTTCAGTCTCATGGGAACCTGTACTCCATAAACCAAAATATAAATTGGTTCAGAAGTCCAACCTGCCATAACATGGTCCACATAAAGGATCTGAGGAGGACAGATCTCGATCAGCGGCTTTGATCCTCCAACCCCGCCGTGAGCCAACATCTGTGCCTGATTTGTTTAAAAGTCCTTCCTTGGTTTCCACTGCCATCATTTGGTCTATCAATTGCCATTGCCAACACGTCATATTTCATCAGTGGGTTTTATCGTCTCCTCAGTAGATTCAGTTCCTGAGTGGTGAGCATTGCTGATTTTTAGAGATGTTCCAATGCGGACTTGTGTCCCACCATAATCTCCTCTTAATGTGGGTATTGTTATCCTTTTTGTTGTGCCACTTTATGCTTTTCTGGGCTTTTGGATTGGGGAGATTCCCTCGTCGTGGCATTCCTCTGTTGGGGACAGTCCTAGTATGTCACAGGCCTCTTCCAGGGTTTTCCTGACTTGCCCTCTCCCCTACCATTTTAGTGAAGCTAAAAGAGGTTGCACATCTATATTTGATATTTTATCCCTTAAGAAGTGATGTTACCTGTTTGAAGGCTCGGTGTTTAAGGAGGGTGATATGGGAAAGGCCTTGAAAAATCTAGATTTGCAGCCCATTGTATCAGATTGGCCCCTCCCTTCTTGCTGGTCTCATCACCTCCTCCTTTTTTAGGTCGAAGCCTGCTAGCAGTGCATGCGCTGTAGCAGGCAAAGAGATATTGTCAGGAGGGGTTTTCAATACGGCATGAAGCCACGCCCCTTTTCCCCATTGGCAGGCCTCTCAAAACAGAGGCCAGCCATTGGAAAAAGCTCCTGTTTTGTAGATTTGTCTGCTCTGGAAACCCCCTCTCGAGGACTCCATGACCTGCCTTACGGTATCACGACAATATTTCTTGAAATATCGCCTTGGCAACCATGAGGCAGGTCAGGGAGTCCTGGAGGGGCGGGATTCAGTATCCTGTTTCCGCCCCGTTTTTTGTTGTTGTTTTTTTTTGCGTTTGTGCCATCATTTCGTTGGGAGTCCTCGGAGATGGAGGTTGTGGGGGTGAGGCGGTGCTGGTCAGTAAACGGTGCTTGTTTACATTAGCATAACTTTGTAATACCCAAAAGAGCTATTTCCATGAAAACATTACGCTTTGGTCTAAATTTATTATTAAAACTGCGTTTAATAGCCCCAGCGGATGCTCTGAACGTAGGTGAATTTTGCTAACGAGAAGGGCCCAGTAAACTACTCACAGAAGGTTACCAAAGACAAAACCTGTTCACTACTCATACCTGCTCTGCTAACGAGCACCACAATTACTTCGCAGCAGAGGCATAGGCAACCTCGGATGAGCTCAGTCCAGGATGCGGGCAGTTAACTACTTTTGTGAGGTAAACTACTCGGTGTGCATTGAGTTGCAAGGCAGTAGCACGGTATCACCGCAGTAGGAACCAACAATACTGAAAGACCAGTTATTAGTATTATTGGCAGTGAGCAAGTAGTATACCTGATGGGTTTTCCCCCGTGACCCACTGCATCATTCCTTCTAAAGCCTGCTATTAAAAGAGAGAGCTCATTCAAGGCAGCCATTTTAGCTAGCTGCACCAGCATCAAGGCCCGCCATGTGCATGACTTAAGTGCACCCGCAGCAGCGATATGCCTAACCTCTCTTGGCAGGAGCGCAATACCCATTGGGCTCACCAGGCTTCAGACCCCCTCCCCCCCCCCGTCGCGTGTGTCAGCCCGGGCAGAGACTGCTTCGTGGGCTGGCGACTGTCTGATTGCAGCCACAACGAGTACTTCACAGGTCTTTTAAAGACCATTTAAATGTTAATGAGGCTATTGTACGAGTACTTCACAGGTCTTTTAAAGACCATTTAAATGTTAATGAGGCTATTGTAATGGTTTCACCCCTTCTTAGAGCCGCCCAGCCTATCACTGGTAGAATTAGCCCCCCCCATTTTTTTTTTAGCCCCGCCCCTTGCCCCCCCCCCCCCCCCCCCCCCCCCCCCACGAAATTTGGCTCTAGTTGCCTGTCTGTCTCTTGGTACTTGCTGGAGTTGGTTATGCAGAGCGCTACCTCAGTCAGAGGCACCAGCAGTTGCCGGAACAGCGTTATCTCTAATGCAGTAAGGTGGCATTAAAAACTGTTATTTTTCAAGAGTAGACTCCGTTCAACATATTTAGTGAGAAAATCAATAGCGACATTAGACTAGAGCGCCAACCGAGTGCAATGGAGGACACGCATGTCTGTCTGCCACATAAGTAATTGCAGCAGGGGTGCCAACATCATACAAACAATACCCTCCTGAGCTGCAAACTGGCCCCAGTTTCTGAACGCTAATCCAGCTTCTCGTGTTTTATACTAGTATCCCATGACTTGCTTGACAAGAAGATTAAGTGGAGGGTAAAAGACGACCACAAAGGGTTAAACATCGTGTTTCATTAGGCTGTGGTCCGCCATGTAAAGGTTACAGGGACTAACTACCATAGTGAACATTTTTCGGCAATTTTCAGCAAATAATGCTAGAAAGTTTACTAGTGGAGTCTGGGGTGGAAACCAGATAGGTTAGCAACTGATTTTTGTTTTGCTTAAACATGTGCGCATAGCTGGACTGCTATGTCCACTAGGGCTTTCCATGGCAGTTCAGCAAGGAAGCTGTAGCCATTGGAGTTATTGGGATCTAGCCTTGCTTCTTGGAGCAAGGGTGATTAGCTGGTGCTTCAGCGCTGAAAGGAAACCTGTTCGTATGGATTTGCTGAGGAAGTCTTGCCATGTGCAATGCCAGTACCTGAGGTTGAATTTTTGAGAAAGCTACATCACAGGAATCACCTGATTCCGTTATGTCCTCAAGGTTGGCATGAAAAAGGAACCCCTACGTGGGAGCGGAGGGGGGTGAGGGGGGCTGATCGAATGCATCAGTTTTAGAGGCAAGCCTGGGGTTTTGCTCAGGCTTGTGGCAGTTTTTATTTTCTACAGCTTTTGGTGAATAACAACCGTAGGGTAATGCACACTGTGTTTGGGCAACAGCTCCACAGGTGTAATGGAGAATAAACATTCTGAACGCTATGAAGAGCTTGCAAAGGCTGCTTAATGCTTTGTGAACATTTACCTATAATTCTTTCTGTGTTTGGAGAGGAGTTGGCTTAACGGCTAGAACGGTCGACCTCGAATCCTGGGAACTGGGTTCGAGTTTTCGGCAACGACGCTGAACATCCTGTGATTCTGAGCAAAATCCCGTATCTCCCCGTGCCTAACAAAAACAAGCATTGGCATAGCCAATAGGTCTCTCCTTTGGGACCTTATAAGTGTTTAGCCAGACCTATTGGCTATGCCTTTTACTTACATTTTTAAAACCAAAATAAAAGGCATAGCCATTTCAAAATGCCAATAGCTCATAGAAAAAAAGGCAAAGCAAATTGGTCTGGCAAAACACTTATAAGGCCCCAAAGGCGAGACCTATTGGCATGCCAATGCTTGTTTCAAAGTGTGGTAAACAAGCAAGGATATCAGCTCTCATATTCGGTCCCTGGGTCCACCCTCTCGATCTGTCAATTCGAGTGGATGTTACTACCTGTCATTCAATAATTGACTCAATTAGTTCTTGCATATTTTTTTTAAATATCAGTTCCCTCTGCTCCCTGTGTCAAAATTCTGATCCGAAGATTGCATCAGCAAGATAGATTCTCTTTTTTTAAATTTTAAATCTTTATTTTCATTTAAGTAAACAGGAAGAGAAGAAATAAAACAAACATACAAAGTGCAACAGCTGAGTTCATGTCAACATGAGTGGGATGCTACAAGAACAAGTCTGTCTTCTGCAGAATGCCTCCTACAGAGAAAGCTCAATTCCTGCCTGCCATGGCCCACCATCTTCTTCTGTTCTATCTCACATTTGGAGAACATGCTAGAGCCCCATCATCACACTTGTATTGTTAGAGGAACATCATATACAATTCTGATTTCCTGGCCTAATTGATCAGTGTAAGTAAAACATCATACTTAATTTATTATTCACTAAATGCAGTGGAATAATATGATATTGCTATTATCAGTCTGTTCCAAACCTGAAGTTAAAGAGTCCACCGTATCTGCCCAGCATGCAATGTCTTCCAGTGCTTTGTCATCAGTCCTGAATTCTTAGTCTGCGCTCTTTGACCAGTGTGCACTCCAGCATATCTTTCAGCCAGACAGTGACCACAAGCCCTGTCGGCGATATCAAGTGAACGACAATTCGCACCTTTCCCACAACCAGCCTACCATGGCAAATTTTGATGCCATTCTATACTTTTTGGGTTGAGGGATAACACCCAGAATACAGTCCTAAACAATGAGGTTTATATATGCCACTATCCTAAATTCCTCAGCTATCTTCTCCTAGTATGACCTGATGAGGCTGTATTTCCAGAACATCCTATAAATGTTTCCTCCGCGCACCACATTTTGGGCAGCTGTGCAGTCTACCAGGGAATATATTGTGAAATCTGTGTTGAGTTAAGTATGTGCGGTGCAAGACTTTACAATTTATTAATTTGAATCTAGATAGATTGGCAATCAATTGAACTTGAGCACAGGGTTTATCCCATTCTTTGTCAGTAAAAGGTCCCTTAAAGATTTGCTTTCATTAAAATCTGGACATGATAAGGTGTTGCACTCTATCTCCCTATATAATCAAGAAATCCATTTTCAGTCATCTCCATCTTCCAGCAACACCTCAGGTGTTTCAGATACCTGAGGGATCATGAGAAATTCAGTCTGGGTCTTCCTGGCTGTACGGGATACCTTAGCAAATTGCAAGAATTGTCCGTGGCCCACTCCTAATGTCTTGCATGCGTCTTTAAATGTTATAAATGAATTCCCCCGGATACAAGTCTCATAATGTAAGACACCCACCTTCTCCGCACTGTGACAGTGACATCACAGGTTTTGTCTTGAAACAACTTGAGCTGCCAAATAGGTAATGCTCTTGCAAACAAGGTAGCGCCTAACAAATCTCCCCACTGCAACATCCAAAGCCACTGCCTCTATCTGTACAATTAGTGGAAGGTTAATTGATTAATTCCTTCCTTGCATCAGATAATGGTGGAGCACATGCAATTCTACAGTACCCATCAGAAGATCTTTCTCCCGTCTTCATTACACCAAGCTACAACGTATTATAATTGTGTAGAGCTAGGTGAGTTAGCTCTGAATCCAAGCGTCCCAGCCCTCCCTGCATTAGATCTCTTTTTAAATGTGCCAGTTGCACTCTACATTGTTGTTCCACCCAAACCAACATGATTAGTAGTTGAACAAGGGATCGGACAAGCTGAATTCTGCAAAGTATAAAGGCATCTAAGGAGAAACACATATGTTTTGAAGCCTTCAATAATCCTCTCTATGTTCTAAAGGTATTGTTGGTCAGCAGAGTGCTCTATGTGCATTCCCAGATATCAGAATGTTTAAATTTACCACTTAAAAAACCCACTTCCCATAGTTACCAAGTGCGCAAACGTGTGTATACCACCAGCGGGAATAGCACGGTCATGTTGCCCTTCAGTGGCAAGCCACAGATTCTGCCAAAATTTCTACGCTTCCTGCTTTACTTCAAGGATTATGAACTGTTTATCAAGAGTGAGGAGGCGAGCTATATATTCTTTCAGCTCTAGACTTCTTTCATCTCATGTGGCCTTCAAAGAGTAAACTGTATTGCCAAGCTTGTTGATATCTTTCCTTATTTTTGTGTTTCTATTTCAGAACCGTATGGATCTCCCTAATTGCCGCCTTTATCTCAGTGAAAATTTGAGTTGCAAGTCATTTTCCATTTTCTCTAGTGGTATTTGATGCTTCCTCCTGGTCCTCGCTTACATGCTTGGAAATGGGGGAATCAGGCTTCCGGGTCGCTCAATCTTGAAACCTGGCTCCTGAAGTCCTAGGATTCAGGAACCTTAACCTACCACCCAAATGCATGTGCATCATGAAAGAAGCACCCAGGCCTACCAGACGAGCCTGGTTTGCTGCCAAATAGAAAAGCTTTGTTCACTATTGTCATTCCACACAAATTGACCCTTTGACACCTAGGGTCCAATAGATAGTATGCTAGCTACTCCATCTGCTAACATGTGGTCTAGCCTTCATTTTGATTTACCTTCACCTGGCTGCAGTGGCTGCATACCTTCAGAACAGTAAACAAATCCCTCTTCAGAATACCAGTCAAAGACTTTCATGCAAGGCATCAAGAGGGTCATCTCACCTCGGGTCCCTCCAGCCCCAATGGGGAATCTCAAAATTTTTCTCGCAAGACTTATGGGCCCACCTTTTGAGCCCCTCTAATTTCTATCCCAGAAGGTGGCTTTTCTTGTTGCCATCACTTCACTCAGGTGTGCTAGTGAGCTCCAGGCATTACGCTAGAAAAACCTTCCTTTCAATACACAGGGTTTTCCTCCTCACCAACTCCAAGTTTTTCCCCAAAAGTGGTTTCCTCATTCCACCTGAACCATTCCATTGAATTTTTTCCACAACCTGACTGGGTTGTGGAACTGTCTTTCCATACCCTAGATGTGAGGCGATCCCTCAAGTACGACACATAAAGAACAAAACCTCTTTGTTGCATTTCTGAACCCCATAAAGGAGGGCTCTATCTAAATTAGGCATAGCCAGATGGAAACTGAAATGGATCCAAAAATGCTACGCAAAAGTCAAAAGAGTTTGGTCTTCTCCTTTGAGAACCAACTCTACACGAAAGAAGGTAGCTCTATGGCCTTCCTTGGAAACATTCCCATAGCTGATTTCTGTAAAGCAGCTAAATAGTCCACGCCACACATTTTCACAAAAGTGTTGGCCAGGCAAAACTCCATACGCTCTTTCAATTCTCTGCAACACCCACAGGCTAGCCATTGCTTTTATGGGGAGGAGTTCTTTACAGTCAATGCACAGAATGGTATCTACAGCCATACATGCCTCGAACGGAAAATGTTACTTACCCTGTAAGCATCTGTTCATGGCATGTAGTGATGTAGATTCACATGCGCCCACCCTCCTCCCCGGACGTCTATGGCAGCTGCAGTAAACACTCTTTCCTAATACTCTCTCTTTCTCTTGCATGGAAATCTTTCTATAGCTTGCTTTGCACCACCTTGCGGAAAAACAATCTAACAATGAGTAAATGCCCATGTGCATTACCAACAAGAGGAGGAGTCACAAAACCTTGCGGCTCAAAATACTTCTTAAAAAAAAAACAACTTGCACACATCTGGGTCCAAAACTAGATGGCAGGAGTATGCACAGCATGTGAATCTACAGTACTACATGCCACAAGCAAATGCTTATAGGGTAAGTAACCTTTTCCTTTTATACAAACCAAAGTTACATCACACGTACATTGTAAATTCTAAAGTTACAGTGTTGTCAACTACATTAACTATAACACATGTCCTTACGATAGGGTGCTTATACCCTTTCATATTACATCACTTAAACCATGTGAAATAATAGCATTCACAGCAACACGTATAACATCTCAAATCACATCATTTATGAGAACACTGGTAGAGTGGAGAATTATAATGAATGTAATGTGGTAAGCTGGTTGACAACACTGTGAACAGAGTTATAGTAATTTAAAGGTGGTGCTAAACTCCTTGACCGCGGCGCGAATTCTACACCGCGGTGTGGGAGTTCTAATCAGTGGTCGGGGCTGCATCAGCCAACGGACGCGCGCATCACCAGCGAGGTAGTGATTGCGACAGCCCTTGGCCGACGTGAGCAGGGAACGGCTTTAACCTATTTTTTTTATATGTATATTATATATATATATATATATATATATATATATATGTAGCACAATTGTTTATTCCCACAATATTACTCATCCTCATTATGTAAGGACAGCGACAATAAAAAATGGGTTCAGCGTAAATAGATGCCCACCTTCTAACTATGCCTCCATCAGTGTTGAGGTTCTTTTTGATTACTCACCAATTGGCTCTCAGTTCCTTCTAGACTAGTAACATATAGGTGTATTTTTTAGAAAGAGCTGTGACCAGTCTGCTTCTAGTGCCTCATTGCTTATGCTTCCACTTATCCTCAGTCGCCTCCCACTGTAACCATCTGTTTCTTTTCTTATTCCATAGTGGGATGAAAGTGGTGACGCCATTCTGGTAAATGTCAAGTTATATGAAGAAGAGATCGAGTTACTCGGAGAGTTCCTTCCTGAGCTAAGGAATTTCAGAAGCATCTCAATGCTGCATGGATTGCTGTGTACCTTTGGGTTCAAGAAAAAAGTTGCTAAGTATGTCAGCATGTCATATTTGTAGACCCGGAGCAAGAATACAATACATATTTTTACCACCAACTAGAAACAGTTTCAAAGGGTACTGACTCATTTCTAGTGAACCAATGACTAAGACTCATTCTGGGAATACCAATCCCACACCCCAAATTGCCAAAACTGTGGAGATCAGTCGATGTGTCTGTATGTAAGATTTGTGTTTCTTTAAAAAATATATTTTTGTAGTTTTATATGGCACAAATTTAGCCTAAGGGCATTAGAGCACTTTACAGGGGCAACAGAATATAAAAAAAAAATTAAGCACAGGGAGATAAAGATTTTTCCATGCTCATAGGATGTTGAGCTGAGGCTGGTTTTCAAACCTGATTCTTCTGATGGATACTTTAACCATCGATTCCTCACCTGTAGAATATTCCCAGGAACAAGACAGCATCTTGAAGATTTTTTCAGCTTACTCCATGCAAGCTCTATGCGGTGACTGAAGCATGGAGACTGGGTGGTAGGATGCCTGTTTCCATGTTCTTGCCTGCAGCCGCTGCTTGCAGTCCAGGGTTGCCCAGGAGCATTTTCAATTTGCTGTGCTCCCCTTCAGTCTCACCAGTGTCCCTCAAGTGTTCGTAAGGGGATGGTGGTAGTCTCAGCATGTCTTCGGAGGTCAGGGATACCAGACTTCCCCTACCTCAATGACTGGCTGTGCCGAAGTTGCACCTGACTCTTTCATAGAGGCTCCCTTTCATTGGAGCGATCCTGGATATGGTGCGTTATTGGCCTTCCCTCAGATTAGCGAGACCAGCACCTTTGAACTATGATCCTTATGTTTCAGCCCCGGTCCTGGGTCTCAGTGAGTGTGACTCTGAAGCTTCTTTGCATACTGGCCTCTCAAATGCCATCCAGGTTTCTCAGGAGATTGCAAAAGATGAGCAGGTTGCATTGGACCAGCGGCAGACCACTCTCCTTACTTTACCCACTTTAAAAACTGGAACTTCCAGGCTAGAGCATCTGTTCTTCAAACAGGCTGCCACTGTGGGAGAAACCTTTATCTCATAGCAGGGCAGGCTCTTGTACTGGGGACTGATCAGTCTACACCTGAATTTGTGGAGTTTGGGCAAAAGTTGTTGACCGCATTTGATTTTCCTCCTGAAGTAGTGGACGTCTTCCTTTCGGGCAGGCATTCTTCCACGAAGTCGGTTAACTTTAACTGTGAACATTGGGAGAAATTTGTGGCTTGGAGTGGTACCCTTAATACGGACTTGTTGCTGGTCAAACTGTTGGCTGTATTATTGTTTGTTTTGTTTTCGGCCCAGCAAGGACTTGTAGAGGGCACTGTTAAATGTTTTTTGTTGGCATTTTTGTTTTTAACTGACCAACTGTCTGTGTTTAAATCATCAGTTGTGTTTCAGTTTCTCAAAGGATTAGTCTGATAACCCTTTATGATGCCATAGTGAGATCTTAATTTGGTCTTTACTTTTCTTATGTGCATTCCATTTGAGAAGATGCATGACTGCCCTCTCAATCTCATTACTCTACAGATAGTCTCTCTCATTACAGTAACTTCAGCTCGTCTAATGAGTGAGCCTCAGGCTTTTTCAGTCAAGCCACCTACACCACCTTCTTTCAGGACAAATTGGTGCTGAGGACTAGAGCGACCTTCCAACCAAATGTTATGACTCCCTTTCATGGCCTGCAGTCCACTACAGTTCTGACATTCTTTGCTCCATCTCACCACTTGAAAGTGGAGGAGAGATGCAATTGTTTAAACCGAAAACAGCGCAGGCCTTTTACGTATATCGTACTGAAGACCACCGGATAGATGATCAGCTCTTTGTGGGGTTTTCTGGATCAAAGAAAGGCAAGGGGGTTAAAAAAAAAACTTTTTCCATATTGGTAGTCCTCTACATTAAAAACTGGTCAAGCATCAGCCGTCAGAAAACCGAGGACCTAGTCACCCAGGCCTGAGGCTGATGCCACTTCGTTGGCATGGAGAGTGCCTGTCCTAGATATCTGTATGCCGTCAATGTGGGCATCACTGCACCCATTCACCAAGCATTATTGCCTAGTTAGCCAGGTCCAACTGTGAGAGTATTTTGGCTGGTCAGTCCTGCAGGAATTTTCTGTCTGGGTCATTCCACAGACCTTCCACCCAGTGCTTAATTTGAGCCGGTGGTAGCTAGTGTGGCCCACTGGCACTTATTTTTCCTCATAAGACATTTACAGAGAGCAACAGAGGAAAAGAATGCACACAGCGAAATGATGAAGAAACTATCATAAAGGGAGAAAGCAGGAACCTTTAAGAAAGAGAAAATGGGCTTGAGATGTGTGGCAGTGGATTAAAGATGAGTGGAGTGAATTCAAGACAATGCAGCCTTGGTATTCAGCGCATCAACATCTAATTTCACTGGCCGCAGGTTTCTGAGCAGAGCTTTTGGCACTGGCACTCATTCTTTTAAAAATTAAGCACCGCCTCCATCAGTTGAGGTACTGCTTTGGAATCTATTGGTGCGCAATCTGTGGTTAAAAGTATCCATCAGAGTCTGGTTGATAATCTATCTAACCCCAGATTCCTCACTGTCCTCCTGTCTCTCCGTTTTGTGGAAAGGCCTTCAATCCATCTAAAAAGGTCCTAAATTAGAGCTCAGCACACTGGCACAGAGAGATGCTTTATAGGCTCTGTGTCCGAAGGTGTGATCAGTGCCAAGAAATAAACTGACATTTATTTATAGAAAACAATGGTCCTAAGTAAACAATTATATTTAGGAAAAATTCGATATAGACCTAGTTGGGTGCTATATATATTCAATGCCCAGCCGGACAGAGAATTTTTATTGTGACAATGTTTTAAAATAGTAAGGAATATACGAAAGAACATTACAACGGGACGCAATCCTGCACCCGACACAAGGAGGGAAGTGAGGGAAAACGGAATAACAAATAAACAATTAAACAAAAGAAGTTACAGGCAAAAACTAGGAGCTGTGGTAGCTTGCATTCAGCATTCAATAAAACAAGCTTAACTAAATAGTAACCACAATAATTACACACATTGGACCATAGTGGTACTATTTTGAAATGTCGACGACGTTTCGATCCCAAGCTCATTAATTAGAGGGATCATCATCAGGACTAGAAAATAACAATTGCCTGGTGTATACCAATAACGCCTGTTGGGATAAAAAAACAGGGAAACAAAGGACAGTGACCTGTCAGAATCACCGGAATAGTAAAGTTTTCAGCATGTCAACAACTGTTTTTTCATGAGTGCACATATCAGGTGATTTCAGGCGAGCAGGTGAAACATAATGAAACATAAGAACAGCTAGTGTTTATCCGTAGGTGTCATGAAAGAGGCTGTTCATTATAAAGCAAGCACATAGTGTTACAGTGGTAAATCATATCACAGAGTGCTCATTTGTGAATATTAAAAAACTGTGAAGAAGAAAGTGGCACAAAGATAAATAGTTCAAAGTGGCACAAGGATAAATAGCTTTGAAAAAGGAACGTGTACGGCGGAATAGATGACCAATTGGCGAGGATATTCTAGCGCGTTGCTAGGTGTTTCTTTTTAGGGTTACATATGCATGCAGTGCCTAATGGCTAGGGCGTAATGGGATGTCTTAATACTCGAATTGCCGTCTATGCAAGGCTAATACATGGTGCCTAAATTTATTCCAGTGGCATGACCGGCGCGTGAGTTATGGTGGGCAACCGGCGAGGGGGATTACCACAATGATGATGATGATTATGGCACGTTGAGTTAACGATTGGCAGGTTCTCCGAGCCACAGAGACCCAGGTGGGTCGTGAATTAATACGAATCGCTGGAAAAAGAGATTACATAAGTGATCGGTAGTAGGCGCACAATTGTGATTTATTAATTGTGGAGCATAGGACGCATACCTCTAACGTGCTTCTCATCATAAATGTTTTAGTGAGGGGAGAGAGGCTCTTGTCCAGGGTGAAGCACTCGGTTAGTGCGAGGCAGGGTATTGGTCCACGTCCTCCTTAGTGAGGGAGGGGCTGTATTGAAGGCTCAGCGTTTGTGGAGCTGAAGGGGTGAAAGAAGGGGAGGGGAGGGTCGAATTAGCCAACAGGGCAGTAGGCGGATTGGCAAAAATCGGGGTTCATGAACGTACAGCGGGGATCGGGACCCATTTGTGATCGGTTCTCTTACTTCTAATGAGTACAGCAACGGTGTGCTGTTGGTTCCCAGGCACAATGGCAGAAACTACTGGATTGGGAAACCACGCTTGTTTTATTAGAGCACTGGTGGTCGCCATCTTGGATGAGTTCGCAGATACAGATTGAAGAAAGACTGTGCTAGTCTGTGTGGGGAGTCAATTGCCGGCCCGCCAAGGAAAGTGTCAATTTGGTTAAAATGAGATGATAGTGTGTTCTATTTGGAATTTACAGTGAAAAATAATGTGTGGGGAGTCAATAAACTGGCGTCATCACACTTGGGTGGCACTAATATGGGGCTCCAGGTGTCACTTTTGGGGCGGAATGGAGTCAACATGGGGCTACACGACACCACCTACCGTATATCAGGAGCTATGCTAAAAAATCTTCCGGATCCAATCTGGCGCCTAGGGATATTCTAAAGATGAGGAGTCTGCAGTTAAATAGAGTATCCACCAGAAAGAGCGTTACCAAAGGTAAATCATTTGTTCTCCATTGCCAAAGATGGCAGTTGGAGCTGTAAGGCCACACTTCCTCTGAGATGTGCAAAAACAATGGTATTTCAAGTTGCACATGAAAAATTGAGAATTCTTACTGCTCACAGTTCCCATTGAAATGCACATTTTTCCAGTACTTTGCTGTGAAATGTCTGGAGGGAATTTCATTGTGCTTGAAATGTGAGTTTGGAGTCGGGTCCTAAGTGGATAGTGGCCAGTTTAAACAATACTAGGAATCAGTTTCCTGTCATGTTATATGTCATGTGAGTAAGGAGTTAGGTTCAGGCAGTTTTAGCTCCAAACATATTAGGGTAGTATAATAACATTTTTCAGTAATTAAGTTGAAAATATACAGTCATTAAGTTGAAGATATACGACAGGTGTTTTATTCATTGCATTAGACAATGTCATTCACCAGTGTATGCTAATAGGTTTTTTGATGGCGCTTGTCTACAGATATTTTTCCCAGGGAATACGTCTCACTGATTCTGATTAGTAGAGGTCGCTTATTTTGTACAACTATGAAGTATGTTTTCGGTTTGTAAGAGTATGTGTCATTATATTTATTTTTCTGCTGTGTATGAATTTTATTGGCTATTTATGATTAATTGATGTATACTGATATAATTGTGTATGATGGACATGTATACTGATGATATACACTTTTATAATATGAATGTCAATATTCGCTATGTTATATACAAGCGTCCTTAACTGCACACTAGCCTTAGCCCCTTGTGGATAAGGTGATAAATGTATCACTTACCTACAGTTGAGATTTTTCGCCACATTAAAAAAATAGATTTCAGGCAGATGGGGTTGTTCTGTTTGTAGTCGAGGTTTCACTGCAGACTGGTCATATTTTCGAATTCATAGCATTAAAGAGTAAGAAGGTCATGGTTATGAAGAAAAGTCTAAAAACTATTAAAATGTTCCAGTCATGCTAAGCATTGTGATCATATCTCACCCAATTCAGTTCTCATAACTTCAGACATGATGTCACAGATGTCCTCACAAATGGTATCACCAATAGCCCTTTCATGCTACTAGAACAAGCCAAAAGATCTCAGATAATCCAACCAGCTTTTCATTAGTTACACGTTCGTATTTTAATGAGGATGTTGCAGCCTTTGGTCAGCCCTCCTTTTCAACTATCTTAATTCTGAAGAGCAACCTTCCCCAATCGCCACCATGCATCTTTTCTGAACTCATAGCAAGCAACTGTATGAAAAAGAATTAGATGCCAAAAAAGATGAACAGCAACCAGGGGGAAACAAGCATTTGCAATGCAATAGGGCTCGCATTAGTAAAGTTTGAGGGATTATTATTGTAAATTACAAAGTTTTTTTTTTTTTTAATTTTAACTTGTGGAAAATTCTAACTTTGGCATTTACAATGCTAATAGTGTTAATTAGTGGAAATGTGACACCTATAGCATTTGTAATGCAAAATGTGTTGTCTTTACACGACTTTGATGTATTAATATTAAAAAATTAAAAAAAATCCCAATATTTAATAGTTAAAGTCATGAATTTGTAATATATAATGGCAATAGCGTAAACTTTATCAATTTTTTTGATGATTAAGTTTATTGTTTTTTATAGTGATGAAAATACAAGAACAGAAGTGAAAGATTAAATTTTTTTAATTTTTTATGAAAATTATGAAAATTGAGAGAACATATTTTAATATGTTGTTGTTGAATTGTTGCACATATTGATGGTTTGTTGTCTTAGAATGATGTTGTGAGTGTGGCGAGTGATGCTGTGGCGTTCAGTGTTGATCTGTTAGCGCATATTGATGTTGTGGTGCTCCAGAGTGATGCTGTGGTGATGTGATGGATAGTGAGGGTGATAGATAGATAGAGGGGGTGCGTAAGATAGATAGAGGGAGTGCAACAGATAGAGTAAGTGTGAGAGATAGAGGCAGGGTAAGATGGCGTGAGATGGAGTGTGTGCGAGGGATGGAGTGTGGATGAGGGATGTAGTGTGGGCCGTGTGAGGGATGGAGTGTGGTGCGGGGATGGATGGAGTGTGGTGTGGGTGAGGGATGGAGTGTGGTGCGGGGGAGGGATGGAGTGTGGGGTGGGTGAGTGATGGAGTTTTATACATGGTAGGAATGGAGTGTGGTGCGGTGTAGGGATCATTTTGGTGCGGGGAGGGATGGATGGATGGAGTAGGGGGATGGATGGAAGGATGGTTTGGGGGGTGTATGGATGGATGGGTTGGGGTGGATGGATGGATGTATTGGGATGGATGGATGAAGTGTAGGGAAGGTTGTATGTTGTGTGAGGGATGGATGGATGTAGTGTGATGGATGGATGGCGTTCAGCAGTGTGTGGTGTGCATCTGTGTGTGTTGTGCAGCAGTGTGTGTTGCGTGCAGCAGTGTGTGGCGTGCACCAGTGTGTAGCGTGCAGCAGTGTGCGGCATGCTGCAGAGTAAGGCGTGCAGTACTGTGAGTTGTGAGGTGATGGGGTGTGAGTGTGAGTCGTAGAAGGTATCATTGCTACTAGGGGTCATGGCCTTGGAGTATATGCTGTGTTGTGTGTTGAAAGTATGTTCACAAGCTGTAGTTGTTTGAAAAATTAAAATTATGTGCAGGTAGAATTGTACATGAATGGGGTTACAAATTTGCATGTGTGTGTGATTGTTAAAGAGTACACGGATATGCTGGGGTCCAGCTGGAGGGAGTACACAGACATGCTTGTGGTTAAGAGTGGCACTGCGTGGCTGAGTGGCGCTGCGTGGGTGAGTAGAGCTGATTGGGTGAGATTGGCGTTGTTGGCTGAGTGGCGTTGCGTGGCTGAGTGGCGTTGCGTGGCTGAGTGGCGTTGCGTGGCTGAGTGGCGTTGCGTGGGTGTGATTTGCGCTGCGTAAGTGAGAATTGTGCTGCGGGAGTGAGAGTGCGCTGCGTGTGTGTGAGTTGCACTGCGTGTGTGTAAGTTGCGCTGCATGGGTGAGATTGGCGCTGCGTGTGTGAGAGTAGAGCTGCGTGCCTCAAAGTGGCGCTGCGTGAGTGAGAGTGATGCTGAGTGGGTGAGTGGAGCTGCGTGTCTGAGTGGAGCTGCATGGGTGATATTTACGTTGCGTGGGTGAGTGGGGTTGCGCTGCATATGTGATAGTTGGATTGCGTGGGTGAGTTGCCCTGCGTGTTTGAGATTTGCGCTGCGTGGGTGAGAGTTGCGCTGCGTCGGTGAGATTTGCGCTGCATGTATGAGAGTAGCACTGCGTAGTTGTAAGTGGCGCTGCGTGGGTGAGAGTAGCGCTGCATGGGTGAAAGTGTCAGTGCGTGAGTGAGAGTGCGTTGCGTCGTGTGAGTTGCGCTGCGTGTGTGTGAATTGCGCTTTATGGGTGAGATTTGCGCTGCGTGTGTGAGAGTAGAGCTGCGTGCCTCAAAGTGGCGGTGCATGAGTGAAAGTGATGCTGAGTGGAGCTGCGTGTGAGTGGAGCTGCGTGTGTGATATTTGCGTTGCGTGGGTGAGATTGAAGTTGCGTGGGTGAGTGGCGTTGCATGGGTGAGTGGCGTTGCGTGGGTGATTTGCGTTAACTGGCTGGGCGTTGCGTGGGTGAGTGGTGTTGCGTGGGTGTGAGTTGCACTGCGTGGGTGTGAGTTGCGAGGCATATGTTAGAGTGGCGCTGCGTGGGTGACTGTGGGGACTTGCTGGTGTGATAAGGGCACGTACGTGTGTATGTGAGTTGTGCACGAGAGTCACGTTAGAGGGAGCAGAGTGTGATGGGAGTTGGCGTCTGTATTGAGAGATGAAAAAAATGAGAGACCGAGTTAAGGGGGGACAGAAATAATTTTAAAAATATCATTGAATCGAAGGAAAATAACATTTAAGTTGAATAATGGTCAAGGAAAGACGACCTTTTGAAAAATTACGTAAAAATCTACTAAGAAATGGGATTAAGGAAGGAAATTTTCACGGCGTGTGAATGTGAAGGGGGGGATGTGTTTTAAGGTGTGGTAAGTGTCTTTGCGCGCAGTACATCAAATGTACCAAAATAATGAAACTTTCCTCTTAGATTTTGATGCAAGTACGTAAACAGCAAAGACCAAGTCGGGAAACAACATTTACAACATCTGATGTGACTGTGGAAGTTCCGTTGTTTCTTGTCCTTGAGTTCCTATTTGCAATTCACAGGGGATGTCCGGCAAGAGATAAGAATCTTTATAGATCAACTTAAAGCACGCCAGTATCCTGGTGTGGTTTCGTGACCGACGGCCCCATCCCTCCCTTAAAAACATGATGTCCCACCCACACATTTGCAGCTGATGTTTGCATCTTACAGGGGATGCCCGCCAACAGATAAGAATCTTAATGGCTGAACTGAAAACACGCCAGTCTTCTGCTGTGGTTTTGTCAACACACTCCCCCAGGCCTCCCTTTGAAAAAAAACATGATGGACCACACAATTGTAGATTTATTTTGTGTTTGTTTGTTACAAATGTTCAGTGGTTAAGAGGACATAGTGAGTAGGTCTAATTTTTTTTTAAAGAATATTAAGAACACACTGAAGGTTTTGTGCATCAGAGTAGGGATGTGGCTGTGGGTAGTGTGTGAAACG
This sequence comes from Lissotriton vulgaris, assembly GCF_964263255.1. Lineage (NCBI taxonomy): Eukaryota > Metazoa > Chordata > Amphibia > Caudata > Salamandridae > Lissotriton > Lissotriton vulgaris. Next base: position 505,974,876 of record NC_141700.1, on the reverse strand, counting down.
AGACAAAGTGTGACGCCAGAGAATGCTGGGGGGAGAAAGTCTGCGAGTCAGGCAGATGGCCGTGAAGTGTGACATGATACGACTGCAGCAGGGCCTGTAAAAATAGAGGTTGTTTGCCAACTCTGCTATTATAATTTTAAATCCCACAAGTGGGTGGTGTAAAGCTGTACTGTATTGACATTTATGCCATTTTTTTCATGTTGTGTGCTCTACTACTGTGGGCTCACTAAAGCACAACTATGCGAATTAATTTGACAAAAGGAGGAGAACACATGCAGAGAGGGAGGGGTGGGTGGCATGCTCTCACATCTTAAGTGCCAAAATTGCGAGCAATAATAAAAAGTGGCATTGCGTAGGTGAGAGTGAAGCTGCATGGGTGAGTAGCGCTTCATGGGTGAGTGTGGCGCTGCGTGGCTGAGTAGAGCTGCGTGGGTGAGATTGGCGTTGCGTGGCTGAGTGGACTTGCGTGGGTGAATGGACTTGCGTGGGTGTGATTTGCGCTGCGTAGGTGAGAATTGGGCTGCATGGGTGAGAGTTATGCTGTATGAGTTGCATTGCGTGAGTGAGTGGCGTTTTGTGAAGGAGTGGCGTTGCGTGGCTGAGTGGCGTTGCGTGGGTGAGTGGCGTTGCGTGGGTGAGAGTGAAGCTGCATGGGTGAGTAGCGCTTCATGGGTGAGTGTGGCGCTACGTTGGTGAGTAGAGCTGCGTGGGTAAGATTGGCGTTGCATGGATGAGTGGCGTTTGTTCATATTAGCCGTTTTTGAACAAGAAATACTTTATTTAGGTGCTTGAAGCAAATGGAGGACAAAGAACTAACTGTGACTCTCGAGGTGCATTTCATTAGTGCGCACTGTGGTTACAGCAGAGCCGGGAAGCGAGGCAGGGGCTGCGGCCCTGAATAAGTGACGGGCGTCCAGTAGCATGTGGTTACAGCAGTACTGCATTGACATTTATGCGGCCCTGAATAAGTGACGGCGGGGGCGGGGCAGCAGAAGCCTTTCAACGTAGCTTCAATTGTGGATGTGGCAGCGAAGCCTTTGATGTGCCAAATGCTGCTAGCAAGGATCGTGCAAGCTCGTCCACGAGGAGCTTGTCACGTGATTCTATTTCTCGTGAACTGTTGGGAATCCGGCTTGAAGAGAGCCAATCAGCTGCCTGAATAGAGCCTTTGGGGAAAGAAGCAGATCAGCGACATAAGGGCTCACCCCTGTTTTCTATTTCTGCGAAATAGAAAAGGGGCGAGCCCTAAAAAACAGGGGGCGATCGCAAAGAGAAGAGCTCACAAATCTTTGTGGCCCACTTCATTAAAAAATTACCTACTTTACATAAGAATCCTCCATGGCACTTCCTGGGATGACTAGGAAGTGATTGGTTACAACTTGCTTTGATGATGCAATATACATGCCACTATAGTTGACAGCCTGCGAGCATTATGAGAGGAGGTGTGGAAGGCCAGTCGGTAACCAGAGTGAATCCTATTATATCTTTGATCATAAAACTCCCTCATTCCCAGGTTTTTAAAGACCTATCCACCCACCATTGGCCAAAAAGGTGTTCCCCGCTCCGATATAAAGGATGCAAGCCTGACCTTAAAGGAGTGGGGGAATGTGCTGTGGGAATGAAATCACCCCATGCAGACAAACAGGAAAAGGAGGTTGCAAGGATGTTCCATCATCTCAGCTGACTCACTCTGATGTCCCTGTAGCCAACAGAAAGCATGGGAAGAGAGGAAAAGAGCGATCCCAGTCTAGACATCCAGGCACGGCACAGGCAGGTGAATGCTCAAGTTCCTGCAGTGCATCCCCATGTAATACATTGCTATGAAAAAGAAAATGGGTGCTCCCGAGGAACACCAGGGATCTGTTCATTTAGATCAGGGGTCTCCAACCAGTAGCTCGTGAGCTACTGTAGCTCTTGAGCTAACTCTGAGTAGCTCACCTGTGTGCAGCCCAGCTTATTAAATTAGAAAGATTTTGCTTGGTTGGATTAATATACATATAAAGAAATTGAAATTATACTGCACTAATAATATTAGTAGCTGTTAATGTGTTTTATTGAACATAATTAGCTCTCAATACAGAAAAGGTTGGAGACCCCTGATTTAGATGAAAGTGACTGCTAAAGCCCTCCTAATAAATGTCTATTAATGTTTCAAATATTGGCATTCCATTGGTAGATTCAGGTATTTCATAACACAGTTTTGTATTAAATGCCAATCTTTGACCTGGTTAGTTCTTACATGTCTTTTCTTTCTGCGAATGTATACCCGATTCCGACAACATGCCTACAGAAAGTCCATATTTACTTGCAATGTGAACTTTCTTTTTAATTTTTATGATTAATTACTACTAACATTATTGGGATGGGAAGGTCCCCTGCATGGTAAACATGCTTGTACCCCTGCACTTGAGTGATCCGACTTCACGTGAAAATTGTATCCTGCCAGCTTGCTAACCTAGCCTGTGTGCTGAGGCTTGAGTCTGTCCACGGGCATTCCAAGGTCAAGAGACCAAGTGTGCCCTCTTTACTGACATGGGACTACTATCCATGTGTTGGAGTGCTGACATGGATTCAGGGTGGCAGCACACCAAATTTAGTACTGAATAGACCATTTTTCTGATATTGTAGGCGTGTGGCCTACCAGCTTCACTTATGTAAATTATGCTTAGATATGACACCTAAAACCTCTATGTGGAGGGGAGAGAGAGAGGGGGGGAGAAGAGAGAGATAGTGAGGGGGGAGGAGAGAGAGAGAGAGAGACTCTCTCTCTTCATGTTGTGGTGAAAGTGCGATTGCTGGTACCACTGGGATTCATTTTGGAAACCCCTTGGTTTAACATGGCACAAGATGGAGGATGGATATTAATTCCCCAGGCAGTGGAAGGGTACGGCATGCTTTCCTGGAGCTGAAGGTAGGAGACCCAGATACTGAAGTGATGTAGATTTGAGAAAGTGCTACCCTTAGAAATTCTATGTGACTCTTTAGCAGGGTACTGCTAATTTGTCCTTCGTAAGCGCAGCCATTTGGTGACTGGTATGAGTGGTGAATCGGCAGACAGAATATTTTGCTACGGGTGAGAAAGTTTATACACAGGGCCTGCCCTTTTGAGTCGCCCACTTCAGGAAGGCTGATGACATCTAGGTGCAGAATCTTCACAATTCGTTGTGCCTATGTGTTGTGATGTGTTGTGATACTCCTGCATTGAGTGAGCATCATCTCCACGTGCCGTGAGAACCGTTACTTTACTCAAAGGATGTGTCTGCACTGCAGCCAGAAAGTTACATTGGAATAGGAACCACCCCAAACTAGTTCTAGGACTTTTGACAGTGGATCACATTACCCTGTCTGGAACATGAGTATGAAGTTGGGAGTGCTGAAAGAACTTATGTGATCCAGGGCTGGTGCCTGCATGGCAGCCAGTCTCCCAGAAATGAGGGGGAGGCGGCATCACCTAAAGTGTGTGCATGATGTTGGAGAAGCTATGGGTCTGCCTATCACCTAGAAGCTCAGAGAGAAAATTAGAGCTCCTGGCCCTGCAGGAGGAAAGTCTTTCCAGGAGGCTAAGCCCAGCGGTACTTCTGGCCTGTGGACTATCCAGAAGAATCTTACTTGCTTACTTACCTTGCAAGCAAACTGAAGTGATCTGACCTGTGAGGGTGTCACCTCTTCTTACTGTGGGGTTCATGTGGTAAACTATGTGAAGTTTTTAGTAACCCGAATAACATCATGCAGTCCGATATCCCTGGAGCATGACTTGAGGGACTTGTGCTGCTTCAATGGTTGGTGCAACCTGTGAGAAGTGATGACGCTGTCGTAGCAGAAGACCTGCCACAATCCAGAGGCCACAACTTTCGAAGACAAGCAGCTGCCAGCCAGGTCTGCTTTGCTGTTCTTTCTGCAGCAGGCTGGACTGTTCCCATGAGGCACAAGGCCAAACTGATTTGCATATAGCCATGTCTGAACTGGGGTGGCAGAGTGGGCTAAAGAACGGTGATGGATTAAACCCAGATCTTTTGACTGGGTGTGAGTGTTTGATTGATTCAGATGCTCCGTCCATCACCACCCCCTTTTGTACCGCTTTTGGCCGCCATAAGTGTGGCAGGGTATGCTCAGACGTGAGTCCCTTGCTCATTTTGCCACTGGATTCAAGCAAGCCGGGCTGAAGACGGCTGGAATGCCAGAAACTGGTCCTTGGAAGCTTGTTTCCGGTCCAGGGAAGACATGGCTTGGCAGTTCGGGCTGGACTGTTTCCATGAGGCACAGGGCCAAACTGATTTGCATATAGCCATGTCTGAACTGTGGTGGCAGAGTGGGCTAAAGAACGGTGATGGATTAAACCCAGATCTTTTGACTGGGTGTGAGTGTTTGATTGATTCAGATGCTCCGTCCATCACCACCCCCTTTTGTACCGCAAGTGAGAAGATAGGCTGCTGCTCACAAACCTCCTCAGATGGTGCGACTGCAAGCAACACATCACTACTCTTCACACCAGGCCACATCCCAGCGAACAGGTAGCGCGGACCTTGAGAACAAATGATATAGAGACTGTATCATGAACTTATAAAAAAAAATCCTAGGTTAAGAAAATAAAAATTGTCTGTGTGAACTCTGCTGTTCAAATTCGGAAGAAACTCACCTCCGGGTTTCTCAACATGGTGGGTATTTGCACAGCTTGATGATGAACTAACAGTTGTGCCTAATAATTGCCTATGACCCTTTAAGCTCTGCCAAGATACTGTAGATATTTGGGGCACTGTAGTATCTGTGTAAGGCCACTTTAAATTGTGTGAAACCCTGATAGAGCCAGCGGTGGGAATTGTAAAATTATTTTGCTTAAACCCCATTGAAATGTGTAGCATTTAGTTTTGCTGTGACATTCAGGTTTTTTCTTTTTATTTAATAATGCCCTGAAAAAACAGCTTTTACCATGCAGGCACAACAACGTAATACCTGTATCAAGCATATGACTTTTCAACAAAATAGTAAGTGTATAAGGTGCAATATGTTTATATATTACCTACTGGCGGCTGCCAGTGGTCACTTATAGTTAGGACCATGTTTCCATAGGAAAAGCATTCGTTGACTTTCCTATATCTTTGGCGCCGGGTAACGATCCTCTACAAGTTTCTCAAAAAAGTGCCCTGGTGATGTTTGTTGTGCATGAAGTTTCAGAGTGATCCAGCTAGTGGATGCTGGGAAAAGGGGAGGTCAAACAAAGTGCGTTTCTGATGTTCATTCCTGTAGAGATTTTTGTCGCGACTACAGTCTGAACAGCTGGACGGAATAACACCAAATTTGGCAGAAAGGTCGCTCTTGGTCCAGAAAGAACCCTTTTTTTTATTTGGTGTAAATCCGTTCAGTAGTTTTTGCGAAATTAAACACAAAAGAATTGTGTATATAGGGATGTGGATACTCCGAGGATCTGACAGTCTCTGTGCCAAAATTGTTATATTCCATATAGGTACCATAATATAGGCCTTGGTAATTTCATTACCAGTCACCTATATTTTTCCTACATTACACTTGTCAGGGTTTACAGGGACTGACCTTTTTCCTAGATACAACACTGCATTCAGAATTCAGGTTTTCCCTAGTTCGAAATCTCATACATTATGCATGATGATTCTTGGGAGCACAGCAGGACTACCATCTCTTGAATAAAATCTATGTATAAAGTTCATGCCCAACATCATCCTTAGGCCCACACAGTAACACAGCAAGGTAGGACCCCGGGGGAGACCTATCGGTATATATACATTACATCTTGCTAAGATAAGACAGAAAAGACCGAGACTTCCCAGCCGACACACTGACCAGAGACCCTGAGGTTCCTGCATGCAGACACTCCAGCTCGCACTAGTCTAAAACATCCCTTGGGGGTGTCAATCCTGAGTCCAGGACGGGGCCCCAATAGTCTCTCACTTCAGGTAATGGGGTTGACTAAATCCTGGAGGGATTCTTGGCTTAACACCTACACACAGGCTAGGTACATCTAGTAAGGGAGACATCATAGGAGTACGCATCTTTTATCATGGGTTTTATATACTCAAATGGATTCATGATTATTGTAAGTTGGTAGAACTATACCATCCATTTGCCTTTATAGTATGCCAATCATCTATATCTTATACTGTCTTAACAGTTATTGGAGCTCATTTATTTTTACACGAGAATAACAACTGTTCAATAAATACTTATTGAAAACTCCCAGCCTGTTTATTCTGTCTATCTCTCTGAGGCTGGCTAAGTAAGCACAAGTGACTGAGAGAAAGGTAGTATATTGTTTCCACAGTCCTGAAGGATCAGGGTTGTCATGTTCGATGGTTGCCAGGAACTATTCTCCCCTTAGTAAGAGGAGATTCTAGTGGCACTTTGAGCTAGTTGGTACAAAAAGCCAACATACCCGGTGGGGGTGTTCAGAGTCAGTCTGACACCAATCTTACAGTGTATGCTGTCTAATCGTGGCAAAATGTGATTGGCTGCCAACTTTTTTACCGGGAAGTATTGGTAGCCATCTTGGGACTCCGCTTCCATCTTGGGACTCCGCTTCAGTCGAGTCCAACAAAAAAAAGAAAGAAAAAAAGAAGGGGGCAGGGAAGAATGTATGCCCCTCCAATGCACTGCTTATGACCTCACATATTACATCACTCATGACATTGCCAGTGACATCATTCATGACATCTCAAATTACATCATCCAGCTAAACACTCACACACCCACTCATACCCCTATACAACCTCACATATACCTACTCCTGCACAAACCCATTCACAGACCCATACAAGTGCTCACACAGATACTTACTGATTCATACGGCCACTCACACTTCCAGTCACTCATACAGTCACTCACACAACCACTAACTCACCCAAAGAGCCACTCATGCACCCACTCACTAATACACCTACTCACACATACAGTCAAACAGACATACAAATACTAACATACCCATCCATACAGCCACTTACACACTGAGTCAGTCAGCCATACAGCTGCTCACACACCTGCTCACTCACTCATACAGCCTCTCTCACCCAGTTACTCACACATCCATTCACTTACTCATACAGATACTAACACATGTATTCGCTCACCTATACAGTCAAAAATGCACTCCCCCATACATCACTTATGAACCCACTCACTCACTGTAATGAATGTGCCATTTATATGGTTGAATGGCCCGATTATGACCGTTGCCCATTACCATCTCAGTATATTTTTATCTAATATAGTGATGTGTAGGCCTGCATAGTATGAATAAGCTACAAAGTAGGGCTCGATTATGCCTTTTCTGTTTCCGACTTTATCTTGCTTGATGGCAGTGCTTGCCTAATGATTTGGCGTACTCTTATGCTGTCTTGCATACTAATTTTGCTCATTTATGGGAATAGTGGCCTATGCTTGAGCGACTCCATTTTCTAAGCTGTCGCCATCTTCTGAGCCTTTCTAGGTGAGAAGCCATGTTATGCTTTTCACTTGTTTTCTGCACTTTGTATACTGGTAGAAACTGGTTCTTGTCAGAGGAATGTACTCGCTGTGCTCCGAAGTCATAACAGATGCCTGGCCAGCTGAAGCTGTGGCCTTGGTACAGAGTGGTACGGAATCTGATGGGAAAAGGGGGCGCGGCTCACAGGAGCCTCGTCTTAAGTCTCCATTGGTACTAAAGGGGGGGTATGGGTCCCAATCACCGGAAGTCCAACACAGTACAAACGTGCAGCTGTGACGCTGGAGCGAATGGTACCGTCCTGTCTCCCGATTCGGCCGGAGAAATGGGCTCCCCTCTGGCGAAGTGGAAGCGGGATGAGCAGACAGTTGGTGAGGTGTTCCACTAATTCTTATATTCCTACAGTTCTTGCCTAAGTATTTTCTCCTATTTTCAGCTCCAATACATTTATATACATAAAAGAAACCCCAGAGTATATGATTATTTGTCTGTGTTCCTTGTGGAGGGAGTACGGGCCCCTTTTTGACCAAATGCTTGTAGAAGGATGGGTAAGTTCCCTTCTAGCAGGTAATTGTTGATATGAAAGGTTGGCCTGCTCCCAGCAAGGAGCGAAATTCTAATTCTTCCACCCCCAGCCTTGTTATGAGAGGTATGCGTTGGATATATGTAGTCCTACCTAGGTGAGTAATCTGTGGTGGAGAGGAGCGGTAAATTGCCTCACGCACAGCGCCGGTCACTAGGAGGTGTGTTTTGGTGTGCGAGCCTCTCGGCAAGAGCTATAGAATTGTAATTATTGTTGTTCCTATCTTGGGTAAGTATTGTGGAGTGTTGTATCTTTTGGGTTCCAAGAGGGATAAGCTTGCATGTCCTGATTATAGGCAGAATTTTCAGGCCATTACATCTTGGGGTCGTGACTCACAGAATCGAAGGGGTGGATTCTAAGGGGGAGAAAAAAGGGTTATGTTTCATAGGAAAGCAAAGGTTGACTCTCAGTTGTCATTGGAAATTCCCAGATGGGAATCGACTCGGTATGGTGTACTGGCCCATGAGTGGGCTAATAGTGCTGGTTTGAGTGAAAACTGGAATGCATGTCTGTTAGAAGCCGAACCGGCTCAGGTGGTTGCATGTCTACAAAAAGTGCCTGTAAGAAGAGGAGAAGAGCTTCCTATATTAGGCAGGAGAGGATGGGTCCTCTTAAATGCTTATATAATAATTCATGAGAAATATGTACAGTTGCAGCGCGAGTGTAAAGGATTTGAAGAACAGTATGTTAAAGCAAAGAATGCCACTACGTTGTTAAAATGTCCGAATAAATTATTGTTGGATGTGATAGAGACTTACCAGACCGTAGCAGAGAGGGCTGCTGTGTGCATTGCAAAGTACAAATATAGGAACAAGAGAGGGAGAATGAATAGGAGGAAAATACAATCAGCTATTGCAAAGGCAGGACTAGGCTGGGATCCCGAGGAGTGGGATGGAAATATCTGGGATTCTTCAGAGTTTTCAGGCTCGGTGAGGAAGATAACAAGAAAGAGGAGCCTATTAAGACTGAGAAAGAGAATAAATCAGAAGGGCGTAGAGAGGTGCATGCGCAGCCGATACATCAAAGAAAGTTGCAGGGTGGTCCACAATACCCCTAGGGGGTAGCTTTAGATAGCTTGGAGGACTTTACGCAACAAGAGATTAATGACATTTTGGACAGGTTATGGCAGAGACCTGGTGAACATTTACTCACATGGATGGCTCGCATCTATGATTTGGGTGCCGCAGGCATGATGTTAGACCGAGGAGGTGCAGTGAAATTTTGTATGTTAAGCACAGATCAGACAGTTCAAGAACATTTTAGAAACTATGCATTTGATGACCAGATTAGTTTATTACAACTAGCTGTAGCTGAATGTAGTCACAAATACCCAGCGGAATCAGTCTGGCCAATAAACGAGAAACCTTGGTATACTTTGAGAGATGCAACACAGAGACTGAAGGAAGAGGTGATGAAAACCTCTGTTTTCCTAGACCAAGCACATAAATTAATGGAAGGATTGCTTAATACTTCTGTACGAAATAAGATTATTCGTACTGCTCCTCCTGCTTATAAGCAGGTGATGATGACATTGTTCATAAATCAGACTGGAAATACTTTAGCAAAAGTGATTGAGGCAGTTTGTGAGTTGAGCAAACTGGGAGAGTGGATGAAATTCAAAAGACCTTCTAGACCTGAAGCTCTCACGGATAATAACAGATTGACTAGACGAGATTTGTTTACAGCTTTAATGAATGATGGGGTGAAGAAAGAGGAAATAGATGGGGAACCTACTCCGAAGTTATGGAGCACATTTCGAAAAAGGGGTTTAGATAGGAAAGAAGGGAGTAGAAGAGTCAATAAACAGAACAATGAACGGAGATATTCGGATGGAAGTGGTGATGAGTCATACCGGGGGAAAAGAGAAGAATCCCCAAAATATAGAACAAGACATGAGAGGGAAGAATCTTTAGATCGCAGAGTCAGAAGTGAAAGAGGTAGATCCCCAGTACAGAGAATGAGGAACGAACGAGGAAGATCCCCAGATCGAAGAACGCAGAGTGACAGAGATATGAGAAATTCATATTATGAAGAGAGAGTGTACGAGGAAGATGTGCTTCCTAAACGATATGAAAGTCTCTACCCTGATTTGTCCTGGGTGCAGAACAAGAGCAAAAATGACTAGGAAATAGGTCAAGCTTCGGTACAGAATTGGGCTCGCAAAGATAATAGAACCTATGTGGATATAGAGATTTTCTGGAAACATCGTAATGTACAACGGGCCCGAGCCCTAGTAGCTAAGGGAGCGGAGGCCACTTTAATATATGGAAATCCCAAGAAATTTAGAGTACAGTATTTTACAATTGCAGGCTTAGGTGGTAAAGAGACCCCAGAAGTACAAACTAATGTTAAACTAAAAATCGGAAGAATACCAAAAAGAGAATATAGTGTATTAGTTGTGCCTCTTTCTGAATATATCATCAGAATTGACATTTTAAAAGGAATTACTTTGTGTTTAGATGACGGATACTATCAGTTTGGAACAAAACGTTACATTTCTGGTAACGCAGTGAGAGTAGGTCGTTTGAAAATTCCTCCTGTGAAGGTGCCTCAGGCGACTAAGGTGATTTCTATGAAATAGTACAGAATTCCTGGTGGGCATGTTGAAATCAGTGCCTCAATTCTTGACTTGATGGACGCAGGAGTAGTGGTTCCAATCACTACTGCGTGGAACAATCCCATATGGCCGGTGCGCAAAAGTGACAATTCATGGCGCATGACGGTGGATTATCGAGAACTGAATAAACGTACACCATCTTTGACCATTGCCGTCCCTGACACTGTCACTTTAATAGAAAAAATTCAGAGACATACAGGGACTTGGTATGCGACTATTGATATTGCCAATGCTTTCTTTCAATTCCTATAGCTCCTGAATGTCTGGAACAATTCAGTTTTTCATGGCGTGCCAGACAAATTACATTTTGAAGTTTGCCCCAGGGCTATTTGCATGGTCCGTCGATATGTCACCGGTTGGTGGCAGAGCATTTAGATGAGGTACCGATAATTCCTGGAGTGCAGCTTTGTCATTACATTGACGACATAATGATCCAAGGTGAGACGAAAGAGCAAGTCCAAATTCAGTTAGATTGAATTGTAACCTATTTGCAAGGCACAGGATGGGAAATTAATCCTGACAATTTGCCAGGTCCGGCACAAAGTGTAAGATTTTTAGGTATTCAGTGGCAACAGGGAAATCGAGAAATGGTTCCTCAAGTGAGACAGAAAATTAAAGAATTTGCAGTACCCCGAAATAGAAAAAAAAATCAGAGATTCATTGGTTTGTTTGGATTTTGGAGACAGCATATTCCCCATTTAAGACAGATTTTGGCCCCTTTGGCCCCTTTGTATAGGGTCACTTGAAAGAAGAATGCGTTTGACACAGCAGACCGCATTTGAGCTAGCAAAAGAGGCTATTCAGCATGCTTTGGATTTGTGTCCAGTGCGAGAGGGCGATGTTGATTTGAACGGGACTGTACAGGGTCCATATGCAAATCGGAGTTTATGGCAAAAGCAAGGTAAGACAAAAGTACCCTTAGGATTCTGGACGAAAAAGTTGCCAGACGCTGGTGAGCGCTATACACCTTTTGAAAAACAGCTGCTTGTTACCAGGCTTTGGTTGATACAGAACAATTGACTTTGGGACATGATGTTATTTTGAGACCTATGATTCCAATAATGCAATGGGTTAGGAGCTCTCCTAAAACTCACAGAATCGGATATGCACAGGAAGCCAGTCTGATTAAATGGAAGTGGTACATACAGGATAGGACTCGGGTGGGTCCTAAAGGCACAGCGATGTCACATGAGCAGGTGGCGCAGGCGCTAATAGAGGAGACAGGTGTGGAATACAACGTACCTATTGTACAGGAATCTCCTGTTAAGTGGGGTAGACCATTTAGCGATCTTTCCACAGAAAATAGAAAGCATGTGTGGTTTGATGATGGTTCAGCCAGGTATGTTGGAGCAAAGAGACAATGGAAAGCAGTGTCATATAATCCTGTTACCCAGAAATTGTTGAGCACGACCGGTGAAGGAAAAAGCAGTCAGTTTGCAGAACTGTATGCTGTTTACCAAGCTTTAAAACAAGAGTTACCTGGAGTTTGTCATGTGTATACTGATTCATGGTCAACTGCTAATGGGTTAGCCACATGGCGCCCCATGTGGCATGCTCACAAATGGTTAATCCACTCAAAGGAGGTATGGGGAAAAGAACTGTGGAAAGAAGTGTTGGATATGCTACCCCAGAGTACTGTGACTGTATATCATGTTGATGCTCATTTTTCAATTGATTCACATGATAGGTGGTTTGACCTCATTGCAGACGAAAATGCTAAAATCTCTGAGGCAGAGGTGTGGGAGCAGAATTCTGACCTGGTTGGATTGGCGAACTGGGCACATCAGAAGTGTGGACATTTTGGAGAACAAATCACTAGCAGGTGGGCAGCAGATAGAGGGATACACCTTCCCCATGACATGGTTAAAATGGTAATTTTGCAGTGTCCCATTTGCCAACATTCCCGACATCGAGTGATACCGCAAATAGTGAGAGGTCAGTTGAATAGAGGCAAGTTACCAGCTCAGATTTGGCAGATAGATTACATAGGTCTCTTACCAATGTGTAGAGGTTGTCAATACATATGTACAATTGTAGACGCCTATTCTGGATATTTGATTGCATCCCCATACAAACGTGCTACTAAGATGAATACACTTAGAACTTTGGATTTGATGATTTTACACTATGGAATTCCTTTGCAGATTCAATCAGATAACCGCTCACCTTTTAAAGGGAGGATGGTACAAGAGTATTGTGCACAACATAATATTGAATGGACTTTTCATATTCCTTATTACCCACAAGCCGCAGGCTTAATTGAGCGCATGAATGGTCTTTCGAAAGATCAATGGAAAAACCTTTCTGATGGTTTTTTAAAAAACTTGACAGATAATTTATTTGATGCTTTACAAATTTTGAATAATCGACCCTTGACTAATGCTGAAACGCCCTTAATGCACATGCTAACTCCATCTGTGAATGTTCAGCCCCATACGGCAGTCGCTACGATTGTCTATTGGGAAATGACTCCTGGAGCCTTGGCTCCACATAGAGCGACTCCTGAAGCTGCTGGTCAGGATTTACACACTTTGAAGCAGAATACTTTGAAACAAAGGAATATAGTTCTCATTGAGACTGGAATTGGTGTCCAAATACCAGCAGTGGAATTGGTGTCCAGCAGGACACTTTGGTTTGATTGCCCCACGCTCTGGACTGGCGCTTAAAGGCATCCAGGTGCTGGGTGGTGTCATTGATTCTGATTATCAAGGTGAAATCCAAATTATTCTGTTGAACAGTGGAGATCTGGATTTAAGAATCCAGCCCGGAGACCGACGTGCCCAGCACGTTATAATGCCCGTTTTGGGAGGAGTGGTGAGAAAGAGTACAGCCCCAACCCTCTTAAGTGTACATGGAAAAAGGAGGTTTTGGCTCAACTGATAAAACTCCAGGAGCCAGAGTGTGGGTTCAGTAACCCAATCAACCCCCTGAACAGGCTGAAGTAATCGCCATGGGTAGTGATAATACAATACTGGTTATGAAACCTGGACAGGAAAAAATGGGACTGCGTCCCAGTGGATAAATGTTACCTTCGAGAATGAGTAATGCCTGTTTTTGACTCTTTTCTTTAGGTCTTTGTATGGATTGCTGCTGCGGAACTTGTCGTCGCTGGACTCCTTTCGGCATGGTGCAAATGGGGCAGAGGAGGGCTGGAGGGATCCCAAGGCGAGATGGTCGACCGTCAGCGCAGAGTGAATTTGATTTTGACCAACAAACTGAACGGTTGGGAAAACCTCGCATGCGAGGTGTTAAACCGTTCCTATTTCTGCATGACGAACATGAGGAGTGTCCTTGATATAGTTTCCACTTGTTTGATAACTTTGCCGACTCCTGCTGCTGTTTTGATGAACGTCTTCAACGTTACCCACATCGACAGAAATACTGGCGTTGATGATATTAAAAGTCATTTATCATTTATGAGTTTTGCAAATTTTGCCCGGAGACGACTGACTCCAATGATTTGCACATGTTTGAGATAAACACTTACAATGTCACTGAAGGTGACGTATGTTATAACTTCTCGTGTGATAATTGGCAATGTATACAGACTAAACTGGAAAATGCTTCTACGCTTTCTCAACATGAACAGACTTTGTGCCTCAATCGTAGACTTAGTATGTGTTCCTCTGTTCATAATTCTATGTTTTGCAAAAATATCGTTCTTGCTATTAGTCATTATAGAAATGTTTTATTTCCAACCGGATGGCTCTTTTCATGTGGAAATCTATCATGGTCCTTTATTCCAGCGAACATTTCTGATGGACCGTGTGCTTTAACGAGACTCAGTTTGATGATGTTTTCTTTAACTCCTTCTATTCATAGTCGGACTGTACGTGAGGCTCCTCAATTGGATTAACATATTGAATCTAACTTGCATTTGCTTTCTAAATCTGAATATATTAGTTTAGCTGCCTTAATTGTAGGCATTCCTGGATTGTCAATTTATAATTCTAGAGCTATTAGTAGACTAGCTTGTCTTATGGTTAAGTCAATGAACCACACTTCAAATGCTTTATCAGAATGTTTGCTCGATGCACGTGGTGAACGACGAGCCATTTTGCAGAATAGAGCTGCTATCGATTATCTTCTCCTGAAACACGATCATGGGTGTTCCGACTTTGAAGGTTTATGTTGTTTTAATCTTTCTGACCACTCTAAATCTAACCAGTCTCATATTAATTCTTTACATGAATTATCTTCAGAGGTTTGACAGAATTTGGATCAAAGATTGTAGGATTGGCTTTATGGGTGGTTACCTGATCTTGGTTTACTTCGTTCTATTTTGGGTGGTGCACTATTGGTCATTTGTTTCCTACTTGCAATATGTTGTTGCATTCAATGTGTACCTAATCTTTTGAATATGTTTCGACCTGGTACTTCTTTTACTAGATCTGTCAGTTATGTTTCCTAATATTGTAGTAATGCTTTACGTACAGTATGATGCAACTATACATTCGACGGTGTTGGACAATGGTCATGAATGGAATGTAATGAATGTGCTATGTGTAGGAGAGTAGGGTCTGCTTTCTATGTTCACCCCCACTTTTTGCTTTTGCTTTACTGGTTTTCGACTTTAATGTGGCTGTGGGCCTGCTAATCAGACCCACAGCCCAGCTGTTCTCTCTCTAAATTCATACCATGTACTTTAGGTACATATCCAATTGGGAATTGTGTCACCTTTGTGAGCCCCTGGTACCCAGGGCATAGGTGCATCCAAAGCCTACCAGGGACTGCAGCATGTATTATGTCAACCGTGGCTGGCACTCAATATTTACACAACTTGCTGATCACTCAGCTGGGGCAAGGTCGTGTAATCACCCCTTGCTTAGATACAGTATTCCTATATCTAACACTATATATAGACACATATGCACCTATAAGTCACTCCTATGGCAGGCCTTAACAATCCTGGAGGCAGAGTGCTTGGTTTTATGTGAGATGAGGCTCTAGCATGAGCTGAGCCTGTCTGCAGCTTTCGGAACCATGTCCTTATAGCTGTTCTATGATATAGCCATACCATATACTCTTAAGTGCATTATCATCCTCGCGGTTGAATGCTAACTTTGGTTTGGCTTTATCAAAACATGTCGTGTAAGGTGTCATACACTTGGGAATACTACCCCCTCGCCAGTTCTAGCAACGGGGGAAGCTTCCACCCTTCTAGAGGGAGAAGACATGTTGTTCCTAGTAATTCCGGTTAAAGTTAACTAGAGCCTCAGCATCACAAAATGGATGCTTCTGCCACAAACACAAGTCTGACCTCCTGCTGCTGGGAGTCCTTCCAGCGAGGGAGGCTTGGACAGTAGGTTTCCTGTCTTAGGAGGTGCTAGCACCACCCCAGATAGTCCATAGTGTATTGGGGCAGGGAGGGCTGAAAGAAATTAGACACTGCCTGGGGCACACAAGGTGTCCCATGCATAGTCCGGTTGAAACCAGTTGCTGGGGCACTCCAGCCCCAGCTCTGGCGCGAAACTGGACAAAGGGAAAGTGGTGTAACCAATCCCTTCCCTGGTCCCACCCATAGGAGGGACCTAGCAGGTAATCTAGCCCCTCAGATTGGTATATAGGTAGGAGCTGAGTCAAGAGACTTTAGATTTATCCTGAACTGAAATTTGAAACGAAACCCTGGACCTTCGACATTCTATTGTAACTAGAAGACTGAAGAATCTTGATTGTGGTCAAGGAGTGACTGCCCTGTGCAAACAGACACCATCCAGCGATCTGCAGTTTGCTTTGTCGACGCCCCCGCCGGAGCCCGATCACAGAGCCGGACAAGAACCAGACTTTCAGACTTCCTTGAGCTCGATCCACAGCAAAGTTGAGACCCGTGGAGGCGCCGAGAGACGTGGGACCGCCCATCTTAAAAAATCTGCACCTTGCTACTAGTGTAGCTCCCGAGGCACCCTCGAAGCTGTGTATTGGGGATTGAGAAGCCCCAGCCCCTAGCACCTTCTACACCGACGCACAGCCCTCCACACTCAACGAGTGCCGCGTGAGGCCTGCTAGTGTTTTTGTGCTCGACGCGTCTGTCCGGTCACTTGCCTGTTGGCTAGTGGCCTCTGTGACGACAAATCTACACCACTGGCCTGGTTGCTCCAGGCTGGTCCTTGCTTCCCTGAAAAGGAGAAGCCCTGCAGACCTTGCTGGTCTGCACCAGAAGCCATCTTCGATTCCTGCGTAGGTTGCCTTTGCCAAGGCTTGCTGACTCCAATCCGGAAGCCGACACCGCAGACAGCAAGATCCTTCGTGGGACAGTCCGTGCCCAGCTCCTGGTCATCGTCGACACCTCCTGGTCCACGTGGCTGCAGAGACAGGCTTCACGACATCACCTGATTGCTTCATGACATCGCCTGGTTCCTTCCAGGTCACTGGCTAGTGACCCAGACTCTGTCCCCTCTGCTTTCAGGTACTCTTCATCCTCGATCCGCCCTTGGATCCAAATGGACATTTCTCTCCTGGTCGCCTGCAGCATCTTTCTCCAAGGCTCCATAGGATTCAGCAACGAAACCGACACACTTTGACACCTATGCACCCGGCTCCTGTGGGTGAGGTAACGCGAGTACCCCGGTGCTCCTGTGGGTATTAACTATGCTAGTGTCCTAGTTCTCAGTGGCTTTCTCCCAGTCCATCCGGAAGTGTCCTAAAATAACTTGTTTCCAATTCCTTCGTTCCCATTGTATTCCTATGGTAACTCGCGCGTGTGTTAAGACACTGCACACGCCTCCCGTGGGCCTCCTGCTACCTAACCTACAGGGTAGCCCCAGTGATTCCCTAGGCCCTAGGCCTATTCCTTGTTTGTGACGTGGTTCTTATACCATTATTTTAGTATATGGTTTTACGTGCCCCTAGGGCTCTACTGTATATTGTGCAACTTATTGTATGATAATTGAGTATCTTGTTATGTGCTTGTGCCTCTGACCTCATAAAGAGTTCAGAGGGGTTGTGTTAGTAATAAATACATATATATTTTATATATAACCTGTGTGGTGTCCTTTCATTTGGTATTAGAGGGGTTACATATGGTAAAACAGCTGGCTTCACATGCCCTCTTGAGTTTAGCCTAAGATTGCTTTGTCCATGCTACCACTAGGATAGCGGGTGTATAAGGCTGACTTTACAACCATCACCATAAGGGTTGTTTGGACTGATACAGGGTGCCCACTAGAATAGTGGACATCCCATATCAGGCCAACTTCTCACACCATTTATATGGTTGAATGGCCCGATTATGACTGCTGCCCATTACCATCTCAGTATATTTCGTTCTAATATAGTGATGTGTAGCTACAAAGTCGGGCTTGATTATGCCTTTTCTGTTTCTGACTTTATCTTGCTTAATGGCAGTGTTTGCCCATTGGCTTTGGCATACTCTTATGCCGTCTTGCATACTAATTTTGCTAATTTACGGGAATAGTGGCCTATGCTTGAGCGACTCCATTTTCTTAAGCTATCGCCGTCTTCTGAGCCTTTCTAGGTGAGAAGCCATGTTATGTTTTTCACTTGTTTTCAGCACTTTGTATACTGGTCGAAACTGGTTCTTGTCAGAGGAATGTACTCGCTGTGCTCTGAAGTCATAACAGACGCCTGGCCAGCTGAAGCTGTGGCCTTGGTACAGAGTGGTACGGAATCTGATGGGAAAAGGGGGCGCGGCTCAAGGGAGCCTCGTCTTATGTCTCCACTGGTACTAAAAGGGTTGTATGGGTCCCAATCACCGGAAGTCCAACATCGGGCAAACGTGCAGCTGTGACGGTGGAGCGAATGGTACCACCCTGTCTCCCGATTCAGCTGGAGAAATGGGCTCCCCTCTGGCGAAGTGGAGCGGGATGAGCAGACAGTTGGTGACGTCTTCCACTAATTCTTATATTCCTACTGTTCTTGCCTAACTATTTTCTTCTATTTTCAGGTCCAATACATTTATATACATATAGGTTCTATATATGTTTTACTGATTGCGTTTAGCAATTGCTTAGGTGCTAGTTTGAAGAAGGCCTACCGTGTACTATTTTTTTTATGTAATAAAAGAAACCCCAGAGTATATGATTATTTGTCTGTGTTCCTTGTGGAGGGAGTACGGGCCCCTTTTTGACCAAACGCTTGTAGAAGGATGGGTAAGTTTATTTATTTTTTATTTATTTATTTTTGGAGTTTTCTATAGCGCTGGCCAGACCCGAGGGTATCGGAGAGCTTTACAATCGAACTGGAGGGAACAAGTGTAGAACAGTATATCAAGAAAAAGATTCATACAAGTTCAAGGATTAACATTGTTATTTGGCGCCTGAGGGGCGTGTTTGAGGTAGTGACTTTGAGGTAGTCATAGTTGCAGGGTGGGCTGCTGAGGTAGAGTTCGGGAATGCACGGTTGAGGTAGAGGATTTTCAGGCGTCTCTTGAAATCTGGAAAGGAAGGGGTAGTCCTGATGTCTACTGGGATGGAGTTCCAGATTTTTGGGGCGTTGCCGGCAAACGAGCGAGTTGCGGTTTTTTGCTTCTGGGTTTTCAGGAGGATCAATAGTAGGGAGTTTGAACTTCTGAGGTTTCTGGATTAGCCTGCTTTCTTGAGCTTGAAGGCTAGGTATTCCGGTTTCCCTGTGTGCAAGGCTTTGTGTGTAAGACAGGCCGTTCTAAAGCTGGCGCGCATTTCCATTGGGAGCCATTTTAAGTCTTTGAGTGCGGGGGATATGTGGTCGAATTTCTTTGCCCCTGAGACCATTCTGGCAGCTGCATTGAGGGTGGTTTTCATTGGTGCTAGGTGTGATAGGGCTGTGCCTGATAAGGTTGCGATACCATAGCCCAGTCTGGACAGCACCAGAGATTGGGTGGCTAGTTGGAGATCCCTCTGCGGGATGTGAGGTTTGATTTTGTTGAGGAGCTTCAGATTGAGGAAGGCGCTCTTTGCGGAGTTCTTAATGTGATTTGTCATTGAAAGTTTGTGGTCAAGGGTGATTCCCAGAGATTTTACTGAGTTAGTCAGAGTGAGATTTCCATTGAGAGCGTCAATAGCTTTCACCCATTCCGTGATTTGGGGGTTGTCGTCCTTGTTGGAGATGAGGAGGAATTCGGTTTTTCCTTGATTGAGTTTGAGGTGGTTCGTCCCAAGCCAGGCTTGGATTTCTTTGAGAGTGTTGTTGAGCCTTAGAATGTCGTTGAAGGAGGTGGTTTCTATGTAGATCTGTGTGTCATCTGCGTGAAGATGGAAGGGGATGTTGGCTTTCTTCAGTATGATGGTGAGGGGTACCATGTATATGTTAAACAGTTGAGGAGAGAGAGCGGATCCTTGGGGAACCCCTCTGGTCACGGGGAGAGGGTCGGATGTGAAGGATTTTATTTTGACTCTTTGGAAGCGGTTCTGAAAGAAGGAGTCAAACCATTGCAGGACCACATCGTTTGCACCAACTCTTTCCTTGAGGGTTTTGATGAGGAGCTTGTGGTCAACTGTGTCGAAGGCCGCTGACAGGTCTAGGAGGATGAGTAGGCAGCACTGATCCGTGTCAAGGGATTTGCGGATGTCGTCTACTATGTTCAGGATTGCGGTTTCAGTGTTGTATCCTTTTCTGAAGCCTGATTGATTGTGGTCGAGAAGGTTGATGTTGTCAAGCTGGTTGTTGAGTTGGCGTAATACACTTTTTTCTAGGATTTTGGCTAGAAAAGGTAGACTTGAGACTGGTCTGAAGTTGTTGAGGTCGTTGGGGTCTAAGCCTGGTTTCTTCAGGAGGGGAGTCACCTGGCCGACTTTGAGACAGTCCGGGATGGTGCCAGTCTTTAGGGAGCTGTTTATGATTTCACACCAGAGTGGGGCAAGGGTGAGTTTGAGGTCTTTGGCCATTTGGGAGGGAATGGGGACGAGGTTGTGGGAGGAGGGTTTGGAGGATGAGATTAGATTGAGGATCTCAGCTTCATGGACAAGGTCGAAGGAGGACCATGCGGTAGTGGTGGGGTCTGTGGAGGTGGTGTCTATTGATGTTGGATTGATGTTGGTCGACGCGAGAGGGCTGAAGTCTAGGGATAGTTCGATCTTGGCTATTTTATTGTTGAAGAAGGTGACGAAGTTGTCACATAGAGTTTTGGAGGGTTGTACAAGGGCAGTGGTTGGCTTGGATGTTTGTTTTTTGATGATGTCGAAGAGTTCTCTGGGTCTGTTTTTTGCCTTGTCAAGCGCATTGCAGAAGAAGTTTGTTTTTTCGCTGTTGATATGATTTTTGTACCTGCTTCGAACTTCCCTGCGATGGATGGCGGAGGGGTTCTTTCTCCAGAGTCGCTCTGTGGCTCTGAGAAGTCTCCTTTCCTTGTTGATGTCCTTGTTAAACCACGTTCTTGATGGGATGTTCCTTTGTTTTTTTTTGTTTTAGGGGTGCCAGTTGGTTTAGGATGTCAGACGTGGTCGTGTTGTAGTGTGAGGTGAGTTCAGTGGCTGAGAGTCCTTCTGTGGAGATTTCCTGGACCATGTGGGGCGGGCTGCGATGGGGGGACGAGACTGGAT
Source organism: Lissotriton vulgaris (assembly GCF_964263255.1). Taxonomy (NCBI): domain Eukaryota; kingdom Metazoa; phylum Chordata; class Amphibia; order Caudata; family Salamandridae; genus Lissotriton; species Lissotriton vulgaris. The sequence goes on along the minus strand of NC_141700.1, from coordinate 505,953,754 downwards.
CCCTTGGGAGAGTTAGAATAGGATTAGGTGGTGGTCAGACCAATCTACCGGGAGGATGTGATCGATGGAGATTGCATCATGGCGGGCGATGATGGCGTCTAGGATCACCCCTTTGTAGTGGGTCTCTTCTGTGCAGTGTTGGGAGAGGTTGTTGGAGTGCAGAAGATCGGTTAGGGATTTTATCGTGACATTGTTCTCGTTGTTCCAGTGTAGATTAGGATCCCCTAGAATGAGAGTGTTGGACTCTTTGAGAGAGCAGTTGGCGATCAGGCTTGAAAGTTGTTCCGTGAAAGTGGCGTTGTTACCTGGGGGGTGATATAGTAGGTGGCATTGCGTTAAATGATTGTTGCTGGTTTTGATGTTAGTTGTAAGGCATTCAAAGGAGTTGTAGTCAAAAGCGTCTGTTTCGGCCACCGAGAGGTCATTTTTGTGGATGATTGCCATGCCTCCGCCTTTTTTTTGGTTCTTCCTGTCTTTATTGATGATGGAGTAGCCTGGTGGGACAAGCATATCTAGAGTAGGTGGTGAAGAGTCGTTGAGCCATGTCTCCGTGATGAATGCTATGTCTATGTTATGGTTGAGGATGGTCTCTGCTAGCTCTGTGGAATGTTTGGAGTGCGATCTGCAATTTATGAGCAGGCAGTTGGTCCCGGGAGAGTCTTTTTTTATAGGTTCGGTAGGGATGGAGATGAGGGAGATCGGGGGTCTAGAAGGTTTGCGGGGGGGATTATTGTTTCTAAGACTGGTAATTACCTGAATAGCGGACTGGGGAGGGAGGGTGGTGGGGCTGGTGTAAGAGGCGGCCAGTTCGAGCGCCTCTTCCCAGGTCATGGCTTTCGCCGGTCTGTTGGGTCTCCAGGCCAAGGGTGGGGTGGGTGGCTGTGTGTTGGAGATGAGAGGAGAGTTAGTTTGGCTGGGGGGGTATAGGTGTAGGGGGGTGAGGGCTGGGTCTTGGGGTTGGGGTTGTGTCCAGTCGAGAGGTTGGTGAGGATAAGGTTTAGGCCTTGTATTATGGTGTCTATTTGGATTTCGATGCGGGTGAGGCGGCAGTGTGGCCCCTCTTGAGTGGGGGGGTTGCATTTGGGGGATGTTTTCGTTGTGGTGTGTGCTTGGGTTAATTAGGGTGTCTGATAGGGTTTGGGCGACTACTTGGGTCGTGGTTTGGGGCGGTGGTGAGTGGAGTTTAGGGGTGGAGGGCGGTTTGTCTTGAGGGAGAGTAGGGGTTGGATGTGGGAGGGCTTGGGGTTGGCCGTCTTGTCCGCTGGATCTGGTGGGGGGGTGGTCCGCCTCGGGAGTGCTTCTGGAGTGTGGATTATGATGGTGGATAGTGTTGTGGCCTTGTTTTCTAGGGGCTTGTAGAGGGATGGGGGATGTATAGGGGTGACTGTGTTCCTTGTGGATGGTGTAGGGGAGTTGATCATCGTATGGGGCTGGTGGTTTTGGTAGGCGTCAGGTGTGACAGAGTTTGCTAGTAGCGGTCAAAGGCCTCCAGATTGGCGTTGTTGGCTTGAATCAGGGCTGTGCCATTGGAGTAAATGGTTACTGAGGTGATCCCGTAAATGGGCAAGAGGTTCGGGGTGTAGAAAGAGAGCTTGCAGCTATGGATCGTCCTGGTAGTTTTGGTTATTAGGCGATTTTCACTCAGGTTGGAGATCCAATAGCCTGGTCTGGCTGTGTGGAAGATGAGGTCCATTTTTATTTGGCCTTTTGAGGGGCAGTGGTAGACATCTATGAAGAGGGATTCAGGGAATTGCCTGATGCGTTTGTGTTTAAAGGATTTTCTTGCTTTGTGCGTGAGGTGTGATGGGGGGGTGATGAAGAAGGAGTTGGGCCGGTGACGTTTTATGAGTGGGGAGAATAGGGGGTTGGAGTTGAAAGTCATGGTGAGAGGCGGAGTGGTGGGGCGTTTGGCTTGGGGGAGCCACTGGTCTCTAGATAGGTAGGGGGGTTGTCTGTGGGCTGAGTGTGTGTTAGTGGAGGGGGAGGGGGGAGGGAACTAGGGGCCAGTGGGCGCGGTGACTTGGTGGTGTGCGATGAATGAGGGTCAAGGTCAAGTGGGGGGGGGGCGATTCTAGGTGTCTGAGGTGGGGACGCTAAAGGGCTGAGCGCTGCAGCGTTTCCGGTAAGGGAAGGGGAAGTGATAGGGAGCAATTGGGACCTGTGTGCTCGCTTAGAATGAGGTAGCGCTAGATCTTTCTCCAAAACTGATGCTTCCTGTGTTTCTGAGCGTCTGGGGCTGGGGAGTGTGAAGGGCAGTGAGATCTTACCTGAGGCTAGTGTCGTAGATTGGCCTCAACTGGGACCTGTGGAACCGCTTTGTTTAAGGTCACGTTGGAACTTTCATCAATAGTGATGCTTCTTATACTCCTGTATGTCTGGATATGGTGAAAGTCCCTTGGGCTTTTTGGCTGATGACCCTCTGTGCGTCTCTTGTGCCAGTGGGTGTTTTCACTAGGTTTTGATGAGGTTTGGCCGCACTTGGGGCCTGTGGGTCTGAAATGATTGAGGTGCCGATGGTTTCTTCTGGTAGGGCTTTTTATGGGTGGTGTCCCGTTTTGGGGGCCATTTTGGGGTCAGGCAGGGGAAGGAGGTGCCAAACACGGTCTGTGTCAGCTCAGTCCCTGTGAGTTCTGGAGTTAAGTTTAAGATACCTGTTTCCAGGGTGTGGGGGCGTGAGTCAGGCTTCTTTCGTACTCACGATCTTCGTTATGCCGGATTGGTTCAGGCAAGGTGTCCCATACACGGCGCCATCATGGGCACAGGCAGGGGGAGGACAGGGCCTGAGTGGGGTTGCTTCAAATAAGGTTTTCGTGGGCCATTCAGTGGATGTGGCAATGTCGTTACTGTTTAGTGGACGCGTATGTAGCTGGGCATTTCTGGGACGCTGTCCTTACTTGGGCGCCATCTTGGGGGCAGGCAGGATGGAGGTCGTCCGGGTCCGTGTTGTGGCCGCTTCCTCAGTCCTTAGTTGAATTTCAGAGAGTAGCCTATGTTTCACTTGCTGATATGGTGATAATGTTCTTACCCCTTTATTGCGTCGTAGTGGAGAAAGTTACTGGGCATTACCGGGATGAATTCCTAATGTTGAGCGCCATCTTGGGGGCAGGTGAGGAGAAGATCGGCTGGCACCTCAACTCAACGGCTTCCTCAGTCCACAGTCTGTGACCAGCGGAGTACAGCTCAATTAATTAATCCTGTAGGTCCAGTTGAGGGAGGACGTAAGCTTTAATCCCTTATATCTCCATGGCAAATAGGGATTACGGGGGGGTTTCTGGCGCGGGGTCCCGACTTGGGCGCCATCTTGGGGGCAGGCAGGATGAGGATCGACCGGGTCCGCGTTGATTCCGCTATTTCGTCCCGTATCTGATCCTCGATATGCTCTTGCTGTTAAAGTGGAGGTTATTGCCCCTTTATTGCGTCGTGGTGGAGAGAGTTCTTGGACCTCGATTCGGCGGATTCCTCAGTTCGTAGTCTGTGACCATCGGAGTACAACCAAATTGATATTCCTGTGGGTCCCGTGGAGGGTGGACGTAAGCTTAATCCCTTATTTTTATCCTTGGTAAATAGCGCAGTGTCTCTACTTGGGTGCCATCTTGGGGGCAGGCAGGCTGGAGATCATCCGGGTCCGCATTATTTCAGCTACTACGTCCCGTAGCTGATCCTCGATATGCGGCAGTCGCTTCTCGTTGTGCATCAATCACTTCACCTGTGGGTCCGGTGGATGTCCTGACGTCTTGAGTGGTGTCTGGAGGTGCCGACCATCTGTGGGATCCGTTAGGTTCCGCTGGGATCACATATGGCTTATCTCCTCATTTTCTCACGTATCAGGCTGTACCTGCCGGGGGTCTGGTGAGTGCTTTTCTTTATTGTGTCTTTATTGTGTCGGTAGGCTTGGGGGGCAAGTCCGCTTGATGTATCTTTCTTGGAGAGGGTCTTCTATGAGGAGGTCAGTTGCAGAGTTGCTTCTCTGTTTGGAGGGTCGCCTCGCAATTGGTAATTGTTGATACGGAAGGTTGGCCTGCTCCCAGCAAGGAGCGATATTCTAATTCTTAAACCCCCAGCCTTGTTAGGAGATGTGTGCGTGGGATATATGTAGTTCCAGCTAGGTGAGTATTCTGTGGCGGAGAGGAGCAGTAAATTGCCTCACGCACAGCGCCTGTCACTAGGAGGTTTGGTTTTGGTGTGCGAGCCTCTCGGCAAGAGCTATAAGTTGTAATTATTGTTGTTCCTATCTTGTGTAAGTATTGTGGAGTGTTGTATCTTTTGGTTCCCAAGAGGGATAAGCTTGCATGTCCTGATTATTGGCAGAATTTTCAGGCCATTACACTCACATATACAGCCACTCACACACCCCATTACTCGCCTATCCAGCCTCTCACATACCCACTCGTGTACCCATACACCACTGACACACCCACTCACCAACACAGCCACATACTCACCCCTACAGCCACTCACCCACCCAGAGTCACTCAGACACCTACTCAGACATGGATACACACAGCCACTCACATAATATATGTTAGAAATAGTTTCACTCAGTAGTAGTAGTTCACAAAGAATAGTAATTTACGTTTTGCAGTATTTTAATATATATGTTTAACACTCAAAAACATTAGAAAACACTCACTCACTGGATGATGCCATTAGTGATGTCATTTGAGATGTCATCAATGATGTCACTGAGCATTTCATGAGTGATGTAATATGTGAGGTCATAAGCAGTGCATTGCGGGGGCATAACTTATGATTTCAATATCTTTATTTCGGTTAAAACAAACCATAAAAGAATACAATACAATATTTAAAAACATTCATCATAAACAGGATGTGCCAATTGAAGGAAGTGGAGTTGGTACATACATACGTACATGAAAATATCTACTTAGTAAAAGGTTGACCTTGAAGGGCACACAGTTTGTGGAGACATTAGAGATTCTTCCAGACAAAATATAAATTCATCATTCCTTTGCAACAAGTCCAAACATCAGTGGGCGAGTTAATACATATATAATAGAATAAATATAATAAATAACTTTTTTTTAAAAAGCTTAAAAATACCAGGAACTGTTATGTTAAGAAATGTTAAGAGTAATGGGTATTTGAATCATGGCAATCTGTAAGACTTACACATGTTGCAGTTAGAGTTAAAATATATAAAGGGGACTTTGGTAAAAATCCACTGTGCTTAGCGTATTTTCATTCAATTAATTAAGCTTTAAGGCCAATACATATCATATCAGTACTTGTCCTGATAACACTGTTACATTTTTAGGTCATTTCTTTTCCTAACTATCGCCACAGCAAGAAAAAAACGGCTCAGACTGAATACTATAGTCAGTAACGTGTCGCACTTGAACACTCTTTCCCCATCTTTAATATGCCGAAAGCCTAAGAGGAAGCAAATGGGTTTGATCCACTTTTTCCTTGCCTGCAAGTATGCAGGGCATACAAATAAAACATGGGCCTCATCCCCCATAAAAACCAAATCACACAAGTCAAATTTGGTACTGCCCCTAGGTCCTTTATTACACGCCCACCTTGATGTTCTAGATTTGATTTGTAGAATGCCATAACAGTAATTTAGCCACAGGGGGCAGAATTTCATCCATAAAGCATTCAAATTTACTTTCAATTTTTACATCAAAGAATTTGAGGGTCAATGTTCCTACTTTAGAATTTTGTAATAAACAGCTGTGGGTATATTCCCAGTACCTTGCCTTCAGCAAGTTTTTAGACGAATGAGTAAGGGAGTCAGGATCTGTCCAAAAACTACATAGGCCCAGCTTTAAAAAACAATTTTCGATGTGCACTAACCATGCCAACAGAGTAGTATTCTTTATTTGCATTATTTCCTTTGGTGCTTCTCTATAGTCCACTAGCTCGTCGGTAGACCACAGGCAAACCCAGTATAGTAGTGGACGTAGGGAGGCATAATAATCAGATCCGCGTATATTCAAATCCCAGAATAAAGGAATTAAAGGGGTGCAACCTGGAACAGCTAAAAGTTGTCTAAAGAAGCTGTTTTCTTGCACTGAAAAGGCATCTCTTACTACGTGGCCCCACAGTTATGCCCCATATAGGGTAGCCGATTGAGCTTTATATTTAAATAGCTCGATTGCAGGTGATACTGCTCTAACAAAGCTATTCTTATGCTTCCTAATTATGGGGGCTTGGTTTTGTGTTAATATTAACCTCCATTTTTCTATTTGTGGCTTCCAATTCATTTTAGTATCGAGGGTAATACCCAAATATTTGAAATTTTGCACATGTTCAACCTTTTCATTATTTACAATAAAAACTTTGTTAAAACCCTTATGAGGACTGATCGTCATGACCTTAGTTTTAGAAGAATTAATTTCGAGGTTTTTATCCAGACAATAGGACCGGAATTTATTCAGTAGGTTCTGTAGTCCTTTAGGGGTCTGGGAGATTAAAATCGTGTCATCCGCAAATAATAGGGCCGGAACGGCTTGACCACACAACTTGGGAGAGTCATGCTCGCAGCCCAAGATGTTGTCTGGAATATCATTTACATAAAGGGAGAAGAGGGTTGGCGCCATGACACAGCCTTGCCTGACGCCTCTCTTTATATCTATTCTCTCTGACAGCTCTCCATTAGGTCCCCACCTCACTCTTGCATAGTTTCCCTCATGCAACCTAATCAGTTGTTGGAGAATGTCCCCGGGGACACCCTTGTCCCTTAACGATTTCCATAGCTTCCCCCTGGGGACCAGATCAATGCCGCTCCGAGGTCCACAAAAGCTACATATAAGTGAGAGTTCCTTATATTGATGTATTTCCGGATTAAACATAGAAATCTAAAAACTTGGTCTACCGTACTAATTCTAGCTCTAAAACCTGCCTGGTATTTTGTTAAAATAGAATTATCCTCGATCCACGTATTTAACTTACTTAAAAGTTGGCGAGCAAAAATCAAACTGATAGGTCTATAGTGTGATGGATTAAATCTGTCTCCCTTCTTGAAAATAGTCACAATTTCTGCGCCCCGCCAAGTTTCCGGAATTGGAGCTCCTCTTGCAATATCATTACTGAGCAAATTAATGTACGGAGCCCACAAGAGATTCTCATGTTTCCAAAGATCCCCAGGTATTTTATCTGGGCCTGGAGCTTTGCCCTGTTTGACTGCATTAATAGCTAATATAGTGTCTGTCAAACTGAATGTTAAGGATGTAACACATGGATTTAATTCTGTATATACGTGTGTCCACTCTTCCTCATCCCCTCCACACGAGTACAAAGCAGAAAAGTGTTTGACCCAGATATTTTCTTCAAGAAACCTATCCCTAGATGGAGTCCCTTCTTTAGTGCCTCTAGCAATAAGATTCCAAAACGAAGATTGGTCATTCAGTTTGCATGCTTGAAGCAAGTCCGTCCAAACTTTTTCATTTTTTTTTTTAAATGTGTTTTTATTGCAGACTTATGTTACACAGGGTAAATTTATATAGGCGCTGTCCTCCTGGCGTCAGCGCCCGACATTGTCCATTTACCTTCATACACGGCCTTCAAGCCCACATCCCGGAGGTCAGGCGGCATCAAACAATAATAAACCAATCCCCTTATCGCATGAACAGTTGCAGCTATGTAGCTAGAGATTATCATTTGACGTACGGCGAGCCAGTTGATATCGGAGTGTACTTTCACTGGCTGCCCATTTCAGGAACTCATTGACCCATCGCCTGTGTGTAGGGCCCGTCCTTGATTTCCAAACCCTCGTTTTTTCCCTTTTGGCCAGGAGGAGGCCCATATCGATAAATGTACTTGTGATCTTATTTTTGGGCGTGTGAGGGAACCAGTGCAATATACTAACAGCCTTATTATATTGTAGTCCTCTGTCTGTCACTTCGTTGAGTGTCTCGCCAATCACCTGCCAGTAGTCTCGCAGGTGAGGGCAGTCCCACAGCATGTGGCCCAGCTCCGCTACCCCCGCAGTGCATCTGGGGCACGCCGCGTCAGTCACTCCAAAATATTTCCCAATTTTCCCAGGTGTTAAATAGGCTCTATGGAGGACATAAAAGTGTATCAACTGAAGCGCGCGTTTCTCGTGCTCGTCGCACTATTTGCGCCCAGGTCATGTCAGGGATCTCTGTACTGAGGTCCAGTTCCCATTTAGCTTTCAATAGTGTTAAGGGCTGCAATGTCTCCCGCAGCATCCTAGAGTAAAGGCACGTCACCGCCTTATAGGTAACAGCTGCCATCATGGCGTATTGGCATACCATGGATGTCGCGGGTTCCAGGAGCCCTTCCTTCCAATGCGCCTGCATGGCCCCAGTCAACGTGGCGTGCAGCAAGTAGGCCCCCCTCGGCAGGTCGAATCGTTCCTGCAAAGTCTGGTACGGTATCAGTACGCCATCATCATATAGGTCGCCAAGCATTTGTAGCCCCGCGTCCTCCCAGATCTGTAGTTGTGACCAATCCCCGCCGTTAGGGAGCGCTGTCACCATTCCCAGCGGTATCTCAGGCGCGTATGGGTGACGCACGCCCGCCCGGCGTTGCGAGCGGTTCCAGCAGAGTCTGAACGTCTGCTCCTCCAATGGCGAGTCTCTGCTGCAAGGTGATATAAGCTAAAATATGGCGCTGGGTGCCTCAGTCTCTCTCGTGCTCCGGGCCTCGGAACACTCTCGCCACCTCCTGCATGAATATCTGCAGCTGTGCCGCTAGATAATATAGCTCGAAGTCCGGGACCGCAATGCCGCCCTCATCCTTTGCACGGGTAAGCGTGGTTAACGCTATTCTGCGCCTGCCGGTGCCCCAGAGAAACGATATTAGTAGCGACTTCAGTTGTCGAAAGACGGATCCGGGTATCCACACAGGAAGCGTGCGGTAGTAATAGAGAAGGCGTGGCAAAGCGATCATTTTTAATAAAGAGATTCGGCCAGTTACCGACAGCGGGAGGGTGGCCCAGAAAGACATGCTGCCCTTCAGCGCTCGCATGCAGCGGCCCACGTTGCCCTCTAGCATATCTGCTGCTGTGTGATATATGTACACCCCTAGGTATTTTAAGCAGGTGGGCTCCCAGTTGAGCTGCGGACGGCTGGCAGGACGCACCTCACCCTGTCGGAGAGGGAATAGGCAGGTCTTAGACCAGTTAACCTTCAGACCAGATAGCCTACCAAAAAGCGAGAGAAGTCTCTCCGCGCCCTCCAGAGCCTCCTTCGCGTTCTTAAGGAATAGCAGGAGGTTGTTTGCGTACAGCGAAATAAACTGTGGGCCCCCTCTGCTGACTATACCCTCATAATGTTTTCCCGTCCTGGTCTTGGCTGCTAGGGTTTCAATTGCAAAGGCGAACAGCAAGGGGGACAGGGAGCAACCCTGTCGGGTACCTCGGCCCACCGGATATTGATGCGATATGAGGGAACCAACCCGCACTCTTGCCACTGCCGATTTGTACAGTACTCTCGTCCAATGGATGTATCCATCGCCAAGGCCAAAGCGTTGCATGACCTTGTACAGGTACTCACATTCCAAACTATCGAACGCTTTCGCTACATCTATTGATAGTACCAAGGGTGTTTCTGCTCCCGTTAGCGGCTCCCCCAACAGGCGTATAAGTCTTCGGATGTTTATTGTAGTATTACGCGTGGGAATAAATCCAGACTGGTCACTGTGGACCAGATCAGGCATGTGCTGCAATAATCTGGCTGCTAGGATGGTGCTTAGGATATTGTAGTCCGTGGTCAGCATAGATAGTGGCCGATAGGAAGCAGGGCTGTGGCACTCCATCCCCGGCTTCAACAAGGGGATCACTAATGCTTCGCACATGGACTGGGGCAATTGGCCATTTGTCTTGGCCTCATTATACACTATTTGGAGTCGCTGAGCTAGCAGTTCTAAATACTTGCTGTAAAATTCTATGGGCAAGCCATCCAGTCCCGGAGTTTTGTTACGGGCCATCTTCTTCACTGCGCTCCTGATCTCTCCCAGGTCAATGTCCCTGCCCAGGGTGTCCGCCTGCTCCTGATCTAGTTGTGGCAACTGTAGCCCCTCAAGGAAGGTGTCAATGTCGCACTCCTGTCCCTCTAACGCGCTCCTATAAAGAGTTTCATAATATGTTTGGAAGCTGTTCAGTATTTCCGTCTGAGTGCAAAGTGTGCGTCCTCCCTCCTCTTCTAGTGCCAAAATCGGGGGGCTGTGCTTGGCAGGGTTAGCCAACCATGCCAGTAATGTCCCAGCCTTGTCCCCCTCAGCGTGTGCTCCCAGCAGGTAGGCCTTGTGATCGAAGCTACCGAGGCGCTCCGCCTCACCCGCCACTGCTTCCCTAGCCGCACTGACAACCTCCTGGAGCTCAGGGTGGCCGGGACGTGTCACCTGTGCATCCCGCAGTTTCCTCTCCACCTTGTCAAGATCATCTAGTAGGATTTTACGCTCTCCTGCGCATTTCCCTATGCACTGCCCTCGGACAACAACTTTGAAGGCGTTCCACTTCATCGCCCTGGATGTAGTGGTGCCCTCATTCTCGGCAAAATAGTGAATGATCCCCTCCTCGAGCGCCGCTCTAAACAGTGGGTCATCTAATGTTTCAGGACGCAGTTGCCATGTAGGGACTCGCGAAATCCCAGTCATCCAGTCCAGCGTCAGCAGCATGGGGTTATGGTCAGACAATGTGCGCGCAAGATACTCAGTGCGCGCCACGGCAGACAGCACTAGTGGGGAGCACAATACCGCATCGAGTCGGATATGGAGGTCATGCAAACTAGAGTTATACGAGTAGTCCCTTGCAGCTGGGTGTTGCGCGCGCCAGGCGTCCACTAGGCCCCACATCTCCTGCCAAATGAGTCTGCCCTTCACTAGCCGGTGCACTGGGGAGTCTCTCAGCGGTGGGTGGGATCTATCCAATGCAGCGTCCATCACCGAGATAAAGTCCACTCCCATCATGATAGGGCCCGCTAAGTAGTTTGCCAGTGCTCCAGAAAGTCTCGTCAAGTAAGGCAATTGGTCTTTATTGGGTGCGTACACGCTGCATAAAACAATGTCCCGGCCCCTAAGTTTGCCCTCCACAGCTACATACCTGCCTTCAGGATCTATTATGTGCCTGATCACCTGAAAAGGAGTACCCGCCCTTATCCAGATCAGCACCCCTCTTGCAAAAGCTGAGTACGTGGTATTAAACAATTGCCCTCTCCACCGGCGCTGCAGTGCAATACCCTCTTGTTTCGTTAGATGTGTTTCCTGTAGGAACGCAAAGTGGACCCCCCTACGAACTAGGTATGCGTGGATCTTATGTCTTCTCGCCATAGTATGAAGCCCCCTCACATTCCAGGTTATACATCTCAGTGTACCAGAATTAGCCATAGTCCCACAGTAATCAAAATAGTGCAGTACAGTTCCGCGCTCCATCGTAAGTGGTGGTGTCCTCCCAATAGAACTTCAAGTCAACTTTCCCGCCCTCTCTACAGTCCCCACCCTGAATAGAACCAACTGAACTCCTTCGGTGAGCTTCTTCCCCAACTACCCTCAGCTCCCTCCCCCCCAGAACAGGACCCAATTGCACAGTATTAGCTCACATCCAAACTTAGAAGGTACAACCCAACTTCCCGTCTATTCCACAGTCATCACTGCGGGAGCCTTATGGGCTAATAGGGCGCAGTTCGATCCCGAAGGCGGCTATCACAGTCCCATCCCCCCGCCCCGTGATCCACCCATGAGCACATGCTGATATCCTCTCCATTTTACTATATATTTCTGTATCGTTGGGCGCTAGCCCCCCAGTTACCACAAATGTCCTCCTCATTCAGCTTCAGTGTTGGGCTTCCACAATTTCCTCCGACGTCTGCGGCGTCACTATTGGGCCCTTAGCGCCAGTAGCATCCGACTGGTCCTCTTCCGAGCCCGTTGCGCGGTCCTCCCAGTCAGTACCCTGGTGTGATTGGGTGGTAGCAGTACCCGAGAGGTCCACCACTGCCTGCAGTGCCGCTTTCCTCTCCTCTGCCGTTTGAGAGCCCGTAGGTTTTCTGGACCCTTGTCGGCACTTGCAAATCCTCTGCGATTTCCGTACTGGAAGCCGTCTTTTGTCTTCTTCCTCTCCAAGTCTCGCTCCATCCGTTCCAGCTTTATAAGTGTCCCACCACGCCCAGGCATCCGCCGATGTGAGGAAAAAGAGCGTCTTGTCATCTACCACCACTCTGAGCCTGGCCGGGAAGATGACACCAAGTTTATTCTTTGATAATCGCTACGCGTTTCGAGACCCACCGGTCTCTTGATCACACGATTTTGCTTGTCTACCGCTACATGCATAAGTAAAGATACCAGCCCCATGTGCAAGATTTTGACGCAATGGTGTCCTAAAAGTGACGCAGTGAAATCTCATAGATTTCACTGCGTCACTTCTACGATCCTTTCTTGCGTCAATACGCCCCCTTTGCATTCATTACAACTGGCGCAGGTATATTGTGAAAGGGCTTGCGTCAGTCTTTTCTTACCCTTCCACACCACCGTTCTTTTACTACATTTTCTTCACCTATCCACATTCCCCATGTTCACTCTACTTCTCCTCACTCTCGTTCCCCACACTCACCTTCTTTCAGTCCCCCTACTTCACTTCCCTTCCCCTCTCGTCCCTTTCGTTGCTTTCTCACTCATTTTCATTTCCTCTCCTCTCTCACTGCACTCCACTTCAGTTATTCATTTTGAATTTGATAAGAATATAGCTCTTTTTTGAGAACTGGAGGTAGTTCTAAAAAGAACTGGTTTTTTTCTTCTTTTTTTATGTTTTTTTCAGAACAAAAACAAAAACAGGGAATGCAAAACTGCTCAACAGGAGCAAAATAAAAAGGGGACAAATTAGGGCTGGGGAAGGCAGCGGTGTTCTTGCGTAGAGTAGAGTATTGTATGCCCTCGGTTCTCAGTTCACGCTTAATAGATAAGTAGGAAGCACGCAGTCTCTGGGTCTCAAATGTATAATCAGGGAACAGCGTCACTCTGATATTGTCCACTTGAAATGGGCCTGCGTCCCTGGCCCTCTGAAGTAGCAAGTCTCTGTCCTTATAGTGCAACAACTTAACTACCACTGGTCGGGGCGGCTGGCCCGGTCTGGGAGGCCTAGCCGGGACTCGGTGCGCTCTCTCGAGTGTGAAGAAAGGTGAGAGGCCCTCTGGCGCCACTTCCGATCGGAACCAATTATCTAAATATCCAACCATGTCCTCACCTTCCTTCTTCTCTGGCAGACCCACTAAGCGAACGTTGTTGCGTCTACTGCGATTTTCGGCATCCTCTGCGCGTCGTTCCAATGCCTATATTCGGTCAAGTGCGTCCGCCAGTTTCCCATCCACCGACTTATGGGCCGGGACCAGCTCCAGCAGGGCATCCTCCTTGCACTTGACTCTGTCTTTGAGTTTGGCGGGGTCCGCGAGCAGGATTCCCAGCCCCGTGGCCACCTGCGCAATGTTTTGTTGCAAAGCTTCCTTTGTTGCCGCTATGGCCTCCACAATGCGGCCTTGGAGTTGCTGCAAATCTGCAGGTCCCGGCGTGGTGCCCTCTGGCGTTTCAGAGCTGGTGGCTCCCTCCAATTTCCCCTTTGGCTTCCCCATCGTGCCGCAGCGCCAGCCGGTCGTGCTACTCTGCAGCTTCAGGGTGGAGTGTGCAGCAGGGGCTCTCTCAGACCCGATGTTCTCTCCCTGTTCGCGCTTCAGGATAGTTATTGCACTCCCAAGAGGTCAGCGCGCTGAGTTTAGTCGGTGCAAATGCCTCAGTATCCTCCCGTCGCTTAGTCCCCTCCGTTCCCAAGTCTTAGTTCTCGCACTCCTCGCGGGCTGGGGACACAACAGGACACTGCCTTCTCAGGCTCGACGTCCAGCACTTCAGAGACCCACCAGGCAGCAGCCGTATTATGACACGGAGGCACCCTTAGGTCTTCTCGCTCCTCTTCAGGCCAGGGGTGTGCCCCATCCGTCGCCGCTTCTCCGGTCGCAGGGCCCAATTTTGCTAGGGCGTGTCGTCAATGTTCCTCACAGGGCCCCCATATCAGCCAGTATCCGGCCGTCACAGTGATTCACCCCCCATGCAGGGGTGCGCCCAGAGGCACGATTCTTTCATCGGGACACCCACAGGGCAAGCACTCGCGGGGAGTGTCCTGTATCACGTCGTGCTTAGCGTGCAATGATCTCTGGCAGCCATGCACTCCCGCGGAGCCCTTCCGCTACTGAGCTACTCGGCTCGTCTGCTATCCGGATTCGCAGGGCCCCGGGAGTCTTCCGCGGCCCAGCTCGGCTCCCGCACCCCCTGCCGGCTCAGGGCACCACGCTCACTCTTTCAGCTCACCGCATCCAAGCAGCCGCTGGGCTTCGCCGCCGCCCTTCGTTTCAGAATCGGCTCGCTCCGCTCCGCCGATCAGGCCATCTTCCTCGCGCAGCCGGCACCTCATAGATCCTGCATCCCTCCAGCGCTTTGTTCCCAGTGAGCCGCTCTCTCTCCTGCCTACCGCTGAGCTGCTCCTCCCGTGTGCAACCGGCAGTGCAAGCCAGTCGCCACCGCAAGGCTCCGCCGCTTCTCTCTCCTCTTTTTGCCTCCAGCAGCTTTTTCAGTGGCCGGCACTGGTAGCGACCGCCATTTTGTAGAGCTCTGTATCGGCCAGCCGGCAGTTGAAGTGGCTCTCACCCACGGGGCAGCAAGCGACGGCCTTCCTCACAGTGACAGCTAGGCTGCCTCGATTGCCTCGTTGCTCTCCCCAGCCTTGGTCACTTGGTGTGCTGTGCAGCGCCGACCGCTACCACCTCCGATCTCCGGCCTCGGAGTCCCCCTCCATTTTGGGCCGCTCCGTCCTCGAGGTCAGCCGTCTCCTCGCCCAAGCCAGTGCACCGCTGAGGGAGTGTATTCTATGGCTCCCGGGGTGCCGCCACCGTTCCGACTTGTTTCAGCGCGCGGACGGCTCCGTCCACGCAGGATATCGCTTCTATTTTCAGGATATTATCGGGGATTGGGCGCGGGGTTACGGACTCACGCTGCCTGTCCCTCCGGTATCCAAGCCACGCCCCGTCCAAACTTTTTTATCCCATCCCTTTTTTGCTAATAAGATGGTTTTTTTATGCATTCTTTTGTCTTCAACAATATTTATATGGTTCACTTTTACAGCTTTTATTAATTCTGATTTGGCCTGGCGGCAAGCTTTATTATACCAGAGTCCTTCCTTCGGACAGTTGCTTCTGCCAAATTGTGCTTTTTTAATCCCTTTTGAAAGAATCTCGCTAAGGTGCAGTATCAGATTCCCATGCAATTCTGTTAGGGAGGAACCCTCAGTGTTAGTATCAGCTAGCGGTGACTTAAGTGTTACATAAAGTTCGTAGATTTTCTTAATAATGCCTGCATTACCCTTCACAGCGGGCCATTTTAAGGACCTGCGATTATTAGACTCTAAAGGGTCATGTGATGAGTTGTAGTCTCGAAAGGCCATCTCCGTAGGAAGCACGAATAGTGAACTAAGAATGGTCAAAGAGAGAGGCAAGTGGTCACTTTCTATACGGTTATCCACCTTCAAGTCCAGAAACATTTGCCATAGGCTTAAAGAAACCAATATATAATCTAAGTGACTGGCACAACAACCTCTTTTGAAGGTAGGTTTACTTGGGCAATCTGATGGGAATCTCCCGTTACAGGAGCGTAAACCATATTCCATTGTCATTTTTAACAGTTGCAGGGCGCCTTTTGTGCAAGCTATTGTATGATTTGCATCAATGCGGGGAATATTATTGGCATTGTCTTCTTCCTCATAAATATCTTCTAGGCCCATAACTGGTTCGAAATTCCAGTTGAAATCTCCTCCTATGATTAACATGGTTTTGTGGTCTAGGTTGGAGATAATACTATCTAACTGGGCTATTGTCTCTGATTCTTTATTTGGCGATTGGGGTCTATTATAAATGTTAATAATACAGATTGCCCGTCCTTTAACATCTTGGGATTTTATAACCAAAATGTCAGGACTATTAAAGTCTATCTGTTTAAAAACAACGCCTAGTGTAATTTTTGCCCAGATTATCAAACCACCAGAGGGTCTACCTTTATTTAAGTTTGTTGCCGCTTTATAAAATGACCTGTAGCCTACTTTAAAGTGATTTTCTACTCCCCATATTTCTTGAAATAAGATTAGGTCCCCACAATTAATATAATCTTGCCATGCAGGGTCAGACATATTTTTCCTTATTCCGGCAATATTCCAAGAAGTTAATTTGACCTTAGCATTGACCTTGCCATCAAATTGGTTATGGTCCATGTTTATACCTCCTTGAGTGATCGATGTTAGTGGGTTAATATTTCCCAGCTGATCCAACACAACTGGGTTAGAACCCTGTTTGACTACTTCCCTTATATTACACCTGTCCTCACTCCCATGGATGAAGTTAACTGTTATGTCACTTGTTTCCTTTCCATGACTTTCTCCCAGTCAGTCGGCCTCATCTAGCCCATATAATTCTGTAAAACGATTTTTTGTGGCTATCGGAAGATAGATGTTAAAACCTCCCGAACCTCTTCATGAGCTGTGATTTGCTGGCGCCCAGGTATTCGCATAGCCTTCGAACTATAGAAATAAGTGAGGTTTTTTGTTCGAATAGGACCCCTATTCATATAGTGCTGTTCATTGTAAATTAATCTTACTACATTGCTATCCCTGAAGTTAACAATGATTGTGTCTCCCTATATATCTTTTGGTCTTCTTCCTACCCAATTGACCCTTCTAACAAACAATACTTCTCCTTTCAGGTGTCATGGGATTGGCCTGTTCTTATTCAACCAGAATATCACTTTGTTTTTTAGTTCTTTATAAGGTTCTGGTTTCCCACTCTTTAGTTCTGGGACACCAGTAAGCACAATTACATATGGTAATGACTCTGGCGGTAAGTCAATCGTTACCAATGGGACCTTCGAATTACTGTCATAATTGTCTTTTGTTTTTTGTGAACTTTCAGAACAAGCAACCCTCTCCATCGCACTTTTACCTACACTAGTTGTTGTACCTTGTGCACTGTTACCAGGCTTTATTTTAGTCTGTTTGTTACTAATGGGACCATTTTGAATCCCTACCTCTGTCGATTGAACAGTGGCTACACCAATTGCAGTTCCTGTAGCAGATGCGGGATCCCCAAGAGGTGGCGTTGTGTTCTCCATTCTCCCTCTAACTTCAAGTTTTATCAGACTTTTTAAAGAGGTAAAATTGTCTAGAGTTAACTGTTCGAATCTCTCCAGCTTTTCATTTACCAATTTTATTCTTTCAAGTAGGGGGAGGATCAATGATCTAACAACATGCTCTACATGTGCCATTGACCCTCCAACTTCCTCGATGGGGGCGGGAGGAATAGTCACCTATAATAGTTTGGATAGGTCTCCCTTGGTCATCATCAGACCTTACTAAAACCCTACCTGCAAGTAACCCTGGTTCGGGATTTGCGGGATCCACAATTTTCGATGTTTTTGGCTTCCTCCCTTTTTGTACAGTTTCTGTCTTTTTTAGGTCGAGCCTAGACGAAAGCAAAAGCACAGCTTTTGCTGTCTAGGGCTCGACAACTTATGTTATCACTCTGGGGGGAATGTGGACAGCAGACTGACGAGCGCTTCTCCTGCCGGAGATTTGACCTCGTGGGCGCGCTTTGGCACCTTGGCTGCTTGTAACGTGCATCGCGGTGCGCGCGCTACATGGTCAGTTTCGCTTTTATTTATTTGTTTTTCTTCAAAGGGGCTGGCGTCAACGCGTCTGGAAGTTAGTGAGAAGCCTTGAATTTGTTGCAGTTTCATTCATGTGTAACGTGCATTGCCGGGCGCGTGCTACATGGTCAGTTTCGGGTTTTTTTTCTTCTTCAAAGGGGCTGGCGTCAACGCGTCTGGAAGTTAGTGAGAAGCCTTGAATAAACCGTGTTGTGAAACTGCTGCTAAATAGTGTAATGGTGTGATACTTGGCGCCATGCCATACCTATTGTTTTTTGCTTAAAAGGGCTGGCGTCGTGGGGCCCGCTCTACATGGTCAGTTTCACTTTTATTTTTCATCAAAGGGGCTGGCGTCAATGCGTCTGAAAGTTAGTGGGAAGCCTTGACGAAAACGTGCTGTTAAACTGCTGCTAATGGGGCGCGCTCTACATTCACATAATCATGTTCAAAAGACAGACATGTACACAGTCTGCAGCAGCTTTGCAGAACGTGCAAGACTTTTGCTCAGTTAGATTGTACTGCACCGTGTGAGTCATACACCCTATTGTGTTAGTATGTGCTCTAAGATCCGAGTGCCACCAAATGTGTGAGACTACTCGATACAAATGTATAACATTCATACCGACTGAGTGAGGTAATGCTAGCAGTCTGCCAGTTTTGGACTTGTTTTAGTAGCCCTCCTTCCCCTCCGAAATTTGGCTCTAGTTGTGCAACTGTGCCCCAATGCACGCTTTTATTGTTCATCAAAGGGGCTGGCGTCAAGTTACAGCGCTGTAGTGAGGAAAACAGAGACAGCGCTTAAAAGACGGACACATGCACACAGTCTGCAGCAGCTTTGCAGAGTTAAAGTAAAGCCGCCATTTTACGGCCTGATTACTGGGCGCTACAACAATTAGTTAGCAGGCTGTTTTTAAAATTAGATGTGTACAAAAGCCGCAAACAATTTTTTTAAGTGAAGTAACAAATATACCAGACGTAGCAGTCGTATGAAAAGCGTATTTTGTCTTTTAACATTTACATGCGTTGTACTATGCTGCGTCTTCCTTTGCATACTTCAAGTTAATGCCACCATGTAACGCCTCGCTAAAATAATTATTTAGAAAGCTCTCTTCCAATTAAAAGTACATAACAACTGCATAGTAATTTAAATAGATTATAAAAAATAATAACAGTATGTAGCAGTTGCATAAAAAGGCGCGTTTTGTACTTCATGTTTTGTTTACGGTCTGCTACAGTAAATTCATTGATAAATTAGTGCTTTCGTTGCATATCTAATTTTGCTTCGTATATTAAGAATTGCATTTTTCATTTATTAAAAAACAGCAAAATTATACGCTAGCTAATATTTTCATGAGCAGTAACTAAAACACCAATGCGGTTTGTTATTTGCTTAAAAAAAGCTACTTACTAAACAACGCACTTTCTTAAACAATGCTTCTTTGTATCGCTAATCAAACGTGCCATCTACTACAAAAATTTTATTACAATCTATATTTGTATTGTGATTAGATAACTGCCACAAAAAAGACTACGCCTATGTAGTACGTCTTCATTTATGCAATACAACTTAAAGCCGCCTTTTTAATTCTGCGTACCATTTACTATAATAAATATACTGTTATTTCAACTTTACCTAGAAGAGCCATCATTGCCAGCACGCCAACTCCTTTTACAAACACTACCAAATGCCATACGCTTCCTACGTACACCTGTTACTAAGTTACGTTGCGAAAGCCGCCATTTTACTGCCTGCTTACTGGCTGCTACAACAATTAGTTAGCAGGCTGTTTTTAAAATTAGAAGTGTACAAAAGCCGCAAACAATTTTTTCAGCAAAGTAACAAATATACTAGACGCAGCAGTCGTATAAAAAAGCGTATTTTAGCTTTTAACATTTACATGCATTGTACTACCCTGATTTCAGTCGCATAAAAAGGCGCGTTTTGTACTTCATGTTTTGTTTACGGTCTGCTACAGTAAATTCATTGATAAATTAGTGCTTTCGTTCCATATCTAATTTTGCATGAGCAATAACTAAAACAACAATGCGGTTTGTTATTCGCTTAAAAACAGCTACTTGCTAAACAACGCACTTTCTTAAACAACCCTTGTTTATACTGCTAATCAAACGTGCCATCTATTACAATAATTTTATTAAAATCTGTATTTGTATTGTAAGTAGATAACTGCCATAAAAAAATACTACCCCTATGTAGTACGTCTCAGTTTATGCAATACAACTGAAAGCCGCCTTTTTAATTCTACGTACCATTTACTATAATAAATATACTGTTATTTCAACTTTACCTAGAAGAGCCATCATTGCCAGCACGCGAACTCCTTTTCCAAACACTACCAAACATCATACGCTTCCTACGTACACCTGTTACTAAGTTACGTTGCGTCATGCAAATACTGCAATCTTATTGGTTCCAAGGAAACGGTATGCTAACATTCATACACAGTTGTTAACAATCTCATGCAGAATGAATGACTAACGCACCTACGCACTTAGTTATTTATTAAAACGTTTCTTTTTTGCCATCCCTTGCTGTTCTTTTTACTTTACCTAGAAGAACGATCACCGCTAGCACGCGAACTCCTTTTAGAAACAGTACCGTATAGCATACCCTTGCTATGTACATTCATCACCAAGTTACATCGCGTCATGCAATACTGCACTCTTATTGGCTACAAAGAAACGCCTATACTGTAGTTCACAAATTTATGCACAAAAAAAAGTAATGCACCTACAAGCTTTGTTATTTGTTAAAACCCTTTTTTTTTGCTATGCTTTGCTGTTATTTCAAACTCCTTTTACAATGACTACTAAACACCATATGCTTCCTACGTACACCAATTATTAAGTTAAGTTGCACCATGCAAATACTGCATTCTTATTGGTTCCAAAGAAACGGCTAACCTAACGTTCATACACAGTTGTTAACAATTTCATGGAGAAAAAATGACTCACGCACGTAAGCGCTTAGTTATTTGTGAAGACGTGCCTTTTTTGCAATTGCTTGCTGTTGTTTTTACTTTACCTAGACGAACGATCACCGCCAGCATGCGAAGTCCTTTTAGAAACAGTACCGTATAGCATACGCTTGCTACGTACATTCATTATCAAGTTACATTGCGTCATGCAATACTGCACTCTTATTGGCTACAAAGAAACGCCTACCTTAACATTGATATACGGTCGTTCACAAATTCATGCAAAATGACTAACGCACCTACGCGCTTAGTTATTTGCTAAAACGCTCTTTTTTTGCTATCGTTTGCTGTTATTTTAACTTTGCCGACAAAAGCAATCATTGCCAGCACGCACACATTTCTTTGCTATCCTTTGCTATTATTTCAAATTTACCTAGAAAAGCCATCCGTGCAAGTACGCGAACTCCTTTTACAATGACTACCAAACACCATACGCTTCCTACGTACTCTTATTGGCTACAAAGAAACGCCTATACGGTAGTTCACAAATTTATGCACAAAAAAAGTAAAGCACTTACGCGCTTTGTTATTTGTTAAAACCCTTTTTTTTGCTATGCTTTGCTGTTATTTCAAATTTACCTAGAAAAGCCATCCTCGCCAGTACGCGAACTCCTTTTACAATGACTACTAAACACCATATGCTTCCTACGTACACCAATTATTGAGTTAAGTTGCGTCATGCAAATACTGCATTCTTATTGGTGCACTTAAAAGCAAAAGCGCTATATCTTGACTGTCTCGAGTCGAGTATTGGTGAAAGATAAGTTACGAGCAAAGGCTGTTGTTTAATATTTTTGACTAAGTTCTGCTGCTTGAACATGCAGAAGTAATAAATGAACCGAAATAAATGTGTTTACCGCTAGGCACACAAGGTAGGGGCTTCTTGTGTAGTCCGTGATTTTCTTTCTAGGTTTCCGCCAACCCCTCCATTCTGCAGCCTCTTTATCCAGTCTCTCCCTACCACTCTCTCTAGTCTTGCTCCCGCCCCTCACTTCGCCCCATTTCCTCTACCAATCTGTCCCAGACTTTCTCCCTCGCCACTATCCTCTCTTTTACATTCAGACCCTGTCTCTCCCACCTACTCCCTTTCTCTACTTTTAGTCACGCTCTTGCTGTGACGCACTCACTACCCCCTCCCTGCTTTCCTACATATTGCCCCTTTGTTTCTCTCTTCTCTGCTTTATATCGACCGCCTCTCAATACCATTTCTTTCCCCTCTGCCTTTCTCTTCAACTCTTCTCTCATCTCCCTGCTCTCGCTCTCCCTCCCTGCTTACACCCTCTCTCTATCCACACCCTGTGAGTACAGCTTACAAGCCCTCTTGACGCACATGGAATCTACCTGTCTCTCACTGACAGTGACTATTTTAAGTGAAAGTCGATGACATTATGTAAGGCACTGGTTTTTAAATACGCAAACTTTTATCCCCATCCTGTGATGTGAAACTAATTTCTGGACGTAGTCGCCTATCACCACCTACAGGCCAAAACTGCAGGCCTCACACCCTCTCGCCCTCACTCACCCTTACCCACCCTCACTCACCCTCACACCTCCTCACCATCACACACCCTCACATCCTCACACCCTCACTCACACCCTCACCCTCACCCACCCTCACTCACCTTCCCACCCTCACAATCCCTCACACTCTCACACCCTCATCCTCACACACCCTCACTCACCCTCATCTCCACAACCCTTACACCCTCACTCACTTTCACCCCTCACACACCGTCACCCCTTCACCCTTGAAGACCATCACTCACCCACACCCCCTCACCCTCACCCACCCTCACTCACCCTCCCTCACACCCTCTCACTCACACCCTCACCCTCACACACCCTCACACCTCCTCACACATCCTCACCATCTCACATTCTCACACTCTCACTTACACCCTCGCCCACCCTCACCCCCTTATCCTCACCCACCCTCACACCCTCACCCACCCTCACACACACTCTCACTCACCTTTATCCTCACTCACCCCTCCCCATCCTCACACCTTCACCCACTCTCACCCACTCTTACACACCCTCACTCACATTCACATCCCCTCTATCTATCGCCCTCCCTCTATCTATTACCCTCCTTTTATCTATCGCCCCCCCTCTATCGACCTCCCTCTATCGCCCTCCCTTTATCTATCGCCCTCCCTCTATCTATCGCCTTCCCTCTATCTATCGCCCTCCATCTATCCATCGCCCTCCATCTATCTATCGCCCTCCCTCTATCTATAATAATACCATTCAGTGCCACATAATTATACGCCACAAAATTACACTCTACTGCATACAAGATACACTCCCCATATTACCACTCAGTGCCACATAATTACAGGCCACATAATTACACTCTTCTCAATGCAGCGTAAATACACTACACATAATACCACTCAGTGCCATATAATTACACACCTCATACTCTACTCAATGCAACATAAATACACTTTATCTATCTATCACCCTCACTCTATCTATCGCCCTCACTCTATCTATCTATCGCCCTCACTCTATCTATCGCCCTCACTCCATCTATCTATCGCCCTCACTCTATCTATCTATCACCCTCACTCTATCTATCGCCCTCACTCTATCACCCTCACTCTATCGCCCTCACTCTATCACCCTCACTCTATCACCCTCACTCTATCACCCTCACTCTATCACCCTCACTCTATCTATCACCCTCACTCTATCTATCACCCTCACTCTATCTATTTATCGCCCTCACTCTATCTATCTATCGCCCTCACTCTATCTATCTATCGCCCTCACTCTATCTATCAATCGCACTGACTCTGTTGCATCACCACAGCATCACTCAGGGGCACCACAATATCACTATGCACTACCACAGCATCACTGAATGCCACAGCATCACTCATCGCCACCACATCACTCAACGCCACCACAGCACCAATCTGTGCAACCATTCAACAACAACTAGTTCAAATATGTTCTCTCAATAATTCAAGCTTTATTACAAATGTCCCAAAAAGGTGTTAATATTTCACTGCTGTTCTTGGATTTTCGTCACAATAAAATAAAATGAACATAATCTTCACAAAAGTTATTTAGAAAAGCTATTGCCATTATACATTACAATAACTTTTATTTAAGTATTAATTATTAAAAAAATTAAGTCATTTTTATTTATAATATCAATACATCTAAGTCACGTAAATACAACACATATTGCATTACAAATGCTATATGTGTCACATTTGCGAAACTTAAAATATTGGCATTGTAAATGACAAACTTATTAATTTCGCTATTTTCAAAGCCAACACATAAATAAAAAAAACTGGCATTTACAACTCAAATAGCTCAAGCTTTCCTAATGCGAGACCTATTGCATTGCAAATGCTTGTCTTTTTATAGTACCTCCAGTATTTGCTCGAGTTTGAGGGTATCGATTAACCGTTTTAGAAGCAGAAGCATCATTAGTTAAAGAAGCCTCCTGAACTAATAACAAGTCATTATGGATTAGATGGCTTGTTTCCTCATTAATTAACAGGATTGGTGGCCTATCTAATACGTTTAGGGAACTAACCTGCATTAAGGGCCTCAAGGAGGAGGCGTCAAAACCCTCTAAGTCAGTTAAATCGTTTTTTGAGAGGGAGGACTCCACAAATAAATCTTGGGGCTGCAGAGTTGGGGTTTGTGAAAGTCTGCTAGCAGTAGGAAACGGTGCAAGGGGTGGGGTTTGTGGTGGGGAGGTGGTGTAATTACCCTCTATCCTTGGGAGCTCTGCATAGGAATCCAAAAGTATAGAATCAGAGGAATTTGCCTGTGTTGCAGTGGTGTTAGTATGTAATGAAGGAAGACACATATTTGGGGGTAGCGATAGGCGTCTCTCAGTGATCTCTATAGCTGTTACAACTACCCCTATTGTTTTCTGCAACATCCTATCTATTGCAGTCAGACTTGGCAATGGGGTAGTAGTGCATTTTTTCTGTCTGGTAACTAGATCGTGTTGTAACAAGAGAATTTTTACCCATGTTTCAGATGACGAAACAATCTCGAGGTCAGTAATGTAGAGTACCTTGAGTTTGCAATAATGATGATCCAGGCGAATCGGTGTAGCAGAACCAAGAGGGATGGCCCAGCCCAGCCTCGTCCTGCCCCGGACGGCCACAGACGGCCCTCCCTTCGCCCGGGCTTAGCCCGGCTTGGCCCGCGCGCGATCCCGCGACGCGGGGGTGTGCTTGGTTTTATGCGCCTCGAGGCGTGATCGTGACGCTAGGGTACTTCCGGTGCTGGGAAGGCTGGGAGTTGTGGTCCTGCGTCTCCCTCCACACTGCGGCCGCGATGCAATGGTAACTGCGGTGGCGGGAGGGTGATGGCCAGCGGGTGCAACAGCAGGAAAAGGGGAATCCGCCAAGAAACAAATGCCCAAGAGCAAGTAGCAGGAACTGGAAACCAGAGAGCGTCCCCCGCTCCCCCGGGGCTGTGCTTGGTTTTATGCGCCTCCAGGCGCGATTGTGACGCTAGGGTACTTCCAGTGCTGAGGAGGCTGGGAGTTGTGGTCCTCGGTCTCCCTGCACACTGCGGCCGCGATGCGATGGTAACTGCAGCGGCGGGAGGGAGACGGCCAGCGGGTGCAGCAGCAGGAAAAGGGGAATCTGCCAAGAAACAAATGCCCAAGAGCAAGTAGCAGGTACTGGAAACCAGAGAGCGTCGCCTCTGCGAGCCTCTCGGTAAGAGCTATAGAATTGTAATTATTGTTGTTCCTATCTTGGGTAAGTATTGTGGAGTGTTGTATCTTTTGGGTCCCAAGAGGGATAAGCTTGCATGTCCTGATTATTGGCAGAATTTTCAGGCCATTACACTCACATATTAGAACTGACCGGTGGCACGAATATTCGACCAGAGCGTGCTGCGCTTATATCTGCAACATTGCGAGCTTTGCTGCGATATTTTAAAAATTCCCGTTTTGTGATTTACTTTTATCTTTATTTCCTTTTCCCCTGGTTTTAACTTTCGGCCCACTTGCTTGCACTATAATCTGTTAAACCACCGCTTCTTTTGTGGGTCCCTTTCCGATCATCACCACTCCGGCGGACATCTTGGGGGAGAGAAGGACGCCTGGCGGCGACATCTTGGTTGACGGTCTAGTCGTCATAAGGACGCTAGACCTCTATTTAAAACGGTCATGCTAACGGGCAGCGGGCTCGCCGGACTCCTGCCGGAGTTACGCCTGAGTGCACCCCGTCTGCGCCCGTCAGCGCTAAGGAGGCGCCAGAAGCCAGAGCCGCTGCTCCTCGTTTCTCTCTTGCTGCAAAATGTGAGTTGTATTCTCGAGCTACATTGTTATCTCTCAAACCCCCCTCGCGCCCCTATTTCATACTAAAGGTCCAGAGAGTATAATCTGTGGATGTACTAGTCCTCTGGATATAGATACTAAACAAACGCTTATAAGCAAAAAGTCTAGGACACATATAGAAAAGTGGCATATATTTACCCCTATGAAACCAGGCTTTTTCATTAATGCAAGGTCGCTTGTTAAAAACAACGTAGCGGGGGCGTGGCCGGGCAAGATGGCCGAGCAGACGTGCCCTGCTTCGGCTCCCGGTCCGCGCGGCGCTCGGCGAGGCTTTTCCCAAGTCCCTTTCGGAACGCAGCTTGCCGTTCTGCAGCGCTTCCGACAGCGGAATGTCTGACGACTGTTGAGCAGAGCTTGGCGTGGCCGGCGAGGCTCCGGTGCTCTGATTCTCGTCCTTCGGCCAGGGATGCTCTCTGAACCCAAAATGGTGGCGGCTGATTGAGACGGGACACTCGCTGGGAGCGCCAGCTACGTCCTGCAGCCACGGTGCCGCGGAGGTGAGCGGAGGACCGACAGGGACGCCGGGCTCCCGGGGGCCGCTCTGCTGCCTGCCTCCCGCCGGTGGGGCCCAGGGAAGGTCGACGACGGCTCCCCCCGATGCCTGACTCTAAGATGGCGGCCGCCGGGACGCTCGGGCTGCGGGCTGGCCTCGTGGAGTCCTGAGGGAGTGCTGCACCCCGGAGCCCGGTTTTGATGTACACAGAGCGCCCACCACTGCAGCGCAGACACCTCTTGATCGCCAGCCGCCCGGACTAGCGGTGGTCCCTGGGGAATAACAGCTCGGAGGGGTCCCAAGCTGGGGATCCTTGTGCCGACGTCCCGAATGCGCTCCAAGCGGCCTGGCGGCCTAAGACACCGGGAGGGCGAAGAAGCTACACCTGAGCCGAGGGAGCGGGGCCTACAGGAACTGCGCATTCACTCTTGCATAGCTCTCAACTGCACCCTTCCATCACGGTTGCAGGCAGGGCGACACAAGACTCTTTGCTGGCATTCGTGGAGACGCCGCAGGTGGGGTCCCTACTCCTTATGCCTCCGAAGAAGGGCACATCTAAAGGGTCCAGCAAGGTTTCTGATTTCTTCACCCCACCGGACGCCAGACCGACGCTCCGGGGCTCCGCGGAAAAAGCCACCATGGCCCTCTCTAAGGCGGATCTCCAGTCTATGCTTAAGGACTTCAAATGAGAACTTAGAAAAGAACTGGGCCAAGACATGTAATCCTCTATTGACCAGCTGCGCTCAGACATCACGGAGCGCATGGCCTCACTCCAACAAGATGTGGACTCAGTAGGCACGAGAGTGCTCGACCTGGAGGCCGGCCACCAAGTACACAGCCAGGCACTGGTGGAATTCCAGGATGATATCAAATCCCTAAAGGAGCAGCTCCAGCAGGCGCAATTGAAGTCTGAAGATTTGGAAAACTGTGCAAGGCGGGAAAATATCCGCATCAAAGACCTTGAGGAGGGCGCGGAGGGTCCTGACCTGGAGGCGTTCGTGGAGGGCCTCTTTGCGCAGATCCTACACCCCACAGTGCTCAAAGTCAAGCTTGACAGGGTGCACAGAGTGGGCCCCCCCCCAAAAGGCGACCGGCGAAGACCACGGGATATCCTGGCAAAATTTCACTCGTATAAAGTGAAGGAAAAGGTTCTCCAGGCTGCGAGGGCCAAAGACTCCGTCTCATTCCAGAACTTTTCGTGCTCCGTCTTTCAAGACATCGCTCCATCCACTCTGGCGAGGCGACAGACCTTCCGCCCTGTCACATCCAAGCTCCAAGACGATGGCATTAAATATAGATGGACGTACCCCTTTGGCCTTAGCTTCACACTACACAACAAACGCCACCACCTCACCTCTCTGGGAGAAGGCCTGCATCTCCTGGGGTTGCCGACGAGACGCATCAGGGACCCCGCCGAGAGATGCGCCTTCCACCTCGCTCTGGTCGCAGACAACGAACAAGAAGAATGGTGATCTCTGCTCTTCCCCTTCCACTTAGGGACCTGCTGCGGAGACTCGGGCGGGCCACCTCCAAGTGGGGAGGTCGCATCCATACTGTTTGGGCCGCCGAGGACATTCCTATTCTCATTGCTGGCGATCGCTATGCTGATTGACTCGAACTGTAAGTGACTTCGCATTCAGATGTCTCTATGTTCCTACCGCTGTAGTGCTGCGCGGTCCGGGCCCCAGGACCCGTAGTTCCCACCAGTATATTCGTGGGATGGGCCGCCCCGTGGGGCGGCTACTTGAGGGTGTGCAATTTTGGTTATGGTTGTTTGTTTTGTTAATGGTTCGGGGGAAGGGGGGAGGGAGGGAACATTGGTAGTGGCGGTCTACTTTCATCTGGGTTGCCTGATTTTCGGGGGCTGAGGGAATGGGCGACACCAGGCTGGCAAGAAATCAATGGGGTCTTCCGAGACATCTCGAGAGGGGGAGTAGGCATTGCACTAGCCGTGACTAATGTCTGGCCTTCAGGTACTAGGGAGGGGAGCTACATAGAAAGGTGTTTCCCTGGGATCCCGGGAGGCCCCACTAAAGAAGTCACCCCGGTACTCATACTACAATGCCTATCACCATAGGTACCTGGAATGTTATAGGGCTCAATTCCCCCCAGAAGAGGCAGAAAGTTTGGAAATATATCTTAGACCACCATTTGGATATAATTGCACTACAAGAAACCCACTTGAAGAAATCTGAAGATTTACGCCTGAAACACAAGTTATATCCACTTATTTATAGGTCCTCTGCTTCTACCAAACACAGGGGGTGGCACTCCTTTTTCGTTCCTCTGCGCAATTTCAGCCCTTGGGTATGCTGAGTGACAGGGACGGCCGGTGGCTGATGGTTAAGGGGCGGTTGAAGGGAAAGCTGTGCACCTTTGTGATGCTTTACGCCCCCAATAGCGGACAGAAAGAATTCCTTAACACTCTTCTGGGTAAGGTAACGGATTTCGTTGAAGGCCCTCTAATTCTGCTGGGTGACTTCAACTTGGTCTGGCACCCCACATTAGACAGCACGCATACTAATCGCTCTGGTCTGGGCTCTTTCCATCCTACCACTCAAGGGCTCATTCAAGACATGGGCCTGTTAGATACCTGGCGCACCCTCTACCCACACACCCAGGATTACACCTTTTTCTCACATGTACATCATTCCTACTCTAGGCTGGATTACATATTCGCTAGCCAGTCCTTGCAGGGCAACCTCAGAGAGGCTAAGATATTCCCTATATCTGTGTCCGATCATGGCTTATACTCAGTTTACATGTCCTGGCTTGGCAATGCCCCCTCACCGGCCCGATGGTATTTCCCAGCGTCCCTGAGTAGGGACAAAGATTCTTGTACCCTCCTGCGGGAGACCATCAATGACTTCTACGAACATAATCATCCGGAAGACACTTCCGAATACAATACTTGGGATGCCCTCAAGGCGGTGATTCGAGGCAAGTGTATTGCGCTTAACTCCGCTCTGAATAAACAGAGGGCAAAGGAGAGGGAAGACCTGGAGGGGGAACTGGCATCCATTGAACACGCCCACAAACTTGCACCCAACAGACAAACACTCTGCAATCTCACGGCCGTCAGAGGCAAGCTCAAGGCCATTTATAATAACCGAGCAGAATTCACTCTTCTTAAGCTACGCAACCTCTCCTACACCCAGGGCAATAAGGTAGGTAAACACCTCGCGAGACAAGCGGGAGTATATAGGGGGTATTCAGGATCCCTCAGGGGCACTCATACACAGGGATGAGGACAAGTCGAACTTATTCGGGGACTTCTATAGAACACTGTACTCTGCAGACGCTCTGGACCCTGCCGCACAACAGGACTTCCTCCAGAGCCTACCCATCCCACAAGTCTCCCCAGCCTGGAACGAGGAGCTAACTGCTCCGATCACCTTGGACGAGGTCCTCTCCGCTATCACAGCCCTGAAATCCCATAAGGCCCCAGGCGCCGATGGGTACACTGCCCTCTTCTGTAAAACGTTTGCCCCCGACCTTGGCCACCACTTGGTTCGGCTATTCAACCGGATGGCCTCTGACAGCGACACGTCGATCTCTATGGCTGAGGCAGTAATCTCGGTGATTCCTAAGGCGGGGAAAGACCCCTCACTTTGTGCCTCCTATAGGCCCATTGCCCTTTTAAATATCGACGCCAAACTTTACTCCTCGATACTGGCTAAAAGACTGAACGACCTTATGCCACTCATTATCCACCCAGACCAATCCGGTTTTATCGCGGTTCGCCAAACACACGACAACACTCGGCGCATCATCCACCTGCTCGAGAAAGCGAACAAATGTAAAATTCCTGCAGTCCTGGTCGGGCTCGACGCAGAAAAGGCCTTTGACCGCGTCGATTGGAAATTCCTCACGGCCACTCTCACGGCGTTTGGCTTTTCTCCCAAATTTATACAAATGCTTCAAGCCAATTATAGGCTACCGAGGTCTAGAGTCTCGGTGAATGGCGTCCAGTCTGCTCCCTTCTACCACTCAAGGGGTACCAGACAAGGATGCCCCTTGTCTCCCTTACTGTTCGCCCTTAGTATTGAACCCCTAGCCATAGCTGTCAGGGAGCACCCAGGAATTGAAGGCCTTCCATTCACAGGCGAGTCCCATAAGATATCCCTCTTTGCGGACGACGTCCTCCTCTCTCTCTCCAACCCCGGCTCGTCTCTCCCACACCTGCAGGCTGTCCTGAGCCGCTACGAGAACGCTGCGGGCTTCAAAGTCAATCTGACCAAATCTTACATACTTAACGTCACTCTCTCTCCGGCTGAGGTCTCCCACCTTCAGACACTGACTCCCCTTGCGTGGGCATCATCCTCCCTACAATACTTGGGGGTACAGCTCACATCGAAAGTGGAGAACTTGTACGAGGCCAACTTCCCTCCTATCCTACGGCGCATCCAAGCAGAACTCATGAGGTGGAAACCTCTATTCCTCTCTTGGCTGGGGCGGATCCACGCTGTTAAAATGACCTTCCTACCCAAACTGTTGTACTTATTCCAATCACTCCCCATAGAGATGGACAAGGACTTCTTCGGTAAGGTGAAGGCAATGATCCTGCGCTTTATATGGCAGGGAGGGTGTGCACGTTTCTCCTTTCACTTGCTTCGACGTCCCCAAAGGGAGGGTGGAGCGGGCCTTCCGGACATGCATCTATACTATAAGGCGGCCCAACTCCGAATCCTTACAGAATGGTCACAACACGAATCAGAAAAACACTGGCTCCACATGGACCGTAGTGTAACGGGAAGAACGATCTCGGACATTATCAGACAGACCCAAGAACACCTATCTTAGCACCCCCACTCGCACCACTTTGAAAGTCTGGGACTCGGTGGCACCTCTAGAGGGCTGGACCTCCTTTCCCTCGCCCTTCACCCCTATCCATTTTAACCCGGCTTTCCCTCCAGCACTCCATGAAGGCCCATTTGATTCTTGGAGAGAGGGGGGTTGTCTGGCTCTGACCCATCTGTTCCATAACTATGATCCCCTCACATTCGAGAACTGCAAAAGAGACTATGGTATAAGGGACTCTGAACGTTTCCGCTGTACCCAAATGCTGCACTGGGCTCTGGCCCCCCAGCTGCGGGAGGGAGCGACCCGATCCCTCACTAAGTTTGAATCCTTCATTGTTAGGACCCCCCCCCTATGAAAGGGGCCATTTCCTTCCTGTATAAACACTTGTTGTCTTCAACACCGACTCCTAGACCCCGTTACATGTCCATGTGGGAGGGGCTGGCTCAGCGGGCTATCTCGGATGAGGAGTGGTCACACTTGTGGTCTGATATCTTCAGATTCAACCAATCTGCAGACTTGCGAGAAGCGCACCTAAAGACTATGATGGATTGGTACCTGTATCCATCGAAGTTGGCTCGGATCTTCCCAGGCACATCGGACAGGTGCTGGAGGGGGTGTGGCCTACTGGGTGATTTTCAACATATTTGGTGGGACTGTCCCGCTATCAGGCCCTTTTGGGAGGAAATCCTAGCTCAGATGAGGGACTTATTGGGGTACCCTATACCGACCTCCATGATTGCAACTCTACTGGGGATCTGGGACCCTGCACTAGAACACCAAACTAGGGCAGACAAGAGAATCATGTGGCTCTGTATAGGGGCGGCTAAAACCACCATTGCAGCGGCGTGGAAGAACAGAGAGGCGCCGGCGATGTCCTTGTGCCAGGGTGCACACACGAAGCCTTCATTTTCGGCTCGTGGGATCGCGTCTTATTGTTGGCGCTCGATCCATTTCCCCATTGCGGGCTTAAATACGGATTACTCCGTTTCCTACGGGTAAGCTCCTTGCTGCTCCGAAGTGTTGGCGCCCGACAAATACCCCCCCATTGCGGGCCCATTCCTTATCTGCTTCGCTCTAAACGGAGCGCGTCCTGATTTTTAGCGACTCTGCGATTTTCAGCCCCACCCTCATTCGAGCCCTGGTACCGGCAAAACGGCGACCCACTGCGGTTGATGCCGTGAAGTATTGCCCTCACCCTATTCTACGCGACTGCTAATTCCTCTCTACCAGGCTATTGTGTCCAATACCCTTTAGGCATAATCTTTGTCCTGATGATGATCCCACGGATTATGTAAAAGGGATCGAAACGCCGTCGACTTGTTGAAACACCATATATCTAAATGTATACCAAATGTGATATGCGTATAATGGTGTAATTGAATTTCTGTAATTTCTTCACTTTCAGAAATCGTTCACTTTTTGCCTAAAAAACTCTTCCCTCTGTCTCTTTACCCTGTCACTTTGCCAATTTGTAAGCGTGAGGGCACAGGCTTGTGTCTCACTCTATTGAATGTAAGGTATTTTTTTTTTGGGGGGGTGAACCTTTATTTGTTGCACATGTGATTACAGGTATGGGCCTACAACCATCACGTCCGGCCGCTAGACAAAACCAAAACATTGCAAGCAATATGCATAGTTGTAACAGTTCGGAGCCCAGGATAATAAAATAACAGTACATAGTTAGTAAGCGGACACAACAGCTTGAATCAGGATTTAAAAGGTTCATTTTCAAATAAAGAACTAAGGAGAAGTGCCGCACAGTCGCACCCAGTCCCGCGATAGTGTGCGAATCAGGATATCTGGAACAGTAGCAATACGGGGGGGGGCATCAGGGGATAAAATATGCATAACAGGAGAAGTGGAAGCACAACCCCATCGTGTAACAAGTCTAAACCCCGCCCCTCAACTCCAAACACACCGCAAGGAACATGGGCGACGTCGACACTAAAAGAGAAGAAAGACTAAAGGGCCATAGAAACAAATACTAATCTAACACCCATCCCGCAACCCCCCACCCTGCACACCCGCAGAAGGCCATGGCCTACCCCCCAGCCGCGTGCCTGTCGCCCTAATAGAACCCGAAATATAGAAAGATAGGGAAAAGGAAGAAAAGAAGAGAAAATAAGCGGAGGAGGGCCCTGATCGCGCCGCCCGGCCCAGCCCTTCACCCCTACACTTCGGAAATCCCAAAAAGGAAACAATACCATAAGGAAGAATAACAAATCCCGAGCAAAAGAACAATGAAATTTCGATCGAATATACCCACTGCACCGTCTGTCAGTAATAAAGCAAATAGATTGTAAGCCACCTCATCCCTGACCCTGTCTGGCAGTAGTACCGCCCGAAGTCCTCTCGTTAATCAATGTAAAGCACAGTCCTGAGGGTCCAAACAGTATGGATGGGCCCGGACGGGGCGAAGCCATAAAAGAGCATAGTAATCCAAATCTATCCAAATATAGATAGCAAAGATCAGGCAACAACAACGCCTGTCCCATGAACCTCCCAAAGCTGGCAAATAATAACATTATCCAGGAGAGGAGAGTCAAACAGTCCAGCCACCACCGCAACACAACAAAGCCAGTCCAAGGAGGAAAACAGCGCTCCACCCCAGCCGCCAGCCGGACATGTGTCCCAAGGATACATCCATACGAGCAATCAAGACGGTCCGCACGGGCACGGGAGCCCGGTCTTCAAGCGTCCCAAGGTGCCCCCGAGGATCCGAAACCTCCTCCATGGACACAGCAGCAAATTCATCGGCCGACCCCTGGAATAGGACCGTGGCCGCCATAGATGGCGAAACAGCAATGGCGTCCATCCTTGCACCCAGGTCTCGGACATGGCAATCAATGGTCTCGTGCAAAACTGTTAGGGCAGCCAACACGTCCCAGGGTATGAACTCCGTCGTGCGTTGCAAGCATCCCGGCCCCATCCTTGCAACAGCCGCGCAACCTGGACGTGAGACGTGGAGAAGGGCACCAGCCGCCATCTTAATCCAGTCGGCCCGTCCCTCTTCACCATATTCAGGGACCAGGCCTTACTGTGAGGGCACCGCGGGAAGCGTCCCCAGGGCAAACGAACTGTGGGGCAGGGTCCAGAAAGGAGAGCCACCAAAAGGCTAAAGTCCCGCCGGGCCCCGGGAGTCGCCCGCCTATGTCGGGGGCAGTCCTTGGCTATGACCGGGCAACAACATTTGGGGAGGGGGCAGGAGTCAAGCGCCCCCTCTGATCCTGCACCACCACACTGCCCCGCAAGGGTCCCCGACAAGCGGATCGGGTCTTCACTGCTGGCAGCGGTCCTTCATATCATCGGCCCCCACCGGCAGGCTCCCCGCCGCCATCAACGGCCGTTGGTGCTGCAGCTGTGGCCGGAGGCCCCGCCTAATCAACGCCCCGGTCTCACCATCGCGTGGGCCGCAGAGCAGTCGGGGATAATTCCCAAGATCGGCGGCACGCAGGAGCTCCGGAAGCAAACGGTAGGTGCTCGTTTTCTTTCCTTTATCAAAGTATGCCTTCGTGGGTCAGGATATTCGGCAGGATAGACGTGTGGGGCGAAAGGGCTCGCGGAGCCGAGCGACTATGCGGCCATTTCGCATGCCTGCTTGGCTCCTCCCCCCCTGTAAGGTATTTTTTTGATTGTTTAATTATACAGTAAAGATTTGTGATCCCTGTCCGGCTGGACAAATCACCTTACCCTGGGCACCGCACCCAAACCGACAGACCATGCACGAAACCTGGGCTTCATCCTGGACTCCTCCCTCTCCATGACCAGGCAAGTCAACAGCGTCTCCTCGGCGTGCTTCAACATCCTACGCATGCTACGGAAGATCTTCTGGTGGATCCCCACAGAGACCAGGAAGACCGTCACCCAGGCCCTCGTCACCAGCCGACTGGACTACGGCAACGCCCTCTACGCCGGGACCACCGCCAAGCTCCAGAAGAGACTCCAGCGGATCCAAAACGCCTCAGCCAGACTCATCCTCGACATCCCACGATCCAGCCACATCTCCGGACATCTGAGAGACCTTCACTGGCTCCCCATTAACAAGAGAATCACCTTCCGCCTCCTCACCCACGCACACAAAGCCCTACACGACCAAGGCCCGAGCTACCTCAACAGCCGAGTCAACTTCTACGCTCCCAAACGCCACCTTCGATCAGCCAACCACGCCCTCGCCGCCGTCCCCCGCATCCGAAGAGCGACTACAGGAGGAAGGTCCTTCTCCTACCTGGCCGCCAAGACCTGGAACTCCCTCCCGTCCGACCTGCGCCTGACCCAAGACCACCTCTCCTTCAGGAAGAAGCTGAAGACCTGGCTGTTCGAGCAGTAGCGGCACCCCCCCTCCCCAGCGCCTTGAGACCCTACGGGTATGTAGCGCGCTTTATAAGTGTCACTGATTGATTGATTGATTGATTACTTAATATAGGTCCACTGTGTCTATATTTATTTTTCCCTTGAATTCAATTGTGCATGGGACCATTGTTGTTTGAGAAAAAAGGGCGATGTCCTTGTGGCACTCCCACCTCTGGAGACTCCTCAGTATGGAACGTATGTCAGATATCTTCCGAGAGGACTTCAAGAACTTTGAGTTCAAGTGGGGGCCTTTAGTTGCCGTTTTGTCCCGGGGGTTGCCCTCAGCAGTATGCCCGCCCACAGTACGGGCCCTACATCTTTTCCAGCTCTGAGTGGTACCGCTTCTGCGACTCTAATCTGTGTTACCGCCACTACCGGGGGGTTGGGGGGGAAGTTTGGGGGGGGGGGGAATGGGAGGGAGTTCAATTTTAGGTTTCCTCGTGGCTGATATCGCTACCTTTACATCTGAGCCCCTGGCGGGCGTTCCTGTTTGCTATCAAGCATGGACTTGGCTCTTTGATGGACCCATAGGGGACACTGGCTCTCCTGTAGGGATGTTGGGGCTAGAGGACTCACCATTGCGATTAAGACGGAGAAAAGGCTCTTGGAGTACCCATCCTTTTCAAAATCTGTAACCAATCTTTAGATCTGTACATTGGGCTCCGGGTACGTGACCCTAGTATGTTGAGTTCCCTCTTGCTCGACTGTTTCCATGACTTGAACTGATCGCCCCTGCTTGGGAATATGGGCGGATTGTGCCATGAGCTGTTTTCTATAAAACTTTAATAAAAATTTCTTTGACAAGAAAGTCCAAAAAAAAAAAAAAAAACCAACGTAGCCTTTAGGGAGTTTGTTGTCTCTAGAGATCCCCCTTGGGCCTTCATTACGGAGACTTGGGCTTCTGAAGCTGCTGGTCCTGACCTGTTGGATGCGATCCCAGAACGCTATGTTATGTCCAGAATGGACCGAGAGCTGCGGAGAGGGGGTGGTCTCGGGATTCTCTGCAAAAAGGATTTTATCTGCCGTATTGATCCACTATCATCCCCCTCGGATAAGTTAGAGGCCTTTTACTTCTCCATACAGCCGATTTCCACTACATCTTTTTCGAGCATTTTGTGTTACAGGCCGCCTGGTCCTCGATCCGCACCCACCAATGACATTCTGCTTCTATTAGAGCCCTTTATGAATAGATCGTGTTTCACTCTTTTAGGTGACTTTAATGTTCACCTTGAGAAGGCTGAGGACACCGACACAACTTCTCTGGTGGAAGGTCTGAAGGCATATGGGTTTAACCAACTGGTTACTGGCCCGACCCATTTGGCGGGTCATACGCCTGATGGTATCTTTACAAATGATGATAGGCTTACCATAGAGACCCCCATTCCTCTTACGTGGTCAGACCACTTGGCCGTCCCTTTTAATCTGAATATGCCTGCGGCATCTGTATCTGGAGGAAATTCATGGGAGATTAGAAGAAATTTTAGAGAGGTAAACAATGATAAGTTAGCTCCTTTGCTACAACCGCCCACCATCTGTTTGAGATCAGACCCAAATGTGGCCGCTCAGAATTGGTCTAATGGCCAGGGGACAGCTATGAACACCTTAGCACCCCATAAAAGGCACTATGTTGCCAGAAAGAGCCCGTTGGCCCCTTGGTATACCGAGCGACTTAGAGCGTTGAGGCAGACTTGTAGCAAAAGGAGAGGGCCTGGTTTGCAATGCCCAATGTCTCGAAGAAAATACAACATAAATTAGCGCTTAAGGAATACAAAAAAGCTATAATGGAGGAGAAAAGGAACCACTTTAACCCCTTCGCTGCAGCGGGAATTCCGCCGCAGCGCTAAAGGGGCGGGAGGGCCGAGCAGCGCTCGCATGCACGTGACGGAGCCGCTCCGTCACGAGCCGCGGTTGAGCTGTGCTCGTGACGGAGCGGTTCCGTCATGGCCCGCCCCGTTCATTGGAACGTCCAGCGCAGGCGCAAAATTTGCGCCGCGCAGGCGCGCCGAGCGGGCCATGGCGCAACCGCTCCGTCATGAGCACAGCTCAACCGAGGCTCATGACGGAGCCGCTCCGTCATGAGCATAGAACGGGTTAATAAGATCACCTCTGAGCTGAGATCATCTAGGGAGCTTTTTAAAACCATTAACTCCCTTTCTGTCCCTAAGTCAGCTAACTCTGTGACTGAGTCACAGATGTTATGTAACAACATTGCTGACTTTTTCCTAACCAAAATAGCTGACATTCAATCTTCATTGGAAATTCTTAACCAAAAATTGAATAGTGAAGTTGATTCCCAGGCTCCTACAGTGCAGTTTGGTGACATGAATATAGATGGGGTACCCAGCTCTACTTCCCTCTTTTTGAAATTTCCCGAGTTATCTTGGGAAGAGCTAAATCTCATCTTAGATGCCACCAAATCCTGTTCCGCCTTGGACCCTTGTCCTTTGAAAATCCTAAAGGCCTGCAGAAGTACCCTACTACTGTCTCTTCTTGAGATCCTAAATAGCGCTATCACGGAGGGATTGTTCCCTCAAGTGTGGAAACTCGCTGTGGTCAAACCCCTTTTGAAGAAGGCTTCCCTGAACCCTGAGGTGCTGAAAAAACTTCCGGCCGATTTCTTTATTACCAGCACCTGCAAAAATTCTTGAAGCCCTTTTAAATCGGCATTATTGGAGAGGGAGAACCGCTTGGACACTCCTCTCAACATCGATTTCGCACGGCCCATAGCACGGAGACTGCCCTTACGGTTGTGGTAAATAATATTAGATCTGAGGTGGATAAAGGCCAGACCACTCTGTTGGTCCTGCTGGATCTAACAGCAGCCTTTGATACCCTATCCCCCTCTATTCTGGTGGACAGACGAGGGGGGGATAGGGGTCGAAGGTAGTGCCCTGAGCCTCCTGTCCTCTTTTTTGCACCAGAGACAGCAAAGAGTGAAACTTGGCAACTATATGTCCCCTACCCAGGCGGTGCAATGTGGGGTCCCACAGGGCTCGGCCGGTTCTGTTTAACGTTTGCGTGACCCCCTTTGCAAAAATAATAAGAGCCTTTGGATATCAGGTGTTATCCTACGCCGACGATACGCAGATCGTCTCGACAACTCAGTCGGGGCAAGACTGTGCTGTAAAATTCAAGACCTGTATGGAAGCAGTATCATCATGGATGATAAGGAACTTTCTCAAGCTCAAAGGTGAGAAGACTGAGGTCCTGGTCTTTGGTGGGAATCAAGATCTGTGGAGTGAGGAGTGGTGGCCTACCTACTTGGGCGAATGCCCTCGTCCAGCCAAATTCGCCAAGAATCTAGGCTTAACTATAGACCCTACCCTGTCATTTGACCTACAGGTTAACAAAACGGTTGGCACCTGCTGTACCATCATTCGGACTCTAAAGAATATCGCCCCTTTCCTTTCCCCTGAGGCGCGTAAACAATCTACGGTCGCCCTGGTATTGTCCAGGATCGACTATTGTAACGCTCTCTCTGGGGGTATAAATAAGAAAGCGATTCAAAGACTTCAGGTAACCCAGAATGCGGCCGCCAGGCTAGTTCTAAATCTGCCTAGGCGATCGTCAGCGACGGCGGCTAGATGAGAACTGCATTGGTTGCCTAATCAGGCGAGAATATCATTTAAGATTCTTTGTTTTGCCCACAGTGCGTTCTTTGGATCAGGCCCAGAAGGGGTTAAATCCCTACTGACACCTTACACTCCCAGCAGATGCCTTAGATCTGCCTCGAAAAATCTGCTCATGGTTCCGAGGGTTAACAAGGTGAGATGGGGCGGTAGAGCATTCTCCTTGTTGGCCCCCAAACTATGGAATTCGCTCCCGCCGGAAATTGCCAGACAACCATCCCTGACAATTTTTCGCAAACTTATAAAAACATGGCTGTTCTCCCTAGTTTATTAATTCTGATACTCTGAGCGTTTCCACTCTTTTTTGATATTCTACCTCAGGTTATGTCTCTGTCGTTTCCATCTGATAGCGCATTGATGCCCTTGGGGGCTAAGTTCTTTGGCGCGATACAAATAAGCATTAATTCATATACAGCCACTCACACACCCCAACACGCGCCTATCCTGCCTCTCACATACCCACTCATCTACCCATACACCACTGACACACCCACACACCAACACAGCCACATACTCACCTCTACAGCCACTCACCCACCCAGAGCCACTCAGACACCTACTCACACATGGATACACACAGCCACTCACGTAATATATGTTAGAAATAGTTTCACTCAGTAGTAGTAGTACACAAAGTATAGTAATTTACGTTTTGCAGTATTTTAATATATATGTTTAACACTCAGAAACTTTAGAAAACACTCACTCACTGGATGATGTCATTAGTAATGTCATTTGAGATGTCATCAGTGATGTCACTGAGCATTTCATGAGTGATGTAATATGTGAGGTCATAAGCAGTGCATTGCGGGGGCATAACTTATAGTTAGCTCATTTAACTATAACCGCTGAATTTCTATTGTTTTGTTCAAGAGAAATCTGAGCCTACCTATAATGTCCCTGAAACTTGTTTTTTCAGTGCCTCAAGCGCTCCTTCATAACTGCCAAAGCCTCTGAAGAGAAGTGGGGACACTTCGAAACGCGTCAGGCATCCAGGGCAGTTTGAACAGTCAAAGGATATCGTGGTGCTGGAGGCGCGCTTACCATTAAAGGCTCCTTGTGTGCAGCTGAGGTCCGGGTGCTCCTTTGTAAGTTGGGTACCTCGGAGCTGGAATATTTACGCGGCGGCCCATGCCGCGGAAGGAGCACCACCCTGAAAGAACCGGGGGCCATGCGGTCTTGACTACGGGCCGAGAACATGGGACAGCAGCGTATGGATTCTGCACGCATTCCACACAGCGAGGTCCATCTGTGGGCTTGAAAAGTTATCAACTGAACAATAGCGCGACGGGAGGCACTACAAGTCCCATAAGTCCCATCTAGGGTGTGCATCTAAGCAAGAAGGGGTGTGGTGCCTCAAGCGCTCCTTCATAACTGCCAAAGCCTCTGAAGAGAAGTGGGGACACTTCGAAACGCGTCAGGCATCCAGGGCAGTTTGAACAGTCAAAGGATATTGTGGTGCTGGAGGCGCGCTTACCATTAAAGGCTCCTTGTGTGCAGCTGAGGTCCGGGTGCTCCTTTGTACGTTGGGTACCTTGGAGCTGGAATATTTACGCGGCGGCCCATGCCGCGGAAGGAGCACCACCCTGAAAGAACCGGGGGCCATGCGGTCTTGACTACGGGCCGAGAACATGGGACAGCAGCGTATGCATTCTGCACGCATTCCACACAGCGAGGCCCATCTGTGGGCTTGAAAAGTTACCAACTGAACATTAGCGCCACGTGAGGCACTAAAAGTCCCATCTAGGGAGTGCATCTAAGCAAGATGGGGTGTGGTGCCTCAAGCGCTCCTTCATAACTGCCAAAGCCTCTGAAGAGAAGTGAGGACACATCGAAACGCGTCAGGCATCCAGGGCAGTATGAACAGTCAAAGGATATCGCTCCTTGTGTGCAGCTGAGGTCCGGGTGCTCCTTTGTGTGTGTGTATATGTGTGTATATATATATATATATATATATATATAAAAACCTACTGACGGTCGTTATAGTTAGGATTTTTTTCAATGCAAAATCTCAAAATTCTATTTGGAATAACTTTGGCGCTGGTTGACGAATCTGCCTGAAAATTTCCTCAAATTTGCCTCGCGGAGCTCTGGTCCTTCCTTGAAAGTTTGGGGGGGATTCGACAAGTGGGGGCCGAGATAAAAGGGGGGTCCCAAAACGTGTTTTCCCCATGTTAATTTCCATAGGGCGGTCAAACTCACTTTTAGCCCGAACGGCTGAATGGATTTCCACCAAACTTGGCAAAATTGTAGGGACTGGTAGCCCGATATGCCTTTGCTATGTCTCAAGATATGTGCTCCAGTGGATTTTGAGTAATTTAGGTTCAAAAAAATATATATATCTATAGGCACGCCCCGGTACGCGCACCGGAGAGCGCACCGGGCGCGCTACGCGACTTGCGTGCGGAAAGCTGATTGGCTCTCGGGTGTCTGTAAACATTCCAAACAGTCCGGAGCGGCCGCCATCTTGTGTCTCGGTAGGATCGAAACACAAGAGGTGGCAAAAAAAAGGGGGAAATGACCATAAGGGGGCAGGGTAGACCCCCCCTGACCCCCTAGGTTTGATGTGGGGGCTATATTAGGGTCCCGCGGGGCAAACAAAAAAAAAATTCGATTTACGCAGGGGGAGCGCCCGGTACGCGCACCGGGGAGCGGACCGGGGAGCGTAGCATGGGGAAAACCCAGTTTATTCACTGTGTCACCTCTACGACCCTTTCTGTGAAACAGGCGTAAGATTTGGACGCAACAGCGTCATAAAAGTGACGCAGTGATATCTCATAGATTTCACTGCGTCACCTGAATAAGGTGCATTGCTGGAGTGTGTCACAAAAATGATGCAACTCCAGCAATGCATCCTTTCACATGGGGCCAGGCCCCATGTGAAAGGGCTTGCAGCAGTCTTACGCCTGTTGTGATACAGGCACAAGATTTGGACGCAACAGCGTCATAAAAGTGACGCAGTGATATCTCATAGATTTCACTGCGTCACCTCTACGACCCTTTCTTGCGTCAATACGTCCCTTTTGCATACATTACACCTGACGTAGGTATAATGTGGCGCAGGGGCTTACAAAGTGACACATCTACCTAGATGCGTCACTTTGTAAATATGACTGAATAAGGTGCATTTTTTACAGCACTGGTGCATCACAAAAAGTGACGCACTGGTGGCGTTAAAGTGACGCATGGCCTCATAAATGAGGCCTTCGGTCTTCTAGTCATGCGTCATATTAAATATATGACGTATTATGTCGGAAGTACTTACAGATACGTCAGTATTTCAGACGTATCTGTAAGCGCAAAAGTGATGCATTGCTGGAGTGCGTCACAAAAATGATGCAACTCCAGCAATGCATCCTTTCACATGGGGCCAGGCCCCATGTGAAAGGGCCTGCACGCCTGCTGTGAAACAGGCTTAAGATTTGGACGCAACAGGGTCATAAAAGTAACGCAGTGATATCTCATAGATTTCACTGCGTCACCTCTACGACCCTTTCTTGCGTCAATACGTCCCTTTTGCATACATTACACCTGAGGTATAATGTGGCGCAGGGGCTTACAAAGTGACACATCTACCTAGATGCGTCACTTTGTAAATATGATTGAATAAGGTGCATTTTTTACAGTACTGGTGCGTCACAAAAAGTGACGCACCGGTGGCGTTAAAGTGACACATGGCCTCATAAATGTGTGATGAGTGTGTATATGTGTGTGTTAGTGAGTGAATGACTGTCTCACTAGTGTCTTTATCAGTAACTACATATGTTTTAATCTAGTATATGGAGTATTGATGTATATAAGTGAGTAAATGTGAGAGTGAGAGATTGTAAGAGTTCCTGTTTAAATAAGTATGTGTTTCTATAAGTGATTGTTTAAGAGAGTAAGTATGTGTAAGTTTCCTTAGAAGTAAGGTGGTAGTGTGTGTATAGCTGTATATGCAAATAAATGGATGTTCAATAGTTTATTTGCATGTGTGAGTAACTTTTGGATGACTGTCGGTGTGTAACAGGATGTATAGGTGTATCACTACATATGATGAGTGAGTATATGTATGAGTGACTATATAGAACTGTTAATGAATGAGTGGATGTGTATATAGATGGTGGAATTACTGAATTGGTTGTTGTAACTGGTATGGGTATCTCCATTTTATTGAAAATGTTAGTTTCTATTTTTGAATATGTGTTCCAAGGGTTACATTACACTGAAAGGAGGTCTGTCACAAGGATGGTGTCATGAGTGATGTCATGAGTGATGTCACTGACCATGTCATGAGTGATGTAATATGTGACATCATCAGCAGTGCATTGCAGGCGCGCAAGTTATAGTGAGTCCAACTAAATATAACGTGGGAATTTCAATGGTTTTATGTCAGTAAAATTTCCAGGTAACTATAACTGGTGTGAAACCTATGGGTTTTTCAGTGAAAAAAAAAAAAATATATATATATATATAATATATATATATATATATATATAATATATATATATATATATTTTTTTTGTAGCGCCGTTTTGGTAATATGAATTTATTTGCTTATTTGCACACTAAAAGATGGCCGCTGCATTAGCTTTCCTATTACAAGCTAACCGTCATCTATGTTGTTGAAGGAAATGTGAAAAGTGGCGCTGTGTAATATTGCACAGGTTGACACTGACGAAGCCTTTTGGCGAAACGCGTCTGTTGTGGGGGTTAGGGGCTTGAATTAAAAATTATCATCTACGATAAGCCTGATTGGAGTGGATTGTGTGGAAATATATATATAAGTGAGCAAGGCGGAGGCGGAAGTGAGCAAGGCGGAGGCTTCCGCCGAAACACGTCTTTCCAGCAGCTTTGAAAAATAAACTTTCAACCTTGAGTAAACTCACGGAGTCGGTGCCGTCCTTCATCGTGAGGAAGTGTGCTTGGTAAAAAAAAAAAATATATATATATATATATATATATATATATATATATATATATATATATATATATATATATATATATACACCGGTTACCGTGTGAAGAGTCAATAAACAGCTGACAGCCAGAGAAGGAGTGTGCTGCGTCGTAAATCGAAAACAAAGACGTAAGGCACAGCAGGAGAACAGCGGCACTAATCAGTGCAGTAACGCCAGCAGGAAAATGGCATCAGTAAGGAGAGATAAAAGAATGCAAGACGCAAACGAAATGTTTGATCAATGTCAAGGGAATATGGCGGCTTCGACTGCCACCAATGAGGCAAAAACGACTGGGAAGTCCGAAAAAAGACTGTTGTGGGACAAGCTGTGGAGGGCACTGAAGAGCGAA
This sequence comes from Lissotriton vulgaris, assembly GCF_964263255.1. Taxonomy (NCBI): domain Eukaryota; kingdom Metazoa; phylum Chordata; class Amphibia; order Caudata; family Salamandridae; genus Lissotriton; species Lissotriton vulgaris. Next base: position 505,909,210 of record NC_141700.1, on the reverse strand, counting down.
CAAAACAAGTGGTGGGAAGCCACCACGTTGCAGAAATACATTGATGTATCACGAGTCCCAAGGGGTTTGAGAATTTTCATTATGCCGACTTTCCACAACCCAGACCCGGAGCTGATAAATAAATGGGCGGAAAATAACCATCAATGTTCAACAAACATGCTGAAAATGCTAGTATGTTTTGCAACAAAGGATGTGGAAAGGCTGAATAAAGAGATTGAGGATCTCAGTAATGAATTAAAGAACTTATGCAGTGAAGATGAATTCAAGAAGGAGATGGAACGAATGGAAACCAGCTTGAATAAAATTGAGAAAGACATAAAACTGAAGAAACAACGTAAATTCCAAAGGGACTTGGTTGATTACCATAAAGGTCAAATAATAACATTTGCCAAAAAATATGATAAAATGAGAGGAGCATTACAAACAACAAGCTCTGGCAATTCAACAACGGTGATACAGCTAGAGTAAAGTGAATTACAAGCCAATAATGAAACATCAACAGAAAGGAGTTTAATGAGTGGAAGCAAATCATCCAGCATACAAGGTTTTTCAGGAGTAAAAACCAACATTTTAACGGAGTTCAATATGGTCATGAAGGGAAGAGAAGCCAACAACAGGCAATCCTTTCAAAGTCGAGGAAGAGGATACAGAGGAGGCAGAAACAGGAATACCTCATCTATGGGAGATCTAGGAAGCCCCGTGGGACGACGTACAAGGGGCCAACTAAAGGCGAAATAATGGAGAGACAGACGGTCATCAACCTTTCGCAAAGAAAACTCACCACATATGAGGTAGAACTTTTATCTTTGGGGTTAAGTTTCTGTCCCTCAAAAACCTTTAACTTTACACAAAGTCGCATAGACCTGTTTTTCTTCACTAGGAAGTTGAGAATAAGAAAGTGGTTTGCCAGTAAGGTAACAGATAAATCCATGACACCTAGAGAGAAACCTAACAGTATGAGTATGGCAGAGGCGGAACTAGTACACTCATTAAAAGTTCTAGCAGAAGAAGCAGAGGACACAAGCTGCCCTTATGAAAGATTTAGAACTGAAAATATACCCTTAGATATGAGTACGAACAGTGGCTTCAGGCCAAAATCAACTTTTCTCCCCCAATTGAAGAACGATGTCATAGACGTATTTGAGAGGGGTATGAGTAAAGAGCTGCAATACATTTCGAATAAAAAATTGGAGTAACATTAACAATCAACAGCGCAAGGCATTGCTAAATTTAAAGAATGATTCCAGTATAGTGATAAAAAAATCAGATAAGGGAGGCAACGTAGTTGTGCAATCAAGAACTGACTACGTACGAGAAGGACTTAGACAACTGGCAGACCAAACAAAATACTGTGGAAGCAACCGCATGGAATACGAGGCATCGCTGAGGCTTTCCATACGCTGCTCCAGGAATGGAAAGGGAAGGGACTCATAGAAACGGAAGAGTTCAGATTTCTAGAATGTAAGTCCCCTAGGATTCCAGCCTTATATCTTCTACTGAAAATCCATAAGGATCGGAACCCCCCACCAGGGAGACCAATAGTCTCGTCAATTGAGAGTAGTCTCGAGAACGCCTCACAATATGTGGACTTTTTCCTACAATGTTGGGTACAGAATTTGCCATCTTATATAAAAGATTCAGGAGCTTTTTTAAGGTTCATAGAGACATTGCAATGGGAAGAGAACTATACACTATTGTCACTGGATGTAATCGGATTATATACGTGTATCCCCCATACACTGGGGCTGGCAGCCTGTAAGCACTTCCTATCCAGGAGATCTATCTCTTACCTCTACCACACACAAATGCTTCTAAAGATAATGGAACTGTGTCTGACCCAAAACTACTTCCTCTTCGACTCTAAAATCTATAGGCAAGTCCTCGGTACTTCCATGGGGACTTGCTTTGCGCCGAGCTTTGCCGGTCTCTTCATGGGGTACTGGGAAGAGGAGGTGGTGTATAGATCATCGATGTATAAGGAGAAAGTCATCAAATGGGTTAGATACATCGATGACATCTTTGTGGTCTGCTCAGGCTCAGAAATGGAAGCAAAGAACTTTGTGGACGAGCTAAACTCCAATGACTTTATCCTAAAGTTTACCAGCCAGTGGGCTGAGAATAGTCTGGACTTCCTTGATCTAAGGTTGAAAGTGGAGAATAACAGATTAGAAAGTATTCTCAACAGGAAGACGACAGCAGGCAATAGCCTGCTACATGCACGCAGTTGCCATCAGAGCTCATTAATACAGAGTATACCGATAGGAGAACTCTTGAGAGCAAAAAGGAACTGCAGCACATCCGCAAGTTTCAGTGAGGAATAAACTAACATGGTTGAAAGATTTAGAGCGAGAGGATACACAGAAAAAACAATTGACAGAGCAAAAAGGATAGTGGCAGAAAGAAGCAGAGACTCACTTTTAACAGAAAAGGTCAAAAAGGTGGAGGATAGCGAAAACATGAAAACACGCTTCATCACCACGTATAGCAGTCAGGCGTTTATGATCAAACGTAGCCTAAAAAAATTCTGGCCTGTTTTGCAAACAGATCCTGAGATTGCAGGATATGTGGAACCATATCCACAGATAACTTTCAAAAAAACTAAATCACTGAATGATGAGTTATGCAGCGCTATAATAACTGGCAAAGATAAACCAAGGGGAATACAAGGATTTTTCCCTTGTAGAAACTGCAAAGCGTGTAAGCACAGTAAGAACTGCAAAGAAGTAAGACTCTCACCACAAACTGAACCCTTCGTAATACAAGAATACACATTGTGTAATACAGAGTTCGCCGTATATGCTCTACTCTGTCCCTGTGATAAAGCCTACATAGGCAGTACAATACACAAAGCCAAAATTAGAATTTTGGAACACTTAAGGGCCATAAAGAACTGTGATAAGGCGTACCCGATGGCGAGACATTTTCAGACGGAACACAACCAGAACACCAATCTATTGAGATTTTGTGTCCTGGACATGGTAAAACACGATGAAAGAGGGGGCAATAAAACCCAAAAACTTCGAAGATTGGAGTCCAGGTTCATCATCAAATACCAAACAACAGTCCCGACTGGACACAACTGCGATGAGGAACTAGAAACTCATCTAGGCTAAGAGACTAAATTAATCAGAATTTGTGCCGAATAGTTCAGGATTGTTGTTTTGGAATGTATGTTGAAAACAGTGGAGAATTTTTGAGGTAAATTAGAAAGATACAATGGATGGGAAGATATAAATCTATTTGGCAGACCTAATGTATAAAGGAAAGAAATTGTTAGAAAAGTATCAGAAGTGTAACCGCAGCTTGAGAACCACACCGGTCTCTAGGACCAGGAAGATGATATCTTATAGTCCTGCATTACTAAATAACAAAACTTTTTTGAAAACACAGGGTTATGTTTGAATATGTGTGGTTAATATATTTTTTTGTCTATGTATTTTCATAGATACTAATGAAGAATTGAAGAGGATGAAAATATGGATTTATGTCAGCCGTGTTATAAGATGATGGATAAAGAGAATGAATTTGTAAAAGACAGTGTTTTGGATAAGAGGGTTATGAGTTTATGCCCACTTGGGCAGAATAACGGTTGAAAAGGCCATAAAGGACTATGAATATTAAGCCCACTGGGGCGATATGACTGTGAGTACCTGATCTACATCAGTAGGGTTATGCTGATGTGGAGGAGAGGTGAACTGGCTAGTAGCTAGTATAAATAATTCACGCAATATCGTATAATCAGTGACTGTATATTTTGTACCCTCAACAATTGCTGAATTATATAAACGCAAATGCTAGCATACGATTTAAGATGACTAATATTGGAATGAAATGTTTTCAGACCAGACAAGTAAATGGGGCTATGAGGCTGTGCCCACTTGGGCAGAATAACTCTGGGAATACAGCAAAAGAAAGGCCAAGTTAACTAGCGAATAGCGTGCAAAAACATGGTAAATTGCAAATAATGATTTATCGAGGCACTTTCTAGCATGGGATAATGTAATTCCAAGTATGCAATTGCACGCGTATGAAAATTGTCAAAATGAACTCTTTAACATTTATAACTAGAGGCTGTATAGTTTATTGTACTCGGTTAATTGTTTTCATTAGTAACTATTCACTTTATACTTTGCAGCGCTAGTCTGCTTTCTATGATTATTCACAAGAATGTCACATGTTTATTTAAAACCTATTGTGATTCTAACACTTTCACTCGTGAGCAAGGGATGTGAGCTCCTGAAACGCGTAGTGTTTTTGCTGCTTTGAACCTGCATTAAAAAGCGTTTCTCCAGCAAGAAGTTGTTTGTGTGTTCTCTGACCTAAATGGGGAAGTCAGAATTCGAATTTATATTATACATATATATATATATATATATATATATATATATATATATATATTACCTACTGGCGTCTCGCCAGTAGGTATATATAGTTAGGATTTTTTGTCTATGGGACTTTTGAAAATTCTATGTCTAATAACTTTGGCGTTTGTGGACGGAATCGGCTGAAATTTTCAGGAAAATGGCACATTTTGTTTCTGAGCAGCCCCTGAAAATTGGGAGGGGGTTTCGTCAAGGGGGGGCCGAGAAAAAAGGGGGGTCCCAAAACGCGTTTTTCCCATTCATTTTTCCATAGGGCGGTTGGACTCACTTTTAGCTCGAACGGCTGAATGGATTTGCACGAAACTTGGCAAAATTGTAGGGACTGTTAGCCCGATGTGCCTTTGCTAGGTCTCAATATATGTGCTTCAGTGGATTTTGAGAAATTAACGTTTAAATCAAGATATATATCTGTAACAGCGCTTCGGGCAGCGATCCGGTCCGCTTACTTTTCGCGTTTCGGAACTTTGCGCGCAGAAAGCTGATTGGCTCTCCGGTGTCTGTCAACATTCTAAACAGTCCGGAGCGGCCGCCATCTTGTCTCTCGGAAGGATCGAGAGAGAAGAAGAGGTGAAAAACGAAGGGGGAATTTAATGAAAGGGGGCAAGGTATCCCCCTCTTGACCCCCTAGGAATGTTGTTGGGGTTATTAAAGGGTCCCGTGGGGAAAAGAAAAAAAAAAAGATTTTTCACGGTAGAAGCGCTTCACGGGCCGCAAACTGGTAGCGAAACGGGAATTCGCCATTTTGTGCTTCGTTAATTAAATTACTAGGTATAAGGGGGTGCGGGAGACGTATCCTAATCCCCTATGTTTCCTGAGGGTGGCTGAGGAGGCTGATATATGTTGATACATCTCTTCCAGCGGCTGTGCGTGAGCTTTTTTTTTTTTTGCTGCGTGACAGTCCGGAGCGGCCGCCATCTTGTCTCTCGGTAGGATCGAGAGAGAAGAAGAGGTGAAAAACGAAGGGGGAATTTAATGAAAGGGGGCAAGGTATCACCCTCTTTACCCCCTAGGAATGTTGTTGGGGTTATTAAAGGGTCCCGTGGGGAAAAAAAAAAAAAATGATTTTTCACGGTAGAAGCGCTTCACGGGCCGCGAACTGGGCCGCAAACTGGTAGCGAAACGGGAATTCGCCATTTTGTGCTTCGTTAATTAAATTACTAGGTATAAGGGGGTGCGGGAGACGTATCCTAATCCCCTATGTTTCCTGAGGGTGGCTGAGGAGGCTGATATATGTTGATACATCTCTTCCAGCGGCTGCGCCATCTTGCCTTTTTTCCAATGCCACAATTTTGTCGTGCACGGCAGCCATTTTAGATGCCAGGCTGGTCCCAGGCTATCACCTACCCCTGCGGATGTAGTTTATGGCCCCAGCTGTAGAGAATTCAGACATGCCAACCCTCCCGATTCAAGCGTGTGACTACTGATTTCAGTGCTAGTCTCCCGCCTCCCGATTTCTGCAAGCAAAAACCCGGGGGCATATTACGAACAACTAGCGATAATTTTTGTCTCTAACTTGTTTAGAGACAAAAATTATCGCCGCACATCGGCGATTTTTATCGCAGATAAACCTTGCTATTATCGCAGAAAAGTCAGCGATATTCATGTATTATCGAGCAAATGCTCTTAGCCATGTTATCCACCTCCCATTGGATAACATGGCTAAGAACTGCTCAGGGCAGGTGTTAGATTTTGGAGATATTCGCGCTTAGCGCGAATATCTCCAAAAGTTGGTAATAGGAGAAAGCGATGTTAGGGACTGTTTCCAGTCGCTAACATCTTGGCACGCCACTTTGCATGTTATTAGTGATAAGTATCACTGACATGCAAAGCGGGGCCCAAGATGGTCGCTATCTCCTTTTAGCTGTCACTAACTGGTGTTAGCGACAGCTTGGTAATAGGGAGATAATTTTATCTCCGCTTTCATGGCTTTTAAAGCCAAAAAAGCGGAGATAAACCCCCTTGATAATATGCCCCACAATTCCTTGGGGGTTTCAGCTGACAGGGCTTGGTATTGTGTTACATGGTAATTTTTCCAGGAAACGTCAGCGGGTCGATGCAGGGGTTCTAGAAGAGGTGATAAACCATTTAAGCCTCATGAACAAGCGCATGGTCTTTTAAAGATTTGTGAAGTACTCGGGGCGGCGGTGTGTGTGTGCCCTCTTTCAGGAGCGGGCGGGGGGGCACTGCCAGCAACTTGCCAGGTCAGGTAGTGTTCAACACGTGCATCACCCTTTCTCTGCCTGCTATTGCGCTCCATGCTTCGGAAAGGTAAGAAAAAGAACGTGCATTTGAGTTTGAAATGTCCGATCCTGCAGCAGCACACTTCCAAAGCCCACACATGACAATAACCCGATTCAAGGCCCTATTCACCCGTTTTTAAAAAAATAACTAACACTCCAACAAAGTAAGATGATAAAACTTTATTAACTTTTAACTATAATGAACGGAACAAAAACTAAAAACATTTAAACATTTTTCAACTCAAAAAGCAACAATGGTTAGAAGCTGTCTTTTGTGCGAATAGTCCCAAGGCAGCACAACGTGCAGAGTTCTGGACGGCACCCAGGTGATGTCGCCTGGGTGCCGCACTGGTTTTGGAATCCTACAATGCAGCACAGAAAAACAGCGTGGGGCGTCCCGGGTGGTGCGGGGGGAGGCCTCGTCAGTAGCGGTCTGTTGTGCGAATAGTCCCAAGGCAGCAGAACGCGTTGAGATGTTGATGGGACTGTGTCCAGTGTCCCATGGCTGACACAACATGTACGACAGGCACCCAGGTGATGTCCAGTAAACTGCCGCACTGGTTTTGGTATCCTACAATGCTGCTCCGAAAATTGGCGTGCGGCGCCCTGGGGGGGGGGGGGGGGGGGGGGGGGCGTGGGAGAGGCGTCGTGAACGGGCCTCCCCAGGTGGCGGCCATCTAGCTGAGTTGCGCCCGCTCTTGCGGCTACAGCGTCTCGCTCACCATGTTGTTGAGTTGCTCCCACTCTTGCAGTGCAGCGATAGGCGGCTGCCACATGGCTCTTAAAATGGCGGACGGCTCTTCGGTTTTGGGCCTGGTCCACTGAAATGGCCCTGGGACACCTTGGAACTCGGACGCTTGCCTGCTAGGGCTTGGGCTCCATTCTCGAAAAGCGTCCCCTCAGCCGTGAAGATTCTACAAAAGTCTTGGGGGCCCCCGACTCCCGCAGGCTTCCGGTGGGGAGCGGCTGCCATGATTGCTCGCGGAATGACCACGACGGAGCTACGAGATGGTGGTGCTCTCATGCTGACGCCAGCTTCAGTCTGAATGATCCAGAAACAAGGTGGGGCTTTCATCGTTTGGGAAAAAAAAATGTTCTAAACCAATGAAAAGTGTTATTTTTAGGTCATATGACCAAGCCTTCCATCTTTAGGAAACCAAAAGTAAAATGAACCAATGAAAAGTTTTATAAACAAGTCACATGACCTGTTATGCGGCATAGGGCTACAAAAAGCGTAGAAAATCCGTTGGCACGTGAGGCGGCGTCAGTAGCGGACCGATGTGCGAATAGGCCGAAGGCAGCACAACGCGCCGAGATTCGGATGGCACCGAGGTGGTGTCTAGCAAATTGCCGCACTGGTGTGGCCATCCTACAATGCTGCGCCGAAAGACGGCGTGTCCAGCTGAGTTTCTCCCGCTCTTGCGGTACAGTGACTCGAACGCGCCGAGATCCGGATGGCACCGAGGTGGTGTCCAGGAAATTGCCGCACTGGTGTGGCCATCCTACAATGCTGCGCCGAAAGACGGCGTGTCCAGCTGAGTTGCGGTCACTGTTGCGGTACAGTGACTCGAACGCGCCGAGATCCGGATGGCACCGAGGTGGTGTCCAGCAAATTTCCGCACTGGTGTGGCCATCCTACAATGCTGCGCCGAAAGACGGCGTGTCCAGCTGAGTTGCGGTCACTGTTGCGGTACAGTGACTCGAACGCGCCGAGATCCGGATGGCACCGAGGTGGTGTCCAGCAAATTGCCGCACTGGTGTGGCCATCCTACAATGCTGCGCCGAAAGATGGCGTGTCCAGCTGAGTTGCGGTCACTCTTGCGGTACAGTGAGTCGAACGCGCCGAGATCTGGATGGCCCCGATGTTGTGTCCAGCAAGTTGCCGCACTGGTGTGGCCATCCTACAATGCTGCGCCGAAAGTCGGCGTGGGGTGCCCCGTTGGCTTATGAGGTGATGTCAGTAGTGGACCGATGTGTGAATAGGTCGGAACCAGCACAAGGCGCCAAGATCCGAATGGCAAGTCCTGGATGTTGAGTGCCTCAGTTGAGAGTTCTGAGCAGTGCTTGTAAGACTGTCTGAAGCTTATTTGCACCTGCTGCAGCTTCACTATTGCCCTGGTGTGGCCAAAGGTGGCACATGACATAGGCGGCCGGCTCCCGAGGTCCGGCGGAACTTTTTTCCTTTTCCTTTCTGCTTCTTTTCCTACAATCCGTTTCATCTGAAGACACGACCAGGTCCCTGAATGTGTGCAGGGGGACGCTGTTGATTGAATGAAAATGGCGGCTTGACACAAAGCTGACTCAAGCGTTACTGTTGATGCTATACAGACAAAAATTGGTTTTCAGTTTGTACATTCTTCAGGTTTTTTTTTTCCATCCAAGTCTGATTGAGAGTTTGTAGAAAAATGGCTTCAGATTTTCCACATACTACTCTTCAACATTCTTCCTAAATGTAACAATGTGAAACTCACTAGGAGAACGGCTGTTTCTGTTTCCTTTCAAAATGCTGCCAACAATATTTTCTGAATGGAAGACACCATCTTGTAGCATAAAGGGCCGAAAGGGGTTCTGGTCTGGCTGATGGTTGGTGGAGACATTTTGACTATATCTTGGACCTGCCCGGCCTCGCCCAAAATGGCGCCGGTATAAATGGGACTCGTAACTCCTTGCCCGCAAATGTATATCTAGAAAATGTTATTGTAAGTGGCCCTGTCGTATTTTAATTACAAAATGTACGTCCACCGATTCCGCAACTGTTAGACACCTTTGTTCTTGCAACCTAATGGCCCGCTCGTTACGTTCTTCTACAGTGTAAATGTCTCCTCATCATATACGATTTCAGTTTGCTCCGTGGCCGGCCCACGTGGTTATAGGCCCGTATTTGTATACTGACATTTTCACAATAAAGGTTTTTAAAACAAAACACGGTAGTAGTATTTACATTGGTAAAGTTTTTACTTTTAGTCACTGTTTTCGAATCAGTAAAGGCAAGTGAAATAAAGCAGTCCAATTACATGACGGATAAAAGGTATAATATGTAGGAACGCAGTAAAGATAAATGCTTAAGGGCAGTTGTGTTTTTCATGTCTGCAATATAAAGTGATCGATAAGAATCTGATAATCAGGCGTATCGGCGACTAAGACAGCAGGCCGAATCTCTTTTACTCAACGGCTCCGTCATGGAAGGAAGAAATGCCCTTTTTCTCGAAAAAGGAATATATTTTACTTACAAGACAGTTGTAAATTTTCCGGGAAAGTACATTAGCCTGGAATATTATAACATATGTTTGAAAAAAAAATATTGTTCGAAAACAATAAAAAGCGTAATTTTTAGGTCATATGACCAAGCTTTTCATCATTAAATTAACAAAAGTAAAATGAACCAATGAAAAGTTTTATTAACAAGTCACATGACCTGTTATGCTTACGTTACGCGCTGCGCGCCGCGCCTCGGATCACTTCCGGGTGCGGTAACGCGGCGTGTCATATAACGCATTACGCGACAACGTAGGTCAAGAATATAGTCAAAATGTCTCCACCAACCAGCGTTCGGAACACAACCCCTTTCAGCAGTCCAAAAAGTTCTGTTAAATGACAACAGAGGGGACAGGCAACAAGAACCATCAGTCAAAGAGGGGAGGGCAAGTTCTTCTCTTCCGGGTCATGTTGGGGCGCTACCGGAACTGATCGAATTGGTAGTCTACAGTGTTTCTGGATGTTTCAGACTAAAGCTGGCGTCAGCATGAGACCACTACCATCTCGTAGCTCCGTCGTGGCCATTCCACGAGCAATCATGGCAGCCGCTCCCCACCAGAAGCCTGCGGGAGTCGGAGGCCCCCAAGACTTTTGTAGAATCTTCACGGCTGAGGGGACGCTTTTCGAGAATGGGACCCAAGCCCTATCAGGGAAGCGTCCGAGTTCAAAGGTGTCCCAGGGCCATTTTAGTGGACCAGGCCCAAAACCGAAGAGCCGGCCGCCATTTTGAGAGTCCTGTGGCAGCCGCCTATCGCTGCACCGCAAGAGTGGGCGCAATTCAGCTGGATGGTGGGCAAGACGCTGTAGCCGCAAGAGTGGGCGCAACTCAGCTGGATGGGACAAGGTTCAGAATTGAAGAGTCATCAAAAGGCAAAAAGTTCCGCCGGACCCCGGGAGCCGGCCGCCTATGTCGGGGGCGATCTCAGGCTACACCAGTGCTATAAGACTTGGGGAGGGTGTCGGAGCCAAGCGTCTTCTCCGAGTCCATGGCCATCACACCGCCCCTCAGGGGCCTCCGTCAAGCTGTTTAGGAAGGTAACATATCACATTGTTTTCTAATGCAGTCAGGTCCATAAACGACACTCACTTACTTTGAGAATAGTGAAGCTGCAGTAGGTGGAAATAAGCTTCAGACAGTGTTACAAGCGCTGCTCAGAACTCTTAACTATGGCACCCAACATCCAGAACTTATGCCATTTGAGAATGGCAGTGACATCGAAGCAACTCAGGGACCAAAACCATTAACGTACTTTCACGTATGAAAATCTTACTTGGGGAGGGGGCAGGAGCGAAGCGGCCCCTCCCAGTCAGCGCCACCACACCGTATGTTGAAAATTTGAAGCCATCGTTCTACAAAGTCAACCAAACTTGGATTGAAAAATCTAGAAAAATGTACAAACTGAAAACCAGTTTTGGTCTGCATAGCATCAGTAGCAACGCTTGAGTCAGCTTTGTGTCAAGCCGCCATTTTGATTCAACAAAGCACAGGCATTGAAAAAGGCTCAAACTCAGAACTCTGAACTATGGCACCCAACATCCAGGAGCTTGCCATCCGGATCTTGGAGCCTTGTGCTGCTTTCGACCTATTCACACATCGGTCCACTACTGACATCATCTTATAAACCAACGTTATGTAAATAGTTTTTTAATAAAATGTTTTACCCTGTTTCTTTGCTGGTGTGTTGTCTATATTTTTAATATTTGCATAGGGTTTGTCGTTATTTTGTGCAGGATGGGTGATGGAGCCGAGTTGTCTTGCAGCCCTCATGGTGTGGAGCTCAGTTCATCTCACTATTTTCGTATTTCTCATGAAGGGTTGTTCCTAATATTTCTATTTTAGCGAGGTCAAAAAGAGATCCAATTAGTGGCCTACTGATTTTGCTCGATTACTTTTATTTTTTTACACGATTTTTCACTATCTGCAAAGACTAAACAGAGTATTGCGACTTTGTGCTTGTTTGTAAATAGAGAATGATCCAAAGAGAACCAATTCTAAAACAGTAAATGCTTGGACAACAATCAATCAAATGGAGAGACAAGCAGGCACGTCGGATTACAACGGGGGTAAAGGCCTGCGTTAACTACCCTTCAGTATCTGCAAAGAGAGAGTACTACTAAGACAAAAGAGGGGAGGGGGGGGTGCAGCGTTCAAAGCACATCAGCGTGCATAAATACGATAATGTTTTTATCTATCACGTACTTGACATTTTAAAGCTTTTCATATTTGCTATTAAAAAACCAATGAAATTCACAGAAAAAACCATAGGTTATAGTGGATATATAGTTAGGAATTTGCATTTACAAAACCTTGAAAATTCAATGAAAAAACCATTGGTTTTAGGCCATATATAGTTAGGGATTTGCATTTACAAAACCTTATTTTACTCGCATAAAACCATTGAAATTCCATATATAGTTATAAGCGCTAACTATATATCGCGCACCCGCAATCCACTGCTGATGATGTCACATATTACATCATTCATGACATGGTTAGTGACATCACTGATGACATCACTGATGACATCTCAAATGACATCACTGATGACATCACTGAAAACATCTCATTTGACATGACTGATAACATCACTGATGACATCATTCATGTGATAATACGATGAACCTCTTCAGACTCTAATATAACATTAGATACAATCAGTGTAAACAGACACTCACAGACTGTCACTCATCCATGGAGTTACTCACACACCTAGTCAGTCATGCAAAGAATCAATCACACCTCCATTTCCTCAACTATACAGTTATACAAACTTTACTTATTCAAACATATACTAACACATATTTACTCTCTTATACAATCCCTGATACAAGTTCACAATGATCCATACAGCCACTCACACATTCACTGGCTCTTATGCACAGTTATTTATATATGTCAATTCTCACATGTACTGTGTTTTACATATGTACTTACTTTGACATGTAGCACTGAGATATCCATTCACTCACCAATACACTCATGCACACAGTCAACCGCCCATACAGCTGTTTCCACATGCACTTTTGAAACCATACATCTAGTGAATCAACTGCTCACACATCTATGCACAGAGTCACACACCTCCCAGCCACCCACACACACACTCAGTCTCCCATACAAATACTTGGGCAACCAATCAATAACCCATATAGTTACTCATATAGCTACTTATCAACACATGCAACAGTTTACAGAACAACAGACATAATGATGCACAAATTAAGACAGTTTAGTCACTAACCCATGCACTCAGTGAGACACATTTAATCACTCACTCATACAGTCAGTCATGCACCTACTAAATCCTTCATCCAGACACTTATATATCCACTCATTCTTCAATATGTAAGAGATATTTTAACTTTACAGAAACATACAGTCACTGGATGTTGTCATCAGTGATGTCATCAGTGATGTCATTTGAGATGTCATCAGTGATGTCATCAGTGATGTCACTAACCATGTCATGAATGATGTAATATGTGACATCATCAGCAGTGGATTGCGGGTGCGCGATATATAGTTAGCGCTTATAACTATATATGGAATTTCAATGGTTTTATGCGAGTAAAATAAGGTTTTGTAAATGCAAATCCCTAACTATATATGGCCTAAAACCAATGGTTTTTTCATTGAATATATATATATATATATATATATATATATATATATATATATATATATATATATATATATATATATATATATATATATATATATATATATATATATTAGAACTGGCTATTTCTGGTAGGCTAAGGCTGACGCCAATGCCAGGCAGAAACCACCATTCTAGTCAGGGCAAGGAAGTCACACGCCAAGATAACCCCTGCTCACCCCCTTGGTAGCTTGGCACAAGCAGTAAGGCTAAACTCGGAGGCAATGTGTAAAGCATTTGCGCCAGCGCACAACAGCAACAACATACTAGGCACACCACAAAAGAGACTCCACACGAGGTTATTATAAAAATAACTTTTGTATTGTAAAAACATATCAGATAAAATCACACATATACATTGTGCCAACTGGCACGGGCAATATTCACATGGGACTATTTACAAGACAGGGCCACATGGGCCACTGTCATATTCAGATATAGCACTTCTAGATAAAATGTAGGATATAAAATCACTTCTAGAATAAAGAATAAATGTAACATAAAATAATAATCAAAGATAACAACCAGTAACCACTGGTAACAGGAACCAGGACCTTACTAGGACCACCTGTACTAAGAAAGAAGAACCACCTAAGTATCACACAGCATTTAGGGGTCTAAGAAAGAATACATTACTCATGATGCAATAAACCTACATTCAGAGGAGTAATAGGGGAAAGAAAACACACATGATGCAATAACACATTCAGAGGTGCATAATAAATCAATAGCGCAAAAACTCACATTAGCAATAACTATAAAAAGCATAGAAATCACATTGCGCCAACCCTCCATAAGCCACTACCTGTGACAGTCCCTAGGCCAACTGGCCTTGTGGGGCAAAGATGCCCTGAGTCCAAAGTCAGGGTGCACTGCCATGCAGCGCCAGTCACAAGTACAAAAACCTAAACGTGGCAGCTGCCCACAAAGTGCTGGGCAACTGTGTACAAAAAGCTGTGGCAGGGCTCTCAGTAGCCCCTAGAACAAATCTGCGCCACCTGAGCCACACAGGCTCTAAAACCAACACTGCGCACGTTGGAGCCACACAGGCTCTAAAGCAACATGCCCCCTCTGAGCCTCCGTGGCTCTAAAATACACTAATGGCCCTCTGAGCCACACAGGCTCTCTCCACAATTCTGCCCCCACGTTGGAGCCACTCAGGGCTCTAGATTGCACGTGCCGGCAGGAAGGGGGGGGGGGGCGAGCACCGACCATATGCCCCGACGCCCCATCTAGAGGCTGCCCTCGTTGGAGTCCCTCACAGGGAACTCGACACGAACAAATGCCCTCACGAGCCTCGCAGGCTCGTAAATCAAGATAGGCGGGTTGAGCCTCTCTGGGCTCCAAAACAATAGGAGGAGTCCCCCTCGGGTGACTGGGCAGCCGCGGAAGCTCCACGGCCTCTGAGCACCCAGGCGCTCGCACTCGAGGGGGGGCGGGCACCGGACATGTGCCCCGACGCCCCCTGCTGCCAAAAACAGTACCGGCCCCACTCACCGGCTCAGCGCGCCGTCTTCTCCCTCTCCCTGGGGCTCCCTCAGCACACGGGAGCCCCAGCAGCGGGCCACGCTTCACCCGGTCCCCCATCTTGGGACCGGGACTTCCTAAAGCGGAGCCCTTGTGGCTCCAGGCTCATTCTTCGGCCTGACTCCCTCATGGCGGCCTCAGCAGACACCCGGGAGCCAGCCAATGGCAGTGCGGCTCCCGGGACAAGCCTCCGATGACGCTGACGCCTCAGCCAATCGCTGCGCGGCTCTGCCAATGACGCGGCGGGGCTGGGGCCAATCCTAGCGCGGCGTCACTGAGGGGGCTCGTCGCTCTCCGCCAATGGGAGCGCGGATGCTTCGGTTTATCTCGGCAATCCCCGGCCAAGGGCTCTGATGAATGTAGGCCCCGGGCAGCGGCAGAGAAAAGCGGAATAAGGCAAATAAAGCGCTCTCAAGCGCTGCAGGCAATTCCCAGCGCTCCCCAGCGCTGAAGGTCCCGAAAAAGCGCCCTCAGTACTAAAAGGGGGAAATAAAGCGCTCTCAGCGCTATGAAGGACAAATCCAGCGCTCCCAAGCGCTATAGCAAAGAAAAAGCACTTCCAGGTGCTTAGGTGAGCAGAAAGTCCAGCAAAGTCCCCCCCTCAGCCTAGGCATGGCAGAGGGGTCCCCCAGAAGTCCTCCAGGCATCCAGGGGCTGCAGCAGGCAGGGGGACAGTCAGGAAGAGTCCCCCAGCAGTCCATCAGGGCATCCAGGGGCTGGGCAGCGCCCGCCCCTGGTAGATTCAAGTCAGAAACAAGAACATTTTGGAAGGGGACACAGCCCCTTCTTATACACAGAAAAGCCTTTGAAGTCCTTTGAAGCAGGCAGTGTGAGAACCAGCTAGACTGGTTTAGAGGGAAGTCCCCTTCAGTATCAGGGACAGAGGTGTCAGTCGCCCAGCGGGAGGTGGAGCCAGCTTTGTAGTTAGGCAGGCACAGCCCTTCACTATCAGGTGCCATCTCCTCCCACTTCCCTGGCAGCAGATGCTGCCTTTCATCCAGGGGCTGACTCAGACAACCATTTGGGCTTTCCATCCCCTGTCATCCTCAAACCAGACAGTCAATCCACAAGCAGACCCAGGCACTCTGGGACAGGCTCACCAGCCAATCACACGCTAGCACCAACTTACACAATATGCCAACTTCCAAAAGTAGTACTTCTAGACTAGACACAGTCATGCCGCATACATCATTTTGCAGCATTCACTCTCACGAGTTCATCCATACCAAACTCGCCCCGGCACTTCCCACACATCAGGAACTATCATGGGCATACATATTCCCCATTCATTCCTATGGGAGGGCAGGTCACTCACCACACATACAGAGAGCTCAAGCACTTTACACTGTACCACAGTGAAAAAGTGTGCAGAGGCCTAAAATCACCAACACCAGGTTCCATAAACAGGCTAGGAAAAAGCAAAAAGTCTAGGGCTGAACCTGCCCAACGGGCCGGGTCCAACAATATATATATATTTTACTAGTGGTCCCCAGTAGGTAGTTCTAGTTAGGACCATGTTTCCATAGAAAAAGCGTTTTTTGACTTGCCTATATCTTTAGCGTCGTTTGACGAATCTTCGTGAAATTTTCCCCCAAAAAGTGCTCCTTTGATTCTTGTTGTGCATGGAAAGTTTCGGGTTATCCATCAAGTGGGGGCGGAGAAAAAGGGGGGGGGTGAAAAAATTAGCATTTCCCATCTTTATTCCCATAGGAATTTTAAACACGACTACAGCCCAAACCACTAAACGGAATTACACCAAATTTCGCAGAAAGGTAGCTGTTGGTCCAGAAAAGTTATTAAAAGAAATCAGTGTCATCAGTGATGTAATTTGAGATGCCATCAGTGATGTCACTGACCATGTCATGAGTGATGTAATACGTGAGATCATAAGCAGTGGATTGCTGAGGCTTAGGTTCTAGTTAGCTCAGGTAACTAACTGCTGAATTTCACTGGGTTTGTACGAGTTAAATCTGAGCCTAAGTAGAACGTTCCTCTAACCTTTGGTTTTTCCAGTAAATTTTAAAGGTTTTTTTAATTATATTTCCTAACTATAATAACATGCCTGTGACCTTAGAGTTTTTAAGTGATATATATATATATATATATCTATATATATTACCTACTGGCGCTCGCCAGTGGGTAGTTATAGTTAGGATTTTTTTCAATGTTAAATCTCAAAATTCTATTTGGAATAACTTTGGCGCCAGTTGACTAATCTGACTGAAAATTTCCTCAAAATGGCCTCGCGGCGTTCCGGTCCTTCCCTGAAAGTTTGGGGGGATTCGTCAAGCGGGGGCCGAGATAAAAGGGGGGTCCCAAAACGCGTTTTCCCCATGTTAATTTCCATAGGGCGGTCGATTTCACTTTTAGCCCGAACGGCTGAATGGATTTCCACCAAATTTGGCAAAATTGTAGGGACTGGTAGCCCGATGTGCCTTTGCTATGTCTCAAGATATGTGCTTCAGTGGATTTTGAGTAATTTAGGTTCAGAAAAATATATATCTATGGCAGCGCCCCGGTACGCGCTCCGGGCGCGCCACGCGACTTGCGCGCAGAAAGCGGATTGGTTCTTGGGTGTCTGTAAACATTCGAAACAGTCCGGAGCGGCCGCCATCTTGTCTCTCGGTAAGATCGAGAGACAAGAGGTGGCAATAACGAAAGGGGAAATGAATAAAAGGGGGCAGGGTAGACACCCCCTGACCCCCTAGATTAGAAGTGGGTGGCTCAAAAGGCCCATATAAAGCAAAAAAAAAAAAAATAATTTAATTTTCGTGGGTTTCGCGCCCGGTACGCGAAGCGGAACAAAGAGAAAAAAAGGAAGACAGGGTGTAAAAATTTTTGCAATTTTGTTATAAATGGAAGGTAGTTCTGAAAAGAACTGTTTTTTTTATTCTTTTTCTTTTTTCTTTTTTTATTAATTTTCTGAACAATTTTTTGATTTTTTGGGATTTTCGAAAATTATTTTGAGTTTTTTTAGTGTTTTTTTTGGGGAAATAACAAAAAAGCAGGGTTTGAACATGTCTCAACAGGAGCAAAAAAAAATAAAAAGGATTCATTGTTTTCTCTTCTTGTTGCATTTATGATTTTCTCCAGCTCGGTTAATCAAAGTAATACTCTATTCTCCAAAAGAAATAGTTCCTCCACAATATATACAAACTATTTTGTTGTGTTCAAAAGGACTTTGAATATTGGGGTTCATTTCTCGGCCTTCTGGTCCGGCGAATGATGTTTGTCCACTGGAGGTGCTGGGGATGTCATTTGGGGGGTTGGCAGCAAGATCCCTTACTTGTGCTTGGGAAAGATTATTAGGATGCCACCGCTCCATGTGGCGAATCATTGTATGATTTCCAAAGCTGTATTTCTTGTTGGGGTTGCCACGAGAAAGTTCATGTTTACATATCAAACAAGACACCTTGGGTGCATTGACCTTCTTTTGTCCAGGTGGAATTTTAAAAAATTGCCATATGTAGTGCTCTTTAATATGGCTCTGCCTTGGTGTTTCTGGCAGGAACTGCTGCCTTACTTGCTCTTCCTCCTCCTCCTCTTCGTCCTCATTATCTTCCTCTCTACCAAAGTCCAGTGTTGGAGGTGGTCCTTTTGGTGGTGGTGGTGGTGGTTGCTGAGAAGCACCAGCTGCAGCTATTACAGAAGCCATTGTCAAAAACAGGTCTTGCTCTCTGGAAGTAGAAAGTAAGAATGAGGTAAAAAGGTGGGGGCTTTCATCATTTTGGAAAAAAAATGTTCTGAACAAATGAAAAGTGTTATTTTCAGGTCACATGACCTGTTACGCTTACGTTACGCGCCCCGCAGCGCGCCCCGGAGCGCTTCCGGGGCGCTGCGCGTCGCGCTCTGTAGCGCTCCGGAGCGCTTCCGGGTGCGCTAACGCAGCGCGTCATATGACGCATCACGCGGCTACGCGATAGGTCACACTTACGCGACACGTCACAATGTTGTTTTCGATCGTGTCAGTTGCGCTAACGGAACGTTTCCCGGGGCGCGATCAAAAGTTACGCTAATAGGGCGCTCCCCGGGGCACGCACCGGAAGCGTACCGAAGCAAAACATTTTTAAAAAACTTTAATACATCCAAAAAAAAAATATTAAATACATAGAAAAAATAGTATTCACACAGTTTAGTTACTATCCAATATATTTAGTGACACACTACAAATTAGTCAAGTAAACAGTCAATCACACTGCTACTAAATCCTCCATCCAGGCACTTATACATCCACTTATTCTTCAATGCGGATTGATATATATATATATATATATATATATATATTCAATGAAAAAACAATAGGTTTTAGACCATATATAGATAGGAATTAGCATTTAAAAAACCTTTAAAGATGATATTTTACTCACACAAAACCATTGAAATATGCATAGAAAATATAGTATTCATTATAAAGAAGAATATATTTTACAGCTATAGATATTTGCTATTAAAAAACCATTGAAATTCACTAAAAAAAACATAGGTTAGAGACCATATATAGTTAGGAATTTACATTTACAAAACCTTGAAAATTCACTGAAAAAAACAAAGGTTTCACACCAGTTATAGTTAGGAATTAGGAGTTAAAAAACCTATGAAATTCACTGAAAAAAACCATAGGTTTCACACCAGTTATAGTTAGGAATTTGCATTTAAAAAACCTAATAAATTCACTGAAAAAAACATAGGTTTCAAACCAGTTATAGTTAGCTGGAAATTTTACTGACATAAAACCATTGAAATTCCCACGTTATAGTTAGTTGGACTCACTATAACTTGCGCGTGTAATGCACTGCTGATGACGACACATATTACATCACTCATGACATGGTCAGTGACATCACTCATGACATCACTGATGACACCATCCTTGTGACAGAGTGACAGAGTGACAGACCTCCTTTCACTGTAATGTAACCCATGAAACACATATTGAAAAATATAAATTAAAATTTTTTTGAAAATGGAGATACCCATTTCTATCATTCCATTCCTATCATTCCCCTCCAACTGGATATGGGTTGTCACTCCATAGAAGATCAAGCGAGGCTCTGCCCCCTCCTCCTATGGGCTCGCATTTGGAGGGTGAAGGAACTTAGCAGCTATGCGGAGGGCTTGCGAGAAATCCTGGATTCCCCCAGTTGGGCGAAAGTGAAATGGCTCAGAGACATTAAAGCTCTACGGTTGAACTTAGGGCTGGGAGAGGCTTGGCACCAGCGGACTGCCCCTCCCAAAACAGCACTTAAAAAACTATATTGGTCCTGGATCACGGCCAAAAGGAACACCAACACCAACTTGTGTAGATCATCCAGGACTTTTCTGATGACAAAGATGTCCCACTGCGTGAGATCTACCTGGACAATATTACAACCCCTTGGGATAGAGCCCTCTTTTTTAAATTTAGAACTGGCATGCTTCCGGTAAGGGAGTTCACTTCCCTGTGGAAACCACCACATCAAACTGTTTCCTTTTGTCCTACCAGGCCTGAATCCATTCCTCACCTGCTCTTCGAATGTCCTGCCTACAAGATACCTCGTGGACGTTGGATCAAACCCGTGTGCCTGGTCTTGGGCACTAGGCAGTGTTGTGTTGCATTAAGAATTCTACAGACGGACACTTGCCCAATATATGTTTGTGCCATAGCCAAGTTTTTAGACTGGGCTTGGCGCATAAGGTCAAACTGGCTTTGCCAAATTGTTTAATCAAGGACTGTACATACAGACCGTCTTAGTTAATTTATTACCCCACTGAGCCGCAGTCAGGATTGTGTTATTTACGTAT
Organism: Lissotriton vulgaris; assembly: GCF_964263255.1. Lineage (NCBI taxonomy): Eukaryota > Metazoa > Chordata > Amphibia > Caudata > Salamandridae > Lissotriton > Lissotriton vulgaris. The sequence continues at coordinate 505,888,366 of NC_141700.1, read as the reverse complement.
ACTGTGTTTTTTTTTTAACTTTTAACTTTTTATATGCGCGGGATGGTCTTTTTAACAATGTTTTTATGCTGTATGCTTTTTAAGATATTTGTATATCGAAATAAAGCCTCTTTGACCTGACCTGACCTGATACCCATACCAGTTACAACAACCAATTCAATAATTCCACCATCTATATACACATTCACTCATTCACCAACAGTGCTATATAGTCACTCATACATATACTCACTCATCATATGTAGTGATACACCTATACATCCTGTTACACACCGACAGTCATCCAAAAGTTACTCACACACATACTCACACATGCAAATAAACTTTTGAACATCCATTTATTTGCATATACAGCTATACACACACAACCACCTTACTTCTAAGGAAACTTACACATACTTACTCTCTTAAACAATCACTTAATGAAACACAAACTTATTTAAACAGGAACTCTTACAATTTCTCAGTCTCACATATACTCACTTATATACATCAATACTCACATATACTAGATTAAAACATATGTAGTTACTGATAAAGACACTAGTGAGACAGTCATTCACTCACTAACACACAATACACACACATCCACCCATACAGTCCTGCACATATGCTGTCTTCAAAAGACATAGAAACAGTGAGTCAATCATTGATGCACCTATGTGTTAAGTAACACCCCCACCAAATCATACAGACACTTATACTGATACAAAAAAAATCTAATAACCCATATACACACACATGTAGCTACTCACCAACCCATGCAGCCACTTATACACTAAGATACACTTAATAAGCCAGTTAACCAATCAATTTTCTTTTTTTTTTAAAACATCCATTAAGACACTTATTTAAACATGTATTTTTCCATTGACCTTTACATATACATTGTTAGAACTGGCTATTTCTGGTAGGCTAAGGCTGACGCCATAGCCAGGCAGAAACCACCATTCTAGTCAGGGCAAGGAAGTCACACGCCAAGATAACCTCTGCTCACCCCCTTGGTAGCTTGGCTCAAGCAGTAAGGCTAAACTCGGAGGCAATGTGTAAAGCATTTGCGCCAGCGCACAACAGCAACAACATACTAGGCACACCACAAGAGAGACTCCACACAAGGTTATTATAAAAATAACTTCTGTATTGTAAAAACATATCAGATAAAATCACACATATACATGGTGCCAACTGGCACGGGCAATATTCACAGGGATTATGTACACAAGACAGGGCCACAAGGGCCACTGTCATATTCAGATATAGCACTTCTAGATAAAATGTAGAATATAAAATAATAATCAAAGATAACAACCAGTAACCACTGGTAACAGGAAAGAGGACCTTACTAGGACCACCTGTACTAAGAAAAGAAGAACCACCTAAGTATCACACAGCATTAGGGGTCTAAGAAAGAATACATTACTCATGATGCAATAAACCTACATTCAGAGGAGTAGAAAAGACAACCACCTAAGAATAAACACATTTAGGGGTATAAACCAGAACACCTTACCCATGATGCATGAACACATTCAGAGGAGTAATAAAGAGAAAACACATGACGCCCAAGACATTCAGAGGTGTTAAGAATAAAGCACATGATGCAATAAAAATACATTCAGGGGTGCAGCGCAGGAAGACACATGATGACTAACCATTCAGAGGTGCAGCGCATGGAAAGAAAGACACATAATGCATAAACATTCAGAGGTGCCTAATAAATCAATAGCGCAAAAATTCACATAAGCAATAACTATTAAAAAGCATAGAAATCACATTGCGCCTACACTACATAAGCCACTACCTGTGGCAGTCCCTAGGCCAACTGGCCTTGTGGGGCAAAGATGCCCTGGGTCCAAAGTCAGGGCGCGCTGCCATGCAGCGCCAGTCCAAAGTACAAAAAGCCTAAACGTGGCAGGTGCCCACAAAGTGCTGGGCACCTGGGCATCGCAATAAAATAAACTGTGACAGGGTCCTCACTGACCCTTGGGCGCAAACTGCGCCATGCTGGAGCCACACAGGCTCTGGGACACATACACTGTGCACGTTGGAGCCACACAGGCTCTGGCCAACACTGGTCAAACGTTGGAGCCACACAGGCTCTTAAAAACACATATGGCCCCTCTGAGCCACACAGGCTCTCTCAGACTGCGGGGGTCGTTGGAGTCCCTCACGGGGGACTCGAGCAAAAGAAAATGCGGCAGGGAGCCCCTCAGGCTCTAAATAGGCCAAAATGCCCCCACGAGCCTCTCTCAGGGCTCAAAACTGCAAATGCCCCTCGGGAGCCTCGGGGGCTCGAGCCAACGGTGGGGCGACCCACTGCCATCCGGGGCCGCCCTAGTTGCACCAAAGTTAATTGTGCCCCGTCGTTGGAGTCCTTCACGGAGGACTCGAAATCACCACATGCCCCCTGCCCCTCTTGGGGCTCTCAAACGTTGGGGCGACCCGCTGCCAATCGGGGCCGCCCATGAAGCCTTCATGGCTTCCTTCAAACAAGCAGCGCGAACTCGCGCTACTGCGGGGGGGGGGGGCGGACACCGGCAATGTGTCCCGGCGCCCCTCCCCTGCTCCATTCTGCCCAGCCCCAGCCCAGACTCACCGGGCTCTCATCTGCGGGGCTCATCCGGGCGGCGGCTCCTTCTTCTGGCCAGCGCGGGGCTCCTCTTCCACCACGGAGCCCCGCCGGCCCGCTCCGCCGTTCTCGGCCGCTTCTCCTCTCGCTGCCGGCAGCCAATCCCAGCGCGGCAATGGGGCGGGACTTCCTCTGCAACCCGGAAGTCCCGCCTATAGTCAGGCGAAACGCTGCCTGACTTCCTGTGCGCGGCTCGGGCCGCGGCGGTGATTACGGGGGCAAATCGAGGGCTGGGCACCCTCAAAAGTAATATAAAATAGTTAAGCGAGGTAGGCACTCGCAAAGGGCGCCATAGTCGGGGTGGCACCCGCAAATCAGATGAGAGTGCACACGAAGCACTCGGACAGTCACAGGGCAGGAGCCCTTCCCCCCACGGGATAACCACAGCGCCCTGCCATCAATCAGGTTAAGAAAGCGCCCACGAGGCGCTGGGGAGCCCAGAAAGCACCAAAACGCCCCAGAAAGGACCCCCACAGCAAGGAGGGTCCCAGCAGCTGCAGGGCATTATAGGTCAAGGCTTCCAGGGCCAAAACAAAGTCCAGCAAACAGTCCTCAAAGGTGCAGCCAGGCAGGGGGACAGCCAGGAAGAGTCCCCCAGCAGTCCATCAGATGTCCAGGAGCTGGGCAGAGCCCAGGGATCCCCCTGAGCCCCAGCAGCAGCATGCTCCTGGCAGATTCAAGTTGAAAACAAGAACATTTTGGAAGGGGATACAACCCCTTCTTATACAGTGCAAAACCTTTGAAGTTCGTTGAAGTCCTTTGAAGCAGGTAGTGTGAGAACCAGCTGGACTGGTTTAGAGGGAAATCCCCTTCAGTATCAGGGACAGAGGTGTCAGTCGCCCAGCGGGAGGTGGAGCCAGCTTTGTAGTTAGGCAGGCACAGCCCTTCACTATCAGGTGCCATCTCCTCCCACTTCCCTGGCAGCAGATGCTGCCTTTCATCCATGGGCTGACTTCAGACAACCTCCTGGGCTCTCCAGCCCCTGTCATCCTCAAACCAGACAGTCAATCCACAAGCAGGCCCATGCACTCTGGGCCAGGCTCACCAGCCAATCACACGCTAGCAACAACCTACACAAATATGCCAACTTCCAAAAGTAGTACTTCTAGACTAGACACAGTCATGCTGCATACATCATTTTGCAGCATTCACTCTCACGAGTTGATACATACCAAACTCGCCCCTGCACTCCCCACACATCAGGAACTACCATGGGCATACATATTCCCCATTCATTCCTATGGGAGGGCAGGTCACTCACCATTCATTCACAGAGAGCTCAAGCACTTTACACTGTACCACAGTGAAAAAGTGCGCAGAGGCCTACAATCACCAACACCAGGTTCCATAAATAGGCTAGGAAAACGCAAAAAGTCTAGGGGTGAACCTGCCTAATGGGCCGGGTCCAACACAACCCCCTTCCAGCCAAAACGCAGGGTAGACCAATCACACCACTGATGGGCTTCACTGCTTTGGGCGACAAAACCACGGACACGGCCTCGCACAGCAGGGACACCGTCCAGTTTTGCGCCACTCTGAACCTACATGGTTTCCTCCAAATAATAACTCTCTGACTCAACTAGGGTACCCCACTGGTACACACTAGTCATCCACAGCCAAGACCAGGCCATAGGCCATCCAAATCACAGGTCCTAACTAATCCACAGAGCGGGGGGTAGTAACCCCTGGCATACAATAGCCATTCTCCACTCTCTCTCAGTGTAGCTACAACTACCACTGAACCAACAACCTAGGGACCATACCCTCAGGCTGACCAGAGGTCACGGGCAAGAATGCCCCACCCTACCTCTACTTCTGGGTTTCCGCACCCTCACAGAGAAGCACTCAACAGAACACAATCTTACCAGATCAGGACCTCACTCCATCACTGGTCTACCACCTGGAAACTATTTCACTTCTGAGGTACAAAGCACACAGCATAGTCCCTCTTCAAGCAGGTGGGGAGACACAGCACACCGCAAAGCCCCCTTTCCTCAACCTTGGTGGAAACAACAAACTGCAGGTGAGCCCCAGAACACACAGCAAGGGCAGCCCCCTCAGTCTCTTCAGCTGATCCACTTTGGTAGAGATTCCTCTTGACCTAGAAGTTTCCTAATCTCCCAACCTAAGATCTAAACCCTCAGGTTACACCGGGGTCAGAAGTAAGGACACCGTCCCTCTGCACCCCCTTCCAGTTCCAGTATGTCTCAGGCTAGACAGAGCACACGCCAGCGGCGTATCAGCGACACACTCTCCTCCAGTACTCCTCCCAGGTCAGGCCACAACCCCAACCCGGCTTTCCCCCCTCCTCGGGGAACGACCTCCAGAGGCCCCACAAATGGTTAAGCACTCTAGACGGTCAAATGCTCAGCGAGCCAGGACTTCTGCACCCTCCACTTAGGAGCGGTACTGCCCAACACTAGGACCGCCGGAATTCTGGTTACAGACACTCCCCGTCCTCTAGACACAGGAAGATCCTCCTCAAATGATCTATGTACAGCTTAGGCCCCTGACCTGGCGCTCCCTTAAGGAACCCTCCAGGCCCTGAGATAGGGTTTCAGGCCAACGTGGGACACACCGTCCCACACTCACTCCGCCTCCACTGAGACAGGGCGTGAGCCCCTACACCCCTACCAGACTACTGGGACCAAGCTGGGTTACACATGAACCTCTTCCCCTTTACAGGATCATCAGATACACAAGCCACTCCTTTTGGAACCACTCCCTAATGCCTCTGCAAGACATCTAGCACACCGCCAGACATCCACCTTCTTGTCCAGTGCCTCTGCAGGACCTCCTGCACACCACCAGAGGTACACCTCTCATGCAAGCTCTTTAACAAAAAGAAAACTCACACCAACTCCTCCAGTTCAAGACACCACTCATTCGCACACTCCCCCCCCCTCGGACTGGTAAGGCAGTTTCCACCACCCCTGATCACTCAACCTGACCACACGTGACACAGGTACCAAACTCTGGGAGCGGGGAATGGGAATTAACACACTGGACACATTAAAGCTGCCACCACTGGATCCTACCACACTGGGGAATCCAGACACACACACTACACTCAGGGAACAACCACCCTCCTGAGCTAGTCATTTCTCCTCACACTCCCTCTCTTCCATCTACCCACACAGGGACAGGATTTGGGATTGGACACGGGACCCAGCAAGGGATTCCTAATCTATGGGAACCTCCCCCCTCTAATGGCGTCCCGCCCTGTCACTTTCTCTCATCTGCCACTAAACATAAAGCGCAGAAACACATTTGAAAATGACACTCTTGAGGAAAAAAATCAAAAACAATAATCCCAAACATGTGACTATCTGAAAAAAACAATTGCAGAGTTTTGTAATGTAGCCAGTTGTCGCTATGGCACTGCGCAAACACAAGTCCAAAATCCGCACCGCTGACCAACAATGTTAGAACTGGCTATTTCTGGTAGGCTAAGGCTGACGCCATAGCCAGGCAGAAACCACCATTCTAGTCAGGGCAAGGAAGTCACACGCCAAGATAACCTCTGCTCACCCCCTTGGTAGCTTGGCTCAAGCAGTAAGGCTAAACTCGGAGGCAATGTGTAAAGCATTTGCGCCAGCGCACAACAGCAACAACATACTAGGCACACCACAAGAGAGACTCCACACAAGGTTATTATAAAAATAACTTCTGTATTGTAAAAACATATCAGATAAAATCACACATATACATGGTGCCAACTGGCACGGGCAATATTCACAGGGATTATGTACACAAGACAGGGCCACAAGGGCCACTGTCATATTCAGATATAGCACTTCTAGATAAAATGTAGAATATAAAATAATAATCAAAGATAACAACCAGTAACCACTGGTAACAGGAACCAGGACCTTACTAGGACCACCTGTACTAAGAAAAGAAGAACCACCTAAGTATCACACAGCATTAGGGGTCTAAGAAAGAATACATTACTCATGATGCAATAAACCTACATTCAGAGGAGTAGAAAAGACAACCACCTAAGAATAAACACATTTAGGGGTATAAACCAGAACACCTTACCCATGATGCATGAACACATTCAGAGGAGTAATAAAGAGAAAACACATGACGCCCAAGACATTCAGAGGTGTTAAGAATAAAGCACATGATGCAATAAAAATACATTCAGGGGTGCAGCGCAGGAAGACACATGATGACTAACCATTCAGAGGTGCAGCGCATGGAAAGAAAGACACATAATGCATAAACATTCAGAGGTGCCTAATAAATCAATAGCGCAAAAATTCACATAAGCAATAACTATTAAAAAGCATAGAAATCACATTGCGCCTACACTACATAAGCCACTACCTGTGGCAGTCCCTGGGCCAACTGGCCTTGTGGGGCAAAGATGCCCTGGGTCCAAAGTCAGGGCGCGCTGCCATGCAGCGCCAGTCCAAAGTACAAAAAGCCTAAACGTGGCAGGTGCCCACAAAGTGCTGGGCACCTGGGCATCGCAATAAAATAAACTGCGACAGGGTCCTCACTGACCCTTGGGCGCAAACTGCGCCATGCTGGAGCCACACAGGCTCTGGGACACATACACTGTGCACGTTGGAGCCACACAGGCTCTGGCCAACACTGGTCAAACGTTGGAGCCACACAGGCTCTTAAAAACACATATGGCCCCTCTGAGCCACACAGGCTCTCTCAGACTGCGGGGGTCGTTGGAGTCCCTCACGGGGGACTCGAGCAAAAGAAAATGCGGCAGGGAGCCCCTCAGGCTCTAAATAGGCCAAAATGCCCCCACGAGCCTCTCTCAGGGCTCAAAACTGCAAATGCCCCTCGGGAGCCTCGGGGGCTCGAGCCAACGGTGGGGCGACCCACTGCCATCCGGGGCCGCCCTAGTTGCACCAAAGTTAATTGTGCCCCGTCGTTGGAGTCCTTCACGGAGGACTCGAAATCACCACATGCCCCCTGCCCCTCTTGGGGCTCTCAAACGTTGGGGCGACCCGCTGCCAATCGGGGCCGCCCATGAAGCCTTCATGGCTTCCTTCAAACAAGCAGCGCGAACTCGCGCTACTGCGGGGGGGGGCGGACACCGGCAATGTGTCCCGGCGCCCCTCCCCTGCTCCATTCTGCCCAGCCCCAGCCCAGACTCACCGGGCTCTCCTCTGCGGGGCTCATCCGGGCGGCGGCTCCTTCTTCTGGCCAGCGCGGGGCTCCTCTTCCACCACGGAGCCCCGCCGGCCCGCTCCGCCGTTCTCGGCCGCTTCTCCTCTCGCTGCCGGCAGCCAATCCCAGCGCGGCAATGGGGCGGGACTTCCTCTGCAACCCGGAAGTCCCGCCTATAGTCAGGCGAAACGCTGCCTGACTTCCTGTGCGCGGCTCGGGCCGCGGCGGTGATTACGGGGGCAAATCGAGGGCTGGGCACCCTCAAAAGTAATATAAAATAGTTAAGCGAGGTAGGCACTCGCAAAGGGCGCCATAGTCGGGGTGGCACCCGCAAATCAGATGAGAGTGCACACGAAGCACTCGGACAGTCACAGGGCAGGAGCGCTTCCCCCCACGGGATAACCACAGCGCCCTGCCATCAATCAGGTTAAGAAAGCGCCCACGAGGCGCTGGGGAGCCCAGAAAGCACCAAAACGCCCCAGAAAGGACCCCCACAGCAAGGAGGGTCCCAGCAGCTGCAGGGCATTATAGGTCAAGGCTTCCAGGGCCAAAACAAAGTCCAGCAAACAGTCCTCAAAGGTGCAGCCAGGCAGGGGGACAGCCAGGAAGAGTCCCCCAGCAGTCCATCAGATGTCCAGGAGCTGGGCAGAGCCCAGGGATCCCCCTGAGCCCCAGCAGCAGCATGCTCCTGGCAGATTCAAGTTGAAAACAAGAACATTTTGGAAGGGGATACAACCCCTTCTTATACAGTGCAAAACCTTTGAAGTTCTTTGAAGTCCTTTGAAGCAGGTAGTGTGAGAACCAGCTGGACTGGTTTAGAGGGAAATCCCCTTCAGTATCAGGGACAGAGGTGTCAGTCGCCCAGCGGGAGGTGGAGCCAGCTTTGTAGTTAGGCAGGCACAGCCCTTCACTATCAGGTGCCATCTCCTCCCACTTCCCTGGCAGCAGATGCTGCCTTTCATCCATGGGCTGACTTCAGACAACCTCCTGGGCTCTCCAGCCCCTGTCATCCTCAAACCAGACAGTCAATCCACAAGCAGGCCCATGCACTCTGGGCCAGGCTCACCAGCCAATCACACGCTAGCAACAACCTACACAAATATGCCAACTTCCAAAAGTAGTACTTCTAGACTAGACACAGTCATGCTGCATACATCATTTTGCAGCATTCACTCTCACGAGTTGATACATACCAAACTCGCCCCTGCACTCCCCACACATCAGGAACTACCATGGGCATACATATTCCCCATTCATTCCTATGGGAGGGCAGGTCACTCACCATTCATTCACAGAGAGCTCAAGCACTTTACACTGTACCACAGTGAAAAAGTGCGCAGAGGCCTAAAATCACCAACACCAGGTTCCATAAATAGGCTAGGAAAACGCAAAAAGTCTAGGGGTGAACCTGCCTAATGGGCCGGGTCCAACATACATATATAAAACATATTTATTTTTCAGAAAGGCACACATTCACTGGATGGTGTCATCAGTGATGTCATGAGTGATGTCACTGACCATGTCATGAGTGATGTAATATGTGACGTCATCAGCAGTGCATTACACGCGCAAGTTATAGTGAGTCCAACTAACTATAACGTGGGAATTTCAATGGTTTTATGTCAGTAAAATTTCCAGCTTACTATAACTGGTTTGAAACCTATGGTTTTTTCAGTGAATATATATATATATATATATATATATATATATATATATATATATATATATATATATATACACACGTACACACACACACACACATATTGGGAATTAGGGTAAGGGTAATTTTAGGGTTTTGGGGTGGGTAAGGGTATAGGGTGGTATGGGTGATATTAGGGTTTGGAGGTGGGTAAGCGAATAGGGAGGTACATTTTTTTTTTTAGTTTTTATGCGTATAGGGTAGTAAGGGTGCTTTTAGGGTGATGGGGTGGGTAAGGTAATAGGGTGGAGAATTAATTTTAGGGAAATCTGAATCCAAGTGGATTATCATACTTGGTACTGAAATTCCCTGGAGCTGGAATACTGATGCTGAACTTTATGTGCATTTATAAGATTTTACTAAATTTCCTTTACCATGAGTTTTAGAGAAAATTAATTACATGTTTCTTGAAGATGTTAGAGGATGATAAGTATTTTTCTGATTTTCTCCCTTCACTTCTTTCCCCTCTTTCTCTTATCTTTGGAATATGCCAAGATAGGTTGGTTATGAAGAATATTGAGATTTAACGTTAGATCTTAGGGGTTTATCGATTATTTTAAAGGTACAGATTGGATTCATTTTTAATCATGCACAGTCACTATTGAAAACACATTTTTCTGTACTGCACTTTGGAATAACTAGTCCCCCCATCAAGATTCTGTACATTGGTACAACCATTCAGTTTTGGTATACTAGATGATGTGAGTAGATCATAGCACACAGCACTTTAGATTCTTTGGGGTTCTTCGAAGTAAAGTAATGTAAAACCAGATTGCGAAAACATGCACTCTTGGTACTGACTTTTACAACAACTAATTTACCCAGGATATATGAACCATCAGAAGGGGGGATGACTTATGACACATTAGATCCTAGGAGATTAGCTTGAGTAAAACTGGAATGTTGATGAAGAGCACTTTATTGAACTGCACTTTGGAACAGCTATTCACCTCAGTAAGATAAAATACTTAAGGAATATCATAACATTTGCCCTCTTATTCTTTGGAAACAAACATGGGTGATTAGTTTGAACAAAACAGGATAGTGAAAATTTGCATTTTATTGAACTGCACTTAAGAACACTCATTTACCTCAATGAGCTGAAATATCTGAAGGATATTAAAATATTTGGACCTTCAATCTTTGTAAATGAGTAAAATGAGGAGCACGATTTCCAACAATATCCCTAGAAGGGTTTTGAGTGATCGCACTTTATGTTAAATACGGACTTTATTTAGTAATACTCAGGAATAATTAACTATCCCTAGAAGGACTTTGGGTAATTGTATTTTATGGAATTAGGTGTATTTTTATCAACTACTCTCAGGTACAACTCTATATATATATAGTAGAACTGAGTTTTTGATTTGGGGAAAGGGGATTAAAAGCACTGACACCTTGTATTCCGAAAACTTTGAAGGGGTCTTCTGCAAAGACTCAAGAAGGGCTTTTGGATAGAGATCCGCGGGGGTTCTGACACAAATGCACTTTGAAATCTTAGATCATGATGTCCCAATAGTTAATGATATTTTGCATCTTACAAGTCTAAAAGACTTCTGCAGAAGGCTGAAATTATGAATGACAGAAAATGGGCTAACATATCTTACTGTATGGAGAGGTCATAGTGGCATGTATATTACTTTACCAAAATGAATATACAGATTGTCAATGCAAAATGTTTTCAAATGTTTCTCAAATAGTGACTAATGTTGATCCATATTAGATGGGACAAAATAATCTCAAATGCCTGAAAGCATGTATATAATCGAATTAATTGTTTATATCACATTATGGTCTCCATGAAACATGAATGTAAAATTGGGTACTTTACCAAGTGAATTGTTATCGGGAAGACATAGTTTTTTGAGCAGAATAGTGATACATGAAATGTTTATCTGCCTTTGGATCTTCCAGACATTGGAAGAAACGAAGTTTCAGGGTGGTTACAAATTGTGTCAAAAGGAAGTGTTGTTAGCGGTCTAGAGTTGTTTTTAAAAGGGTGGTGGTACTGATGGCTGGTCCCTTTAAATAGACACTTTGTTTTCTCTACTGCATGGCCCAGTAGAAGGTTCCAACCTAAACAGGTAGGCTATCAATTTTCTGCACAATGCTCTGTGTTCGAGAAAAAAATGGTAAAAGTGGAAAAAAGCTTTCGAACCTGACGAGTTGTGCTGATATATATATATATATATATATATATAATTTTTTTATTTTGAGGATTTAGGGGTGGATAAGGGTATGGGGTGGTAAGGGTTTTCTAGTGGTGGTTATAGGATGGTAAGGATGTTTTTATGGTTTAGGGATGGGTAAGGGAATTGGGTGGTATGGGTGTTTTTAGGGCTTAAGGATGGCTAAGGGAATTGGTGGTATGGTTGTTTCAGGGTAAGTGGTTGCTAAGGAAATAGTGCGGCAAGAGTGTTTTTAAGGTTTAGGGGCGCTTAAGAGAATTGCGTGTTAAAGGTGATTTTAGAGTTTAGGGGTAGGTAAGGCAATATGATAGCAATGTTTTTAGGGTTAGGAGGTGGTTATGGGTATAGGGTGGTAGTAAGGGTGTTTATAGGGTTTAGGGCTGGGTAATTGAATTGGGGTTAAGGGTGATTTTAGGGTTATGGGGTGAGTAAGGTAATAGGGTGGTAAAGGTGTTTTTAGGACTTAGAAGTGGGTAAGGGAATTGGGATAAGGTTACAAAAAAAGTGGAGGTTTGGGTGGTCCCCCTTAAAAATAAAATGGATGGGTTTAAGAAATAAGATATATCTATATGGGTTTCACTAACCTCATATATACTTACCTTGCCATGTGTGGTAAGGTATATCCATGGCAAAGGCATTGCATTGTAATGGATGCATGGTGAAGGCATGCGTTTTAAATGCATGCGTGGTAATGCCTTACAACCAAGCCCTGAGCTGGAGATTACATTTGTGTGTCTGCTGGTTCATTGTTTAGTTTTGAGTTTGCCTCCACTCTCGCCTCCCCATACAAATTTACTACCTCTCTGAGAAGCCTTTGACTGCTTGCTGCCTTTACCTTCAGATTCAAGTGCAGAGAGGGTGTACTTGGCCAAATTTGCAGAGGATGGACCCCATAACGCATGAGGTAAAAGACCTCAACGTCAACAGTTGTGGCCCAGAAGCTCCTAATTGTCCTGTGCCCATCTGAACGGGGTCTAACAGTATTATTACTTTATTCAAGAGCTAAGCAACAGACCCACTTGAACAAAATGTCATATACAGTTGGATGGTGTAATGATTTTGTTTGGTAAATGCATGGTAGGTGCAAATTAGTATTTAAAACATAGTATCCGTGAACATTTAACAAGAGACAGGCCAGAATGTTTAGTGAATACTTATACCGACATATTTTCAATAGGGGTTAGTGGGAGGGCATAGAAGAGTCAGTATAGGTTGGTAAGAATTACTCATCACCACTTTTAAACATAAGTAGGGGAACTTTTAAAGCACTTTTGAAAGCAGGAGTAGAGGTAGGGTTTAACTAGCTGGAATTAGTTCAATTGTGAAGCAGCAATAGGAGGATAAGAGAAGGCGGCTTCAGTACATACATTGCTAGCATTCAAGATAGATGGCTTAAAAAAAACATAATTAGTAGTTTAAGTTACTTTGCTTTTTATTTAAGACCTGATGATTTGATGACGATAGTAGATGTATAAATGATTTTAATAAGATTATAAAGGACACTGTGCCACCAGATGTAGCACTTTTTCCAGTGGACGAGGGGGGTATTGAGGCTGGCGAACTAATAAGCTGTAACAATAGTCCAACATGCTTAGAACACATTTCAAAATACATTTGGATGCTCTGTTAAAAATTCATAAAAGGAGGTACTCCTGAAGTAGAGTGATAGATGAGAGGAGGAAGTGAGGTAGAGGTACGTGTGAAAAGTGTTAAGTTGCAAATTATAGACTTCGGCCAGGTAGACAGAAAGTTGAACGGGAGAGAAGGTAATGTAGGAAAAGGAAGAGATAAAGATAAATGTAGAAGCAGAGAGGGGTGAAGTAGAGAGAGCTAGAGGCACAAAGAAAGATAGGCTGTGATAAAAAAGAGAGTAACAAGTAAAAGAAAAGGTGCTGTCTGGTAGATGTAGAGTGATGTAGAGTGATATGTGGCGTACAGGAGGGCAGATGTAGAGATATTTAATCAGAGAAAGAGGCGTGCAGGCTGAGGGTTGTAGACTTTTATAGCTATAGTCAGAGAAAGAGGTATACAATGAAAGAGAAGTAGAGAGATTTAATCAGAGAACGATGTGTACAGGTGGAGAGATTTAGTCAGGGAAAGAGGCATACAGGTAGAGAAGTAGACATAGAGAGAAACAGTCAGAAAGAGGTGAGCGCGAGAAACGGAGAGAGAAGATGCTCTGCCACGTGTAAAGATTGTAAATAACCAGATAACCAGTGTTATCGTTCTATAATAATTAATGGTAACAATTTAATGGCTCGAAAGATGGAAAAATTTCAAACTTCTTAAGATTCGAACTTGTGACAGTCAAATCTCTGCATATGCCTGTGGAAAGCAACTAAACTACGGAGCCACTTTGTTGGTAGGTAAGTGGGAGGAAGAATGGTATAGAGATTTATTTGTATTCAGGAGCAAAAACACTTCTCTGTCTACCTCCTTCATGCTTTCATACATCAAAAGAAAAACAGCTGCTTTGAACAATAAAATAGAAAAAGGAAATTGGCCATTTGTCTCATAACACGTAATAATTGCTCAAAAACTACTGAATGGATTTACAACAAATCACAATAATCACGCTTTCTGGACCAAGATTTAGCTTTCTGCCAAATTTGATGAAATTCCGTTTAGCAGTTTTTGCGGTATTGCTGTTTAATTTTGCTATGAAAAAAATGAACACATGTTGGGACACCACACTCCCCCTCCTTTTTATCGGCCTCCGCTTGACAGATCACCTCAAAACTTTCCACAAAGGAGCTGAGGTAGATGAGATTTTTTTTCTCAAAAGTTTTGTGATGGTTTGTAAAACGAAGCCAACGTTTTTAGGAAAACAAAAAAGGTTTTTCCTATGGAAACACAAACGTAATATTAACTTCCCAGAGGCAACTGCGATGAGACAGACAGAAACACAATTCCTGTGTTCCTCAGGTCACTTCCACCTGATGAGGTTGGTGCAGGGGAACAGAACAACATGTAAACACACAATCTGGTGGTGTTTAAAAATGCAATAAATGTGTTTTTAAACACCACCTGGAATGGGGGCTGGCTGTTCTTGTGCCACTGCGCAAACAGATTGTGTATGTGTGTGTGTGTATGTATATATATATATATATATGTGACCAAGAACAACTTGTTGTTCGAAACGCGTTATCTTTTGACCTCTGTGCCTGCCGATTAAAGAACTTCAACGGTGAAACTGTGGGCTTGTCTGAATTCTGTGGATCGGATCGGATTCTCAATTTGTATATATATATATATATATATATATATATATATATATATATATATATATATATATATATATATATATATATATACATATACATATTTTTCTTTCATACAGTTTGGTGTGTACCTCCTAAATAGCAGCCAAATAGCAGCCAAACATGATATGTTGTGGCATAATCACATTAATACATCCAAATATACTACTCATACATGTTATGTAAAGGTTTCAAAAACGCATCGTCTTTGGTGACCTTCCACACTTGAGTGCATTCTGCATTTAAGTATAACTTAACTATGCTGTTGATGGTACAGAAAATTGACCCTATTAATGTGTAGATTTGTCATGCAAATCTACACTTCCATTTCCGAATGTAGATTTCCAACTAAGTATAGACTTAACTGTCTCCACCCCTGAAACCGGTGGCAAAAAAAATCTAAGACTGAATTTACAAGTGTAAAGTGGAGATCACCACCACCGGGGTGAGATCTCCCGATGGTAAAGTACATGGAAAAGTAGTGCAGTTTATTGGAAAGCGTGGCTTGTCAGCCAGAATAGAGGCAGCTCCTGCCGACCCCTACATAACCTTGCTTCACAAGGGAAGCCAGGATGTTTTCTCACACCAAGATAAGCGATGTGAAGGAGATACGTGGTGAAGTGACCATTGAATAGCTGTGCTGGATAGAGCTGGGACACTGCACTGTACCGTGGTTGGAGGGTGGGGCGTGGCATGGGCCCTGAGCGAGAACAGGCCTTTAATCCGAGACACTGTGTGCCTTCCTGGACATGGCCAGAAAGAGCAAGGTTGCAGATTTCTTGCTGTGCCCCCCACCCCCTTTGGAGTTGGACCCAACAGAAAGCAAAGCATTGGGATAGCAGCCGGTGCGGTTGAGGCCTGGATGCCACTTCCCTCTTGTAGAAGAGGTCTGATTTGTGGAGACCTAGGGCGATGGAGCCACATGGATGTGCAAGTAGGGTCTGAGGTACCGGGCAATATCGAGACGTTGAGGCAAGGGGCCCCATGGTCAATGTGGGGTGGATGCCTTGAGAATTAGAGGAACTGGTGAGATTTAACACAGATCATGGAACAACACTTGGTGGGAAGAATTTACCTGTGGCATCTTCAGCAACCCACATGAAGCATACTACGACTACTGGATTTATGGACCCCTTTCACTTTGACTGCTGCAGCTTAATGCTACCCACCCCTGCAACATGTTCAGTTACCCTACATGATCCTTAGTGTTGAGAGGCATACCCTGACTACAACAGAGAGTATAGGCACATTGGATCTAGCAGTCCTTTGTACCACATGCAGGCGTCGAATCTATTAGCACAACTCCGCCATACACGAGGCATACCCTGACTACAACAGAGATTATGGACACATTGGATCAAGCAGTCCTTTGTACCACGTGCAGGCGTCGAATCTATTAGCACAACTCCGCCATACACAACACCAGACTACATAAACTGAATCGCATTGTAGTGAAGGGCAAACCCATCCTGAGTCCACAGAAGGCCCCGATTGACAAAACACAAAATCCTGCACGGGCGAGCACTGGGGTCCAAAACAGAAACTGTACTGAGCTCGATTTCGGCGGCATACAGCAGGCAATCATGTGGTCCTGTCAAATACTAAAGACATTGATTGGCAAAGTCAGATCAAATGTCATCCTTCTGCTGCACGACCTGCAGAATTATATATGTAGGGTCACTGAAGGGGAGGGTCTCGTTTCTGAGTTTGAGGACATGATCATGGAGTTGGAATGTGAGGTCCACTTACTGAAATCCTCTGCCAAGAGGCTTGTGGCAAGAGCAAAAGATGCAGAGGGCAGATCTTCCGGCTACAATGTGGGATTTCGAAAAGGAGTGGAAGGAACTAAATCAGAGGGCATCTTAGATGTGTGATTCTAGTCCTGGATCCCTGTGGTTAACTGTCCTCTTCTTCATCGTGGAGAATGCCTCCAACTCGCGTTCCTCTGCGGCCATTTATTATTAGATTCATGAATTTAAGCGAAAATTGTTCGTCTTTGGGGACCACAGAAACATAGTCCTATAATGTATGAAGCCAGCAAGATCCTTTTGTATCTGGATTACACTTAACATGTTCAGCGACAGCGGAGGTCCTTCAAGGTAGTGAAACAAAAGCAGAGGGCCATGCATCTGGATTATCGCCTCCTCTACCCGGCCACGTTCAAAGTGGTATGGCAGTCTGAATCCTATTTCTTTGTTACTCCTGCAGCTGCTTGAGACTGGGCAGCAGTAAGAAAGGATATGAAGGGAACTCACCAGAACGGACACAACAAAACAGGAGATGCTGAGAGGGCTAGAACGGAGGCAGGCGTGAGGAAGAGGAGCCATTGAAATTGTAGCAGAATTGATGTCAACAAAAGCAGGCCGACGAAAGACATTGGCTCGAGAGGAATCTTCACATTTGCCGATGGACTTGACCTGATCGTGGTGTTCACAGTTGTGAGGGCGGTAGAGGAGATAGTGGAAACTGGGATCTTGGTGAAACCAGACATCTAGCACGGCAGATCTGGTGCTACGAGACTGCTAATACAAGCTGACTTCTTCTCGCATCTGTCGCTGGCACCATAGTGGTGAGAAAAACTAAAATGTGAGAAGCAGAAGACTCACATTTTGAGTCACGTGGGGCAGAGGAAGATATGTTGTGTGTTTCTAGGGATCCCATCTTAATTCTTATATGTTAGTGTTGATGCTGTTTTTGTGTTATATGTCAGTTAATGTGGATGGGGTACACTGGGGCACTGATCTTTAGAATGAGACAATCACATTGGCTCTCTGGGTCCATGCCTTACAGAGTAGAGGCTTCATGTTCTAGAAGTGTGTGGGGAATACATGGGGATGTGTGTTGGATCTTTCTGCACTGCACATTGTTACAAGGAACAACAGAGACCTTTTAAATAATATTAAATGAGAGACGGTGCCTAAAACGATATAACTGCCCGATAACGTGTTATGCAGGAAACTCATTCGTTGGGGACTAAGTACCCCTTTGTTACCCGACAGGGCTTCTCTACCATTTCTGCATGTGGGATTCGTAAGGGGTTTTTGTGGGGTCGCTATATTTCTGAACACGTTCCTCCTATTCATACAAACTCTCATTTTCAGGGACCTGGTGGGGCGGTGGTAGATTGTGGGAATGACCCTTGTTCCTTGGGTGAGTATATATGCCTACTCCCTGAAAAGGACTTTGAGCTTATGGTATGACTCCCAGCTGGGAAACTGGTAATGAGGAGCAACTTTAAAGAAGTCCTTGACACACACATGGTCAGACCAAGACAATCACATAATTACAAAGATTCAATACCACTGGCCAAATTAGTATAATGCCATGGCGCTGAACGACCCTTGACCCTGCCTACACCTGTACAGCAGGAAGAAAACTTACTTTTTTGGGGTTAATAGAGCATTCTTGAGATTCTACTTTTTCCACACGCTTGAAGCTATTTCAGTTGACACCCTGCAGGTACACATCCTGGCCTGTGGCCTCTCAGACCACTCACCATTAGAACTTGTAATAGGTAGCCAACAGAAAAGACATAAGGGGAGCTAGCGTCTTATGGCTTGGTGGTGGATTGACCCGGTTTTTAAAAACAATATTACACTAGAAATAGATATGTATTCCACACTAAATAAAGACTATATTGGCTCCTGGGCTACTCCCTGGGTAGGCTTCAAAGCCTTCATCAGCGACAGAATTATCAGCAACATAACAAGACAGGACCGGCAACAAAAAGAAGAGGTGGCCGCTTTGGAGACAACTCTGCTAGAACTAGAAGCTGAGTTTATCACCTCTCAAAACAGAAATACTTGGAAATACTGAACATCACAAGACCGAACCAAAGCAGATTCAATTGAACGAAGCAAGGGCTGCCTGGATTGCATTCCAGAGTAGAATGTATATATGGGGTAATAAGGACAGCAAGCCGTTACATTGGCTTGTTAACTGAAAGCCGCCGCAATGCAAGTTGGCCAAATCCAACACCCAGAGAGCCAGTTGGTAAAGGGCAAACACTCAATTACACAAATATTCGCAGAATATTATCAGAGGCAGTACGCTAGTGATGAAGCCCCATACACAGCCAAACTAGAGGAATTCCAGTGAGATCTGCCCTTAAACGTTCATAATGTTCTGAGAGGGCACTTCTGGAAGGGCAAATAAGAGAGGAACAATTCACCATGGTGCTGAAAGTGCTGCAGGGGTGTGGGGCAAAGTACCGTGACTTAATGGCCTCCCTGCAGAGTTCTTTAAATACTTTAGTCACTCACGATGCCAGCGCTCGTGATGATGTTGGCAGACTCCATGAGAGCTGCGATGCTTCCCCTCGACCTACAAACTGCAGGTATAGTGGTGACTCATAAACCCTGCTGACTGCAGATTCTTTGCTCCTCATAATGCCCAATTTCAGTGATCAACGCCATGGCCAAGATTATCTCCAAGGTATAGGCTACCCGTCTACTTAAAGTTATTGGTTTGCTGGTACAACCATATCAGAATGGTTTTATGCGATCCCCATGGCAGAACATCTGTTTCGTAAATGATGACCTAGCCCTCTCGTATTGCCTGATGGGCCAGTCGGCAATACTAATGGTTGATCTCGAAAAGTTGTTTGATTTGGTAGAGTGGGACTACGTATTTAAGATGTTCAAAAACTTAAATTTGGACCTAGGTTTCTGGGTTATGTAAGTCTTCTTTACATCAATCTAAGGGTGAGAGTTTGCATAGGTGCAGCGATATAGTGGAACTTCCCGGTGGGCAGGGGGGGACTAGTTAGGGATGTCCCCTCTTATCACTGCTCTTCACCAGTGCAATAGAGCCTCTGGCAGAATGGATCAGAATTGATACTCTCCTAAAGGGGTTTAAATGGGCACCAGGAGTAGTGGAAGGTGTCTCTTTATATGCAGACACTTCTGATGTTTCTCCAGCAGCCACAGAAATCTGACCCTCAAGCCTTACAAATGCTCCAAATCTTTGGGAAATACACAAGTATATGACCAAACCTAGCAAAAAACGATGGTTTACGCAGTGAACCTAGAGAGAATAAATCTCCAGTGGGTGGCTGGCCTAACAATAGTTACTGAATAGTTCCAGTACCTTGAGGTCTACATAGTTAGACAGAAATCACCCTTTGGGAGTGTTGTGTCGCCTTACAGCTACTAAGAAGGCAGAATGACCTAGCCTTTTAGGCGACACTCCTGCTCTCCTAGGTAGAGGGGACAACCACCTTCAAGATGGCCTCACAGACACAGCTGCTATAGTAGCTGCAACATTATCTACACAGAATACCACATGCCTTCTTCAGCCACCTCAGTGCAATTATCTGACCCTTTTTGTGGGCAGGATTGGCAATGCATACGCCTGTGGCCAAGTGCTATGAATCAACTTATGACAATGGGATTGGTGTCATAGATTTTGCACTGTACTATTTGATTACTGTGAATGACTGGTTCGAGGACCTACAGAATTATGTTTTTTCAACAGAGAAATGCATAATGAGGGATATCCACCTGATGCACATTATTTATTGTACATCTCACCTGCCACTGGCCACAGCCACTAATTAGACTATGGCATGGGACTCTAAGCTAACTTGCAAACATCACTTTGGGAAAGAACCATACTGGGAGATGTCAGCACTTTAACAGGATTCCAAGCAAGGGACGCTATTGGTACCTCTAAATTGGGGGACGTAATGAATGGAAGAACTATATGCTCCGATGACCACCTTCAAACTATGTATGGCATGCATAGGCACACATTTTATAAATACTTACAACTGAGACAGAGCCTTACTTCTTTGTGTCAAAGACTTGACTGATCTCCCTAACTTGAACCCTTACGGAAGACCACAAGATAGCTAAGATGTACCGTTCACTCGTGGCCCACATCCCTGACACATTTAAAACCCTCTGAAAGACCTGGGAGAGAGATATTGGCCTAATGAAGAATGGATATCAGCAAGGATGGCCCCAGTGAATTTGCCTACCAATATCGGATGATTCAACTAAAGTTCCTAGACAGAACATATGTCACACATTTTTTTGAACATTTGGGAAAATCAACTCACCTCAATGAATGAGGTGTGAGGATCACACTGGGAAACTTGCACACACAGTAATATGATGCTCTGAGGTGAGACTCTTCTGGGAGCGGGAGAGGAATACTCTAGCAGAGATTACTAACTGGCAGATCGAGGATGACCTGAAATTGCTACTCTTGCACATTTCACTCCATCTTGACACAAGGAAATATAAATTAGTGTTTACACATCTTGGTCTGGTAATTGCAACATGTAATATTGGACAATTAAGCCACAATCCTGCCCCACCTACTTTTGAAATCTGGGCATAAGCAATGGACCACCATTGACACTGGAAGTACCTATCTATCGTTTGAGTGGATGCCCGTAGAAACTTGAGAAAATCTGGGGTGATAATATTTGTTAATATTTCCTACTTCCCTGAAGCACAAGAGACTACTTTTATGGTCTCCTGTTACAGAGTTTTTGGATGATAGTGCTAAAAGATCCTTCACTCCAGTACCATGTATTCAAGAAGTTGCTCAACCCCCTTGATTTCTTGGTTTTTGTCATTTCTCTCATTATGCTTGATATATTGTAACCTTATCTTCATTGTACAATTATTACGCTCTATACATGTTTTGTTTTCCTTTCACCTTGTGCCCTTGCCTTGAACCTTCACCTCTTATATGATTATTTGCTTATCTACCATTAGTATTATGCTTTGTATTGTTCATCTTTGATGCTCTATTATTTGAATATGTTGTTGTATCCTTTGTGACATACTTTTAATAAACTTACCCTTTGAAACTTAAAAAAAAAGAAGAATGGACTGTAGGGTATTGCAAGGACAATGAATAACTACAGTATGTGGCTGGGTGAGGCCGCCCTCGTGATTTATGCTGTGCTCCTTTTCTTACATTTGTTGATGCCTTGTCTTTAATGGGAGAAAGTTGATAATACATATTGCTCAGTACATATTGCATCACTCACTCATGTTTGGTAATATGACCATTAGGGCTGATGCCGAAGTGCACACGTTTCAGCACTTAGAATTCAAGAAGGTCCTGGTTAAGCCAGAAGAGAGTGACATCTTTAAAGCAGAAGCACCAGCCAACATCACCAAGCATCCCAAAAAGTCCAAGAAGCGCAAGAAGGAGAGTGCAGTGGAAATACTTGTGCCGCCGGTGACAAGTGCCCCATCTCAGCTTTCAGAGCAGAAGGGCCCAGAAAGTGAGTACAGAGCTAGCAGTAATATTGAGATCATCAGTGTGAGGCGGCCAAGCAGTACACAACTGTCTCAAACAACAGGAATGCTTAGTTTGCATAAACTCTTAATTTCCTGGTCTATCCCAGTCCTACTTGATGGAAGTAGGCTGGCTTAGCAAGACAGACACCTTGTTTATAATTGGTCCTGAGTATGTCACCACCTCTCCTATCCACTTGGGATCATCCCGGTCTTGTAGAAGGCTTTAAAGGAGATCTAAGTCATTGTGTGTTTTTTTCTTTATCTTTTGCGACAAGTGCTGGACCCTTGCTGGGCTAGGAATGCGTTGCTTCGTTGTAGTTTCATTTGCATTATGATACATGGTCTAGATGGCCTTGTTGTTGGCCTACCCTGGTTTTAGCTGCTCCCTGTGCACCTATGGTGCTTGTATCCAGGATAGCAGGACACAAAGTAGCGAGGGAAGCTGCCAAAACATCTTTCTCCTCTCCATTTACTGTTGTATATCAGTGCCTTGTTCCTTGTACGGGAAAGCAAGTCGAGGGTGTGTGGTGTTGGAGAATTCACAATTCAGCGTCTGGCGGGGTATGAAAGAGTATGACATTGGTAGCTTTCTTGCAAAGACAAGAAGCACCCTACCTACTGGAGTACAGTATAAAGGAGCCTAGGCTGCCCTGCAGAGACAGGAACAGTATGCTGCCCTGTTCTGTGTGTTTATTCAGGTCTATATGACTGAGGCATGATGATGAAGTGGTAAGTGTTCTATGTGTTGTTTCTTACGTTCCATGTATAATGCTTCACAAGTGATCTTTTGGACTCTTCTCTCAGAGGGCTGAGTACCCTGTCATCTTGTGCTCCTGGTGAGGTATTAATGAGATAGCTGTAACGTACACTAAGAGTAAATGGATTCAACTCACACCTATATTGAAGCTGCTGATTCCCATCATCTCTAATGATCCACATTAATTATCGTTGTTGACACAGAAAGCCAAGATCCAGACCGAGGACTGTCTATCTGGTCTTTCTTTAATTCTATATTCTTATGATTGCCTGTTGGACTTGATATAGAAGAGGGGTGGAGGTCTGATCTTACTATAGGTTTTAACATAGGACCATCTGACACCGGTATAATGGTACCCCCAAGTCCCTAAGTGCTTCTTTTTCTCTGTCTTCCAAACTCTTCCTTCACCTTATGATATAGGAGAGTGAACTGGAACCCTCCTTCCGGACATTATCTCATCTCTCCGTTGCCCACTCAGTCATCACGGGCATTTTACCAAGTGCAATGGACATGAAATTAGAACCTTTAGGGTGTAATGCCTACATAAATAAGTACCCTCCTAATTTCTTTAAAAATGCATCAAAAAGCCTCAAACACTGACTCCTCAAAGATCACCCTGAAACTCTCATCTCGGACTCATACTTCTACTCTAACAAGGGAATGATAACTAGTGACCTCATCTTCAAAACAAAGAGCCGTGAACAATGGAGGAATGTCCTTTACTCCATGCTCCAGACCACCAACTCCAGGAAAACACTTCATGGTCTTAGATTATCTGTGGCTTCCTTGTCTTGCTGCAGGACAGACACTACCATATCTCTGTATAACAATTAGATCATTCTCATTCAATCTTCGAATGACAATCTAGTAATATTGGACAAAATCTTTCCTATCAAAAAGGTTATGAACAATAAAAACTCAAACCCCACCCAATATCACCCTAGTTTCCTTGACATCGCTCCTGTACCCCTAGCAATGCCCATCTGTACCCAAGCCTGACCCAGCCCATTCCCCATCGCTAGCCCTTGCTCCCCCCACCTTTTCACCCGCCACCCCTACCTTAGATTCCGCACCTCCTGCATGTTTGAACCTCACCCTTTGAGTCACTGTACCAGACCACATGCACTCCTCTACCCCTCTTTAACTGCAAGCAGAGAATCCCTGACCCCAGGACCTATTTCCACCCCGAAGACCTTACCCACAGCTCCCAAACTCACCCTCACGGGCCCTTCTTGTACTTCCACATTGTCCGACTGTACCCAACGTCGTCCATTTCGGAATCCATATCCCCTTATAGGACTAATCGCATGCCTCACACGTCTCTCGCGCAGCAAACAATCCCTCTCGCCCTTCCCATCTACCTCTGCCCACACACAGACATTCCCTCAGCAAGACCTTCCTGACTTACAATCCCTCTAAAGCACCATTATTTACTGCCCCTCTCAACCTGGCCTCATCCCTCAAACCATGACCTACCGTCTCCACACCTCTCTGGAATCGCACCATGACGAGATTTCACTTAACTTGACTCATCTCAAGGATGAACTACAGAGACTTACAACCATCACCGCACAGTTGTTACTCAATCAAAGGTCCAACAGAACCCTGATGAGTCAGATTGGTTCCCAAATCGGCACCCGGCCTATCACATTCATCACTCTCCTCATCTTAGTTGGAAAACCATACCCTCCCCTAACGCCCCCTCTCACCCAGGAGACTGATCGAGCGTCTGACAGTGACCTCCACACCCTCCTCCTCATTTACATTTCCACTAAAGATGCCAACAAGGTTTGTCTGTGCCAAATCCAAACCTTACAGTCTAATCCTTACAGAGAATCTAGTTACAACCCCAGAGTGGTAAATAATTGCAGTCTCAAGCGTATTAACCTGACACGATCTGCCACCGTCAACACCAATACTCACCCAAAATGCATGCTCCTTAATTGCAGATCGGCTGCCTTGCATGCGTCTGATATTTAGGACCTTATCATCACACACAAGTTCAATCTCGTTAACATTAGAGAAACCTGGCTCGATGATTGTTCAGCCCCTATTCTAGATCTACTAGTTTCCCCTTGTCACTGAATCATTAGACTAGACAGAACCAATAAACCCGGTGGGGGAGTATTTTGCATCTACTCCAACACCCTCTCTGTAAAACAGTCTGAAGCTACTACTCTCCCCGCTTGCAAATATATGTACATCAGTATTGCTAGCAAATGTATGGTCTTTTGCTTTTTGATTTATATTCTGTAACTAGGTAACCTCTGGCTTCCAATGATGGTTATTTCAAGTATCTTTTGTGTCTTCCTCATCATCTACTGGGGTATCTTCAGATCTTGATTATTTGAAGTGGTGATGTATTATTATTAAAATGGCTTTGAGGCAAACATCGGGCCTCCAAAAAATACTATGCTCAGCGATACAGACATATGGTTAATGATCTTTGGTAAGTTTCCTGTTATTGGTATCTAACAGCTATTTTCTTGTATTTTATATAATAATGGAAAAAACATTTCTGTTTGGAGGTAAGACTTGAGCAGAGACTGCTGAAGTAAAAGTAAAGTGTTTAAGCATGTTTTCTCGTAACTTGAAAGTTACCTTGGTTTTGATTTTTGTCACGCCATGTTAGTGGCAGCATATTCATATACTTGGTTTGCTCACAGAGAAACCTCCTCGCGTGAGGGCATTATATCAGTATATCAACTACAACAACCCTGAGATGAACAGGAAATCTGATGGAGAGACGGACACTGAGGAGATGGAACCACCAGCAAAAGCTGTGCAAGAAGAGCAGCCATCTACAGGCACCCAGCTACCAAAGCCACTTCCACCAGCAGGTAACCAATGCTCTGCTTTATCAGATCCAAGATGTACTGCAGATCAACTACGTGGCTGATTGACAGAGAAGAGCGTGCACCACTTTCAGTACTGCAATAGTAATGTGTACTGTGGCTAAATGAGGACCATCAACAATGCATATGTGTTAGTATATGCAGAAGATGTACCTTTGCTTGAAGAGTAACTAGGGAGCTGAATGCCAGGGTTTCAGTACACTATCTGGCAGAGCAAAGTACCAGTGCATGGGCCATATTATTCCACTAATTGTTGGTGCTGAAGGTGAATATTGGAATGTAATAGCAATGCTTTGTTTGAGGTACAAAGGTATTATAGTATAACATGCTTTAGATCAGGTCTGTAGTGCAATAGCCAGACTAACTTCTGTATTTGACACAACTAAAAGATCAGGAATGACATTGGTCTACACTGTAGAGCAGTTCTGAAATACATTGTTTGATTAGCATGTGTTAGCAGGTTAAGAAAAAGACAATTGCTGAGTTGTTAACGAGTACTAGCAGAGAAGAATCACAAGATCTGCACAGCTTGAATCACTGTAGGGGATGCAGGACAGCCCAAGACTGCATGGTGATGCAGCCAAGAAATATCTTCAATGCAGTGTTTGAATAGCATAAGCATAAGCAAGAGAAAGGATTATTGGCAGAATGGTTATACTATAGACCTACAAACAGGAGCTCAGATACATCACAGTTCAATCTTTCGATTAACTGAAGGAATGCCTGGTACGGAAGGAATACTTCAAGGAGAATTCACTCAAGGGGTTCATTCAACATTCTGTGTCTTAAGCAAATGCACCAGTCTCTCTCATCTTGAAACTAAATGGTAAATATAAGCCTTGAATTGATTACAGGGAACTCAATGAAATTACCATATGCAGTTGGCATACTGTCCTCATCTCAGTATTTTTGGCCAAGTGAAAATAGCCAAGGTCTTCTCCAAATTAGTTCTCAAGAGGGGCGTATGTTTTGGTCAATGTTAGAGGAAGCGATAAGAGAAAGACAGCGTTTAATACCAAATATTGTCACAATGAATATATGGAATGCGTTTTGGGGCCTGATTTAGTACTTAGCGGATGGGTTAATGTCCGCCAGGGTAACAGAGTACTTTTCTCTGTCACCCTGATGGATATCCCATCCACCAAATTTAGATATGTACGCAGGCCCCATGAACATCTCTTTAAGCTGAAAGGAACTGCTGTTATGGTGGTTCCTGACAATTTAGAAAAAGTCTGACCAACAGGAGTTTGGAAAAACTAAAAAACAAATGACCCCTACAATATGTGAGTTTTCTCCCATGCTATGGGATGTCATTATTGATTATTTCCCTGTTCCTCACAGCCAGGTTTTTCCTGGTAGTGACAGGCAGGAAACAGAAAGCATTACACCATCCATCAATGGAATACCTAAGGTCAAGCTATCTCTAAATGAGACAGGTGAACCAAGAGGTTGGTGGACAGGGTACTCCATCACATTTGCAACAGAGTACCCTGGCCCACAAACTCGAGATCAGGCGCTTGGTCTCTGCAACACTCCTGCTCCATATCAATAATTTCTCAATGATGTGTTTAGGGATACCCTGGTTACTTTTGTGGTAATATATCTTGATGATATATTAGTATTTTCTTACAACCACGAAGAACACCGCAAACCTCTCAGAGATGCTCAGCAGGACTCAGAATGCTATCTTTAAACAGATCAGAAATTCTTGGTCTTTGATCATTTTTATCAACACTTTATTGAACATTTCTCACAGACTATCAAACTAAGAACTGACCTTACAAAGAAAAATCATCCATTGCTATGGGTTGAGGAAAGGAAAGAAGGCTTTCAGAATTTAAAGTCTATGCACTAAAGCACTCATTCTCAGTCATCTAAATTGCGCTCAGCTTTTGTTTTGGACACTGAGCCAGCCTCCTTTGCCATCAGGGCTATATTGTCTCTGAATCATCAAGACATTCACCTAGTTGTGTATTTTCTCACTCCTTTTCATGTCTGGAGCAAAACTATACAGTCTAGGACTGTGAACTGTTAGCAATTAAAGAGGCATTTACACATTAGAGACAGAGGTTTCAGCACAAGCATTCAGTGTCTGGACTGATCACAAAAAATAAAGTTCTATAAAAAGCATGAAATGCACTAATGCCAGACTTTCCTAGTGGTCCATCTTCTTTCCCTGGTTCTGCTAAAACATCAAGTACAGTCCTAGTTCAAGTCAAGGATAAGAGGACACTCTCTCACAATAAAGTATTGAGGAAGGCACCCCTTAGGGTGATCCACCGACCTTCTAGCCTTACAGTTAAAGAAACCCACCTACTTGAACAGATCAAACAAAAACGGAAGTGCAGCAAGAGCATTGTTTAAAGAAAAATGATAGTTTGAGGATAAGGATCAGAAACCCTAGTCCGAGCAGATAGACTTGTTTTACCAGAAGAAGAACTTCAAACCAAGATAGTTCTTGAGTCAGACTCCTCTTAGTTTGGTCGCCTTAGAGTTAAACGGATTCAGGAAATGGTAGCAAGAACATTCTGGTGTTCCTATTTCCGAAGGACAGTAGAGACCTATGTCAAGGATTTGCGCAGAGCCAGTCACAGAGAGAAGCTTCAGTGAGAGCGCGAGTTACCGGCCCGCGGCAGCCGCGAGAGAAGCCGCGGCGGCCAAACTAATCAAGCCAGACCCACAACCGGTGACCAGCGACCCGACCCGACCTACCTGAGACCTACCTACCCGAGAGTACGGGAAAAGTACGCCGCACGTCGCCGTTGAGGGCCGAGGTCCAGTGACGGTTCCGGGCGATGGGTGCCACAGTGGCAGGGCTGCAGTGGCGGTGTGAGAAGGAAGCGGGAGCTGCACGACCCGCAGCGACTACCGGAGCGAGAAGGTTGGTGTGAGCGGTGCGGTCAGTGGCCGGAGGGAGTGAGCCCGACATTGTAGGATGCATCAGGAGGGGGTTCTCAAGTACTGGTGGCAGTGCAGTGCAGTGCTGGATCACGAGGAGAGGCGAGGAGAGGCGAGCGAGGCGAGCGAGTGAATGCCTGCGAGGAGAGGCAGCTGCCGCCGTTGCCGCCTGAAGTCGCCCGGCCCCCCTCTCCCCGGGATCTAGGACCGGGAGAGAGTCGGCAAATCGCAGCAAATCGCGGTAGAGACCCGGACCCGGTTTTCCACACGGCCATACGGCCAGCACCCAGAGAACCGGTGCAACTGCCTCCATCACAACACAGGCAGCCTGCGAGTGCCAAGTGAGTCTTTATCCAAGCACCTGCAGGACTCTGCGAGCAGAGGTGTGTGCTACGATCCGGAGGAGGTGGGGTGCTGAGGAGCAGCTTCGAGTGGAGGACAAGTAGCGGCCGCGGGGGCAGCAAGAGCGGTCCACCTGCGGGTCTTAACCCCCCCCCCCCGCCAGTCGTTTCCAACCTCGCACTCCCTGCCTAATTCACTGCAGTTTCAGTTCACAGTCTGCTGTTTACAGTTTGCAGGTCGCAGAGAGCCAGCCCGCCCGCTGACGAGCCCAGCAGGAGCGAGGTGCAAGGTGCGCCGGAGGCGCTGGTGGTTGCTCTGCCATGTTGACCAGGACGGCGAGGGCAGGGGCCAGCTGAGTCACAGAAGCCGAGGTGCTTGCCTGCCTGCCCGAAGGGCCTGCCGCCCGCCCGTGTTCAGCGTTTAACTGTTCGCCAGCCTTCTCCCGCCAGCCTTCACCCGGCAGCCTCACCCAGTGCCTGGACCAGCGGCGGTAACGAGCTGCCCAGCGGATAACCAGTGGCTGCGGCAGGAAACACAAGGAAGCCAAGCAGCCAAAGCAGAACTACAGAACCATAGAACCGCTGCAATTACCTTTCATCACCCCGGGCCAGGGGGTCGCCTCACCGGGGGCCACGGTTTGGAGAGGGTGAGAACCAGGTGAGACAGTCTCATCCCTGGCACGGAAGCTGTTGCTCCCAGGTCCGCAGAGAAAGAATCCATCAGTCTCCGGGCCCCCCCAAAGCATCGAGCTCCAAGCCCCAAAAGCGCTGTTTTCTCTATGCACAGAGCCCCCTTAAGCGAGCCATACCCGCAGCGGTAATTAGGGTGGCAAGGTGGGGAGCTGGGGTCGTGTGCTCCGTGAAGGAGAAGGGGAAGGAGGAAGGAGGCGAGGAGAGAGGCGTGGGCGTCACGGCCAGCGGTACAGGTTCCACCACAATTTGCTCGCAGTAGTGGTGGTACGGCCAAGACCGCCTGGGTCGAAAGCAGGGGCCCAAGCAAACGCCTCAAATCCCCCTGCCCACCAATCCATCGACCTCCTACTTAGCCCTTAGAGCAAACTTGTCAGGCTATTGGAATATAAAAACGCTCTAAGGCCAAACAAAAAAGGGAGCGCAATGAGATCTGGCATGATCAGGCAACAACCAAAACCCAACTCTACATTGAGATCGCGGAAAAGAAAACTGGGGAAACCTGAGTCAACATCTCCACCAAACTCAAATAACCCCAAGGAACTCGATTCAAGTACAAGTAACAAAAACATAAATAACACAGAGGCCTCACCCCTTACAGTAATGGAAACATCAAATTTACCCACAACTCAACCGCTAAACAAAAACGAGCAAGTCAAGGTCCTTGCTGCTCCACCCTCCCTAATTACTGCCTTCCAGCTACCACAACAGTCACAAAGACCTGTACAGCCTGTACTATCTTCGGTACCTCCAGTAAAAAAAACTTGCGTTAATGGATCCAGTTAATCTTGTAACGATTGACGGAACGCCAGCAATGAAAAGGATATGTTCGCATCAACCCAAGATTTATACTAAGTTCGCCTTTCTTAAAGACCCTGGAACAGTTATATTCTCTATGACTGGGAACATTAGAGGTCTTCAATCTCCGCTTTTAATAGACGAGCGCGACTTCAGTCGCACGATTAGCAGCCAAGCAGGCTTATCCAGCCCAGTGGAAATTTCGCGCCCACCCACTCCAGAGGTAGCGACTGTCATCTCTACACCAACTTCGCCTGAAGCAAGAAGAGCGGCAGCATCCACCTTCCCGGTAGATCACGAATCAACCAACTCCAATACTTGGGAACTGGCGTCTGCCAGTAAAGCTTCCAAAAAAGACTGGAGCATACCAACTGAGGCCAAGTCTCCAGTTTTAGAGGTCGACCCAGATCCAGTACAGCAGGGTGAGATCCACCCTAGCAAGTTCAGCCCCCGTCACTTCGGCAAACAAGACGCGACAATGGAAATCAAGGCTTTGATACACAAAGAGGAAGAAAGGGAAGATCTACCACCGCCCCCATTAGTTAGCAGCTCTCCAAACTCAACAAAAGAAACTAGAGACATACGAGCAAAACCTTCACCAGTAATTGAAGAGCAACAAAGTGGTCTCAAACCATCGCCAATGCTAAACACCCCATCAACTCTACCCAAGTCACACCAGTTAAACCTCAGTAGTATCACTGAACAAATAGCGGCGACCAACAAGCCTGCAGCGCAAGGGGCCGTCCAGGGCGGCACTTTACTACTGAACAATGATTCCCTGCCCACCAAGAACTTTCCAGACAATGACAATGACATGTCCTCCATAGCAGCACAGGAGTGGGAAGAACTAGTGGCTACCTATAACCGTCATCCATCAGAATGGAAGCCCACTGCCGACGCCTTACCAAGTCCCGAGAGAAGTTACAGCCCAGGAAAAACAGTTCCCAAATCAATTTGGGTGACAATCTTAAACACACTGCAACACTCGGCTACGGCCCTGGACTTCCAATCTCAAAAAATGGACATACAGCTTTGTGTTTTGCAGACAATGGCTGATTCAATCTCAGGAATTGACTGGAAAATCTCAGAACTAAATGGCCTCATAAGGAGGGGTCAAGATGCCGTCCTTGCGGGCCAACCAACTCTATTACAACCACTACCTTGTGACCCAATTTCAGACCAACTATCATCTTTACCCACGATGTTGGGGGCACTGATAAGTGACCTAAAATCAGTAGTTCTACCAACCCAAACCTCACAAACTTCCGATCCGCCCCCAGATGTCCCAACGACACCAACAAGCTTATTGACCGAGCACCCAATTGAGCAGAGGTCAGATATCATTGTATCTTCAACCGAAACATTAACATCCAGACCATTGGCAACTGGGCTAACCACCACGTCTGCGACTACGGTCACATCTTCCTCAATAAACGCTCAGGAATCTTCTAAGACTCAGAGAAAGAACAAAAGGAAAGGAAGGAATCGGGCCCCAAGAAGCTCAAGTAAGAAGATAGAAATATATTCTAACTCCTCTCCTCTAGCAGCAACTGTCACTGGGTCTCCGACAGCCAATGAAGCACAATCTCCTCAGTATAAGGCCTCTGATACTGCACCTTCAGCATCCCCTACGGCACATTCAAAACTGACAAGTATCGTTACTAAGAAACCTGCACAAAAAAAACTCAAGCAGAAAACTTTACAATTCACAAAAACTCATGCGGCACAAAACTCTATTAACATCGAACCAACACCATCTGAGCTTGCTCCAACAAGAGGAAGAGTGGACACTGCCACGGCTTTCTATATGGAGTCCTCTCCACATTTGACACCTATACCGACTAGCATCACCAGAAACTTGCAGATAGCCGCCAATCAACGCGAGCAGTTAAATGCCTCAGTCACAGCAGGCCCAAGCAACCCTTTTCAACCAATTCAACAGGGTGACAAGAGACCACCGCCGGATCCAACCAAACCACAGTTTTTGAACAGTTCAACATCAATCCTTTTCATTCCAGAATACACATCCCGCGGCAGAAGTGATATACTGAATAGGGCAAACATACTAAGGCTCATGCACTCACTAACAAATTTATCAAACATCAGTTCATCTGATCTCCTGGCAATAGAGTTCCAGTCAAACACCGAACCTCGTCGCCCAGACATTACAAAAGCAACTTGGCACTCACTTGAGACAGCACATAAAATCATGGACCTCGCTACCCTACTCCTTTTCTTCCTCCAGCCAGACCTCCAGTACAAAAAAGTACTATCTCAATACTAAAAGGAGCGAGAAGCAGCTCGCCCGGTTCGTGCCCCCGAGATTTAAAAAACCCCAACTCTGAACAACATCAAAAGCTAAGCAGCTGTTCGTTGCGAAGAACTACTCACGACTGGAACTCAATTCAACGCACATTCGCAAGTTCAACTGTCAACAATTGACAGAAAGGGAAAGAATTCACCAATCCATCAGAAGGATATATGGACATTAGAATTTGCTCCTGGAACATCAATGGTTTGGCGAGCTAAAGAAATGATCCCGAATTTCTAGAATACTTGACTACATTCGACCTTATCTTGCTCCAAGAGACTTGAGAAGAAAAGGCATTTGAGCTCCAAGGGTTCACGTCCTGCTGTATTTCGGCAAATAAAAACTCAACTTTTGGCCGAAGATCAGGCGGACTGATGCTTTTCAAATCAATATCGACAATAGGCAAAATTGAGGCAATGGACCTGCTTATTTCTCCCCCCAGCGTCATTCAGGTGGCAAAGATCCTACTTCATTTAAAGAAGCTCCCCCAAGCGGTAACTATAATTAATACATACATTCATCTCAAAGACAAACAAAAAGGTGCGAAAGACCTAGCCAAATTGGTGAAAAAAATAATGGAAGTGTGTCTGATTTATTCATCTTGACAGGGGACTTCAATATGCTTCTAATTAATAAAGAGCAACCTAGCGACCTTACCCAAGACCTGAACGCAGCATGGGGCGTGCCGACACAAGGCCATATAAAAAACAAGAACCCAACGAAGAACTCCAAAACCCTACTTCGACATCTGGAACAACTCAACTTAAGGGCCCTGAACGGCCGCTACTCTGACGATGATCCACCAGTTGCCACCTTTCACACGAATAAACAATCCCATCTTGACTACATGTTTACATCTCTAAACATGCTTTCTTGGGTAAAGTTCTTCAGAATAGGTACGAGCGACCTCAGTGATCACCTGCCACAAGAGGCCATAATAAAAACCACTTCCCACCTGGAAACCGAAACCTTTATAGGCTTCGACACAGTTACCGTCCCAAATCTAAGGCGGCTTCGCTGTAACGCCAGGAACATTGATTCAATAAGCTCCATGGTGAAAAACCTTTTCTCCCAAGCTAGCAGCTATGCATCCAAGGCATCGGTTGTCTGGGATATTTTCATCAAAACCATTAGGGAGAAAATGGTAAAAAAGGTTCCCAGCAATTCATGCCATCATCAGACGCCCCTTCGTGGGAATCACTTATGTCCAGAAACGAAACCACAAAAAAGATTAGTAAATCAATTACTGAGACAGTTGCGAAAGGATCCAACAAATTACAGCTTGCAAACTGCCCTACGGGAAGCTAAAACAAAGTTGAAACGGATAAAATGGGGCAACCAGAAGCAAAGTAACGAAGACCTATGGGTGAAGCTAGTTCACGAGGGGAAGCAGAAGAACAGCTCCAGATTCTGGCAAATGGTTAAAAGAATACAGAATCCTGACTTCTCTGGTCAAAACTCGCATATAACTGAAGAAGTGTGGTCGAAATACCTATTGACGCATTTTAATAACGATGGGACTACTGACGAGGCCGTTACAAACAAACCTTGCTTAAAAACCACAAAGCACAACAAAGAAGCAAATCTCAATCACCACACTTCCACAAATCCCCTTGGAACGGGGGAGCATATCGCAATGAATACACCAAAACTCGAAAAATCAAAAACGGAAAAAAATTCAACAAAGGCATTTGAGTCAGGGCCAAAGCCAATTCTCCCATCAGACATCCAATGACAAATATCAAGGGGGAGACCAACCGGTGCGCCTGGGCCGAACGGCCTACCACCTATGCTCTACAAATCAGATGTCGATTTTTGGAGCGCATCTTTAGCACCAGTGTTCAATAGCATGAGACTCTCACAGACCCTTCCAGCGTCCTGGCACGGTTCAATTATCAGCCCGATACATAAACAAGGTAGCAAGAGGCTTCCAAACAACTATCGCCTTAATGCTCTCCTAGATGTGGAGGCAAAACACTTTGCTGGCCTTATCTTGGAGGAGCTAACATCATGGGCAACTGAAAATTCCATCATGCCAATCAACCACACGGGTTTCTGCAAAGGCCAAGGGACTACAACTAATCTCATGGCTCTATCACTGCTGATGGAAGCAGCAAAAGAAATTAAGTCATCCTTATTCTTCTCATTTATTGACTATACCGCCGCATTCGACCATGTGGACCGAAACAAACTTTGGCTAAAACTGGACAACTTGGGAATACCTAAATACTTATTAGACGTCCTAATACTTCTCCACTCAAACACCTGGATCAAAATCAAACTTGGGGCTGGAACACACCTCTCAAAACCCATAAGGACAACAAAAGGATTAAAACAGGGATGCCTACTTGCACCGATCCTATTCAATCTTTTTCTAGCTGATCTACCTGAGCAAGTAGACAAATGTTCCAAGCATGCACAGAAACTAGGGAAAATTACCCTCTCAAACCTGCTATATGCGGATGATCTGCTGTTGATAAGTCGGACTCCAATGGGCCTCCAACACCTTTTGAACACAACCCATGCTTTTTCAGTAAAGAACTCACTACAAATAAACTTCAATAAATCAAAGGTGATGGCTGTGAATTACAGGAAAAAAAAGAATCCTTGCTGGCACCTGAATGGCAAAAAGCTCGACCAGGTCATCACATATAAATACCTGGGAGTAATCCTGGACTCAAATAATACTTCTAGGCCGCAGTTCAAGTCCTTGCGAGGGAAGGCTATAATGACCTATTTGGCACTAAAATCACTGAAAGTCAAATTACCTGACCTTACACTTAAACCTTTTCTTGAAATATTGAATGCCAAATTAAAACCGACTCTCACTTACGAGAGTGAATCACACCACGGTAAGGACGCGGCGTTGCTGGACACACTCATAGCCAATTCATACAGGGCTATCTTTAATCTTCCCAAATACGTCTCCCCGGCTCAGATACGATTGGAATTCGGTATCTTAAAACAAACCCTAGAGAGGCGGTGTGTGTACGTAACAAACTGGCACAAGATTCGCAATGCAGATGCTGGATCTTTATGCGCAAATGTGTGGGAAGAACTACTTCGGCACCGCAACTTCGCGCCGAGAGCCTACTTATACGAATCACTCAAAGTTCTAGGCCTGACTGACATCTGGGAAACATCAATAGATCTCTTGTCTTTTAAAAAAGTAGCCAAAAAATCAGCTAGTATCATTTCAGCGATAGAAGACAAGAAGGACCTAGCAAATAGAGCACATGGATGGCTAACGGTGGGTGACTATGAAAAACTGCGGCCACAAGTATACTTCAGCATCGGCATGAAAATAAATGTTAAAGAAAAATTCTTAAAATTACGCCTCGGGGTAATTCCCATACTTCCACATCTACCGCCTTGGGAGAGAAACAACCCTTCACAATAGTGTCGCATGTGCAAAACCGGCAAGGAGGATATAGTTCACGTGATTTGCATCTGCCCTAGCGTAAAGGACTTGAGGTACAATCTATTACGTCCTTTCTTCAACCTACATGCCGTTCGGACCTGCAGACAGGCAGTCAAATTGTGCTTCTCTACTAGCCACATTAAGCTGAACTGTCAAGTTGTAAAGTTCTTTGACATAATAGGCAATAGACTTAACCACGCCAGATGAACTTTTTAAATCCCTCGAGGGTAATCATAAAACTGTTAACAATACTGTAATTTTATGCATCCTAATTTTGTTATGTTTTAGTAACAACAATTATTGGACGTTTTACAATTTTGTAAAGATTTTAATTAATCATATACAAATAAAAATATTTACTTACTATGTCAAGGATTGTGTTTTCCTTGACTTATCCTTGACAATTGTTGACTTATGTCAAGGATTGTGTAAACAAAGTAGCTACATCATATGAAGTAGGGTTTTTACAACCATTTTCTACACTTCAGATGGCTTCATCTTTTTATGCTTCACAGTTGCTATACATGAACCTCGACTTTGCAGTGTTGTCAAAGCAGCCCATGAACACCCTTTCGTTTTTAACAGGGTTAAACGGGGCACTTAAGACAGTTCATTGTACTTTTCTGCTGGCATGTTGTTTCTCGATGCACCACTGTCTATGACAAATGGTTTGGAGCACCATTCACCTTCAGTGTGATTTTGGAACAGTGTTCAAATGAATTTCACACTTTCAATTGTCGGTCTTGTTTTGACTGGCATTCTTCCTTATGAGAATCTAATCCTACAAGCACACTTCGCCAATTAATCATCATTCACATCACGCACCCATCTTCCTCACCGTCTCTTGACAATGACGGTGACAAACTTTCAGACAAGGAATTTGATGACAATCGATGTCGTTCAGTTTCTAGTTGCCTCAACTGATGTTGCTGCTTGACTTTGTGGTCGTGTTCAGAACGTCTCTGGACCTTTCTGGCATCCATTTTATTTTTTTTCGATGTGAAGCACTTAATCTTTCCTTCACTTTGCAAATCGTTACAAAATAGTTCTCTTTCCTGCAGCCTTTGGATATCTATCCAATGGCGGGACATTTACCTTCATGTGGAAAAGAAAATCCACATTAAAAACATAATTTTTTTACTGAATTAACAGGGGTTCGGGTTCCACGGTTCCCACGAGGGATACGGGTCTCAGGTTTGCTGAGCACACTAGTCGACCTCGGGGGCACTTGGAAACCCACCTCTTTTATTGCAAAAGTCTTCAAAGTCCTCAGGAGCTTCAGAGTTGCTAACCAGTCAGATGCTTCTTTGGTGCCTGCTTAGCAGGGGAGTAACTCCTTTACTCCAAGAGAGATTCTTCAGTCGTCCAGCGTTATGCAGATCGTCAAATTACTTGGTTTCTGCAGCAGTCCAGGTAATTTCTAAAGTCCTGTAGCCAGGAGTTCCTACTTTATACCCAAGGAAGGGGTGGGAGAAACTCTGGGGACCCACCTATGGGAGGGTCAGGACAGAGGTGTGGCTACACCCATATCCTTTGTCCAGTTTTGTGCCAGAGTAGGGGCCGATAGCCCCTGCAACCGGTTTGAGCTGGACTATGCACAGGGACACCAAATGTACCCCCAGTCAGACATCAAAGCATTCTTGGAGTGCAGCCACCCAGCCCCAATACACTAAAGCCTTTCTGGGAGGTGGTTACACTTTCCTGTGACAGGAAAACTATTGTCCAGCCTTCCCCTGCCAGAGTCTCGTCCAGCAGCAGGAGGACAGACTCGTGTCTGTGGCTGGCAGCATCCATCTTGTGATGCCAGGGCCAAGAAAGCTGGTACTGTGTGTACCGGTACTGTCATTATTTCTCCCTCTAGGAGGGTGGAATCATACCTCCCACACTAGCTACTGGTGTGGAGGTATGGTTCCAAGGTAATTGACACCAAACACGACAGTTTTCTGTGCAGCCGTTTTAAAGTTAGCATTTACTGCGAGGTTATAATGCATTTAAGAGTATATAGTAAAGGCTCCACCATTCCAACATTTCCATGGGGTCGGGCTGAGGCCCTAACAGCCCCACCAACTCTCTCATGGAGGCCTAACATTCTTAAATGGGCCTGGTATTCAACATCAGCCCAGGCTAAAATTTCCGGATCAGTGCCCAACAGGCAATCTACGGGGAAGTTTGGGGACACTGCTACTCTTTTTGGGCTGGTGACCCCTCCCCAGCTGAGATTGACTATGGCCATGGGATGATCTGTCCTGATACCATCAATGTTGGTCACCTGGTACTTAAACTCAGGTAAAAGCTGTTGATGGGGTACTAATTTCACGTCACTATGGTGACACTAGCCCCTGTGTACCTAAGGGCCACAGCTCTCTGACCATTTATTAGTGCTCCTGTCTGTACCTGCCCAAGGAATTGGGACTGACAGTAAAAATGGCAAATCTCATGCCACCATCACAGACTGGGGAGGCCTGTGAGGGGGACATGGGACCTTTCTAAACCGTGGTCCACCTCAGTTCCCCATGAGAACCCATCTAACTTTTTGGGTGCACTACTACCACCTGGGGGATTACTACTTGTAGTACCAGGAGGAGTGGTGTTGCTTGGAGGAATATTTTACTTATTGCTGACCCAAGGGCAACTGGGATAATCTTTCCAGTGGCCAGACTTCTTACAGACATGGCAATAAGGTTTCTTTTCAGATAAGGAAGGTCTTGTGGGGCACTGTAGTGAATTTATCTTTTGATTTATCCCCACCTTTCTCTTGGTTCTTGGAAGAATCTTTCTTCTGGTCACCACCCCGATTCTTTGTCTTTACTCTGGTTCTGACCCATTTGTCTGCCTTCTTTCCCAATTCTTGCGGAGAGGTCAGATCAGAGTCCACCAGGTACTGATGTAAAAGCTGGTTTTGAAAATTATTAAGGATCTGCTCCCTCATAATCAAATTGTACAATCCTAAAAAATCATGCACCTTGCTTCCATGTATCCAACTTTCCAGAGCCTTAGTAGCACAATCTACAAAGTCAACCCAGTCTTGACTCTGTGCCTTTTGGCTATCTCTGAACTTAATTCTGTATTGCTCAGTGGTTAAGCCAACCCCATCAGTCAGAGCACTATTCAAGACTTTCTAATTGTCAGCATCCTCTTCCTTAACAGTGATGAGCTTGCCTCTAACTTTTTCTGCAAAGGAGAGCCACAGGATTGCTGCCCACTGCTGCTGAGGGACCCTCTGTACTTTACAGGCCCTCTCAAGTGCAGTTATCCATTTGTGGATGTCATTCCCACTCTGGCAGGCAGGGACAATCTTTTTCAGGTTCCTATGATAATGAGTATGTTCTCTACCTCTACGGACACTGTTGCTGCCACCATGGGGCTCTAGACCCAACCTTTTAGAAGCTTTCTGATGCTCCAGAGATTCACTGTCTAAGGACAATTGCTCTCTCTCGATTCTGAGCTTAGCTCTCTCAAAGTCAAGCAGTTGGCACTTTCTATCATAAGAGAACTCCCTCTTGTGAGAAGCAGAGGTCCTATGAGAAACAGAGGTCCTACTGATACACCAGAATGATCAGACTCAGGAGAAGGAGATCTGGATCTTCTTGGCACTCTGCTAACTCTTCCTGGTGGAGTGAAGAGAGGACCACTTGGGCCTTCTCCTCCATCCCCAGGAAGAATTGGATTGTCCAGGTTAGGATCATCTTGATCCTCCTGGTCAGCATTGGAGTCCTGGTCATAGAGGTTTTAACTTCCTAGC
This sequence comes from Lissotriton vulgaris, assembly GCF_964263255.1. NCBI lineage: Eukaryota > Metazoa > Chordata > Amphibia > Caudata > Salamandridae > Lissotriton > Lissotriton vulgaris. The sequence continues at coordinate 505,848,375 of NC_141700.1, read as the reverse complement.
CTTTCATCCTCTGCTGGCACACCCAACTTGCCTGCCTCATCAGACCCTGGAGTCTTTCTGAGGTCATCTGAAAGCAAAGCCTCTATGAGGCATTGAGTATTTGGGGTTTTCACTGTCTTCGCCCTTCTAGATGCACACATATTTCTCAATTCCGGAAATGAGAGATGGTCATACTTAGTACGCAAGGAGCCATGGCTTCTGCCCTAGAAGACATACTAGTGTTATGTGGTGTAGGCACCTACCTAACCTAGTGAGAACTACTAAACTCTCTTGAGTTTTGAGAAAGGGTGTGCTAGACCCTTGACTTACCCAACTCCAAGTTCAGTAGAACTCACTTTATTCTAGACTTGATTTATATGTACTTAAGTACCTTTAGTGGTTTTTAGTTAGTCACTCAATGAGATTATCTGGTAAAACAATAGCAAGCTTGAATCCCAACCGCTGCCACCAATGTAAGAAGTTGGCCTTGTATATGCTGTTCCCTAATTAAAGTGAGCACCTTGTACCAGTCCAAACAACCCTTATTGATGACTAGTTTAAAGACAACCTTTATTGAAAGCTATCCTAGTGGTAGTCTCGAAGGAATGTAAAGCAGCTTGTTTTACCAGTCTATAACTTCCTGAATGACCAAATGAAAGGAGAGCCACACCAGGTATATATAAAATATATGTATTTATTGCTAAACACTCTTTCCTAACCTCTTTAGGCACACAATATTACAGTACTAGAATGACAGTAAATAGCACAATGCACAGCGGGCTCCAGGGGGAGATCGAACCATATACTAAGAAAGTGGTATAACAACCACAACTTGACTAGACACAGTGCTTTAAGCACGTAGAATCACTGGGACCTCAAGGAACCACCCAAGGTAGTGACATAGGGGACCCACGGGGGACGTGTGCAGTGTGAGAACACAGCCGCGAGCCCCGTACAATCCTATGGGTAAGTCGCTGTTGGAATTTTAAAGTTTAAGTACGCTTAGGAGAGGACTTTTAGCAAACCTTTTCAGACTTAGAAGATTCTAAGGCCAACACCCATGTGACCCCCAGAGTACTCGTATTACCTAACCCAGGGAATCCGGGTGCATAGGTGTCAAATGGTGTCGGGAATCTTCGTCGTTTTCACTGGCGAGATGCTGCAAAGTGCTGCTGCCGTGAAGAGGAACAGTGTCCATTGTGTTCCAAGCCTGGATCGAAGCTGAGAAGTACCTGAAAGCAGAGGGGACAGAGTCTGGGTCACTTACCAGTGACCAGGGGCTTAGTAGACGAATGCTCACCGATGTCGAGTGTTTCAGGTGAGAAGAGGTGAAGCTTGACTCTGCAGCCTCGGGGACCAGGAGAAGTCGACGATGACCAAAGTCTGCAGGCGAGCTGTACCACGAAGGATGTCGAGTCCTGGGGGGGTCCGTGTCCGGATTGAACACCAACAAGCCTTGGCAACTGCAACCCACGCAGTCAGAGAAAAGATGCTTCGGTGAGGACCAGGAAGGTCCTGGGGACTCCCCAAGCGATGGAGAGTCAGGGCACGTCTGGAGCAACCAGGTAAGCCATTGGAAAGTTAAGGTTGCCTTCACAGGGACCCATGGGCAAACAGACCAAGGATCGCGAAGTGACCTCGAGAGGAATCACAAAATAGCAGCCCACGGAACACTTGTGGAGTGTAGGCCGGTAATCTTCGGTGGAATCACTGCTTGGGGTCTGGACTACAAGTAGCTCCCAAAGCACAGCTTCAGGGGTCGCCGGAAAGCAGATGCTTCTGCAAATGGACACGGTGCCCAGGGGTTCGGGTTGCACTGTCCCCACGAGGGATACAGATCTCAGGTTTGCTGAGCACACTAGTCTACCTCGGGGACACTTGGAAACCAACCTCCTGTATTGCAAAAGTTTTCGGAGTCCTCAGGAGCTTGGGAGTTGCAAACCGGTCAGATGCATCTCTGGTGCCTGCTTAGCAGGGGAGTAACTCCTTTACTCCAAGGGAGATTCTTCAGTCGTCCAGCGTCGTGCAGATCGACGAAGTACTTGTTTTCTGTAGCAGAATTTAGTTCAGGTAATATCTTAAGTCCTGGAGCCAGGGGTTCCTACTTTATACCCAAGGAAGGGGTGGGACAAACTCTGGGGACCCACCTATAGGAGGGTCAGGACAGAGGGGTGGCTACATCGATATACTTTGTCCAGTTTCCTGCCAGAGCAGGGGCTGATAGTCCCTGAAACCAGTTTGAGCTGAACTATGCACAGGGACACCAAATGTGCACCCAGTGCAGACATCAAAGCGCTCTTGAAATGCACCCACCCAGCCCCAATACACTAAAACCTGTCTGGGAGGTGGTTACACCTCCCTGTGACAGGAAACCTATTGTCCAGCCTGCCCCTGCCGGAGTTTCGTCCAGCAGCAGGAGGGCAGACTTGAGTCTGTGGCTGGCAGCATCCATCTTGTGATGCCAGGGTCGAGAAAGCTGGTACCGGGTTTACCTGTGCTGTCATTGTTCTCCCTCTAGGAGGGTGGAATCATACCTCCCACACCAGTTACTGGTGTGCAGGTATGATTCCAAGGTGTTTGACACCAAACACAACAGTTTTCTGTGCAGCCGTTTTAAAGTTAGCATTTACCGCGAGGTTATAATGCACTTAAGAGTATATGGTATGGCTGCATCCCAGAACAACCCTGGAGAATAGATTCCGAAGGCTGCAGAGGGGCCCTGCTCATGCATGGGCACCCTCTCACAAGAAACCAAGCACCCTGCCTTCAGGATTGATAAGGCCTGCCATAGGGGTGACTGATAGGTTTATATGTGCAGTGATAAGGTAGATATAGTAAACCTATATCTAAGTAAGGGGTACCAGCACCACCTTACACAGGTTGTACTAGCAGACCTATGGTGTCAATTTGAGTGGCCTCTCAGGGGTGGCATAATATATGCTGCAGCCCCTGGGAGGCCTCTGGGGTACCAATGCCCTGGGTATATAGTATACCATATACAAGGGACTTATAAGGGTACCTCAGAATCCAATCTGGAGTGTACCTAAAGCACATGCAATCAGTTTAGAGAGAAAGCAGATAGACTGGGTTCCTGATTAGCGGGATCCCAGTCAAACTGAGTAGAAAACCAGCAAAACACCAGGAAAAAAGTGGGGGTAACCATGCAGTCAGATTCCATCTTCCTACATACACTGTCTGGAATTATATTTATTTAGCAGCAGTTTGATTCATCTGGCTCTCCATAAAACTCACAGAATAACATTAGATGCACGGACATTGTGTAATGTGCCCTTCACATGAGCAACTAGATAGAACACTAGACCAGTGATTCTGCTTTGGGAATGCCTCAAGGTGATGAATCATGCAGTACCTGAATCTTGGCAGCACAAATCTATCACTGACGTTCGTTACCCATTCAAGATACAGTTGTATTCCTTCCCTAATATCCTCATGGCAGTGAAATGGAATGCTAGAATTTTTACGCTCCCTGTTGAATCTATCCTGATCTAACAGATTTAAAAATAGGGCTACCAAATCACCTTTATGGCTAATCTTCAGAGTCTCTGGATCCTCACAATATTCTGGTCTGCCAAGCCTAAAACATAGTGTTTTAATATAGCTTAACAAGGGATGTTTGCACCTAAATCCAGGGATAGACAGTCAACGTACCACCTTCCTCTTACCCTTGTGTCCATTTCCTGTTCCACCAAAGAGGTGGGTGCAAACTTAGAATACCTTCCAAGTAGCTCACGCCAAAGTCCCTATGACAGACAGTTAGTACAACTAGCTGGAATAGCCAACATTTTCTCCAGACAGGCGTTCTCAGATATATGCATATTTTCCACGTTGAGGTGACCTCAAACAACTGCCCCACATGTCATGGAAACCAGATCTCTCAAAGTTTTCATTCCCACTTTGTAGTCCAATCTTAGTAGCGCAGTTATAGATTTTTCAAACTGTTGATTTCTTAAATCTCTTTCTGCACCCATTTGCAAAGCGAATAAAACTGTAGGTCCAAATATGTTAATGAGCAAAGTCTGCTCAACTGAACACCATTTATTGTAATAGGATTGGTTTTGGCCCTCTCAGCCACATGACCATATAAAATTTATACTAAAAACTTTCAAACTTAGCTTGTCAATAAAACTTACAAAGGTTTTCAACAGTGCCTGAAGTCCATTTACTGTTCGCGCTACAAGTACTGCGTCGCCGGCATACAGAAGTGCCAGAATGGCACGCTGGTCAATCTGTGACATGTCCTTGCCTTTCTCCACTAAGAAACTCTCTGAGTTGTTAATATATGGGGTAAAAAGGAAGGGTGCAAAGACACAACCCTGCTTCACCCCCCACGCTGTATAAAAAGAGTCCAAACATTGTTCATTAAATTACATAATTCCTGCATAGAGTTGCCTAAGAACATTCACAATTGAGATCTCCACCCCCTTCTCCATAATTAAGGACCATAACTTGACATCATTTACACAGTCAAACACGCTCAACAGTTCCATAAATGCAAAAGAAATTACCCCTTTTTTTGGCCAACTTATATTTACTAATTAGCAGACTGTCAGTCAGTCAGTCAAAATACACTTTATTCGATTTATTTTTTTTAAATCATAAAAGGCAAATACAGTACGAGCAAATTTAAAATCCACAATATATATAATTACATCTCATGATCAATAAAATATTAACAATGCATAAAAAATATGTTAAAATTTAATTAAGAGTGTAAACAGGTTAAGAGGGGACAGTTTGCGGGACCCTCTTACACCTTGATCTAAAAGCAGCTGTTAGGTAACTTGCAACACTGAACATAATATAAGTGTTAGGCAGTGTTTGCAAAAAGATTAATGCTGGTCTGACTTGGGCAAAACCGGTGTCCTTCAGGATTGGGATTAAATATTTTTGCCTCTCAACAGTATAATGCCCACAAAAAACCATAAAACGGAGAGTGTCCTGGTTTGAAAACTTATCACAGTCACAGGGTGGGGCATCTTCAGGTTTAGCCCACGAATGAAAACAGCCAAGTGACTAGTGGATGAGATTCATTCTAAATTTTGTTAGCAGCAAAAAAGCTATCACTGCGGCCAAAAAAGCATACGCCTCCGAAAGAATCCTATTAGCCCCCTGTAAATCGAAGGAGATTTTTAAAGTCCTCGACGAATTCACTTCTGACTCCAGGACGCTCCCGACCCAGGCTCCCAATCAGGAATCGTGCAATGCGCTCAGCACGTTTTTCTTACAGAAAATAGTTATGATTAAGGACACTATCCCGGTCACCCCCCCTGGCGCCGATTCTGTCTGCCCCCCTCACAATGCTCTCTCCCTCACACACCTCCCCTCTCTAGATCCTGCATCCCTGGCCACACTGGCCGTCCGTGTTAAGTCCGGCTCACCGGACGACTGCTGTCCACCATCCATACTACGGGACATCTGCCTTACTTTACCTGACTGTATTCTCCCTCTGCTGAATTCTTCTCTCTCTACCGGCACGGTGCCCAGCTCTTTTAAGGAGGCTGTCCTGGTGCCTCTACTGAAGAAGCCCGGAGCCAACCCCGCAGTCTTGGCGAACTATCGACCTATCTCCCTCCTGCCCTATTTCTCTAAAATCCTGGAAGCTCACGTCACCGCCTGTCTCTCACAGTTCATCGAGAGCTCCAACTTTCTCGAGGCCAACCAGGACGGCTTTAGACCCGGCCACTCCACGGAGGCAGTGATCTTGGCCGTGTTGGATGCCCTGAGAGACGGCGCTGACAAGGGTACCCCCCAGGCCCTGGTACTTTTAGATCTGTCAGCCGCCTTCGACACGGTGGACCATAACATCCTCCTCCACCGTATCGAGCAGGCCGGCATCCAGGGCCTGGCGCTGGCATGGGTCGAATCCTTCCTGACCGGGAGGTCTCAGACACTCAGCTTGGGCACCTTTAGGGCACCTAGGGAGCGCTCTCTCTGCGGGGTCCCCCAGGGCTCCTCCTTATCCCCTCTTCTCTTCAATCTGTACCTCCGACCTCTTCTCTTTTCTCTGAGGCAGTGGGACGTCACCGTCTTCAACTACGCTGACGACCTGCAACTCATCTTTCCTCTTAACTCTCTTTCTGCTATCTCTAATTTCCAGGCGGTTATGTCCCACATCCTCCAGTGGATGAGCCAGAACCAACTTAAATTGAACCCCGGGAAGACGGAGCTCCTTCTCCCGGGCAAGAGCTCCATCCACTGGGGTCCGCACTTCTGGCCGGCAGAGCTTGGCCCCCCCCCCCCATCCCTGTGGCCTCGGTGAAGAGTCTTGGGGTCACTATTGACTCCGAGCTATCCCTCAAGCCCCAGATAGGGATGGTGGTCTCTTCCTGCATGTATCAGCTGCGCAGGATCAGGAAGGTGGCCTATCTCCTGACCCCCGAAGCCCTGATCCAAGTCATCATGGCCCTTGTCCTCTCCCGCTTGGATTTCTCGAACTCTATCTATCACGGTCTGCCTAAATCTTTTCTTCTCAGACTACAAATTGTTCAGAACCAAGCGGCGAGACTGGCTTTCGGGATCCCAAAATGGCAATCCGCCAGACCTCTCCTTACCAAACTGTATTGGCTTCCTGTCATTTCGAGGGTAGCCTTCAAGATCGGCTGCCTCACCTTCAAATCCTTAACCGGTCTCTGCCCTGCCTTCCTGAAATCCCTTATCAGTCCCTACTGCCCTTCACGTAACCTCAGATCTTCTCACCTTCACCTCCTGGTTGTCCCCCCTATCAAACTCTGCAGATCCGGAGGTCGGAGATTCGCACAATTGGCCCCTAAACTCTGGAACTCTCTCCCTCCCCCGCTCAAATCCTCTAATTCCCTCATTCAATTTCGTAAATCTCTAAAAACTTGGCTTTTCCCACAATCTAGCTAACTCCCTTCGCCCCCTTAGCATCAGATCAGCGCCAGGAAACCCACGGTGACAGTGCGCTTTACAAGCCTACCTTAACATAACTTAACATAACAGCAGGGATCTGTGGAGTTGTTTAGTGACGATTTTTAAATAAGGTTCCAGAGAAGGAGTGGTAGTTAAAATCGAGTGAGCTCTTACAAGAGGTTTTCTTAATTACACCTCCTCTCTCTGTAAACAGGCCCTCGTCAAAAATTCCTGCTTAATCCACTTGACATCCTCCTTCCTAATGTTTAGTGGAGTTGAAAAGAGCTCCGGTCTCCCTAGTGACGTGAAAGAGGATTTAATATATTTCAACCAGGGGATTCTCATAGCCCGGTCCCGTGAGATCACATCCTCCAGTATGCTGTGGTTGAGTGTCAGTTCAGGGTTCAACCATGTTTTAGCCCAAAAGATTAATGGAGCCAACTTAAGCCTATCCGCTATATAGGGCAGACCAACTTCCTCATGGATGGGGAGGGTCGGAGTGGACTTAGGGACAGATAAAAATTGTCTGATAAGCCCATTTTCCACCCTCTGGATTTTATCCTGGTTGACATACCCCCACAAGGCAGACCCATACAAGGCAATAGGAATGCACTTGCTATTATAAACCTTTAACACTGCCTCCAAGGGATATGCTCTTCGCCTTTATCTGGGGGCCCCATGAACCTCTCTCGTCAAATAGGACCCCCAGGTATGTGAAGACAGGGACCCTAGAGAGTGCCTCTCCCCTACAAGTGAAGGATTTTGCGTGCAGCTTGTGTCTCTGACTGCCTACAATCATAGTATGGGATTTTGTTATGTTGACTTTTAGGTCTAGGTTCTCCATGAAAGAACCGAAAAGATCCAGAAGGGTCTGTAGGCCATTGCCCGTACGCGCTATTAAAACAGCATCGTCCGCGTATAGGAGTGCCGGGATCTGCTTGCCTCCTATACGTGGTACATCAGCATTCCCTGCTTCAAGGTATTTCCCCAATCCGTTAATGTAGATCGTAAAGAGAAGGGGGGCCAAGATACAACCCTGGCGCACCCCCTTCTCAGAACGAAAACTATTGGTACACCTACCCTCCTTGGAAACCCGCACTTTGGCTGAGAGACCCTGGTGCAAGTTTGCAATGAGAGCTACTAAGGGGACCTCTATTCCGAGCTCATATAGCAGGGACCATAACTTGGACCTATTCACCAGATCGAAGGCCGAGGAGAGGTCCATGAAAGCCAAATATACAGACCCCTCCCCGGCCACCGTGTATATGGAGACTAAGAGGTGCAAGTTTGAGCATTGGTCCAGGGTGCCCCGGTTCTCTCTAAAACCGTACTGTATGTTTGAAAGTCCTCCACAACTCTCCAGGCCGTCCCTCAATTTAGCTAGTAATACTCTGCCCAAGATCTTAAAGGCAGAGTCGATGAGGGAGATAGGTCTATAACACCCAGGGTCCTCACGGCTTCCCTTTTTGTAGATGGGTACTATGATGGATGTTGCCCATGTTGCCGGAATTATATTATTGTTAGCTGCCCTGAAAACTCTTGTGAGCACCTGAGACCAAGCTATTGGGGAGTGTCTAAAAAAGTCCACCGGTACACCGTCTGGTCCCGGCGCCTTATTTTTAGAGGACTCAATGATTGCCTTGAGCACCTCCTCCTCATTAAACTCCACCTCTGTTAGGACCTGGCCCTCCACCATAGTGTTAAAAGCTGTACTACCCTTACCACCATACACCTTACTAAAGTGTTGTACCCACTTTTCATCTGGTATGACACAGTCAAGGGCAGTGTTGTCATCCCCTGTAAAGAACGGGTGCTTTATGATGTCCCAGAATCTCTTACTATCTTACTATCTTTAAGGACATCAATCGTGAGGAGCCATGCATTGTTTTTGATGGTATTTTTCCTCCGCTTTATGGCTAATTTATATTCCCGCCTCAGGTTGGAAATTAGTGCCTTGTCCCTCGGAGTGGCCTTTAGTGCATGTTTTAAAGATCTGTAAGTGCGTGAACAGCTGGTATCAAACCATTTATAGGGCTTCGGAGGGAGTTGTGATTGGGGTACTGTAAGATCCCTGGAAATTTGTACGCAGATGGAATCAAAGGCCATTATAATTTGGTGATTGGAAGCAGTTTGGTCCAAACAGATAGCCATTGACCCCTCAATTTTTGGTAGTAGGTTAGCCATTAAGGTTTCTTGTACCACCTTACCCCACTTTAGCCGTCTGCCTTGATCACTGGGCACCGCTGAGGCACAAACCTTGGGATGAACCACTTGTTTGCGCCATAAGTCACTCCAGGTTAACTCAGCTAGCAGGGGATTGTGGTCACTAAAGGGTGAGACCACCGCCTTATATTTCCCCACCCTCGGAATAAGACCAAGGGAGGTGAAAATATAATCAATGGTCGACCCTTTGGCCGAGCCTTTGTAGGTGGGTACCATATCACTACCCCCCGAATTCGGCGGTTCGTACAAGTTAAAACTGGCTAGGAATATCTCAAGTGCCTCCCCTGATTTGGTATGTTCGAAATGCAGGGAATCAGCACCATTTTGACCCTTGAATAATCCTGTGTGACATGGTAATTTACATTAATGAATATTAAAATCACCCATTAAAATAAGCTCGTACTGAGTATGTGTATTTTGACTGTAATTGTATAGAAAGGTTTCCAAAAGGTCCACATGATCTTTATCAGATGCCCTTACCCATGAGTTATAAAAATTGATTACCAGGACAATACAACCAGGCGAGACTTATTAGGATGTTGTGGGAACCAGACTCTAACTGCTTAAAAGACCCCACCAGATCTAAAGAAAACAGTGAGATGAGGCCCCCTTTCGCTCTCCCTGCACTACTTGGTGTTTCTGGGACAATAAAACTTGAGAAACCATCTAGCCAAAAATCATGTGAGGTGTCCCAAGTTTCTTGAAAGGCTAACACATGGTGTCTGGAAATAAAGTTGACCCAAAGAGGGTCAGATCTTTTAACTCTTGTGCCTGCAACATTCCAGCTAATAAATGTACATGGCTTAGAGGCCCCCACCCCCAGAGATGGTCGTGTGGATAGTTGTGCTAAAGCTGGTTGTCAGTCATTGGTATCAAGGTCTGCTAGTGGGGAGAAACTATTTACCAATGCCAAGTTGGGGTCAGTATTGGTGAGGGTAGTTCTACGCTGATTTGTACTGTTTGGTACTGTTTGCCACTCATTTCTCACTGGGCCCTTTCTAGGGAGTATGTTGGAATATCTTCCAGATAGAGTGGCCCGCCTTTGAGGGGGATAAAAGAAGCCCAAAGGGACTGCTCTCAGAGTGTCATTTTTTCGGATATCTGAGGCATCCCAAAAAAGTCTGTCTGGGCATTGTATGTTCTCAAAGTTCACCACTACGCAGTCACCCTGCACTGTTTTGGCTCGGTAACCCACCCAACCCACTCTTCTAGCAAAAATTATGCTTGGTGAAATTTTTAGTCCTCCACTACTGTTATCATCACACCATAGTCTAGCCTTCTGTATAAGTGCTGTGGTTGATTCAGCTTCCCCTTCTGCTAACGTGGGTACCCCTACAAAGACCGCCACAAAGGAGCAGCAGATGGGGGAAGATTTAGGTGTGCCTTACACTGTGTAAGCGTGTGAGCCGCAGTTGTAGTGGCGGCATCTGGTGGAGTATTTAGTTCCCGAGGTTGGTGGTGGGTGGGACCTGAACTTTGATTGGACTTAACATTCTTAATATTCAAGCCTGGCCCTACACTATTTGCAACCATGGGCGTATTTGTAGGTAAGGGTAACAGGGGTTTGTCTACAGCTTGAATAGATCCCTCAAGCCCCTGAGAACGAGATTGTTGCAGTAAGTGGAAGTTGTCAAATTTTTTAAGCAGATTGTCAATCAGAACGCATTTCTTTAGTAACCCTTCAAGGCACGTGTTCATAGTATCAATGATGTCTTTTGCGATGCCCACTAACAGGGGTTTAATCCGTTCCTCAAAAAGTGCTTCCAAAAGTTCCTTGAAAGGATCCACAGTCACAGACACTTTCTTAGCAGTTATATCGCCCTCCCCCTTTTTCCTCTTTTTGTTCATTGACTTTCCTGGGGTGACAGTATCAAGAGGTAGGGCGGGGTACGGGGCTGTAGAGGCGCAACCTTGTGTTGGATTAGTGTTTGAAGTGGAATTTGTGATAATTATGGCAGGTTCCAAGGGAATGACTGACTGCAGAGTCGCTTGGGGTGTAGTGGGTATGTCGGCAATCAGACCCAGTTCTTGTTGTGCAGTTGCTATTTCTTTAGAAAGGGCCCCTACAGCTGTTGTCAAGTAGGACATAATGGAGTCAGACTGTCTTGCAACCTTGGCTTTTTTCCCCCCAGCATCCACGCTAGCAAGATTTTTTCGCTTACCCATAACGTGGTAGGTGATAGGGGGGTGGCCGGCCCGGCCCTGCCTCCTTCTGCCTCGGACGGCCTCAGACGGCCCGGGCTCCGCCCGGTGACGCCCGCGCGCGTCCCGTGAGGCGGGAGTGGCTGCTGGAGTTTATGCCGAGCAGGCATGAAGTGCACTGTTGCGGTCCCGGTCCCCGGTGTCCAGGGGTTGCTGGGGATTGTAGTTTTCCTCCTGCGATCCTTCCCCGCTCAGCGGCCACTTTTGGAGGAGCTGCGGCGGCGGGGGAAGAAGAGGAGTGCTCCCAAATGGCCCGGTAAGGTAGTGGGTCCCTGTGCCCAGAGACTGCGTTCCCCGCTCAGCCGGAGTGGCTGCTGGAGTTTATGCCGAGCAGGCAGGAAGTGCGCTGTTGCGGTCCCGGTCCCCGGTGTCCAGGGGTTGCTAGGGATTGTAGTTTTCCTCCTGCGATCTACTTTCAGAAGCCTACATTGTCCTACATCTCGCTTGCAGACACAAGGGCTGACTTGCTTTCCCTTTTATAATTCTCTTCTCTCTGTGAATAATGATTTATACATTCGTCAATAGGATACAACTTCGTCTTGGATCCTGTAAGATCTGCTAAGCACCACATGAAAATCTTTATGGGCCCTCGAGCAGCTCATATCAAACCATCTGTACTTTCTAAATGTTTCTTGTATCGCTAATTATCTTGGTCAAGAAACCCTCTGGATTCACCCCATTCCATCTAATTAAGGTACTGTCAATCCACACTGCCTCAATATCCTGCAAGGCTTCAGAACCTTTACTCCTCTCACTCCCCAAACTTTTGTCCGCACTAAGTGGATTGTGGCCACTGGCACAGTTGTTATGAGTGCTGAAGCTGGTGACAAACGGGAACAAATTCTCAATTCGAAGTCTATAATCGATCGTACTCCCAGTACCTATCCCTGTAAAGGTATGGTCAAAGAAGTTGAATACATACTAAGCCTTGCTAGCAAAAGCAAAGTTATCCTTAATAAATTAGTTATTGTGGGCCTCCCCATAACTATCATGTGCAAAATGCTCCCGACACTCATCAGACAAATCCCTAATCCCATATGTGGTTTTTCGTGGCGAAGATATATAGGTAGGCATTAAAACCATCTGATCATATGATGTAAATCTTCTTACCCCTCATACGACAGACAGTATCCTGATCCTTGTCAAGCATGGATATCACATTTATTATTCCTGAGCCAAAGGTGTTATTCTAAAAATTCACAACTACAAGGAGACATCTGGTGGTCATTAGTAAACCTAATATCTAGTAGAAGGAGGAGTCTAGCTGTGTATGGAATCAGGGTGGAAACAGAGATAGTTAGCCCACCCTTGTCTCTCCCTGTCCTAGCTGGCATTCTCAAAGTCTCATAGGTTGTATAACAATTCATGCAAAAACTGCTGGTAACCCAGATCTTTTGTAAACACAAAGTAGAAAACATAAGTACAAACTTTAACCAGTCTTGGCTATCCAGTTTGGCTGTTAATCCTGCTGGGTTTCAAGAAATATTTTTTAAAGGGGGTTTGGTCTAAGCCATATTATAAACAGGCCCTCTGACCATCTAGAGATTTTGAACATCTAGTATGCAGGGAGCTACTGTAGGCAAGGTATTATCTGCTAAATAAGCACTGGCAGTAATTTCTTATGGGGTCTCCGGGGTATCAAAGAGAGTGGCATCCAGTCATTCTACATTTTCTATCGCACTAAGTGATTCAAATGTGTTTTCAAATGGACCAGTGTAGAATATTTTCAATCCACAGTGTCTTTTTTGTAGGAGTAGTAACACTCCAACTTGTATTCTTCCAGTATGTTTAGAACTCTCAATCTCATGGTACATTGTCACTCTTGAAAGTCCTTTGCCGAATAATTTAACAACAGACCCCATTGCTTTCTGAACTCCCATTCCGACCTTTGGACGGTTTCAAGATTTTTTCTCCATTGCCAGGGTCCACCAGACATGCTCCCTCCATTCCGCCTCCCAGGTGCCCCTGCAGTATCCCACATCAACAGGGTGGTTTGTTTCACTCTCCGGAGGAGATGAGAGATGAGTTTTCCATGTTTGCAACACAAGGGGTACATTTCTTCCGATGTTGGCCCAATCACCTCTGGGCAATTTGCCAGCTGGGAGCCATTTATGTCTTCAATCTTTTTAAGTTGCTAGAAGGATCGAAGCTGCAGGCATGACCAGATACTGTGGGTCAAATACCCTACATCGCTGCAATCTCTCTAAAAGTGTGTGTGTGCGCCCCCTAGATTTCTTAAGGAATGTTTGTGAAACCCCCCCACCCCACTCGCATGATTGGCTACTGAGCATGCTCTAACCACAACACGTCTTTCCATCAGTCATTAGCAAAGTTGATTGTGAGTTCTCACTACATATATACGGGACCCCCTCTTAAGGTACTTTAAGGCCAGGGAAAAGAGAGGAACACAATTAAAAAACAGAAAATGATTCCCTCATGACCTAAATTACTTTACAATTGTCAACATTAATACTTCCAAAGAAGACCTTCAACACACGGTGACCACATATTTTTTTTCATATTTATAACTTTTATTATCTCTTTTTATATTCTTTTTTACAAAATTATTCTTTTTTACTGTGTTTCTCCAAGTTCATCACGATCATTTCACAAAAAAAAGTTACATTCATTTAATTAACAGTACATCTATGAACAATAAAAAAATACCATACAGAGAACAATTCTAACTCACTCTCACCAATACCTCATACATACACTCTCATACCCTCTACATTCAATCTTTATTCTGTGTCTGAGGAGTCACAAATAATTGTGTGAACTATCACGCTGGGTCGACGCGTTTCGGTGGGATGGGACCACCTTCCTCAGGACCTTTAGCAGAACAAAAGCTCTTCTCAACAATTTTTGGGCACTGTATGGATATCTGTAATAATAAATAAAATATAATATATCTGTGCCACTATTTGAAAACAATAATTAGACAAAATTCTAAACTCACATAAATATTATTGACACGGATCACCTTATGAAGGACTAACAAGTTTAACATAATTCATTTCATTCTGTAATTATTTTGACTTTTGTCGTTGCTTTATCTGGGACACAAACCAGCACTAGTCCCACTGTACATTTGCAGCGGAATAGAATTCTCTTACAATAAATTTAAACACAGAGAATAAGCGGTAGGAGGGGTATTAAGTCAAAATCAAGAATTAGTTAGAAAAAGAGAAACCACACATAGATCTAAGGGATCCCTCAACTTGGTTACATTAAAGAAGGAGGCTGACTCCTCTGATTCTGTTACATAGGGTCAAGGACGCTAACTTAGCATCAATCAGTAAAATGTATGCTTTTAATTTATAGATGCTCTTACCCTGACAACAGTTCTGGGAAGGATCGTTATCTCGATTTTCAACCAGCAGTAGGTTGAGTAATCCTACAATGGAGTGTAAGAAGTAGATTTTTTGTATGTATATCTATACATGTATTTTAAAGGTTACATTATATATCTTCCAGTGCTACTTACCTAATATAAAATCTCCTCTTACAATCTCTTTGTCTCAACTCAATATTTGATCAGCTGCTTCCCATATTATATCTATATTTTGTAGTCTGCATACTTTTCTGTAAGGAATATAGGCAATGCTCAGTCTAGATGTTCTGTTTTTACAACAAATTTCTAAGAGATTTCCCGTGTGAATGGATGAAAAACCAACCTTTTGTATGAAAATCACGTCTCACAGGTAATCTGTTATTCAATGGCGGGATAACTTCAGTTGTTCTCAGTTTTTGTATTTTTTCCAGCCTTGTGCATATAATTTAAAGCTGTAAAGGAACGATGAAGCAGAGTTAGATGGATTTACGTCGTCGTAACCCCTCACCTTTGCCTATTTATTTACTACCCTTAGAATTAATGTTATTTTTTCTGTGCCACAACTTTATTATTAATGATTTGTTTGCTACTCCAAATAACCGCTGTTTATGTTTGATCAAAGGGGGGCTCACCATGAGCGGTCGGACGTTTAATTTAGCCAAAAACGCTCTGTTTTTGTTAGGCCGAGAGTGGAGTATAACTATATAGCTCCCTCTCGCATTAAAAGGTTTTTCCCACTACATATGTTTATTTATGTGTCGTCTAGGCGAAATGTTGTTTAAGTGCAACACATGTAATTCACATAGCCAAGATCCTTACTCTGATTCGGTGTTATTATCCCGAGTATAACGAGAGCCGTTTAAATACCATGTCCCTAACTCCTCGCTATGGTTCTAAACAAACGTCTCGAGTATAAGCCCCCGTTTAAATATCATGCCTCCATCTTTTGTCCGGTCTCATTAAGGAGTCGATGTTACTAGGGCTCGTTCGGGCTCATTCATACTAATCACCCGTAACTGACCACCCGTAAATGACTCACCCTTCACACTATTTGCCGTACGCTATTTCGCATAAGCCGACGTAATTTACAACAATCCTACCAGCCTTACAGAGTCTTAGTCTTAGTCTAATTGTGTACTTACCATATCTTTGATATTCCGTTAACACCAGCAAACTGCGTCTCCCGAACCCGTGGACTCGTAGAGACCCCTACTCTGTTCTCCATTTAAGTATCGTCATTCTCGCGCCAAATAAATTCATACGTCATCAGTTTCTCGCGCTTAGCGCGGGCGCCATTGCTAAATGGAGTTTTGTGGATGGTGTTGGTAATATACGCACGATTTAACACTATATGTTGAAAATCGTTTTTAGAATATTATATAACGAATGAAGAGCTGGCATCTTTATGTCAAATTCTTATATTATGATGTTCATATAAATCGGTATTGGATCCAATTACTCTCACCATGGATCGATGTAAATATTGCACCTCTTACTGCGAGATTATTTCAACGGGCGCCATTACTAAATGGAGTTTTATCATTGATGTCTATTAGGATTCGCGTAGAATAGTGCGGTATGACATTTAATCCACAAGAGCTCATTATGGATTGATAAATATGAGATAACAAATAATATATCCAGGTCAAAGTCCTATGATACGATCGGCATAAAGGAAGGTTAGATCAAAAGTTCTCCAACCATGATCTAGAGAATGAATATCGGCGCCACTACTACAAGATGAAAATTGCGGGCGTCGTAGTTAGATTAGATATAATAATATGTAATAGGTCCAGTTCACATGGGTTGGGAATGTATGTCCCTTAGTTCTTTTCATTCTACTTAGGCTAGCTGTTATCGACTATCCACTTTTAAATACGTTTGCCATATACCGGATATATCTCAAAGGTGTGTTTTGTATCTGTTTAGAGATACTATAAGGACTATCAAATGCCACACAATTTAATCTGGCTATAATGGTCGGTGTTCAATCGGGGTTTGAAAATGCATTCTCAATAACTACAATTTGAGTTCAGGATACTAGTTCAATATATTTCACAGTACTAGTCCTGACCATTTCACCCATATGATCCTGTACAAGGAATGAAATTGGACAGAGGGGTCTTCATGTAGTTATTCTGTTACGTACCATGAAATGTTCTCATTTAGACCTCTCCGCACACTGTCCAATTGGAAGATCCAATAACTTTCGCGTTTCTTTCTTGTTCTTTCCATCAATTCCCCGTGTTTATGTTGTACTTTTTCTAAAATACACCATTTTAAATCAGATTCCTTATGATTAAGGTCCACACAGTGTTGAGCTAAAGGTGCTGTCATTTTGTTTGTTCTTACAGCAGATTTGTGTTCACTGAACCTTAATCTAAATTCGCGTCCAGTTTCCCCTATGTATGCAAGGCCACATGGACAAACAATATAGTAGATAACATTTTTACTTCTACAATTTGTGAAGGAATTCAGTGTTATAGTTACATTGTTGTATTGAATAGTGTCATTTATTATGGCGGATTCACAGGCATGACAATTGCCACATCTATGATTTCCCCGAATGGTATCTAAGCCAGTCAAAGTAGTCTGTGTCTCTCGTGGTTTAAATTTGTTTCTCGTATGGACCATCCGGTTTCTGAGATTCCTGTTCCGTCTGTAGGCTACTAGTGGTTTGACAAACGGACTTTCATTCTCCACTTCAAGAATTCTCCAATTCTTGTTAATTACATTTTTTATCTTGTAATTTAGTGATGAATGGTTTATAACACAGGTTATCTTATCTTGGGATTTCTGTCTCTTATGATTGAGTAAGGCATCTCTATCATAGTATTTTGCTTTTTTGAAAGCTTGTCGAGCTAGGCGATGTGGATAACCCCTTTCAATTAGCCGATCTCTAAGAGATGCACTATGGGTGGAATAATCAGTGAGCGAAGTACAATTACGGCGAATTCGAAGGAATTCCCCGAAGGGGATAGAATCCTTTTGGCAATGGGGATGAAAACTCCCAAATTGGAGGATAGTATTTTTGGCCGTTGGTTTGCGGAATAGGCTTACTTGTAGCATGCCATTGTTACCCTCAATACCAATGTCGAGATACTCCACTCTGTTACAACTATAGTTTGATGTAAACCTAAGGTTTTTGTCACTCGCGTTGAGCCATGAGATGTATCGTACGCTACACAGGAGATATGATCAATAAAATTGAAGGTACAGCATTTAATCCCACCACAGACATCCTAGTAACGCTTGACATTGAGGCGTTGTATACCAACATTCCTCAATGTCAAGAGTTGCAGGCGGTCACCTCCCTTTTACAGAGATACCCCAGTAACAGACCAGATGTGTTCATTATACAGTGCTTAGAGGTAGTCCTTTTGAACAATTTTTTTGAATTTGAAGGAACGCTTTGTAAGCAAATAAAAGGCACAAGTATGGGAGCATCTTGTGCTCCAAGCGTGGCAAACACATATATGGGAGAGTGGGAAAGGAAACATATTTACAATGTTGCTGCCCCTTTTTTCGAGAATGTTTTTTTGTGGCGACGTTTTATCGACGATATTTTTTTCGTTTGGCGTGGGGATGCCATACAACTTGAAGAATACATCTCATGGCTCAACGCGAGTGACAAAAACCTTAGGTTTACATCAAACTATAGTTGTAACAGAGTTGAGTATCTCGACATTGGTATTGAGGGTAACAATGGCATGCTACAAGTAAGCCTATTTCGCAAACCAACGGCCAAAAATACTATCCTCCAATTTGGGAGTTTTCATCCCCATTGCCAAAAGGATTCTATCCCCTTCGGGGAATTTCTTCGAATTCGCTGTAATTGTACTTCGCTCACTGATTATTCCACCCATAGTGCATCTCTTAGAGATCGGCTAGTTGAAAGGGGTTATCCACATCGCTAGTTCGACAAGCTTTCAAAAGAGCAAAATACTATGATAGAGATGCCTTACTCAATCATAAGAGACAGAAATCCTAAAATAAGATAACCTGTGTTATACACCATTCATCACTAAATTACAAGATGAAAAATGTAATTAACAAGAATTGGAGAATTCTTGAAGTGGAGAATGAAAGTCCGTTTGGCAAACCACTAGTAGCCTACAGACGGAACAGTAATCTCAGAGACCGGCTGGTCCATACGAGAAACAAATTGAAACCACAAGAGACACAGACTACTTTGACCGGCTTAGATACTATTCGGGGAAATCATAGATGTGGCAATTGTCATGCCTGTGAATCCGCCGTAATTAATGACACCATTCAATACAACAATGTAACTATAATACTGAATTCCTTCACAAATTGTAGAAGTAAAAATGTTATCTACTATATTGTTTGTCCATGTGGCCTTGCATACATTGGGGAAACTGGACGCAAATTTAGATTAAGGTTCAGTGAACACAAATCTGCTGTAAGAACAAACAAAATGACAGCACCTTTAACTCAACACTGTGTGGACCTAAATCAAAAGGAATCTGATTTCAAATGGTGTATTTTAGAAAAAGTACAACATAAACACGGGGAATTGATGGAAAGAACAAGAAAGAAACGCGAAAGTTATTGGATCTTCCAATTGGACAGTGTGCGGAGAGGTCTAAATGAGAACATTTCATGGTACGTAACAGAATAACTACATGAACACCCCTCTGTCCAATTTCATTCCTTGTACAGGATCACATGGGTGAAATGGTCAGAACTAGTACTGTGAAATATATCGAACTAGTATCCTGAACTCAAATTGTAGTTATTGAGAATGCATTTTCAAACCCCGATTGAACACCGACCATTATAGCCAGATTAAATTGTGTGCCTTTGATAGTCCTTATAGAATTTCTTAACAGATACAAAACACACCTTTGAGATATATCAGGTATATGGCAAACGTATTTAAAAGTGGATAGTCGATAACAGCTAGCCTAAGTAGAATGTAAAGAACTAAGGGACATACATTCCCAACCCATGTGAACTGGACCTATTGCATATTACTATATCTTATCTAACTACGACGCCCGCAATTTTCATCTTGTAGTAGTGGCGCCGATATTCATTCGCTAGATCATGGTTGGAGAACTTTTGATCTAACCTTCCTTTATGCCGATCGTATCATAGGACTTTGACCTGGATATATTATTTGTTATCTCATATTTATCAATCCATAAGGAGCTCTTGTGGATTAAATGTCATACTGCACTATTCTACGTGAATCCTAATTGACATCAATTATAAAACTCCATTTAGTAATGGCGCCCGTTGAAATCATCTCGCAGTAAGAGATGCGATATTTACATCGATCCATGGTGAGAGTAATTGGATCCAATACCGATTTATATGAACATCATAATATAAGAATTTGACATAAAGATACCAGCTCTTCATTCGTTATATATTATTCTAAAAACGATTTTCAACATATAGTGTTAAATCGTGCGTATATTACCAACACCATCCACAAAACTCCATTTAGCAATGGCGCCCTCGCTAAACGCGAGAAACTGATGACGTATGAATTTATTTGGCGCGAGAATGACGATACTTAAATGGAGAACAGAGTAGGGGTCTCTACGAGTCCACGGGTTCGGGAGACGCAGTTTGCTGGTGTTAACGGAATATCAAAGATATGGTAAGTACACAATTAGACTAAGACTAAGACTCTGTAAGGCTGGTGGGATTGTTGTAAATTACGTCGGCTTATGCGAAATAGCGTACGGCAAATAGTGTGAAGGGTGAGTCATTTACGGGTGGTCAGTTACGGGTGATTAGTATGAATGAGCCCGAACGAGCCCCAGTAACATCGACTCCTTAATGAGACCGGACAAAAGATGGAGGCATGATATTTAAACGGGGGCTTATACTCGAGACGTTTGTTTAGAACCATAGCGAGGAGTTAGGGACATGATATTTAAATGGCACTCGTTATACTCGGGATAATAACACCGAATCAGAGTAAGGATCTTGGCTATGTGAATTACATGTGTTGCACTTAAACAATATTTCGCCTAGACGACACATAAATAAACGTATGTAGTGGGGAAAACTTTTTAATGCGAGAGGGAGCTATATAGTTATACTCCACTCTCGGCCTAACAAAAACAGATCGTTTTTGGCTAAATTAAACATCCGACCGCTCATGGTGAGCTCCCCTTTGAGCGAACATAAACAGCGGTTATCTGGAGTAGCAAACAAATCATTAATAATAAAGTCGTGGCACAGAAAAAATAACATTAATTCTAAGGGTAGTAATTAAATAGGCAAAGGTGAGGGGTTACGACGAAGTAAATCCCTTTTAATTTTGCTTCATCGTTCCTTTACAGCTTTAAATTATATGCACAAGGCTGGAAAAAATACAAAAACTGAGAACAACTGAAGTTATCCCGCCATTGAATAACAGATTACCTGTGAGACGTGATTTTCATACAAAAGGTTGGTTTTTCATCCATTCACACGGGAAATCTCTTAGAAATTTGTTGTAAAAACAGAACATCTAGACTGAGCATTGCCTATATTCCTCACAGAAAAGTATGCAGACTACAAAATATAGATATAATATGGGAAGCAGCTGATCAAATATTTAGTTGAGACAAAGAGATTGTAAGAGGAGATTTTATATTAGGTAAGTAGCACTGGAAGATATATAATGTAACCTTTAAAATACATGTATAGATATACATACAAAAAATCTACTTCTTACACTCCATTGTAGGATTACTCAACCTACTGCCGGTTGAAAATCGAGATAACGATCCTTCCCAGAACTGTTGTCAGGGTAAGAGCATCTATAAATTAAAAGCATACATTTTCCCGATTGATGCTAAGTTAGCGTCCTTGACCCTATGTAACGGAATCAGAGGAGTTAGCCTCCTTCTTTAATGTAATCAAGTTGAGGGATCCCTTAGATCTATGTGTGGTTTCTCTTTTTCTAACTAATTCTTGATTTTGACTTAATACCCCTCCTACCACTTATTCTCTGTGTTTAAATTTATTGTAAGAGAATTCTATTCCTCTGCAAATGTACAGTGGGACTAGTGCTGGTTTGTGTCCCAGATAGAGCAACGACAAAAGTCAAAATAATTACAGAATGAAATTAATTATGTTAAACTTGTTAGTCCTTCATAAGGTGATCAGTGTCAATAATATTTATGTGAGTTTAGAATTTTGTCTAATTATTGTTTTCAAATAGTGGCACAGATATATTATATTTTATTTATTATTACGGATATCCATACAGAGCCCAAAAATTGTTGAGAAGAGCTTTTGTTCTGCTAAAGTTCCTGAGAAAGGTGGTCCCATCCCACCGAAACGCGTCGACCTAGCGTGATAGTTCACACAATTATTTGTGACTCCTCAGACACAGAATAAAGATTGAATGTAGAGGGTATGAGAGTGTATGTATGAGGTATTGGTGAGAGTGAGTTAGAATCTGTATGGTATTTTTTTATTGTTCATAGATGTACTGTTGTTGTATTCTCATTTCATGTTGTATTTCTTTAAGTGGCTTGGTCATGGTCGCATGCCACTGCATGCGACATGTTTTCTTTCAACAGGGTTCTGGATTCCACATGCTGGTGGAACTGATGGGTTGCTGTTGGAGTAATCAGTTGTAGCTGTACTCTGTTACCTGTGGATGGATTGCCATGCTGCTAATAAAATACATCACATCTTTATGTGTTTTCCATGATTATTCAACAATAAGTTTAAAAGGTCGGAATCCAGCTTCCACTGTTCTACCTTGGTGGTTAAAAGAAAAGTATAGCAAGGTTTCTTTGGATGATAAGGAAAATATTGTTGAGGTAGCTAAACGTGTGGAATGTAAACAGTTGAAAACCAAATCATGGTATGACAAGAAGTGGAATACCAAACGTCTATTTTTTCAAGAGGGTGAATGGGTCAGAATTCTTAAACCTGGTCTTTTGCCCAAAGGATCCAGTATATTTAGTGATCCGATTGAGATTAAAAAGGTGTTTACCAACAGTGTCATGACCCAAGACGGTAGAATTTGGAATATGTGTAGGTTAGCCAAATGTTCCAAGCCTTATAATATTCACAATAATTTGGCTGCCGCAGGTACAATCAATGTACATGTATTAAAATAAATTAAGAAGAGTACATACCAGAATTTCAGCAAAAATAAACCAAATAGTGAGTTCAACACCACAGAAATCCATGCTGCTTAGTGGTGATTTCCCTCGTCGCCATATTTTGTTGAATAATCATGGAAAACACATAAAGATGTGATGTATTTTATTAGCAGCATGGCAATCCATCCACAGGTAACAGAGTACAGCTACAACTGATTACTCCAACAGCAACCCATCAGTTCCACCAGCATGTGGAATCCAGAACCCTGTTGAAAGAAAACATGTCGCATGCAGTGGCATGCGACCATGACCAAGCCACTTAAAGAAATACAACATGAAATGAGAATACAACAACTGTTAATTAAATGAATGTAACTTTTTTTGTGAAATGATCGGGATGAACTTGGAGAAACACAGTAAAAAAGAATAATTTTGTAAAAAAAGAATATAAAAAGAGATAATAAAAGTTATAAATATGAAAAAAATATATGTGGTCACCGTGTGTTGAAGGTCTTCTTTGGAAGTATTAATGTTGACAATTGTAAAGTAATTTAGGTCATGAGGGAATCATTTTCTGTTTTGATGGTGAGTTCTCACTCCCAAGCATCCTACATTGAAAGTCTTTCACCTAGGTCAAGCTTGTTGAGGAGCTGGTATAGCCTGAAAACTACCTGCCTCTGTCTATCATGGTTGAGGGGAAAGTTTTCAAAAGGAGTAGAGCCTCTAGTGGAAGCTATCTTCATCTATAGCTAGAAGACCCAATGTCGCACTTGTCTGTAACCTATACACCTCTTTAAGTTTATAGCTGCACTAAGGATTTTATTTGTCCTCACTGAAACAGGTCTTTCAATGTTCTCACCCCCCTCAAACCACCTAAGGACATCCCACCTATCTTGTTTGAGAGAAAATTGTTTACTAACCAATAAGGGCTTTAATGGGGATGGATATGTAGTTTGGCCTCTTATTCTAACTCCGACCCTTAGGGCAGACCCTTAGGGCAGACGCTGTGATCGGTGACATTTATAGATTAGTCGTCAGTCAGTTTTGGGTATTCGTAAAGATAACCTCTACTCAGTGTATGGTCAATCATGAACCACATTTTACTAGTGCCCCCCTTAGTCAAGTCTACAACGAAGCAGAGGTAACCCGTATTATAATAGTGTAGAAAATTAGGTACTGCTATACCTGACACCAATCATACATTGCCATCAGCAAAGCAATCTTTTTTATTCTGCCAAACTAGTTCCAAGCACAGAAGCGGGACCTCAGTGTTCAATTCCTTCTTTATATGTAGTGGCAGGGTCTGGAAGTCATAATATATCTTGGGAAGCAAAGTGCTCTTAATGGCTGTGGCGCATCCTAGAAAGGAGGTAGTTTTAGTTCTACAACTGTTAATCTCAAATTATACTGTGATCTTCAATCTAAGCAGATTCGTTTGTTGAGTTGGACCATCTTAATGTCTCCCCCTGTGGGATTGCCAAATAGTCTTCGGGGGAGTGGGGAAGGTGTTGGGGATGGAGGAGGTTAGGTACTTCAGATTTAGTCCTGTTGATCTTAAACCTTGACACTATGAAACTGCAAGTTCCTCCATAAGTGGCATGAGTGATTTGGAAGGATCCTCCAGTGACACTAATATATCGTCTGCAAAAATGGTAAGTTTGAACTCATCAGTGGTCAACCTCACATCCCAAATATATCTGTTGCTTACAAATTTTTGAACTAGGGGATTCAGGATGAGAGCAAAAAAGAGGAGGTGAGGGAGCAACCCTGCAAGTGCACTGTTCTATCTGTATCCAGTATGAGAGTCTCCCATTAACTCGAAATCTAGCCCTAGGGGTACAGTTACCCATCAATAGCCATCCAGGCCAATCACACGTAGGGTGTCATCAATTATGTAAAAAAAGGCTGCTAGCCCATCATGTCTCGTGGCGTTGGAGGGCCGCAGACCTGAAATATCCCTGTAAAATATCTTTTTTAGAGATGGGTTTTACTAACTTCAATTGACATAGCAGAGGGTTTGGCACCCTCTAAATATGTTTTACACTGTTTATTTCTTAATCTTGATACAAGACGTCAACCTTCTGTTGGCCAAACATGCTATCAAGGGGGTGCCAGACTTGGAGAGGTGCGCTATTCACGCTACTACCTCGTGCCAAAGAAAGACAAAGGCATTAGGTCTATAGTGGACCTCCAATCTTTGGATGCTTTTCTGAAGAAGGTCAAATTCAAAATGCTCACCATGGCTCAGATCCCCTCTGCTCTGGATGAAGAAAACTGGGTGATGTCATTCGATTTGCAAGATGCCTATTTTCATATACTGATCATGCAGCCGTACATGTTTACTTGTGGATTACAGTGCATTTGCAACATTTCCAATATGCTATGTTGCTGTTCGGCCGTACCTTGCTCCCACAGGTGTAGATAAATGAGATAGCTGTGGTTGCAGCTCACCTTCGGAGATGGGGATATATGTATTCTGTTCCTTGATAACTGGCTGCTCAATGCTGGATCGTTGCAGTCAGTCACAGATCACCTCTGTAC
Organism: Lissotriton vulgaris; assembly: GCF_964263255.1. Lineage (NCBI taxonomy): Eukaryota > Metazoa > Chordata > Amphibia > Caudata > Salamandridae > Lissotriton > Lissotriton vulgaris. The sequence goes on along the minus strand of NC_141700.1, from coordinate 505,823,115 downwards.
AACAGCAAATTCTTGATTTTCTTGGGGGTTTTCTATTAACGAGCAAAATTCCCACCTAAGCCCTACGCTGAGGGTTCCCATGCTAGGGGCTATCCTGGACACAGTAGGATTCAAGTCCTTTCCTCTGTCGCAGCGTGTATAGGATATGATCCTGATGTTTCTGACTCAATCCTGGGTCTCGGTGAGGATACTTGTGCATTCTCTTTGTCCTGTATGCCAGAGAGCACATGCGGACTCTGTAATGGAAGCTAAGGTTTTAGTGGGCTTAGAACTGGGGTTGTTTCTCTAACTCTGTCAGATCTAACAGGAGACAGGTCAGGATCTCATGTGCTGGCAGACAAGTGCCAAACTGACAAACGGCCGGCCACCCTCCCTTTCTGACCAGTATGTCATAATTGCAGCAGTTCTGTCATTACTGGATTGGGGAGGCCACCTGAGGAAGGTAGAGTGCATTAACCACTAATATCCAGCAAACAGCCACCTCCACATCAAACCTTTGGAACTTGGGGTAATCAACCTGGCCCTAAAAGCCTTCCTACCAACCTTCAAGGGAAAGCTGGTACATGTCCTCAAGAACAACACAATCGTAATATATTACTGCAACAAGCAAGGAGGGATGTGCTGCTGGATCCTGTGTCAGCAAGGCTCTACATATTTATTTAGTGCAATATTGTATCACAACCCCCAATAGTCTCAGTCGCTAAGTCCAGTAGATGTTGGATTGAAATTAAACTTTGCAATATTCAGTCTAGTAGGAAAAACACCAACTCTGAATTTAAGATATGAAGTGTGGTGTGCCTCAGGTAAATTGCAATCGAGATAGCGCTCTGTCCCAACCAAGTGCTTTACATACACGTAACTGGCAGTCAGCTGTGTACTTTCCACAGCCATGAGAAGTAGCTTACTGGGGTAATTGTTACAGGATCTGACAGTAGCTGTCTATACCCCAGATTTGTTAATAAGATTTTAACATAAAGTGTCCATGTGTTACTAATGAGAATAGTGTGCTCAGATACTTTGGCTATGGATCTTAGATAGACTTGTCCATATCGATAACTATTCAAACAAAGCCAGTACAATACAGGATGATGCAGATATGGATCTGATGTCATGCCCAAGGAACAAGTGGTGTTCCATGGCCCAGTCTTAAGAGCACCCTTAAAAAGTTATTCTCTGTTATTTGGAGTTGTTCAAAATTGCTGTAAACCCCAGGGTTCAGCTCCACAGATTGCAGATGCAACTGCCTTCTGCCTGTGTATCTGTAGTATGACTCTCAAGGAATGACTGCCAATTTTATTTTTAAGACTCATTATAGCATTTGTTCCACACTTAAAGGTGACATACTCCTTATCAACATTTTGTGGTAAAAGCATACACCCAAATAATTGTAAAACGATATACTCTTGAGGATTTGCCAGCCAACCCCTGGCAGCCTTTTGAGTACAGAAGAAGGTGACAATGCCACAATCTTTGTCTTAGCAGAGTTCATTTGGATATCTTTGCTACCGCAGTAACTCTCGAAATTGGCTAACAACCCGTGAACTACATTTTGTGTCAAAGATAGAACACAATAGATGACTTATGTTCTCCTTTATCTAAGTCTTAAGGAAAATAGAAGGGGCATATTTATCATGCAGTTGCGTAACACTTGCATCAGGCAATGGGGTGCATGCACAATGCAACTACTAAGTGAGATTTATCAAGCCACGCAAGGCCACCTTGCGGGCCCTGTGTGGCTTGATAAATCCAGAGTAATGCATTGCAGTGCAAATCACTGCGTTGCGTTACTCTTCCCCAGGGAGGCATCCCATGGGTGGTGCCTGAGTGTTCCCACGCAACACCCATAGATTTTGATGCATTCCCATATTTACCATAAGTGGAAGACCTGAGAATGCGCCAAAACTGCTATGCCTCCCCAGCGAGGCGCAGCAGGTAGAAATAGGTTTATTTCGCCTTGTTTTTTCCTCTTTCTATGTTGTGCTGCAGGCTGCAGAGGTAAATTCCTCAGGGAATTGTTTTTGTACAAGAAGGTGTACCTTCCTGCAACGTAGGCACCCTTGCACTATGGTGTATGGGTGCCTGCGTTGATGCTAGGCAGCACAGGGCTGGAAAAGGACAGGAATTTGCTGTGTAATATTAAGTATGGTGCATTCCTGCTCTTTCTCGGTCATGCAGCACAGCAAGGTGGCTTGCTGCGCTGCGTGACTTTTTGATAAATAGGCCCAAGAAGTCTTCCGTTCTGAGCTAACTGCTGAAATACTTTTTATAAAATAAGATTTTGGTGTTAGCTACATTTACTTTCAGATCATTAGCATTGTTATAAACTAGAATAGCGACATTAAAAATAACTTGATCATTCCCAAACTGAAGCAAGTTAGTGTGTCTTCGCCCTGAAAATATCTAACTCCCATATGACGTATTCTCCTATCAGCTGTATATATATGAAATAGTAGGGGGCTAGCACTCATCTATGTTTCAGTCCCAAATTGTTGGTAATCTTTTGCTTACATGGGAGCCAATGTCAGTCTTTTCTTACAACCAGGTTGTTCAGTGTAACAGACTGCTCTAAGCTTAGAATTTGAGATACCCCACTATTTGACCTTATTCCAAAGAATGGCCGGGCTTACCCTATCAAAAGCTGAGAAATATTAAATACAGCAGGCAAATAATTTGCCTCATTGACACTTTGCAGTTAACTTAGCCATAATGTTCAATGGCAGTATATTTTCTTAAATCTCGAACCTCTTTTAAAAGCCATCCCGATGTTTCTCTAAAAGATTGAGGGCATACTTACTAATCTTTCACATAACGTAGAACAGCGAGCAAAGTTGCAGTGCTGCGTTGCGTGAAAGTTAGAGAGCAGAAATGCTCCATATTTACAAAGAAATTGATAATTTCTCTCTCTCCCTGCACTGGCTCACTGAGGCCTGCCTAGCGCCAACACAAACAACTTTACACCATAATGCAAGAATGCCTGCGTTACAGGCAGAATTGTTTTTGTACAGGCAGGGACACCTTCCTGTTTAAAAGCAATCCATACAGCTATTTTCCTGTTTCTATGTGGATGCGGAAAGCATCATGCATAGAAAGAGAAGAAACAAGAAGAAATAAAGATATTCCTCCTCATTACGCCTCACTGGTGAAGGCGTAGCATTTTGAAGCATTCACAGGTTGACTAGCATTAGTAAGTATAGTGTAACATTTCCTTACAAAACCACCCAAGGTGGCACAAATCGCTCCTTGTGTGTCTTGTAAATATTACTGAAGCCTTTGTGTTGTCCTTGCATCGCCTTGCATGATGCAAGGACAACACAAAGGCTTGATATATCTGGGCCTGAATTCTTCCGCCCAAGCCTCCAGCTTCTCTAATAAAAGTTCAGCAGTTACTTTGGCCCCACTGTCAGACAATGTTATTGTGAGGAATATTGAGGAGTATTTCAATCTCTTTTCTTGTATGTGGGACTGAGGACATATCCCCACCAAGAGTTGAGAATCATTTGCAACTCCAGCATTGTTGTAAAGAGAATAGTTAAAGATTGAATGCAAAAATGACAGTCTTCCTTAATGGTATTAATTGGAAAATCTTTTAGTCCTGGGACATCCGACGAACTTGCACTGAGACTTATTGATTTAATCACCATTTCATTGATCGCTAAATTGAGCGGTAGGCAGTCTGCTGGTTCCCACTTTAATGTATTCAATGCAAAATGAAGGGACCATATATGTCCAACTCAATCATCTGCCTGAATGTTATTAATTCCACATGCGTTTGATCCTTGCTCCAGCTTTGAGACTAAGTACCTAAATGTATTTCAATCATGAGTCTATGCCCACTGCAAAATGTCCACCCATCTCTTTGCATGGAATGCATCCCTAGTATCACTTTCACTTTAATCAGTCTATTTAATTACAGGCATTTTTTTCAAAACTGTTTTCCCAGCAGAAAGGTGTCTCCATACACTTGACTTTAGGAGAGAATTGAAATTCCTACTGGATAAGACAAAGGAGCATACATTCTGGACACCTGATCACCTTCATGTTAATGTTAATGTTAATGTTATTTGGCATTTATTAAGCGCTCGTACGCCCGGGGGCTTCATGGCGCTGTAGGAAGGAACAAGGCGCGACAGTCAATTGGTGGAAATGAAACAGCTCAGTGATGCGCCTGAGAGAAGAGCCAGGTCTTCAGGGAGTGTCTAAAGCTGAGGATATTGTCACTAAGTTTTAGATGGAGGGGAAGAGAGTTCCAGAAGGCAGCTGCAAGGTGGTCAAAGCAGCTGCCTCCGAGACGCTTCTTCTTATACGGAGGAACAATCAGGAGGGATTTATGGATAGACCGGAGGTTGCGGGAGGGGCTGTATCTTTTAAATAAGTCTCTAATGAATAGGGGACCGGTGTCATGTAAAGACTTGAATAGGATGCACCCGGCTATGAAGGCCACGCGTTGCTCAACCGGCAGCCAGTGAAGCTGTTTCAGGCCAGGTCTGACTGATTGCCTCCTGGGGATGTTCAAAAGAAGTCTGGCTGCCTGGTTTTGAACCAGTTGGAGGCGTTTAAGCTCTCCAGTTTGGAGCCCAAGGTATAGACTGTTGGAAAAATCCAATCTGGACAAAACCAGGGAGATGACGATCTGAGTGAGGGCAGCTGAGGAGAAGAAGCAGGCAATTTTTTTATTTTCTTCAACTGAAAAAAGCTGGAAGACACAACTGCTCCAACCTGTTTTTTCAGGGAGACATCCTCGCTGATAAAGATGCCAAGGCTCTTGACCGAGGATGACTTGGATGGGGGGGCGCCCATGCAGGAGGGCCAGAAACTGGGATTCCAGCTGAGTGTGCTCTGTCCAGGCAAGACCAGTTCGGTCTTGCCTGGGTTAAGTTTCAAATGATTGCAGCTCATCCAGCTCAGAATGTGGGACATGGTGTTTTGAAATTCTACCACAGAGTCCTTGGTGTTCAAAGGAAAGATGAGCTGCAAATCATCAGCATAATTGAAGATGGTTACCTTTGCATTCCTGAGGGAGTATAAGAGAGGGCGTAGGTACAAAGTAAAAAGCAGGGGAGATAATGAGGAGCCTTGAGGTACTCCACAGATGGTAGAAATGGTAGGAGCCGTGAAGGAGCCCAGTCTGACCGATTGAGTTCGGTCAGTGATGAATGAACGGATCCAGCTCAGCGCAGGGCCCCTGAGGCCTGCCTGCTCGACACGGTCGACCAAGATGGTATAGTCGACCGTGTCGAACGCAGCAGAGAGGTCCAGTAGCACCAGAGCCTGATGGATCCCTTCGTCCGCATTCCGCCTCAGAGTATTCTGCACCGAGAGAATGACCGCCTCAGTAGAATGGCAAGGGCGGAAACCAGCCTGATTAGGTGCAAGATACTCTGATTTTTCCAGAAATGTGGAGATGCTGTCACAAACATGAGACTCCAGAAGTTTGGCACAGTATGGCAACAGAGATATAGGTCTGTAATTGAGCGGATCTAGCAGGTCGGCTCCTGCCTTTTTTATAAGGGGGATAAGGAGGGCTTTTTTAAAGTTATTTGGGACTTTACCCTGAGTAAGTGATCCGTTCAGCATGGAAAGTAGGCCCCCGGGGATGCTGGTACCCACTTCTTTCAGAATGTGAGGGGGGCAGATGTCATCAGGGGAACCGGATTTAACCTTAGTAAGGAGTTTGGATAGGTTGGCACTTTCAATAGGGGGATAGGAGTCCAGGGTAGCAGAGTTATAAAAGGTGTCTGCAAAAAAAAAGGGGAGGCTGTGTGGTAGGAATATTTTGTTTAATGGTACAGATTTTATCGAAGAAAAAGGAGTTTAGTGAATTGCAAAGTTCCTGAGTGGGGACTGTCGGAAGAGAGGTTCTATCACTGGTGCTGAGATCTTCCACAATATTGAACAATTCTCTAGATTTGTTATGAGCCTTGAGAATTTTTTCCGAAAAATAGTCGGTTTTGTGTTTTAAAATAAGCTTTTGGTAGTCCTTATGAGCCTTGCAATAGTTAGCCCTATCTTGTTCTAAATAGGCTGTTCGCCACTTTCGCTCCAATTGACGGACTTCGAGTTTAAGGGTTTTCAAAGGAGGTGTAAACCACCTGTGAGCGTCATTGGGGCGAGAGCGGGGAAAGTTGGTACAGGGGGCATGTGCATCAGCTGCCTGGAGTAGCCACCCTGAGAAGGCTTCTTCCATTTCTTCGATGTCCTGATCAAGTGAAGGAAGGGAGGAGGTTAAGGATCCAATAAAAGCGGGGATGTCAACATTCTTCCACATTCTAGTTTTTCCTCCTAGCTTGGGCAGGGGATTTCTACTTCTCTCAGTGGTCATAGTGAAGTTGATCAGAAAATGATCCGACCAAATGCAGGGCGTGATGGACTTAATAGCCAGGGAAATGTTTTGAGACCAAATTTGATCTAGGCTATGCCCTTTATCATGAGTTGGAAGGTGAATGTGTTGAGTGAGGTTCATGTCCAGGAGGGTTTCTTTCAGCGTAGCTGCCTGAGAGTCAGACTCAGCAGAGTCCAACCAAAGGTTGAAATCTCCCAACAACACGATTTTATTGTGGGAAATTATCAGGGGGGCAAGTTGTTCTGCTAGGGATGCCGTGAAAGAGGGCATATTTTGAGGGGGGCGATATATGAGGATCAAGAGTAGTGATCCAGTGTTAGTGTCCAATTTAAAAATCAGGTTGTCGGTTCCTATTATGTCGAAGGGTGGTAAAGGAGAGACTTTATGGGTGCTGCGAATAATCGCAGCGACCCCTCCGCCTCTTTTACCGGCTGGTCTGTCGACATGCAGAATGTAGTAGTTCGAGGGAACTGCAGCTAAAATATCAGGTAGGGAACCCTCATTAAGCCAAGTCTCTGAGAGAAACAAAAAATCAGGTTGTTCGGCCTGGAGCAGAAGAAAGATATCCAAGTGGTGTTTAACCATGGATCTGGTGTTTAAATATAGACATTTGAGAATGGTCTTAGAGTCATAAGGGGTCAAATGAGGTACAAAGGACTTATGCTTGGGAGCTTTGCCGAGAGAGAATTCAGGCTTCAAAATGCCATAAGAGGCAGCACGCTTTAAGGCATAAGTGCATATACATTACAAGACCACTCTATGAAAGCAAGCATTTCAATGGCTCAATGATGAATTCAGGTTAATGTGACGCCTAATTTTGTGGGATTAAGGACATCATAAAGTCTTGATTCAAGCAATGCAATCACCATAAAGGGAAAGTGCAAACCAAAACTTCACTGCCAAAATTCGCAAACAATAAAAAAACAAATAAAATTATATAATACATAGTGAGTAATGGGGTAATTAATAACATCTCCATCTTCTAGACACCCAAACTGGTCGTAAAAAGGATAGGGCTGTGAAGATAACATGATCTGTTGGAAGCATCTGCAGATACATCAAGGCTGGCCTAACTTGATTAAAATTCAGGGATTTCAGCAAAGGGATTAAAAATTGCTTCCTCTGCCAGCTATAATAAGAACATAACATGGGAAAATGCAGCATATCCTGCGGAGACAAATTGTCGCAGCCGCAGGGTACTCTTGCCTCAGGCCATGTCCACCCCGGAGGGGAAGCAAAAAAAATGGTGCAATTGGTTGAACCTGAATCTGGCCAGTAAAAACCTATTGTGCTGTGAGCGGACCTTGACAAGATACGTCTCCAACCTCTGTACAGAGTTTAGCAGCATGTGACCCTGAACTGAAGTTTTCTGGAGCTCTAGGTGCTCTCTCTCTAGGGGTGTGAATGTTCCATAAACTGCCTTTTGACACACCCTAGCTCCCGCTCTGAGAGAGAGGAGGGATCATCAAAAATATCTGACATACCAATATGATAAAAAGCTGCCATACCATGGACTATCCAAGATATTCTGTGTGATCGATCAAGAGCCAAACAGTCAGCTAAAATCATTCGATTTAACGACAATTCCGCCTGCTCCAAATCTTAATCCAACACAGGAGAGGACTAAAGGATATCAAATCTGACATGTGGACTAGCCCAAGCTCCGCCTGTACAGAGAAAGCTGGAGTAGAGTGTGAAACCTGTACCAATCTGTGAAGAAAATTATTTTTGGCGGTTTGGATATGGTCCAGCTTGACATACCCCCATACCTCACTACTGTATCATAGCTGGGAGATGCACTTAGCCTGATGCATTTTTAACAGGTCCCTTGGCACCCTAGAGTCAACCCTCTGTGCAAAAATAAAAACCGCCCTGTAGATCTGAGAACCCCGGTTCTCTTCCAGGGGATCCTCATCAATAGTCATAAGCACTGAATATTCCTGCCCATGTGCAGGGACCCCGGAAATAATATAAAATTATATATGGAAATCACATATATCTAGCTCCACATATATGTATGGACATATATCATTTATTCTCACACCAATGAAGCCCCAAAACTGAGGCTAAACAATCTAATTACCCATACATAGACTGTATTTGCAAGGATATAAAAAACACATTAGGTCAAAAAGTACTTGAACTCTGTGTTTTAATGAGCAAAACACTCATAAATCCTGAAATTGCTAATAAATAGACATTGTTAGGCCACAGGCTGCATTGTAAAGCAATAGCATGTAAAATGAAAGCATTTTCAACAAAAACTGGCACCGTGCCTTTAAGGCAGCCATGACCCATGGCTTTCCATCAAGCCTCAGGGGTGACAGTTAGGTCAGTTGTTCTTTCGGCCTCCTTCAGTCAGAACCCTGGTTTTACAGCTTCTATTGAAATTCTACAACTTTTTCACTTTCACTCAACGTCTTTTGACTCTAGAGTGCTAGTGCTATCTTTTTTATTCTTCAGAAAAGGTTTATTATTGTCAAAATGCCTACACTTTTCGCTTTTCGATCCTTGCCCCTCCTGTGGCAAAAAAAAGGCCAGGACTGACACACATCCTGTGTGTATCCTTTGTCTCCCTGAGACTTATAATGTAAACAGCTGTCAGCATTGTAATAACTTATCAAGGAGAACCCTCAAGGACAGAGAAAGAATCAGAATTTATGGCCTCTTTGAAAGAGGTAGGTCTCCTAAAAGGCAGCAGAAGAGGAGAAAGCGGTCGAGCGGTAGAGAGAAGTCCCGACCTGTTCTCCGTCTGGATCTGCGTCGAAGCTGCCTGCGACTGTGAAAACATCTTTGAAGACACATTCTTCGACGGTGAAGACTCAGGTACCTCCGTTGACGTCAACCAGGCGTTCAACGTCGAGAGGCAGGCCTCCGTCGTCGCCGGATGGGCATACGACGTTGAGGCAGATCACTCCGTTGTTGCTGCAGCGATCGACCTCGAGGCCCAGCGCTCCGTCGTCGCACCAGCGATCGACATCGAGGCCCAGCGCTCCGTCGTTGCACCAGCGATCGACTTCGAGGCACAGCGCTCCGTCGACGCATCGGCGTTCGGCGTCGAGGCACAGGCGTTCGCCGTCGAGGCACGCTTTGTCGACACCTCATTACCGGCGTTCGACGTCAGGACACTCTTTGTCGACGCCGCATCACAGGAGTTCGACGTCAAAGCAGGTTGCTCCGTCGGCGTCCCACGGGTGATCGACATCAAGCCACAGGTCTCCGCCAAGGATGGATCATCAGTCCCCGGTGTCAAGACACCAGCCGCCACATCCAGCGTTGAGACCGGTGTTGGGACCAACGTCAACACAGAAGATTCCTGTAAAGCCGACGTTGAGTTTGCTAACTCCGTCACCGGGTCACCAGCCAGTGTCAATGCAGGGATCCCCAAAGTCGACGCCGAGACAGGAAGCGGCATTAGCGCAGGAGAGGCGTTCCAAGTCAAGGGGACGTTCTCCTATACGCTCGAGCCCACCTTAAAAAAAGAAGAGCTTTTCTTCAGGGCAGTCTCAGCCAAGACACCAGGCATGACAGAGTCACTCCAGATCTCGCTCTAGATGACCTTCAGGAGAGGTCTCTCCTCCGGTGAGCCTATTGTCATCCCCCTCAGGCTCTCATGTCTCTCACTGGGAATCAGCATCTAAGATCTCGGACGTGGTGATCTATTCTTCTGATAGTGCATCAGAGCATTTAGCTGGGTCACGGCATGAAGAGGTGCATCCATCTCCTCCAGCACGTTCCCCTGAGAGAAGAGAAAGGTTAAAGTCGCCTTCCATCAGGCTGTCTCCTAGGTGGTACAGACCATTACACCACTGGGCCCCCGACAAAGACACAGCCTCTCGCTTAACACATCAGGTGGATCGGGATCGACCTCCATCCAGGCCCAAAGAGCGAACGCGCACTCCTGTGCGCTGAAGCAGGCGGAGGTCCAGGTCAAGGAGTAGGAGATGGGAGCGCAGATCCCCTACCACTTCCTCATCGTCTACTCGCTATTATAGAGACTATTCCCCCACATTAACCGACAGCCCACCATCAAGAATCTCTCCAGTGGACGACATCTTCACTTTCCAGGACATCTTGGGCAGAGGGGCGCTTAAGCTGGGAATTCTAATGACTAAGCATGGGCGGAAAATCCGTTTCGCTCGCGGATTTTGCGGATTTTCGGTAAATTCGCAATCCGCGAGATTCGCGAATCTCCCGCAAAATCCGCAAATCCGCGAGCAGCGGATTTTGCTCGCACTGCTTGCACTGTTCGCGTGAGTTTGCGGCTTCCCAGTACAACTTCGCGCCCCGCGAATAAGTGCAAAATTGCAGAAATACGATCTTAGCAAAACTGAAACTACTTACCAGGTTCAAAAGTTCAGGCTCATCATTAGTAGCCATTTCCTGTAGTGCTTCCTGAGGGGCCCCTCCAGAGTTCAGTTGCCAGTTGCAACTATTATGTGACCCTGCTCTGAACCTCAGAATAGTTACACATATGCCACAAAGGTCCTGAATTACAGCTAAGGGAGACAAGCAGGAGCCAGGCTGGCAGTTCAAATCCATTAATCAGCCCCTAATTCATTATTGTCAGTTGGGGCAGGGCAGGTGTTGTAACTAATTTTGCAACAATGAAAGCACTTAGCAAGTGCAAAAGATCACTAATCAGGAAGCACTAAGGAAGCAGGTGCCAGCTAAAAAAATATTCTGTGACACATTAATCAGCCCCAAATTAATTCAGGTCACTTGAGGCAGGGAAGGTGTGCTTGCGTTGCCACAATAATGTACACTGACTGGACAACCAGAGGGTGCTGTGATGAAACAGAGGGTGGCATGGGTGGGCCAGAGGGTGGCATGAGTAGTCAGAGAGTGGCAGTGGTGACAGAGAGTGGCAGTGATGAAGAAGAGTGTCCCAAACAGGCTGGACACGTAGAAACAACAAGTTCGCGAAACTTGCGACCCGACAGGTAAGTTCGCAATTTGCGACATTGTACAAAACCCTCGCGAACTGGCAAAAACCCGCGCAAACACAAAAAAAAAAATCCGCGAATTCGCGGATTTTGCGGATTGCGAGTTCGCAAATCCGCAAAATTCGCGAACGCGAGATTCGCAAAATTCGCCCATGCTTACTAATGACAGCGCGCCAGACCAAGTCTTCAGTGATTTTTGAAATGCTGCATCATAAGGCAGCGGCCAAACCTCTGCTTCCCTTGGTTCCAGGGATAATAGAACCAGTTATGGACGTGTTCCTAACGCCTGCAACCATAAAGTCCGTACCGGCGAGGATTCTTAAAAAATATCGGTCGCCAGAGAAGGATCCACTATTCTTCAGAGCCGACCCTCACCTGGATTCAGTAATCATTGCAGCGGCAAGGAAGACTCATGCCATGGCATCTTCCTCCACTGTACCTCCAGGCAAGGAGAGCAAGACGCAAGACTCCGGGGGGCGAAGAGTATGCGGCACCTCGGCCTCCTTGCTGAAGGTTTCCAATGCGGAGGCGCTATTGGTCCGCTATGATAGATCCCTGTGGGATTCCTTGCAGCGCTTCGTTGAAAAACTCCCTCAGGAAGATAGCAGGGATTTCGAAGAGATCCTTACGGGGGGCAGCCAAGTCTCCAACCAAATTATTAGTGCTGCAGCGGATGGAACTACCCTGTCGGCGCATAGATATGCTCATGGGGTATGCGCAAGGAGGTCTTCGTGGTTGTGCCTTACCGCCCTAAACCCAGTAGCTCTGACAAGTGTCATGAACCTGCCTTTATCTGGTACATCTTTATTCGGTTCACACACCGATGAGGAAATGCAGTGTATGAAGGCGGAATTGGACACGCTAAAAGCCGTGGCACTTGAAAAGAAAAAAGAATTCAGAAAAAGGTTCCGCCCCTACAACAAGAGATCCTCCCAACAGAGGTTTCAAACCCCTCAGTGGCAGAAGGGTCAAGACCAACAGGGGCAGCAAAAATCCCAGTACAGAGGAAGGCGCTCCTCAAGAGGTGGAGGTAATCAGCGACAAGGCAATAACTCCAACAAGGGGCAACCCAAACAATAAGTCTTTTCTTCCCCCAGCGCCGTTGCCCACTCCAGTGGGGGGGAAGCATCGCGTATCATATGGAAAAGTGGCGAGCCATTACAAAAGATCGCTGGGTGTAGCTACGCTTCAGAATGGTTACTTTCTTCGGTTTCAACATCAACCTCCCTCTATCCCTCAACATCGAGTCATCAGCTAAAGTTCCTACAAAAAGAGGTAGCCACCCTTCTCACAAAATCAGCTATCAAGAGGGTACCAAGATCTCAAAGAGGGAAAGGAGTCTATTCAAGATATTTTCTGGTCAAGAAAAAAGGCCAGAAAGCGGAGTACAGACCCATTCTGGACTTGCGGACTCTCAACCTTTACGTCAGAAAAGAAATGTTTTGCATGTTGGCGCTTCATCAAATATATCCACATCTAAGGCAGGGGGATTGGATGTATCTGCTGGACCTACAAGATACATACTTTCATGTACCAATAGCTCACAGTCACAGGAAATATCTCCGTTTCCGGGTGGGGACCTCTCATTACCAGTTCAAAGTCCTCCCATTCAGGTTGAAGTCAGCTCCCCGAGTGTTCACGAAGTGCATCGCAGTGGTAGCAGCTGCTCTACGCCCGCAGGGGTGTCTTCCCGTACCCATATCTGGACGATTGGCTGTTGAAAGGTTCTTCCCCAGACAGTGTAAGGAACCACTTTCTGAGCTGCATCGATCTATGCCATTGGTTGGGTCTGCATGTGAATTTCAACTTCACAGCCGACGCAGCAAATACATTTCCTAGGAGCTCTGCTAGACTCAGAGGCAGGAAAAGTGTTTCCTTCTGAGGAGAGACAGTCTTCCATCACTCAAAAATGCCAACTAGTTCTCTGAAGCAGAGATCTGATGGTGCAAAGGATTGCCTCCCTACTAGGGTCGATGGCATCATGCATTTTTCTTGTCCCCAATGCCAGACTACAGATGCGTCCTCTTCAGCAGGATCTGGAGGACAAGTGGGACCAGTAGTCAGCTCGCTGGGACAAAAGCACAGCACGAGCATCCATACCTTGGTGGATGAAAAGGCTAAATATGCAAGTCGGCATTCCATTCCATCAACCCCCGCCTGCCCAGACGCTGATAACAGATGCCTCTCTCCAAGGCTGGGGGGTACACATGGGTCATCTCCAGACGCAAGGACTGTGGTCTCCCAAAGAGCGCTCCTACCACATCAAAATGTTGGAACTGAGGGCAGTCCATCTAGCCCTCAAAGCTTTCCTGCCCTCTATTCAAACATCATCAGTGTTAGTACAAACGGACAACACCACCACCATGTACTACCTGAACAAACAGGGAGGAACACGCTCACGCACCCTCTACCAGGAAGCGCATAATCTGTGGCATTGGCTCCTGGCTCGGAATCTGTCAGTCACAGCAGTCCATCTCCCAGGAGAACAGAACGTGAGAGCGGATGCTCTAAGCCAGCATTTCGAAGAAAAAGAGGACTGGGTTCTCAATGACGAGGTAGTCGAAAACATCTTCCAGTCATGGGGTCGTCCCACAATAGATCTCTTCGCGGACGACGAAAAACACCAAACGCCGAGACTTCGCCTCAAGATTCTACCGACCAGGATCAAAAGGGAATGCCCTTTTGATAGACTGGTCAGGGGAATTTGTGTATGCCTTCCACCCCTTCCGCAGATCTCAAAGGTGGTGAGCAAGCTGACTCACTCGTACACAAAGATGATTCTCAATGCCCCCGATTGGCCGAGACAGTGGTGGTACACGGACCTTCTACATCTGTCAGTGTCCTCACAAGTGGCTGCCGTGCAGGCCAGACCTGCTTTCCAAGATGAATGGGAGGATTCATCATCCCAACCTTCCGTCACTGAGCTTGGCAGCATGGCTCCTGAGGTCATACAATACGGCCACCTAGGACTGCCGCAGGACTGCATGTCCATTTTGAAAGAGGCGAGACGACCTTCCACAGGGCATTCATATGCATACAAGTGGAAGCGTTTCTACATGTGGTGTATGCAGAACAAGTGTCATCCGGACTGGACCGGAACCAGAGTCACGACGGGAAACGCTAGAGCGTATTCAAGCATTCAAGCAACGAGAGCGAGACGGACGCTGTGGCCGCCGCTGACATTCCTGCCTGCCACACCCCACGCGCCCTATTCACACCCCACCCGCGACGCCCATCAAGAGCTTGGAGCCACGGGAACTCGACACCGCGATTTGCGGTTTTGCGGACTTGCCGGAGCATGAGGGGTCGCCGGTCTGAATTCGCCCCAACCTGCCAGTCTGCTGGTCCACCCGCCCGCGATTGCACCAACGCCCAACGTTGCCGGCTCTGGGACAGCAACCTGTGAGCAGGTAGGAGCAGGGCCTGGCGGGCGGGCGGGCGGGCATGAGAGCAGGCGTGCAGGTCTAGGCATGCAGGTCTAGACACCAGCTCCGTCATTTCGGAAGCTACCTCTCCCCGCATACGCATACGCAAAAAAGGAGCAAAGAAGGAGCACAAAGCAAAGCAAAGCAAAAAGCAAGGAGCCAGGTGCAGTATGGCGGTGTGAGCGCTGCTACAAGTCCCCACAAGCGCTGAGATAACAACACCGCCATCGCTAAAAGCCCGTCACCCGGCACCTCGGACACCTTGGCCCCCCTCACCACCCCCTCCGCTGATGTGTTGTTGGCAGGTGTGAGCGCTGCACTCCGAGCCCCAAGCGCTGCGACAACAACACCGCCACAACACTGCATCAACTAACTTTGCTGGTCCTTCGAGTACCTTGGTAACTAGGAGCCTAAGCACCAAGCCCGGCGAATTGCAGAACGAATTGCAGAACCAAGCCCCGGACTCATCTTTGTGGGGAGCAAGGGGCAGGTGCTGTTGCAGGTATTGGAGGGCAAAAAATAAGCAGGCCGCCCCACCACCCCCTCTGCCCCACACCATCGCAGCGATTCCAGCGAAACTTCACTCCATTGCAGCGACCATTTTGCAACAGGAAAAAAGCAACAGTGAAAACAGGGAAAATAATGAGGACTAGAAATTTGTCCTTACTGCAGGCACAGGAAAAACCTCATCCCCACAGAACAGCCAGGAGACGGAAGGCAAAACTTTTCTATCCCCGGGTGCAGGTGGCTATTACCCCGGGCCTGGGCTATCGGATGGGGGAGCCCCGGGATCACCTGGTGCTACCGGTGCAACGCCAACGTCCCCAGGTTTACCAACTGCGTTCCCAGCACTGACATCGTCGCAAGTAGGGCAAGATGGGAAGTGTTATAATCCAGATAACTTAACTCCCCGTCCCGGGGCAAACGTCTCCCTAGGAAACAGAGACATAAGAAGCTTCTTATACCCCCTGGCAACAAGCTCAGCTGTACCAACTAGACCTTCAAGCTGCACACTGCCCTATAAAGCCCCAGAGGTCGGCCTATCCCCCAGTCCCACCGCCACACAGGCTCCAGGATTACCCCTATCACCAATAATAACCGCGCTACAGGGCGGAATACCCCTCAAGCCAGAGGCTCTGGACAGGGTCGCATCCAGACCCGATTCCACAAGACCAACAACTCCTACTCACCACTCACCGGAAGATCCTCATCCGAACTCGATCCTAAACGGGGCCCTCACGGCTGACATATTGATCAGCACACGCAGCGAAACCCCGGCATCAGGGGAGCACATGCTTGACGCATCTAGCCACACACACGAAATTTATGAAGGAGGAGGAACCACAGAAATACTGGCCCGGCACCCCCCACCTTTGAATTTGACGCACCAGAGCCTCCGGGAACAAGACAAAACGGCCCTGCTACCATCGTCAACGAGTAGAAGCTTGGATAGGGGGGAGAGCCCCCCAGTGATCACAGATCATTTAACACTGATCAACGAGACACTCATTTCTATGACAGGTGCGGCAATAATGCACGCCAACAAGCTCGATGCCCAGATAAACATATTACAAACAGTTGCAAACTTAATCTCTGTAATCGACTGCAAACTGGACCATCTGAATTCCCTGATCCGCAGAGCACAGGACAGCACACACTTCAAGCCTGAGTCATGTAGTTGCAGTCCAATCTGAACAAATTAGGAAAACTCCCACATATCATGACCACACTAATTGAGGACCTCAAGAAAGAAGCCGGCAAGACCAAGGACTCGATCTCACAGGCCCCAGCCCCCCACCCTCCAAAAATAGAAGGTTTAAGAAACCCGCCAAACCATTCTACACAAACTAATAAAGAAGATAAAACCGCCTGGGAGGCTCCATCATCCATGCTCAGCATGAGCAGGTCAGACGCCACCAAGATCAAAACAAAAAACCACGTGCCCCAGCATATCACCACACCAACCAGCCTAGACCTCCATAGCCTATCCAGGAAAAACAAGAAAAAAAATTAAAAACTCAACAAGGCGAATAAAAACAAATCTCTCGCTTCCAGGTCTATCCGGGAATGGCTACAGCCTGAGAATGAGACGCCCGCCCACATCGTGAACCAGGAAGCGATCAAATCGGGAGCAATCGTCAAAACACC
The DNA here is from genome assembly GCF_964263255.1 of Lissotriton vulgaris. Classification (NCBI taxonomy): domain Eukaryota; kingdom Metazoa; phylum Chordata; class Amphibia; order Caudata; family Salamandridae; genus Lissotriton; species Lissotriton vulgaris. The sequence goes on along the minus strand of NC_141700.1, from coordinate 505,806,256 downwards.
AGAAACAATCGAGCCAAACGTCGAAGTTACTCACTCTACCAACACAGCAATAACTTTTCTCGCAACCCCCCAGCCAGTTTTATCAACATCACACACAAATCAAGCAATGGATCCACACGGACAAAGCTCAGCGGAAGCATTTCAAGCAAACTCAAACAGACACGACCCGCAGGCCACAGCTTTATCAACGCTCACGACGGGCCGCGCGTCTCAACGCCTTTGACCACAGACCTCATGGAAAATGAACACCCGCCATGTACCATCAGCGCTCCCAGCTTGTCACAGATGGAGGTCTACCGGCGGTCATTGGGGTTAAACAGGCATGCAAACGACCATCCACCTGATACAGCACACTTACCACAAACAGGCAGCCAGGTGGCGGACTCAGTCTGCCGAATAAACCACCCCCAACCCCAGGATCGGAAAATAACGTTGTACCCAGACTATGTCTCCCAGGGGAGATGGGACATTCTTAACTGCAGTAATCTTCTAACACTTTTTGCAAACATCCCAGGGTTGGAGGGAATAAAAACTACAGAGCCCGCACATGGCCGAGGCTCTGAAAAGCCAGCACAAGTTATTGGAAAGCTGGGGCATAAAAATAAAACCTAAGCGCGCACAAAAATACCCCCTCATCTTGAAAACTCACAACGCGCATCTCCAGATGGGAAACACAGATCAGCGAATCGGAGGGAACTCACGCCCGCATGCCTACCCCACTGACGCGCCACACGTGGCGCCCATTCTTCAGAGGTCCAAAGGTGCCACAAACACTGGTCCAACCATCAGCACCCCAATCAAAATAACAACTAATCCGAATCAGGGCACACGCACATGCGCAACTCTGGGATGCGCGAGCAAAGACTGGTCCTGGCTGCCGTTAGTACTAAATTCGAGATCCTAACACAGCCACAATGTCTCGGGCCAACCCCACTGCAGCACGACCATCGTCCAACAAAAGGCTCCAGACAGGGACCGCCCCCGGATCGCCTGCAAATCATGTCTTGGAATGTCGCAGGGCTCAGGAGGCTGCTTCTTAATAAAAACGCTGTGACATTCATGGAGGAGGCAGATATCATCTGCATACAAGAATTCTGGCAGCTCCACCCGCTTTGATTAAGAGGATACGCAGAATATGGAAAACCTGCAAAAAAGGCTAACATATTCGGAACACCCTCGGGGAGTATATGTGTCTACTTAAAGCATTCACTCAACCTGGAACTCGCGCTAATTCCCAATCTCCCGGACAACCTCCAGGCGGGCATCCTGAAAGGCCGCCGCCTGACAAATGGAAACTTTGCGTTTTTATTAATCAACCTCTATCACAATCCACATGGGCCCACATCCAACTTGGCCATGCTGACAACCCACCTAGAGTCCTTAATGCTCCAATTCCCGTCCTTGGAATGCATCATTCTTGGCGACTTTAATATCCATAACATAGGGATATTAACGACACGACGACATCTGCGCGGGGCCACCATTGCTCTATTAAAAACTTATAAGCTGGCGACAGCGCACTCGGTCCTCCTAAAGAACAGTCCAGGGTCCTTCGTCGGTCCTACATACAACAACCAAACAACGATCGACTACATCATCTTAAGTGAAAAACTGCAACCACTTATGTCAAACTTTACAGTTCATCCGCGCAGCGACAGCTACCACGCTGCCTTAACCATCACATTGAATCTCATAGCGGACACTCGTCATAGGCTCGAATACATCGGAGCATCTAACGGCGCAGAACTGATAAAGTTGCCCAGAAGAATCAAATGGGTACAGACTTCAATCACCACTTTTAATAGTTGGGCAAACCAGTGGCCAGGCAGGCCACTGAGTGAACACAAAAAGGGTGCAATAGCTACCTGGAATGCCATCACAGGGACCCTGGCTGCGCTCCTTCGCGGAACCTCAAACAGCATATCTAATAGGGACTCCCCACCTACATATGGACACAAGGCGGAAATCAAAATCAGCGCCAAACAACTGAACAAGAAACGCAAACTTTTCCACAAAAATGGCACAAGCCCAATGAAGAAACAACTTCAAGAGGCCAGTAAAAGTCACTCCAAGAAGGTTTGGGAGGCAAAACGAGACTACTGCGAATCACAATGGCTGAAAATCTTTGATTTGCTGAGCCCAGGAAAATCGCAGGAGTTTTGGCACTACTTAACACCTTCAGCGCGGCGCAAATTTTCGCGCTGTGCTAAAGGTTCTAATGAGCCAATGGGCTCATGACGGAACGGTTCCGTCATGAGCACAGCTCAACCGATGCTCATGACGGAACCGTTCCGTCATGAGCATCGAAGGGGTTAAGCACCCTGGGACGTGGCACAAACCACAGAGAAAACTCCCTCGAGGCTCCCATCTGGGCCGCCCATGTAAAAGCCCTTTACATCTATAACGGCCCTGTTACCAAGCAAAATGAAACATCTATCGTTGGAGCTGACTTAGACCCAACCACCGAGATGACTGCCCCGCTGGGAAAATCGTCAGTGTTCAAAATTCTAAAAAATATCAGACAAAATGGTGCCCCGGGTCCCAACGGTCTTCCTGGACACTTATTCAAGGCAAACATTGACTTCTGGTCCAAAACCCTGACCCACCTGTACACTGAATGCTGGCTCCTGGGGGATGTCCCAGACTCATGGAGAGGTTCGCTCGTACAGCCAATCCACAAAAAGGGCCCCAAATCTGAACCATCTAACTATCGCCTGATCGCCCTTCTGGACATCGAGGGAAAAGCTTACGCCAGTGCCATTTTGAGGGACCTTACAGACTGGACGAACGCAGAAGGTCTTCTCCCATTCTGCCAAACCGGATTTAGACCAAGGTCCGCCAGTCGATAACATCACTGCTCTCTCTTATCTGGTCCACCATGCGCGGACACGCAAAAGCCCTCCCTTATTCGCCTGCTTCATCGACTATTCGGCGGTGTTCGACGGGGTAGATCGTGCAATCCTGTGGAGAAAGCTGGCCCAATGGAATATTAACACATCCCTGTTGAGGGCGATCCAATCCCTGTACCACAATACGTGGGTGAGAATCAAACTCTCGAGGGACCATGCATCGGCAAAGATCAATACGGACCGAGGTCTAAAACAAGGGTGCGTGCTAGCCCCACTGTTATTTAATTTATACACAGCGGACATGGAGAGAGCCTTGACTGGGGCAGCATTGGTCATCCCAAAGATCGGCGGGACAAAAATTCACTTCATGCAATACGCCGACGACCTGGTGCTCTTGGACCACACGAGAATTGGGCTACAAAAGGCGCTGACGGCACTTGCCGCATACAACGACAAAAATAAGCTCGTAGCAAACCTATCCAAGTCCAAAGTCATCATCTTCGGAAAGTACCCAAAGAAAAAAACATTAAAATGGAGGCTCGGCCACCTTTTGCTGGAAAGTACTCAGCGATACACTTACTTGGGTATTTGCTTCCAGTAGTCGGGGCTCTCAAGCGCGCACCTAAAGATCATCCAAGGCAAAGGCAAAACTATAACCTTCGCCATTTGCAAGCTGCACGCCTCCTTATATAGCCCTTCAACAACGGCCATCCAACGAGTACTCAAAGCCAAATTAATGCCGGCCCTCAACTACGCTCTACAGGCATTTGCGGGCAAACTGAATAAAGAACTAGAAAAAATTCACTGCAGAGCCTACAAGAGACTATTTCATCTTCCGAGGTGCACCAGAAACACTCTTGTCCGCCTGGAGATTTCACTCAACCAGCAGTACTTGGAAGAGATGGCCGCCCTAAGTAAATACTACTTCCTAACAACGACGGCTAAGGAGAACACACTTAAGGCAGCCCTGAATTGTATCTTTAGAGAACCAGGGAACCCCTAGTCGGCCACTCTCAAGGCGGCGAAGGACCATATTAATCTCGCCATCGAGTCCTGGAATCCCGAATATGTCAGCTACACCGCTATTAAACACTCCATTAAAAAACAAGTGCGCGCGCGGTCATGGGAACTGGACCTGGAGTCGCTGGCAAAAAAAGATCTTCACGAGTCCTTGTGCTTACCGCACATCCTGCACAATCCCAAACACCACCTTAAGCAGGCTGTGGGCCGCGCAGCCCTTCATAAGATCCTAGCCTACAGACTACATCCATTGCCTCTCAAAGAACTATACGCCTTCAGCACGGTTGGCTCAGGAGTCCGGGAATGCAGGCTCTGTAGGTACAAACGTGTGTCATTGGCCCATCTTCTATTCTGCTGCCCGGCCCTGCACATGGCCCGCAGTCTCTATCTCAGGCCAATTCTAAGACAATCAGAATCCCGCACCGCAAAGGAGGCGACCATCTACCTTTACACCTTGACAACAGTAAAGCACATGGCCTCCTTCAGAAAGTTTATTCACCAGACACTATCCCTGCTGATGGCCCCGGAGGGCCTGCCCTTATAGAGACTTTGCAGACCCATGCCTCAATACGAACCCTATTCATCGTAACCCCAGCCCCCAGGGCGTCACAAACTCCCTTGGTTTTAATTTTTGTAATTTTGTATTCTGTTTTTAATGTAATGGTTTTGAGTAAACAAACAATAAAGTATTCATTCATTCATTCATTCATCCTATCAAGGGTCAGGAAGAGGTCATTCTCATTTACCTATTATATCTGGCTAAAGCAGGGTTGAAATTTAATTCCATTAAGGTGCACTTAGCAGCTATAACAGCTTACAGGAGGTCACCTTCCCAACCTTCTTTTTTTCCAGTTACAGGCTGTGAAAGACTTTCTGCAGGGCTTGAAGAAGGTCTATCCTCCGTTATGCCCTCCATCGCTCCCCTGGGAGTTGAACCTGGTGCTATCAAAGTTGATGGGTCCTCCTTTCGAACCCATTCATAAAGCAACCTTGCAGCATATCTCTTGGAAGGCTGCTTTTTTGGTAGCAATCACGTCTGCTCGCAGGGTGAGCGAGATTGAAGCTCTCTGTTCCAAAGAACCTTATACAGTGTTCCATCTGAATAGAGTGGTGTTGAGGACTCATCCCTCTTTTCTACCTAAGGTGGTGTCAGATTTCCATGTAAACCAGACCATCTCTCTACCCACCTTTTTTCCCAATCCCTCCACTCCAGCTGAGAGGGCCTTGCATTCTTTGGACCTGAAAAAGGTTTTAAAATTCTATCTTGATAGGTCCAAATATATACGTAAGTCTGATCAACTGTCAACTATGTCTCGATGAGATCAGATTATGCAGCCTTGAAACGTTCCATCTCTAGGTGGATAGTGTCGTGTATCAAACTTGCCTACCAATTGGCGCAGAAGACCCTGGGGTTTTCTCCCAAAGCACATTCCACCAGAGGGAAAGTGGCTACTACAGCTTTCCTGCATAATGTGCGCCCATGTCTGAGATTTGTAAAGCAGTGACCTGGAGGTCCGTCCATACATTTACCAGACATTACTGTCTAGATTCAGACACTAGAGCAGATACCCAGGTAGGCCAGGCCTCCTTGTGGAATCTATTTAATGGCTGATTCTCTTCTGTTACAACCTTTGGTTGGGTCATGTGTTTCTCATTTACCTGCAGGTGGTTGATGGGCTTGCTATTCTATTCAGTGCTTATGACTATTGATGAGGATCCCCTGGAAGAGAAGGATAAGTTACTTACCTATAATCCTAGTTCTCTTCCAGGGGTTTCCTCATCAAAGTCATAAGCAACCCACCCACCTCCCCAGGTAAATGAGATGCTGTAAAAGTGTTTACAGTTTATTGTTGAGCCCTGACTTTCAGGGTTATGCAAAGAACAACTGACCTAACTGTCACCCCTGAGGCATGATGGGAAGCCAGGGGTCATGGCTGCCTTAAAGGCATGGTGCCAGTTTTTGTTGAAAATGCTTTAATTTTCTATGCTATTGCTTTACAATGCAGCCTGTGGGCTTATAATGTCTATTTATTAGCAATTTTCAGGATTTATGAGTGTTTTGCTCATTAAAACACAGAGTTCAAGTACTTTTTGACCTAATGTGTTTTTTATATCCTTGCAAATACAGTCTATGTATGGGTAATTACATTGTTTAGCCTCAGTTTGGGGGCTGCATTGGTGTGAGAAAAAATGATATATGTCCATACATATATGTGGAGCTAGATATATGTGATTTCCATATATAATTTTATATTATTTCCGGGGTCCCCGCAAATGGGCGGGAATATTCAGTGCTTATGACTTTGATGAGGATACCTCTAGAAGAGAACTAGGATTACAGGTAAGTAACTTATCCTTCTTTTTGCCTCCACCATAGGATTCCAACAAATGTTAGCATCAAATAGGACCCCCAAGTAAGGGAACGGCTTAACTTTTTCCAAAGTAAAATTAGCGACCTTAAAGGTCTTGCTCTTAGTTGACTTGAAAAATACTTATCATTGCTTTATGTTATCAAAAGGTTAGCAAGTCCTTATCTAGCATTAGGCTAGAGGCAAAGCTACTACAAGTTCTCTGTTTGGGAACATCACCAGTGCTGAAATTTACAAATGAGCCATCTGGAGTACTTTACATACCTTCAGAAGACACTGTCTTGTTTCAGGGTCCATGGCTGAATCTCAAAAATTGTCAGGTCTCTCTGAGGAACCTCCAGGATTAAAGTATGCTTTATTCATTTCCTTCCAAGTCCATTTCCAGTGATTGGCTTGCTGTAGTATTCATTTGTTTATGATTATTAACAAGAGTCCCTGAAAGAGAAGAAAATGTTGCTTATCTGAAATCCTACCCTAGTTTTCTGTCTTGCAAATCTCTACTGAAATCACATGCAACACTCTATCATTCATAGTGAAAGAATAAGGAACTTTATGACATTCTAAACAGTATCTTGAACCTGTACAAAACAAAACCAATTCCGCTCACAGGGCATGATGAAGCTCTTGAGGATTGGCATCTCCATTAGAAGTGTCACTTTTCATACGGTTTAATGCTGCAATCGCTGGTTACCTTGTCCACAATTCCGTTCATTTTTCTTTTAAAAAGGTTATTGAATGTGTTTTTCAGGTTACTTCTTGATTTCTGGTGATTTGTTGTGTCTAAATTGGCTTCTAAACCAAATTTACAGGCTTACAAGAGTGTACGTGTATGTTTAACATTTACTTTACTAAAGAAAAGCCTATGCATTTGTATTTTTTAAGAAAGGGCTGTGGGATCATATGTGTGGAAAAGATGTTCCAGTGCTTTATTTATTTTAATGAAGATTTTCCTGAAGGAGAGATAACATTACTGGTTAGAAACTATCTGTTTTCCTTCCTTACCAGAGTTGGTGCACCTCAGAGTCTTCCCAGTGAATAACTTCATAGATTATACGCTTATTGTTCCTGTTATGCAGTGATGACTAAAGGAATGTCAGGATGTAAGGAAATTTGGCATTGTCAACCAAATACTGGTTGTCAGAAGAAACAACACATTTACAGATTTTGTGATGATGCTATCCCTCTTCTTCAACTTTAACAACACAATCTAAGCAGAAGAGTGAGTGCACACCATGATGCAAGTGGAAAGGGATTGGTTTCCAACATTACCACTTAAACAGCAGCCTTTGCCAAAACTTCACTAACTAAATACAACAGATCATTATGCAGTCTGTAGAGAACTGGCAGATTACACTCGTAGAAAATCTGCTAAACATATTTTTTATCTGTTTATTAACATCATACAAAGTGACAATATAATATGATAATTTAACATAGATTGCAGTAGAAACACAGCTAACTAGAAATAATATGTTATCCAGGTCATAAAATCACTGCAAGATATTCAAGGCTACAACTGGACTTGTATCAATTCTTCCATCCATCCTATTAGACTAGAATGAAGTGAGCAGCAAAGCTTGAGTACCAGTTCAGAAAGGCAAACCCAAATTACTCAGGAGTTGTCCTAGCCTCTCCCACCAGCCTTTTCCATCAGCTCATTTTCCAAGACACCGAATGTCTAACCCACATTATGAGCTTAATTACGAGTCTGGCAGCCCTCGGACTGCCAGACTCATGGTGGGGCAGCAGTGGGGGTTTTCCGACCGACACAATACGACCTTGGCGGTTGTGCCGCCATGGGACTTCTGACTCTGCCAGGGAACCGAAGTTCACTGGTGGTGGTGCGGTGGGCTTGATGCAGTAATATGCTTGGCAGGACCGCCGTGGTCTCGTCAAGCATATTATGACTTTCCTCACCGCCAAGGATTTCATGGAGCTCTTTCCTCCATGAAAACAGTGGTGTGAGGAAAGAAAGGGGGCCCTACAGGTCCCCCTTGTGCCCCACTACATGTGGATGCACACAGGGGGCACAACATTTGCCCCCCTGTGTGCATGCACCCCCAGTTCCAGCACGGCATGGACTTCACAGTCCATGCCATGCTGGAATTTCTTTTGACGTTCCCATTGAAGTGCCTATTTTATAGGCACCGCTGTGGGAACACCAAAGAAACTGCCCGCCTGTGACTAAAAACATCATAATACAGCGGGAGGTTCTCATGCAGGTATGGTGATGCGGCGGCAGGGCGGTCCTGCCGCCACACTGCTAAACTTGTAATCAGGCCCTAAGTGTTCAGACACATTATTTGTTTTCCATTGCATAGCCATGACTCACTTGGGCAAGACCAATCTCAGTAAAATAAAGTTTGCTAATATGAGATACATTTGACCACAAAACACTGACCCACACCTTAGAAACCCACATGAGCTCATCCAGATGGGAGCTTCCATGAAACTTCTTGGCTCCTTGCATCATACTTCAGGGATACATTATGTCCTTCATCATCTTCAACCTTTAAGTGAAAGCCAGTGAACCTTACTCACTGAAGCAGCATCAGGCTCCATCAATATGATAGCACAATAGTCCCACCTACACATTCCGGCTTTGGATTCCTCCCAACTTACCAGGTCAAAAGAACCCTGTTGAAAGGCATTGGTTCCGCTTGTAAGTATGATGGAGCTCGAAAGGGGAAGGGGACCTGGCACCCTCGACAGAACATAATTATGTTCCTCCTACAACAATAATTCAAGTACCACGTCAAAAGAATCTAAACAATCTCCTTTATGTGTGTCACCAAAATTGTCAGATGTGCCAACAGCCAAACTAAACAACCTAAGAAGCAACAGCATTTGCTCACAGGTAACAACCCTCTGACTTTCTTTCTGCACCCTGAGATTGCCTACTAGTTCTAGGGACTTTGCTAAGGTCTCACTGTTATCCGGGGGAGATTAAAAAAACGTGAGGTATCCAAAATGCAAAGCCATTCCCACTGATCATATTTTGCAGGTAATTGTAACTTATTTCTAATTTTACTAACACAGACTAAAGTTGAATGTTAAAGGTCTCTTTAATCTTATATCAAATCCAACAGTAATTCTTTTTTTCTGGCAAATTATGAAACACATAAATATATATAGAAAATCCTGAAGGGGTAAAGGTAATATGGTCCAATATTATAATTGAGAAGTTCTGGGAACATCATAAAACATAAGGCCTTAGACTATCATAGATCACCATAACCGCAAGATGGCCATAGGCAACCATATTACGCTAACAATGCTCATTGTGTGGAATTAGAATGTGTAGATTTTATTTTCCTTTTCATTAATAGATTGCTGGTAAATCAATGGCCAATGGTTAAGGGTGGTGGAATTGTCTATTTTATATCTGTGGTGGTTATTGTATAAGTATGGATTTAGTGCACTTGCCACGTGATCTTTGTATAATTTGTTGCTGAATTCAGAAAGAAATAGTGTGTCTAGTTCATAGTGCTTCACAATGTGACATTTCGTTTTCTTTGTACATAAAGCTTGCAGAGTGGTTGGGTCGTCATGATGATGAAAACCCCATATTTCTCCAGTACCCGAGAAACATTGTCTAGTTTTCACAGTTCACTTTGAAATATGGATTTTTGTGCCAGTACATTTAATGCAATGAAAGCATTCAGATATTTAATACATGTTTTATGTGATAATAATATGCACCCTTTAACCAGCAGGAGTAAAGGAAGACAATCTGAAAATGATGAAAAGCCTGTCCTTTGGAAGGCAGGTGAAGCCGGAGCTGGACAAGTCGACCCAGGTTGACATTGACAAGATGCTGAGTGTCTGTGCTGCTCACCTGGTGCCACCGCTCTCACCACAGTATAAATAGAGAAATATGACTGAGTATGACTGAGTACAAAATACATCTCAGCATACATCTAATCATAATCTTCCTTTGTTTGTGGGGAACTTCCTGTTTGGGTATCTTAATGCAGCATATAAGGAAATTAGACATTTATGTACATTAAAGTAATTTAAACATCAAAGCGCTACAGAATGTGAGTATGTTCAGTAGAAGCATTAGAAGGGTGTGTTTTCTCTCCCCCATGCAGAAGCACAGCTGTTGTTGATTCCTAACTGTAAATCGTGGCAAGGCACCTAGTCTGATTAGATGATGCCCATTGGAGCTACTTAATGTGCGTCCCAATTCCTGCATCAAGACCATTGTATGTTATTAGTCAAATGTTTCTCATTTGTTTATGGGTTGTCCCAAATCCAATCTAATCCAAAAAGCTTTATTCGACAGCCATATATAAACTTTATTGTTTAGTTAATTAAAACCATAACAATAGTACAAATAAAAAAAAAGAATTCCTTTACAATAAACAGTTAAAATTCTCCAGAATATGTTTTTAAAAGATGCACTTCAGTAAGACAGTTATTAATATTAAAAACCTTTTTGTTTTATAATTTCATATTGCTTTTAAGCGCTTTTCAAAGGCTGTCAAGAACGTTATCAGCTTGCAATTGATTATGGGGTCTGTTGAGTCCAGGGCACCAATAATGGCAGACCTACAGGTTCGTAGTCTCTTGACCCTAAAAGTGTTCTTTAAAAAGTACGTGCGCTCCCAATTCAGAGACTTACAGTGGCATATGATGTGGATTATATTTTCTTTTGTGGTACCACATAGTCGACAGACTACTGAATCTGGACGTTTCCAGACCGGTTCGTCCGCCAGAGTTGGTAATTTGCCAAGTCTCAGGGCCATTAGCCTTTTCTTAATGAAGACCGAATATGTTGTTTCTAGATAGGCAGCCAGGGTGAGTTTTTTATAACTATTAATCACAGTCCAAGAATGAGAGCGGTCTGAAAAGATGGCTTTGTCAGTAATTAACGAATGAAATTTGGCCGCCTTATTTAATGCCTGTTTAAAGGAGGTGAATGGCAGGTTTTTATCCTACAAATTAGCAGTACATGTTTGCTCCAGAGCACGAGTAAGATATTTATTAGCTGCTGAGTTTCGTTGGCTTTCTAATTCCTGCCATAAAAATCTGTTATTTGTGGCATTCATCTTAATTTTGTACCATACTCTGATGCTTGTGTAGAGTCGTCCCAATGACTCATTTGTTAGGCCAAATTCCAGGCGCGTCTGAGCTGGTGAAGCAGAGCTTGGGAGATGTAAAACCTTCTTATATATTTTTATAATAAGATTGTTTAAAATAATAGCGTTCTAGCCCTGCATTGCTAAGCTAGCATACGCTAGGGTAGGAAGTATTTTGGTGGCCATCACTGTCAATAAGGGTGTAAACGAAGGACCTTCCTGTTTTTTTGACAGTAAACTCAATGCAAATATTAAAGCTCCAGCTCTTTACTTCATGTATTTTTTTGGGGCATTTAAGTTTAGTTTGTCATCAATATAATATCCTAGATATTTATAATTTGATACTCTTTCCAGTTGTTTTCCTTCAAGCCTGATATTAAGCCTAGCTGATCGTCGATTGGTTATTAACATTGTTTTTGTTTTAGACAAATTGAGAGAAAGGTTGTTTGCCGCCAGAAATTCTGACGTTACTACTAGTAGTCTAGACAGTCCCACCTTAGTTAGACTCAAAAGCACAATGTCATCAGCGTAAGCCATATGAGTAAGTTGGAGGTTGCCAAGTTTCGGTGCATGAGCATTACAGTTGTTTAGGTTGCCCGAAAGGTCAGAAATAAAATAGGTTAAATAGTTATGGGGCTAAAACGCAACCCTGCTTTAATCCGATCGATGTATAGACTTTTCTTGATAAATGTGTCCCATCCCCTAGCTTGATTTGCGTCCAGGTCTCAGAATGGAACAAAAGTAGGCCACTAAGTATACCCTCTGGTATGGCCCATCCTCTCAGCTTCGGCCATAATAGCTTACGATCAACACTATCAAATGCCGCCTGCAGGTCAATAAAACAAAGGTTAAGCTCCTGTTTAGCGCACTGGCATTTTTCTGCTATCATGGTTATTGACAATACGTTCGATGTAGTTCCGATTCCGGCTCTAAAGCCAGTTTGGTTGATTGGAATCATTGCGTTGTCTTCTGCCCAATTTACCAGGTCTTTTAGAAGGAGGGAAGCGAAATATTTAGCTTCTATGTCCTGGAGTGTTATTAAATGATAATTTAGAGGATTCGCTCTGTCTCCTCCTTTATATATATAGGCGTGATGATAGAGCCTTTCCAGCTTTCGGGAATGCAATTGCATTTTTGGACCCCTGCGAAAAGTTTTTCAAGAGGTGGACCCCAAAATTCTGGTGCTTGTTAGAAGGCGATTTGCGGGATACCATTTGGTCCCGGCGCCCCATTGCTTTTACCCTTTCTAATAATGGTGATTATCTCCTCAGTTGAATAGTAGCCGTCTGTGGTCGCAGGGTGTGCTGTATTCCTTAAGTCCATTGTTGTTAGGTGGCTAAGGTGTTGCTCTTCGCTGCTGTTTGTATGGGGATCCACCGGAAGGAATTGCTGCCCATATGCCTTCATTGGATTTTCTTTAAATTTTGTCGACAGAAAAGTTGCCCATTCGGATTCTTGAATGTTCGATGTTAGTACATTTCGCTGTCTTTTTAGCTGGTTTATAATTTTAAAAAATGTATTTGAGTCCTGGAGCTTAGAGCTGGCTAGCAAGTTGATCCATAACATATCATTCATCTCCTTTTTATACTCCCAAGTCCTTTTTTTATATAACTTTCTTTGAGCAAGAAAAGTTTCCAAATATCTCCGATCATTAGCGTTTACTTGCAAGTTTTTTTGGCTTCTTCGTAGAACCCTTCTTAGTTCTTGTAGCTCCCACTGCAATTTCTTTCTTGAATTCACTCTACTAGCCCCAGATTTAAATGGTTTCATTTTTGTCTTTAATTTCTCTAGAAAAAGAGACCAAGCTTGTATCTCGTCCATTGTTGCACTATCCAGCTCTTTCAATGTGGTCTCTATTATTGTGATCCACTTCTCTTTATTAGAGCTGTTCCAGTATATTCGTTTTAGATTAGTTGTACCTAATTGGCCCTCTAGGGAATACACAGGTTGCAGTGTTTCTGCGAGAAAATTGAGTTTAAGGTGCTGCATCCCATAATCACTCAGTGGTGTGTATTCTATGTAAAATGTGAGTAATGGGGGGATCAATGGGAGACTTACAATGGTAAAGTCCAATATTGATTTGGTGTATGATCCATAGTAAGTTTTTTTCGGTGGTCTGTCTTCCTCCATCCTACCATTCAAAACTTGCATGCCTAGGTACTCCAATTTTGTTACTAATTGTCTAGCTAAGTTGTCCTTTCGACTCTTTGTTGCACCGTTTGACTGCTGAGGGACATTCCAGTGCGTGTTCTCTGCAGTTAATATCTCGTCTTCTTCTGGAGTGTATATCAAGTTGAAATTGAAGTCTCCAGTTAGTATAATGCTCCATGTTGGCTCTGTACTTCGTAAATGTAATATTTCTTTACATAGCAAATCATTTTTGATCTTTTTTGCTTGTAGATTTGGTTGTATATAGTAATTAATCAAAATTGTCGTTTTATGGCCGTATGGATTTTGTCCTGATAATTTGACTAGCTGGATACTTGAATCTGGAGATTTAAGATGTTCTGATTTGATTTTTAAGGCAGTAGAGCCGTAAACTGAAAGACCTCCAATTGCTCGTCCATAGGTTTTGCCTATTTTCGCAGGTACCGTGTAGTGAATAAATCCGGCCAGTGCGATGTCTTCCTGCAGCCATGTCTCTTGCAGTGCAATTATATCGGTGTTGTCCCATTCATCTGTTTGACTGTTGTTTACATCCTAGAAAGAAAGTCAAAAACACGCCCCCCAGTCTGAAAAGGACGGGGCTTAGAGACAAATGGCGAGCGCCCCACACTGCGTCCATGACACTTATCGAGTTATTGGCCCGCTTTGCTTTCTGTCCAACACCGCAGTGACTCTGCTACCACCGGGGCAAACCTGCACGTGTAGGCGCTGACCTACCCCACCCCTCATGCAGTCAAAGATGCATTAGGCATGATCCCCCTTGCGGGCACTTTGATGTGGATTAACCTCTCAGGGCACGTCATCAGTGCGACCTGCGGAGTGCAGCACCACATGCCTCCTCCGTCTATCTCGCAGGGTCTAGTCAGCCTCATGTGCTTCCTCAGTGACACTGGGCACGTTCGCTCCGGAGAAAGGGGCCTCCCCTCCTGATCCTCTCTTCCGTTGCTGATTTCGGCTGTGTTCCTCGGTGATAGGTCCCAGGCCCTTTTCAGACTGGGGGGCGTGTTTTTGACTGTTGTTTACATCCTAGAAAGAAAGTCAAAAACACGCCCCCCAGTCAGGTAAGGACGGGGCTTAGAGATAGGTCCCAGGCTGGGCGCCTACACCTTTGTTCGCTGCTCCCAGCAGCGGCTGCGTTTCTCTGCTGCTCTCGGGCCTTGGCAACACCGCTGCTTCGAACTGTCTCGACACCTCGAGCCCAACTGTGCTGTCTCGATGTCTGGTCTCCTATTGAGTCTCGTCGTCCGGCGCGGGTCTCTGTGCAGCTCTCCCCGCTCAGTGCAGCAGACCCATGCTCAGCCCATGTCGCATTTCACCTGCACTGCTACTCTGGAGACGTCACCGCCATCTTGTGTCTCCCGAAGTCCTCGGGGTCACAGGCCTCAGCGCGGCTTCACCGCTCAATCTGATAGGTCTGTGAATGGATTTCGATACCGATTACCTTGGGGGCTGTGATCATGGGGTTTGGAACGACGTACAGTAGCAGATTGGTGACGGAAATTAGGCAGGGGCTTCAGAGCCTTTCCCGTCGGCTACTGGCCACATCCCCGGGAACATACCATTTTTGAAAACCCAGATTGTTCCTAAATATCTCATAAACATAAACTTTTAGCCCCGACCCTCTTTCCTCCTTCACAACTCGTAATCTAGCAATCACAAAAGGGGTCTAACTAAATATTAAGCTCCTTCTTATGTATCTAGATGAAGATGTCCTTTTCAACAGCCATTATTTGGGACACGGACTGCACTTCTAGTTAAAGCACGCAGACTAAGGAGTTTGTTTCAGGCACACAGACTGCGTGACGGGTGCATATGCACTGTGAGCGTAGGCGCTAGACAGTGACGAGTGCTTTGGCACAGAATGCGTGAGACCTTCAGTTACAGACCTGTGGCTCGTGCGTTACAAAGACTGTGAGGAGCTTGAGCAGATGGCAAATGTCTGCGTTAAACCCTTTGGTAAAGAGAATACCATGCAGAACAGCACATGGTAATTCAATATCTGCACAGTTTTTCACCCATTCCAAGAGGTGTAAACTCTTAATAGGAGTAAAGAGACAGAGACGTCTAAAGAGTAAACGCGGCCGCCGGAGTCTCTGCCCATGCACTCCTGACTCCTGATCCGAGCCTTCAGTTTAAACTCTCCTGGTTAAGGCACGCCTCAAACTCCTGCAGTCTAACCTCTTTTAAAACTGACAGCTCCAATGCGTAGAGCTTCAGTACGAGCCATAAACCTACTGTTGCTTGTATGTGCACCCTTCTATGCCGCCCTCAACAGTTACCCCTCTTGCTGGTAACAGCGCTATATAAAGAAATAACTGGCGGTGCTGCGGGGGAGGGTGGGGGGCTGGCAGTGAAGCAAGGCGGAGCAGGCTGGCACCGAGCAGCGAGAGATCCGGGGAGGGGGCAAGGCTGGAGACAGGACAGGGTAGGAACAGGGGGGTGGGGGTCAAGAGCGGAGAGTCGTGTGTGAGACACTGTGTGTGTGTCAGACACTATGTGTGTGTGACACTGTGTGTGAGACACTGTGTGTGTGTGAGACAGTGTGTGTGTGTGAGACAGTGTGTGTGTGAGACAGTGTGTGTGTGAGACAGTGTGTGTGTGTGAGACAGTGTGTGTGTGTATGTGTGAGAGAGTGTGTGTGTGTGTGACACTGTGTGTGTGTGGCTCTGTGTGTATGTGTGGCTCTGTATGTGTGTGTGGGGCTCTGTGTGTGTGTGGGTCTGTGTGTTTGTGTTTGGCATTTGCGAGAGATTAAGCTATTGGCATTGTAAATGACAATGCCATTTATTTATCTGTTTTCAAAACCAACACATAAATAACAATTTTGTCATTTACAATGCCAATAGCTCTAAATTTTGCAAAGGCGAGACTGTTGCATTGTAAATGCTTGTTCCTCTCACTGCTAGCGAACTTTGAGAAGAGTGAAAACATCCTCTCTGCGTCTAGTGTGCATTGGCAGATTGTTTTGTACACGGCCATTGTGTTCCGGATTGTCCATGATCTGTTAGTTTGTGAACTACTGGAAAAACATGCACACTTTGATGTGTGCCCAACGCACTTCCAACTTGGCCTACATCTTCAGAACATCTTAACAGATGTTCCCGAAAGCAAGAAAGGTACCGAATGACAAAGGCTGCTGTGGCATAAAAATGTGGTGAACGTTCCGCGCACAGAAATATATTATATGGGAAATCCCATTTGGCATGTCCTCAGATGCCCTACTGAACTAGTTTTCCTCTGGCGCAGATAAATTGGGGTTGGCAAAGGAATTAAGGGTGAAAGAATGGGATTGTCCATGAAGTAAGGTGTCCTCCTTAAATACAGAGGTGTGACTAGGATGTGTGTATGTATATAAAAAACAAAGGTTAAAGTAACATTGTTAGGTGAGAATTTCAGTGACTGCATAACGTTTTAAATGTAAAAAACCACTGAAATTCAACTGTTATAAAGCTCTGGTAACTATAACTGGTCCCTAAGGTAACTATAATGCGCCCCAGACATGCAGGTTTCTTATCAATACTTTAATTGCAAATGTTGTAGTGATATTATTAAAGATGTCATGAGTGATGTAATATGTGTGATAATTAGCAGTGCATGGCAGGGCACAAGTTATAGTTATTTTAGTATTTTAGGGCAACTCACCTTCCCTCCGGACTTTGGTCCATCTTGGAGGTCTTTTTTTTTTTTTTAATCTGACAAGATTTTTAATTTTATTGTCCCCACCACCAGGGCCAAGGGGGTCAAGGCCCCTAAGGTATTTTAATTTTTCTTCTTAGGACTAGAGACTGACTCTCATACCCTTAGATGGCTGCAGACACAACGCTGTTGATGTGGCAGCAGCCCATTAGATCTCATCTTGAGATTTGTCAGGTCATCGCATCCTCTGCGGTGTGATATATGGAAAGTATTTGAGCAATAATTTGCTCAAAAACTACTGAATGGATTTACATTGAATCACAAAAAATATTCTTTCATGACCAAGAACTATTTATCTGCCAAAATTGGTATGAATCCGTTCAACTGTTTAGGCTGTATCTGTGTCTAAAGTTCCTTTACAAAATTGAATGGGGAAAACGTGTTTTGGGATGCCTCCCCACGCCTGTTTTCCTGGTCCACGCTTGACAGACCACCCCTAAACTCTGCAGGAAGTAGCTGAGGAGCAAGAACTTTTTTGGGGGAACGGTTTCGTGAAGGTTTGTCAAGCAGTGTCAAAGGTATTTGGAAAACAATAAAAGCTTTTCCTACAGAAATGTGTTCCTTACTATAACTACAAAGTGGCAAGCACTACTAGAAGGCGTTGGGTGGTGCTTGAAGGTTACAACAGCCCGGAGAAAACATTTTGTTTGAATCACTGGCAGCGGTTACCGGCATCCAGCCAGAGGGATGCTGGGACATGTAGTTCGATGATGTCCTCCAATGAGAAGGAAGCATTGGACTTTTAAAGCAGAACTACATGCAGCGCCAGTACAGGGAGTGAAGGCATCTGAAGAGGGACGACTTCCCGAAACGCGTCATGCCACATAAGAACTGTTGAAATAAACTTACCTGAAGCACTGTCCGCCGAGTCCTCATTGTTTCTTAACGGAGGCAATAATTTGGATATATATATATATATATATATATATATACACACACTTTTTGAAATCTCCCGCCCTTCTTTCAGCGCTCCCAGCCGGGCTCGTCACGCAAAAAACGGGAAACGGACTCCGTAGTAATATGTGGTTCAGCAGGTCTTTATTTCAATTGCCACCACCGTCAGACTCGTTTCGGGTAACAGTTACCCTTGTTCACTCACAGAAACGCTGTCCGCAGACATTTTTATAAGTATGCTGTGTGTTTTTTTGTGAGAATGACGTATCTCTCCCCAGTCACATGATGGTAATAGACATTGAAGATAAACTATGCACGTTTAACCCAGCTAGTCATTCAAGTCAATACGACCTTGGTTACATATAAAATTAATCATTGTGTTAATACTTTATAATTTCTAAAAACACAGTGTAATTCGACATGGAAAGTGCATTATACAGTGCAAAAAGATGCCCGATTTACAGATACCATTAACCCCGAATAAAGTACATTGATATTCGAGTCATGCTAAAAACATTTCAGAAAATACAAGAATTTGTTTAAAAGCATATTCTTAAAAGTCAGCAATGATGTATAAATATATAAATATATAACACAAGAATATAAACATAAATATAAATCTATATTGACTGGTAATGGTATAAAAATTAAAATCTGTAAAGGCATTTTTACGATGATGCACAACATGACATAAGTACCGGAATAAATTCCTTATTCAGTTCGCGGACACATTACTGTGCCTCTATATTTTACAACTGTGTCAAGAGGGGGAAGATGTATATCCCTAAAGTTCGAGGGTCGTATGTATTGATATTCGATAAGATCATCAATGCAGTGCCTTAGCTGGTTCTGATAAAAAGTGCATGTAAGATAAATATGTGCTTTGTGCCGTTAAAAGATATACACATCAAAAATGTGACTGTGTATATTATGCTACAGTAAGTTATATATATATTCCAATTCATACAGGGTCCTGCTGAGATCCTCTCCCGAGTCAGGTGGCGCACAAACAACGGCGAACCCAAATGCCGTTCCAAATTCATTCAATTTTCCACAAGCGCTCGTAAGCAATGTGCACTCAAAAGCAGGTTGCTCAAGGGTTTTCTTTATTCCCAAACACGCTACGCGTTTCCACACTAGATTGTGTCTTGATCACACGTGTGATCAAGACACAATCTAGTGTCGAAACGCGTAGCGTGTTTGGGAATAAAGAAAACCCTTGAGCAACCTGCTTTTGAGTGCGCATTGCTTACGAGCGCTTGTGGAAAATTGAATATATATATATATATATATATATATATATATATATATATATATATATATATATATATATATATATATATTCACTGAAAAAAACATAGGTTTCACACCAGTTATAGTTAGCAGGAAGTTTTACTCGCATAAAACCATTGAAATTCCCATGTTATAGTTAGTTAGACTCACTATAACTTGCGCGTGCAATGCACTGCTGATGACGTCACATATTACATCACTCATGACATGGTCAGTGACATCACTCATGACATCACTGATGACACCATCCTTGTGACAGAGCGACAGACCTCCTTTCACTGTAATGTAACCCATGAAACACATATTGAAAATTAGAAATTAAAATTTTCAAAAAAATGGAGATACCCATACCAGTTACAACAACCAATTCAATAATTCCACCATCTATATACACATCCACTCATTCACCAACAGTTCTATATAGTCACTCATACATATACTCACTCATCATATGTAGTGATTCACCTATACATCCTGTTACACACCGACAGTCATCCAAAAGTTACTCTCACACATACTCACAGTCACACATGCAAGTAAACTATTGAACATCCATTTATTTGCATATACAGCTATACACACACTACCACCTTACTTCTAAGGAAACTTACACATACTTACTCTCTTAAACAATCACTTATAGAAACACATAATTATTTAAACAGGAACTCTTTCAATATCTCACTCTCACATATACTCACTTATATACATCAATACTCACATATACTAGATGAAAACATATGTAGTTACTGATAAAGACACTAGTGAGACAGTCATTCACTCTCTAACACACACATATACACACTCATCCACCCATACAGTCCTGCACATATGCTGTCTTCAAAACACATACAAAGAGAGAGTTAGTCATTCATGCATCTATGTGATAAGTAATACCTCCACCAAACCATACAAACACTCATACTAAAAAACATCTAATAACCCATATGCCTACACATGTACCTACTCACCAACCCATGCAGCCACTTATACACAAAGTGAAACACCAATAAATATATATAAATATTTAAACATTACTCACTAATATATGTATTCACTAAGAAACACTTAATAAGCCAGTTAACTAATCAATTTTTATTTAAAAAAACATCAATTTAGACACTTATTCAAACATTTATTCTTCCATCAACTTTTACATATACATATATAAAACAAATTTATTTTTCAGAAAGACACACATTTACTGGATGGTGTCATCAGTGATGTCATGAGTGATGTCACTGACCATGTCATGAGTGATGTAATATGTGACGTCATCAGCAGTGCATTGCACGCGCAAGTTATAGTGAGTCCAACTAACTATAACATGGGAATTTCAATGGTTTTATGCGAGTAAAACTTCCTGCTAACTATAACTGGTGTGAAACCTATGTTTTTTTCAGTGAATTTAATAGGGTTTTTAAATGCTAATTCCTAACTATAACTGGTGTGAAACCTATGTTTTTTTCAGTGAATTTCATAGGTTTTTAAATGCTAATTCCTAACTTTATATAGGGCCTCAAACCTATGAAATGTAATATTTTTTATAATGAATCCTATATTGTACATTTACATAATACTATTTTTTTTTTCATTTTTTGCCCTGGTGCGCTCCCGGTGCGCGCCCCGGTGTGCGCACCGTAAAGCGCACTTTTCTGGCGCGTCCCGGGGCGCGCACCGGTGAGCATCCCGTTAGCGCTATTGCCGTGAACGAAAACATCATCGTGACATATCGCGTAGCCGCGTCCACGTGATACGCACGGCGTAAGCGCACCCAGAAGCACTCAAGCGAATACGATTGCGCAACGTAAGCATCCGACGCACTTACGCGACGCACCCCGGGGCGCGTAGCGTAAGCGCGTCGGGTCATGTGACCTAAAAATAACACTTTCTATTGGTTCAGGACAGTTTTGGTTTCCAAATGATGAAAGCCCTGGTCATGTGACCTTAAAATAACTCTTTTCATTGGTTGTTATCAGTTTTTTTTCACAACTAATGAAAACCCCACCCATTTCCTTCATTTCTTCTTCCACTTTGGAGGCAGCAAGACCTGTTTTTTTCTGTTCTACCATTTTGTGGAAAGAATGGCAGCTAGACCATCCAGCAGTAGTGAGGACTCAGATGGCTTCATTCAGGAAGAGCCTCCTCAGCCCAAGATCAAGGAGCATTTTATTTGGGAATTGTTTTCAATACCTGAAGGATTAAAAAAGGTGAATGCTCCCAAAGTAGAATGCAAAATCTGCCAAACTGTGCTTTCCCGAGGAGACCCAAAAAGGAAGTACAGTTTTGGCAATTCGACAATGATTCGCCACGTCCAACGCAGGCACCCCCAGAACTATGCCCGGGAGAGTGTCCGAGACCTGGCACGTAATCACCCAAGGGATGGTGCCTCTACATCTACAGGAGGAGCCACACCATCAGGGAGAGGACGTGCAGCGGAATTGGAGATGATTCCGAACATTCAACCTGTTTTTAGTGACATTACTATTAAGTGCAAGCAATGCGATGAACTGCTTTGCTATGGTGAGCAGAGCATAAAGCCCATTGCACGCAAGAGGCAAGAACACCGCTGCCTTCCCCAGCCCTAATTTGTCCCCTTTTTATTTTGCTCCTGTTGAGCAGTTTTGCATTCCCTGTTTTTGTTTTTGTTCTGAAAAAAACATAAAAAAAGAAGAAAAAAAACAGTTCTTTTTAGAACTACCTCCAGTTCTCAAAAAAGAGCTATATTCTTATCAAATTCAAAATGAGTAACTGAAGTGGAGTGCAGTGAGAGAGGAGAGGAAATGAAAATGAGTGAGAAAGCAACGAAAGGGACGAGAGGGGAAGGGAAGTGAAGTAGGGGGACTGAAAGAAAGTGAGTGTGGGGAACGAGAGTGAGGAGAAGTAGAGTGAACATGGGGAATGTGGATAGGTGAAGAAAATGTAGTAAAAGAACGGTGGTGTGGAAGGGTAAGAAAAGACTGACGCAAGCCCTTTCACAATATACCTGCGCCAGTTGTAATGAATGCAAAGGGGGCGTATTGACGCAAGAAAGGATCGTAGAAGTGACGCAGTGAAATCTATGAGATTTCACTGCGTCACTTTTAGGACACCATTGCGTCAAAATCTTGCACATGGGGCTGGTATCTTTACTTATGCATGTAGCGGTAGACAAGCAAAATCGTGTGATCAAGAGACCGGTGGGTCTCGAAACGCGTAGCGATTATCAAAGAATAAACTTGGTGTCATCTACCCTCGCTCTGAGTGCGCATTGAATCCTTTCGAACACATATATATATATATATATATATATATATATATATATATACATATACTAGCATCCCGTCCCGACGTTGTCCGGGTATGAATTGCAACCGGCCAGTAGTATATTGTTTTGTAGGATTTCGTTTTGATAGCATTTCTTATCTGTGACAGAGGCCTGTGAAACGCCCGATTCACAGTGCACTGCTGATGCACTTAAGAGTGCGCGTTCAGTAGAGTGTGAACTCGAGTTTCCCTACTTTATTTTTTCTTGCAATATTATATAGCGCAAACTCGACAACATGACATGAGCACAATTTACATTACAGAAGAACACATTCATTTGTGGTAGGCACGGGAAGACAAAGTGATTTGCCTGGAATCACAGGATGTTGAGCTGATGCCGAGAATCGAACGTAGCTCCCCAGCTCTAAAGTTCGCAATTCTAAAACTTGTGGCGGGAGGTGTGTCTAAAAGTGTATGTCGGTGCTGGCCAATGAGAGAGACCTGTGCATTTTTCAAATGGGTGGTGAAAAAATATGAGTATGTTGCTGGAGATGTGGGCCGCCGTGCCACCAATGTACTTACCGGGAGAGGGTAAACACCCATTATTCTGCAACTTTCTTTCCGCATACCATCACTCTGCATACTTTCATTACAAAAGTACCATGACTCCGCAATGCCATTATAGCGAATGGCATTACATTTTATATGCTTTTACCATGCATACATTTACAACGAAATTCGTTGTAAATGCATGAATGGTAAAAGCATGTTTTTTTTAATGTTTGGATAAGGTAAGTATGGGTATAGGGGTATATGTTTTGGGGTACTGAGGTATATGTTTTGGGGTGTTTGGGTATTTTAAGGGTTCAGATATGGTTTTGGGTTATGGGGTACAGGGGTAGTTTTAGGGTTTAGGGATAGGTATGGGTTTTGGGGTACAGGGGTATTTTAAGGGTTCAGGGGTAGGTTTGGGTTTTGGGGTATAGGAGTATTTTTAGGGATCAGGGGTAGGTTTGGGTTTTGGGGTACAGGGGTATTTTAAGGTATCAGGGCTAGGTTTGGGTTTTGGGGTACAGGGGTATTTTAGGGTTCAGGGCTAGGTTTGGGTTTTGGGGTACAGGGTTATTTTTAGGGTTCAGGGCTATGTTTGGGTTTTGGGGTACATGGGTATTTTAGGGTTCAGGGGTAGGTTTGGGTTTTGGGGTACATTGTTATTTTTAGGGTTCAGGGCTAGGTTTGGGTTTTGGGGTACAGGGGTATTTTTAGGGTTCAGGGGTAGGTTTGGGTTTTGAGGTACAGGGGTATTAATAGGGTTCAGGGCTAGGTTTGGGTTTTGGGGTACAGGGGTATTTTAGGGTTCAGGGGTAGGTTTGGGTTTTGGGGTACAGGGTTATTTTTAGGGTTCTGGGCTATGTTTGGGTTTTGGGTACATGGGTATTTTAGGGTTCAGGGGTAGGTTTGGTTTTTGGGGTACCTTGGTATTTTTAGGGTTCAGGGCTAGGTTTGGGTTTTGGGGTACAGGGGTATTTTTAGGGTTCAGGGGTAGGTTTGAGTTTTGAGGTACAGGGGTATTTTAAGGTATCAGGGCTAGGTTTGGGTTTTGAGGGTACAGGGGTATTTTAGGGTTCAGGGCTAGGTTTGGGTTTTGGGGTACAGGGTTTTTAGGGTTCAGGGCTATGTTTGGGTTTTGGGGTGCATGGGTATTTTAGGGTTCAGGGGTAGGTTTGGGTTTTGGGGTACATAGTTATTTTTAGGGTTCAGGGCTGGTTTTGGGGTACAGGGGTATTTTTAGGGTTCAGGGGTAGGTTTGGGTTTTGAGGTAGAGGGGTATTAATAGGGTTCAGGGCTAGGTTTGGGTTTTGGGGTACAGGGGTATTTTAGGGTTCAGGGGTAGGTTAGGGTTTTGGGGTACAGGGTAATTTTTAGGGTTCAGGGCTATGTTTGGGTTTTGGGGTACATGGGTATTTTAGGGTTCAGGGGTAGGTTAGGTTTTGGGGGTACATTGGTATTTTTAGGGTTCAGGGCTAGGTTTGGGTTTTGGGGTACAGGGGTATTTTTAGGGTTCAGGGGTAGGTTTGGGTTTTGAGGTACAGGGGTATTAATAGGGTTCAGGGCTAGGTTTGAGTTTTGGGGTACAAGGGTATTTTTAGGGTTTAGGGATAGGTTTGGGTTTTGGGGTACAGGGTATATTTATAGGGTTAAGATGGGTTAGTGTTTAAGGGTGTTGGGGTATTTTAAGTAGTAAGGGTGTGTTATGATTATGGGGTGTAGGGGTATTTAAAGGGAGCAGGGTGGGATTAGCACACGATATGAGATATGGCATGAAGGGCGGAACATACCACACGCCCCCAGCGTTTGTCACGCCCCCAGCACACGCCCACAGCACAACGCAGACACGCCCACAAGGGACTACTTTGCTGGCACGGTTCTTTTACCTTTTAAATGTATATGGTGGCTGTCTGCATAGCCTATGTCCTTCTGCTGCAACTGCCCTTTCCAACGCTGTATTGGTGTTGTGATTGGTGCTGTGGTTCCTGAGATTACCCGCCTCAAAGGTTTGGGCTCCCTCTTTATAATATTAGTATGGATATGGATATATATATATATATATATATATATATATATATATATATATATATATAGATATATATATATATAGATATATATATATATATATCCAACGAAAAACACTCCACGGAGAGAGGCCACTACACCATTTTTGTTCGATCTCTCTTTTAATTGCAGCTTACCAGCAGGAATGTACGAACAAGCACACAGCATATAATGTCAGCCAGACGCGTTTCAGGACATGGCTGTCCTTTCTTCAGTGGCCATCGTTGAAACATTGTGAGACGGCAAAAGTCGGCACTTTAGTAATTAAGTTCCTGCCCCAGTGGGCGTGGTCAATATGTATATCTCCACAAAATGAAAGAGTATGCAGCACTCTCCTTAGCTAATTCAGCTCTTAAGTAAGACAAATATATATGTGTGTTTAGGACAAATTCATACTAAAAACTTTGACTCACAGGTATATGAAAAAATCCTTTAATACTGGTTCAAAAATATATCTAATAAAGCAAATTTACTACAATTAGGTCTATTCGTCTATTTTTTATTCAAAAGTGCAGTTCCTCCATTCTTTTCAGTGTTTCAAAGCTAATATTAAAAGAGTCCAAGAAACTGAAGAGTTTGCTACAAGACTTATGTTGGATCTTCAGGTTTGGCAAAGAGAATGAGAGATAGAAAGAGAGTAGAGAGTGTGTGCACACGCATTTTTGTGTGTGTACAAGTCTCGCCCTTCAGGGATAGATTCCTTATGATCAGGTTCTTATTGGTGTAGTCCACATTTTTATATTATTTGTATATCCACTTAAGGAGATTGTTTCAGTAACCTAATTTTATATTTCGCTGGCCATGATGTGGTTCTCTATCCATCTGTTCTTGTGCAGATTCTATTTTAGTCAATCCACCATCCTATTCACAACCCTTCTGATGGATACTTCTGCCAGTGGATTCCTCACCTTGTGATTCCTCACCTTGTGAATATCCCCTGCGCCAGCAGCATTTGGAAATTTTTTGTAGCTCTCCACGCCGACGAGGACGACGTCACAGAAGCTCGGCTCTCCACTGACATCACTGGAGCCATAAGAGAGCCTCGTCGGCGTGATGACGTCAGTTCCCTTTTTTCCGCGCCGTCGACGCTAACTGTTTTTCTAGGACTCTCCATAGTTTCACTTGCTACTTTGTGTTTCTTACTGTTTTCCTGTGCTGCTTCTTGTTTCCTTTCAAGGATGTCGTCGAGGAAGTCCGGTTTAAAGCCCTGCAGGGAGTGCGGAGGACATATGTCCATTACAGATCCGCACGAGGATTGTGTTTGGTGTCTGTCGTCAGATCATGACGTCGAGGGATGTGCCTGCTGCAGGAAAATTAATCCGAAGGCACCAAAGAAGAGAGATGCTATCTACCACCATCAAGGTCAACTCTTAACTACCCTCTATAGAAAATCTTCAGAGAGGAATTCCCTACTTCAATACAACAGCCACCATCCTCGTGCTCTAAAGGATAATCTTCCTTTTGGGCAGTTTCTGCGTGTCCGCAGGAACTGTTCCACTAAGGAGCATTACTTACAACAATCAGAAGACCTATCGGACCGCTTGAAAGCACGTGGATATCCCAAAAGACTGGTCACGAAAGCCCGAAAAAGAGCATGGTTCTACCCACGGGAGGAACTTTTGAAAGTAAAGGACTCCACCACCAACCAAGTGGATCGCATTGTATGCGTCACTACTTTCTCTACCAAGAGTAACCAAATTTAGAAAATTGTCAACCACCATTGGCAACTGATTGCTGACGACATCCAACACCCTGACAATCCTCTCCATGCCTTCAGAAAATCAAAGAGTGTCAAGGACTATGTTGTGCGCTCTCTCCTTCCCACTAAGGAGGAACCCACCATCAGGTCACTCTGGAATCTTCAACCAGTTACGGGCCACTTCAAGTGTGGCCAATGCAAAGCTTGCAACAGCACTATACAGACCAAAGAGTTCCAACATAACCAGAGCAAGATCCAGCTTAAAGCTCTAACTAACTGTAACACCTCAGTTGTGATATATGCCATTGTCTGCCCATGCAACCTCATCTATATTGGCCAAACTCAACAAAAGATCAAACAACGCATCTTACAACATATGAGCAGAATTAGGTGTGAAGTGGCAGGAGCCCCCCTTGTAGACCACTTTAGATCAGCAGCACACCCACCTGAGAGCCTAAAATGGGTTGTGATTGAGAAAGCTACCTTAGGCCCCAGGGGAGGAAGTGTCTCCACTATACTGAACATTAGGGAACTTAAATGGATGTTCTTTTTTGACTCCATTCAATCTGGTTTAAATGAACAGGATAGCTCTTTCTCTCAGCTTGCTACTCTGCCCTAAATGCTGCAAATCTATCTATCCACCTGACTCTGTTTACTTTACTCTTGGTAATTATATAGTCTTAGATAGACTGACACTGCCTTTACCACCATGTGACAGGTACGCAGTGCGTTTCTTGATTACATACTACCTGGTTGCTCTTTGATATACATGGCTGAAATCCACCTCTTTTATAGATTTAAACTATGAATAGTCTATGCTTGTATGTCCTGGACTAATTCAGCTTGTCTTTACCATCTTGTGATAGGTACACAACAGTATCCCTCGATTTCCATTCATTAATATGCTTTGCTATTTGATATTTCATGCCTAATTGACACTGCCTTTACCATCGTGTGATAGGTACGCAGTATAATTGCTTGATTTTCACTCACTACTATGCTTTGCAAATCGTTAGTATATGCCTAATTGTCACTGCCTTTACCTTCCTTTGAAACGTAGGTAGGATATTCGCGCATGTTCCATCTTACTATTATGCTCTCTGAATCGTAACTCCCAATCTAATTCTTCTGAAACAATACCTTATCTATCGTATATCAGGTATGCCAGATTTAACTACTTCGGCTTGTCCAGACTACGAAGGATGCACCCTAATGTGACCATGCTCCCTCGATTTCTTTACGATACATACCCCATCCCGGGTTCTCTCTAGGGTAAATACTCAGAATCAATATTTTTGATCCTCAGACCCTATCCATTGTTTACCGATAATTAAACACGGGATAACAGTCCCTTTTTAAATATTCTCGAAAACTCTACAGATTACTATCCAATCTAGTTTCCTTGGCAACTAATGACTCTTTGAGTCTTTTCTCTCTTACTATCACCCATGTGACCTCCTGTTGCTATGTCAACGACCGCATCAGGAAGTTCGGCGTTCTCCTCGAGGCTGCCGAGAGAGACGCTCATCCTTCACTGAATCGTCACTGACCGGTAAGCCCGCCTTACCCCGGCCCCTGGCACCAGATATAACTATGGCGCTTCCAACCCGAGAATCCTAAAATAATGGTGCCCCCCCCTGTTTTCCTCCTCTTAGGATACGTATCCTGATTCACACGGACGTATTCCTTTCTAACACCGGGACACATTGAGAAACTCTACGCAAATCGGTAAGCCTTACCGACCATTGTTTTCTCGTATTCCCATCTTGAGTTAATTTACACTGGTCGGCCCTGCCTGAATACTGTTCCCTTTACGCAGAATCGCAGAGTGGTCCCTCCCTGTCCAGTACCCGGATCCTTTGCCTTATCCCTTCGGGATATCGGACTTTACTTACCAAGTGAGTCTGAATTTTTCTTTTCCCAGCCCTTGACATGAGCACGCAAATTGTTTTACCATAGTTCTAATGGACATACCATTGTTTTCTCTCAGGATTGAATGTTTCCTATCAATTTTTGAAATGAGCATTACCCACCAACACTGATTTATTCAGGTATGTTTATAATATGATGTGTCTACCCACAAACGACTTGCGATTTAGACAGTTTTAAGAATGTTATTAAACTGGCTCAATATATCTCTCTAAATTAGGTTGTTTGCCCCACTACCCCTCTCTCGTCCTGATGAAGACCCACTTGCAAGGATTTTATCGATTCCTGCTCCAATAGGGTCGAAACCTCGACACGCTTCTTCACCTTGAAACACAGCCTCCCCCTACCCATGATTTCTGTATAGTATGGACATTGGGGCATGTGTATTTTGAACTGTTATGTTGATTTATGATCATTCTACTGTTTATCCGACATTGAATTCATACTAATGTTTGATAGATACGTGGTTTTATTGTCACTATCCCTTCCTGCACTACCCTCACGACTGCACGTCCTCCTTACCCCCAGGGGCACTAGCACAACTGCAATATGTGAATTTGTTTTTGATCGCCTTTTCCTATAATGTGAATTAAACATTATAGATGTATTCATTGTTTATTTGATTTATTTAAATTGTTTCTATCAATACGCTCTCCTTCCTCACTGGGACCCCCTTACTCTTAACGCTAGATACCCAGGTCCCAGTGACTTTATTGGGTCAACCCTCTCCTTTGATACTATACCAAAGAAGAGAGAAGCAAAACTCTTCTTGACGAGGATGAGGAAGGCGAAAAGAGGTAGAAGAAGGTCGAGGTCTCGTTCCAGGTCAAGGTCGGGCTCGAAGTCGACGTCGGGACATGCTTCGAGAGCCAAGAAGCATAAGAAGAAGAAGAGGCATTTTTCAAAACGCCATTCTGATAAAGAAGCGGCGGCGAAGTCGACCTCTCCAACTTGTCGACGCCGTAAGGACTTCATGTCTCCTTCTCCTTCGAATCCGGCTTCTCCTGTAAGATTGGCTTCTCCTGTAGCTTCTCCAGCTCGATCTCCGACGCTGGTTCATTCACCGACTTCGGAACATTCGCCGGCTCCAGTGGAATAGGTTCCTGTGCCGGATGAGCAGGCGACTCCATTGGCTCCGCCGTCGGTGCCGGCTGGCCCGAACACGGTAACGCCTACATCAGAATCTGTCCCGGAGGCCTATCCTCCTTTCCCTGTCCCGGGTCAGGATCCATCGCATTATCCTAATGCTATGTAAGGAGTATTCCATAGAGCTATGTACCCCTCTGGGGCACCTTCGAGTCCCATGGGTCCATTAGCGTTTAATCTGGGGGGGTCCTCGGGCCTATGTCCAGGCCCCTTTCATGTCATTTCTTCCGGCGGCGGCGTCTTGGCATTTCCCGGCGCCGAAGATGTCGACGCCGTTTCCATCTTCTCCGGCGCCGTCAACTCGACCTCGTTCAGCGCAGGCTGCGCCAACGGATCCATGTACGACGCCGGCTCCGGATCCACCAGAGTCGGTCTCGGCTCCAACGACACCGGTACCTAGAATAAGACCTAGGAGAGAAGCCCTGAGGATTATAAAGGAGCAGAGGTATGGAGGAGATGGAGGAAGGTGAGTTTCAAGATTCAGATGACTATTTTACAGAATTTAAAGAAGCAAGTGGCCTTGATGTGTCTCCAGAGTGGGAACTTTCGCCTACAACTGATGCTCCATCAAAGGATGTGGTCCCCAACCACACAGTGATCAAAAAGGCAGCAGGACTTTTGGATCATCAGCTTCCTACTACTGAATTTAAATCAAACATTTTAAAATAATTTTTTTATTACCTTCTTCTGTAATAGAGCCTTTACTTCCATTCAATGAGGCAATCACTGAGCCTGTAATGGAGGTCTGGCGCAAGCCATTTTCGGCTCCGGCAGTTTCTAAATCCTTTGCCAGGAGATACAGGGTGGCTCCAGGGGATCCTGACTTTTTATCTTCCCATCCTTCTCCTGAGAGTCTAGTGGTTCAAGCTGCCTGTTCAAAAAGATTTTCAGGAGCCTTTCCACAAGTTCTGGCTGACAGGGAGTCGAAGAAACTTGACCAGTCTGCAAAGAAAGTATTTTCTTCGGCAAGCATGGCCCTAAAGTCCACTAATGCCACCTGTCTTTTAGGTCGCTATATCCATGCTTTATTGGATTCTGCGAAACAGCTTGCGCCTAATTTGTCCGAAGAAGATAAAAAGAATTTTAATGAGGTATTACAAGATACTCAAGCGGCTGCACGTCAAGTAATACGAAGTGGTTTAGACACTGCTGACTCTGTTGCCAGAATCATGGGATCTTCTTTGGCTACTAAGGAGTGCATGGCTGAAATATCAGAGTTCTCCTCAGATGTTCAGGCTACGCTTTTAGACCTTCCATTTGATGGTTCAGGACTTTTTGGAAAAAAAGCGGATGCTGCATTAGAAGATTTTAAAGACAGTAAAGCAACAGCCAAATGTCTTGGTCTTCAGGCTCCATCTAGAGTCTCGTCGTTCAGGAGGTACAGAGGATTTGGGAGGTCGTCCTTTCGGACCTATAGACCGCCTCAGCAGCAGCAACAGCAGACAGCAAAACACTTTATATAAATCCTACAGGGGCAAGAACAGAGGTCACCCACGAGGCCGTCAGCCCTCCTCCTCCTCTTCCTCTACCTCCCCTCCTCTTATGTCAGCAAAGCAGCCCTAGATCCACCATTCTGGATCATGTTGGTCCTGTGGGGGGGGGTCGGCTTACTCATTTTCTGCAAGATTGGGAATTGGTCACTACAGACCTTTGTGTTCTCAATCTTGTGGAGAATGGGTATGTTCTTTCCTTTCTGGAATTCCCTCCAAATTACCCTCCTTGCCAAGGGGCTTGCTCGGAGGACCACCTTCTTCTCCTGCAGGAGGAAGTCATAACTTTATTGAAAAAAAGAGTGATAGAGGTGGTGCCAGAGCAGGAAAGGGGTCAGGGATGCTACTCCCGGTGTTTCCTGATTCCCAAGAAGGATGGAAGACTGAGTCCACCTGGATCTCAGGATCTTGAACCTTTTTCTGAAGCAGGAAAAGTTCAAGATGCTCACCCTAGCGCAGGTTCTTCAAGCGCTGCAACAAGAGGACTGGGTGGTGTTGATCGACTTGAGGGCGTATTTTCATATCTCTATCCTGAAGTCACACAGGAAGTATCTCCATTTTACGGTAGGGTTAAAACATTATCAGTTTGCGGTTCTCCCGTTTGGACTTACTACTGCACCTCGAGTCTTCACCAAGGTGATGGCAGTGGTGGCAGCCCATCTCAGAAGATTAGGGATTCCAGTTTTCCCCTATCTGGATGACTGGCTGCTCAAAGCAAAGTCGCTAGAGAAGGTGCTTCATCATCTGCAGGTGACAACCCAGCTGTTGTACAAATTGGGTTTTTCGATAAACGTGCCCAAGTCTCACCTGGTGCCCTCTCAGCGCAACCTGTTCATAGGGGCGGTACTGGACACTACTGTGTGTCGAGCCTTCCCACCTCCTCAAAGGATTCTTGACATACAGGAAATGATTCCCTTGTTTTTCAATGGAGCAGTTGTTCCAGTCCTTAAGGTCCTTCGCCTACTCGGTCTGTTTGCTTCCTGCATTCTGTTGGTCAACCATGCATGCTGGCACATGAGGACGCTCCAGTTGTGCCTCCGCAGGCAGTGGTATTAGCACACCGGAGATCTCAGGGAGACTGGAGGATCTCCAGAGATGCTGCAGCAGATCCGTCTTGGTGGAGTGTAGGGCAATCTGTCTCAAGGAAAGCCCTTCCATCTTCCTCCATCGGTGGCCACAGTGATAACAGATGCATCCACTTTAGGGTGGGGTGCTCATCTGGGGGACCTGGAGATCAAGGGCTTTGGTCTCCAGAGGAAAGGTTGCTTCACATCAACTTTCTAGAGTTGCGGGACATATGTTTGGTGCTCAAGGCCTTCCTCCCTTCCCTTCGCGGTCAGTCGTTTCAAGTCCTGACGGACAACACTACCGCGATGTGATATGTCAACAAGCAGGGAGGAGTGGGGTCACATTGTCTCTGCCGAGAGGCTCTGCGTCTCTGGTCCTGGGTTCAGGTCCTTCAGATTTGTCTGATGACAAATCATCTGGCCGGAGTTATGAACGTGCGTGCAGATGGTCTCAGTCGGCATTTCTCTGCCGACCATGAGTGGAGGCTTCATCCGGAGGTGGTCCGTCATGTCTTACGGATGTGGGGAACTCCTCAGGTGGACCTGTTTGCCACTCACGAGAACGCTCACTGCCTGTCATTTTGCAGTCTCCAGTATCTGATGCAGGGAGCTTTGGGGGATGCGTTTCAGTTGAGTTGGGGCTTACAACTCCTTTATGCGTTTCCTCTCATACTCTTGATTCCTCGGGTTCTGAGGAATATTCGCCAAGACCGGGCCCAAGTCATATTGATCGCTCCGGATTGGCCAAGAAGGGTGTGGTACACAGATCTTCTCCACCTCTCCTCATGTCCTCCACTCCGTCTCCCTCTCAGGGCAGACCTCCTCTCGCAGTCGCAGGTTCTACACCTCCACCTCCAGAGCGTACACCTTCATGCCTGGAGATTGAACGGGCAATCTGAATTCTTTCTCTCTCCCACCTGACATAATCGATGTGATTCTTTCGGCTAGGCGGCACTCCACCAAGACTATTTATTCGTATAGGTGGTCCAAATTTGTCTCATGGTGTGGAGAGAAGTCTATTGACCCCTTAAGGGCTCGTTTATCCAACATCCTTCAGTTTGCTCTTTCTTTAGCCCAGCAGGGTTTTGCTGTGGCTACTGTGGAGGGCTATTTATCGGCTTTGTCGGCGTTCCTTTGTTTGCCGGATCAGCCGTCTTTGTTTAAATCACCTATTGTGTTACGGTTTATTAAGGGTCTTACCAACAAATTTCGGCCCACTCCATTTATTGTGCCTCAATGGGATTTAAATATTGTCTTAACCTACATGATGGGTTCTCCTTTTGAGCCCTTGCACAAGTGTCCCTTGAGACTGTTGTCCTTTAAAACAGTATTTCTTGTTGCCATTACCTCGGCAAGGAGGGTAAGTGAGCTTCCAGCTCTGAGTTCGAAACCCCCGTTTTTGATCATTCATGTTGATAGAATGGTACTCAGGACCAGGGCTGCTTTTCTGCCTAAGGTGGTAACTCCCTTCCATCTGGGGCAGTCCATTACCCTTCCTACCTTCTATCCCTCCCCTCACCCTTCCAAGGAGGAGAAGCGGCTTCACCGCTTGGACCCTAAAAGGGCGGTGAGTTTTTACCTTGATAGGACTAAAGACTATCGTGTGGATGACCAGCTCTTCGTGGACTTTGCTGGCTGCAGGAAAGGCAGAGCGGTTCACAAGCGCACCCTTTCCAGATGACTTATCTTGTGCATCAAGATCTGTTACTCTTTGACCGGTAAGGAACCTCCAGAGGGTATAAGAGCTCACACTAATAGAGCAAAGTCTTCCACATCTGCTTTGTCTAGAGGTGTTCCTGTAGAGGACATTTGTAGAGCGGCAACTTGGGCCTCCCTCCACACTTTTGCAAAGCATTACTGCTTAGATTAGGAAGTGAGGAGGGACGGTCACTTTGCACATTCTGTCCTTCAAGATTTCTGGTATAAAAGGGTGGGCACCCTCCTCCGGGAGTGGGGACTGCTGTGGGAGTCTATTCACAAGGTGAGGAATCCACTGGCAGATGTATCCATCAGAAGAACAAGTTACTTACCTCCGGTAACGCTTTTTCTGGTGGATACAGTATCTGCCTGTGTGGATTCCTCACTGGCCCACCCGCCTCCCCGTTGTCCACCCTTGTATACCTATAATGTTGATATTGTCTACTTTTACTTTCAATGGAAGTGTTTTACTGATTTAGGTTTACACTGTGTGTGTTGGTTCAAATACTGTGTACTATGTATACTGTAAATATTTGTGTCGGTCCTCCGGGTGCCTCGAAGGCATGGAAAACAAGCATTTGCAATGCAATAGGTCTCGCATTAGGAAAGTTTGAGCTATTGGTATTGTAAATGATAAATCTTTTATCTATGTGTTATTTTTCAAAATAAGGAAATGAATAGTTTTGGCATTTGCAATGGCAATACTTAAGCTTTGTCAAAATGTGACACTTGTAGCTGCATTGCAAATGTAACAAGCATGAAATGAAAATGATTTTTATAGAGCGCACATAGTTGCCCTGAGGTGTCCAAGCGCTAAGACTAAGAGTGTTAACTGGGAGGACATATAACGGGGAAAGCTCTATTTATTAAATAAGAATGTTTTTAGTTGTTTCCGAAAAGATGTCAATTTTGGATTGGACCTTAGATGAAGAGGGAGATCGTTCCATAATTTAGAAACATTGAAGGAAAAGGAACGACCTCCAGCTCTGGTTCTTCTGACCTTGGGCACTACAGCCAAAAAAGCGTTGGCTGAGCGTAATTGTCTTCTGGGATGGTATGGGGTGATTAAAGGGATGTTAATTACTGGGCCCGTCTCCCAGAAAGCCTGATGGGCAATGCAGAGGGACTTGAAACTAATTCTATCCTTAACGGGAAGCCAGTGCAGTTTCTTCAGGCCACGTTTGGCAGACGTCCTGCGTGGTATTTGCAGTAACGTGCGAGCAGCGCAATTTTGAATTATCTGCAACTATAGCAGAGTAAAGTCCGGAGCTCCTAAGTAGAGGGCATTTCCAAAATCCAAACGTGATTGGATCAAACCCTGTATCACCATTTGTCTGGCTATAAAAGGTAGAAGAGGAAGGATTTTCTTGAGAGTTCTGAGTAAGCCGAAACAGGTCGTGGCTAGCCTAGTGGCCTGGTAGTCAAATGTCAGGGGCTTATCAAGCCAGATACCCAGACTCTTGATGGCGACTTTAGGTACAGGTGGAGGGCCTAAGTTGGGAGGCCAAATGGAACTGATAGATGCTGGGGCTGTCCTACCCAGTAGCATGAGCTCTGTCTTGTCCCCATTAAGTTTGAGACAAGACAGAGTCACCCAGCTTTTTACCTTCTCCAGGCAACCTACCAGGTCCACCTTGGTGGAATAGTCATTTTCCTGTGCCAATGAGACCACCAGCTGAGTATCGTCCGCATAGGTAACGATCTTAATACCATACGGTCGGACGATCTCATCCTGTGGTCTCATATAGATGTTAAATACCGTCGGGCTCAGGGACGAGCTCTGTGGGACTCCACAGCCAAGGGGTTTACTGGAGGAGATACTGTTTCCTTCATATACCTGAAAGGTTCTGCCGCTGAGAAATTACTTGAGCCATTCCAGTGCCCTACCTGATATTCCAGTGTCATATAGACGCTGCAGTAACATTTTATGATTTACAGTGTTAAAAGCAGCGCTTAGATCGATGAGGATGACTGCCACTGATCCTCCTCGATCCAAGATTTTCCTGGTTTCCTCCATGACTGCCAACAAGGCAGTCTCTGTTCCATGTTTGGGGCGGAAACCCGTCTGCGACGGGGCAAGCAGGCAATTGCTCTCAAGGAAGTTTGTTATGAGGCCGTTTATATACTTCTCGACAATTTTGCTAGCCCACGGGAGCAAGGAGATGGGGCGGTAATTGCCTAAGTTGTTAACATCCATATTGGCTTTCTTTGCAAGTGCCCGCACCATAGCCTGTTTCCACACAGGTGGTACCATGCTAGTGGCAATTGAGGCGTTCAGTACTTCTAGCAGGGTAGGAAGGATGGTTCGAGTAACGGTGACCAATATGCGTGGGGGGGCAGGGTCACTAGGGGATCCCGATTTCACTTGCGTCATTAGAGTGGCAAGTGATTCTGAATGTAATAGGGGAAACTCACCTAGCGAGGGTGATTGACTACACATAGTGCTCTGTACAGAAGTCATCGGAGTGTTCATTGGGCCATTTAAATCACAGTCCGAGGAGAAATATGAATAAATGCGATCAATTTTATGAAAAAAGAAATCTGCTAAATCGTCACAGCGGGCTTGTGAATTGTTACTAACAGACAGGGATTGAGGAAGTTTGGTGAGGGTTTTCACAATCTGATAGATCTCTTTTGAATTGGAATTGCATTCCGTGATTTTTTGTGTGTAATACAGAGCTTGTGCACTCTTTATCTCCTTTTTGAAATTTCTGATAGCTTCTCTGTAAATGTTTTTTTCTAACTCGGCGTACCCCAGGCGCCATTTTCTTTCTAATCTCTTGCAGTGACATTTTTTCTCCCGGAGCTCCGCTGAGTACCAGGGAGCAGTAGGTCTGGATCTGCATGTGTGCTTACAGCATACAAGAGTTGTGAGTGTTAGCATAGGGGTGGTGACAGTACAACAATACAATCGGGAGGTGGGGCAGTGAATGGGCAGTGGGCAGTAAGGGTGTGTGGCTGTAGGTAGGACAGTTGTTTGGGAAGCCAGGTGAATAGATGTCCAAAGTGACAAAAGAGCAAGTAAAATATAATCAAAGAGAAAAATTAGCATTCGGCAAGATGATTATTTGTAAGTGTACAAACAATAATTGAATATATGTTTGTGGGCATAGCTTCTGTTTGTATAAAAGAAACATTAGAATGATGGTTCTTAAGAAATGGTACATATTTTAATTGTTTAAAAAAAGACATTTCTGTATTTACATGCAATTGGCAATTTTGTACAATTTAGAAACTCACAAACATGGTGTGCAAAATTGTTTTTTTCTTACATACGCGTTGTGTAGTAATTGTTTCTTTGTAAATAATATGAAAAATTGTATATACATTGTTGTTGTTAAGGTAAGTAATAAAGTATTATTCAGTTAAATGCAAGCTGTTCTGTATATAAAGCATAGCAGGCATGAAAGTTATACAAAGAAACATTGCAATAGTCTTTTTGTTTTGTCAAATATACATTTTTTGAGGAATGCTTGAAAACTTAATGTATAGGTGCAGTACTTGTAATAATGTGTACAATAAAAACGAAGTAATGTAGAGTAAAGTAAAAATAGTTGCGTACTAGTATTGTGCTAAAAACTGTAAAATTACACAGCATGCAAAAAGTAGAATATTATGTGTTAGCTTTTTTTTTCTCCAAAAAGCAGCTTCTTGCAGTATACAAAAATTGTTTCTTTTTGTTATGCTGTTACATTTGTTGAATTATGTTGGTTATGCATCCATTGCAAAACAGTACATTTAGTGTTATTGGTAAAAGCGGCATTAAAGCATCTTCAAAGTCTTCTGTATCTGTAGCAATGTCTAAGATGTCCATCAAAGTTGTATTATTTATGTCCATAGATTGAAAATTTTCACTTTCTTCTATTTGCACTGTCGTTATGCTTTTTTCTTGGTATGTTTTCTCGAGTCCAAATAATGTAACGGTAATGTTTTCCTTTGGTGGCTGTATGACCTATAGAGACAGTGTTTTAATATAAAGTATTTTGTGTTTTTCTTTCTGCAGTATGACAGGTTTAAAAATGTTACTTACTTGTACTGTAGTGTGTCTAGTCGTGTTTAATATTTTTTCTCCATTGAATCCATGTACAGTCAGATGTGTTATCTGTACATATTTCCCAATTTCGACTGTAAAATCTGTTGCTTCTCTCCAGAGACTAACTTTCACAGAGTCGGTAGCATCATTAATTGTTATACTCCTAATCTTGGTTTCTTGTCCCCCGGCAAATATATTCTTTGTAGCTTCGACCTGTAGTACATAAAATTGTGATTTGTTGCTGTTCTTGAATATAGTTGTATTCAAACAAAAACAATATGTTCTTTGCATGTTGTTTCATATGTACAAATTTTAACATTTTGAAAAAGCATACTAAAGATATTGCTGCTGATTTGATTAAATAAAATCAGAGTAACAAAAACATCAAATTGATAGTTATTAGCTTAAACAAATAACAGAGAACAATGTTAAGTTGTTTACAAGTAGTTCTTGAAATAGATAAATGCTGTTTGTACGTAAGCGTCACTGTAGCTAGGTAATTTATGCAAATAGTTAAATATATAAAGTACTTTACTTACCTTGGATTGCTGTTTAATTGTTGGAATGTGAGTAGTTGCAATGCTGCAAGCTCTTTATTTAAATGTATCTGTACTGCAAGAGTGGGAGCAGTAAAAGAAGCAGATGGTAAGTTGAGAAATAAAAAGTAAGGGAATCACAACTGCAAGAAAAGCGAACGGGTAGCAATTAGTTTAGCTGTGTGTAATAATGAAAATGCAGTATGAAAAAGAAACACAACTATTATACTTTGCTGTTTAGTTATAAACATGTAATATAGTAGTTGGGATGCTGTTTAGTTATAAACATGTAATATAGTAGTTGGGATGCTTTTACTGACAAAAAATTGGATTTGGGAGAGCAACATTGAGAGGATTGTTGGGAGTAACATAAAATGTGTGTAGAATTTTAAAAATGACTTGTTTTATAGACTACTGAAAAAAAATCTATTTAATTGTAGCAGTAGAAACTTTCAAGTTGTGTAATGAAACGGAAGCTTATTTCCGGTCCAGGGAAGACATGGCTTGGCAGTTCGGGCTGGACTGTTCCCATGAGGCACAGGGTCAGACTGATTTGCATATAGCCATGTCTGAACTGGGGTGGCAGAGTGGGCTAAAGAACGGTGATGGATTAAACCCAGATCTTTTGACTGGGTGTGAGTGTTTGATTGATTCAGATGCTCCGTCCATCACCACCCCCTTTTGTACCGCTTTTGGCCGCCATAAGTGTGGCAGGGTATGCTCAGACGTGAGTCCCTTGCTCACTTGGCCACTGGATTCAAGCAAGCCGGGCTGAAGACGGCTGGAATGCCAGAAACCGGACCCTGGAAGCTTGTTTCCGGTCCAGGGAAGACATGGCTTGGCAGTTCGGGCTGGACTGTTCCCATGAGGCACAGGGTCAGACTGATTTGCATATAGCCATGTCTGAACTGGGGTGGCAGAGTGGGCTAAAGAAAGGTGATGGATTAAACCCAGATCTTTTGACTGGGTGTGAGTGTTTGATTGATTCAGATGCTCCGTCCATCACCACTGCCTTTTGTACCATAAAATAATGAATGGCATAAGGCAAGTATTGTAAGTTAGCAAACAAGAAGCAAGGAAGTCAGAGCAACCCCTAAAAAGCAATTGTGTAGCAATTACTTGTTGAGTTGTTTACAAGTAGTTGTTGAAATAGATAAATGCTGTTTGTATGTGAGCGTCACTGTAGTTAGGTATTTTCTGCAAATAGTGAAATATATAACCTACTTTACTTACCTTGGATTGTTGTTTAATTGTTGGAATGTGAGTAGTTGCAATGTCGCAAGCTCTTTTTTAAATTTATCTAAACTGCAAGAGTGGGAGCAGTAAAAGAAGCAGATTGTAAGTTGTGAAATAAAAAGAAAGGGAATCACAACAGTAAAAAAAGCGAACGGGTAGCAATTAGTTTAGTTGTGTGCAATAATGAAAATGCAGTATGCAAAAGAAACACAACTATTATACTTTGCTGTTTTGTTAAAAACATGTAATACACTAGTTGCAGTGCTTTTACAGACAAAAAAGGGAATTTGGGGGGCAACATTGAGAGCATTTTTGTGAGTAGCATAAGATGTGTGGAGAATTAAAAAAATTACTTGTTTTATAGACTAAAGTTAAAAAAAGAAATCTATGTAATTGTAGCAGTAGAAGGTTTCAAGTTGTGTAATGAAATGGATGGTTTGTTGTAAAGGAATGAATAGCATAAGGCACGTATTGTAAGTTAGCGAACAAGAAGCAAGGAAGCCAGAGCAACCCCTAAAAAGCAATTGTGTAACAATTACTTGTTGCAATTAGCATTGTACAATTTGATTTTGTTGTACAAGTAGTTGTTTGAAACAGGCAAATGCTGTTTATAGGTGATTTGCATTGTATTTAGCAATATTTTGCAAATAGTAACATATATAAAGCGCTTTACTTACTTCATATTGGTAGTTAATTGCTGTTTTCTGAATGTCATAGGATGTTGGGCTAATGGTAAAAAAAAACATTGTTCTGGAGGCTATAGTAAACATTATAAAATAGTTCCTTGAAAATGAGCATTGTAATGTTGCAAGTTGACTATTAAAATCCATAATTAAAAACATTTCAAAGTGCATTTCATTAGAGACAATTAGTTATAGCTATACAGTTGTAACATTTTCATTTTTTAGAGGGGGGAAGAAAGATAGGCAAATGTCTGCAGTTAAAAAAGTAATGGGATGTAGCTTACCTCGGTTATTGTCCCTGACACACTCAGTAGTGTCTTCACAGTAGCTCCTCGTACAGCCTTTATTGGAGACACTGGTGGTGCCGGTGGCTGTAAAATGTATTCAGCCTCCTGGATAATAGCTGTTGAAATTGTAAGTGGTGGCATTCTTGCAATCTTTGTTTGTTTTGTTAATAACAATAGGCCATTTTTGATAATATAATTGCGAATTATCATTCCATTTTGTTCTTTTGTTTGATTATGGTAATCTTCATTATAACATGTTGCTTTTATATAGCCAGTTTCATCAGCTAAAGACATATGGTATAAAACTTTATTTTCTTGTTTAGCATTTCGATAATAAGTCTTTGATGAACATCTAATGATGTTGACACGTATTGGTTTTTGGTATGGCTTTGTATCGTCTTGTTTGATGTTCTTCAATTCTTCAATGGAAATCATCTGTACAATATAATGCAGTAATTAAGAAACATTATAGCCAATCATTTAAAACGAATAATTTGTAAAGGTAACAATCTAATGCATTTATTCAAATAGCTATCCATATTGGTTTGTAATCACTGTAATATGATTCTAATGTGCCGTAATTTGTAAGATGTGCATTTGTAAAAATGTGGTCTAGCAAAGAGTTGTAGTCTGGTGTAGGTGTGTTTATTTTTTGTTCGCAATTAAAATGTGTTTTCATGTAACTTAATAACAATTTGCTATTGTGTGTTTCTTGTTGTAAATCAGTAATAAAATCACCCATTATGACATATTTATGATGTGGATATGCATTTAATGTAGTACTTAATATTGTTACAATGCTTGTATTGCAACTTTGGGCGGTTTGTATATAATTACTATCAGGTATTGTGTGTTGT
This sequence comes from Lissotriton vulgaris, assembly GCF_964263255.1. Lineage (NCBI taxonomy): Eukaryota > Metazoa > Chordata > Amphibia > Caudata > Salamandridae > Lissotriton > Lissotriton vulgaris. The sequence goes on along the minus strand of NC_141700.1, from coordinate 505,764,365 downwards.
TCATTGTTTGTGTGAATTGCAAAATGTCAATTTGTTGTTCTGTTGGAAATATGGGATGTATCATATGCTGTTTTTTGTAATATATAGCTATTCCATGTTTTGAATGTTTGTTATAAAATTTGTCAAATAGCATACAATCATGTTGATCAATACTATATGTTTTGCAAGGTGTTTTGTGTGTAATATTGATTTCAGTTAAACATAATATGTCAGCATTTAATATATTAGTATCAGCTTTCATTGCTTTGAAATGCTTTTGCAATGATCTTATGTTATGTGCTATAATTGTAAAACATTTGTTATATTGGTGTATTTGTGTTATTGATATTTGTAACAACATATGTTTTTAAGCAGAACATTTCTTCATGAACCTTTAAGTGTGTTAAAATTTTTAATATATATGTTTTTTAAAGACTTTGCTCTGCTGATTGCTACATAATGTAAGTGATGTGTTTTGCTGTTATTAAAATGTATATATAAGGTTCTATTGTTTCACCTTGTGTTCTATGTATAGTGCGTGCAGATGATTGGCGTAATGGAAATTGTTTCCGTATTATTGTTATACATTTCTTGCTATATTGAAAATGTCGAGAAATTGGTAGTATTGGTGTCCAAGTATGAGAAATATTTGTATTGTACAGGTGTTTGTTTTGTTGTCTTGTTTGTGTGCCTATTTTGTGATTGTCAAAATGTACCCAAACAACAATTGGAATATTATTTGTATTATCTACATATTCAACTATACCTGTTGCATCATTAGTTAAACCATCATTTACATTAATATTAGAAGTTAGATCATAACGTAATTTAATGGCAATATTTAATATCTTTGGCAAGCCCATTGTTTGTGTTGAATTTGCAGGCAATTTTTGTAATTTTGCTTCTTTTACTTCTGCACTTAGGTCTGCTGCTACTGTATCTATTGCTACTATAGTATACATTGGATAGTTTTTATGTGTTGCATTAAAACATTGTTATTTACTTTATTAACTTTGTTGTTAGTAGACATTATGTATGGTATAGTTTGTATTATACTTGAGTCTGGTTCTATTTCGCGAGTTTTTAATGTTTGCACATCATCGTTTGTATGCTCACCTATCCTTAGTCTATTAAGCATTTGTGCGAATGGTAAATCATTTATTTGTCTAATAATTTTTGTGAGTTCAAATAATTCAAAATGTGTTTGCCATAAGTTTGTACTTAATGGTCCATACATTTGTTTTGAGTTTTCAAATATATATGTATCAAATACTGGTTTTAATTGGTAAAAATCTCCAATTGCTAATATAGATATTCCTCCAAAAGGTTCGTTGGATGCTTTTATTTCTTGTATTCTATTGTGTATACAGGTAAACATATTTGCGCCTACCAATGATATTTCATCTATTATTAATACTTTTAAATGCATTAGTTTACTTTGTAGTGCACCTTTTCACGTGTTAATTGCTTATATGTTAAAGTTTGAGAGACTGGAATTTTAAATGTACTATGTAATGTTTGTCCATTTATATTATGTGCTGCTTTTCCTGTTGGTGCTGTAAGTAATATATAAATGTTGTCAGGATTTTCTCCTGCTTTAGTATTGTAGTATCGTAGTAAAGTTTGATAAAGTGCAGTTATTAGAAAACCTTTGCCTAGTCCTGCACCACCAGTACAAAAAGTAAAGAAAGATGTTGTTTTTGTTTTTAGCCAATTCAAATGGTGATATATAAAATTTAGTTGTTCAGATGTTACATTTTGCATAATACTATTGTATTCTTCTTGTGGTAGTATATTGTTTACTAATAAATCTTCTTCTGTTATACTTCTAACTCCTAAATCTAGTGCTAGGTCATATTGTACATCTTTTTGATACTCTTGTGTGCTAATTTCTTTATCATCTATTGATATTGCTGCTGTAGGTGATGCTGGTGGTGTTAGCATATTGTCATCATTATGCGTTTTTTCATCATTAAGCATTATGTTTTGCTTATTATATATGTAATAGTTTTTATCTACTTCTGTTTGTACTTGTAAGTATCTTTCATAGTATGTACTTTTTTGTGAAATTATATTAGTCTCTATTCTCCATGGGTAGAAAAGCATTAGTAATTCTCTGTAATAATTTTCAGGGCCATCAACTTTACTAAATCTACAATAGCGTATTTTGTTTTTTTTACGTTGAGTGTATATGTTGCTGTTTATGTTAGTAACTAATTCATCTATTTGAAGTTCTTCTTCATCTGAGCTATAAAAATTAGTTTCTAAAAGTAAGTCATCATAGGTGCTTTGCACTTTTTTCTTGTTAGTTTTTTGTATTGTATTATATTTTGATGCATAATCAGGTAAAGTACATTGTTCTAATGCTATTGGGTATTTGCTATACTTATTAATTACATAGTCAAATTGTACTTTTGTTGATGTTTCTGGCAGCATATTGATTGAATTGATGTCTTTCATTAAATATGTTCGTTTGTCTGGCATACTTGTATTGATAAATACAAATGATCTTGAACTTTTCCTTAATGGTATTTGCAATATAAGGTAAGCTGCCTCTTGTGCACTAATTTCAGTGCAATTTAAAAAATTATTGCCAATGTACTTTAATTGTTCTTTAATGGTTACATTATGGTAAACCTCTTTTGCAGCTTGTGCTATTATTTTACTTAATCCACGCTGAGATTTACTAATATATGACACAATATATACAGCACAAGCATATGCATCTAGAACATACAGTATATCTATGTTAGCTTGCCATGCTTGTAACATTATTTTATTGTAGTTATTGATAAAACATTCAGCCGGTGTCCTTTTTAAAACAATAGTTGTTTTGCTTATTTGTAATCGTATGCATGTTATATATTGTTCCTCACATAATTGCATATGTTGTAAAAACTCTTCATATGTGTAAGTTGTAAATTGTTCTGTATTCATTGTTGAATGAATAACATCTATGTGTTGCTTAAACATAGTATCTGTGTTTTCTAATTCTAATGGCTTTAATATCATAGTACATGCCATAGGATATTTTTTGAATTGATATTTGCATGTTCTTTTATGTTTAATGCGACAATTTTTAGTATGGCCGTGTTTTTGTAATGGAAGTAAAGAGTCTAAAGATGTGTCTTCTGCTTTATTACATGTTATGTGTTTGTTAATAAAACTATTAACTTTGTCATCTTTATCTACGCTATACTGTGGTGCATTATCTATCCATAGCAATGCATGTATATGTGGTGATCCTCTCTGTTGAAATTCAACTCTGTAAAAGTAATCTGTTATTTTACCTATTGGATTAGTTTTGTGAAATAAAATACAGTTGAATAATTTCCTTACTTGATCATCAAAGTGCTGTGCACATGTTATCGGGTCTTGTTGGATTAAACTGCATTTTGTTTCCCAAGACATACTTTTGAATTCTTCTCTGGTACATTCTTTTTTGTTTTTTATACATAAGAGTATATTAATTAAATGGTACCAGGAGAACTTCGTAGTGTCTTTAATTTTGTAACCTTCGTTGTATTGTAGTATGCTTTGTAAGTTGTCTTTTATATCTGTCACTGTAATAAGTTTACCATTAGGAAAATATTTTCTAAGTGATATAAATATTTTGTCTTGTATTTGTTTAATGTGCAATTTTTTTGATTTAAAAAACATATTTGTTATACAATTAGCTACTCTTTTGTCATAACTTCTTAATTCCCATTTATATATTGTACTATAATGGATTGCTATATGTCTATCTTCATTAGCTGGTCTACGTTTTCCACAAAAAATTGTTGGGAATGCTAAATATTCAGAATCTTTATCTTCATATAATCCACGTTGTGTATTATGTTCAGCAGGAGCTAAATTTAATACATTGATGTTATCTGTTGTAATTGTTTAATTTGTTAATAATGTATCTAAATTGCCTACAGGTATGTCATCTGTACTACTTGAAGTATTATTTGTTTCAGAAGTATTCGTATTACTAGTTTCTTGATATGGTGTGTATTCCCAATCTGGATTTATGGTTATTCCATATTCTTTAAACAAATCACTATTGGCAAGCTAACCATAAAACTGCATTTTTTACTTTGTTAGGTCTTACATTTTCATAATGTGTGTATGATTTATAACGTAACTCTTTTTTAATTTAATTGGTATTGTCATACTATCACTTATTTGTCTAGGCAATATTGTAATAGTTGTCATAACATCAGCTGGAACATTAACAACAGCACCTGTTAATGCTTTTTGAAATCCACGTGGCAATGTTTTAATTTGTAAAAAAGGAATTCTTGGAGATATTAATCTTTTCTCTAAATTATGCAAATATAGTTCAGGTGGTATAATAGGAAAACTCATTCCATTATAAACTGAACATGGTGGTATTTTATTTTACTTGTGTATTTATAGCATGTTTCACATATATAATTTGTCTGATAATCGCTAATGTTACATAACAAGAAAGTTTTCTGCTTATTAATATTACATATATCTTTAACTGTCTGCTTATGCCACATTTGGTTACAAATAGTACATATATATTCTGGGCCATACTGTATTTCATTATGAAAGTCATCTATTATAGATACTATTATTAATATATTTGCATCTATATTTTGTGTTGCACCTGTATTAAGATTTCCAATTGGAATAACATTTTTGTTTATGTTGCTTTCAATAGATGCTTTCGTTTTTGAGGCATTAATTAGTATATCAGGTATTATGCTATTGTTTATGTTTTCAGTTATTTGTACATTGCTATCATTTTCTATGTTACTAACTTTTTTTAATATTTGCAGGCAGAACAGCTATAGTTGTACTGGATGATTTTTCACTATAATGTATATGCATTTGTTTAGAGCTTTTTACATTTTTTTTAACGCAAATCTTTTTGGGGCTTTTTTAAATGAAGATGTAAGAATTGCAGTCACAGTGATTGGTATTATTTTGAGTACTATTAAATCATCATTAAGGGGTAGTATTTTATTTGTAAGCATTGTTATATATTGCATTAAATTTGTATATGTTTTTATCTGTATTTCCATTGTGTGCAATCAGTAACTGATTTTTGCTTAATTTGTGCTGTATATGAATAGTAAATAAAATAGTTGTCATTACTTTTAATAATAACAATTATAAGTGGATTTAGAACTATAATTATAGTCATTTATAGCTAATGCATTTTTTAAAGCTAATGTTATGTTTACTTCTAATGTATTATTCTTTAACATGGTATGTATCTGTTGCTTTAGAATATGAGTTGAAAATATTGTATTATTATACTCAACATAATTAGGCAGATCTTCAATGTTTGTTTTGTTTGTTATAGAAAGTTATCATATCTATATACATTGTTTTGCTAAGTTGTATTATATTATGCATATCTTGTGCAGTCCATTTTTCTGTATTTGTACTTCGACTATAAATAATAGCAAATATAAGATTGCAAATATATATGTTATCCATTTGTTTTTCTTGAAATTCTAAATCTATAATGTTACAATTTACTTCTATTACTATGTCACTATTTTATGTTTAATATTAAGAACGCTTGTTTCATTTGTATCTAATTCGTATCATGCAGATTGTTGTATTGCATTACTATCATGACTTTTTTATTAGCGTTTTTTGCTTTATGATTGCTAATATCTGTTAGTGTACTTGCTATTAATGACTTCTCTATAATTATATTTTGTCTAGTGTTTTCTTTTTCAGGTACTTTCTGGTCAGATATTGTAACATTGTGTATTTGTTCAGTAAATGATAAGTTAGTGGTAAGTATGCTTGCATATGTTTGCTTGTCTATATTTGTAGTTTGTATTACATTTTTTTTCTAACAGTGTGCTGCTTTTAATTTTTTTATGGACTTTATAACTAATTCTATTTGTGTTATGTCTTTTTTTATGTGTTTGTTTTTGTGTAACAGTTTCAGGTACTGTATTTAATATTGAACTTAATGCTTGTGCACATGTACTAATATTAGTCTGTGCTTCCTGTAACTTGGATGTTGTTGCTTCTACAGTTTTGCTACTATTACTATTTGCCTGTGCTAAAATGTTTGTGTTATGTACAAAAAATGTGGTCTTATCTTTTGTAGCTTTCTGCTCTATTCGTAAAGCTTTTTCAAATGATTGTGTTTGTATCTTTTTAACATTTATTGGTGTTAATTCAAATTGGACATCTACTGTATTAATTGGTTTTATGTAATTTGCTAAACTGCTAATATAATGTACTACATCTTGGAATTTTTTTTTGCAGTACTACACATGTGCCATTTGGATGTGGCATCCCAGTATTATCTCGACTATGTGAATCAAAAATAAAATATTTATCTTCATTTTTAAATATGGAAATGACATACATATCCATGCAAAGTAAGACTCCAGAATGTGTTATTGATAGATTTAATGCTTCTGTTATGTCTGGATATGCCAAATCAAAACGTTTAAAAATGTTATCATAGTATGGTTGCCCAAGTGTAATTGAATGTACATCATTTCCATGTGTAATATATTTTGGTAGTTCATCAGGATGCATAAAATCTTGTTTAGTAATAGAATGCATCTGTATATATAATGCATCTCCAAGGTCCATTATATAATGCAAATCTTCTGCATCCCATATATATGCTAGTTTATTGTGGTTGTGAATAATAGCAAACAAACTATTTGGTAAGCATTGTTTGACTCTTGAATTTGGCGAAAAATGTTCATGTGCTTGATGGTATTGAGCTTGTATGGTGTTATGCATTTTAATTTGTTTATATATGACACTGTATTAAATATTACTGCTTAATTGTTGTTGATAAGTGTATTATTATTACTTTTTATATGTAATTTTATAAGTGTTAATGTTTACAGTTATGTATGTGATATACTAATGTTGTGTTGTAATTTGCATTAAAAGTAATGTCTTACTAGTAGTCTGCGTTATAAACTATGGCTAACATAAAATAGTAAGCAACCTAACAATGTATATATATATAGTGACTTGTAAATGACATTTATTCATCATAATAGAAATTGTATTACCTTGCTGGTAGCTTCTTCTTTTTAAATAACCTGTAATACAAAATAATGTTTTATTAAACATTTTGTTTAAGCATATATTTATATAATCTGTTCTAAATTATACAGTGATATATTTAATGCATTTTTACAAGTTACTTTGAAATATTAGAGCATCTTATAGATAATGTTACTGTATATGGTAGTAATAGTAGAGTTGTTTTATGTGAGCATTGTAATTAATTAGTTTGTTAGTTGTTGCAATGATTAGTATGTACGTGCATAGGAGTAGTAGTGCATTACTGTGCAAATTGAGAGAAGTATGAGTATGTTGTGTAAGCAATTAAAAAGTATACAGCATGCTGTAAAATGTTAACTTTTTAACTGACTAGATTGCATAGTAATCAGTATGTATATGAATATGTGCAGTATTTTTTAGTCATGCAGAATTAGGAGACCAATACTATTTCCACTGAAATTGAATTTAATAAAAAATAATCGTATGCTATACAGTTTGAGTGTACTTTATGGAGTATACAGTATAAGTACTATGTAGTCCAATATTATTACATGCTACATAGAGAAAGAGTGATTAAGAGTGCAATAACGAGAATGTTTGTACGAATGTGTGAGATGCAAAAAAAAGGATAGATAATATCATTGCATTAGTGTACAGATAGTTATAGAGTAGAAAGAGTATGTGATAAAGAGTAGAAGAGTAAAAGGTTATATGGAACCTGCTTGTAAAGAGAAAGCATGAGATAGACTGTAAGATAGTGAGCAGAAAAAAGAGAGTATGATAGAGAGTGGATAAAACAGAAATTAGTGTAAGAGAGAATGATGATGTAAAAGAGAGATAGTATAAGAGAGAAACAGAGTGTGTCAGAAAGATAGTGTAATGCAAAGAGTGTTAGATAGACTGCAACAGAGAGAGAGAGCTTTATAGAGAGAGAGTATACGAGAGAAGAAGTGAAAAAAAGAGTATGGTGGAGATAGATAGTATAATATACAGAGTTTGTGAAAGGAATGAATCGTGAGAGAAAAAAAAGAGTATTTTAGAAAGGTAAAAAGTATGAGAGATGAATTTCATGTCTGAATTATGGCGCAAGCGCCAATATAACTTTATTCCAATTTCAATCTTTATTTCGGCCAATTTGACCATCAAAGATATACAATAAAACACATGTAATACAATATAAAACCTTTCCACCATAAAAAAGAAAATAAGTACATCTTAAGTAACAGTAGATAAAAGGTCATACATTAAAATTCATGTTCTTGTACTTAGGTAATCAACTGCGACTTTAAAATACGGGTGCGGGTATGCCAGACACTTGTAAGAAATTTGGCTAGTGCAAACACCGTTGGTCCCGAAACATCAGTTTTTAAAATTCTATACATCGGGAGGTATTGCCTACAACCATAGTTTCTGATAAGGGGTAAAAGCCAATATTTCCTAGCGGCCTTGTAAGTTGGACAAAACAAAACCACATGTAGGTCACTTTCCTCATTACAAGTGCATACCGGGCACTGCTTGGTGGAGGGCGGTGTTGACCAGGAACTGGTATATGACCAAAAGGGCAGTGTGCCATATCTCCATTGGAGAAATAGTTCTTAGTCAGCGCAGGAGTCATCCCATCCAGGACCCTCTCCAGCCTGTAGGAATCCTTGCTTTGTATGAATGCAGATGTTAATGACCCCTCACGCTGGCAATCTAAAACAGTTGCCAGTTTCTGCTCATAATAAGCCTTGGCCAAGACTCTTCGCGGGATCATAAGTGACGCATTAGTTGGATCGGACCACAGATCAGGAAACCCTATTCTCTCACAGGACATTTTTATATATTTTATCCAAGGAATCTGCAAGGCTTTGGGGTGGGTTAAAAACTCCATCAGTTCTGCCCTGTAGATAAAAAGTTCCTCACTGCTCCATAACCTTCGCCAGAAAGCTATGGGTCTGAGGCCCAGTTCATCTTCTATGGGTCTCAGTCCCAAGTCCATCCTCAAAGGGAGGAGCGGTGTACTAGGCGGGAGTGCAACTATCTGTCTAATGAATTTCTTCTCAGTTAAAGACAAATTGTGGGCAGATGTGTGGCCCCACAATTCCGCCCCATATGTGATGGCACCCCTGGCCTGCGCCTTGTAGATTTGGATAACCGGCCCCAGAGGTCGATATGTAGAACTTCTCATCATCCGTGCAATGCCACCTGTGGTCTGGACAAGTTTAAGATTAGCCCTAGTCTGGTGTGTTCCCCAGGACATGGTTTCATTCAACGTTACACCCAGGTATTCAAAGGTGGAGACTCTCTCTAAACGTGATGATCCCAGCCAGGGGTTCGGGCGAGATCTTTTGGTAGGGTTCAAGACCATGAACTTAGTTTTTATAGCATTAATCTCTAGCCCCCTTTCTGTGCAGAAAACCACAAAAGAGTCAAAGATCCTCTGTATCCCCATGGGAGTTTTGGACAGCAGCAGGGTATCATCTGCAAACATAATTGCAGGTACCCTGCTGCCATTCAATTTAGGGGCATCAGTATATTCAGTGCCATTGAGGTGGGCGATTACCCCGTTGACAAAGAGGCAGAACAGGGTCGGTGCCAGTACGCAACCCTGCCTCACCCCTCTGCCAACGGGGAATCTGCCCGTTAATTCCCCAAACTTCCCGCACCTATCTCGGGCATAGTTGTTTTGGTGCAATCTCTGTAAAATTGCCAGTATGTCCAGGGGGACCCCCATCTCAGCCAGAACACTCCAGAGTTTCCCTCTCGGCACCAGGTCGAAGGCGGCCCGCAATTCCACAAATACAGTGTACAAGCTGCCGCCCTCGAATATCGCCGTCCTCCAGTAAATGATGTTCAGACGAAAAACCTGGTCTATTGTGGAAACGCCCTTCCTAAAGCCCGCATGGTATGGGCTAAGGGCGTCAGTTTCCTCCACCCAATCCTGGAGGCGATTCAATATTATCCTTCCAAAAAGCTTCTGGGGCACGTCAATTAAACTAATTGGCCTGTAGTTGGCTGGGAGCAGAGGCGAGCCCTTCTTAAATATAGGAACCACCTCTGCCCCCAGCCAAGTACTCGGGATTTCCATGCCATGCAGGACTGCATTAAATACAATGGCAAGGTAGGGGGCCCAAACATCGGGCTCCTGCTTGAACAGGTCGCCAGGGAGACCGTCCAATCCTGGCGCCTTGCCCGATGCCAGTCCTGTAATTGCTGCCTTGACCTCCCCTACTGTGATCAAGTCCCCGCCAAACTCTACCAGTCCATTACTAATTGTAATGGGAATTTCTCCAAGCTCTGAGCTATAAAGTGACTGGAAATGTGCCTGCCACACCCCTGCTGCAATATTTGGCTCTATTGCCGAGTGGAGGCTCCCCGAACACCCATTTACTACCCGCCAAAACATTCGGTAGTCCCTTATTGCGAGGGAGCTGGTAAGCTCCTCCCACTGGCTCTCCTCCCATTCCGCTTTAGCATGAGCAACTAATTTTTTGTATGCCCACCTATTTTCACGTATCTTCTCTCCCCCTAATCCCTCCTTGATGCTTCTAAGGAGTTCTCCCTTTGCCTTCCTGCAGGCTGCATTGTACCATGAGAATTTGTGTTGTTGCCCCCTCCTAGGATTCTGTACCTTGCTAAAGAGCTCACCTGCCGCTCCCTTTATAAGGTCCTCGTGGGCCTGATATAATATGTTATGAGAATCTTTATTACCCACATCATTGACTAAATCTCCCACTCTTTCCAAGATTGGCATTAATCCTGCATAGAGCCTCAGGAGTTTCTCTTGGCTCGTAACTAGTTTTTCCCACCTGATTCTTCTCCTGTTGTTACCCAGTAGAAGTTCAGGTTCAGTCTCCTCCTTGCTTGGGTAAGAGGCTTCCATACCAGGATGGATGAGATCTAGTTCCAGGGCATTGTGGTCACTATCTAGTCTTTCAATAACCCTAAAATCAAGAATGGATGACCAGTTCGCTAGCTGTACAAGGGCGTAGTCCAGGCGGGACTCTCTTCCCACTCTATTGTACGTGGGTTTGCTTGGTATATCGGACTTAATACGCCCATTGCAGGCTCTGATTCCATGCTTTAAAGTTAGGGCAGTAATCTGGAGTGCTAAAGGTGTCCATGCCTTCGGGGAGGTGCTGCTACAGAGGGTACTGACCACCTAACCTCTTCTTCCATAGGAAGTCCCTCTAGAAGGTCAGCCAACGGCTAAAAGTGAGAATTTAAATCCCCTCCAACTACATAGGGGGTGCCCCTTTGAATTTCACCTAAATAAGCTGAAAGCTCGTCTATGGTGGAAGATTCTCGCGAAACCCCCACTGGCCTAGAGTAGATGTTTATCAAGGCAAGCTTCGCTTGGTTTGGCCATGCCAGTAGGACCACTAAAATGTCATCCGATGGCACCGGTATGCGTGAAGCCTGGCACCCCAGATGAGATGCCACCCAAGTTGTAAGTCCGCCAGAGGGGCGGCCCTTGCCCTCCCAACTGGCCGGGATGAAAAATGACAGGTAACCCTGCTGGTTATATTCTTCCCTAGCCCAGGTCTCCTGGAACATACAAACATGCCCTGTCTCAACATAAGTAACCCAGTCTTGTGTGTCCAGCTAGACCGGCCACATTCCACCAGATTAGCCTCAGATGTGTTAGTTTAGGGGGCACAGTGTTAGTGGACGGATTAGCCACCATTGCCCCCACTGACACACCGTTATTATTATTAGGCGCGCCCTCCCTTAGAGGCACCGTCGCCACGTTTACCCGTCTATTACCTTTTTTGATTCGGTCCTTCCCACTTGTGCGGCCTCGATCGGAGTGCAGGGCCGGTGCATGAACAATAGGCTTGGGATCTGCCACTTCCCCCACCCCTACGTGATCGCTGGCTACCTTCACTGCGGACTCTGAATCCTCCCCCCCAATTATCTGAGGGCTAGGCAAGTATCCTGATGCCTCGCCATACAGAGGGGAGGTAGCTATAGGGAGGGGGACAAGTGATGTAGTAGATGTGTATGGGGGACTTTTTTGTTCAATAATGGTGACGGATGCTAATGGTCAGTCCACCCAATCTAGACACTCGTACCTATTGGCTAGTGGAGGGCCACACCATCCCAGTGATTGAGCAGGGGGCAAATTTCTATTCCCATTCCCAGACCCCCCCCCCCCCCCCCGATCCCCGCGTCTATCCCAGTTCCCCACTTGGGTCCACCCCCAGGCTGGGCCTTTATTATATCTAGGTGCTGGGGGATAAAATAAGACAACCTATTTGTCCCTATCCCATCCATGGTTGCGTGATCACCCCACGAGCAGATGTGCTCCACCGTATTAGGATCCACGAAGTTAACAATAATGCAGTCGCCCTGAATGTTTTTGGGCACAGCGCCCAACCATGCTACCCTTCTCACTGACGTGACTCTGCTGTCCACGAATGATGGGAGGGGTCTGTTCGTGGACAGCCAGTGAATCACTTTATTTTTCAGCGACCAGGGAGTTTCGTGGGCATCTTCCGCCAGTTCAGGGACACCGGTCATGATTACCACATATGGGGTGGATTCGGGGGGGGAGATGAACAGGTAACCCTCCCCTATTTCTACTTCTAACGGTGGATTTGGGGGCAACAGGTGCCTTAGTTGTTACAGGATTAGGGATTTGGAGAGGTGCAGGGGCCTTAGGGGGTGGTGGGGCCAAGACAGTTTGTGCGGGTGCTTTGGGGGGTGGCGGAACCAAAGCAGTTTGTATTGACGGTTTCTTCTGTTGCACTGCTCCGGTCACGCCAGGTTTCTTGGGTGGAGGAGGCAAACCCTCCTTAGGTACTTTTGGGTTTGTTTTGGGAGGCACAGTTTGTATGGCCCTAGCATCTCTTTTTTACTGAGGCCAGGGTCAGTTCCGCCAGCTGCTTTTCCACCCTCTGGAGGGACTGCTCTAACGGTTTTAGGTGAGTTCTAATTAAATCCCAGATTTTTACCAAGAGGAGGTCATTGTTACTACATGATTTACACTCCCCATCTATACTAGTGTCGCAACTACTCACACTTTGATTCATGTTGTCCATGAGCGTAGAATTTACAGTTTGTACAGGTGGGTCAGTAGCTCCCTCCTGCGACAATAAACCCAAACCTACAGACTGCGCAGTTGGGGGTAGTGTGTGCAGGGAATCAGGATTAAGGCAAGTCAGGGAAGAGGTGATTTTATGGGAATTATTCCCTTTGTTACTGCCCTTTTTCCTTGTCTTAGGAATTGCACCCTCTTTTAACCCCCTACTTACAGACGGACTGGGAGCAGTAGCAGGTTGGGGGGAAAACATTACAGGTGACTTCTCTAATGACAGGTTAGAATCAGTGAGGTTTAGGGAAGCCGACAGGTCCACAATGCCTGGCACACTGTGGACTTCTACTGTTGTGGTCAGCAATGGGGCAGGATCTAAGGGGCGGTGTGGAGTTGTTGCTGCCGCTATCAGGCCCAATGAGTAGCGTCTGGCGACCGCAAGGTCCTGCGAGACTCGGCGCTCCAGCAGAGTGATGCCCTGAGTAATTGCGTCGTTGGCCTTGGCTATAAATTTATCAATGGGGCCTATAGCCTGGCCTGCAGTTTGTGCCTGTTTTTTTACAGTACTCCTCATACTTCTGGGTGACATAATCAATCACAGCCAATTAGAAATACAATAATGCAATACCTAATAGGTGATCGGGAAGGGAGAATCGAATAACGGGCACCTATGTTAAATTTAACTTTACTTAAAAATGATATTAATAAATAGTTACTTAAACACATAAAACCAATTATAAGGGGGATTGCCCAGTCCAGTCCTGACCAGTCTTGAACGGGCTTAAACGGGCCCGCTCTTTGCCCGGTCTGAGCCCCGGCCTGAGTCCCGCGATGCGCGTGAGGAACTCGATTAAGTACAGAAAAGGAGGCGGGGCACGCCCGGGAAGAGGCACCAGCTGCGGATGGTAGGTGGAATGCTGGTCCTCGCAGTCCCGGGCTCCCGCTCAAGGTCCTTGTAGTCAGGAATATAATCCACAGCCTCCCAAACAATGTAGTTTAAAACTGCATCAGGGTTTTTAAAAAGAGCACCAAGCAGGGCAGGAAAACGCTAGAGTCAATAGTCCTGCTGCGAGCGGCACCCGCTCGAGCCAGTGAATGGGCGGTGAGGAAGGGCGGGGCACGCGATGCGCGTGAGGAACTCGATTAAGTACAGAAAAGGCGGCGGGGCACGCCCGGGAAGAGGCACCAGCTGCGGATGGTAGGCGGAATGCTGGTCCTCGCAGTCCCGGGCTCCCGCTCAAGGTCCTCACAGCCTCACAAACAACGTAGTTTAAAACTGGTTGGGATCAGTTAGGCAAGGGTTTGTGGGAGGCAGGGTGCACAGGGGCAGCCAGGCAAGCAAGTTTGGTAGGAGTGATGAGCCTTGCACCACTCTCTGGTAACTGTCCCCCACTGTGCTACCCCTCGTGCTCCCAGAGCTTCCCTAAGGCTTGCCTTGGCGGGAGGCACACCAGAGGTCCGGTCAGGTCACAAGCACCGTGAGGAAAGGCAGGAAAGAGACAGGGAAGAGGCAGTGCGGGACCACGGCAGGACTATGAGCTGGCTCACCTCCCCCGCGCTGGTCACGCCAGGTGTCCGCCTCTCGTAGCCCGCCTCATCTCGCCTCCTGTGCCCTGCTCCTTCTGCTTTCGCTAGCCGTTGGTAGTTGGGAGTCAAGACCTGGTCACTCGCGGTCACTTGCGGTCTCGGGGGCTCGTGGGCGATCGGCCGGCTGGCTGGCAATCCCGATACCTCCGCCTGCTGCCCCCTACTCCGGCTCCGACACAGCACGGCTTGGCTTCCCGCTGGCTCCCCAGCACCTGGCTCGCTGCTCGCCGCTCGGTGCACAGGTTCAGTCGTACAATGTCCTTTATTCACAATTTTTGTAGCACAGCATGCAACATGCACTATGCAAATAGTGTGACTGCAACAGAGAGAGAGCTTTATAGAGAGAGAGTATAAGAGAGATGAAGTGTAAGAAAAAACAGTATGAAGGAGTTAGATAGTATAATATAGTGAGTCTGTGAAAGGAATGAATTGAGAGAGAAAAGAGTATTTTAGAAAGATAAAAAGTATGAAAGATGAGTGACAGAGACATAGATAGTGTAAATAGAGAGTGTGTGTAGTTTGTGGCACAATTAGTAATAAATTAGGAGTAGTTGGTATTTGAATGGATGTAAGTATAACTGGGTGTTTATTTAATAAGGTAAGAATATTATGTCTGAATTATGGCGCAAGCGCAAATATAACATACTTCACAATTTTTGTAGCACAGCATGTAACATGCACAATTGTGCTTGCAGAAATATGTTAGTAGCAATAATATTAATACAGCATAACGTTTATGCATCTCCCCATATGGGATAATAGTGTGTTTTCTATAAGCACAGTAGCGATGTGCATACAAACATTCACAACCAAAACAGGTGATGGACCGAATGTCGATCAATGTCACACATTCATCCCAGTCCAAAGATCTGGGCCCAAATCCATCGTTTTTTTGCACTCCACACCACCCTGGGTTAGACAATGGCGATATGCAAATCAGCTCTGACCCTGTGTCCCATGGGAACAGTCCAGTCCGAACTACAAAAGCCATGTCCTTCCCAGAACGGAATCAAGCATCCGAGGACCGGACCGGTTTCGAGGTAACACCTCTCATCAGCCCGGCTAGCTTGACTCCAGTGGTGTGCATATCGCCATTGTCTAACCCGGGGTGGTGTGGAGTGCAAAATAACGATGGATTTGGGCCCAGATCTTTGGACTGAGGTGAGTGTGTGACATTGATCCACATTCGGTCCATCACCTGTTGTGTTTGCATACAAACATTCACAGGCATACATTGGGATAGCTTCAAAAATGTAGGACCTTGGCAAGCCCTACCAAGTATCTGCAAAGCTAAGATATTTACATCTGGAATGGTGCTTTGGCTTAGTAAGGTAGACTGTTAGTAGTCTGTAATGTACTATGAAGGGCAATGAAGGTAGCAGGTTTCCATAAGCACGGTAGCATTGTGTATACAAACATCTGCAGGCATACATTGGGATAGCTTGAGAAGTTGAGGACCCAGGCAAGCACTACCAACTATCATGCTTCAGGTGTGACGCTAACGTTTTCAGTGTGGTGGTTTGCATCACTGTACTGAAATGTGAAGTTACGCATAAAAGGACCTTTGCCCATTAAGCATTTTCATTATAAAGCATTAGTGACATTGGCATAGGCAGGCAGTACGTGCTGTATGGGAGACTTCTTGGGGGTTGAGTTCTGAGTTTGCCGCTGACTACAATGTAATAGCAGTCTGTAGTAAATCGTTGTGCGCTAGCGTAGCATACTTTCACTTTTGTGAGTTCGTGGCAGGCAGCAGCTGAACTCTGAAATGGCTTCAGGCAGACTGGTCTTGACCACGCCTTAGGCAGCATGGTAATGAATCCCACAGCAGCTGCAACATACTTGTCTAACACAGATCTAGTCAATCTTACTATGGCCACTGGAGGGCGGCAGAGTGAACCACTTTGAACACACGGGCAGAATGCGACGGCCCGAGTGATTAGTTTGCAGCCCAGAGCACCAGGACTGTACAGCTGAGCCAGCCGGTCTGAGCAAGCATGGTACGTACGGCTGGTCACAACAGGGAGAGGCAAGCTAGGTGACTGCAATTGCCTGAAATGTAGCTGCTCTTGCGTAGTCAAGTCAAGTCATATAATTTGTATAGCGCACTACATACCCAGAGGGTTTCAAGGCGCTTAGGAAGGGGAGGAGGATTACTTGTCAAATATCCACGTTTTAAGTTGCTTTCTGAATGCTAGGTGGTTCTGGGTAAGGCGAAGGTAAGCGGGGAGTGAGTTCCATGTTTTAGCAGCCAGGTATGAAAAGGATCTGCCTCCCATGGTGGTTCTGTTGATGCGAGGTACAGTGGCGAGGGCTTGGCTGGAAGACCGTAGTCGGCGGGAGGGGGTGTAGAAGGACAGTCGTGAGTTGAGGCAGTCTGGTCCGATGTCGTAGAGTGATTTGTGTGCATGGGTAAGCAGTCGGAAGGTGATCCTCTTATTGACGGGTAGCCAGTGGAGGTCTTTAAGGTGACCAGAGATGTGTTCGTTGCGCGGGATGTCTAATATGATCCTGGCTGAGGCGTTTTGGATTCGTTGGAGTTTCTTCTGGAGTTTTGCGGTAGTACCTGCGTAGAGGGTGTTTCCGTAGTCCAGTCGGCTCGTGACCAGAGCGTGGGTGACTGTTTTCCTTGTATCGGTGGGGATCCAGCGAAATGTTTTTCTGAGCATGCGAAGAATGTTGAAGCAGGAAGAGGATACGGCGCTGACTTGTCTGTTCATTGAGAGTGAAGAGTCCAGGATAACGCCTAGGTTACGTGCGTGGTCTGTCGGGATGGGTGCTTTTCCGAGGGCTTCCGGCCACCAGGAGTCGTCCCATGCAGAGGGGGATGTACCTAAGATGAGGACTTCTGTTTTGTCTGAGTTCAGTTTCAGACGGCTTTGTTTCATCCATTCGGCAACTTCTTTCATTCCTTCGTGTAGGTTAGTTTTGGCGGTGCTGGGGTCATTGGTGAGAGAAAGGATCAGTTGAGTGTCGTCCGCGTAAGAGATGATGTTGAGGTTGTGTTGGCGTGCGATGGCCGCGAGGGGGCTCATGTATACGTTGAAGAGGGTGGGACTGAGTGAGGATCCTTGTGGTACGCCGCAGATGACTTCAGAGGCCTCGGACTTGAATGGAGGAAGGCGGACTCTCTGGGTTCTTCCGGTGAGGAACGAGGTGATCCATTCAAGTGCTTTTCCTTGGATTCCGATGTTGTTGAGGCGTTGTAAAAGGGTGCTGTGGCAGACTGTGTCGAAAGCTGCAGAGAGGTCAAGGAGGATGAGGGCGACTGTGTCTCCATTGTCCAGTAGAGTTCGAATGTCGTCTGTTGCTGCGATGAGGGCGGTCTCAGTGCTGTGTTTTGCTCGGAAGCCGGACTGTGAGGAGTCGAGGGATTTGTTGGCTTCGAGGAATGCGGCGAGCTGGTTGTTGACAGCTTTCTCGATGACTTTGGCCGGGAATGGAAGAAGCGAGATGGGGCGGTAATTTTTTAGTTCGGTGGGGTCCGCTGTTGGTTTTTTCAGAAGGGCGGTGAGTTCAGCGTGTTTCCAGTCTTCCGGGAAGGTGGCGGAGTTGAAGGAGCAGTTGATGACGTCTCGGAGGTGCGGTGCTATGACGGAGTCTGCTTTGTTGAAGATGTGGTGAGGACATGGGTCTGTGGGGGATCCTGAGTGGATGCAATTCATCAGGCGGATGGTGTCCTCAGTGGAGATTGGGTTCCAGTCGTTAAGGGTGTTCACGGGGGGAAGATGATCAGCAAGTGGTAGGGTGGGTTGGTTTCCGGGTTGGTTGTCAAAGCTGTTGTGGATGTCTGCAATCTTGTTGTGGAAAAATGAGGCTAGGGAGTCGCAGAGGGTTTGAGAGGGGGTGATGTCGTTGGAGTTGGCCGAGGGATTGGAAAATTCCTTGACGATGTTGAAAAGTTCCTTGCTGTTGTGGGCGTTGTTGTCAAGTCGATCCTTGAATGCTGTTTTCTTGGCTTTTCGGATCAGTTGGTGGTGAGTGCGGGTGGCGCTTTTGAAGGCGTCCTTGGTGCTGGTGGTTGGGTCTTTTTTCCAGGCCTTTTCAAGGGAGCGGCAGAGTTTCTTGGACTTCTTGAGATCATCGTTGAACCATGAGGCTTTCTTGCTGCCAGGTTTGCTTTGACGTTTTTTCAGTGGAGCTAAGGTGTCGGCGGTGTTGGATAACCATAGGGTGAGGTTGGCGGCGGCTTCGTTAGCGTTAGAAGAGAGGGCTGGGGAGTTTCGAAGGAGCGATGCGGAGATTTGGTCCGTGGTGATTTTGTTCCAGTTTCTTTGCAGGGTAGGTTGGAGGTGGATGTTGGGTTTTGGTTTGTTGTAGGTGAAGTGAACGCAGCTGTGGTCAGTCCAGAGGAGATCCGTAGTGTGGCTGAAGGAGACATGATTGCTGGAGGTGAAGATGGGGTCGAGTGTGTGACCTGCGATGTGGGTGGGGGAAGTGACTAGTTGTTTAAGTCCGAGGTTGGCGAGGTTGTCCAAGAGGGTGGTGGTGTTGCGGTCGTTGATCTTTTCAAGGTGAAAGTTGAGGTCTCCCAAAAGGATGTAGTCTTTGGAGGGGAGCGCGTGTGGAGTGATGAAGTCCGTGATGTCTTCACTGAATTTTGCGCGGGGTCCTGGTGGTCTGTAGAGGAGGGTGCCTCTGAGTGTGGTCTTGGGGTCGATGTGGATCTGGAAGTGGAGGTGTTCGGAGTTGGCGAGGTTGGCGTCAGAGCTGGTTGAGATGCGGATTGATTTCTTATGGACGATAGCGATTCCTCCTCCTGTGTGGCTGGTACGGTCTTTGCGAGTGATCTTATAGTCTTCAGGGATGGCAATGGTGATGTCTGGTGCGGAGGAAGCATTCATCCATGTTTCCGTCAGGAAGGCGATGTCCGGAGAAATGGTGTCTAGTAGATTCCATAGGTCAATGGCGTGCCTGTGGACTGATCGGGTGTTGAGAAGGATGCATTGAAGGTGATTGGGGTCGGGGATCTGTGGTGTGGTCGTAGCGGAGATGTTGACAGTGCCGATGAATTTGCATGAGTGGCAAGAGAAAGGACCATGGGTGTGTCCAGGAGCGGCTTGGACGCAGGTGGGGGCGCGACCGGGGTTAAGGGCTAGGAGGGTGGCGGCATCGTAGGTAATGCGGGAGGGCTGGGCAGCGCGAGGGGCAGGGGGTCTGGCGCTGGGCGCGGTCCAGGCGCGGACGGGCGTAGACGGGCTTACCTTTGGCGCACCTTCGGCGCGGTTTGGGCGCGGTCGCTGCGCGTAAACGCTGCGCGCGGTAACAGCTGTCATATATGGATGGTGGAGGGGGAGGGGCGAGGGCGGCTCAGCTGGGAGGCGTGGCGGGCTCAAGGGACGGAGCACAACAACAACAACAAGAAGCTCAAAATGGAGGGGAGGGCAGAGCAGGGCGCCGGGGGATCTCACAAATAATGCACCGGTCTACTTGAAATGAGCGAGTAATGGCAAGTAAATGCACACGCTTTCAAATCGCCAAACAGTGCAGCTTATAAATAATAATGCGCAGGTCTACTTGAAATGAGCGAGTAATGGCAGGTAAATGCACACGCTTTCAAATCGCCAAACAGTGCAGCTTATAAATAATAATGCGCAGGTCTACTTGAAATGAGCGAGTAATGGCAGGTAAATGCACACGCTTTCAAATCGCCAAACAGTGCAGCTTATCAATAACGATACCACGTATCACACAGAGCGCAGGTAGGGGAGCGATCTCTCGAGGAGGAAGCGACGAGAGAATGTAAGTAAGTGTGCAGTTCCTAGCTCTGAAGTTAGAAAGGGGTGTAAATAGAGTGCTAGTCATTGGCAATAAATGTCACAATGATCTGTGTCTCTGTCTTTGCATTCTGACCTTCTCCAAGTTCAAGGCAAATATATGCCACACTTTGCACTTGCAGCCATACACAAACTTGTACATAGTTAGTGAAATGCGATGACACCTTTCTCAAGTTTGCTCAGCTAATGTAAACTGATTTTTCTGTGCTGCATAAACAGTCATTTGACTTCTACTAATCACAATACATGGTACTTTACTTTAGTCATACTACGCAATTAAATTCCATTTTCAGGGGAGGCAGGTGAGTGAATCTTGAAGGTGGTACCCGTGTGTGTGAGGCTTTTGGTGGCAGGACCTATACGTGTCATACACAAATGGTTAACTAAAACCTGAGTTGAAGTGCATCAAAAATACTTCGTTATTGGAGCATGTGGATGGAACGTCGAGTATGTTATGCTATGTTATTTTATTTTGTATAGCGCACAGATGCCGCAGCCAAGAGGCGTCCCGGCGCTTTTCGGAGATGGTAAAACACAACACAACAGAAATAAACCAAGAACGAGTGAAACTAAACTGTGGAGAATAAGAAGGTTTTTAGAGCCTTCCTAAAAGGGAGCAGATCTGGGATGGAGCGGAGAGTAGTAGGCAAAGAATTCCAGAGAGCTGCCGCCAACACTGAGAAAGAGCGTCCACCCATTCTAGCTCTTTTAAAGCGTGGCACAGTGGCAAGATTTAAGCCTGAGGATCGAAGGGCTCTGGAAGGGACATAGTGCTGGATTGTCTGCGATAGGATAGGAGGGGAAGCAGACTTAAGAATTTTAAAAGTTAAGCAAAGAGCTTTAAACTCAATTCTTTGTCCCACAGGCAACCAGTGGAGGTCTTGGATAGTACGACGGGCAGAGACAAACTTCGGGAGGCCGACCAGCATCCTGGCCGCCGCATTTTGCACCCTCTGAAGGCGAGCTAATTCTGCCTGAATTAGCTCGCCTTCAGAGGGTAGAACTTTCATTTTGTATATTAACTAATTATGCTTGGCGTCCTACAGTTAAACTGGTTATTTTTTTGAATAACTTCAAAACAACTGTGTAAGCGTTGAGAGAGACTCGTCAGTAAAATTATACCAGTACAATGGACTAGCTGCTGGCTATGCCCGGTACTTCTCCGTCTCTCAGCCTGATTCCTAATGCCTTTTTGGGACTTTCCAGCATTTTAAAAAAAAAATTGTTGCTGTAATTCAATGTATTATATGCTCCTCTCCTCTTTATTGATGGATTTTGCAAGGGCAAAGTTGTTACTCCTAGTCGTTGAAATGTCATTCATAATTTTACTGACATCCTGAAAGTGTCACACATAGCCATTTGAAACCTCGGCAGCTATGTCTGAGGTAAACGTCATTTTGGGCATAATGTTCGGAATAGCTAAGAAATTGTAACGAGAAGTCAAGTACACATACTCTATGACATAAATGGTTTTTTTTGTTAATGATAAATTTCTGTACTATAAATATTTGTACTACTGATTTGTGAGGGATAAATTTAAAGAAAGCGCAAAAGTATATTAAATAAAATTGCGATGGGATAGTAAATTGCATCTGCAGTTTTATTTAAAATCTAGTTCCAGATCGTATTTTGCCGCGTTTATTTGTATTTCATTGACTGTGCATGTTTTAATGCGTATTTGTTATATGTTTGCAGATCGCAAAAATCTTACATAAAATGGCGGCTTTAATTTCGAGTTGTACGTGAATGTTGTGATAGGCATTTTGCGCAGCCAATAAGATTGCAGCTTTGCATGATGCAACGTAATGCACTAATGAATGCACGTTAAAATTCTATTATGTTACGGTGGTGCTTGTGAAAGGAGTGTCACGTGTCCTCGGTGATGCCTAGTTGGTAGGTAATGTATTCTCCCCTAAATGTTAGTATGTTTAGATGTTTGTATGAATGTTATCTATGCATGCAAATATGGAAATATTTGTATTATGTTACGGGCGTAGTTGTGAAAGGAGTGTCGCGTACTGTTGGCGGTGCCTTGTTGCTTGGTAATATATCTTCGACGAATTGTTAGCATTTTTTTATGTATGTGTGAATGTTTTGTTTGCATGCAAATATGAAATTGTGTGTTTTGTTAAGGAAATAGCGCAACTTGAAGGTTCGAAATGAAAAGTTCGTCGCATACAGCTTGTGACATATTTGCATTAGCTTTTGGCAGAGTTTAACTAATATAGCAAAATACTGTGCCGTAGTAATATTAACTACGGTGTAGGTGACATCTGTAAAGGTCTATTTATGGAGGCATTCATATTGTAGAGAAATTTACACCTTTTGCACATACAACTACGTAAAATTGCACCTTTATTTCGAAAAACTTCTTTTGCAGCTGCTGTCTATCTATAATGCAAATGCAGTCCCCAATATAATTATTGTCGATGAGTGCAGTTAAAATTAGACGTACAAGGGAGGTGCCTTTCAGCAAATAATGGGGAAACGTCTTTTTTGCGGCTGCTAATGCAGTTTCCAATACAATTATTCTAGCCGAGCGCAGTTAAAATTAGAGGTACAAGGAAGGGGCCTTTTAGCAAATAATGGAGCGCATTGGTATCTTAGTTGCCTCAGATCAAATTGTTATTGTACGTATAGTTTTGCTGCGTACCTATAATTCAAATGCAGTTCCCAATATAATAATTGAAGCCAAGCGCCGTTACATTTAGAGGTACAAGGAAGGGGCCTTTCAGCAAATAACCAAAAAATGTTGTTTGCGGCTGCTGTCCACCTTTAATTCAAATGCAGTTGGCAATATAATTATTTTAGATGAGCACAGTTAAAATTAGAGGTACAAAGAAAGGGTACTTTTAGCAAATAAGTGAGTGCGTTGGTATGTCAGCCACTTCACAGTAAATTATTATTGTACGTATAGTTTTGTTGTCTAGCTATAAGTGAAATACATTCATAGGCACATATAGGGACAGCTTAAAGAACTTTAGAGCCTTGGGCTAAACGTACTTTTGGGGATAACTGTTTAGAATAGCTAAGAAATTGTAAATGAAAGGCAAATGCACATGCTTTTCAACATAAAAGATATTTTCTGTGAATAATAAATTAGTATTCTTTAAATATTCATAACACTGATCTGTAAGTGATAAATTAAAAGAAAGTGCAAAAGCATATTAAATAAAATAGCGATCGTATAGCAAATTGCAGCAGCAGGCCCATGCAAAATCTGTTTTCGAAGCGCAACTTGAAGGATAGAAATGAAAAGTTCAGCGCAGAGACATTTACACTTTTCCATATAGAAATACGTAAAATTGCATCTTTATTCCCAAAAACGTTTTTTGCGGCCGCTGTCTACGTATAACTCAAATGCAGCCCTCAATATAATAATTGTCAATGAGCGCAGTTAAAATTAGAGGTACAAGGAAGGGGCCTTTCAGCAAATACCAGGAAAAGGTCTTTTGTGGCTGCTGTCTACGTAGAACCCAAATGCAGTTCCCAATATAATTATTGTAGCTGAGCGCAGTTAAAATTAGAGGTACAAGAAAGGGCCTTTGTAGCAAATAATGAAGCGCGTTGCTATCTTAGTTGCCTCACATCAAATTATTATTGGACGTATAGTTTTCCTGTCTACGTATAACCCAAATGCAGTTAATATAACTATTGCAGCCGAGCGCAGTTACATTTAGAGGTACAACAAGGGGGCTTTCAGGAAATAACGGAAAAACGTTGTTTGCGGCTGCTGTCTACCTTTAATTTAAATGCAGTTGATAATATAAATATTTTAGCTGAGCGCTGTTAAACTTAGAGGTACAACGAAGGGGCTTTTAAGTAAAAAACGGAGTGCTTTAGTGTTAGTCACTTCACAGTAAAATATTCTTGTACGTAAAGTTTTTCTGTATATGTATAATTCAAAAACATTCACAGGCATACATAGGGACAGCTTAAAGAAATTTAGGGCCCTAGGATAAACGTACTTTTGGGGTTCACTATTCAGAATAGTTAAAGATTGTAATTGAAAGGCAAGTGCACATGCTTTACAACATAAAAGGCATTGTTTGAAAATAATAAATTAGCACTCTTTAAATATTCACTGATCTGTAAGCGATAAATTAAAAGAAAGCGCAAAAGCATATTAAATAAAACAGCGATTGTATATCAAATTGCAACTGCAGTCTCATGTAAAATCTGTTTTTGGAGTCTATTTTAGCTTTTCTATTTGTATTTAATTTACTATGCATCCTTTAATGTGTATGTGTTATATGTTTGCACATTGTAAAAAGCTTATATAAAATGGCGGCTCTAAAATTACTGTCAAACGGTAATCTTGTTTTAAAAATGTTGCGGTCTAGTTCCTTTCACTTGCACGTAAATTTTGCAATAGACGTTTTGCCCAGCCAATAATATTGTAGTATTGCATTACATAATGTAATGCACCAATTAATGCGCGTACAAATTGTATTATGTTACGGCGGTGCTTGTCAAAAGAGTGTTGCGTGTGCTCGGTGATGCTTAGTTAAAAGGTAATGGATTTTTTACTTATTGTTAGTGTGTTTGGATGTATGTATGAATGTTTTTTTCTGCATGCAATTATGTAAATATTTGTATTATGTTACGGCTGTGGCTGTGAAAGGAGTGTCGCGTATCGTTCGCGGTGTCTTGCTGTTTGGTAATGTATCTTCTATGAATTGTTAGCATATTTAGATGTATGTGCGAATGTTTTGTTTGCATGCAAATATGTAAATGTTTTGTTTCGTTAAGAAAATAGTGCAACTGGGAGGATAGAAATGAAATGTTCGCCACATACAGCTCGCGACATTTTTTGTTAGTGTTTTTTGGCAAAGTTTAACTAATATAGCAAAATAGTGTCTACCTATAATTCCAATGCAGTCTTCAATATAATTACTGTAGCCTAGCGCAGTTAAATGTAGAGGTACAAGGAAGGGGCCTTTCAGCAAATAACGGAATAATGTTGTTTGTGGCTGCCGTGTACATATAGCTCAAATGCAGTTGTCAATATATTTTTTTTAGTCGAGCGCAGTTAAAATTACACGTACAAGGAAGAGGCTTTTCAGCAAATAACGAAGTACAAGGAAGGGGCCTTCTAGCAAGTAACGGAAATACGTTGTTTGCGGTTGCCGTGTACTTATAACGAAAATGCAGTCGCCAATACATAATTCTTTTAGCCGAGCCCAGTTCAAATCAGAGATACAAGGATGGGGCCTATCAGCAAATAACGGACTGCGTTGGTATCTTAGTTGTCTGACATTAAATTACTATTATACGTATAGTATCGCTGTCTACCTATAATGAAAATGCAGTCTTCAATATAATTATTGTAGCAGAGCGCAGGCAAAAATTAGAGGTACAAGGAAGGGTCCTTTCAGCAAATAACGGAGCGCGTTGATATGTTCGTCACCTCAGATGAAAATATTATTGTTTCGCTGTCTACTTTTAACACAAATGCAGTTCTCAAATTAATTATTTTAGTCAAGCGTAGTTAAAATAGAGATACAAGGAAGGGGCCTTTTAGAGGTACAAGGAAGAGGCCTTTTAGTACATAGCAGAAAAACGTCTTTTGCGGCTGCTGTATACTCATAACCAAATGCAGTCTTTAATATAATTATTGTAGCAGAGCGCAGGCAAAATTAGAGGTACAAGGAAGAAGCCTTTCAGCAAATAACGGAGCACGTTGATATTTTAGTCACGTCACATGAAATTAGTATTGTACGTATAGTTTCAGCAATGAATAAAAAATCCCTGTCTGTACTTACGTTGTTGTTGGTAAAGTTGATTGCAGAGTAGTATTTTTTGGGGGATTGTTGTAGTAAACGCTGCTGGCAAGTATCCGGGTGCAATAAATGCTGTAAAAAATGTAGAAAATTATTATTTTTTTGTAAATAGAACATTTCCCAAAGTAAAAAAATATTTTTGTATTACTATAATGGTACGATGTAATGTAACAACTACATTAATTCTAATCTATTAGCTATAGCAGACAAAGCAACGAAAATGGTACAAGATGCGTGCGTTCATTAATGAATTTTCTTTAACTGTTATCTGCAATGCATGCGTGCGTTCGTTAATGAATTTTCTTTAACTGTTATCTGCAATGCATATGTAATAATGGTAACAAATGTGTTATTTTAGAAACTTTGCACTAACGATGTTATATTAAGTGAAATGTAAGTGGAATCAAGCTTTTTTTTTAAAAGCCGTACAAAAAGGCGCAAAGAAACTTACCTATTGTAAATAGATGGTCAAACAAATCCAAAGGTTTTGCAGCGTGTAGCCAAAGTGGAGAAATCACGATAGAATAAAATCCAAAAGTTTGTCGATGTTCAGGGCAAGTATCGATGTGTTTAGCAATTGGTAAAGCTTTCTGTTTAAGTACGTTTTTTGCAATCAGATAGCAGCGTTTAAAGGCAATAAAATGCAAGAGGCACATGGTAAAGAAATGCATAGGGATAGTGAGGAAATGCCCAAGTGTGAAAGGATCTTGTCTGCTAAGTGTCAATGTAAATGAAAAGGGCAAAGGTGAACGATAGGCCTGAAGCAGTTTTGTTTCCTGAAATCCATTTAGATGCTGGGAAATATAGGCAAGTTTCTGTTTGATTGAAAGAATAGTAAATACAAGTTTTCGTGAGCTTTTGTTTTCTGAGCATTTCAGAGGAATATTTAGTATTTGTTAGTCTTTGGATGGTATTTGTAAGAAATAGGATGTTATTAAAAGTACATCTAATTTGCACTTAGTGGGAAAATATCTAAGTGGGCATCATAACTTAGCCTGTGGACTAAAGGTGTTTGGAGAAGCTTCACGCGCATGCAAAAAAGTGTTTAAAAGTAGCTTGTTGGACAAAACATACTGTACTAACGATAAAACCATGTATGTTTCTTAGACGAATATATAAGGAGAATTAACTGCAGGGAGCGTGGTTAATGAAAAAGCAAATATTGCGTGCTAAAAATAGCAATGTTGTGCGATAAACAAGAGCTTATATGCTGCAGATGTTATTAGGCACTAAAGAAGTTGTTCATAAGAAGCCTGTGGCAAAGTGCACCTTATATTTGCATGGTGTTACCTAGGGGTGAAAGCGTTAAATAAATAAACATGGTATACTGCTTTGTTGCACAAAAGCACGTTTTCTTGAAAGCAAGCAAATAACATTTTGTTGTAAAAGTACGCATTAATTACATTGGCTATGCCACACAGGTACAAAATTAGCTCCAAAATTGCATTTATGCAAGGTAATGTATGGCTAGGGCACACATGGGACATATTTAAACTCCTGTTGGCACCATTTGTAAACTAAGGACGGAGTTTACTCCTCGTAAAGCTTTAAATATACTGTACCATACATAAGGCTAACAATAAAACAAATGTAAGACACTAAAACCGTAGATGAAAATCTTGTTAATATTACCGCAAAAATGGTGCATTTTTAAGAAGCCCTAATAGCTGATGCCTACGTTTGCATGGCAGTAGGTTGTTTATTTCACTGCTGCATTTTTAAAAAGACCTAATAGCAGATGCCTACGTGTGCATGACAAATATTTCACTCAAAGCCTTAAGTGCACCACATTTTTTGCTGTGGATAATATCTACTTAAGCGTTTTGCGAACTTCCCCTCTTTGGTGACTTTTTGCACTCGTACTACACCTATGTTTGCATGGCAGCTGCACTGTATGGTGCAGATGGTATTAGGCCCTAAACACAAAAGCCCTAATAACTGATCCCCACTTTTGCATGGCAGTAAGTTCTTTATTCTACTGCTGCATATGCCTATGTGTGTATGACGGTAGATACTTTATTTCACTTAAAGACTTAAGTGCACCACTTTTTTTGCTGCGGATACAATACGCCGCTTGTATCTACCTAAGCGTGATTCCTACGTTTACATGGCGACTGCACTGTATGCTGTAGAAGCTACCACATTTTGGATGCAGCACATGTAAACACTTTCCATAAGAACTAAGCACATGTAAAAGGCCTTCACTTGAATACAGCATACACGTAAAGTAAAGACCAGTCTTTGTAAGAAGAAAGGCGAACATCTGGCAACGTTTAAGAAACTGAAAGCAGACATGGCGCCTGCAACGTAGCTTTTGAAGTACCTCTGGCAGTTTTAAGACCGCTCCTAAATAATGAAACGGGGAACAAATTACTGTGTCACACCTGATAGTCCCACCTATTTACAATTTTGCTCGACAAAGCACAGCAAATGTACCGGTAATAGCAGATGGCTACGTCTGCATGGCGCCAGCTTTAGAATAAAGTATACATAACTAAACATCCTATCCAGCTAGTGGCAAAGTGCTTTACGTTTGCATGGCGGCTGCACTGTATGCTGAAGATGGTATTAGGTCCGAAACACAAAAGCCCATAAGAAGTCCTAATAGCAGATGCCTACGTGTGTAATGGCGGCTGTATTGTATGCTGCAGAAGCTACCACATTTTGGATGCGGGTACAGTAGGCAACTTGTATTGCGTCCGCATGGCAGTATGTTGTTTATTGCAGATAGTCCCACCTATTTACAACTTTGCTCAACAAAGCACAGCAAATGTACCGGTAATAGGAGATGCCTAAGTCTGCATGGCGCCAGCTTTAGAATAAAGTATACATAACTAAACATCTTATCTAGCTAGTGGCAAAGTGCTTAACGTTTGCATGGCGGATGCACTGTATGCTACGTGTGTAATGGCGGCTGTACTGTATGCTGCAGAAGCTACCACATTTTGGATGCGAGAACACTAGGCAGCTTGTATTACGCATTTATAAAAAGACCTAAAAGCAGATGCCTACGTGTGCATGATGCTAGATATTTCATCCCATTTAAAGCCTTAAGTGCACTACATTTTTAAAGCAGATGCCTACGTGTACATACCGGTTGATATTTCATTCCACCTTAAGTGCAGCACATTTTAAAGCAGATGCCTACGTGTGCATGACGGTATATTTACAACTTTGCTCGACAAAGCACAGCAAATGTACCTGTGTGTAATGGCAGCTGTATTGTATGCTGCAGAAGTTACCACATTTTAGATGCGGGTACAGTAGGCAACTTGTATTGCGTTCACATGGCAGTATGTTGTTTATTGCAGATGCCTACATGTGTAATGGCGGCTGTACTGTATGCTGCAGAAGCTACCACATTTTAGATGTGGGTACAGTAGGCAGCTTGTATTGCGCATTTATAAAAAGTCCTAAAAGCAGATGCCTACTTGTGCATGACGGTAGATATTTCATCCCATTTAAAGCCTTAAGTGCGCCACATTTTAAAGCAGATGCCTACGTGTGCATAATGGTAGATATTTTATCCCACCTTAAGTGCACCACATTTTAAAGCAAATGCCTACATGTGCATAACGGTAGATATTTCATTCCACTTAAAGTCTTAAGTGCAGCACTTTTAAACTGAAAACAGACATGGCGCCTGCAACGTAGCTTGTGAAGTACCTCTGGCAGTTTTAACACAGCTCCTACATAATGAAGCAGGAAACAAATTACCGTGTCACACCTGATAGTCCCACCTAACCGGTAATAGCAGATGGCTACTAGTCAGCTAGTGGCAAAGTGCTTTACGTTTTCATGGCGCCAGGTTAACAATGGATATGGCATGGCGCCAACTTTCAGAACATCACGCTCTTCAGCAACACATTGTCATCACAGTGTTTTTAAGAGTCTTGGAAACTTCCCCCCCTTTGGTGACTGTTCGCACTTGTACTAAGCAACCAAAAAAAACCACAATGGATATGGCATGACGCCAACTTTCAGAAGATCACGCTCTTCAGCGGCACTTTGAGATTACATTTGCAAGGCGCCAAGTTTAACCCCAAAGCATCATATAAATCAAAGCACTTTTGTGAGGCTTTTAACACGATTACTGTATAAGAAAGAAAATATTGGATATGGCATGGCGCCAACTTTCATACCATCACGCTCTTCAACAGCACTTTCAGATCACGCTGTTTTAAAGCGTCTTGCAAACTCCCCCCCCCTCTTTGGTGACTGTTCGCACTCGTACCAAGTAACAAAAAAAAAATCTCCACACCTTTTGCATGCCGCCACAAAGACAACAGCACTTTCAGATCGCGCTGTTTTAAAGCGTCTTGCAAACTTCCCCCCCTTTGGTGACTGTTCTCACTCGTACCAAGTAAAAAAAAAATCTCCACACCTTTTGCATGCCGCCACCTTTTACAAGATCTGGCTGCTTAAAGACTAAGATCACGCTGTGTAAAACCAGGTTGCAAATGTCTGTTCACACTTGCTGTAAATAACTAAAAAAGCGTCTTACAAACTTCCCACCTTTGGTTACTCTACAGTGTAAGCATTTCATTTCTAATTGAGCGCGTTCTAAACATCAAAACGCCAGTGAGCAGCAGTGCACAAGCATGTTCTAAACACCAGAACGCCAGACAACAGCAGTACACGTAATAATAATGGGAAAGCCTTTTCACATAATAATAATGAGAAAGCCTTTTTCAAGACCTGGCTGCTTAAAGACAAACTAAGATCACTACACTTGCTGTAAATAACTAAAAAAGCATCTTGCAAACTTCCCCCCTTGGGTGACTCTAAAGCGTAAGCATTTCATTTCTAATTGAGTGCGTTAACCGAAAGCGAAAGCGCGCTCACACAGCAAGCAGTCAGCAGCAAAAGCGCGCTCACAAGGACAAATATGAGACACAAAAAGCCCGTGGCCGACTCGTGTCTCACATTCCCAGAAGTTGCCAACATTAGTGGTCGAGCTTGGACGCATGCTTCGGAAAGGGCGGAACGGACGTCATCACGCCGACTAGGCTCTCTTATGGCTCCAGTGACGTCAGTGGCGTCGCGAGCGGAGCTGGGCTTCTGTGACGTCGTCCTCGTTGGCGTGGAGAGCTACAAAAAAGTTCTGAATGCTGCTGCCGCAGGGGATATTGTAACTTGTTCTTCAGGCACATGCTCTATATGATGCATAGGGGATTATCCAGGAGTAATAACAGCACTAGCAATCAGAAAGAGAGGCAAGCAAGCCCTACATTGTGTAATGTTGAGTACTTTAGCGCCTAGAGGCAGTAACAGTATGAGTGGGCGTATGCATAAAAAACGGCGCTTCTGTCATTGAATGCACATTTTATGATTCATCCATTTAAAAAGGTTTTTTTTAAACTTCTTTATCATGTCTAGCAAAAATCTCAATCTTTTTTTTCCTTAGAGTGTGACTACAGGGGTCCCTATACCCTTCTCCCATGGGGCATTTAGGATCCTACACTGGGGTAAGATTATGAGCTGGTCTAACAACGTAATAAAAATTTATGTTTTTTGATATGATGTATTCACGTTTGCAGTGTCACTTGATTCCACACTCACATGCAATTTTGCACATGCATGGTGTGTTTGATGTTACTAATTCCTTACCTTTTAAAAAAGCACATCAATCTGAATGAAAATATATTTTATTTTACAGGTATCTGAGAACACCGGTTTTAGGTTAGAGGTCGACATTGGTCACCCTAACATAGTGGCAAAATCAGTAACCAAATTGGTAAGATAGGAGCCCAAATCTCGTCCTGATGAATGCCACAGACTTACTTGAGCCAACGGCAGAAACATGTTGATGATAAGAGTGGTGATGGGGTAATAGTTCCCTAATCCCCACATTCCAGGTTTTAATGCCAAGTAATACCCTATGATTAAATGTATTTGGGGTAATACATTTGTTTTTAAATCACTTTCTGCACGGGCCCCCACTTATATATTTACAAGTGCCTACCTGTTTTAAGGTGTAGGCCCGCTCTCTATCAAACCTGTTTTTAAGACAGTGAGGACTGCCTATGATGAAGCATGACACCTGGTGGTATGTGAGGACAGTCCGTAAAAATTTTTGAGATACCCAGCACCCCCATCTATTTACTGCTTGTAGGGACACGGTTACATTATGTAGGTGACCATTACTTCAGGGTAGCTTCTACAGTGTGTGTATAAGGAATAGCTTATGACTTAAATAGACCCTAGGATGGCCACATTCTTTGCCAAATATTATGGACCTCAGAAAGGGAACCAATTGCTCTTGTCGGCCTTATAAAGATCAACTCCTGGATGTGACAGGCCCCCCCTCACAAAGATTTTTGACCTGCCTGAGGACACTAATACATCAAGTACACTCATATTCCAAGAAATCTTTTCAGGCTGTGCCCAGCGAGCCATCATCTTCCGGTGGAATACCAATGGTACCATCTCTACTGTGAGGCGCAGGTCTCTCCTGATTAAGATTGACCCAAAGTTGGGGGATTTAGCTGTGTCTAAGGTGGGCCAGGTTATGCAATGGGGGTTTTTGGTGAACCCTTTGTAAAGGAGCTCAGCAAATGTGTCTCCACCTTCAACTCATGCGATAAGGCCAAATTCTAAATAAATCATATTTTTACTCCTCTGGTTTTCATAGTAGCTGGCCATGGCAGGGTGCACTTAGTCAGCGGTGCTCAATTCCAAGCCTCTGCCAGAGGTCAGGGCTCCAAGTGGGGCTAATGGCAAGACAGAGGTTGAGAAATAGAGGGAGAAGGAGGATAAACAAACCTAGGTCGGCCTCCAGTTACATGTAGCAAAAGATCAGGAACCCAGGGTGGTGGATTCAGAGACCTAGTTTGTGTGTTATGGTCACTGCATGATTTGTGTCAGTGTTTACCAGAAGAAGAAAGAAACATTTCTTTCTAGAGTCCCCTCACTCACCGGGGTTTCCCCACGGTGACATGCTTCATCATTGGGGCCATCCCAGTTCTCTACGAAAAAGGGCATGCTGCGACTAGCGAACTACGCAGGAGCACTATATTTGTGAAAAGACTATGTGTGGTGTAAAGTGATGTGGTGGTGGAGTGGGTGTGTGTGGATTAAAAATACCGTGCTAGTGGGCCTCAACAAATTTTATTCTGCTCCTAGTTTGGTATATTAAAATGGGGGTGACACTGCTATTTAACCTTAAGTTGGGTCAAATCAGTGTTCTTTGGTCAAAATGTTTCAAGCTCCCCAAACTTTTCATCAGGACCATACAGGGTCCAGCCCTGTATATACCACTCCTATATTCAAATGAATAGGATTAGTGAGATTATTCTTTATTTGCTGTTAAATTTAAAACATGCGTGTTATACATACGATTTGTACCTTAACGATGTTTCTGTAAAAAAGAAGGACACATGGTTAGTGGAAAAAGTCCCCTCCTTAAGAGCGAGGGGGTCACACATATGATTCACATTTTTTTGTAGGGTGGCGGTGTCCCTTGTGCACCTTATTGGCGCGTGCAGGCTCTCAAGTCCAGTGCATATAGAAACGAGCGATGTGAGATTTGTGGTTTGTTAACATATAAACAACACAGGACTTAATGTGACTATAGACAAGACACACAACACGTATATCAATTTTCATCATGGTAAAAGCATATTTACATGTATTGGTGCTTAATAGCACTTCATGGTCTCTGGCGGGGGCGGGATCACCTCATGGAAGCATTGCTGTTGGTTTTAAACGAAAATGTCAAAATAGCGTTTTCACGAGGAAATCGCGTATTTGCAGAGAGTATGGGACCCTCGCTTTGATCAGGAAGTGATCGTTCCAGCTTGCTCTTTGTGCAAAAAGTACTTACTTCCTTATCGATTCATTATCTAGTCTCAAGCTTTCATTATTTTATATTTAGAAACTCGTAAATAAAAAAAACGAAAATTTGTTCGTTTTCTATATGATGGGGTTTCTATTAATGTCGGTCTGCATCCCTATGGTAACTTGAGCCCTTAGTTCATTCCAAGTTATCAGGGAATTGGTATGCCATCCGATTTTCCATTATTTTCTATGGTCATGAGGTGATACATATCTTGTGTTATTCAGAATCATTTAGTTTGGTAGTGTTTGCCGCTCTAGTCTCTAAATGCACCCGAGGGAATGTCGTCGTTTAACCCATGGGTGTCTGTGTGCAATTTTAAAACCCACCTTTGTTCACGTTCATGCAGAATTTTCTCCTGGTTTTCTTTATTTTTTACACTCTCCAACACCACCCACGTCAAGTCATTGGGTGTGTGGTTGTGCTCAATGAAGTGGCTCGTCATCCTGGTTGTAGCTCGTTTACAGCGGATGTTGCTCCTATGTTCCACTATGCGGGTACTGACCTTCCTGGTGGTCATACCTACATAGTGTAAATTGCAGGTACATGTTATTAGGTACACCACCCCACTGGTATTGCAATTGGAAAAACCTCTTAGTTCCCATTTGGTGTTGTTATAGAAAATGACTGATTTTGTCACTGATGTTAAATGGCAGACGCTTCTTGATCAGGAAACAGCTCGTAACTGTCTGTTAACATATGATAGTTTTCATCTGCGACATCTCAGACAAAACCTCCCCTTTGGTCAATTCCTGCGATTGCGGAGGAATTGCAGCCACAAGGAAGACTACATCATTCAAACAGAGGATCTGAGCAAGAAGCTACAATGCAGGAAATACCCCAAAAAACTAATAAAAGATGTGGCTGGTAATAACAACAGAGATGCTTTACTGGAACCAAAGGAGAAAGCTGAAACAGAAAACAAAAGACCAATCTGCATTACAACATTTAATCAAGTATCTGACACAGTAACCAAGATAATCAAAAAACATTGGCCTGTGGTTAACAGTGGTGGACTAAACATACCCACCCCTATGTTCAGCCACTGCCGGGGAAAAAACCTAAAAGATTTTTTGGTTCACACTCGCCCATCACTTACAATCCCTACAATGAGAACACAACCACTACCAAGTGGGCATTTTCCCTGCAACAATTGCAGCGTCTGCCATTTAACATCAGTGACAAAATCAGTCATTTTCAATAACAACACCAAATGGGAACTAAGAGGTTTTTCCAATTGCAATACCAGTGGGGTGGTGTACCTAATAATATGCACCTGCAATTTACACTATGTAGGTATGACCACCAGGAAGGGCAGTACCCGCATAGTGGAACATAGGAGCAACATCCGCTGTAAACGAGCTACACCAGGATGACGAGCCACTTCATTGAGCACAACCACACACCCAATGACTTGACGTGGGTGGTGTTGGAGAGTGTAAAAAATAAAGAAAACCAGGAGAAAATTCTGCATGAACGTGAACAAAGATGGGTTTTCAAATTGCACACAGACACCCATGGGTTAAACGACGACATTCCCTGGGGTGCATTTAGAGACTAGCGCGGCAAACACTACCAAACTAAATGATTCTGAATAACACAAGATATGTATCACCTCATGACCATCGAAAATAATGGAAAATCGGATGGCATACCAATTCCCTGATAACTTGGAATGAACTAAGGGCTCAAGTTACCATAGGGATGCAGACCGACATTAATAGAAACCCCATCATATAGAAAACGAACAAATTTTCGTTTTTTTATTTACGAGTTTCTAAATATAAAATAATGAAAGCTTGAGACTAGATAATGAATCGATAAGGAAGTAAGTACTTTTTGCACAAAGAGCAAGCTGGAACGATCACTTCCTGATCAAAGCGAGGGTCCCATACTCTCTGCAAATACGCGATTTCCTCGTGAAAACGCTATTTTGACATTTTCGTTTAAAACCAACAGCAATGCTTCCATGAGGTGATCCCGCCCCCGCCAGAGACCATGAAGTGCTATTAAGCACCAATACATGTAAATATGCTTTTACCATGATGAAAATTGATATACGTGCTGTGTGTCTTGTCTATAGTCACATTAAGTCCTGTGTTGTTTATATGTGTGAATTCACAAACCACAAATCTCACATCGCTCATTTCTATATGCACTGGACTTGAGAGCCTGCACGCGCCAATAAGGTGCACAAGGGACACCGCCACCCTACAAAAAAATGTTAATCATATGTGTGACCCCCCTCGCTCTTAAGGAGGGGACTTTTGCCACTAACCATGTGTCCTTCTTTTTTACAGAAACATCGTTAAGGTACAAATCGTATGTATAACACACATGTTTTAAATTTAACAGCGCATAAAGAATAATCTCACTAATCCTATTCATTTGAATATAGGAGTGGTATATACAGGGCTGGACCCTGTATGGTCCTGATGAAAAGCTTGGGGAGCTTGAAACATGTTGACCATAGAACACTGATTTGACCCAACTTAAGGAAAAAAAAGCAGTGTCACCCCCATTTTAATATACCAAACTAGGAGCAGAATAACATTTGTTGAGG
The DNA here is from genome assembly GCF_964263255.1 of Lissotriton vulgaris. NCBI lineage: Eukaryota > Metazoa > Chordata > Amphibia > Caudata > Salamandridae > Lissotriton > Lissotriton vulgaris. The sequence goes on along the minus strand of NC_141700.1, from coordinate 505,727,800 downwards.
CCCACTAGCACAGTATTTTTAATCCACACACACCCACTCCACCACCACATCACTTTACACCACACATAGTCTTTTCACAAATATAGTGCTCCTGCGTAGTTCGCTAGTCGCAGCACGCCCCTTTTCGTGGAGAACTGGGATGGCCCCAATGATGAAGCATGTCACCGTGGGGAAACCCCGGTGAGGGAGGGGACTCTAGAAAGAAATGTTTCTTTCTTCTTCTGGTAAACACTGACAAAAATCATGCAGTGACCATAACACACAAACTAGGTCTCTGAATCCACCACCCTGGGTTCCTGATCTTTTGCTAATGGCAAGACACCATCAGATTTGAGGGTTTCTATCCCACCAAAGGCTACTCTTGCCACCGAGGCTCCCGAGGCAGTTCCAGAGGAGGAGGTAACTCTGCCAATGCCGACTTGGAGTGCATACCTCCTTTCTCACACATAGTTGAGAGGCAAGTTATCCGGCTTTGTGCACAATTGGACAGTGGGGAATTCGGGTTCTCGGGTCCCTCAAACAATTCCGGGTTTCCACATATAGTTCTACCAATCCCCTTTTCAACCCTCCGGTCCCTTATTCTTCTACAACACAGAAGCTGTCCTCATCGTTTTGAAGGTAGGAAACCTTCTCTCAAAATGGGCTATTATCCCCATGACGGACCATCCCATGGGGTTCCTCAGCAATTTATTCCTGGTGGAAAAGTGGGACGGGCCAATGCCCAGTAATCAACCTACAGGAGCTTAATGAGTGGTTGGTCTTCTGTCACTTCAAAATGGAGGGGATCAATCTAGTACATGACCTCCTGAGACCCAACAAATCATTGGTACGTCTGGATCTCAAGGATGCTTACTTCACGATCCCAAGATCACATCATTATCGGTTCTTCCTGTTCCGATGGACAACACTCCGTTTGGTCTATCCTTTGCACTTTGGTGCTTGGCAAGGTGCTGAAACTGTTGGTGGAACAATTCGGGAACAAAGATGTCTGCATAATTGTATATCTAGATGACATTCTGCTCATGAATCAATGCCCGAGGACATTGTCGATACACATGCAGAAAGCTGCCGATCTTCTTCAGTCCCTGGGGTTTGTAATTACCGAGGCAAAATCTATCCTAACTGTGACTCAGTCCTTAATATTCTTGGGCTTTGAGGTGGACTCTGTCAAGACTACCCTGATCCTTCCCTCCAACAAGATCTCCAATATCAAACACAAACTCTGCAGAACCCACCCCAAACCCTCTACATCTTTCAGGCAGATCACGAGGATTGTGGGCCTTCTGTCCTCCTCCATACAGGCCATATTTCCTGGGCCCCAACATTATTGGGCCCTCCAACGGCTGAAGGTGTCTCATCTCTGCAAAGGCCTTACGTACTCTCCGAGGGTTCCTCTCTCAGACGACGCCAAAGGAGAATTTATTTTGTGGCTCAGCAACATGAAAGCCTGGAATGAACGTTCTATTTTCAGCTCTCAACCAGATAAATAATGAAAGAGTTAGATGCCAGAGGCATCAGCTCTGGAGCACGATATAGGGATTTTTTCACCTGAGGCAGATGGTCCGCTGCAGAATAATCATTACACATCAATTGCCTCAATTTGATGCCAGGCTCCTTCGTGATGAGATGTTGAACCAAGGACAAGGCCCAATGTTGTGTCCTTTTAAAGATGGACAACGTAGCTGAAGTGTGGTATATCAATTATCTGGGTGGCACGAAATCCAGAGCCCGCTTGGACCTGGCCCAGAACTTCTGGGAGTAGTGCCTCGAGAACCACATCTCGGTGGTGGCAGAACATCTTCCGAGCAAGGCCAAGCAAGCGGTAGACTGGCAGTCACTCTACCTGAGAGACGCAAGCCTTTGGAAACTGGAAGGCCATATTGAGCCAATAGGGCCTGTTCCTGTGGGTCTCTGCGTCTTGTCTGGATCACCAGCTTCCGAGGTACCTATGCCATCCTACAAGAGTCGATAGCGGAGAAATGCTATGCATTTATCCCCTTTTCTATGATAACTTGCAGCCTTCACTTGAAGACAACAGGTTAACCTAGTGGTGGTTTTCCCGATTTGAAGGTCTCAAGTTTGGTTTCCAGTTCTGATGGAACTTTCTTGGACTTTTTCCAAACCATCTACCCCGGTTTTCTGGGTCTCCTCAGTGATCCCTGTGGGAACTCTCACCATCTGGTTCTTGAGGGAACTCTACAATTTACGGCGTAGAAGATTGCAGGACATGATGGCAGGTACTGGGCCTTTACTATGCAAAGATTATGGGACCCCCTCTAATAGAGTTTCTTTAAGGTCAGGGAGAAGAGAGGGAAAAGGCAGCAAACACTATAAAGTAACTCCCTTGTGACCTATCTGTTTTGTCATATGATTCAGACTCTGAATTCAAACATGGGCAAAACCAAAATTCAAAGACCTATACATTTTACTTTCTGACTTTCTTTTATTTTACTGTTTTTTGACTGATACTCTTTTTTTAAACATCATTGTTTTCAACATAAAACTTTATCAAAAATACATATTTATAATCTCTTCAAAAATCTACAATACAAAATTTGTTTGCCACACTACAATATATTCACTCCCTGGTGGAGAGCTAACACAACCAAACCACTGATTCACACATACATGTCTTTTATACCCCATACATGTCCCATTCACAACTCAATCTATCTGTACAAGTTAACACGTTTGATTAATTTTCGTCGATGACCCTATTCAGGGCTACTACATTTAGTAGGATTTTACAAAAACGTGGTCAACGCGTTTTGGTGGCGTACACCAACAATAGGAGCCACCTTCATCAGGACCTGCCAGACATAACATAACTTGTTCTCTACACCCTGGGATTTCTAATGACAAATCTTTAATCTACAGGTAAGATTTACACCACCAAATTCTGGGAAAGCACCCCAAGCAATATCCTTTATAGAAGGGAGCCTGCAAGGGACAGCGTCTTTTATCCTGCCAGTATGAGCAGACACGAGTTGCTAAAAAAAAACAGTTATAGTTGAAAAACCTTGAATATATCCTTTCGCATATCTCAATATGCCAAGGCTCTTTTTTTGATGCCGGTATCCATCACTTCGCAAAGTCAGATCAATACATGATCTTTCAGTGTTTCCACCGCATTACTACTCCAATTGGTGTGTTCGTCCCTAAAATTCCACCAACACGATCACGTCTCCTTAGTGGAAAAGGCAAAATGCTGCGGACCTCAACTACAGATCCAGGGCTGATAACAAAATTAAACAATATCGGTCGGAATGGTCTTGTTGGCTGGGTTAGTGTCAGCAGAAAAGTCTGGATCCCGTGAGAATGGTTGTTGTCCATATCCTGAATGTAGTTGTCTCCCTTGCCTCGGAAGGAGTGGCCTACTGATCGGTCAATACCTTCCATTCTGCAATATAGTCGGGGCATTCACACATTGATGGTCAACTGGTTTGGGGGCAACCACGGTCAGAAAATTGCTCAGAGGCTGTCTCTTACCCCAGGCCAAGGTACTAAATTCTTTGGGATGTAATAAGGTGTTCAATCTCTTATTATTTTGGCCTAGTAATTGGTGATATCTCTCTAGGAAAGAGATATCACCAAAAATGGCTTCTCTGTTATGTCTGGTGTCTTGCAGGCAGGTTTCTGACGTTGGACCTTGGACATCAAAGGGAGAACGTTTGCTCCGGATTGGGTTACCTTCAACATATCCTGGTGCACCGAGTGTAACTTACGCATCATTTTATATCCTGCTTTCTCAGATTCCCCCATGTTATGTGTGGTCTACTGTATTAAGGTATAGGAAGCGAAGACAGAGGACGTCCAGCCTCCAAGCAAACAATAGTTACTCATCACCATCACAAAGCCACATAAGGTGGGATCTTCTCCTACAATTGCACGATGGATGAGATGGACCATGCAGGAAGCTGGCATCGATACCAAGACCTTTGGGGTACATTCCACCAGAGGGGCCATGGCCTCCACGGCATTCGCCCCTGGGGTACGCCTAGAAGATATTCTTCACGCCACAGACTGGTCATCAGACTCAACGTTTAATAAATTCTATTTCAAACCAGTCTCCTCAATTGCTGCTCTGGTGGTTGACAAGCTTTGAACTAGCATAATCATTACCTCCGGTCCGGACATAGAATGAAATATGCACTAGTTATCGTAACAGAAAGTTTCAATTTTATTAAGGACACAGAGGCGAGAATTAGCCCACCCAAAGCTTACATATCACTTACCACACACAGGACAAGACAGGACTTTAGATTTTTCAACATAGGTAGTTGATTATTATACTTTTTCAGTGACCCATGCTATGTTACCTGTTATGCTCATACATCGGTAGTTGAGCTATTTTCATCTTATGAGAATTGCTTCTTCTACTCATTTTGTTTCTTCAGGTATTCGCGATTATAAACAGAGATCTGTTATCTAGTAGGGGCAGGGTTGTCTGCACAGGATTAAACCACATAATTTCCATCTTTTGTCACAGGAAGAAAGAGGAGGCAGGAGAGTACACAGAGAAATATGAGGAAGGATCTGGACAGCTGATTGACTGGACTGAACGTTTCCCTTTCCCAAAGCTTCATTGGAAACATAGTTATTATTATTGTTTAAAATGGCTGTAATGGAGAATAAAGTGAAGATAGTATAGCAGAATCCTCGCCTTCGTGTCATTAATAGAACTGAAACTTTCCATTACTATAGCTAGGAAATGTTTCATTCTCTTCACTCTGGCATGGCTCATAGCTCTCCTGTACAAACTGTGGAAATATCTGGTTTCAGGATATTTTTCATGCAGAGGTCTATCACAGAATGTGGTTCTGAATATCCTTTACATCCTCTGAATCTTGCTGTGCAGCCCTCTATTTCTTTTTCCTATCACTTGTTTGTGTTACTAATGTAATCAATCAAAATCCAGCTCAGTTAAATGTTAAATATTGGGAAGTATGATGCTTTTGAAGCCATCTCAAATTAGCTGGACAGCCTAATGACATCAGACACTGTAGGCCTAGCAGATATACGTTCTTCCTTCTATAGGGGCGCTTCTGTGTACACTTTTGTAATCGTGTTTAGGTAAACAAAAAAAATAAAGGACTGTCCGAGAAGTCCTGTTCCTCAAGGTATACTGTTGTGTATTGCCCTAAAGAGTGTTTGCATCAATACCATGAAAGGATTTCATGAGACGTCCTTTTTGTCTTCCCTATTAGTGGTTTTATGATTATAGCTGTATTACAAGCAAACAAGTCAGTCTTACTCTGCACTAAACAGAAATTCACAAAGCAGAGTGTCAAAAGGACAGTCGACACAGAAGAATCAGAAAAGGCAAAATTTAAGCGGATTTTGGAGCTTATGGCATGAAAAGTTGGGTATGGTAGCGGGTGAACTGGACTCATTCCTTAGTGGGTTGGTAACCTTCAGTGTCCATGCATTGTCCCACAATCTGCCCTACTATAGCTTTTATCCTGACACAAGTACAAACCCTTCAGTACTTGACTCTCAGTGGTAGTGATGGCGAGCAGTCACAGGCTTCTCAGAGAGGTAGTGTGGAAGTGTTTCAAGCTCAGGATTCAACCGTCACCCAGCAGTGCAATATTGTGGATGTCCAACCCAGAGTTGGTCTTTGTTAAAAAAGAAAGTAGCTTACAAAACGTAATACTACACCTGACTAGAGCATATGGATACAAGCATTTTACTGGTGTGGACCACAGTGCTTTGGGGATCAATAATCCCCATTTGCCTTCTTCTACCTACGTTGTACCCTATTTCTGGGTTCACGTTTGTTAGTGGGCAGGTGTAGGTATCAGACACAAGTGCAATGCTACCCCTCCCGCCTACAGTTTGTGAACTGAGCTACTCGTAATAGTCCAGTTTGTTTAACAACAGGGAAGCCCAATTATCCCAGGGAAGCTGGGGCAAAGTATCAAGAAAAGACAAACCTGCTTCCAAAATAAAAAATGTCCACACATACATTGCAACAAAACAATAGGCTATTGTCGAGACTAATGGACAACATGGAGGAACATGTGTCATGGAGCCTATTGTCTGACTGCACGGATTGGCCAATTAATACAACTGTTTTTTTAACATAAGCGTGCCTTCAATATAGTGACTTATACCTCCCTGCAATGGTCTGATCGGCTGTCCTTTCTTTAATATACAGCGTGGTCAACACAAATTCTGAACTAGTGAACTTTTGCGCTTATTGTGTTTATTATGTTTTTGCAATTTTGTGCTTAGTTGTTCTGAATTGGATAACGTGAGTCACTATTCCAATTCGTGGACACAAATATTATATGGTTGACCTCAGGGAACCGAATTTTGGCCTATTTTTTGCATACAGGTTGGTTGGCTAGACCTGGTGTACTTTCCAACTTTGTTATTTATTGGGATACTGAATAAGAAAGTGCTTTTGTCCAGAGTATGGCCTCACGAACATACAGTTTTGAAAGATGAAAACATTGACAGTTCTTAGTATAACTATAGTATCTGACCAATCCCATATTGTTAGCTAGTTGCAGTAGGAGCATACTGTCTAGATGGCAGACGTCTGTTTCTTTTTGTCAAACTTGTTTTTATGAGTTTTTCATAGATATATTGTCAAAGTCAAATATTACCCCCTCATAGATATGGTACAAACCGTGATTTTTCAGATACAGCTTCTACGAGTTTCAGTGGGCATTTCTGTATTTCACAATGTGGCAACTGTGATCTATACATCTGTATGTCGTCTAATATCCCTCCCCCAAAATAACAACAAACAAAGCCCTTACCAGTTGGAGCGCGGGATGGGCGAGCTGCATGTATCTAGTTAATGTGGTGCGGTGTGGGGATCTAGGCTAGGCGGGGCCATGAGGTCTAAAGACTATCAGCTTCACGAGGCCTAGGGTGTCTCTTTGGGAAAGCTTAGTATTGGAAGAGATGGAGCGCTCTTGTGCAAGTGGGGCATGTCATGAGAGGCAGCCCTCTGGAGAGGTAGGCCACTGGTGGCCCCCAAGTATATTCGAAATTCATATAGTTATCTATAAAAATGCTTGTCATTCTATCCATTGTGAGTGCCTGCCACAATCTAGCATGCCATTGAAGTACTGATGGGGCGGGCCTCTCTCTTTTCCAGGCCTGCACTATTGCCATTTTTGCCTCCCAAAGACAGAGCCTTAGTATAGATCGATCTCCAGTTGTTTGGTATTTAAGAGAGTCATCCCTGATGTCCAGTAATGTGTATCCTACGGTGTTCTGTAAGGGATAACCCAGAATGTCTTATCTGGGCCAGTATTTCCTCCCAAAATGGGCGGATCCCTGGAAAGTCCCACCAAATGTGTCTGAAATCTCCCTGCAGTCCACAGCCCCGCCAGCACAAGTCTGAAGTGTCTGGAAATATAGTCCGCAGTTTGGTTGGGTAAAGGTACCGGTCATATGCTATCCTGTAGTGCGTTTCCCTGATCCCCATAGAGTGGCTGAACCGTGATATATCTTTCCAGAGCCCTTCCCCCCCCCCACCCCCACTGTTTGTCAGTGATTGGAGATTCTATGATATTTTCCCAGAAGGCTTTGTAGCGCGAGTGTGTGAGGGTGGTAGAAATTTGCAGGAGAGAGTACAGAAAGGAAATGCTTCCCTTTTGGACAAATTGTTCTATGGTCCGAAAGGTTCTAGTCGCTGCCTCTCGTATTTCTGGTTGAAGTGTTCAGTGTCAGAGTTGGGTATAATGGTAGTGTTTCGTTGCCTACAGGCGAAAGTCTTTGACAGTTCTCAAATGTTCTGAGATCCCAATTATGGAAGAGGTCATAGAGCATTAGACATCCTCCCTGTCTGTAGAGCCGGGAAGAATGCTCGTTGAAATGTATAGGGGTGTAGGGGGAGGGAAAGGTCATCCAAATCGATGGTGATTCCATCCTATACACGTAGCGTAGTTGTAGTGGGTGTACTGAGGAACACGTTGGGCGGTCTATCTCCCTTAGGCTTCCAGAGTAAGTCCCAAATGTATCTTCCTGCTATCGCTCAGTCCATGTGGAGCCAATGTTTATCGGACTCCCGTGTGGACCATTTTGTCATGACTCTCAATTGGGAGGCTTGATAGTAGAGGTTAAAATCTGGGAGTGCCAGCCCCCATTGTTTTTCGGGAGTTGGAGTTGCCTGTAGGGAAGTCCGGCTCGTTTTCCTTGCCAGATGAAGTATGACCCTATGGATCTTAGTCCTGGGAGGAAATTCCTGTCTAGCTCGATTAGGAGACCTTGGAAGAGGTGCAGCAATCTGGCCAACACATTCATTTTAATTACTTGTATGTATTTCAGCCAGGAGATCTACATTGGTGCCCACCTGCAGAGGTCCTCTTTAAGACGGCAGAAAAGGGGACAGGGGTGCCATAAAGAGATCTGTGGTCCGGGGTGTGATCCTAACTCCTAGGTACAGGTCTGTTTTGGCTTCACAGTAGGGCCTAACTGCCACCACATTCTCCATCTCCTTACGCTTCACTGTTAGGTTAAGGAGAGAAGACTTGGTAAGGTTGATACAAAAAACGGGAATCACTGACATAACCTCGAATATCGACTAGACAAAATATCGATGACAAATTATCGACCACAAAAATATCGACTCCCAATACTTAACCAAGAAAACACAAAAATATCGAAACCACAATATCGTTAATAAAAAATATCGACTACAACATTATCGACCAACAATATTATCGCATTTAAAAACCTCGATTTTCACATCTTAACGTGAAACATAGCCAAAATATCGAATACTAAAATATAGAATACAAAAATATCGTCATTTAAACATTATCGACTTTAGAAATAACATAAGTAATACACTTTGTAATGAAATATAACTATTACATTCTTCACAAATAAACAAACTCTTTTATAAAATATATACAACATACAATAAATATTTCTAAATGTAAAATATAAACATTTACATCAAACAAACTTTTTAAAACACATAAACAATCTATACTAATTATAAAACATTGCTTACCGCACATTATAAATAATATTGCAATTTAAATAAATAAAATGGGCTTACCTATAGAAAAAAGTCCCTTGCACTTCAAAAAAATAGTAATTGGTGTCACCCATATAAGGAAACTAATTAGCATAAATTTAAAAAAAAATCAAATTCACAAATCAGAATAAGCTATCAATTTAAACAACCAATAAACTTTCAGAAACAATTAAACTAATGCTATAAAAACAAGATTTACACCTGATTAAATTGCTGCCAATACCTCCAAACAAAAGGAAGGAGAAACTCTGCAGGATTGCTACAAGAAAACTGATTGACTTCAACTGAAAACCAGCTAAACCTATCTAAAGTAAGTACTACCACCTTGATATATATCCAAAACCTAACTCTAATTCCTCAAACATTTATTTAAAAAACAAATATCTTAAACATGCCTTTTATTCTATTTTCTACAGAAGTAAAGAAAATACAGAATACCTACACAACATCTGCACTTCATTGAAAAAAGATAAAAAGTAAGTATATATTTAGAAACATGACCTAAAACCTTAATAGATAGGTAGCAAACTAGAAAGTAGCTAGCAGAGCACAACCAAAGAAACATAACTGCTTTAAAAAGATTGTAACACATTTTCTCAATCTCCACAGGTACGAAAGAAATACACAGTAAAGAACAGTTTGAAGAAAAGCAACACATGTAAAGAACAGTTTAAAGAAAAGCAACATCTGAAATCAACATACAAATATACAGGTAAATAATAAATGTGCACAATTATGTAATTATAATACAACATGCATATTTTAAATACTTTTCTAATATATACATTTTAATTTCTCCTAGCACCAAAAAGCAAGCATGACTGAAGGAGCTAAATGTATTTATTCTCAGAAAGGGAAAATGCGTATTTGTTATATGGGATATGTTTACACTCAAGAGAAACAGAAAGATATGAAAGTTTTTTGGAAGTGTACTAAATAATATTCTAGCAAATGTTATGGGAGAGCTATGACTCAGGAGACCACTGTTTCTTATACTAAGGAACATAATCATCCACCCAATGTAACTGAAATAGAGATTCGAGAAATGCTAGACTCCCTCAAAGAAGCCAGTACTAGTATTGATAAACCATCAACTACTATTTTGAAAGAACATTTAAGAGTACTGCCCCAACATGCTTCTAGCCAACTACCATCTATAGAATCTCTTAAAAGAACTATAGCTAGACAAAAAAGAGTTACATCAAATACTCCTCCCACACCTACAACTTTTGAACAAGTACAAATTCCCCCTGAACTCTCTGTAACGCACAATAAAGACCCATTTATAGTATATGACAACAACTCTAATGATAAAAGAGTAATACTGTTTGCCACAGCAAACAACATGAGTAAACTAAAGATATGCCAAACTTGGAAGATGGACGGGACTTTTTCAGTTTGCCCTAAACCTTTTTACCAATTGTACACTATCCACGGTCATTTCCAAAATGCAAATATTCCCTTCCTATATGCTCTCCTACCAAACAAACAACAAGCTACCTACCAGGAATTACTAACCCAAGTTAAAAAACATACTAATGACTATTTTCCTCAAAAAATAATCATTGTCTTTGAAAAAGCAATGATTAACAGCATCCTTAAAACATACCCACACACAGCAATACAAGGTTGCTACTATCATTTCAATCAGTGTATATGGCGACACTTACAAACATCAACATTAAGGGGCCGATTAGGATCGCGGTTTTCCCGCCTCCTCCGGGCCGGCGGAAACCACTGGCGGCCCGGAGGATGCGGGAAAACCGCAGCGGAGGCACAGAAGACCCACCGCCAAATTAGGATGGCGGGGGTCTCAAAATCCGTCCGCTGCTTTTCCGCCGCGGTCGTCTTCCGACCGCGGCGGAAAAGCTCTAACATGGCTGGCGGTGTCTGTCAGACACCGCCAGCCATATTAGGATAGCGGAAAACATTTGCTTTTCCACTGCGGCATACGGAGGCATACGGAGATTGCCTTGGGGGGCCCATTGCGGGCCCCCTTGGTGACAGGGGGTGGGGGGTGCACATGGGGGGGTACCTATGGTACCCCCCTGCATTTGCGTGGACAAAGCGGCAGGCACCGTGCAGTGCCTGCTGCTTTGTGCACGCAAATGCCGTGCATGCATTTATTTTATTTTTTTAAATAAAGGAGTTAGGTCCTTGAAGTGTGGGAATGGCTGAACCTTATATATACGTTTATAAAAAAAATATGCCAACCCACTTTGTTTGGTTTGCTCTAAATTATTAGCAACAGATCAATATGATTTACTAATTGTAAATCACTGATGGTTAACGAGGCAAGAAGCTGATATTTGCCTTTGGAACAGTCTAAAATAGATTTGCATAAGCTATGTTGTGTATATTGAAAGTATAGTGCATAGTGAATGTATATATGTATGTAATAATGTTTTTTGGTAAATGTTGTGTATAAGTTGATGTATATATTTGTTATATATGTTGTGTTGTTTTTTCTGACATAGAAACCAATGATTTTTTCAAAAAAGAGTATCTAAAGAGAAGGTAAAAATAAATATACCTAACACATCAAAATTCATATTGATCTGTTGCTAATAATTTAGAGCAAACCAAACATAGTGGGTTGGCATATTTTTTCTATAAACGTGCATGCATTTTTAACATTGCGGCGGGTGCCACTTGAAGCGGCACCCGCCGCAATGTTAAAGATTGAGGATGTGACTGCCACCCTGGCCGTCACATCCTAATCTGCACAGAGGGACCTCCACAGCCCCTGCGGACGGTCCCTCCTACTCTATGGTGGCGGACAGACTCAGGTCCGTCCGCCATCATAATCGGCCCCTATGTGTCCAATACGCCACTGACAGCACTTTTGCATATCAAATCAAAAAACTAATTTCCCTTGCCTATGTACCTGTGACAGATGTGGCTGAACACTATAACTTATAAATAGACAGCTCCTACTATAAAAGGAACGAAGAAAGACTAAGCCCTATGCTTGACTACTTCGAGGATACATGGGTAGGCAGGCTACACCGATCTGGCCATAGAAGACAACCAAAATATCAAATAGCCTGGTGGAATGTCTACCTTAGCACACTAAACAAAGAAGCAAAAACAAACAACGCAGTTGAAGGATGGCATAATGCCTTCCAATCAACTACAGGCAGAGGGACACCTACCCTTCACAAATTACTACAATCCTTACAAAACGAGCAGAGTTACCAAGAGCTCACAATGGAGCAATCAGTAACCCTGATTGGACCACAATTATGCAAAGAAACCAAAAAAATTTATAACACACTCCAAAGCCAGAGGCGTGGCTTGGATGCCGAGGTAGTAGGCAGCGTGAGCTCGGAGCTCCGCGCCCGATCCTGAAAAATATCCTGAATACCTGATCGGACCCCAACGAAACTGATATAATCCGGTACTGGAAGGTGCCACGGAGGGTCCGGCGCCGACGGCGGTCGACTCGAGGCCGTCCCCAGCCCGGTATTTGAATCCGAAAGTTGGTCTCAGGCGTGAAGTCATCGAGCTAAGATGGCGACGGAGTCGCAGGCCCGGAGCCAATTTATGGGCTGCTGTTCTTTTCCGATGGGAGGTGTGGGCGGACGCTTCTGACCTCCCTCGGGGATCTAGAGTGGCCCTTTCGCGCGCTACCGGCTGTGGATGGGAGTCGAACCCTTGGTAGTGGTGACGACAACATGGCGACAGCCCAGTGACGATGACCCCGGCTCTCTGAGCACGACTGGCACCGGACGGCTCGACGGCCCATCGGAAACCCTACTCCCAAGAGGCGGCTTTGGCCCCAGAGTTTAGAGTGGTGCTCAAGGCGTGGAACGCAGCGAGCCCCCAGCCCAGATGGGGAAGCCGGAAGGGAAGGGGGAAGGTGCGACCGACACCGAAGCTACAGAAGGAGCGGATCGGGACCAGTCGGCGCTGCAGCGTATGCAAGACCGTATCCTGGAGGCCATCGCCACCACAAAGGACGCCTTACAGCAGGACATAGCCCAGGTGGCGACGGGCTTGGGCCTCCTGAAAGCTGACCATGATAAGCTCAAGGACAGGGTGAAATCCGTGGAAATCACGGTTCAGGAATTGGCCCCGAGCCATGCAGCGGTGAAGGTACAGGTGGCGGATGTGATGGATCGATTGAAGGTGCTGGAAAGGAGGGCTGAGGACGCGGAAAACCGGAATAGGCGCAACAACGTACGCCTCGTAGGCCTGCCGGAAAAAATCGAAGGAGACGATATGGTGGGCTATCTCGACAACTGGTTACGAACTGTGGTGGCGCCAGAGGGATTGTCCCCCTTCTTCTCCCTTGAGCGAGCGCATAGGGTTCCGGCGCGTCCGCCGGCCCCGGGCCTCCCGCCTCGCCCAGTGGTGTTCAAGTTGCTCCATTACAGGGACAGAGACTGGTTATTGCAGAGAGCGAGGGAAGCAGGACCCTTTCAAGTGGACAACAACAGGGTCACTATGTTCCCAGACTATACGTTTGAGACACAGAAGCTCAGGGCTAATTTCTTGTCCCTTAAGCGGGAGCTCCGTGATGAAGGCATTAAGTACTCCCTGCTCTTCCCAGCGAAGTTGAGAGTGGTGGTGGATGAACAGACACTCTTCTTTACAACCTCGGCGGATGCCTGGGCCTGGTGGGACACCTACAAAGCGGGAACAGATGGCGCCAAGGCCAGGGAGGAGGAGGCTAAGGTGGCACAACCGATCAGGAAGTCTCAACGGATCAGGAAGAACCGCAGGAGGACCGGCAGGCCTTCGGTGTCGCAGACGGAGACAGAGAGGCAGGCGGCCCTACAGGCTGTGGTGAACTTATCCAACAATACCAGGAGCCAGTCCGGGAAGGGCACGGAATCGGAGGACCCGGGCACGGGCTCAGAGACGGGACTCTCGGAATTTGGTGGAGCCCGAGGCCCTATTGTGACGCCGCAGACTTCGGAGGAGATCATTGAGGCGTGATGAACTGGACTAGTGGAGCGGACTTGCTGGTTGGACACCGGGGCGTTGGGCCCGTGGCAGCGGAACACTGTTACTTGAGGTTTCGGGGCGCTATGATGTGGGGATTGTGGGGTGGAGTGTGCGGGACTGATTTGCTTTCACGGACCTTTCGCATCGATCCGCGCCCTACTGGCCCTTAAGGTCATCGCAGTGGAGACTGCGAACATTACTGCCTTTCTTTGAGGGGTGGTTGGGAGTGTTGGTTTGGATGGGGGTACTTCCAATTGCGGGGGGGCCTGTCCTGGCGGGGTGGGAATTGAGAGCAGTTGGGGTTGCTCTGGGTGTTGTTGTTGGATGGGGGGTTTGGTTTCTTGTTTGGAGAGGGTGGGGGGGTCAGTCCGTGGTCGAGGAGAGTGCAAAGTCAATGATTTCTATTGTTCGGTCGGAATGGGCGAAGGGGAATGGCTAATACCGGGGCATTGAAATGTGTGTCCTGGAATGTGCGGGGTATGCAGTCCATGACACGAAGGCATAAAGTTCAGGCGTACCTCAAGCGTAGGGGGGTGCACATAGCGTTCCTGCAAGAAACACATCTTAATAAACAAGAAGGGATTGCGCTGCAGAGGCGATGGAGGGGGCAGCTGTTCAACACGACGTTCTCAGCTTTTGCAAGGGGGGCGCTAATTTGGATACGAGCGGGGGTTCCCTTCCAGGTTACTAAGACATTGGTGGACCCTGAGGGCAGATATGTGGCGGTGGAGGGGAGGCTGAGAGGCAGGGTAGTGTCTCTCTGCAGTGTGTACGCTCCCAATGTGGATCTGCCCGCATTTTTGTCCGCACTCTCGGGTAAACTGGCGAGCTATTTGGCGGGGCCGGTGCTCCTGGGGGGGGATTTCAATTCGGTGGAGGATGTGGTTTTGGATAGGTCCCATCCCCCGCTGCGCGCGTCCCCAGCACATAGGGTGGCCAAGCGCAGGCTGGAATGGCAGGAGAGTTGGGCTCTTACAGATGCATGGAGGGCGTTGCACCCCACTACTAGGGATTACTCCTTTCACTCGCAGTTGCATGATCTGCATGTTAGGCTGGACGCGTTTTTGTGTTCATCATATGTACTTTCTGCTGTGGGGGGGGCGGAATATTTGGCTCGGACGTTGTCGGACCACAACCCTTTGCTGTTGTCCCTGAACTGGATGGTGGACGTTAACTGCGTACCAACATGGCGCCTGCAACCCGACACCCTGGATGACTTGTTGTTCAGGGAGGCCCTTGGAGACTGTATAGAGTGTTATTTTAAGGAGAACAGTGGCTCCGCCTCCACGAGGGCGGTGGAGTGGGATGCGTTTAAGGTGGTGGTGCGGGGGCACTGTATTGGGCACACGGCTGGGGCTCGCAAGTCTTTGATGGATGATTTGGATAAGGCGGAGAAGCGGTTGAGGGATTTGGAGAAGGGTCGCCCGAATCACCCTGAGTTGCAGGAGGGGCTTAGTGGGGCCAGGGAAGGGCTGGCAGTGGAACTGGAACGACTGCGCAGCTTTGATCATAAAGCGTACATGACGAGAGCGCATGCGGAAGGCGATAAGGCGGGGTCTATGTTGGCGTGGCTTGCCAACCCAGTCAGGAGGGGTATGCAGATCATGATGATCCAGGAGACAGGGGAGGAGCCCTGCCATACCCAAACAGGGATACTGAACAAGTTTCGGGCGTATTATGAGGGTCTATACGAGAGTGGAGAAACAGGGGGGTTGAATGAGCTGGGCGACTTCTTGGACGGTTTACAACTGCCGAGGGTGGAAGACTCAGAGGCAGAGGAGCTGGGTCGGCCCATTACGATCGGGGAGATAGGGTGTGCAGTAAAACAAATGGCCAGGAATAAGACCCCGGGTCTTGACGGCCTCCCGATCGAGTTTTATGGTAAATATCTGGAGTACCTTGCTCCCCAGCTGCAAGCAGTCTACAACGAGGCACAATCGAGGGGTCGGCTCCCGGGCTCCATGTGTGAAGCCATCATGATCCCGCTCTTAAAACCGGGCAGAGAGGGAGCGGCCTTATCCTCCTACCGTCCGTTGTCCATGTTGACTACGGACTACAAGATCATGAGTAAAATCCTTGCCAACAGGCTGTTAGTGCACATGACTGGCCTTGTTCATAAGGATCAGTGCGGCTTTATCCCGACACGCAACACCGCCCACAATATCCGAAGGCTTACGAGATTGATGGGGGCAGACTGGCCGGGCGCCGTCTCTCCATTTGTTCTCTCTATTCACATAGAGAAGGCCTTCGACAGTCTTGAATGGGGGTACTTGTATGAGGTGATGCGGCGTTTCGGGCTGGGAGACGGATACATAAACTGGACCAAGGTCCTGTACACTGGCGCGGTGGCTAGAGTCCGGGTGGGCGCCCTGGTCTCGAGGCAATACCCCGTCCGGCGAGGCACTAGGCAGGGGTGCTCCCTATCTCCTCTCTTGTTTGCCCTGGCGATGGAACCCTTCGCTGTGGAGGCCAGGTCGGGCCGCCACTACGCCGGATTATCGTATAGGGACAGGCCCCATCTCATATCATTGTACGCAGATGATCTGCTGATGTTCTTGGCAAACGCGGGCTCTGAGCTTTTGGGGGCGAGACGGCTGCTGGAGCGGTTTGGCCGGTTATCAGGCCTGAGGGTCAACTGGCCTAAGTCCTGCTTATTCCCCCTGCGCTTAGGAGAACCGTGCCCGCTCACGGCGCAGGAACTCCGGTGGGAACCACACTGTTTGCATTATCTGGGAGTTTACATCTATCACACTCCGGCGGCTCTGCTGGAAGGTAACATTACCCGTTGTATTAATGCTCTGCGAGGGAGCATGGATTTCTGGTCTACACTGCCGCTATCCCTGGCTGGTCGGATCTCCCTGCTTAAGATGGTGGCCCTGCCCAGGCTGTTGTATTATTTTAGGACGCTCCCGGTATGGATCCCGAGCTCTACTTTTCGGCGCCTGAGGTCTCGGGTCATAGCGTTCTTATGGGGCACGGGGAGGAGGCGTATAGCGCTGGACACTCTACTACGCCCCAAGGATGAAGGGGGATTGGCAGTGCCTGATTTTGAAGGGTATTATCTGGCGGCGCAGCTGCAGGTCTTCACTCAGGAGGTCGCGAGAGTGTATAGAAGCCCTGAGGAAGCGAGAGCAGAAGGTACCCCGCGACACGTGCTGGCGTACATCACATTGCACCAGAAGCTCATGGTTGGGGACCTGACGGTTGAGGAGCAGACGTTCCGACTCTGCTGGAACCGGGCACGTAAACGAGCGGGGGTCCGCCTTATGTACGCTCCTGAGATCCCGTTGGGGATGGTTACGGCCCTCCCTCACGGAGGAGACTGGTCGCGCTTGCTGGGGGGGGAGGAGGCGGGGATACACATGCTGGGCGACTTATACGAGGATGGGGCACTGCTGCCGTTTCAGGAGTTGCAGGAGCGGTTCGACCTACCGCGGGGCGACTACTTGTTGCACGCGGCGGTCACGGGCGCCGTACAGGCTCACTGGGGGGAAGGCTTGCAGGAACCAGGCGTCTCTATGGCGTGTCAATACACGATGATGGCAGCGGGGACCTTTAAGGCCGTCACCTGCTTGTACTCCAGGATGCTGCGGGAGACCCTACAGCCTCTAGCGGCTCTGAAGGCCAAGTGGGAGCTGGACCTCCAATTGGAGATTCCCTGATGCGACCTGGGGCCAGTTGCTGAGGCGAGCACGGAAAAGCTTGAGAAACGCCAGGTTTCAATTGATTCATTTTTACGTCATTCACAGGGCATACCTCACGCCGGGGAAAATACGACAATATTTTGGGGTGGAACAAGCTGCTTGCCCCAGGTGCAATACAGTTGGGGCGGACTTGGGTCACATGTTATGGGATTGCCCCTCCCTGGGGGACTACTGGCAGGAGATTGGGAGGACCCTCAACAGTGCAACAGATAGGGACATTCAGTACACGAAAGCAGTAGGGGTCCTCCATTGGTTTCCACACACGCCTAGGAATAAGACTACCAGCAAATTTATAGACTTAGGGCTAATACTGGCTAAGCGGGAGATAACGAGAAATTGGAAGTCGAGAACAGGGCCCACATTTAAAAGATGGTATGGGGAATGCCTGCGGTGGGCGGCGTGTGAGAGCACCTTGAGGTACCAGGTGGCCTGGAGAACGAATGATGAGAAGGCTATGGAGAGGGAGACTGCAGGGGAAATGATGGTGCAGGCGCTCCGAGACACAGCCGACGAGGAGCGGGAGGACATGGAGGAGCTGGGTACTGCTAATCCTGTCACCTTACCGGGGGACACACCTTAGTGAATGTATGTACTTCCTACGCCACATCAGACGTTCTTTCGACAGTGATTTAGCACAGCGCGACCACGGGGGGGGGCAGGTTGTTGGCATTGGCGGGCTGTTGGGGATCGAAAATTTTGGGGTGGGGGAGGGGTGAAAATCACAAAAGCAACTCATCATTACTTTGGTACTAATAGCGTCAGACAATGTAAGGTATCACAAGAACTATTAGTGGACGGAGGCCGAGCTGCGCCTGTGGAGGGGGCGGGCCTCCCGGAACGGGGAACAATGGAAAATGTTATCTCTTGTCCTATGTTGAATTATATTTTTAATTCTAATGTCTGTACAATTATATTGGTGATGCAATAAAAATGATGTTAAAAAAACACACTCCAAAGCCAAGTGACCCTCTATCCTACTAGCAAAGGACTTGAATATCTATCAATGATCACTAAAACTCTTCTATAAAATATAACATAAATATACATGCAACATTAGCAACTTTAAAATATAAAAATTCGTACCTTTATTATATTTAACAAATAGTAATTTAATTATCAAATACATTGTAAAAAGATATATTAAATGTATTATGATAATTTATTTACCAAATGTTACATATAACATAACAATATAACAAATAAATACAGTTTTCCCACCCAAAATCATTTTTTTTTAATACTTACATTTCCGTCGCTGCTTGAGAAAAAATTAAATGCCAAACAATCCATACGAAAGAGTTCAAAACGTCCATACAATCCAAGAAAGCCCAAAAAAAAAAGAAAAAATACAAGCAAATCCATGGCGACTCCTCTCCAATGTAATCCACAGGATGTACCCTTCAAAACCCGAAAAAAGAGTAACTTAAAAAAATAAACGCTCCTGGAAAACCCGAAAAGAAAAGCATGTGTGTAAAAATAAGAGGATATAATACTCTTCACACAACTTTTTTTTAAAAAACGACCTCCTCCTAAACCTCAAACCACGACGATAACCTGAAAAATAGAGAAATACACACCCGCCCACACAAATACACCCATACAGATATAAAAACACATAATTATACTCTAAACATATCCATTTTAAAACATTTAAACATATTAGCATACCTCACACACCTAGAACTAAAACGCAGTAAAAACCAAATATCGTAGAATCGATAATACCATCTAAGTAGCCTAAACACACCACACATACACTTAAAATAACTTAATTAAGTAATATAATATAATGAAAAGAAACTTACCCTCTCCAACGCGAATCAGCATCCAACCGCGAGCTGTAGAAGCACCAAATGAACCAATGTAACATTACGCGGTTAAAAAATAGTCCCTGTAAATAGGAAAAGGCTATTTAATTTCTATTTTTCAACACTTTAAATTTAAAAACACTGCCTTACATTATATATTATTACTGATTAATATTTTTTAAATATTTATAAAATGTCCTTTGTTTAAAAAAATTATTTCCACTATTATTTAACTAACTGTTAAAAAGAAACTATTATTTATATGCACACTTTATATTTAATTTAAATGTAAAAATGTCTTCTATATGTAACTTTCTGCTAAACATAATGTTTATAAATATGTTAATGTTATTTTCACAATTACCTATGTATTTTAATACCTTTTGTATGATTTACCTATGTAAAAATTAATATTATTAATATTTTAAATATTAATTTTATCAATTTCTAAATTTATTTATTTTGTAAACCAAAAATATGTTAGTCTTGTAAAATGTAAATCGAGTGGTTTATGGCAGCCTGTAGAGCGGGTGCTAGGGCCTGGCTAAGAAATACGTAGTCCATTCTAGAATAAGAGCGTTGGCAGTGCGAAATAAAGTGTATTTGCAGTCATTAGGGTGAAGCGCACGCCATGCATCAAAGAGCCCTAGCGTGCAAAATTATTTTTTCAAGGCTTTAGTGCAGAAACCTGTGGTTGCACTGTGGATGGATGAGCTGTCCAGGCCCACCTCCCAGGTGAGATTAAATTCTCCCATCAAGAAAATGTCTCTCTCAGCACACACTCCCAGCTCCGATAATACGGAGGAGAGAAATGGACCCTTGTTCATATTGTGGGTGTATATAGACGCAAAGGTGCACCGACGCCCCTGGAGTTTTCCCTTAACCATAATGAACTGCCCGTCTCTGTCCACCTTGCTACCCTCTGGCTAAGGAGGAATGAAAGAGAAGTGCCACCCCATTGTGCTTGCTAGGGGACGAAGACTTGTATATGACTGGGTATGCTCTGTGTCGGAGCCTGTGTTCTTCCGTCCTTTTCAAATGGGTTTCTTGAAGCGCCACCACATCATGTCTGGCATCTAAGAGATATTTCCATAACTTATGGCGCTTTGCTGGAGAATTGAGCCCCTTAATGTGCCATGTGAGTGTAGTGATTACCATTGTGGTTACTTAGTTGGGTTAATGTTCTCTCCATTGTCTGCCCATAGCCATTGGCTGGTTTCCCCGCCTCCCTGTATGCCTCCCTAGATGTCTCCTTTGGGCACCCCACCTCCCCCCACGGCCCAAACTCCTGTGCATAAATCCCATCCCACGCACCAAAACACCATAAAACACATACCCAGCAAAATAACCCAAATATAAACAAACAGGGAGAGATTCCCCTGAAAAACTTGTTGTCTCTCAAGAAAGTTTCACATGGGGACATCTAGGTCGATGTCTACTAGTGCAAAGTGCATATATTTACCTAGTTTAAGAAAAGACGGACTAACTATAGCCTGAACTGTCCATCGTTCTTACTATCCTTCGGTGTAACCCACTATGTAAGAGGTCTGCTTCCCCCTACTTGAGAAATCCTGGAGATAGTCGGGGTCTCTCTGGAGCATGCCCTGGCTTACTTCATTTTAAATGTACAACATAATTTTTTGTGTTCTTGCAAGATTTCATTTCGTGTCTCCTTGCAGCTTCATAGTGGATTGTTTACTTTCTTCTCAGCACAGAGCAAAACAGCCTAGCCTGGAACAGAATGTGTGGGATGTGCAATTGAAAGCATAAGAGAGAAATGCATGGAATGTACTTCTCTGTCTCAGAGTCCAAACACAGAAGTTTGGCTGGCTTCCGTCTTGACCTTGGAACAGACCAGTCCGGTCAGATTTGGTTTTGCAATGGAAGGGCTGAGGAGTTTCTAGAAGTCTCTCCTCATGTTAGTGAAAGATTATTAAAGATAGAACAATTTGGCGGTCATACTGAAGCTTAATCGTGAGATAGATACATTGTCACAAGAAGGTTTTGCTCCCATGAGACTTCTTGGTGACTGACTGAAAGGGCTTCCCGGTTGAGCTGACCAGAATGCTGAACTCAAGGGTGATGGGTGAGCTATGAGTTTCATTCTTCAGTGATGTGTTCATGCTGTGCCCTTTACAACTGAGTGCTCTTTATAACTGAGTCTTTCATTTGACAGTTTATTCTTGACATTTGACAGTGCTTGTTTCCTGAATTGGACATCCATTATTATCTGCTTCTATTATTATCATGTTTTGCTCCATTATTATTATTTGACTTGCGAGTGTTTTACTATTATTATTTGTGTGCTTTTTACCATTATTATCTGCTTATGTTTTCCTCAATGATTATCGACTTGTGAATGCTCCAATATTATACTTCTGAGTGTTTTATTATTAATGATAAAAAAAAAATAAAGGTAATGTAGTTTCTTATATAACGCACGTATCACCACAAAGGGTATCTCGACGCTTGCTTTGGGAACCCGTCCTGGTTTTTCCCTGTGGGATAGCCCAGCTGGGCACCCCCAAGGTGAAAGCCAGGCATCCCGCCACGGGGGCCCCAGTGGAGATTGAGCAAGCTATTGCCCAGAGTTGCAGAGCGTGAACCCCTGATTCAAGTAGGCACCGAAGCGAGAATTATCAGGTCCGTGGACATTTGGGTTCCAAACCCTGCCGCGACGGGAATTGATCGCTGGTCCCGGGCCGACCTCTGCTTCTGGGTCTGCCTCCTCTAACCGGTGAGCCACACTTCTCCACAATTACTTGTGCACATATAGCTATACATTTGCATGTTGTTTTACCAGTTTAATTTGACATCTGGTAAAGTCTTTGTGTTGCATTAATAAAACCCCACACTTTATTTTGAAACTGTCGTTTGATGTGCCTCATTTAATGAGTGTTGAGCCTCCATTCCAGATGCTTTCTTCTTGAAAAAGCTGAATTTCTTTTATTTGGGAGTGTAAGCCAAGCCACCCTATCTGAAACAAACACGTTCGTAATAGATTCCTTACCTTAGAATTACCCCCAGGTGCCAGACTGGATCCGGAAAGTTTTTTGTCAGCAGTACCTCTGCAGTCGGATCCGCATTCGTCATTGGCGTTGTGTCGCAGCGATGACGTCGTGGCAGCTACTTAGATGCCGCCCTCCCGCGCTGACGTCAGTCCTTTCTTTTTCCGCGCCAGCCAGCGCAGATCCAGGAAGAGTGGTACCTCCGGCCACTTTTTGACTGACCTTTTGTCGACTTTTGTCAACTTCTTTTTTGAGTCCATCGACTCCTGGTGCACTAGGGATGAACGGCTTTAAGGCATGCGGTTCCTGTAACCGACAGATTCGCACCGCGTGTGCCTCTTTTGCCTGGAGCATGACCACGACCCCAAGTCGTGCTCCGACTGCCGGTCGATAGCGCCGAAGACTTTGCAGGAGCAATTTCGAAAGCTGCTTGAACACCAGCCGTCGGCTCTGCGCTGCTGGAGGTCCCGGTCACGAGGGAGGTTGAGGGACTGGTCGCAGAGCCACCACCACCATTCGTCCAAGTCATCGAAGTCTTCGCACTCGGGGTCGGGTAAGTCGAAGCATAAGAATACGTTGAAGAAGCATCATCGCTCTTCGACTTCTCCTCGTTGGTCGGCCAACCCGACGAGGGATGTGGGTGGTGCCCCTCCCAGGGCTCCGCATGCGGAGTCCGAAGAGTGAACTCTTCGTTTCCCTCCCATTCTACGAGGCGATGCATGCCATCTTTGGGAGGCCTGGACTCGCCGGCATGCCTTTGGGCCCCGTGAAACTGGTTGGGGGGCCTAGGCCGCCCTCGCCGACGGCTCCGGCATGGCACCGCAGGCCCAGCTTGGATCCAGGCCTGGATCCGGATTGAGCAAGGTACAGTAGGAAAACACTTAGTGTAGGTAAGTGCACCACTTGCACCTCACTAGCAGTCATGTCTGGCACAGGAGGAGCTTCAGGCTCTGCCCTTGTGACAGTTGACCTTACCAAGGCAACTTCCAGCTATGACAAACTTAGCCTTAAAGACTTGAGTGCCTTATGCATTGCAAGAGGGCTAAAAAGGGGTCACAACCCCACCATTCCTTCCCCGATAGCCATCCTGGAAAAGGATGACTTAGATAAGGCGAGTGCAGTTCCCTTAGATACAGGAGATGGAGTGAACACCCCTGAGAATGAGAACACTCCTGAGGAGGAAGGAGAAGAGGAAGAAGAGGAGGAGGAAGGCTCAGAAGTAGATGAGTCTATTCAGAATCAGAGGGGTAACCAGGTTGTAGTTGCCAGGCTTAACCAGGCCAACATA
This sequence comes from Lissotriton vulgaris, assembly GCF_964263255.1. Taxonomy (NCBI): domain Eukaryota; kingdom Metazoa; phylum Chordata; class Amphibia; order Caudata; family Salamandridae; genus Lissotriton; species Lissotriton vulgaris. The sequence continues at coordinate 505,704,032 of NC_141700.1, read as the reverse complement.
GACCTACATGGGAATGGAGAGGGCCAGCACCTCCCCAGATCCTATACCATAGTACCTTCAGGCAATAGAAGGCTGAGATCTCCCTCAGGGGACTCTCATATTTCTAGTGTCTCCAGGGAATCTCAAAGGGGAATGACTTCCCCCCAGATAAAAGAGCATAGGGCCAGAATGAGGGCTGTCCAACTCCAGATAGAGAGGGAAGAGATAACCTTGGCTCAAGCTAAACTTGCTTTAGCAAGAGAAAAAACATTGTGTGGCTTAGATGCCACTGGTGGCAGCATAATTCCTAGAGAGAAAGACAGGTGCTATGATAATAGAATCAGTGGGCTGCAATTTTATGGTACTCCTTTTCTGAGAAAGGGAGGGATAGGCTCCTCACAGTTAGACCCGAGGATGCCAAAAACTACTCTGTCCTGAAGAGTGCTCTTATTGAAGGGTTTGGCCTAACCACTGGACAATACATGTTGTTGTTCAGAGACACCCAAAAAGCACAGAACCAGGACTGGACTGATTTTGTTGATTGTGCTACTAAGGCTCTGGAGGGTTGACTGCAGGGAAGTAAAGTCTCAGACTATACAGGATTGTACAATCTTATAATGAGAGAGCAGATCCTTAATAACTGTCAGAACCAGCTGTTGCATCAATACCTTATTGACTCTGATCTGACCTCTCCCCAAGAATTGGGAAAGAAGGCGGACAAATGGGTCAGAACAAGGATTAAGCAGAAACCCCAGAACCATGGTGATGACCAGAAGAAAACAGACCAGAAGGGTGGGGATAAGAAAGATAAAGAAAAAGACCAGAAGTCTTCTTCAGGCCCACAAAATTCTAATAAGGAGGGTGGTTCCCAAAATGGTAACAAAAAGAAGAAGAATGATGGCCCAAAGAAACCTTGGTGTAATACCTGCAAATCAGTTTCACACTGGGGCAGTGAATGCACCAAGAAAAATCCAGTTCCTACCACTGCAGCTCCTAAAGCACCTGCACCCCCTAGTACAGTCAGCAGTGGTGGTACACAACCCAAGGGTTTAGTAGGGTTGACCCTGGGTACTGAGATGGAATCTGGCCTAGTCAGAGTCCCTACTCAGGCTGTTCTGCTTTATGATGTGGACTTATCTTTGTCCACTACTGTGAGCCCCAGTAACCTGGGTAAGTATAGGCAGACGCTTTTGATAAATGAGAAACTGGCTCAGGCCTACAGGGACACTTGTGCCAGTGTCACTATGGTGACACCTGACTTTGTGGACCCTGGACAGATTGTACTAGGTGAGCATTACCTAGTGACCAATGCAAGCAACACCACTACTACACATAGTGTGGCTGTTGTGAACTTCTCCTGGGGAGGGGTAACTGGCCTAAAGAAAGTTGTTGTGAGTGCAGACCTCCCAGTAGACTGTCTGTCAGGCAATGATCTGGAAAGCTCAGTTTGGTCAGAAGTGGAGTACAGGACTCATGCAGAAATGCTAGGGATTTCAGCACATGTCCTTGCAATGACAAGGACTCAGGCTGAGAAGTGCCTTCCTGAACCAGTGGTGGATCTTGGAACAATAGACCAACCACAACCCAAGAGAAAGAGCAGGAGGGTTAAGGCTGTGCCACTTGCCCCAGGTTGAGGATCAGCCTCCACAGGGAGCTGATTCTGCAGTCCAAGAGCAGACTGTCTCTGAGGAACTTGAGCCTGATCAGGTTGAGTTTCTGGGGACAGGGGGACCCTCAAGGGCAGACCTGGGGCAGGCCCAATTAGATTGCCCTTCTCTTGAACCCCTCAGACAGCAAGCTGCTGCTGAGGCTGCAGGGAATGCTCAAGGTACCCATAAAGTGTGTGGGATGATGGGCTCCTTTATTCAGAGGCTAGAGACCCCAAGCCTGGTGCTACCAGGAGGTTGGTCATACCTTTGAAATTTAGGGGCTTCCTTCTTACCTTTGGCCCATGATATTCCCCTTGCAGGACACTTAGGCCAGAACAAGACTTGGGACAGGCTTGTCCCTCACTTTCACTGGCCTCATATGTCAGAAAATGTCAAGGAGTTTTGTCGCTCCTGTGACACTTGCCAAGCCAGTGGTAAGTCAGGTGGCACAACAAAGGCCCCCCTGATACCACTACCTGTGGTGGGGGTACCCTTTGAAAGAGTTGGAATAGACAATGTGGGTCCCATGGATCCTCAAACAGCATCTGGGCACAGATTTATACTGGTGGTAGTGGATCATGCCACAAGGTACTAAGAGGCAATTCCCCAGAGGACCACAATAGCACATGTTGTGGCAAAAGCCCTCATTGCAGTTTTCTCGAGAGTGGGCTTTCCAAAGGAGGTTCTTTCAGACAGAGGTACCAACTTCATGTCTGGATACTTAAAGGCAATGTGGAAGGAGTGTGGAGTAAACTACAAGTTTACCACACCCTATCACCCACAGTGCAATGGGCTTGTGGAGAGATTCAACAAGACCCTCAAGGGAATGATAAAAGGACTACCAGAGAAGCTTAGGCAGAAATGGGACACCCTTTTACCCTGCTTGCTCTTTGCTTACAGAGAGGTCCCACAGAAGGGGGTTGGCTACAGCCCTTTTGAACTTTTGTTTGGCCACCCTGTGAGGGGTCCACTATGTTTGGTGAAGGAAGGATGGGAGTTACCTCTCAAAAAGCCTAAGCTAGATGTTGTGGACTATGTACTTGGTCTCCGCTCCAGGATGGCTGAGTATATGGAAAGAGCATCCAAAAACCTGGTGGCCAGTCAAGAATTACAGAAAGCTTGGCATGACCAAAAGGCTGTTCTGGTTGAGTTCCAGCCAGGACAGAAGGTGTGGGTGTTTGAGCCAGTGGCCCCAGCAGCACTCCAGGACAAATGGAGTGGACCCTACCCTATTGTTGAGAAAAAGGGAGAAGTCACCTATGTCGTTGACTTTGGAACCCCTAGGAGCCCCCACAGGGTGCTCCATGTGAATCGTTTGAAAGCATTTGTGGACAGGGAGGAAATGAGCTTGCTCATGGCCACAGATGGGGATCAGGAGAAATAGAGTGACCCTCTCCCAGACCTGCTTTCCCAGAACCCTGATGATGGTTCAGTTGATGGAATAGCCTTGGCAGGCAGCCTCACTGAGCAGCAACAGGTGGACTGCAGACAGGTGTTGCAGGCCCACAGACACATGTTTTCACTCACACCCAGTCAAACTAACTGGTGCACCCATGAGGTGGACACTGGTGACAGTCTGCCTGTGAAGAATAAAATCTACAGGCAACCTGACCATGTCAGTGATTGTATAAAGGCTGAGGTGCAAAAGATGTTAGAGCTTGGAGTGATTGAGCCATCAGAGAGCCCATGGGCCAGCCCAGTAGTCCTGGTGCCAAAACCTCATACCAAAGATGGAAAGAGAGAAATTAGGTTTTATGTGGACTACAGAGGTCTCAATGCTGTCACTAGGACAGATGCACATCCCATTCCAAGAGTAGTTGAGTTCATTGATAAATTGGCTTCTGCCAAGTTTCTGAGCACATTTGATTTGACAGCTGGCTACTGGCAGATCAGACTAGCTGAAGAGTCAAAAGCCAAAACAGCATTCTCTATCCCTAGTGGACATTATCAATTTGTGGTAATGCCCTTTGGTTTGAAGAATGCACCTGCCACCTTCCAAAGGTTGGTGAATCAAGTCCTTGCTGGGTTGGATGACTTTTGTGCAGCATATCTAGATGATATTGCTGTCTTTAGCTCCACCTGGGAGGATCACCTGATCCACCTGAAGAAGGTTCTGGAGGCCCTGCAAAAGGCAGGCCTGACTATCAAGGCTACTAAGTGCCAGATAGGGCAGAGCAAGGTTGTGTACCTGGACCACCTAGTAGGTGGGGGTCAGGTTCAACCATTGGAGAGCAAGATCCAGACCATACAGGACTGGGCTCCTCCAACTACCCAGACACAAGTCAGAGCCTTCTTTTTATTACAGAAAATGTGTAAAGAACTATGGGTCCATTGTGACACCATTAACTGACTTGACATCCAAGAAGATGCCCAAAAAGGTTCAGTGGACAGTTAGCTGTCAAAAGGCATTTGATGACCTGAAGAAGGCCATGTGCTCTGCACCTATCCTGCAGAGTCCTGACTACTCCAGACAGTTCATTGTACAGACAGATGCTTCTGAGTTGGGGGTGGGAGCTGTGCTTTCACAACTGAATACAGATGGTCAAGACCAGCCCATTGCTTTTATTAGCAGAAGGCTGACCCCCAGGGAGAAACGTTGGTCAGCTATTGAGAGGGAGGCCTTTGCTGTGGTTTGGGCCCTGAAGAAGCTGAGGCCATACTTGTTTGGAACTCACTTCCTAATTCAGACAGACCATAAGCCCCTCTTGTGGCTAAATCAGACGAAGGGTGAAAACCCCAAACTACTCAGGTGGTCCATTTCCCTACAGGGGATGGACTTTACAGTGGAGCACCGCCCAGGGACTGACCATGGTAATGCAGATGGTCTCTCCAGGTACTTCCACTTAGAACATGAAGACTTATCTGGTCAAGGTTAAGTTTAATGTCCCTGCGTTTGGGGTGGGGTTGTGTAGGAGAGTAGGGTCTGCTATCCTATGGTCACCCCAATTTTTGCTTTTTGCTTCACTGGTTTTCGACTTATTGAGGCTGTGGGCCTGCTAATCAGACCCCCAGCCTGCTGTTCTCTCTCTAAATTCACATTCATGTACTATAGGTACATAACCCAATTGGAAATGGACTCCTTGTCAGCCCCTGTACCATGCACTATAGGTGCTCAGGGCATAAGTGCCACCAAGGCGTACCAGGGGCTGCAGCATAGCTTTTGCCACCCCTGGCTGGTTCTTAAATTGACACAACTGGCTGATCACTCAGCTGGGGCAAGTTGGTGTAATCACCCCTTGCTTAGATATAGTATACCTATATCTAAACCTATATCTGGACACATATAAACCTGTGACCCACTCCTATGGAAGGCCTTATCAATCCTGGTGGCAGAGTGCGTGGTTTAATGTGAGATGGAGCTCGAGCATGAGCTGAGCCTGTCTGCAGCTGTCGGGAACAACTCCCTAAGCTGTTCCGGGATAATGCCATACCATATACTATTAAATGCATTATAATCCTCGCGGTTATATAGCAACTTTGGTTTGGCTTTATCAAAACATGTCGTGTAAGGTGTCATACGATTTGGAATACTATCCCCTCGACAGTCCTGTCGACGGGGATAGCATTCCACCCCTCTAGAGGGAGAAGACATGTTACTTTACTGAAACGCGGTTGATTTTTAAAAGAGCCTCAGATCCACAAAATGGATGCTTCTGCCAGAGACACAAGTCTGACCTCCTGCTGCTGACCGAAACTCAGCCGAGGAGGCCTGGACAAAGGCTTTCCTGTCGCAGGGAGGTGTCACACCACCCCAGACAGGAGATAGTGGATTGTAGCAGGGAGGTTTGAAAGAAACCAGACACTGCCTGGGGAGCACAAGCATTCCCCTTGCATAATCCGGCCAAACCGGTTCTGGGGCACACCAGCCCCAGTCCCAGCGCAGCCTGGACAAAGGGAAAGGGGTGTATCCACCCCCTTCCTGGGTCCCACCCATAGGAGGGGACCTAGCAGGTAATCCGGCCCCCTAGATAGGTTTAAGAATGGGAGCAGTGCCAACGCACTCAGATTATCCTGATGAAACATTTGAAACGAAACTCTGGACCCTTCGACATCCTACTCGACGTAGAAGACTGAAGAATCTCCCTTGTGGTCAAGGAGTGACCACCCTGTGCAAACAGGCACCATCCAGCACCTCGACGTCTGCTTTGTTGCAGTTCCCGCCGGAACTCGAGCGACAGAGATCGACAAGATCAAGCTTGCCTGCATTCTACCAGCCCGATCCAGTCCCTGCAGAGCTGAGACCCGTGGAGGCGACCAGAAGCGTGGGGCCCGCCATCTTGAAAAGACCACGAGACGCTGACCGGGCAGCCCACGAGTGACCCTCGAAGCTGTACAACGAGGTTTGAGAAGCCCCAGCCCTGAGCCACTTTTGCACCGAAGCTCACCCCTCTACACTCGACGAGTGCTGCGTGGGGCCCTTCTGCTTCTTTTGGCTCAACGCGTTGGCCCGGTCACTTGCCCGCTGGCTTGTGGCCCCTGTGCCGACGAAACTTGAAATCCGACTTGTGATTCTGGTTGCTCCAGACTTGCACCCGCTCCTCTGAAAAGGAGCACCCGCTCTGACCCTCCTGGTCCGAGTGAGAAGCAATCTTCCAGTCCTGCGTGGATTGCTCTTGCCAAGTGTTGTTTGCTCCAATCTTGAAGCCGACAGCGCCGGCGGTGAGAGCCTTCATGGGACAGCTCGTGACCTGCTCCTGGACGTCGCAGATGCCCCAGAGCCCACATGGCAGCGGAGAGAAGCTCCTCGACAACCACCTGATTGCGCCCAACATTGACTGGTTCCGTCTTGGTTCCACCCTGGTCACTGCTGAGTGACAAAGTCTGTCCCCTCTGCTTTCAGGTACTTTACGACTCTGATCCACCCTTGGATCACACCGGACACTTCTTCACATTGCCTGCAGCATCTTCAGCTTCAAGCACCAACAACCTGCGTGACGAAACCCGACGCCACTTCGACCCTATGCACCCGCTTCCTGTGGGTGAGGTAAATCAGCTACGCCGGTGTTCCCACACTGGTACACACCTCTAGGGTCTGTGTCTAAAGTTTTATCCTTCTAGGTTGAGCGGAAGTATCCTTAAACTCTAACTGTGTAACTTTTACGCACCATTGACTTTGCATTGGTGCATGCGTGTGCTTTAAGCGCTGCATCCGAATCCCGCGGGATTTTCCCGACTTCAGCATTGCTTGTCCCGACTGCTCCCAGCGATTCCCTAGACCCTAGGCCTAACCACTGTTCGATTGGTATCTCTTATACCACTTTATTAATATATGGTTTGAGTGGCCACCCGCCCTCATCCATAATTGTGCAACTTTCATATGTTATGTTGTGCTTTTGTTTAAACGCTTGTGCCCCTTTGCTCATAAAGAGTACTGGGGATTATGTTAGCAATAAATACATATATTTTTATAATATATACTTGTGTGGTGTCCTTTCATTTGATATTACAGGATTGTGATTGGTAAAACAGCTCGCTTAACACGACCTCTTGAGTTTAGCCTTTCAGGCTGCTTAGTCCATGCTACCCCTAGGATAGCTTGTCTATAAGGTTGACTTACAACCAGACACCATAAGGGATTGTTTGGACTGATACAAGGTGGTTCCAGAATTGGAAACATCATATACCAGGCCAACTTCTCACACGGGGGCTCCCGTGGACAGGATGATCGCCCGATGCCACGCCACCCCCCGGCTCTGGGCGACCCCACTTTCCTCTACCAACACCCCATCCTGGTGGTCCAAGCCTCCACTTCCAAGAGGCCATTCCCTACCGCTCCACCGGAAATGGAATCCAAGAAGCTGGACCATCTTGGCAAGAAGATTTTCTCTTCCGCCAGCTTAGGACTGCGGTCTGTAAACACTGCATGTTTCTTGGGCCGTTATTTCCACTTTGTGTGGAATACGGTTGCGCAGGTGCTGCCTCAGTGTCCGGAGGAGGCCTGGACAGTGCTTTCCCAGGCTGTTGCCGCTGGGAGGGATGCAGCGAACGTTGCCATCCGTTATGGGCTGGACACCGTCGACTCCATGGGCAGGAACATTTCAATGTCAGTAGAGCTTCGTCACTACACCTGGATGAGATCGACTGGCTTTTCAGGGGGTGTCCAGAACACCTTGAAGGACATGCCCTTTGATGGCCGTCGCCTTTTTAGTGACAAAGCAGACAACACTCTTGAGCGTTTCAAGGACTCACTGCGCTGGTCAAGTCCCTGGGCCTCTTCACCCGCCCTGCACAGTCTGCTTTTCGCCCCTGTCGTGGCTACTGAAGGAGTTCCCCGCTACGTCCCACCCAGGGTCACAGGCCGCAGCAAGTTACCCAACCTTCGCGCAGCCGGGGATGTGGGAACAACTTTTGAGGTTCCGGGGGCCAGCGGGCCGGCCAGCCCAACAACCCCCCCTCTGCAGCAGCCTCCAAACATTCCTAGTCCGACATCTCAGGTCCATCAAACGCCAGTGGGCGGCAGGATTCACCATCACATCCCCCACTGGCGCACCATCACGTCGGACTGCTGGGATTTGAAGATAGTCCGAAGGAGCTACTCCCTCCCCTTCGAGGCTACCCCTCCAGCCATGCCACCGCGATATCACTGCATGTCGGAGGATCACCTAGCACTTCTCCAGCAGGAAGTTACGGCCATTTTGACCAAGGGAGCCATCAATCGCGTTCCTGTCCCAGAAGAAGGTTGTGATTGCTATTCCCACTACTTTCTGGTCACCAAGAAGGACAAGGGCCTGTGTCCTATCTTGGATCTCAGGAACGTCAACCGCTTCAAGTTCAAGATGTTGACACTTACTCAGGTCTCATCTGCCCTCGACCCAAAAGACTGGATGGTAGCATTGGACTTGCAGGATGCTTATTTTCACATCCCCATCCTGCGCGCCCCACCGGTGTTACCTGCGGTTCACGGTAGGCCATGAACATTTTCAGTTTACCATGCTTCTCTTTGGCCTTACCAGCGCCCCTCGGGTGTTCACGAAAGTGATGGCCGTGGTCGCAGCTCATCTGCGCAGATCAGGGGTTTTAGTCTTCCCTTATCTTGACGACTAGCTGTTGAAGGCGGGCACGCATCAGGAAGTCATCTCCCACCTCCAGACTACGGCCGACCTCCTGCATTCGCTGAGGATCTCCATCAATGTTCCATCTTAAAAGCTCCTCTTCATCGGAGCGGTTCTGGACACGACTTGGTTTCGAGTCTATCCTCCCGAACAGTGAGTCCGGGATATTCAGGATATGATTCCGATCTTTCAGCCTCTATCCCGGGTTTCGGTCAGAAGGAGCCTGAGGCTGCTGGGCCTCATGGCCTCCAGCATCCTGCTGGTCGATCATGCAAGGTGGTGTATGTGGGCTCTGCAGTGGGACCTGAAATTCCAGTGAGAGCAGCATCAGGGGAATATGTCTGATTGCTTTCAGATCTCGGAGTACACTGCACGACAAGGGCAGTGGTGGCTCACAAACCAGGATTGGGTCAACAGCAGATCCCTCTCCCTTCCCCAACCAGACCACACAATGGTGACTGACGCATCCCTTCTGGGATGGGGTGGCCAAATGGGAGAGACGGAGATCAGAGGCCTCTAGTCTCTGGCGGAGTCCGAGCTCCACATCAACCTTCTGGAGCTTTGGCCAATTTATCTTGCACTCAAACCATCCCTTCCCTCTGTCCGGGGAAGAAGAGTGCAGGTGATCATGGACACCACCACCGCCATGTGGTACTGCAACAAACAGGGCGGGGTCGAGTCGTGGACAATATGTCAGGAGGCTTCACGCATCTGGACATAGCTGGAACATCAGGGCATATCCCTGGTGGTTCAACCACCTGGCAGGTTCACAGTACGCCAGGGCGGACAAACTCAGCTGCAGGTGCATGATGGATCACGAATGGCGTCTTCACTCGGAGGTGGTGCAAGGTCTCTTTCAACCGTGGGGAGAGCCTTGGTTAGATCTATTTGCCACCAAAGAGAATGCGCAATGTCAGCAATTCTGAGTGTTGGAATTTTCAAGGCGGTATTCGCTAGGCAACACTTTTCGTCGCAAGTGGAGTTGCGGTGTGTTGTGCACCTATACCACTTCTGCCCAGAGTGCTTAAGAAGATCAGGCGCGACCGGGCCCAAGTCATTCTTGTGGCTCCAGATTGGGCACGGAGAGTTTGGTATCCCGAGCTGCTCAACATGGCCATCGATCCTCTGACCCGTCTGCTTCTTTGGGAGGATCTTTGGTCGCAGCAAGAGGGGACGGTCTTCCACCCGAACCTGTCCAGCCTCCACCTACTTGCGTGGAGATTGAGCGGTGGCAGTTGACATCATTCGACCTGCCTCTCGAAGTCAGCAATGTAATTCTGGCAGCCAGGCGGCCCTCCACTAAGACGGTATACTCCTGCCAGTGGAACAAATTTGTGGAATGGTGCACAGCAAAGGCTGTGGATCCCCTCTCTGCCCCTCTTTCTGAGGTTATTGTGTCACTTCTTTCTTCGGCCCAGCAGGACTCTGCTCTGGGCACTATCAAGGGCTATCTTTTGGCTATCTCTGCCTTCCTTCAGCTCCCAGATCAGCCTTTTCTTTTTAAGTCCCCGGTGGTAAATCGTTTCTTGAGAGGCATAACTCATCTCTTTTCTACTATTCCTTTCATTATGCCTCAGTGGGACTTAAACCTAGTTTTAACTTATTTAATGTGCGCTACCTTCGCACTGCTTCACAACTGTCCTCTGAGGCTCTTAACCCTCAAAACTACTTTCTTGGTGGCCATCACCTCTGCCGACGGGTGAGTGAGCTCCAGGCACTTTCTTCTAAGCCTTCTTTTCTTTCTGTGCATCCAGACAAAGTTGTCCTCTGCACTCGTCCATCCTTCCTACCCAAGGTAGTCACTGCCTTCCACATCGGGCAGACCATCACCTTGCCCACCTTCTTTCTGTCCCCTCATCCTTCGAAGTAGGAAGAGAGGCTCATCTGTCTGGACCCAAAACGAGCGCTTTCCTTTTATTTGGATCGCACCAAACAGTTCCGGGTGAATGACCAGCTCTTTGTTGGGTACTGGGCGCCAAGAAAGATCGGGCCGTTCACAAACGAACTATCTCCCGCTGGGTCGTTTTGTGTGTCAAAGATTTCTATTCTTTAGCAAAGAAGGAGCCTCCAGTGGGACTGCGCGCCCATTCCACCAGGGAGACGGTGGCAACCCCTGCTCTGGGACGAGGCGTTTCTCTGCATGACATCTGTCAGGCAGCTATGTGGGCTTCGTTGCACACTTTTACAAAGAACTACTGTCTTGACAGTCAAGTCCAGAGAGATGGCTTCTTTGGCCGTTCTGTTCTCCAGGACTTTCTGGGATGATCTTGGTTCGCAGACCCACCCCGGGGTTTTTATTGCTGGGGTATCTATTCTAAGGTAAGGAATCTATAACTATTGTGTTTCTTTCAGATGAACAAGCTTCTTACCTTCGGTAATGATATATCTGTAAGAAACAGTTAGTTATAGATTCCTTATTTCTGCTAATTGATTTCTAGGGTTAAGGTTATCCTATCAGGGCCCTAGTTTTGTGCACGAGCAGTCAGTGTCTTGCATGGCTCTGCATTTCTAGCACTGAAAGTCGTGTATAGAACTGATGTCAGCCCACGAGTGCGGTGTCTAAGTAGCTGCCGCAACGTCATCCCAGCGACACGACGCCAATGACGAATGTGGAGCCGGACAACGCCACCTTCCAACGCGCAGAGGTACTGCTGACGAAAAACTTTCCGGATCCAGTCGGATGCCTAGGGGTAATTCTAAGGTAAGGAATCTATAACTAACTAATGTTTCTTACAGATATATTGTTACTGATATATGTCCATATGTCTCAACAATAAAGCTTATCTTTGTTACAATGGATGTGTGGGAAAATGTTAGTTTGGAAGCATCTTTATGTTTCCCACTTTTACATAGTCAAAGAACACAGGGGAGGTCGATTCACTGTCTGCACTCTCAGAACCCGTCTGCAATGGATTTTCTTGCATGTGTCCTCTGCGGGTTGCTTCCAGATGCTGCCTTTGTATAGATTGATAATCGTCAGAGCAGGGTCATCTCCAGTTTGGAGACCGAGATCAGAAACACAAAAGGTGTGACCTTTCAGCACCTGGCTATCACCAGTCACAGTTAACAGTGACCAGGGAAAGGACAAAAAAACAAACTGACATTGGCTTGTAACCAACTACTAACTAATTTGTCGTGTTCCAGTTGCCATCAGTAAACAGTTTTTATTCAATGACTTCCTACTGGTTGAAGTCTGTTTAGAAAACGTGCCTGAAGAGGTAACTTACCTTTGTTAACAATTGTTTGGTGTATACATAATCTTCTCACAGATTCTTTACCATAAGAATTATCCTTGCAGGTATCTGACTGTCCTAGACAGATTTTCCCAGCAAAGTCTCCCTACTAAAGTAACACTAGGTAATTCTTACTGCTACTCGGCCAAACAGTGTCTCAACATCAGTTCCTGGACTTTTTCCATACCCTATTGAGGTCTACGAAGAGAGAGCAACAACCACAAGTACAGCAGAAACATGATTCTTACCATGGTATCTTGTTAGTCAAGGCACTAAATATAATAATAATCCACATTTGTAAAGCGCGAACCATCACCCGTTAGGGTCTCTAGGCGCTGGGGGCCATCGGGAAGATTAAGCAAGCTATTGCCCAGAGTCACATGGTGCTGTGCCAATATGCCGCCGGCCCCGGGGATCGAACTGTGATCCCCAGATTCCGGAGGCAGTCACCCTGGCCGCGGCGCCACACCTATCCACTAAATGTCTGATTAAGAGTTTGGCAGGCAGTGTAATTGGTTGCAAACACAAAAAGCGGTCCAAGCCGCTCTACACTGAAGTGTAAATGCAAAACTTAGGGCTCTACCTCATGTGTAAAAGACTCAAAAAGACTGAAAGCTACTGATAAAGCCTCTGGGTCTGGCAGATCAGTCACTCAGGACCCCTCTTCAGGTTCCACTCAGAAGAGATCTTCTACCTCTTCTTCTGTGTGTGTCACTCCCCAGAAAAAGTAGTCGACAAAAATTAGATTGTCGGCAAACCTGTTGTAGACAGCAGCTGAGTCATCAAGAACTTCATCAACAGTGCGTTCCTCGTCACTTCCAGTCACCACAGTGATGACAGTCACTGACAAAGTCAACGGCTCAGAAATAGGTGACGACAACTATCTCGTCGACGGCTGTACGTCAATGGCGGTTTATAAATCTTCATCGTTGAGACCAACATCACTGGCCATAACGATTCGAAAGAAGATCGCCTCTTCGTCGTCGATGAGTCCGTCAACCAGGCAGAAAAAAGCTGCATGTCTAGCTGAAGGGGCTTACATACACCTGCAACCAGACCAGACATCACAGAGTGAGGTCTCCCCGTTGTCTTCAGCTCATTTCCTTGACATGGAGGAATCAGGAGATGAAGAACTTTTTCAGTCAAGCATACAGCCCTTCTCAACTAAGGGTAAATTGCCAGGAGGCAGATGAAGAAGAAAACCAGAGATGCTGCCACCTACCTGGAAGGATACTATATTTTTATTTATCACGTTTTATATAGCGCGAACAAGATCCCGAGGGATATCAGAGCGCTTTACACAGGAAGGGAGGAAGGACATAAATCCAGTATTGACCAAAAGTACGAATATACATTAGGAATAATCGCATATATCCCAGACAAATAAATGTTCTTTCACTTCTAGCCAGCTGGCTGTGTCCCATCGTTATGACTCTTTCCACGAGCACTACCCTTATGAAGAGCCCTAAGAGGAACAACAATGCTCAAGGGAGGATACCATCTCAGTGCCTATCTCTTTGGTCACCAACTTGAGGCACAGGCTAATTTACTACTACAAACGCTTTCCAGAAACAAATGTGCCAATACCTCTCACTTGGGTCACTCAGAGGCACCTGGTACGACACGTTTGCCTAAGATTCTGGCGCCTGTTTGCACACAAGAGGACAGGACAGTATTCCCTCCCATCACCATCCGGGATGATTACATCTAGAGGGATCCGGAGGATCAACTTGAGGAAGGAGAACTACTTCAAGACCCAGCTTCGTCAGGTCAGGTGTGGGATGACTATGTTTCTCCTTCACCAGCAAGTTCTCCAAAGGAGGACATAGGCGGGTTTCAAAAATTACTTGAATATGCTTTCTAGAGGTTTGATCTGCCTCTCCCAGTGAAACAAACAGAATGCTTTCTGTATGATTTTAAGAACTCCACAAGAAAATCCATCAGATCTATCCCCATTGTCAACTGTATTTGGGAAGAAGGTCTTAAACTGATGAGGAACCCCGCTTCGGTCACTGCTATTCCCCGGCTAGATAAAAAAACATAAGGCACCAGATTATTCATAGGCCTGATGTAATACGGCAACCTCGCCCATATTTAGTAGTTTTGCAAGGAGAACAGCAACGCTCCTGAAATCCTCCTGTCCCGTTTCAGCACCACCAGATAAGGAAGGCAGGAGGCTAGAGAACGTCGGAAAGTGTTTTGCAGCACTGGCAGCTCCTCTCATCATGGTCTCAAATGCTTTGGCCATTCTGAGTCGCTATGACCGCCAAATGTAGTCCGGTCTAGCAGCTTTCTTAGATTTTCTTCCAGATGATAAGAAAATTAAGTGAGAAAAATCCTACAAGGGGGTGCTAAGGCACCCTCTGAAATTATAGACCCCGCCATGGAATTCCCCTCCACCGCTTTTAGGAAGATGGCAGGTGCAGCAGTACTGTGCCGACAGGACTGGTTAAAAGCCATCTCTTTCCACCCGGAGTTTCAAGTCAAGATTCTGGATATGCCCTTTGATAGTGAAAACTTGTTTGGGAAACGCGTAGATGACGCTCTCCAGGCTATAAAGGCTGGTATTGAAATAGTGCGTTCACTAGGAACGGTACAGCAAAGGCGCTTTCAGTCCTTTCGTGGAAAAAAAGGAACATTTGGTCAAAGGCTTTCCTATCAGTCCTACCGATTTCAGCCGTATACGCACCAAGGGTATCGTCCCCAATACATTGGACAACAATTAAACAGGACTCCATCACAACATACAAAAGGCATCCAGCGCTTAGACGAATCCCGGCTGGGAGAAACGCCTGAATGCTACAGGAAGACAGTGGCATTTCTCAGGCACAAGTCATCTCGCAACCCCAAGATCAACCTTTGAACCACTATCTCTCTGCCTTTTACGATCATTGGGAGGGCCCTTCTTCAGACAAATGGGTGTTAGGAATCATACATCATGGGCACATCCTGGAACTTGTCCAAACGCCCCAAATCATCCCCCTCCCAAGAAAACGCATCAACATGTTACTCTTAAAACAAGAAATATTTCTGCTTCTCTCAACAGGAGCTATGGATAAAGTTCCTCTCCAGCAGCACAGCAAAGGTTTCTATTCAAGCTACTTCCTCATCAAGAAAAATTATGGGAAATGGGGACAGGTCATGGATGTAAGATATGATCAACATCATCACCCCCGCGATGAAGCAAACTTTGTCATGGTGGGCAGAGAAAGGCAATATCTTGCCGGGTCTCTCTTTTGAGGCAGCACAACCCTGTTTCATAATGACTACCTTCTCTGGAATTTGGAGGAAAACATCTTCAGGAGCAGAAATTCCTTGTAAAATGATCAGAGCAAGAAGAACAAATGCACATCAATCTTCTAGAACTTAAGGTTGTATTCCTGGGGCTGCAATTGTTCCTGTCCAGAATTAGCAATTCTTCTGTCCTGGTGAGAATGGACAATACCACCACCATGTTCTATCTCGCCAAGCAAGGGGGAACAAGATCAAAAAGCCTCTCTTCTCAAGCCCAACAAATATCTAAGTGGTTACTGACACACGGCATCTCTGCAAGGTGAACATGTCCTTGGCATGGTCAACGAATGGGCATTCTCTCTAAAAAGAACGAGTCAATACCACGAATGGGAAATGAATCAGAAACATTTGTCCCAGATCTTCAGAAAATGCGCTACCCCAAATCTGGATCTCTTTTCAATTCTGCTCAACAATAAAAAGGCTGAATGTTTACAAGCAGGTTCCTTCGGAGAGGGTCTTGGGGAATGCTTTTCAGATACAAAGGACAAGAATGTTCGCCTACGCGTTTTCTCTCATTCCCAGGGTGATACGCAAGATGAAGCGGGGTCATGCCATTTCCTTCTCATTGCCTCTGTAATGCCAAAACAGTATTGGTAGACGGGGCTCTACCTCCTATCTGTTTGTCCAACCATCCAGTTTTACCCGATAGAGAACCTGGTTTCCATGAGCAATGGCCAGATACTGCATCCTCAAATAAAATGTCTCAACTTGTCGGCATGGCACCTCACAACAATGATTTTGGATCTCGGAGTATACCAGCAGAATGCAAGTCTATCCTTGAACAGTCACATGCTTTTTCCACAAATAATTCTTATGTAGTGAAATGGAACATATTCTGCTATTGGTGTATCAAAAATGATCAGCACCCTTTTCATTCTTCTCCAGAACAGCTATTGCCATGTCTCATTTACCTGGCAGAGTCAGGCTTGGAGCACTCTTCAATAAAAGTGCATTTGGCAGTGATTTCCAGATTCTAGAGAAAATCAGGTGACATTTTGCTGTGATCCACTAGACTTGTGAAAGAATTAATGAAGGGCTTATTGAGGGCCTTCCAACCAATAAAACATCCTTCAATATCCTGGCAGTTGAATGTGGTTCTTTCCCATATCATGAAAGCGGCGTTTGACCTGATCCATTATGCAGACAAAAAGTATTTATTATGGAAGACAGCCCTTCTATTGGCACTCATGTCAGCCAGAAGAGTGAGCGAAATTCAAGCCTTTACAGTCATGGAGCCTTTTATCTAATTCAGAAAGGATAAGGTGTTGTTAAGAACCAACCCTATGTTCATCCCAAAGGTCCGGACTTCTTTTCACTTGAATGAACCTATCGTTCGTTCAACCTATTTTAAGAACCCTTCTCACGCTGTGAAGAGGGTTCTACATTTTCTGGACGTCAAACGTTTGAAAATCTATATATTCACAGAACGAAAACTTTCAGGAAATCTGATCAGTTTCTCATCTCTTTTGCACCTCAAGGGAAGGGTTAGCACTTTCAAGAAGCAGTATGGTCCGTTGGTGTTCGGCGCCAATAACTTTTTTCCACATCAAAGCAGCAGGACCACTGTCCACAAGAGTCGCTGCATATTCAACCACAAAGATGGCTCCATCCACGGCATGTTTGTCTGTCTATCACTGCCAGACATTTGTAGAGCACCAACGTGGATTTATGCACATACTTTCGCCAAACACTATTGTTTTGATTCAACACGGAAAGCAGATGCCACTGTTGGACAGGCAGTTTTACGTCACCTCTTTCAATAAGGTACAAATTGTTTTTTGGTTATTTCATTACAATATATTTGTAAGGATGTATTGTTATTGCTTGTATCAACACTCATTTCATCATTGGGTCTAATTCTCAATGGTTCATGTCTTACTCACTTAGTACCTCTTTGGAGAGTGGTTCTGCCTAACCCTCCACCATTTTTTCTTACTTACTGCTAGCTACTCTGCTTCAAGCATGAGAATCTATGAAAGATTCCCAACTGGAGAAAAAACAAGTTACTTACCTGTAGATTATGGTTATCCAGTATTGATATCTTTCATAGATTCACATGTGAACTGCCCACCTCCCCTTTTAGGCTCACCACTTTTATTCCCCATTGATATATTTTATTACACTTGTGTGCGAAATCTGAGGTATGGCGGCTCTGCAGGGAAAGAGTGGTTCAGAGTCTTGTGTCTGATTGGCTGAGGTTTGGGTCTATTAAAACAATGTGAATTGATTAACAATGTCAATTGCTTTCTCTATGTCTTTTAATGTACTTACATGGTACTACTTGTTTTAAATACTGTTGAGTTCCCACCTTGATCACGGGGAAGATTCAAGAATGTGAATCTATGAAAGAAATCAACACTGTAGAACCACAGTGTACAGGTAAGTAACTTGTTATTTCCCCCCCGCTGCCTTGTTGGAGAGGGCACACTGAACCCTGGTGGCTATGGCTCACACGGGAACCTCAGCCCGCCCATTATAGCTTGCCTGCTAAACTTCTGTGACATGGACACCACGCTCCAATTGGCCAGAGAAAAGGGGACATTATTGTGGATGACTATAATATCTCTATTTAAACCCAGAATTCACGATAGTGGCAGAAGAGGCCAGAAGGAAATTTCTATCCATCAAGCAGCAATTTCGTAAAACTAACATGCTGTACACCATGCTGTATCCAGCCCCCTTGAGACAAAGGCAGACAGAACCTATTCAAGATTCCCTGGCAGGCAACTAACTTGCTCAAAAACTTTACTTGATGGTCTTGCCAGGATAGAGTAAGTCAGAACTATGGCAACTCACTACTACGGCACATTGACTCCAATTAACATGGCCATCATGTGTTCCACCTATGGTTGTTAAACGTGCTTTATTTACTCTCACATGCTTGCTTGTTCTCACTCTCTGCTGGATTAAGTTTTCTCTTACGATATATGCTTGTGGGGGATGGGCTTGATTTGCTCCTCTACTTGTTGGTAAGTCAGATATCTCATAGATGCAACATACAATTCAATCATGATACCTAAGACTTTAGTGTGCAGGGGACCCCTGCTGGCTTATTATCCAACTTATCCTAGCAGGTCCCCCAACTGGTATTTGTAGTACTCTTTGTCAGTTGATTAAGATGTTTCATATTTGTATGAGGAAGAGGATAGGGTTGTCTTGCTGGGATTGGGCCATGTGGGTAGATTAGGGTGGAAGTGAAAACTTAGTAGACATAGACCAGATGCACAGGCAACTGAATGGTGGCACACTCAGTAATACTTCACAACCATGAAACATGGGCAATTATCTTCATTTTTCCCCCTGGTTTGCCCACGCCTGATAACGTATATAATGCACCAATGACAAGCCTGTCATGGAATGTATGAGGAGCTAGGTAACCCCCGGAAAAAAGGGGCAAGCGTTATCCTTCCAGGATAGACACCGAATCTCTGTAGCTTTATTGTAGGAGACGCATTTTGACCCACATACTGCTCCACTGTTTGCCAAACAATGGGTGTTGCATGTCTGCCTGTCATGATACTCATCATATGCCTCAGGAATGGCTATTTTGATTAAGAAAGGAACGCCCATTACTACCATGGCGGCATGCTCAGATGACCAAGGTCACTACACAGTGCTGTGGGGTAGAGGGGGACCTACGCAGATCATGCTGGTCGACTGCAATGATCCTAACACGAACGACAATGGGATCTTTGATGCACTAGGAGGGAAGGTGCTATCCACAAACCCTAGTTTGTTACTTCTAGGGAAGAATGGACGGAGGAGGGACTTCAACTGCACTTTAAATGACCATCTGGACAGGTCCCGCACTGCTCTTTGGCGAGGGTCACTGGCTCTTGGGTGACTGCAGGCTCGAACAGAGGATCATGTGGATGTATGGAGACAGCGGAATACCCAGCAGGCAACAGGGTATCTTCTGCCGCACCGTTCAAGGCACGTGGTCCAGGCTGGACCATTGGCTGTCTCGAAGAAATGTGAGCCTATGGCAGTGGCGGCTGGTGATATGTGAAAGTAGTGGGGGCGTAAAATGATTGTCATACTGCACCGTATCAAACGAGCCCGACCAACCTAAGGGGGGTGGGGGGGATCTTCCAAGAAAATTTTGAAAAAAGAGTGGACAAATGGTGCATTTTTAAGCAAATTTGAGAAAGCAGGAAGGTTAATAAAGCAACTGTGAAAGTGCAGTTATTACATTAATAAAGAGAAGTCATATAACATAGGTAGCTGCTTATTTAGTATAACCACAGAGCTTCATAACAGACTTCGAGATACAATGCATTTCTGAGTACCTCACAGATGTTTTTTATTAAACAAACAACTAAACAGGTTGCAAACTAGCAGCATTCAACATTGTTCACTTCTTGTAGATAAAATCAGCACGTCTGTCTTTAAGAGCAGCAAACATTTGAATAACTTGAACGGTAAAGTTTGGGTTTCTTTTAACTAGGTCGCTCTCTATAGTGAGCATTGCTAAAACATTCAGTCTTTCCTGAATCATTGTGTTCCTCTGGAATGTCTTAATTAATTCTGTTTAAGGTGGAAATACATTGTTCCAACTCTGCTGTTGTCATAGGAGTGGTAATGGCCATTTTTAGTAAAGCCACTTTCTCTGTAAGTGACTTTTCCATATTAAGTTTCCGAATTAAAGCCAGCAAATAAATGGCACCAATGGCCTTCCGGGATACACTCATTCCGTACAGTACAGTACAGTACAGTCAACTCAGTTTTCAGGTCCTCTTTGTTGAGCTTAGGATAAACTTTCACAGCCTCATTCAGAGCTTGCTCAGTGAAGGATTGATCATATTTTGCAAAGTGTTCACTTTGCAATAATGAGGCACTCACCAAATATTTTGTGAAAGAAAAACGTTCTTGTGCATGCACAATTATAATGTCACATATCTCCTGTGCAATTCAGACCGGACTGCTGATGTTTCTCGTACATGGCAGACTCCGTTGCACAACAATAAACGCCTAAATCTCTGCCATTTATTTTTTGCCACTCAGCCTGTGAACAAGGACGAAATGAAAGTCTGAAACGTGTAAGGCAAAGCAATTGATCTTGTGCAGAGGAGGGACTGTGTTGCAGCCTGATGGTACTGTTGTAAGCAGATGAAGAGTGCTTCCTAAAGCTTTGAGCACTTGAGGAACGTTATAAATTACTCTGCAGCTCTGCCGGGGGGAATGCACTACCTCATTGAGTAAAAGCGGCCCGGTGGGCTCTTAATGGAAGGAGCCTCATATCGGCCCATCTGTGGGGCGTTTATTGTTGTGCAACGGAATCTGCCATGTACGAGAAGCCCACTAATGACTGTATTGAACAGTATTAATTTTGAGACGGCAATGGGAGTTTTTAAGATGAACTCTGGTGTTATTGAGACTACGGATCCCAGAATGCTAATGTTTGATCATGTGAGCCCGCAACTGTGGGCAATTAAAGAAACTGGTGATGTCATCCTAAATCTCTGCCATTTATTTTTTGCCACTCAGCCTGTGATCAAGGACGAAATTAAAGTCTAAAACGCATAAGGCAAAGCAATTGATCTTGTGCAGAGGAGGAACTGTGTTACAGCCTGATGTTACTGTTGTAAGCAGATGGAGAGTTCTTCCTAAAGCTTTGAGCACTTGTGGAACGTATATATATATATATATATATATATATATATATATATATATATATATATACTGAAAAAAACATAGGTTTCACACCAGTTATAGTTAGGAATTAGCATTTAAAAAACCTATTAAATTCACTGAAAAAACCATAGGTTTCACACAGTTATAGTTAGCTGGAAATTTTACTGACATAAAACCATTGAAATTCCCATGTTATAGTTAGTTGGACTCACTATAACTTGCGCGCCTGCAATGCACTGCTGATGACGTCACATATTACATCACTCATGACATCACTGATGACACCATCCTTGTGACAGACTGACAGACCTCCTTTGGGTGTAATGTAACCCTTGAAAAACATATTCAAAGATAGAAACTAACATTTTCAAAATAATTGAGATACCCATACCAGTTACAACAACCAATTCAGTAATTCCACCATCTATATACACATCCTCTCATTCAGCAACAGTTCTATATAGTCACTCATACATATACTCACGCATCATATGTAGTGATACACATATACATCCTGTTACACACCGACAGTCATCCAAAAGTTACT
This sequence comes from Lissotriton vulgaris, assembly GCF_964263255.1. NCBI lineage: Eukaryota > Metazoa > Chordata > Amphibia > Caudata > Salamandridae > Lissotriton > Lissotriton vulgaris. The sequence continues at coordinate 505,682,644 of NC_141700.1, read as the reverse complement.
CACACACATACTCACACATGCAAATAAACTATTGAACAACCATTTATTTGCATATACAGCTACACACACACTAGTACATTACTTCTAAGGAAACTTACACATACTTACTCTCTTAAACAATCACTTATAGAAACACATACTTATTTAAACAGGAACTCTTTCAATCTTACATATACTCACTTATATACATCAATACTCACATATACTAGATTAAAACATATGTAGTTACTCATAAAAACACTAGTGAGGCAGGCATTCACTCACTAACACACACATATTCACACTCATCCACCCATACAGTCCTGCACATACGCTGTCTTAAAAACACATACAAACAGTGAGTCAGTCACCAACCCATGCAGCCACTTATACATAAAGTGAAACACTGATACATATATTTAAAATATTTAAAAATTACTCACTAATATATGTATTCACTAAGATACACTTTATAAGCCAGTTAACCAATCAATATTTTATTAAAAATAAACATCCATTTACACACTTATTTAAACATTTATTCGTCCATCGACCTTTACAAATACATATATAAAACATATTGATATTTCAGAAAGACACACATTCACTGGATGGTGTCATCAGTGATGTCATGAGTGATGTCACTGACCATGTCATGAGAGATGTAATATGTGACGTCATCAGCAGTGCATTGCAGGGGCGCAAGTTATAGTGAGTCCAACTAACTATAACGTAGGAATTTCAATGGTTTTATGTCAGTAAAATTTCCAGCTAACTATAACTGGTGTGAAACCTATGGTTTTTTCAGTGAATTTAATAGGTTTTTTAAATGCTAATTCCTAACTAGAACTGGTGTGAAACCTATGGTTTTTTCAGTGAATTTCATAGGTTTTTTTAAATGCTAATTCCTAACTATTTATAAGGCCCCAAACCTATGTTTTTTTTCAGCAAATTTCAAAATTTTGTTAATAGCAAATGTCTATAGCTATGAAATGTAATATTTTTGAAAATGAATGAATCCTATATTTTATTTGTATTTAAAACAATTTTTTTAATGTATATATATATATTTTTTTTTTTTTGCCCTGGTGCGCTCCCGGCGCGCGCCCCGGTGAGCGCCCCGGAAAGCGTAGTCTTTTGAAGCGCCCCAGGGCGCGCTCCGGAGAGCGTCCCATTAGCGCTATTGCCGCGAACGAAAACATCATCGTGACGTATCGCATAGCCGCGTCCACGTGATACGCACAGCGTAAGCGCACCCGGAAGCACTCGAGCGAAAACGATTGCGCAACGTTAACATCCGACGCGCTTACGCGACGCGACACGGGCGCGCCCACGGGCGCGTCGGGTCATGTGACCTGAAAATACCACTTTTAATTGGTGCAGAACAGTTTTGGTTTCATAATGATGAAATCCCTAGTCTTGTGACCTGAAAATAACACTTCTCATTGGTTCAGGACATTTTTTTTTCCAAATGATGAAAGACCCCACCTTTTTTCCTTATTCGGACTTTGTCCTTTGACTGAGGAAGGTCTGTTTTGAAATCTTTTAGGTATATTTTGTACTTTGAAATGGCTACAGTAGCAGCATCAGCTGGAACATCTGCACCACCACCACCACCACCAAGAGGACCACCACAACATCACATTGGTGGTCAAGAAGAAGAGTATGAGGAGGAAGAGTAGGAGGAGGAAGAGGAGGAGGGGACGAGGAGGAGGTGGCTGGAAGAACACAATACCCCATACCAACCCAAGCCACACATTGTATGGGAGTTTTTTTTCATCCCTGAGGGGAAAAAAGAAAGTGAATGCGGCAAAGGTGACTTGCCTTATCTGTGACATGGAACACTCAAGGGGTAACCCAAATAAAAAATATTTATTTGGGAACAATACCATGATAAGGCACAGGCAGCGCAAGCATCCTAACAACTATGCTGCCGCAGAGATGAGAGAACTGGCCAGCAACCCTGCCCAATCTACACCCAGCACCTTCAAACGAAAACAACCCACTCCATCGGGACCAGACACAAGGGAGACAATCCCTTGCATTCAACCACGATTTGGAGAATTTAGGTTCACCTGTATTTTTTGTGGTAAGACCATCTCCTATGGTGAGCAGAGCCTAAAGCTCATCCTCCATGCTGGTCACAACCACAATTGCCCTCAAAAACCCTAATTTTTTCCTGATTTTTTTTTGCTCCTGTTGAGCCATTTTCAATTCCCTGTTTTTTGTTCCTCCCCATAAAAATAACCAAAAGAAATACAAAATAGTTCATAAAAGCCAAAAAAAGTACAAAATGTTCAAAAAAACATTAAAAAAAATATAAAACAACAAAAAGAAGAAAAAAAACAGTTTTTTAGAACTACCTCCAATTTCTAAAAAAAGGCTACATTTTTTTAAAACTCTATCATTCATTTTTCCCCATGGCACGCTCCCCGGTCCGCTCCCCGGTGCGCGTACCAGGCGCTCCCCCAGCGCAAATCCAAAACATTTTTTTTATTTCACCCACGGGGCCCTTTTATAGCCCCCACATCAAACCTAGGGGGTCAAGGGGGTCTACTCTGCCCCCTTATGGTCATTTCCCCCTTTGTTTTTCCCACCTCTTGTGTCTCGATCCTACCGAGACACAAGATGGCGGCCGATCCGGACTGTTTCGATTGTTTACAGACAACCGAGAGCCCATCAGCTTTCCGTGCGCACCTTGCGTGGCGCGCCCAGAGCGCTACCCGGTGCGCGTACCGGGGCGCTGCCATAGATATATATATTTTTTTAACCTAAATTACTCAAACACCACTGGAGCACATATCTTGAGACATAGTAAAGGGACATCGGGCTACCAGTCCCTACAATTTTGCCAAGTTTAGTGGAAATCCATCCAGCCGATCGGGCTAAAAGTGAGGTCGACCGCCCTATGAAAATTAACATGGGGAAAACACGTTTTGGGACCCCCCTTTTATCTCGGCCCCCGCTTGACGAATCCCCCCCAAACTTTCAAGGAAGGACCAGAGCTCCGCGAGGCAAATTTGAGGAAATTTTCAGGCAGATTCGTCAACCGGCGCCAAAGTTATTCACAATAGAATTTTGAGATTTTGCATTGAAAAAAATCCTAACTATAAGTACCTACTGGCGACCGCCAGTAGGTAATATATATATATTATATTACCTACTGGCAATAGCCAGTAGGTATATATAGTTAGGATTTTTTCCCTATGGGATTTTTGAAAATTCTATGTCTAATAACTTTGGCGTTTGTGGACGGAATCGGCTGAAATTTTCAGGAAAATGGCACATTTTGTTTCTGAGCAGCCCCTGAAAATTTGGGGGGGTTTCGTCAAGGGGGGGCCGAGAAAAAAGGGGGGTCCCAAAACGCGTTTTTCCCATGTTAATTTCCATAGGGCGGTTGGACTCACTTTTAGCTCGAACGGCTGAATGGATTTGCACGAAACTTGGCAAAATTGTAGGGACTGTTAGCCCGATGTGCCTTTGCTAGGTCTCAATATATGTGCTTCAGTGGATTTTGAGAAATTAACGTTTAAATCAAGATATATATCTGTAACAGCGCTCCGGGCAGCGATCCGGTCCGCTTACTTTTCGCGTTTCGGAACTTTGCGCGCAGAAAGCTGATTGGCTCTCCGGTGTCTGTCAACATTCTAAACAGTCCGGAGCGGCCGCCATCTTGTCTCTCGGTAGGATCGAGAGAGAAGAGGTGAAAAACGAAGGGGGAATTTAATGAAAGGGGGCAAGGTATCCCCCTCTTGACCCCCTAGGAATGTTGTTGGGGTTATTAAAGGGTCCCGTGGGGAAAAGAAAAAAAAAAAGATTTTTCACGGTAGAAGCGCTTCACGGGCCGCGAACTGGGCCGCAAACTGGTAGCGAAACGGGAATTCGCCATTTTGTGCTTCGTTAATTAAATTACTAGGTATAAGGGGGTGCGGGAGACGTATCCTAATCCCCTATGTTTCCTGAGGGTGGCTGAGGAGGCTGATATATGTTGATACATCTCTTCCAGCGGCTGTGCGTGAGCTTTTTTTTTTTTTTGCTGCGTGACAGTCCGGAGCGGCCGCCATCTTGTCTCTCGGTAGGATCGAGAGAGAAGAAGAGGTGAAAAACGAAGGGGGAATTTAATGAAAGGGGGCAAGGTATCACCCTCTTGACCCCCTAGGAATGTTGTTGGGGTTATTAAAGGGTCCCGTGGGGAAAATAAAAAAAAAAATGATTTTTCACGGTAGAAGCGCTTCACGGGCCGCGAACTGGGCCGCAAACTGGTAGCGAAACGGGAATTCGCCATTTTGTGCTTCGTTAATTAAATTACTAGGTATAAGGGGGTGCGGGAGACGTATCCTAATCCCCTATGTTTCCTGAGGGTGGCTGAGGAGGCTGATATATGTTGATACATCTCTTCCAGCGGCTGCGCCATCTTGCCTTTTTTCCAATGCCACAATTTTGTCGTGCACGGCAGCCATTTTAGATGCCAGGCTGGTCCCAGGCTATCACCTACCCCTGCGGATGTAGTTTATGGCCCCAGCTGTAGAGAATTCAGACATGCCAACCCTCCCGATTCAGGCGTGTGACTACTGATTTCAGTGCTAGTCTCCCGCCTCCCGATTTCTGCAAGCAAAAACCCGGGGGCATATTACGAACAACTAGCGATAACTTTTGTCTCTAACTTGTTTAGAGACAAAAATTATCGCCGCACATCGGCGATTTTTATCGCAGATAAACCTTGCTATTATCGCAGAAAAGTCAGCGATATTCATGTATTATCGAGCAAATGCTCTTAGCCATGTTATCCACCTCCCATTGGATAACATGGCTAAGAACTGCTCAGGGCAGGTGTTAGATTTTGGAGATATTCGCGCTTAGCGCGAATATCTCCAAAAGTTGGTAATAGGAGATAGCGATGTTAGGGACTGTTTCCAGTCGCTAACATCTTGGCACGCCCCTTTGCATGTCATTAGTGATAAGTATCACTGACATGGAAAGCGGGGCCCAAGATGGTCGCTATCTCCTTTTAGCTGTCACTAACTGGTGTTAGCGACAGCTTGGTAATAGGGAGATAATTTTATCTCCGCTTTCATGGCTTTTAAAGCCAAAAAAGCGGAGATAAACCTCCTTGATAATATGCCCCACGATTCCTTGGGGGTTTCAGCTGACAGGGCTTGGTATTGTGTTACATGGTAATTTTTCCAGGAAACGTCAGAGGGTCGATGCAGGAGTTCTAGAAGAGGTGATAAACCATTTAAGCCTCATGAACAAGCGCATGGTCTTTTAAAGATTTGTGAAGTACTCGGGGCGGCGGTGTGTGTGTGCCCTCTTTCAGGAGCGGGCGGGGGGGCACTGCCAGCAACTTGCCAGGTCAGGTAGTGTTCAACACGTGCATCACCCTTTCTCTGCCTGCTATTGCGCTCCATGCTTCGGAAAGGTAAGAAAAAGAACGTGCATTTGAGTTTGAAATGTCCGATCCTGCAGCAGCACACTTCCAAAGCCCACACATGACAATAACCCGATTCAAGACCCTATTCACCCGTTTTTAAAAAAATAGATAACACTCCAACAAAGTAAGATTATAAAACTTTATTAACTTTTAACTATAATGAACGGAACAAAAACTAAAAACATTTAAACATTTTTCAACTCAAAAAGCAACAATGGTTAGAAGCTGTCTTTTGTGCGAATAGTCCCAAGGCAGCACAACGTGCAGAGTTCTGGACGGCACCCAGGTGATGTCGCCTGGGTGCCGCACTGGTTTTGGAATCCTACAATGCAGCACAGAAAAACAGCGTGGGGCGTCCCGGGTGGTGCGGGGGGAGGCCTCGTCAGTAGCGGTCTGTTGTGCGAATAGTCCCAAGGCAGCAGAACGCGTTGAGATGTTGATGGGACTGTGTCCAGTGTCCCATGGCTGACACAACATGTACGACAGGCACCCAGGTGATGTCCAGTAAACTGCCGCACTGGTTTTGGTATCCTACAATGCTGCTCCGAAAATTGGCGTGCGGCGCCCCGGGGGGGGGGGGGGGGGGGGGGGGGGGGAGGCGGCGTGAACGGGCCTCCCCAGGTGGCGGCCATCTAGCTGAGTTGCGCCCGCTCTTGCGGCTACAGCGTCTCGCTCACCATGTTGTTGAGTTGCTCCCACTCTTGCAGTGCAGCGATAGGCGGCTGCCACATGGCTCTTAAAATGGCGGACGGCTCCTCGGTTTTGGGCCTGGTCCACTGAAATGGCCCTGGGACACCTTGGAACTCGGACGCTTGCCTGCTAGGGCTTGGGCTCCATTCTCGAAAAGCGTCCCCTCAGCCGTGAAGATTCTACAAAAGTCTTGGGGGCCCCCGACTCCCGCAGGCTTCCGGTGGGGAGCGGCTGCCATGATTGCTCACGGAATGAGCACGACGGAGCCACGAGATGGTGGTGCTCTCATGCTGACGCCAGCTTCAGTCTGAATGATCCAGAAACAAGGTGGGGCTTTCATCGTTTGGGAAAAAAAAATGTTCTAAACCAATGAAAAGTGTTATTTTTAGGTCATATGACCAAGCCTTCCATCTTTAGGAAACCAAAAGTAAAATGAACCAATGAAAAGTTTTATAAACAAGTCACATGACCTGTTATGCGGCATAGGGCTACAAAAAGCGTAGAAAATCCGTTGGCACGTGAGGCGGCGTCAGTAGCGGACCGATGTGCGAATAGGCCGAAGGCAGCACAACGCGCCGAGATCCGGATGGCACCGAGGTGGTGTCCAGCAAATTGCCGCACTGGTGTGGCCATCCTACAATGCTGCGCCGAAAGACGGCGTGTCCAGCTGAGTTGCGGTCACTGTTGCGGTACAGTGACTCGAACGCGCCGAGATCCGGATGGCACCGAGGTGGTGTCCAGCAAATTGCCGCACTGGTGTGGCCATCCTACAATGCTGCGCCGAAAGACGGCGTGTCCAGCTGAGTTGCGGTCACTGTTGCGGTACAGTGACTCGAACGCGCCGAGATCCGGATGGCACCGAGGTGGTGTCCAGCAAATTGCCGCACTGGTGTGGCCATCCTACAATGCTGCGCCGAAAGATGGCGTGTCCAGCTGAGTTGCGGTCACTCTTGCGGTACAGTGAGTCGAACGCGCCGAGATCTGGATGGCCCCGATGTTGTGTCCAGCAAGTTGCCGCACTGGTGTGGCCATCCTACAATGCTGCGCCGAAAGTCGGCGTGGGGTGCCTCGTTGGCTTATGAGGTGATGTCAGTAGTGGACCGATGTGTGAATAGGTCGGAACCAGCACAAGGCGCCAAGATCCGAATGGCAAGTCCTGGATGTTGAGTGCCTCAGTTGAGAGTTCTGAGCAGTGCTTGTAAGACTGTCCGAAGCTTATTTGCACCTGCTGCAGCTTCACTATTGCCCTGGTGTGGCCAAAGGTGGCACATGACATAGGCGGCCGGCTCCCGAGGTCCGGCGGAACTTTTTGCCTTTTCCCTTCTGCTTCTTTTCCTACAATCCGTTTCATCTGAAGACACGACCAGGTCCCTGAATGTGTGCAGGGGGACGCTATTGATTGAATGAAAATGGCGGCTTGACACAAAGCTGACTCAAGCGTTACTGTTGATGCTATACAGACAAAAATTGGTTTTCAGTTTGTACATTCTTCAGGTTTTTTTTTTCCATCCAAGTCTGATTGAGAGTTTGTAGAAAAATGGCTTCAGATTTTCCACATACTACTCTTCAACATTCTTCCTAAATGTAACAATGTGAAACTCACTAGGAGAACGGCTGTTTCTGTTTCCTTTCAAAATGCTGCCAACAATATTTTCTGAATGGAAGACACCATCTTGTAGCATAAAGGGACGAAAGGGGTTCTGGTCTGGCCGATGGTTGGTGGAGACATTTTGACTATATCTTGGACCTGCCCGGCCTCGCCCAAAATGGCGCCGGTATAAATGGGACTCGTAACTCCTTGCCCGCAAATGTATATCTAGAAAATGTTATTGTAAGTGGCCCTGTCGTATTTTAATTACAAAATGTACGTCCACCAATTCCGCAACTGTTAGACACCTTTGTTCTTGCAACCTAATGGCCCGCTCGTTACGTTCTTCTACAGTGTAAATGTCTCCTCATCATATACGATTTCAGTTTGCTCCGTGGCCGGCCCACGTGGTTATAGGCCCGTATTTGTATACTGACATTTTCACAATAAAGGTTTTTAAAACAAAACACGGTAGTAGTATTTACATTGGTAAAGTTTTTACTTTTAGTCACTGTTTTCGAATCAGTAAAGGCAAGTGAAATAAAGCAGTCCAATTACATGACGGATAAAAGGTATAATATGTAGGAACGCAGTAAAGATAAATGCTTAAGGGCAGTTGTGTTTTTCATGTCTGCAATATAAAGTGATCGATAAGAATCTGATAATCAGGCGTATCGGCGACTAAGACAGCAGGCCGAATCTCTTTTACTCAACGGCTCCGTCATGGAAGGAAGAAACGCCCTTTTTCTCGAAAAAGGAATATATTTTACTTACAAGACAGTTGTAAATTTTCCGGGAAAGTACATTAGCCTGGAATATTATAACATATGTTTGAAAAAAAAATATTGTTTGAAAACAATAAAAAGCGTAATTTTTAGGTCATATGACCAAGCTTTTCATCATTAAATTAACAAAAGTAAAATGAACCAATGAAAAGTTTTATTAACAAGTCACATGACCTGTTATGCTTACGTTACGCGCTGCACGCCGCGCCTCGGATCACTTCCGGGTGCGGTAACGCGGCGTGTCATATAACGCATTACGCGACAACGTAGGTCAAGAATATAGTCAAAATGTCTCCACCAACCAGCGTTCGGAACACAACCCCTTTCAGCAGTCCAAAAAGTTCTGTTAAATGACAACAGAGGGGACAGGCAACAAGAACCATCAGTCAAAGAGGGGAGGGCAAGTTCTTCTCTTCCGGGTCATGTTGGGGCGCTACCGGAACTGATCGAATTGGTAGTCTACAGTGTTTCTGGATGTTTCAGACTAAAGCTGGCGTCAGCATGAGACCACTACCATCTCGTAGCTCCGTCGTGGCCATTCCACGAGCAATCATGGCAGTGAGGAAATATAAATTTTATGATCAAGTTGTGTTCCCTAGCGCGTACCCCACCGACTCCATGTACCAGCTTAAAGTGCATGTAACTTCCCTCCTGTGCCAGCTATGAAGACGCAAATACATTTGCGTCCAACGTTAACTTGTCCTCTTTCAGACCCACCCTGAATGGGTTAAATAGTCCGTTCCTAAGTATGCTATGCCAACGTCTTTTTGTAGTGTACTTTACATGTTTTTCCTGCTCTGGCAAAGTAGGCCCTGAATTTCTGCCATCGAGCCTCTTTTCTGGCTTCTGACTATGACAGCCTCAGCCCAGGCTGCATCTGTACCCGTGAACTCTGACTTACTTCCAGCGCGGCCCTTTGCGCTTAGCTCAGCCTGCTTTCTGCCAAGACTGACTATAACCTTCGAGTTATCTGTTCCGCTCCTCGAAAATGCATTCCTGCCTACCAGCTTCAGTAAACATCCTCCCCAGCTGCAGAGCCAAAGGGCCGACCTGTCTCCGTGCAAGTAATTCATAGCCTCTGTTACCATGCTTCCATGGAAGGCCCCGTGCCCCCACGCTTCTCATGCAGACACTTAGGCGCTTATACACGCATCCACAGTTAGCATAGAATAGCTTTCTGCCCTAGAGACCTTTCCGCCCAGATAATATGGTTCCTAAACATCAGATATCAGATATGATAGAAGTACAAGTTGATCTGACATGCCAGACTTCTGTCTCTTTCCGTCAGTGTAAATGTCAAGTCCCCTGCACCCCTCCAATCACACGTCATGCAGCTGCGCGCGCATCCAAGCTTCCGATTTCTGCTGACATTGCAACATTTCTGTTAACGCCACCCACCTGCGTCACCTATCAGTGACGTTTCTAGCACACACCTCTAGTTCACGCCTCTTGATTACGTACTAGTACCACGTGTATACTGTTATCTTGTCTCCTCTCAACTGTTACGCCTCCTGCACTGTTGCTTATGATATGAATTAAGTATATAAGCTATGTATTGTCAATAAAATGTAGCGCGCTCTCTATCCCTTCTGACACCCCTGTGGTGGTCAGAATCCGATATCCTGGTCATGACCATTCCTTTCTGAGGAATAAAACCCCTAAGAACTCTAACACCACGGACTCTGGTTTTTTCTTTCCGATCTGAGTTATTATTGATTAAGTACTTACCTGCATAGAAATTAAGAGAGTAAATTAATTATTTACGTCATTTTGGCGCCCGAATAGGGACCCCTCCCCCACCTCACGCGCCGGTTGGCGCATTGCAAGCTCTGTCCCCTGCCATCAGTTAGATGGAACCTACGCGTACCGGCAGGATTTCCTGCATCTCCCTCTGACCCACGGAGGTGACGAAGACTGCGATCAGTGCCCAGACGAGGCGGTGAGGAGTGCGGAGGATCCCGACCAGAGCCTAGCCGAAAGAAGCAAGGTCCGAGGTGTCAAGAGGCCCACCAGTTTTCCGAGGTTTTCCGAAGTTTTCCGAAATTTCCCGAAGTCGAGCCGAGTCGAGTCCAGTCCAGTCGAGTTTTCCGAGGCCTTCTGTTTCCGTGCTTCCCGGTGAGTACCATTGCTGGGACGTATCTAGACGGGTTTGGGTACACAAGTCCGGTCTGCACTGTTTTTAGGCAGTGTATCTGTACTGTTTAGCAGTATATCTAGTATTCTGAATTTCTGCACTGTTACACCAGTGTATCTGTACTGTTTAGCAGTACATCCAGTATAGAGGGTAGTCATCTATGTCTCAAATGTTTTCTTGTGTGATTAATGTCGTGGTATGAATGTGACCGTTTAAATGTGCATTATTGTGTTTCTCGTATAAACTAGCTGTATCTAGTATTAAGTAGTTAGGATTGAGTATTCAGTAATAAGTAAACAAGATGCCGTTTTTCAACAAGTTAAAGCAGATAGGAACTAGGAAAGGGATACTGGAGGAAGAAATTCCTATTCCCCCTAGGGACACTCCAGGTAACTTTATGTATCATAAACATGGCATAGATGCCATATTGTATCTAGACTTATGGGCCGATTATACCAAGCATCTAGACGAAAGACACAGATGGCCTGTTACCGGAACATGGGATGCCGAGTGCATCATGAAGGTAGAAGAAGTATTATGGAAAAAGAAAGCTAGACAATCTCAGAAAGACGCCATAGAATTCTGGCGTAAGGAATCGCATAAGCGTACAGAGAAAGCACTCCGTAGAGAGGACAGACTTAAAGAATCAGACAAGGCCCAAGAAAACGAATTAGTTACTGAAGGGATTCGAGTAAAAACAGAACAAATAGACCGTGCCCGAAACAATCTCGTAAATGGTATGTATCTTGCGGCCGAGGGTACACCTGAGGCCCTATCAGAAATACCGAAAAATTTACCGCCACCATTAGTTCCAACTAAAGTAATGCATAAGACTACTAAAGACATATTCCTAAATTCTTATCTAGAGGATGTAGCACCGGCTTACACCAATCTGCCTGTTCGTGCCTTGCCTACTGACAGGAGCAGGGGTGGCACCCCGCCCCCGGATCATGTCTCGCCAGTACCGCGACAGACCTCCCCCGTTCCGCCAGCCCCGCCACTTCCCGCACTCAAAACTGACCTACCGAAACCACTTCTACCTGATCCTACGAAACGACAAACTCAAGTTCAGATCCAGACTCCGCAGGGAGATAATGCTCAAGCGTCCGCCTCAGGAGGTGCGACCGCGGGTCTTCGGACCCCGCCATTAACACACAGATTCCATCTCAGGGATATGCAGAGTCCTCTCACGTTCAGGTCACCCCAACAGAAGCCTGCGGGAGTCGGAGGCCCCCAAGACTTTTGTAGAATCTTCACGGCTGAGGGGACGCTTTTCGAGAATGGGACCCAAGCCCTATCAGGGAAGCGTCCGAGTTCAAAGGTGTCCCAGGGCCATTTTAGTGGACCAGGCCCAAAACCGAAGAGCCGGCCGCCATTTTGAGAGTCCTGTGGCAGCCGCCTATCGCTGCACCGCAAGAGTGGGCGCAATTCAGCTGGATGGTGGGCAAGACGCTGTAGCCGCAAGAGTGGGCGCAACTCAGCTGGATGGGACAAGGTTCAGAATTGAAGAGTCATCAAAAGGCAAAAAGTTCCGCCGGACCCCGGGAGCCGGGAGCCGGCCGCCTATGTCGGGGGCGATCTCAGGCTACACCAGTGCTATAAGACTTGGGGAGGGTGTCGGAGCCAAGCGTCTTCTCCGAGTCCATGGCCATCACACCGCCCCTCAGGGGCCTCCGTCAAGCTGTTTAGGAAGGTAACATATCACATTGTTTTCTAATGCAGTCAGGTCCACAAACGACACTCACTTACTTTGAGAATAGTGAAGCTGCAGTAGGTGGAAATAAGCTTCAGACAGTGTTACAAGCGCTGCTCAGAACTCTTAACTATGGCACCCAACATCCAGAACTTATGCCATTTGAGAATGGCAGTGACATCGAAGCAACTCAGGGACCAAAACCATTAACGTACTTTCACGTATGAAAATCTTACTTGGGGAGGGGGCAGGAGCGAAGCGCCCCCTCCCAGTCAGCGCCACCACACCGTATGTTGAAAATTTGAAGCCATCGTTCTACAAAGTCAACCAAACTTGGATTGAAAAATCTAGAAAAATGTACAAACTGAAAACCAGTTTTGGTCTGCATAGCATCAGTAGCAACGCTTGAGTCAGCTTTGTGTCAAGCCGCCATTTTGATTCAACAAAGCACAGGCATTGAAAAAGGCTCAAAGTCAGAACTTTGAACTATGGCACCCAACATCCAGGAGCTTGCCATCCGGATCTTGGAGCCTTGTGCTGCTTTCGACCTATTCACACATCGGTCCACTACTGACATCATCTTATAAACCAACGTTATGTAAATAGTTTTTTAATAAAATGTTTTACCCTGTTTCTTTGCTGGTGTGTTGTCTATATTTTTAATATTTGCATAGGGTTTGTCGTTATTTTGGGCGGGATGGGTGACGGAGCCGAGCTGTCTTGCAGCCCTCATGGTGTGGAGCTCAGTTCATCTCACTATTTTCGTATTTCTCATGAAGGGTTGTTCCTAATATTTCTATTTTAGCGAGGTCAAAAAGAGATCCAATTAGTGGCCTACTGATTTTGCTCGATTACTTTTATTTTTTTACACGATTTTTCACTATCTGCAAAGACTAAACAGAGTATTGCGACTTTGTGCTTGTTTGTAAATAGAGAATGATCCAAAGAGAACCAATTCTAAAACAGTAAATGCTTGGACAACAATCAATCAAATGGAGAGACAAGCAGGCACGACGGATTACAACGGGGGTAAAGGCCTGCGTTAACTACCCTTCAGTATCTGCAAAGAGAGAGTACTACTAAGACAAAAGAGGGGAGGGGGGGGGGTGCAGCGTTCAAAGCACATCAGCGTGCATAAATACAAAAATGTTTTTATCTATCACGTACTTGACATTTTAAAGCTTTTCATATTTGCTATTAAAAAACCAATGAAATTCACAGAAAAAACCATAGGTTATAGTGGATATATAGTTAGGAATTTGCATTTACAAAACCTTGAAAATTCAATGAAAAAACCATTGGTTTTAGGCCATATATAGTTGGGGATTTGCATTTACAAAACCTTATTTTACTCGCATAAAACCATTGAAATTCCATATATAGTTATAAGCGCTAACTATATATCGCGCACCCGCAATCCACTGCTGATGATGTCACATATTACATCATTCATGACATGGTTAGTGACATCACTGATGACATCACTGATGACATCTCAAATGACATCACTGATGACATCACTGATGACATCTCATTTGACATGACTGATAACATCACTGATGATATCATTCATGTGATAATACGATGAACCTCTTCAGACTCTAATATAACCTTAGATACAATCAGTGTAAACAGACACTCACAGACTGTCACTCATCCATGGAGTTACTCACACACCTAGTCAGTCATGCAAAGAATCAATCACACCTCCATTTCCTCAAATATACAGTTATACAAACTTTACTTATTCAAACATATACTAACACATATTTACTCTCTTATACAATCCCTGATACAAGTTCACAATGATCCATACAGCCACTCACACATTCACTGGCTCTTATGCACAGTTATTTATATATGTCAACTCTCACATGTACTGTGTTTTACATATGTACTTACTTTGACATGTAGCACTGAGATATCCATTCACTCACCAATACACTCATGCACACAGTCAACCGCCCATACAGCTGTTTCCACATGCACTTTTGAAACCATACATCTAGTGAATCAACTGCTCACACATCTATGCACAGAGTCACACACCTCCCAGCCACCCACACACACACTCAGTATCCCATACAAATACTTGGGCAACCAATCAATAACCCATATAGTTACTCATATAGCTACTTATCAACACATGCAACAGTTTACAGAACAACAGACATCATGATGCACAAATTAAGACAGTTTAGTCACTAACCCATGCACTCAGTGAGACACATTTAATCACTCACTCATACAGTCAGTCATGCACCTACTAAATCCTTCATCCAGACACTTATACATCCACTCATTCTTCAATATGTAAGACATATTTTAACTTTACAGAAACATACAGTCACTGGATGTTGTCATCAGTGATGTCATCAGTGATGTCATTTGAGATGTCATCAGTGATGTCATCAGTGATGTCACTAACCATGTCATGAATGATGTAATATGTGACATCATCAGCAGTGGATTGCGGGTGCGCGATATATAGTTAGCGCTTATAACTATATATGGAATTTCAATGGTTTTATGCGAGTAAAATAAGGTTTTGTAAATGCAAATCCCTAACTATATATGGCCTAAAACCAATGGTTTTTTCATTGAATATATATATATATATATGCTACTTATAACTTTGGACGTTGAGCAATTATATACGAGCATTGCCCATAGTTGCGGAATAAATGCAACCGCGTATTTTCTGGGACAAAGAAAAGTG
The DNA here is from genome assembly GCF_964263255.1 of Lissotriton vulgaris. Lineage (NCBI taxonomy): Eukaryota > Metazoa > Chordata > Amphibia > Caudata > Salamandridae > Lissotriton > Lissotriton vulgaris. The sequence goes on along the minus strand of NC_141700.1, from coordinate 505,667,625 downwards.
GAATTTCATGAGCACAACAAAATGATTCTGAGTTTCATCGAATGGTGTCTACACAACAATTACTTTACTTTTGGAAAGGAAATTTGGAGACAGGTTCGGGGGGTGGCTATGGGGGCTTGCTTCTCCCCCCAGCTACGCGTGTTTACACGTGGGCTGGTGGGAGGAGCGGGTCCTCAACGCCACACACCAAGTATGGGTCAGAGAAAAAATTGTAAAATACCTTCGCTATATAGATGACATCTTTATAGTTTGGCAGGGTGATATAATGGAAGCCCAACAGTTCATTAATGAGATTAATAATAACACACTTAATCTGAATTTTACGTCCCACAAGTGCCAAACAAATTGAATTTCTAGATGTCTCTGTATATGTTGATAAAGACAACAGGTTACAAACGACCCTGCACAGAAAAGCCACTGCAGGCAATACAACCCTGCATGCGTCCAGTCTCCACCCCATGCACACCATTGAAAATATACCTTAGGGGGAAATCCTCAGAATCAAAAGAACTTGTAGCACTCAATCTGACTTTCTTAAATGTGTTAAAGATCTACGGATACGACTAAGAGCTCGAGGATATTCTGATATTGTGTTTAATCGTGCTCTGGCTAGAGCAGATAAACGTTCTAGATCCTCATTATTTGCAAAGACTTCTGAAAACACATTTGAGTCTGTATCCCCTGAAGTAGAAATTTCAAATAATTGCCCGAGATTTATCACTGCATTCAGTAACCAAGAAAAAAAGATCAAACAAATAATCAATCGTAATTGGCCAACAATCTTGACTGATACAGTATTAGGAAGTATGTTGCCCACTAAACCCTTGATAACTTTCTGGAGAGCTCAGTGCATGGGCACCATACTTGACAAAAGTAGCCCAGAATTAAAGCAAAAGGCTATCTGGTTACAACCAGCTTCAGGGTTTCGTAAATGCTCTACTTGTAGAGCGTGCCAATTTGGTTGCAACAAAACACATTATAGTACCCCTTTTAAAACAGAGGAAACGCCTATAGTGGGAAATCACACATGCAAGACTGATTATGATGTATATGTTCTGACGTGCACCTGCGGCCTCAATTACATTGGTAGCACTAAACAGCAGGTGCACGTCAGAATATTGCAGCATATCAGGGCTATTCTCCACTGTGATCAATCTTATCCGGTGGCCCGCCATTTCCAGAGCACACATGATAAACATGTTAATTGTCTATTGTATTATGTGGTAGCTTCAGTACCACCCCTTAGAAGGGGTGGGAATCGAGAATTAAAATTAAGGCAGCTAGAATCTCGATTCATTCTGGAATTTGATAGTAAGTGGCCTAACGGACTTAATAACACTGAAGATTTACGTAATTTCCTGTGAATAACTGTATCTCATGACTGCATATTCTTTATCCTCAGGTAGTCAGGTTCCCGGTTACCTAGAGTTGATAATTGACTTTACTGATTCTTATAATCCGATTTTTTGTGGTACCACTCTATTTCATCTAATCTAATTTTGTCCACACGCCGTGGGTAGTCAAGTTCCTTGTTAGCCACGGCGCACTCTAGTCACTAACTCCTCACCTCTAAATAGTTATGTATATTCATCACTATTGAGGATTTTTTAGCACCTTGTAAATTTGGGTGTTTTTATCACTTTTTAACATGATATTGTTTTTTTACCTGTATTAAATATTTTATATTGATGCTTTTTATAAATGACAAAATTATGAGGACTCCCAATTGTCTATTTAAGCATTATGAATTTTTCAGACAGGTCACTTCATCATGCACTTTTTAGAATGTAAATATTGTAATTCCCTATAGCACGTATGTTTGCACTTTTTGCACAGTTAGACACGGATCTAGTCCAGCACTACATTTTGCACTTTATCCCGAACCCGCCCTAAAGATATTGTGAAATTTTACTATGGAGTTCTAACGGTCGTTTGGCCTATCTTTGTGGATTTATCCTGTTATATCGTATTCTTTAGACGCGTGTATATATATATATATAGAAAAAAAAATAATTTCGTATATATATATGAAATTATATGTGAATAGTGTACATAAATTTGACGTTATTAAGGAAATGATAAATGCTATCTGTCAAATATTAACAGACTAAAGTCTAATCATGCCAGAACATTTTTTTGCGTATTTGTACAATGAATAACTTTACTTCATAGTAGATGTTTTCTATGTCTATGGTCATGTGACCAGGGGAAGGGCGGTGTTCCATGTGGTCACTCGAGCATTATAAAACTAAAAAAATGGCACTAGTTCTTTGCATGTGAACAAGGGCTCTTGAAGCCCGAAACGCGTATTGCCCTCCTGTTTTTACCAGCTGCAATAAAGTAAGAGCCTGTGAAATACGTGGTCCGTCTCCTGCTTTGCCTCTCCGGTCCTGGGTGGATCAGGAATTGGTGTTCGTGGAGTTTTATGCATATATATATATGTATAAAAAAAATCAAAATATTCAATACTGTTACTTTCTAGTACAGATTTTCCATAAACATAGAAATTATGCACTGTCACCCTGGGAGTCTTCTTTGGCCTCCCTAATATTTTATCAATGTAGGTATTTCTAAACACAATGGGATTTTGAAAACGCTGAGGGTGCATTTTTCCAGGCTGAAATATGAGTTGGAAACGCTGGAGTGGACCCTGCATGCCACTAATCCAACATGCCACTAATCCAACTCAAGTGCGGGCACGCAATAATAGATAAACTTACTGAATACTCAGAGATAGCGGAAAAGGAATCCAAATATTGAGGCGAACATGCAAGTGCCCGGCAATATGGGGAGAGGGTGCCCTAGGAGGTCACAGGTGAACATGATCAATCATACCTGGGCTGCCACCAACAACATTTGCATTATAGATGAAGACTACACTACATCAGGGTATGCTGCAGATCTTATACACATTTCACTCTTACTACTCTACATTATACTGTATACAGCTATAGATGAATGCCTAATGGATACGGTCCTGGGCTGGATAAGTGATGCACAGCACCAATTTCTTGATCAACCATTCACTGTAGATGAAATTAAAGATGTGATATATAGCCTCCCCACCTATAAGACTCCAGGATCAAATGGATTTCCTGCAGAATTTTAAAAGCGATATCAAGATATAGTACCTCCCCATCTGTATCCTTTTTTGAGGAGTCGAGCATACAACACAAACTCCCCCCCAACTCTGTGTGAAGCCAACCTGTTGACTTTACTAAAACAGAGAAAACAGGCACAATGCTGCAACTTGGTTTGTCCATTGCCTCTCAAACTGTGAAAAAAAAATCCTGGTCAAATTACTTGCAAACCGGCTGAACATCCTATTGCCTGAACTGGTGTGACCGGATCAACCCGAGTTTGTCGCAGGCTGTTCTACAGCTCATAACCTGCGCACGCTGTTTGTCTTAGTATAAGACCTAGATCCAGAGCTTGATGCGGTGGTAGTCTTCTTGGATACCGCAAAGTTATTCATCTCCCTAGAATTAGGTTAGTCAAGTCAAGTATTTCTTTATTCGGTTTCTGGCAGATAAAAAACCATAAAAGCAGTTACATTAAAACAGGAGTTGCATTTTATACACAATTTTTAAAAAGCCGAATACTGACAATGAGTTTTAGTTATAAAAAATACTATTAAAAACAATAATAAAATGTAATCACTTCATTATGTTTAACGAATATTCACACTCATTCTTTCCGATATGTGAAATGTTTTAACAAAGTTTATCATTCACGCTTTATTCAGCCGATTTGTTTAGGTTTATGCCCCTTTACAGATTTAGACGATGCCGAAAGATGTATTTTAGAAATTTAACAATGCACCTCGGCATCCACTCCTCCTCCATCGACTGTAGGAATAACATGGCCGGACGGCACCTTCTTATTCCCACGTGTTTAAGTAAAGGGATTAACCAGATCTTCCTATGCTCACTGTAAAATTTGCAAAAGAAAAGAGTATGTATAGTGGCCTGGGTTGAGCTCTCATCACACGGGCATGGGGATAGTGCTGCATCCCACTTATTTCGTTCCGGGAAAGCAACCAGACGGTGGAAGATATTTAATCTAAATTTTACAAGGAGAAATCTCTCAAAAGTGGTAAGATCCTGGATTAAATATGGATGGAAGGATAGACTGGTTTGGACAGCAACACTGTGTTGCACAGAGGGTTTCGGGGCTTCTTTCGTTAGCCGAATTTCTTCTAGATAGGCCAATGAAATCGCCTGTAACGCCTTTCTAGATAATGACTGAATTGTAGTGGGGGCCAGGTAATACTTTTCCAGTCCTAGGTCAAGTAAGAACCATTTTATGTAGGCCAACCAACCAATTTTGGATGAGTAATCTAAAGCGATACCGTCTAGGATAATTTGCTGGGTAAACGTATTTTTATACCCGGACCATATACGATGCCAAAGAAGAAGTGGCTGTATTTTTGCCATATCCATAATATATGAGATTCCCAGCTCTGTGTGACACGCAAAGGTGGATGTACTTTTAGGTACCGCTAGGAGAAAACGGAGGAATGCGTTTTCTGCCACTTGCAGATTTTTCGTGTTTGCGTACCCCCACACTCCTGCTCCATATAGCGCAACAGACTGACATTTAGCTCTGTAGATTTTTAAGAGCTCTACTGGTTGTCTTCTCCCAAATATTTTTGAAAAGTTAACCAGAGCCATGATGGTCCTAACTAGATGGAATGTTCTTGACTCTATAGCAGGGGACCAATTCAGTTTATCGTCGATAATGATGCCCAAATATGGATATTGTAGTGTTACGTCCAATTTCTCATTATTTAAGAATATGCTCTTTGGCCTTTGCTCCATTGACCCAGCACTCATAACAAAAGTCTTTTTAATGTTAATACGTAGGTTCAGCTCACCCATAAACTGGGAATACCTGTTTAGGGCCTTCTGAAGTTCAAGGGGAGTTCGAGCCAATATTACGGCGTTGTCTGCATAGAGCAACGCCGGAATCAGACGGTTGTTAGCTTGGGGAAGGTCCCGGCTCCCGTTCAACATGGCCTTCTCTAGACCGTTAGTATAGAGCGTGAAGAGAAAGGGAGCCAGGACACAACCCTGTCTCACTCCCCTTTCCACTCTAAACGACCCAGATAACTCTCCCCTTACACCATATCTCACCCTAGCTGTAGCATTTGTGTACAGCTCTCGCAGAAAGTTTACTAAAGGTAAATCCACCCCCATGTCCAACAGTACCTCCCATAATTTAGCGTGGCAAATGCAGTCAAATGCAGCGGACAGATCCACATACACCATGTGGATACTGCCCCCCCTTTGCACATACGTACTTTCCTAGAAGTAACATAAGGTTCAGGGCCTGCTCGACTGTCCCACGGCCCTCACGAAATCCAAACTGGATGTCTGAAAGTATTGTGCCATCCTCCGCCCTCCGCTGGAGACGCTCCAAGATGATTCTACCTGCGACTTTGCCCAGCGAATCCAGCAGGGAGATCGGACGGTAACACGAAACCTCTTGGCGGTCACCCTTTTTAAAAATTGGGACCAATATAGATTTTGACCAAGAATCCAGTAGTCCCACCTCACAAGCTGCCCTTAGTACCCTAGTGAGTAATGGTGTCCACAGCTCCTCGTTTGACTTAAATACGTCTATTGGGACGCCGTCGGGTCCAGGTGCTTTGCCGTTTTTTCTGGCTTTGATGGCTCATTGGACTTCACTGATGTCTATATCTATTTCTAGGGGATATATGGTATTGGATGGAACAACAGTTTGATTTACACTTATAGCTGCTTGACCCCCTCCAAATATCTTAGAGAAGTAGTTTACCCAAGTCGGTTCATCAATTGCCACGTCAATGGACGGTTGGTTCTTTTGCTCTTGTAAAAAAGGGGATTTTATCACTGCCCAAAACGCAGAACTGTCTTTCAGAATACAGCTTTTATGCAACTGATCCCATAGGGCCTGTTTGAGTTCTGTTTTCCTTTCCTTTAGGGCAATTTTTTACTCCCGCCTTAGGTCTGATATTTCTTTGGCCTCCCTGTTTGGGTTTTGCAGGGCGACTTTCAATGTGGAGTGCGCCACTGTGCATCGGTGATTAAACCAACCTGCTTTCTTCTCTTGAGTATTGTTTGATTTTACAAACAGGGCTGAATTTATTGCTTTTATGACCATCTCAAAGTTACTTATTAATTCTTCGCTATGTACAGACAGATCTAAGCATTTGACGATTGAACTGTATGCTGTTTGGATGACTCTCTTAATGATTTTTTGGGGGTTGATTTTTCCCCATTTCAGCGAGTAGCCGTTTAGTCTATCTAGATGTAAAGTATTCTGCCTCAGTGCGTGCGCTAAGTATAGTTCGAGTGCTGTCCTCTTGGCTGAGATGGAGTGTTATAACAAGAGCACAGTGGTCGCTCCGTGTGTTGGCAAGGGAACGGAAATTAGTGGCGCAGGTCGCTGAGGAATTAGAAATCAAAATGTAATCTATGGTGGTTTGACTGCCTCTCCCAATATAAGTTGCATCTAATCTCTTGGTTGGCAACTTCATTTCATTCAGGATTTGTAGGTCCAGATCGAGTAAGGATTCATTTAGACAGTTTCCCGTGCTTGAATGGGAGAAGTGTACCAGAGGTTCTTCATTTTCATTTTCATCCATAATGATTACAATGTTCGCAGGGATGTTGGTTAAAATCGCCCCCCACAAGATTGTGGCCCCTTTTACAGAGTCTCTAGTCAGAATGGATAATTGGGAGCACAACTGTCGCACAGCGGTTTGTAGTTCCCTTTCTGGCAAATTATAAAAAATTTACTAATAAAACAGACTCATCTTTGCCAAAACAGAGGAGTAGGATTTGATAGTTAGCTTCCAAGGCTAGTGAAGTAGTAACCAGACCCCCTATAGTATTTGAGATATATACTATCAGCCCTCCTTTTGCTCTACCCGAGGTTGTATGTATTGCAGGGGAGAAAAAGGTTTTATACCCTACTAAATGGATTACATTTGTCAACCTGGTCTCCTGGAGGGATATTATTTTAAATTTCTCCAAGAAGCTTATCACCGTACCATTTTCTATTTTTGGGCGTAACCCGGCAATATTCCAAAAAAGGAATACAATTGAGGAGTCTGCCTTGTGTGTGGTGGTTTCCAGGAGCTCTAAAGATTGATCTATTAAAGGCTCTTCTATATTTTCCACGTGATCTGCTTTTTTTGCGCATTCTGAGGCCCGAAGATATGTCCCCTACGGTGGCGCACTGGTTTTCTACTTCATGGTAGATTATCGGCCTATGTTCAGTATAATTCAATGTTTCTACCTGATCGTCCGGCTTATTATCGCCCTTTGATTTATCCTCTAGTGTTGATGCAATTCTTAATTGACTCAATACAGGATTCACCCCATTGTCTCGTTTAAGCACTCAATCGACTCCTTCCAGCCCTGAGAGTAGAGAGAAATGGTTAAAAGTGGGAACGTTGCAATCAAGACCATTTAGACCAATTGATACCAAAATTTGGTCTGCTGACCAATTAAGGGTGCTGGATCTTGGAGGATGGGCCAATAGAGAATGTGGGTAGAAATAATGAAGGTCGTGGGTAGAGATTTCTCCCCCTCCTTTCTCAGAGTACCAGTCACCAATGTGTTTGGTTACTCTGCGATCCCTGAAATTTATTATAATTACGTCACCTCTGATGTCTTTTGGCCTACACCCTACCCACCCTAATCTTCTGACATGTAAGATATCCCCCTTAATGTTGGGGGGCAGTGGCCTATTATTCCTTAACCAAAATATAACTTTATTTTTAAGTTCCTGGTACCCCTCGGATTTACCTGTTGGTAGTTCCGGAACCCCTGTTAAAACCACAACATAGGGTAACGCTTGTGGTGGTAAGTCAATTTGTTGTTGGTATGGTATCCCAGATTCAAGGGGAGGAGACTTACTGAAAGTACTAATCTGCGGTTTCTCTATCTTGTTGTGTGACCTGTCCACTCTGTCATCCTTATTTGTCATATGGAGCTTAGTTGGAGGAGCCTTCAAAGAGGTGTTGGTCTTAGGGTTAGCTTTTGAGGTGACTTGGCTCTCCAAACTCGCTTCCTGTGGTCTGGAATGACTTATCTGACAAGGGGGCTGGAGTTTTCTTAACTTGGGTTAGTGTTGTGATGTTACTTAAAGTTTTTGCCACTATTTTTGGCCCAGATAGAGTCGTGCGATCTTGTTGATTGGGCCTAGCCTTAACAATTTCTTTAAGTAAGTCTGTGTTTGGGGGCGGAGCTTGCCGGCGCCGATGGCGGACGCCTGAAGGGAGAGCTCCGCGCCGTCACCCCAAATAATACATTAATATCCTGAATTCTGCTGGGCTCTGAGGGCAGCGGGGCCGTCGCCTGACCCCCGGGAACGCCCGACTGCTGAAAAGGAGCCTCTCGGAGTACCCGAGCTGCTGGAGGGAGAGGCGACCGCGGCTCGCGGAGACAGAGCGACAGGCCGCTGAGCCGCGGCCTTGCCTACGCCCACCCCGGACGACGTCGCCTGACGTGCGGCACGCCGGTCGGCCTCCACTCCTGGGGGTCTGGCCTATCACCACAGGGCAAACAACTTGACCCGGAGACGGCCGCGAACCTGGGCCGGTGCAATAGAACCTCCCCCCCCAAAGAGAGCATTGGAAACTGCAGACGCCGGACCACACCCGCCGCAATAACCTGTCTGACGAGGGAGGAGGCCGATCACAGTACGGCTCCCCTCCGGCCCTCCCTCGTGTTGGCAAGTACTACGGAGCACGGTGGGGAGTGAGTACTCAACGGCGACCCCCACAGGCGTGATAATGGGAGACGCCTGAGCCCTGTTGAAGTGAAGAGCGACCCCCACAACGCGAAACAGCGCCTTGTGGTGCTGGAGCTCCTGAACGTGGCCTAGTGTGACTCGGGGAGTCCAGGACTATACATACACATGGCCGGGAGCTCGGGTGTGCGCCCGGTCACTGGAAGCGGTTCCCCCCCTTATTACCAACTACGCCGCAGCTGAACTGCGAACCTGGAAAACAGCAATAGCCATGAGGGAGCCAGCTGACGGAGCCCTGTCTGAGGAGACATACTTGGCCAACCCTGGGGGCATCACCCTCCCAAGGAGAGCTCTGACGGGGCCGCAAGTGACCGGGACGTGAAGACTGGCGAAGCTGAGGGGCGACACAACGCTGAATTTCTAAAGGTGGGTGCGCAAGACGAGCCGTGCGAAAAGCGTAGAGGTGACTGTGCCACTTCCCGGATACTGGCCTTGGGCCCATCGCAGGAGCTGCGCGCACTTTTCCACATTGGGGGAGTACTAGCCCGCGCTTCACCGACTAGGCCCACGATCTAGAGGTGCTGTGCCTGGATATTGGAGCGAAAGCCCGGATCTGCAGACAACAGTGGTTAATAGCTCAGGTCCCACTGGAGGTGTGGAAGACCCGGCGGGTCGGGGAGAGACGGGTCTCACTTGTAGACGGAGTATTGCGCGTGCAAGAGACCGGCTGCGCTGAGCCCGAGCCAGGAAGAGCGTCTAGAAGGCTTGTGGCGGGACTTCGCCTCTCTGCCAAGGGATAAGCCACCATGGGCAAGGGAGATAAGACGCAGTACAAGCTTGCTTTTGAACAGGGCTGAGCGAAGCCCCCAGACACGCAGGACTCCTCGCCTACGCAACAGAGCAAGATCCCAGAGAATTCGCACTACGCCGACATCAAGGGGCTACTGGTCACCATGGAAAAGAGCCTTCAGGACAGCATGGCGGCGATAGGTACGAAACTTGATGCCCTCACTTATCGCATGGACCGGATGTCTGAGAGAGTGGACAAGCACGCGGAGCGATTGGACCTGTCAGAGAGGCGCCTGACAGAGGTCGAAGAGGCTCAAATGGACCTAGATAAAGATCGTAAGCAGATTGGAAAGCTCCTCCAGGTCATACAAGATAAATCAGAGGATTTGGAGGCCCGCTCTCGGCACTCTAACATTCGCATCACTGGAGTTTCGGAAACGACGCAGGTTGGAAAAATGGAACTGTTCGTAGAAAGATAGCTGGTCACGCTCTTGGGAGGTAATGTCTCCCCCCCCCCCCCCCCCCCCCCGCGACCAATTATAGCAAAGCTCCTGAATTACAGAGACAGAGACACTGCGCTACGACAGGCCAGAGAAAAGGGCAATCTACAATCAGGAGGAGCGGTGACACTTCGGCCATTATAAACAGCAAATCCGAGACTTGGGATTAGACTATGCTATGTTGCACCCCGCGAAGTTGCGCATCAACCGGCAGGGGCACTCTCACTTTTTCACTGATCCAAAGGAACTGCAGAAAGCTCTGAAAACGTGGTCTAAGGAACGTAGGAACGATTCCAGAAGTCAGGACGGAGATGATGACCCAACCAGCGGATTGGAAGAACAGGAATAGAGACTTTGAAAGGCTGATACGGCCCAGCTGATTTTCGAGATCAGCCGGAAACGGACTTCTGATGGAGAACTGATCTGTGACTGACTGGGCCTCCCGCACACTGGGTCACTGGTGAAGACGGCTACCCGGGGGAATGCGAGTGCTACAATGCCCCCGAGGCCTGGGGAGATCTTTTCAAGTTATTTTCCCTTTTAATGCAAATCAGGCACTGACGTGTGTGAGTGTTGCTTTGACTCACAGTCTCTAGTTGTTCGCGGCTAATATGTGTTGAGTCTGGGGTGGAAGGGGGGGGGCGACCACACTGTTAATATTGGGGGTTTCCCGGTCTTTTGGGCGATGGCTCGCTGCCAGGGGTCTTAGCATAAAGTTGCAAATGGGGTGGCAGCGCCGGGAGATTCCCTGTGCCAAGATGCAATATGCAATTGCTACCTGTACTGATTTTGGTGACCTCTGCCCTCGCGCTGGTCGTACACATGGGTCCCGCGAGGGACTACTTGGGTCTGTTGGGGGGGGGGGCAGTTTCTTCATGCTAGGCCGTGTTGGGGTTGGTCTGATGTGGGAGGGGGGATGGGGAATCACGGGTAACGGGAAATGTTATGGTTTTGATATTGCTACACGGTGTATTCTCCCAAAGTGGTCTCAGAGTGCTTGCCTTAGGAGTCCGCATATCCAGGACGCATCCTACTTGCGGATGTGTCGCACTGTCTCAGCTACCCTTTGTAGGCCTTGCCATACCTCCACACTGCACGACATGCTCCCATGACTGGCGACGTGAGAGAACAGGCAAATACACAGCCAGCCTCAATCAGCGCCCTTACATGGAATGTCAGAGGGTTGTATGACTTCAGAAAACTAAGGAAGGTGTTAAGCTACCTCAAACGACATAATATAGATATTGCGCTGTTGCAGGAAACACTTGCCACTCACTAGTAGAATGTTTCACAGTAGAGGCCTAGAAGGACACGTGGCAGCAGCTGGGTTCACCACTCATGCCAGGGGAGTTATCACATGGGCTAACCCGAAATCAAACATACAAATACAGACGCTTAGTGCGGACACAGAAGGCAGATACGTGATAGCTTCCTGTAGGGGCCTGGGGCTGGATCTGCTAGTTGTAAATGCATACGGCCCCAACTATGACATCCCAGAATTCTACGAAACACTGGCTAATGAGATTGGTAAATATGGTAACTAGCACGTAATATGGGGGGGGGGATTTTAATTTGACACAACCCGGATATGGATAGATCCTCGGGCCCACCTCGAAGGCCTTCAGCAGCTGCACAAACGCTCATAGCAAAGCTTTTAGTGTTGGATATGGATGATGTATGGAGAAGCCGAAATACGGAACGGGGAGGCTTTACACACTACTCTGCCTACCATGAGATACATACTAGAATTGATTATTGGTTTGCCTCTGCAAGGGTTAACAGGAACATTAAACAATGTAAAGTGCTCCCACGCACACTGTCTGATCATTCCCCCATACTACTAGTTATAGAGGCCCCGGTGAGGAGAATCCCTCCGTTTACATGGCGTTTCCCACCATATTCGCTCCTTGACCCGATTTTCCACGGGGAACTAGCGGAAGCGATCGACGTATTCTTTGAAAAAAATGTAGGCTCAGTGGGGGACTTTCAGACAGTTTGGGAGGCATTTAAAGTCTATATAAGGGGCATAGCGATCTCTAAACACTCCAGTGTTCAGAAGATAAGGAGCAAGCTAGCTGAACTAGAAAGTCAGCTACAAGCCCTTGAGGAGCAGAGACGAATTAGACCGGATGACGCCTCTGAGGAGGAGATCAAACTCCTAACGGAGTTCCATGAGGTAGCAGATAGAGAGGTGCAACATTTGCGCAAATATGCCATGGCCCGCATGCACGGTGAGGGGGAGAGGCCTGGTTCGGCATTGGCCAATATACTACGGGGTCGAAGGGGGAAACCACTGGTATCGGAGCTGAAGAATGTAGATGGGGACAGAGTCACAGATGAGGCAGGCATAGCCTCTGTCTTTAGAGATTACTACTCGGAGCTTTACTCTTCAAAGTGTGGGGACATGTCGGTCGAAATACTAGACTACCTAGAGCATATTAAGCTTCCGTTCCTTCCCAACTCACAAAGGGAATTTCTCATGTGCCCTATACAACCAGACGAAATCAGAGAGGCCCTAGCCTCAATGCGCTCGAGTAGTGCGCCGGGTATTGACGGACTGACGGTCGACTTCTACAAAACTTTTCAAGAACAGCTACTACTGCACATCCACACGCTTTTGGAAGACATCTGCGTTCAGGGCAGCATGCCTGGCTCTATGAGAGAAGCTATGAATGTCACCATACTAAAGCCGGGTAAAAAGCAGGACGAATGCGGATCATACCGACCGCTGTCGCTGCTAAATGTTGACACCAAGCTCTATGCTAAAGTCCTAGCGACCAGCCTAGCTTTGCTTGCCCCTGAATTAGTGGCCCCAGAACAAGCAGGATTCATACCAAGCAGGAACCTGACATACAATATCAGGACGGTGTTGGGGACCATTCAACATGTTAAGCAGGACGTGCCGGCTGTAGCGCTTTTTCTCGATATGGAGAAGGCGTTCGACTCTGTGGAATGGCCGTTCCTCCTCCAGGTGCTACGACGAATGGGACTTGGAGAGCCCTTCCTACAAATGGTAGGCGCCCTTTATGAGGGACCTTCGGCTAGGGTGCGAGTGGCAAACGCAATCTCGAAACCCCTCTACATAGTCAGGGGTACCCGGCAGGGATGCCCCCTATCCCCCTTGTTATATGCTCTAGCTGCGGAGCCCCTGGCCTGCGCGATGAGAGAATATCACAGCCACGAGGGCATACGCTTCCCGACCTACAAAATAGTGGTGTCTATGTACGCAGATGACACGCTACTGTATGCGCACGACCCTGCAACGACACTTCCCCCACTACTGAAAGAGGTTGTGCGCTTTGGCGCGCTATCTGGACTCAAAGTCAACTGGGCGAAATCTGTGGTGCTGCCACTGACGCCAGTGACCAGACAGATTGAGACGGAGTTCCCTCTACAGTGGACAGATGACCCGATTAGATACCTGGGGATACAAATTCACGTGAATCCGGACCTGCTTATCAGCCAAAACTACGGCAGAGCGGTCAGCAAGCTGGAAGATGACAGAGCTCTGGAGTAAATTGCCACTTACACCCATGGGCCGCATAGCCATTATGAAGATGGTGGTGCTTCCGAGGTTTCTGTTCCTTTTTACCGCTCTCCCAATGGTGCTCTCTAAGGCCTTCTTCCAGAGACTGACAAGTTTTATGATACACCTGGCGTGGGCAGGGAAGCAGCCGAGAGTTAAATGGACGACGCTTACCCTACCTTACAATATGAGGGGCTTAGCAGCTCCAGACCTTGAACTGTACTACAGAGCTGCCCAGGCGGCACATCTTCACGCCTGGATACATGGGGATAAGCTGATCCCACATGTTCGCATGGAGCGACTATTTGCGCATCCGCTGCCACTCCCGGCAACGATATGCAAATCGCAGGACCGTCAAACGGGAATACTGGACTCTATCACCGCTACCAACCACGCTTGGCATTCACTTCTGCAACGGCAGGGAGGTACGTTAATATACTCGCCGGAGATGCCACTGGAATGGATGCTTTGGCTTCCGCCCATGACAGAACGGGGAGCCACAAGAGAACTGGCGAGGCTAGGTCTGTGTAAAGCAGGCAACCTATTTCAAGACGGAGTAGCCAAAAACTGGGAACAGCTGCGGGGTGACGGCTGTGAGCCCTCAATGCTGCAACGCTTCCACTTTCATAGAACTCGGAGCGCTCTCTTGGAGCTACTAGGTCCGGATATGGCGGAACCACCGGACGTCCCTGAATTGACATATGTTATCAAACACAAGGAGCCTCAGAAGCTCCTCACAAACCTGTACAGAGTAGCTAGGGAGCGCGGTGAAGATCAGCTCATGAAAGCTAGGATGGCCTGGCAGAGAGACCTAAATGTCACGTTAGACGATGCGACATGGCGATATTGCTGTGAGAACACGAAGCGAATCTCACTAAATTGTAAGCACAGGCTGATCCACTTCAAGTTCCTACAAAGGGTATACTACACCCCGGTGAGGCTACTTAGATATGGTCTGTGGAACACGGCGCAATGCGAGCGCTGTCATGCGGCTGATGCTGACTTCCTGCACTTAGCTTGGAGTTGCCCAGGCGTACAGTCATTCTGGTGCGATATCTTCACGGAAATGAGTAAAATCCTGGAAGTGGAAGTTGCCCCGGACCCGGGCTTGGCGCTCATAGGCAATTTCAGGATGCTCCCAGTTGCGCTTCGCAGACTCACGGACATGGGGATGTTAATGGCCAGAAGAGTTGTGGCCCAATGTTGGATGAGAGGTCCGCTGCCTACCAAGACTAGATGGGCACGAGACATGCTGTACTGCAGCACACAGGCGGAGAATTACAGCGAACTGTTACCTCCAAAAAGCCGCCCGAAAAATTTCTGGGCACTATACCAAACTTACCTAAATGGACTGCAGAGTGCGAACCCTAGCAGCCCAGGTAGTGAGTTCCTGCGATAGGAAATGAATGGAGACTCGACCCTGTGTCATGGAGAACGGAAGAGATGACTGTGTATGAGACTGAGAGAGAGTGTTTGTGTGGAGCGGGCTGCAGTGTGGAGGGGGCAAGGGGAGAGCAAAGGAGCGGGAAGACAACATGGAGAACATAACACACGCCCAGCTAGGCCGAGACACCTCATCCGGGATAGACATGTAGGCAGGGCTCATTTGGGATAGGCATAGGCACAACAATTGGCACTAGGTTAGTAGGAGAAATAGTGAGATGGGACAGGATAACATGTTGAGGGAGTTAAAGGTCTAACACAGTAGGACCACTTAGGGGGATTAGGCGGGGGGGGGGGGTTATTGACTACGCTGAGGGTTGTTGTAAGTTTGGTTTGGACACGAGCACTCAGGCCCAGCTGACTAACTGTTTAGACATTAATTAGGGAGATGTTAGGGGGGTTCAAATGGAGAAAAACTGGAAAATGCATGTGAAGAATGCATTCAGTATTACCGGGGAAGGCATCTGAATGTTGACCAACTGCAACCAAGGTAACGCCGCCGGACCCCCGGGTTGTCGGCAAACAGGCCGTGTAAAACAATGACTAAAAATTGTCTGGTATATCTATGACGCGGCCGGCCTGAGAGGTTGTAGGCCTGATGCTGTGTGATTTGAGTTTGTGCAACAAAAATAAATAAATAAATAAATAAAAGTAAGTCTGTGTTTGCTGTGACCGCTTTTTCTATACTCCCCAGTTGTTCAACCACCCTTTTCATTCTCTCTATTAGTGGTAGTGTTACAGATTTAACCAAGGTCTCCATACTGCTCATTAGGACATTGGTAAGTTCGGTGAGTTGGTTTTGATTATCCTGTGTTCTCTTTCCCTTCGTTTTTTTTGTGTTTTTTAGGTTATTCCTAGCTGGTTTGGGAATATTTATATGTTTATAACCACTGTGTTTTTCCCCACGCTTCCTTTTACCTGTTGTTTGCCTATGTGGTGTATTTAGGTTATATGTTTCCTTAGATGAGGACACCCTGGGAGAAATAGTTGATATTGAGACCTCTAAAGTAGTATCTGGGGTCATAACATTAGATGTGTTATTCATGTGTGGTGATGTCAGAGAAGTTTGGTCTTGTAATTGTAGTGGGATACTGATGTCTGCCTCTGGGGATTTGTCAGAAATCTGTACAGTTGGAGTGGTTGCTAACTGTATTTTACCCAAGGATGAGCGTTTTCTATAGAGAAGTTTACTGGAGCTTATTGCACTTTACTGTAATTGTATGGAACTCTATATCTTTGCACTATTTTGTAATTGTATGAACCCTATATCATGAAATATTTGTAATACTTTTTCCTTTTTGTATGTTTGTATATTTTAATGAATTGCTGTTTTTATTGCGGTACTTTTATGAATTTTATGAAATTCGAATAAAGGTCTTTTGAACTTGAACTATAGAGAAGTTCCGAAGATAGGCGCCTTTCCGTGATTTCAATCTCACGTTCGAGCACGGAGGCAGCCCTTGTGATGAAAAGATCTAAAGTCCCTTGGACCGAACCTCCCACCAACGATTTCCTAGGTTTACCACTTAAACCACTCATGTTAATATGAGATTTGGTATCAGTACAGTTTTAGAGTAGGAATGTCAACAAAACCAGGTTAGGCTAATAATAAATCAATTTGTTGAATAAGTTCAACGCTATGTTTCCACACAGTACAATACGAAACTAGCTGTTATCCAGTCAGAAAAGCGAGTAGGGCAGAATGTGAAGTCACGATCTTACTTAGTTCCTGAGGACGATGTCAGAGGGGTGGGCCACCCAGCCTCGGCCAGCCCCGGACGGCCACTGACGGCCCGCCCTTTGCCCGGGCTTAGCCCGGTGCAGAACCGCGCGCGATCCCGCGACGCGGGGGCTGCACGGTTTTTAAAGCGCCTCCGGTCGCTGGGATGCCCTCGTCACACTCTGCGCCGGCAAAGGATTCTGGGAAATGGAGTCCCCCGCTCTGCGACCGCAGATGTCAGCAAGCGGCAGCGGGGGGACTCTCAGGGCAAAGGGTAGCGATCCAGGAACAAAGGGCAGGTCTGAAGATTGCAGCGTAGACCCAGGGTACAAAGAGCAACGCCCGCTCCACAGGGGCAGCACGATTTTTAAAGCGCCTCCTGTTGCTGGGATGCCCTCGTCACACTCTGCGCCGGCAAAGGATCCTGGGAAATGGAGTCCCCCGCTCGGCAACCGCAGATGTCAGCAAGCGGCAGCGAGGGGACTCTCAGGGCAAAGGGTAGCGATCCAGGAACAAAGGGCAGGTCTGAAGGTTGCAGCGTAGACCCAGGGTACAAAGAGCAGCGCCCGCTCCACCGGGGGTTGCACGATTTTTAAAGCGCCTCTGGTCGCTGGGATGCCCTCGTCACACTCTGCACCGGCAAAGGATCCTGGGAAATGGAGTCCCCCGCTCGGCGACCGCAGATGTCAGCAAGCGGCAGCGGGGGGACTCTCAGGGCAAAGGGTAGCGATCCAGGAACAAAGGGCAGGTCTGAAGATTGTAGCGTAGACCCAGGGTACAAAGAGCAGCGCCACCATTCACCATTCTAGCTAGAATGGGAATCTCACCCACTTTGCTAGACTGGGTTAGGTTGCTATACTACACCCTACCACTAGACTACACATCAAATGACAGCTTGTCGGCTTCCCCATTGCTATTTCTAGAGGGAAGAGGTAGGGCTGCGCCCTAGCCCCAATTTTGTTATCCATTGCTCTAGAACCCCTAAGGCTAAACTACGACAACACTACGCAGACTATACTCTCATATATACTAACCAGCGTATACCGTTTCCCGTTTCAAAATGCTTCATTCGGTTTGTACAAGTACAACCATATAGCAACATACAACAATACTGTATACTGTACTACAATATACAGTATGCGTATACTTGTATCACTCTAGGCAGACAACATGACCCTTTACCTCAGAAACCCTAGCGTACGTTTCAATGAGGCACTCTGGGAAGATCTGTGGTTTAGAACACTGTGTGTGGGGGGATCACTATCAACTGGAGCCAGCTGCAGATATTACCTCGGACACCAAACACAAGTCACTGAACCCTGGATTTCCCTTGTGAGTGATGAGGGATCCGTGAAATACTTAGGGGTCTGAGTCAAGACACAGCAATGAAAGAAAACTATGGACAGACACTATACAAAATAGCTGACGAGATATCGAGCTGTATATCTCTACTGCTCTCACTGGCAGATAGAATAGGCCTTCTTATAAAGTAGCTATTTCTCACCAACCACCTCTACTTGTTAATTAACATTCACCTCCCACTCGCCCAATCACTTCTTTCCCACATTTGAACTCAGTTAAAACAAATTGGCTTGGGCTAACAAGCAACCTAAATCTGCCATTACATTTAACAGGGTTTGTGGCCCCGAACTCTATTCTCTGTGTTCAAGTGCACTTTTTGTTTCACTCGGTCCCTTATATAACACAAGTGGCAGCACCGATTGGGGCACCTGTCCCTTGTTATACCTTAAACATGGTAACAGCCATGGGCACTTAGTGAGCTAGACAGACAAGCAGGTCTGGAGATCCCCTACTCGCCCCCCCCCCTTCCTCCCCAATTCCCCTTCACCTTCACACACATTGATACCAGCTGTACAAGTACCAAAGACATTACCCCAACTATCTCAAAGAGGGCTAGTAAAATGGGTGGAATTATATTTTAAAAAGAAATAACTGTGGTTAGGTGACTTAACAGAAGCTGTACCACATACCCCCACTGGACATGTCTTTATTTATAGACTAAGGCACGCCCTGTGAGCAATCACGCCTAATTTTCCGGCAGAGCGGATAGTGTATCGGGCGTTGAAGCCTCTTTTCATGGCTATGTCCACAAAGCAAATCATTTCCAACCTATATTGCACCACCTTCGAGGGCACCTCACTCGGTACAGGGAAATACTGCGCGATCTAGGTGGGAGGAGGAAAGGGGATAGGAAATATCGGAGGGATGAGGTCTTCCTGCCGTACACAGTCAACTAGAAGCAGATTTCCTCCACCTAGTATGATCATGCAATTCAATTCAGCCCTAGTGGAACGAGGTGCTTACGGCATTCTCCACGATAATTAATCACAGGGTGCTGGGGCGTGGCCAAGCAGGTCAATATGGTGGTCGCACGTAAGTGCCGCTAACCTCTAATTTGTTACATACCTGACATACCATGAACCCGCATTCCTCTCCTGCTTTCTCTGGGACCTCGGTGGGTCTCGTGGCCCCCAGCTGCTGCGAAGACGGCAAAAATGCATCCGAGAAGTTCGCAGCGCCCCGTTTGGGGGCTCCGATGCAGTAGTCGGCGTACCAGGAATGGCGCCAGAGGCAGAAAGTCATTGGACTTGGGCGCGAGAGGAACTCTGCAAGGACGCAGGGCACCGAGCCTCCAACAGTACGGGCCTCGCCTCGCGGCCGTCTCCTCTTGGCACTGCGGGGGCTGGAGTCACCCGCCCGCGGCCGCGCACCTCAGTACTGGCCCGGCTGCCATGGAGCAGGGCCTGAGGGGACTTGGGGCAGGCGGAACGCACCACCTTCACACCGCCGCAAGGGGTGGGTCACCGCGGCCTGCGGATTCTCTTGCCCCCGTAGCCCCGGCCCCGCGTCGCCCCGGCCAACATACATAGGGTTCAAGGAGGAGCCGGGCCTGACGGAGCCTTCGAAGGTGCCTGTGATCGAGAGGCCTAGTCACCCGCCGGGGTTCTACACCGGCCACTCTTCACCTGCAACCATAAGTGAGCCTGCCGTGAGCGGTAGAGGACAAGATGTGGTCCGTTGGCTAGACTGCCGTCTTTGGTGCTGCAAACCAGGGTTCGAGACTCAGGGTCGCGCCCACATCCTGAGATTCTAGGCACATCACTTAATCTCCACGTGACTGAATCTGTAAGTAACCGGTGCTCCTGTAAAGCGCTTCAATACCTTCGGGTCGAGTTCGCGCTATATAAATTCCCCCCCCCCCCCAAAAGAAAAACTACCGTCATGCAGACATTTTAGAACAGGGAGGTGGCAGATTTAAAACAAAAAATCGGGAGAGTGAAAATTCCTCATTGACTTCTATTGTAGAAATTGCAATTTCAGGCGGAAGACAGCTAAAATAAAGCAATTTTGGGCTTGAAAAATCGGTAGTCTCCCGCCTGAATCCGGTCTATTGGCATGCATCAGGGCTCGAGTCGGGGTACCACGCGGGTGGACGGCGTCCCCCCCACTTATTTTACCGGGTGGACGACGCCCCCCCTGCCCAAAAGCTGGACTGGATAATGATGGCGTTACTTACCGGACCGGCCAACCTGCCGGTCTCCCAACCTTGATGTACTCATCGCATCCTGCTTCCTCCTCCCTACACCTCCCGTCACTCAAATCAAATCAAATCAAAATATCTTTATTCGGGTTCCATATATGAAAACCATAAAAGTACATAAAAACACAATAAATATTAAAAATCATTATTCATTCATAGTAGAAAAATTATTAAAACTATTACACATCATTACAGGTTCGTACGGTGCCTAATGCATAATTTTAGATATTGTGCCACAGATTTTGTCATCAAAGAATTTTCCAGAAGTTGCAGGGCTAAATAGGCAGGGCGACATCTACGGATGTTCATAACTTTTAGTAGTGGTAATATCCACCTCCTGCGTAGTTCCATATAAAATTTACAAAAAAATGTGACATGTATTGTAGACTGTGGGGACATAGAGTCACACGGACACACTGCAGTGTTATGAGTCCATACATTCTGAATGGGAAATAGAACCAAAAAATGATATATGTTAAGCCTGAAACGAGTGAGGAGTAACTTTTCATATTGCGACAAATGGTACTGTAAATAAGGTTGGATAGTTGGGACCAGCTGTATCATTAAGCATTGTTGTACTGAGGGTTTACCTATTTCACACAGCATTCGGAGTTCAGATAAATGTGACAGACAAAGTGTTTTTAGATCTTTTTTTGAAATGTCTGTTACAGATGGTGGGTCTTCAAAGAAGCTCGGACGGCCGATGTCAATGAAAAAAGATTTTACATATGCCAACCATTTTATCTTATTCATATGGTCTAGTTTCATGCAGTCCTCTATTATTGTTCTTGTAAGGTGGCATTCTTCTCTGGCCCAAATTCTACGCCATAGCATGATAGGCTGAATCTTAATGATGTCCGATATATAGTGTACTCCGAGTTCAAGGTGACAACCAAATGTGGTGGTGCTTTTGGGAACAGCCAATAAAAACTTTAGGAAGGAGTTTTCGATTTTTTGGAGTTGCTCTACATTAGTTGTACCCCAGACTCCTGCTCCAAAAGTGGCTGTGCTGATAGATTTTGCATTGTATATCTTAATCATTTCGTTGGGTGGTCTTTTTCCCAAACGAAGTGAAAATGCTTTTAAAGCGCCGACTGTTCTTATGAGGGCTAACTTTCTGGAGTTAATTGCCTCTCTCCAATTAAACGCCTCATCAATAGTTATACCAAGATAAGGATAGATGTTAGTTCTTTCAAGAGGCAGGTTGTCCACAAAGATTTTTTTCTCTTTGTTCCCTCTGTTGCCGATGTGCATTACATAAGTTTTCCTTATGTTCACTTTTAGATCGAGACTGGTCATAAAGGTACAGTAATTATTTAGGGCCCTCTGAAGCTGGACAGGTGTTCTTGCCAGTATTACCGCGTCGTCGGCGTATAGTAACGCTGGAATCTGTCGACGACCGGCTTCCGGCAGATCTTTAACGCCCTTAAGCAGTGCAGCCTCTAAACCATTCGTATAAAGTGTAAATAGGAAAGGGGCCAGCACGCACCCTTGTCTGACCCCTTTCTGAATTGGAAAGCTGTTAGTTAGTTGTCCTGCTATTCCATATCTGACCTTTCCCGTAGCGCCAGAGTATAGCTCACGGAGGATATCTACTATAGGTGGTTCTATCCCCATTTGTAGCATTATTGTCCAGAGCTTCGAGTGTCCCACACAGTCGAAGGCTGCTGTAAGATCGACATACACCATGTGTAGGCACGATTTCTTCGCTGTTACATATTTTCCTACAAGTAATGTTAAATTTAGGACTTGATCCACGGTGCTTAGCCCGGCTCTGAAGCCGTATTGGAGGTCTGAGAGTACCCCTTGCTCTTTTGACCACTCCTGAAGTCGATTTAGAAGTATACGCCCTAGCATCTTTCCAGTTGAATCCAAGAGGGATATGGGGCGGTAGCAGGTTGGACTGTCTCTGTTGCCTTTTTTAAAAATGGGGACCAGGATCGAGGTTGACCAAGAGTCAGGAAGGCCAGTGTCTTTTGCTGCGTTTAACACTTTAGTCAGAAGGGGAGCCCATAGTTCAGGTAGAATTTTGTAGAGGTCCATAGGAATAGAGTCTGGTCCCGGTGCTTTGCCATTTTTTGCAGATTTTATAGCATTAGTTGTTTCTTTGAGTGTGAATTGTATCTCTATCGGGTATTGCACCAACGGGAGAGGATCTTGAGAAGTTAAGTCTTCGGGCCCAATCTCCCCAAAAACCCCTGAGAAGTGCTGTACCCAGTCTTCTGCAGTTATAGCAACATCCAAAGAGGGGCCAGCATTATTATCAGTTAAAAAAGGAGTTTTAACTGTTTCCCAGAAGGATGTGCTGTCTTTTAGGGTACTGCTTTTTAGGAGTTGTTTCCAGAGGTTTACTTGTAACTCCTTTTTCCTTTGTTTAATTGCCTGTGCGTAAGTTTTCCTTAATTCGGTTACCTCTGCTCTGTTTCTTGGTTGTTTTGTTAAGGCTTTCTTTAAATTTGAGTATGCTTTTGTGCATTTTGTGTTAAACCACCCATTTTTCGAAGTATTATTTTTTTTGATGGGTCTGGTTAATTCTTGACTTATTGTGTTTGCTATTGCATAGTAGCTACTCATGATCTCTGCTGCGTTTGAGGAAGGGTCTAGACATTTGTCAATTTCATTCTTACATGTTTTAATTATTTTCACCTTAGTAAGTTCTTGATCTAAATTGCCCCATCTGAGGGTATACCCGTTTTTTCTGTTCAGTGTTAGTACTTCTTGGTGTAGCAAGCCGGGCTGAGTCTTTCCTGAGTTCTTTTGAGAATCTAGTTCTTGAAATATTATTCTGAGTGGAAAATGGTCGCTAAGTGCATTACTCTCCACTTCAAATGATTTTATGCGATTAGCTTTACTGCTAGATATCAGAATATAGTCAATTACCGATTCACAGCCTCTGCCATGAAAGGTAGGAGAAAACCGAGAAATGGGCGTTTTTAACATATTTGCAAACCCTATGTCTAGTTCAGCCATTGTGGCCTGCATATTGGTGCCTTCGGGGGTGTGAGAGAAGTGAGGTGTCGGGTTTTCATATTCGTCTGTAATCCCGCAAATGTGGGCGTCACTATTTTTACATAAGTGAAGATTGAAATCGCCTCCCCAAATTATTGTATGTGGAGTTCTGGCATATTTTATCTTTAATTCATTAATCTCCTCTATAATTTCTTTTAAAGCTTTGGACTGCTCGATTATAGTCATGTTGTTATAGAAGTTTATCAGAATATAAACCTCTTGATTAGATCCTTTAATGCTAATAATCTGGTAATTCTGGTGGAGTGTAACAGGAGTTACTTCACGACATGGCCAAAGATTGGAGATATATGTTGTTAAACCTCCTTTACTTCTCCCTGATGTTGATTTTGTAGCCTGGGAGAAGTATGTTCTATATCCCACAAGATGGATTGGGTTATTTAGCCATGTCTCTTGTAGACAGACTATATCGCTTGAGTGAACCAAGTCTAAAAAACTGCCTTCCATGTGTTTGGTTGCTAGTCCCGCCACATTCCAGGATAACAGGTTCCTGTCATGGTATTTACTAGAAATAGCAGGTGACCTTGGGGAGATTTGTAGCGTAGTTGTTGTTCTATTGCTGACATTAGTTATACTCTGAGGTACTTCAGCCTGTTTTACCATGGGTTGGGATTTTGTCATTACTTTTAATTCCAGTTGTCTTGCTTTTGGTGTACCTTGGATATTGTTTGAGATCGTGGTCACAAGATGTTTAGCTGGTCTTTCAAAGCATGTTCTATTATTATGTGAGTTCGTCATAATACAGGGCTCTGATGATGGTCAGTCGACCATATCCAGGCAGCTATAACTGTTTGATGTTGGTATTCCAGCCCATGTATCTCTATGGGGTGGTTGTCGTGGCCTCCTACCATAGTTGTTCCAATCACCCCGGTCGTTGTAGTCGTGACCCCAATCTCCCTGGTGCCAGCTCGAGTGATTATTTCCTTGATCCCAATCTCCCTGATTCCAGTTTCTCTGATTGTTTCCTTGACCCCAATGTCCCTGGTTCCAGTTTCTCTGTTCGTGATCATGATGGTTCCAGGACCATTCTGGGGGGCAGTTGAAGTCATCAGGGGGGCGATTTTGTTGGGGGTAAAAGAAAGATAGACGTTTGACCTTTATTCCTCCTGTATTACCTAATGAGTCCCAGGAGCATATGTATTCCACAGCACGGGGATTTTCGAGATTGACAATTATGCAGTCTCCAGATATTGTTTTTGGTTGGTGACCTATCCATGAAACCCTTTTTGCAGTGGAGATTCTGGTAATATTATTTGGATGGTTTGGTCTGTTTATATTTAACCAATATCGAGTTTTATTTAATAATGACCAGGTTGGTTCTTCTGTGTCGTTACTCAATTCCGGAACACCTGTTAAGATGACAACAAAGGGTGCTGCTTCCGGTGGAAGGTTTACCAATTTTGACCGTTTTTTATTTGACCTTTCTGATTTATTAAATTGTCTCTGTGTCTGATCATAACCAAGGGTATTTGATGTAGGAACTGTAGAAGGAGTTTTTGCTGGGGGAGCTCTTTTGTCCGTGCCATCTGCACTAGGGAGTTTTCCTGGTGATTTGTTTTGTGTGCTTATAACTGTTTTAGAAGTTCCTTGAGAAATCTTGTTCTTTGGTGAAGATATCTGATTAATAGTAGTTTTTTTTGTTATCTCTACTGGATTTGCATTTGTATTATTTGTAGTAGCCATACTACTAACTGGTTGTTTTGGTTTATCTGTGGGTTTTACAATACTTGATGAGACCTTAAGTCCAGGCAAGTTTAGATGTTCTTTATTTCTCGGATTAGAAGTTGTTTTTGAGATAGCAACCAATATTGCTAATTGCTTTTCTATGATTTGTATACTTTTTTGAAGCGGTTGGAGCTGATGTTTGACTATTTCAGAGATTTCTTTTAGTAGAGAAGCTTGTGTTTTGGTGTTAATTACATTTTTTGTTGTAGTACAAGCCGCCGGCTTCTTGTGAGTTTGCTTGGAATTGGATCTGTCGTTGTGAGCTTCAACTAGTAATACATCGGAATTGATGTTACTATTGGATTCCGACGAGAAAGCAGTTTTGTCATTGTTTGAATTTAAAGCGTTGTTTGAGTCACACATTTTAGTAAGTGAATCTGAGTTTAAGTTTGCAGTGTCTTTATTTATTGATTTTTTATGGTGTTTTTCTTTATGATGTTGCACTTTGGAAATTGCTCCTTCCCTAATCCCTCTCGATTCACTTTGTGTGGGTTCGATAGATTTTCGCTGCGGGCTAGCAAAAATGTCAGGGGTCTGTTCAAGACCTTGACTCAGTTGTGAATCTGAAAATTGTAATGATACGGAAAGATCAACGATGTTTGGGATTACGTGAATGTCCGCGTTTGTTTCCAGATTTATAGATTTTTGCAATGGGACATTTGGAGTTTGTGCTTGTGCTAGCATTCCCATTGACGAGCGTCTAGCTTGATCTAGTTCATAGGATACTCGTCGGTCGATCAGCATTACCGTTTGGTCGATGGTTTTATTCACTTTAGTTATAAAAAGATCAATAGGACCAACAGTAGATGTCATGTTTTTCAGGGTTTTACTCCTAGAACCTCTGGTAGACATTTGTATGCTGATGGACAGAGATTACAGTAGTGAAGTTTGATTTCTAGTCAACACTTAGATGACTTTGTGAACACAGATTTACTTACTGAACCGGTTCTTGTTTTATAGAGGATCTTAGGGGGGTGGGCCCAGCCCAGTCTCCTCCGGTCTTCCCGCTCGCGTCCCGCGAGAGGGAACGGTGACACCCTTTATGCGCCTCCTGGCGCGTCGTGAAGGGGGTGTGTCTGGAGACCTCGAGGGCTGCCGGGAGTTGTAGGCAGCCCCTCGCCTCGCTCCACTCGGCGGCCCCGCTGTCAGGTGGAAGCAGACAGCAAGACGGCGGGAGGGGGGCGGTGGGAGGTCTCAACAGCACAGGGACCCGGTGATGTGGCAGAATCTTCCTCTCTCGTAGCGTTGCGCAGGTCAGAGTCACTGCGGGGCAAGTGTGGCGAAACAGCGTTACACTACCTCCTGTAACGGGGACGCCCTTTATGCGCCTCCTGGCGCGTCGTGAAGGGGGTGTGTCTGGAGACCTCGAGGGCTGCCGGGAGTTGTAGGCAGCCCCTCGCCTCGCTCCACTCGGCGGCCCCGCTGTCAGGTGGAAGCAGACAGCAGGACGGCGGGAGGGGGGCGGTGGGAGGTCTCAACAGCACAGGGACCCGGTGATGTGGCAGAATCTTCCTCTCTCGTAGCGTTGCGCAGGTCAGAGTCACTGCGGGGCAAGTGTGGCGAAACAGCGTTACACTACCTCCTGTAACGGGGACGCCCTTTATGCGCCTCCTGGCGCGTCGTGAAGGGGGTGTGTCTGGAGACCTCGAGGGCTGCCGGGAGTTGTAGGCAGCCCCTCGCCTCGCTCCACTCGGCGGCCCCGCTGTCAGGTGGAAGCAGACAGCAGGACGGCGGGAGGGGGGCGGTGGGAGGTCTCAACAGCACAGGGACCCGGTGATGTGGCAGAATCTTCCTCTCTCGTAGCGTTGCGCAGGTCAGAGTCACTGCGGGGCAAGTGTGGCGAAACAGAAAAACTCTTTAAAAACAGAGAAAAAACCCCTCTCAGAACGGATACTCAATATATTTAAGCCTCCTTTCTTCTTGTATAGTGGCCACTATAACAAAATCATAAGAAATCCAGGGAAAACGCTAAGAAAACGAAGCTACTCGCGTTTTGACCCAAACTCCACATAACGATGTGGAGTGGCTAACAAAATGCAGGAAGAAGCACAGGATTCGTCTTTTACCAGCCGGTAAAACGGACCAAATACTGCAAAGAACCGACTCGAAATGCCAGCGGTTCAAGAGGCAAAATCCTGGGGCTCTTATTCAAGCCATAAACGTCCCAAATGATGACAGTCAAAAATTTCATGAGCAAAGTCCCCGAATTGTGCCGATTTCCCAATGAGAGCTGAGAGCTCCCAACCAGCAATCCAGTGATCAGCAACAGCAACAGGAACAGGAAATTACCCCTCCCGTCACTCTCCCCTGCCCACTCACTCACTACCCATCTCATGCTCCCTCTCCTGAAGTCTGTGCCCCCTCTCTCCGCGCTCCACTCTCACAGATGCTCCTCCCTCCCCCGTCTTCGCGCTCTGTTCGTGACCTGCTCACGCCCCCCCCCACCCCCCTGCCCCCTTGAAGCCTTCACACTTTTTTAACTACGAGGCACGCATCCTTTCCCCATTTCTCGTCCCCTTACTCCTCTCTTTCCGTGACTTCATTCACCCCCCCATACACCCAGGGGCGTAGCTGCTACTGGTGCAGTGGCACCGGGGTCCCACTGAAACATGAATATTGCTGTATTTCTGTTTTGTAACTTTCGTGACGTCAATTTCTGTCTGTGAGCGTACCCCCACTTCTTTATTTAGGACTTGTGCCCTGGCATGCATGCCTACCGTGCTGCCATCTGCCTGCACACACTGTGCATGAAAGGGCCTTTCCTGCTAGAGCCCTCGCATCTGTGGTTTAACGCTCCAGCCCAGACACTACTGTGAAACCTGGACCGGGTGACCAGCACGGTGCTGTCTCCTGCATTTCCAGGATTGACTCCTTCAGCCCCCCACCCCCTGCTATGATCCCTGCTACCACTACTGGATCCACGGGAATGGGGCTCCACCTTGTCCAAGGGCACGAAGACAGGAGCGGACAGCACAGCGACGCCCCCCTGCCGCACCACCTGCCCCTCTGTGGGCCGCTTTACCTGTGTTGCGTGCTGTGTTGGCCTGGCGGGGCTCACGGGGGACCCTTGCTGGGCACGCTTCGACTGGTCCCATAGGGGCGGGTCTCTGAGACTCGGGAGGCTGTCGTTCTCCTGCCGCCGCTATCCCTCACAGAAGCGGCCCTATAATCTGCATCCTATGTAGACTGTTAAAAACGTCTGATTCGGGGTGCACCCGCAGTCGGCGCTGTAGCGCTGCGAACCAGGTACGCTTCAGAGGCCTGCGCAGCGAGCGACAACACGAACAACCAGCCTTGGCTTGATTTCAGGCCAAAGGTCACGTGCAACCAACGCCTCATTTATTTATGTCCTCGGACCGCACCGGCCATGAGGGGTGATGCTAGGATACATTTTATCATAGCGGCCAGGTGGCCTCTACATCCCTCCTCTTTTTTTAGAATCAGCAGGAAACAGAATAAAAGGGATGGAAGAAGGAGGGGGAGAGAGAGAAAACAAAGAACAAAATTTAAGCATCAAAGATTAGTGCTGTACTCGGAAAGAGTCACAGTTGTGTGCTTCCGGGCGCTACAGCCCATTAGCATGCAAAGTCCTTCAGCCTTTGACAAGGCGCAGGGTTGGGTCGGGGAGATATTGTTGGCTTCGATTGGGCCTTCCGTGTGGGTCACCAGCGGTGTCTTTGGAATGTTTGCACCGCTCCTCGTGCTCAACTGGATCGAAGGGGTAGACTCTTGACTCATGTGGTTCAGTTGGCATCGCCAGGGGCACGGGATCTGGGCTGACTTCCTTGTGGATTCCTGCAGGCCTGTTCTCCGATCCTTCGCTCTCCTTTGGGGTGGGTGGGGTGTTGTCAGCGATTGAGGCGCACTTTGCTTCTTTAAACCATAACACGTTTCTCACCTCTGTGTGTCTGCCTCGTTCCGCCGTGACCATGGTGCCATCTGTGCGGTTGACAGGCCACACCTCTGGCTGTAGGATGTGCGAAATTTCCACCCTGGGTGATGATCCTTGATGACCACTTAGGACCCCACGCGCACTGTCGGAGCCTTAGCTCCTCGGCACACTGTTGATTTCTTGTTGATCGTCTTCCATTTTTGTTGGGCTTTTTCGACATCCAAGCAGGGAGATTCCCACGCAGGATCTTCCGGAACCAGGTCTCGCGGCGACCGTCTGAGCAGGAGAGATGCTGGGGCGCACCCAGTTGTCGAGTGAGGTGTTTGTCGATAGGCGAGCAGGAATTGGTGCAGGCACGCCTCAGGTTCTTTGTGCTGTTCACATCGATTCGGAGAGCTCTGTTCAGTGTCCTCATGAACCACTCCACCTTGCTTTTGGCTTGAGGCCACTGGGGTGTGAGTCATCCGTGTCGGATGGCTTTCCGTTCCAGAAAATCGTGAAGTCTTGGCTCTGGAATGAGAGTCCATTGTCGGACTTCACTTCATCAGGCAGGCCGAACATGGTGAATGTTTTCTCCAGGGCAGGGTGAACATGGGAGAACACAGTGGACGGCACCAACTCGACGATGGGAAACTTTGAGAAGGAGTCCATGATGACCATGGTGTGTCGCCCATCGGGGAAATTCCCAAAGTCGATGCTGATCTTCTCCCACGGTGTCCAGCACGGTTCCTCTGTGATCACAGGCGCCGGAGCGGGGTCACCTCCGGTGATGGTACATGGGTGGCAGCGCTTGCCTTCCTCCTCCACCATTTCATTCATTTTGGGGAACCACACCTTTGTCCGTAGCCTGGCCTTGGTTTGGCAGTGCCTTGATGTGCGAGCCCGACCAGGCGCTGGCACAGGTTCTTTGGAACGACAATTTGTTTCCCTCCTAGTATGAGGGTCAACCCGCCAACAGTGCGTTTGTGTCGTAACCTCCAGAGTTGTCGTTGGGCGTTCTGTTCTTCTGCAGGGAGAGGCCATCGAGGAAACAATGCCATTGCCCCCTTTCTAGAGTCTCTTTTACTCTTCGCAAGGTGTCATCTTGGTCTGTGGCATCCCAAAAATCTTCTTTCGTCACCGCCACCAGCCTTGCGTTGTCTTCCACCATGTTTATGAGGGCCTCTGTGTTGGTGGGGTGCTTTGACAGAAAATCGACAGGTTTGTCCGCCTGGGTCTGTACAGCATTTGGAATGAGTAGGCCTGCAGCTGGACCACCCACCTCTTGATTCGTGGTGGCGCTAGGCATGAGGATCGGCTAAACAATGGCAGAAGGGGTTTTTGGTCAGTTATCACCCGAAAAGGGTGTCCGCACAGGTACAAATGGAAGTGCTGGCATGCCCATCTTATAGCCAACGCCTCCCGCTCTATCTGAGCATATCTGGTTTCTGTCGGGGATAGCGCTCTGCTGGCGTACCCACCGGGGCACAGACTCCTTTGGTGTCCTGCAGCAGGACTGCCTGAGCTCAACTGGGCTGGCGTCTACCACCAGTTCTGTCTTCTTCTTGGGTTGGAAGTAGGCCATGATTGTCTCTTCCAGGAGGGCTTTCTTGATGTTCTGAAATGCCGACTCCTCCCAGGCTGTCCACTCCCATGGCATCACAAGACAGTTTAGATTCTCTTGAATTTTAATTAAAATTGTAATAAATGGAGGCCGATTTACAAATAATGGGCTTGGTTGAGGAACAGCTAAACTAGGGTTAGTATAGCACTAAGAGTTCTCCTACAATCCTGTTTTTTAATCTAGAATAGGTGGGATCAATTGTTAAATATTTTAATGTTGTTGTTCTAGGCTAGACCGCCAGATCCCTTGGTTTATATATATATATATATATATATATATATATATATATATATACATAAAAAGACGAATAATACGGAAAGGAAACTGAAGGGAAGACTGTGGAAGGGAATAAAAAAATATAACTCACAGGTAATTTACAACTTAAATATATATAACAAAAGAGTCCTGGACATATTATCACACCACAATATTAACAAGGATGTGGTCTCTGTTTCAGGATTGGTTGCCTACAATTGGTGGAATTTGAAAAAATCCCCGTTTAAGTTTGCCTGAATCTTATTGGCTGTGGTGGGTATCTGGATATGAAATAAATTAGTAAATTGTCCACCATTTTTTAACACAATTTGAGGTAATTTACTCTGAGCCCATATCTTTTGGATGCAGGTAACTGTAAAGAAGTGTTATCCAAATGAAAAAATTGGGGAGGCATCTATTTGCTATACTGAACATCAAGAAGATATCCCTTGCATATTGTTGGGGTAACCTGTGCTAATCATGGTGGGTACCCTTGGCATTATGTGTATGTGTTCATATAAAGAAGGAGGCTGTTAAACCCCTCATGTCTAATAATTGTCCACTAAATAATCATGAGAGCTTATCACACAACAACTCACTAGTATAAACAAACAGTGAGTGAGGACGTATAAGGTTTTTTTTTTTAATTTGAGAAATTTTCCTAGTTCAACATAAGTGAAACATATGGACTTGTAGTTTGAATGATTGTCGTGTTCTGTGAGTTGGGTTTCTCTGTCAGTAGTACCAGTAACTCAAATAATAGTACAGTTAGTTCTAACTAGTTTACAAATCTACTGAAAACCTCTAAAAGAAATAATCATATGTAATATATATATTGTTGATATTATGTATAATATAAATAAAATTATGTCTTTGTATGTATATTTATATAGATGCACAGTGTTGGAATACATTTGTAAGCAAGCCTGAAGAAGGAGGTGGACCAATACATTCCTCCGAAAACGCGACGCTGTCTTTTGCTCACATATGTAAAAATGTATTTGCACACAATGTTAGATTAATGTGAAGGTTGTTATACATTTCCTTGTATTTTTGTGAACTGGTTTTTCATATGTTTTTAATGTGCACATTGATGTGCTATTTTTAGTACTTTTTAAGGATTTTATATGACTTAGTCAAATAAATTTTTCCAAAGGAAAATTGCTTTAGTCTATATATTGACTTTCTGGTAACTGCTGGTATTGACCCAATGTATGCCTAATAATATTGTTGAATATTGAAGTAAGATTGTATGCTTAAATGTTGTATGGATATATGGTATGCTAATTGAATATCCCAAAGGGAATCTTTTTTAGACTTAAGTGTCTTTGCGGTGTCCTGTCCCTTTGGGTTGTTGGACCCCTCTCTTGTTATTGAGATGCCAGTCTCCGTCAGCTGTCTGAGTGGCTCCGATATGGTGGCAAGATTCGGGATAAACCTCCAGCAATACGTCACCATCCTGAAGAAGCTCCATATTTCTGTGAGGTTTTGCGGGAAAGGGGCGCTCCTGATGGCTTCAGCCTTGCATGTGTTGATCACTCCGACCAGTCCTCCGGGTGCTTCCTTCATGGCGTTCTAAAATAGCTCTGAGGTGGAGGACACACCAAAGCTGAGCCGGGTGTACCGACGTGAGTCCGATGTGCGTGGAGAAAGTAGTGATGTATCTACTTTCTGGCGCCAACTCTAACTGGTGGTATCCTGAGTTCAGATCTAATTCTGTAGTGTAGTTCCTAGTTTCCCACTAGGCCCTGCGCATTGGAATAACATAAACAGTAGTATCGACGTGGAACTGCTTATATTCCAGGCCTCCACTGACTATGCTAAACTTAATTGGGTTGTGTTACCAACTAGCTCAGAGGTCACTGGAAACTTTCTTCTCTGCATAGGAAGTGATCAGCTTCCTTGGCACAGACAAGAAGGGATTCAGCTTTCCAACAACCGTGCAACATGACAACTTTGCTCCTCAGATCAAGAGTCGATCTCTAGGGTCGTGTGAAACAATAGACATAGATTTCACTCAGTCAGTCTAGTGCAGTTTACTTTCACAGTATGTAGAGAATAGAGAGACGGGCGTTTATCAATAAAGGGTTAACATTTATTGAACAGTCTTTCTTCTCATACAAGAGAAATGTATTGCCACAATTGCAATAACTGTTATTATAAAAAGTACGTACAGTAAGATAAGAATAGCAAAATAGAACTGTAAAAGCATTGATATGGTTTCTTAGCCATACAATGGTTTAAAAGTAATAAAACATATATACAGTCATATATACATTAGGCTAACATACTCAACTGGTGCTTCTAACTAAGCCTACCCCAGTGTGCCTGACCTAAGCCTAACACGTGAGAAGGGGGAGTAAGTAAGTAGCTTAAGTTAAGTTGGTTTTGCCAAGGTTTGTTTCAAGAATTCTCGTCTAAGGGTTTAGTCAACACCATACCTCTGAATAGAATGATGGAGGATTGGTATCTCCTTCAGGGGTCTCTCTCGATATCCCAGTCACCTGCGAGGGTAAACCGGAAGCGCCAGGACTGGATTTCTCTGCACGAGAAAGGCAGCGGCTTCTCTCAGCGCGTCTGGAGGAAGGAGGGGTGACAGCGTCCGCGGGCAGCTGGGCTGGATGTCTTCGCAGAGGACGGCTGCACGGCTCCTCAAGCGTACTGCACCATAGGTCGCGCTGTAGCGGCGATAATGGTAATCAGTAGCTTCACCACCACAGGATAGCAGGCTGCAGCGACAGGCAACGCTCAACAGCAGTTAGCTTCGCTCTCACAGCTCACAGCTTCGTCTTGCTTAAGGCAACGTTGGTAATATTTATACCTGACAGGTGCCGGGTTTGACGCAAGTTTGCTGGACATAAGACGTCAATTAAAGATGTCACTAGGAAGTGGCAGCTATCAGTTGCTCATTAGAGTTCCATTACTAATCAAAACATAGCAAGCGGGGATTTCCAGGTTTGCTAAGTTTTTATCTTGTTGAAGAACTCGGAGTGTTATCTAGGAATATCAGATAGTGACTGCTGCTCTGTCATTGCACTAATTGGTCGCAAAGGAAGTAGCAGAGAGTCATGCTGGAATGTGGCTCTGTGGCTCTGCTCGTGTGAGGCCAGAGATGACTTTACAGAAAATCGCACTTGAACGGTTATGCCAATATAGGGAATAAATGGATTTATAGCCGAATAGGGGCATAAGGTCACAGTATCGATCAGGAACCTAGATAAGCACATGACACCCACTCCACGAATTCATGTCCATCAAAATTACTAAAACTAAGCAATTTTAGATGTATGTGTAACATTGTGCAACATAGCCCACCCCAAAATACATAAATGCATTCGAAATAGGCGTACTTGTAATACATGGTATTTAGGTACTGTACGTTTTTTAAAGCATAGTAATCATTCAAAAGGTATTGCATATGAAGTCAATGAACGATTATGCAAAAGAATTACACATGAAGTACCTCTGACAGAAGAAATGCGAGATAAATCATCACATAAAAATGCATTGTAATAATATGTGTGCTAGAGGCTGGTGTTATGTTAATACGTCTCTAGATGTGTTTTTTAGAAATAGAAGTGTGAAGCTTCTGTTCTCTAAGAATAGTTTTTACGTTAAGCAAAGAATTGTTCGTGCCAAAAAGAGAGGGTCAATATTTTTAAAAAAATTGTCCAATTCAAAGAAAAATCAGTTTACCAAAGCTCCTGGCAGTTTTATGTTGATCAAAACTGAAGGCCGAATACAGAGTTCATGGGAACGCTGTGTGTCGGAAAGCTTCTCAAAAGTTATTGTTTCTCTGTGGGTGAGAACATCGTATCAGACAGGCTCGCAAAGAATTGGTCTACAAAATCAGGTGATAGTTCAACCAAATTAGATAGCGCTGTAACTTGGCAGGTGTGAGAATGATTGCTGTCATCGAAGGCAGGATCAGCAATGCTCACAGAACGTTGTACCTGGATGATGTTGCTTTTGTCACTCGCTCCACTGTTACCACTTGGCTGTAGTACAGGAGTCTCCACGAATGCCGTCATCAGGATTGGTAGCCGCTGGGGACAACACAATGCGTGAGCCGTTATTGGACTTAGCAAAGTATCGACGTCCATTGGTACTGCTGATGGAAGTGAAAGACAGATGTCCAACACGCATTCATCGCCGCAAAGCATACACCGTAGCACAGGTAAAATGCAATTTTGCCATATCGGTCTGAATGAAAGGAACCAGGTCATGTTTAGATCTCTCAGCCTGGCCAATCCGAGGACGTTAGTTATCCTGTCCCTGTAGCGCATTGCTAGGATTGTTTCTTCCATTCCCATGGGAGCTATGTCTGAGCCGAGGCTTGCCATAACGTAGCAGAAGGGTCAAAAATAGAATCCCTGCGATGAGTCCAAAAAATAG
Organism: Lissotriton vulgaris; assembly: GCF_964263255.1. Taxonomy (NCBI): domain Eukaryota; kingdom Metazoa; phylum Chordata; class Amphibia; order Caudata; family Salamandridae; genus Lissotriton; species Lissotriton vulgaris. The sequence goes on along the minus strand of NC_141700.1, from coordinate 505,632,446 downwards.
TGGAATACCACCAAAGATGGAGTGCACAAAATTAGGAAAGATTCCCAAAATTGCCTGGAAGGGTGTTAGCAGTCCCGTAAAGACTGTCTTAAATATGCCTGGGATGCTTGTAGCACTAGACATGTTAAGGAGTTCGTCGAGCATTTGTACGAAATGCACGGGGCAATTTGTTGATAAAAGGTCATGGACCTCAGTAGCCGTCCTTGCGACTAGAAGATCATACGTCTCTTTAGATGACGTTATAGGCACTGTTGTCTGTAAAAGCACAGATTTCATTTTGCTTAATGTATCAATTCGTATAGAATAGAGATTCAGACGAGGCCAGAGGGGAGTCACTGTGTCTGGAGGCCCGCTCGGGAACAATGCTTGCATACAACATTTGACCATGGACGTTACTTCTACTAGATAACTTAGTCCGGGCGCGAGGCCACAGCACCTGTGATCCGTTCTTAGAATGTAACTCCCGTTTGCGAGTTGCATAAAGAAGGGCTCTATCTGAGTTGCAGGTGTGACTAGCTGGTGGCATGAAAGGTTGTTTGAATTGCCATCACATGCTCCGTGTAAATTAATACCCTGACACAAAAGTATACCGCTTAGTGAGTGTTTACAGTTGTCACCACTAAGAAATACATTTTTGTCGCTGTCACTATAGCAAGAATGAGTGTATGGTAATTTCCATTCGGATTTAACATATCCCTTACCCAATTGTTCATACTGGCCAGCAGGTATGTATTCAAGGCATTTATGAAATCGGAAAGTTGTTATCGGAATTGTGATAATTCCGTGTATTATCCATTCAATGACAGGGCTCTCTGACATTGTCAATGATAATCTCTCGAGTTTCTCGATGCTCAAAATTGTATAGTCTGCTCCTTTCTGTGCCAAACTGATCTGTTTATCAGTAAGGTTAAAAATGGAAAATAATGACGTTGTGTTTATCAGACGCCAAGGCACATAGCCTGAACGAAGATTTTGCAGCGTCCAGCCTAGTTCTATAATAGAGCGTAATTGAGACTGGCCATGTTGTAACATTAGCAAATCTCTGTCTATCACATCAAAGGCAGAGGATACAATATTGTCCAAAGAATATATTCTGGAAGACAGAGTCATTAACCCATTGTCTACCACAGAAAGTGATTTTTCCAAATTAATACGATCAATTTCTCGTATCTTTTCAGCAGTTTCAATTTGCTTTACTTTCCAAGCCTCGTTGTAAGCAGCATAGATGCTGGTCGCTATGAAACGCTTTTGACGCTGTTTGCGTGGTCCAAGAATGAAATCGCGCAAATCAGCACCATCTTTTAACAAAGACAAGTGTTGCTTAATTTCAGCCAGTGTGGATGAAGTTAGCCATTCTAGGCAGAGTTTACCTACACTGTATGTGGTTATAATTCCTGGATGTTGTCTCTGGGAATATCTAGGGTCTAATCTGGTCATTTTTAAACCCTGTGTTTTGTTCAGGAATCTATCTTGACAGCTATTTGTGTCTGTAGGCCAGATTAACCACTTTTTCCAATCCGGATGTGTTCTGTTGAAATGTAAAATGTGTGACACGTCTAACTCATTATCTGCAGTTGTATTCTCAGCTATTGGCTTTGGTATAGACGGTGTTTTCATTTCTTTGTTCTTAGCTAGGCCAAGACAAGATGTTTGGTGTACAGTGTCATTTAAAAATAACATTTGTTCTGGTATCATGCAGGTTCTAAACAGTGCTTCTATGCCTTGCACCTGCCAATCTTTTGTACCCCAAATTGATTTTGTTTCAATATTATTTTTCCAATAATCAAAACCAAATGTCATCATTTTGTCATAAAATGCTTCTGAATATATCAATTTAGAATTTGTCAGCATTGTTTTCATGCCTGTTTTATCTAACAGTTTATAATAAAACGTTTCTGCATCACTGGTGTTAAACCCGGAAAAATATTTGAATTTTTCAAAAAATGCTTTAGAACTGCTTTTAGGTGGTGTAGAACAATGTTCCCATTGATTATACATAAAAACATTTCTAGGCTGTGCAGATTTATGCAAGTAATGATCCCCATAGTGGGTATAACAGAATAACTGCTCATAACTAGATGAACCTTGTAAATAATCATGATCTGTGAATCTAGCTGACATTACTAAATCAGACATCATGTCATTAATACTGTTAAAGTCCCAATCATCAGAGAATGTACTAGGTGTAACAAAGTCACTTAAGGAAACCTTTAGTTGATGAGGATACTTCAGGATTTCGACCGGACCATAGATCTCATAGTCTGTTTTCTCCCATACTACCCCACCAGGTATTGGAATTGCTGTGACATTTACTGTTGACAGTTCTCTTTTCTTCACGTGGGATGATCTGTGTGGTTTCAGGACTAGGTTGATGTTCTGACTTGCTGTGTCCATTGTAATATATTTTCCTTCAATGAATTTTCCCAAACACAGTACCATGATGAGCCAAAGCAGGAGGAAAAATACACCTAGACCGAACCAGAACTCTAGCCAAGGGGAAATTAGGTAGATTTCCTTCAGTTGATGAAAGAGTTCCGTTGCTTTTTCTTTAAAAGACTTTTTTGTTTCTGGCATCACTTCGGGCTCATTTTCATCTTCAGAGAAGTTGTCGAAGTTGATGAAATAACCAGAGGCAGTTCTGTCAATTGATGGGATTGTTCTTTCAATCTGTCTCTCGGTAGCACTTTCTGATGCCACATTATTGTAGACTGGTGTTGTTTCTTGACGAACTGTTTCAATCTGTGTTTCAAGAGGCACGAGTTCCATGGCATTATTGCATAGTCCTTCATTGTGCACTGCAGGCCGATCGAATGTGATTAGTCTTTCAGTTTGAACCTCTTGGATTGTTGCAAGTTTGGGTATTCTGTTGTTTCTTGGGAGTCCACTGGGCCTACTGTTGATTATAGGCCACATGCTTGTGGTTTTACCAGGTCGATGGACACGACTCTGTTCTCCTTTTTACCAGCAAGGGGCGGTAGCACAACTGATCTTGTTCCGGTGACTGCTAAGACAGGTACTGCTTTTCTGTAAGAAGGCCCAAATTCCTTCTTAACCGCGATCTTTTCTCTGACTAGATCCCCAATCTTTGGAATCCAGACAGGCCTTGCTGGGGCTGTTGCGGGTGGTGCCTCGTCAGTGGTATTTGGCTGTTGCTTTAACTTTATGTTGCTTAATGATTTTCTTGTTTCATTCAGTTCCTGTAAAACAGCCAAACGGTCTTTTACTTCAAACTGCTTTGTTTCTTCTTGTACCACTGACATCTGACTATCGAGGTCCTGAACGTTCATTCTAATTCCGAACAATAGTTCGTATGGGCTGAAACCTTTTAGAGAATTTCTTGGCATGTTGTTAAGACTAGTCTGGACACTTATTAAATGTTTGACCCACCCAGCGCCTGAACCTAATACCTTCGCTGTTATAGATTGCTTTATGTCACGGTTTTTTCTTTCTACCACACTATTCCCTTCGGGATGCGACGGACAAGAATACCGCAACCCAATTCCCATGCTGGCCATGGCCTCCTTATAGGCTCGAGAGCTGAAAGCAGGACCCTGGTCAGAATGGAACGTGGTAATTGCGTATGTGCCGATAAAGACTCGCAAATCTTTTATAACCGTTCTAGCGTCAGCCGAGCGCTGGGGCCATATCCATATGAACCTCGTACAGGAATCCACTGCTACCATGATATATCTATAGTTACCGTCCCTTTGTAGGGGACCACAGTGGTCCAGGTAAACGCATGCAAATGGTTTATCCGAGATGAGAAGGGGTGTCTGCGCTGGTCGTTTCACTGTTGAAACTTTTATCCTTTGGCATATGTCGCATTCCAATACATACTTTTTAGTTTGTATTCTCAAGCGAGGCCACCAATATCTATGTTTTAATAGTGATACTGTTGCGGAAATGCCAGCGTGTGCAGAAGCAAGCCCTTCGTGTGCCGCTTTTATTAGTCCTAGTCTGTGTTCCTTGTTTGGAATTACTCTATCCCCCACTCCAGGGATTCGAGCAAAAGGAACATTATTTGTATCCGTTAAGTACAAGTACTTTTCAGGAAAGCCTTTTGGGAGTGTTTTCTTATCATTCTTTACTGACGCACTGACAGCTTGTAGAATATCGCTGTCTATTTTTGTTTGTGACCGAGTTATCGCGGCTACGGAAGCCGTTTGTACAGCTGCCTTCGCGGCTTCATCAGCCAATGAATTCCCTGCAACGTGAACGCCATCACGTTGATGACTCAGTGTATGTATCACGTGAGTCTTTTGTAGTTCTTTTTGTAAAAGAACTACCTGTTCCCAAAGCATTTTATGCTTTATTGTGCCACCTTTTGCATCTTTGAAACCATTTTCCACCCAATTCTGCAAGTATTCATTATAAGATTGTACGCAATAAAAAGAATCGCACACTATTAGTGTGGGGAATTCGCGATCAGTATTTTCTAGCGCCATCTTAAATGCTACTAATTCAGCTCGCTGAGCCGAGCAATCTCCTAGAGATTGTGTTTTAGTGACCAATGGTCTAAATTTTCCTTTGTGCCAGCGACCTTTAACAATCGCGCACGCAGCACTGTAAGCTTGCTTACCCCCAACTGCGGGTTGTGCTGATCCGTCAGTATATATAATACTTCCGTATTCTTCGAGAGGCAGGATTTCAATTGGCAGAGGACATTCGTATTCATATTGTAAAAATTCCTGTGTTTTTAAGTTAGGATCAAATTCGTAAACTACGTCTGTTGCAGCAAGAGAATTAACCCACTGAATCCATCTAGGATGCAAAGCTTTAGCATTAGGAATGCTAGCTTTAGTTACCGCTTCTAAAGCCGGTATAGGAGTTACGATTAATATTCGTTTACCTTGTGCTAGGGGCCTTTCTTTCGCTACAGCAGTCTGAACCGCAGTTAGAATTTTCTCCGTTGAACTGAATTTTATTTCAGCCCTTGTGTACAAATGTGATTTGTAAGCTATTGGTACTTTTTCTCCCTCATTAGAGGTTAGGTATGTGAATCCGCATCTTCCTGGGATGACTCGGATTACAAGATCACGTGTGTTGTCACGTGTATCTAATTTTGTTTTTGCTAACATGTCTGTTTGCAGTGATCTCAAAATTTCTGTGTGTTTTTGAGTCCAATTGATTTGTTTTAAATCAGGTTTAATTAGTTCGTAGAGAGGTTTAACCCTTTCTGCGTAATTTAGAATGTAAGTTCTTCCGAAATTCAGAAAACCTAGTATTGATTGTAAATTCTTCAGCGTTTTTGGAGCTTGGAGTACAGCGCACTTCTCTAAGAAGTTGTCCGCTAGGCTTTTTCCTTCACTTGATAATTCGTACCCTAAAAATAGTACTGTCAGATGGGCAATTCGGGACTTTTTAAAGTTGAATTTGTAACCCTCTGCTGCGAACCCAAGTATAATGGTGTTCACTCTTTTTAAGTGAGTATCCAAGTCGTCGTCTGTGAGATAAATATCATCTACGTAAGATAATGCTTCATCATCATAGATTTGTAGTAATTCTGTTACCCTAGCTGAGAATAGTCCTGGGCTGTTCTTGAACCCCTGTGGGAGTCGACAGAATTTTTTCTGTGACCCAAATGCGGAGAAAGCGGTCAAGTATCTGCTTTCTGGTGCAATGTTTTGACAAAAGAAACCATTAGAAATGTCTAATGTCGTTTTGTATTTTTTCCTAACTATGTTATTCATTAGGGCTGCACTATGCGAGTTTTGTACTGCAAAAGTTTTGCAACATGTATTAAGGTGTCTGTAGTCCAAAACTAGACGATATGAATTGTCTGGCTTGGAGACAGGAAACAAAGGATTGTTCATTTGAGAGGTGCATGTTTCAATCACCCCCTGGTACTCAAGTTGATCTAAGATCTCCCTGACCTGTTTTTTAGCTTCTTGCTTTATGGGATACTGCCGTTGGGCAGTTGGTTCACTTTTTAGTTGGATTTTGTGAGGTGTAGAATCCTCATCCCATCCTACATGATTTTTATACAATGCAGGTGCCTGGGCTACTGCCCATTTCCTTGCATATGTGTATTTTTTATGAATCGGAATGTGATTCGAGAAGGCAGGCATAATCACTTCTTCGCCACGAGGGCACTCCCTGACAAACTCCGGGGGCCAATCTTTTTCAGCTAACAGAATATCATAGCCTTTTGAGAGCTTATCCCAAAATAGACCCTTAATTTTCCTAGTCTTATCACCCTCTATACGCAATGTTATTTCGTATATTTTATGGGGCTCGCTAAGTCTGGCGTCGGCAGTTTCAACCTGAATGTATTCATTCGTGTCCACTGTCTCCAGATGACTCATCAAGATCTTGCGCGCTATACTGATCTCTGCTGCACTGTCCAACATTGTCAATGCCCACTCCCCGTTTTTCAACTGTGTCCTCAGTATTCTCGGCATGGTTGATTACTCTAATACTGGCTACCTTCTTTTTCTGAAATTGAGATTTCTTATTTTGAGCAGGTTCCTTGTCTTTGGACTTGGTGTGCTCTCCTGGGTCTGACCGTCCTCTTCTTTCCGAATTCTGTGGAAGAGATCGAGAGGGACGTGTATCAATACTTTGATATCTATCAGGTTTTTTTATATTATCCCTATTTCTAAGGTTATATCTTTTCTCAGAGGGCTCCCGTTGGGGAGACTGGCGTTCTCGAGTCGGAGTTCTCTCCCTCCGTCGAGGAGACCTTCCTCTGGACTGGAAAACTTTTTCCTTGGGACTGGATTGTTTATTTCCATCCCAGCTCTTTTTAGGAGTATTTGAATTATTTTTAATAAATAATTTTTCAGGATTTTCGAGCAGTTGGGGCTTAACTGGTTTCCCACCCAAGCTGTCTCTACCTAATTCTTCATAGCATTTTTCTATGATTTTTGCAAGCTCAACAGGATCTTTTATATCTGTTTCCCTCAACTTCTGGCGAATCGCCACAGATGCTGCTTCTCCCTTTACATTGGCTAATAATATAGCCGTGACCTGCTTGAAGTCTTTCAGTAATTTCATACCTAGATTTAAAGCTGGTTCTGGACCGAATTCATTTTGAATCTGTTTTAGCACTTCTGGTATTACCGCCATAGACGGAACACCGTGTGTTTTTGTGTAAATGGAAGCAAAGACTGTACCCCAAGTGTCACAGTCCTCCACGTGTGGTGCGATTCCCATAGGAAGGCAGATGGTCAAGATTCTGTGTTTCTCAATAGGGGTAGTATCAGGAAATACTGCCTCTATTTGAGTGATTTTCTGGGCTAACCAGAAAGGAATTTGTTCCCGTTTTACGGGTGTTTTACCAAGACATGACTGTATGTTCTGTGGTGTAATTTTATTTGTGTTCCCCTGATGAGGGGTCAGCTGTGGTGTATTAACAGCTGGCTGGACTGTAGCAGTCCGTATTACATATTGGACTAATTGCCTATGTATTTTTATTAATGTGTTTAGCTGTGCTAACAGCTCTTCTCTAGACATTCTTATAATGTCAGGATGTGGTGTGTAGCTGGCTAGAACCGGCCACGTGGCTCCTGGTCTACCTAGTGGACCGAGCCTGGTTATGTGATCATTGTGTTTTAGGGCGCCATTAAACCAGAGCAGGTGCTCTTGAAATTTAAGTGGAATTTCAACCTCCTCGAAAGGAGCGTACTCTTCCGGAGGTTCCTCTATTTTGTAATAGTGAAACTCTTGTGTTATAGCGTTTACCGCTGGAAAGTTTATCCATGAATAGAATACCTCTGTCTGCCGATACTCGTGAGCCTCTATCACGAAAATTACTGTACCACCTTGAGGTGTCAGTCCGTTTTCTATAAGTTTTAAAGTTATAGATCTTCTTAACTGGACCGGGATGATAATAGCATCCGGGTCTGCCTGTAGGAGACTCGAGTCCTCCTCTATTAGTATGGAAGCCAACCTAGCTGCTTCTTCATTGTCTGACATTTTAAAAATGCAGTTTTTTGCGGAGTAGGTCTCCAAGGAGACAAAGATTAGATGCACAATATTTTGGAACACTGTATCCTTCAACGTTGAATAAACCAGAGCTTTACATAGGAATCTCTTCCTACTAAGGTCGGGCGGATTTTAACCTTTCACCCACTCCAGACGTCTATTGGAGTATTTAAGGGAGAAAGGGGTGTGAAATATGCACGACTGAGTTACTCTACAAGTCTTACGTTAGTTTATCGCCTTACCAAACGTTGGGCGCCATGTAGTGTAGTTCCTAGTTTCCCACTAGGCCCTGCGCATTGGAATAACATAAACAGTAGTATCGACGTGGAACTGCTTATATTCCAGGCCTCCACTGACTATGCTAAACTTAATTGGGTTGTGTTACCAACTAGCTCAGAGGTCACTGGAAACTTTCTTCTCTGCATAGGAAGTGATCAGCTTCCTTGGCACAGACAAGAAGGGATTCAGCTTTCCAACAACCGTGCAACATGACAACTTTGCTCCTCAGATCAAGAGTCGATCTCTAGGGTCGTGTGAAACAATAGACATAGATTTCACTCAGTCAGTCTAGTGCAGTTTACTTTCACAGTATGTAGAGAATAGAGAGACGGGCGTTTATCAATAAAGGGTTAACATTTATTGAACAGTCTTTCTTCTCATACAAGAGAAATGTATTGCCACAATTGCAATAACTGTTATTATAAAAAGTACGTACAGTAAGATAAGAATAGCAAAATAGAACTGTAAAAGCATTGATATGGTTTCTTAGCCATACAATGGTTTAAAAGTAATAAAACATATATACAGTCATATATACATTAGGCTAACATACTCAACTGGTGCTTCTAACTAAGCCTACCCCAGTGTGCCTGACCTAAGCCTAACACGTGAGAAGGGGGAGTAAGTAAGTAGCTTAAGTTAAGTTGGTTTTGCCAAGGTTTGTTTCAAGAATTCTCGTCTAAGGGTTTAGTCAACACCATACCTCTGAATAGAATGATGGAGGATTGGTATCTCCTTCAGGGGTCTCTCTCGATATCCCAGTCACCTGCGAGGGTAAACCGGAAGCGCCGGGACTGGATTTCTCTGCACGAGAAAGGCAGCGGCTTCTCTCAGCGCGTCTGGAGGAAGGAGGGGTGACAGCGTCCGCGGGCAGCTGGGCTGGATGTCTTCGCAGAGGACGGCTGCACGGCTCCTCAAGCGTACTGCACCATAGGTCGCGCTGTAGCGGCGATAATGGTAATCAGTAGCTTCACCACCACAGGATAGCAGGCTGCAGCGACAGGCAACGCTCAACAGCAGTTAGCTTCGCTCTCACAGCTCACAGCTTCGTATTGCTTAAGGCAACGTTGGTAATATTTATACCTGACAGGTGCCGGGTTTGACGCAAGTTTGCTGGACATAAGACGTCAATTAAAGATGTCACTAGGAAGTGGCAGCTATCAGTTGCTCATTAGAGTTCCATTACTAATCAAAACATAGCAAGCGGGGATTTCCAGGTTTGCTAAGTTTTTATCTTGTTGAAGAACTCGGAGTGTTATCTAGGAATATCAGATAGTGACTGCTGCTCTGTCATTGCACTAATTGGTCGCAAAGGAAGTAGCAGAGAGTCATGCTGGAATGTGGCTCTGTGGCTCTGCTCGTGTGAGGCCAGAGATGACTTTACAGAAAATCGCACTTGAACGGTTATGCCAATATAGGGAATAAATGGATTTATAGCCGAATAGGGGCATAAGGTCACAGTATCGATCAGGAACCTAGATAAGCACATGACAATTCTGAGAACCACTGTGCCCCACTTAGGTCCGCCACAATGTCGTCCATCCTCGGGTGAGGTGTTGTTCCCTCCGGATGGCTTGATTGGGGAGCCTCATATTGACACAGAGTCAAATGTCACCAGACTGCTTCGATTTTGGTGCCACAACCAGTGGGGACACCCATTGGGGTGAGCCCACAACACCTTCTCTATGACCCCTAGGTCTTTGATGTTCTGTAGGTATTTTTCAACCAAGGGGTGAAGGTGAAAAGGGATGCGCCGGTACAGGAGTGCTCTTGGCTGGACCGCGTTGACAACATGCAGCCTCACCTGGCGACCTCAAAGCCTGCCTAGACTTTGGAAGAGCGTTGGAAACTCGCTCAGGAGGTCCTCTGCATGGGTGTCGTGAACCTGTTTTGCAAAAAAACCACCATCTCCAAGTCTTCTGCGGAGTGGTACCCCAGCAGTGTCCCTTTCTTCCCTTCTGTCACATGGAATTTGGTTCTTACCGAGCGCTCTGAGCTCGAAACATCGACCTCCATCATCCCGTGAGAGGTATTGGTTCCGTGCCTCTGTAGGTGTATATTTTGTCAAAACTTAAAGCGCCTCAGATGGAGTGAGGATATTAGTCCAAATATTTTACAAGCAAGCATGGATCTGATTAGTGATGGAAGTGATCAGAATGTCTCCCCGATTGCGACATGGACGACGCTATGCAAGCACCTTATCAACCTATTTCCAGCAAATCCGCGTCCCCAAGGAGTACCTCCTCATGCCAGTTCATACTCTCACAACAGTCAAAGCTACTTAAGAAAGAGAGAAATAAAGCTCTACGGCTACTTGGAAAGGCACCGGGGAATAGCGAATGTTTAAACTTATATCAAGCAGCTCAAAAGTCATTTAGGCTGGCGATCACCAATGACAAAAGGACACATGAAAACCAATTCTGGTGCAAGTTAGTTTGGGAGAGTAAGAGCCGCAATTCACAAAAATTCTAGGCCCTAATTAATCATTCATATCAGAGTACACCAAGTTTTGGATCGGCAAACATCCAGGAATCGAACTGGGTAACTTTCCTTACAGAGCACTTTAGGACACTAGAACGCTCAGGAACAACAGGGAGCACCCCTTTAAGAGAGAATGACACAGAAACTAGTAATGTGCAGAGCACAGCCCCTGAGTGCTTTCACGTTGTCGACGAGGACCTCCAGATGTCGCAAGAAAGGGTTGCTACAGCTGTGTCAAGAGCCAGATCAGATGGAGCGCCGGGCCCAAATGGCCTGCCACAGCAACTGTTTAAATCTGATATAGCTCTCTGGTCAGGCCTGCTGACAAACCTCTTCAATTATGCTCTAAGAACTGCAATAATTCCAGACTCATGGCGGGGTGCAATCATCCAACCTATTTATAAATCAGGATCCCGCGCCTCTCCCAACAATTATAGACTTATAGCACTTTTGGATATAGAGGCGAAGCATTATGCTGGCCTCCTCTTGGAGGAGCTGAGGACATGGGCAAAAGACCAAAAACTGATACCAATGAACCAAACAGGTTTTATTGCCAACTCTGGGACTATGACTAATCTATTAGCACTGTCAACTATTGTCGACAAAGCACTCTCAACATCTAGGCCAGTGCTTTGCTGCTTTGTCGACTTTAAAGCCGCGTTTGACAGGGTCCCAAGGGCGGCTTTGAGGGAAAAGTTGAGGAAATGGGGGATTCCTGATAGACTACTGGACGCAATTATTCAACTCCATTCGAATACTTGGGTTAGGGTGAAGTTGGGGTCCGGTACGCATCTCTCGCGGAAAATCTTGGCAACTAGAGGTGTGAAGCAGGAATGCGTGCTGGCCCCAATGCTTTTTAATCTGTTTATAGCAGATCTGTCAACTACATTGGACGAAACCAACAGTCATTCCCCAAAAATAGGAGGCACGGCATTAAGCAATCTTTATATGCCGATGACCTGGCACTTTTCAGTCTTACGAGGGTTGGGCTGCAAAGGCTCCTCGATAAATTGCTCATTTATACGACCATAAATCAACTAGAGGTTAATTTAAAGAAAACCCAAGTTGTCCCCTTTGGTAGGAAACATCATGCGGGCGGAGGATGGTCATATAACAACATACGCCTTGCCATAGGTCAATCATATAAGTACCTAGGTGTCCATCTGGACTCTAGGGGTAACCTCATCAAACATCGGAATGAGATAGCAGTCAAAGCTACGACCCTTGCGGTCTCATTAGCCAAGATCTCCAAAAATCTTTCTGGCCCAACTCTCCTGCCACTCTTAGAAGTCCTGAGAGCAAAAATTGGCCCTACTTTATCATATGGGATTGAGATATTTAGGGGCAAATTAAACACTGCTTTAAATCGACACACAATAAAAATCTATAAAAAGGTACTCCAGCTCCCAAACTCCGCATCTGCAGCACAGGTAAGACTAGAGCTAGGGTTATTAAATTATGAGGCCTCTAACATCGGCTCATACCTAAACCTCTGTCATAAACTGAGACAAGCGGACATTGGCACACTAGAATCCTTAGTCTGTCTAGAAATCACCCAGAAAAATCCAGGAGGTACGTTTGGTCGACTTTTCAAGGACTATATTAATCAATTGTCGGCGAGCGACCTTAGGGCTCTCAACCCCAGTCGGACTGCATTCAAAACCGTTATTAAAAAATGTGTGAGAATTAGTTCCCTCGTAACAGACAAAGCACTTTTTTCCAAACGTAGGCATGCTTGGGCCCTTGTAAATTCTTATGAGCGGGTAGCACCGGCCACCTATCTGCCTTGCACATATTCATTGTACATAAAACGAAGTCTAATGGCAATTAGATTGGGTGACTGGCGCTTCCTGCAAGATCTGCCTTCTTGGCGACGATCGGCGGATGACTTAACCTGTAGAGGGTGTAGTAAGGTAGCTGAAACTTTGTTACATGTGGTTTGCCTCTCCCCAGCCTTTAATTCCCAGCGTAAGCTTAAACTCAAAGCAGAATGGAATAGGTTGGGTGTGCGGACATGTAGGCAAGCCATTATCATGGCTCTGAACCCTGAAAACACAGTTTTAAATTTAGGATTAACAACTTTTATCCTACAAGCATACCGTTCCCTTACTCAAAAGAGGCCCGCTAATAAAACTTAAGGGAAGAGACACGAAATGATATTATGTTTTGCAACCTGACAGTCTAATACATCGAGTGTTTCTCTAGGAATCCCAGTTGTCTTTGATATACATGCTGTATTTTGACAGTCAGTGTAACTAAAAAGGGGTGAACAGCTTTTTATATAACTTTTTAAATTCTTGCTTGTTCCTTTTTAAAATGTTACAGAATTAGGAGGTTCACGACGAGGAAGATTCCCATTTTTATAACAGCCACCGAAGCGTTCGCTTGCTTTCTCCCAAATTTTAATAGCTTTTATATAATGTGAACTTTGTAACTTTCTTTTAAAGATATCGGTGTTATATCTAAATAAAGATTATTGTTGAGTTGAGTTTTGTCAGAACTGGGCGCCAGGCGTGGTTTGGGCAACAGCCACTCATACTGGTCAGAGTCCATTACATTCACTGAGGCGCCTGTGTCTATTAGGGCATGTACAGGCATTCCATTGACTGTGACGTTGCACATTGGGGGCAGGCGTCTTTTTCGTCCTGACCTTCCCGCAAACAAAATGAAGAAGGTGTCATCATCATCTTCATAGTACGCAGTGGCGCTTTGTCTGGGTTGGTCGTCAGGGTTGTCTTGTTCCTCAAGTGTGAGGTTGCAAATGGTCGTTGGGTGCCATCTTGACGTGCCTCCTCGAGCTCACCCTCCGCCACTGCAGCAGACATTGGGATAGTGATTGGCTTTGCCACATTTTGAACAGGTTTGTCCTTTGGCTGGGCACCTGTTTTGTTCTCTGTAGTCAAAACCGCAGTGCCCACACTTCCCACTTGGCTGTTTCCCGGTGCCTCGCCTCTGTCCTGGACGTTGCTTTGTAAGGCCCGGAATTCATTGAGTTCCTGTAGAACAGCCAAACGTTCATTGATGTCAAATATGTTATGTTATGTTACTGGGATTTTTAAAGCGCTCTGTTACCCTGAGGTGTCCTGGCGCTATAGAAATAATATTTCAGTTGCCACTGTGCTGAAACTATCGAGGTCTGATACACACATTCTCACACCAAACAGGATTTCATAAGGTATATGACACCCCCCCCCTGGGATTTACTTGGGTATGTTGTTAAGTGCCCTCTGGAACCCATATAGGTGACTGACCCAACTGCCACCCGAGCCTAGTACCCTAGCTGTTAAGGATAGCTTTAAGTCACTGTTCTTCTTCTCAACGATTACATTTCCCTCGGGATGGTAGGAGGGAGGAGTATTGCAAGGCCACGCCCAAACTTAAATAACTAAAGTGTGGTGAAGGGTCTTAGGGCTATATATAGACCAACCACGGATTACTTCCTCAGTCAATACTTACAAAACAACCAAATTTTTCAGCACACCCAAACTTCCCATGGCTTCTTTGTAAGCTCGAAAGATTAAACGCCAGACCCTTGTCGGAATGTAAGGTGCCAATTGCGTATGACCCGATGAAGACTCGCAAATCCTTTATAACAGTTCGAGGCCAAACCCATGGCAATCCACTGCTACCAAGATATAGTTGTAAGCCCCATCTGATTGTAAGAGGCGGCAGTGGTCCAAATAAACACAAGCCAAAGGCTTGTCTGAGATCAATAGAGGTGTCTGTTCTGGATGTGCTATGGTGGAACCTTTCATCTGCTGGCAGATGTTGCATTTAAAGACAAAGTCCTTGGTCTAATAGTGGTGCTTTGGTAATGAAACTGTAGCAGTAATCCCTGCGTGAGCAGAACCCAGACCCTCCTGTGCAGCTGTATCAGTCCTAATATGCGATCAGTGTTTGGTATAACTCTACCCCCCACTCCTGGAATCTGAGCATATGGAATGTTGTGTGCATCTAACTTATAGGAGTACTTAAGTGAAAAGCCTTTTGGCAGGGCTGTTCCGTTGCACGTGGAACCATAGTTGTTCCGTCTATCCTTGTACTTGAGCGAGTTATTGCAGCAACGGCAGCAGTACGAACTGTTGCCTTGGTGGCTTTTTCCACCAGTAAATTCCCTTCAACGTGAACACCAACACGGTGATGACTCAATGTATGCATAACATGAGCCAGTGGCTGGCCTCCTTTCAGCATTGCCACTTGTTACCAAAGCGTCTTGTGCTTTACTGTGCAACCTTTGTAATCCCTAATCCATTCTGCCAACCAAAAATATAAATAGTCGTTATAGGACACAGTAAAATGAATTGCACGCAATTAGTGAGGGGAATTCATGATCCGTATTTTGTAGTGCCAGAATCAGAGCTTTTAGTTCCAGCAGCTGCACCTTACAATCCCCTAGGGCCTGAGTGTGTTTATCTAGGACGGAACTTTCTGTCATGCATGCATCCTTTTATAATTATGCATGCCCCACAATATTACAGTTTTTTTCCTATGGCCGGCTGGGCAGAACCATCAGTATAAATGATGCCTCCAGACCTATATGAATGTATTTAATTCGGCAGAGTATATTCTTGTTCGTACTGCAGGAATTCTTGTGCTTGTAATGTAGAGTCAAATCTGTAATCTGCATCTGTTGCAGTGAGAGAATTAGCCCACTGAATTAATCGTGGATGTAGGGCATTAGCATTTTAGATGCTGGCTTTTGTAACAGCCTCCAGGGTCAGTACCGGGGTCACGACTATTATGCTTTTCCCCAGAGCTAGTGCTCTTTCCCTCCAGAAGTCTGTACCGCTGCACCTTCCCACTTGGTGCAAAACGCATTTCAATGTTCATGCACAAGTACGATTTGTATGCAATAGGGACTGTATTTCCTTCATTGAAAGTGATATATGTGTACCCAGTTGGTCCAGCGAATACTTGAATCACCAGGTTAGTTGTGTTAACACGTGTATGTAAATGTTTAGAAGCTATCATGTCAGCTTGTACGGAACACAGAATATCTGTATGTTCTGGTGTCCAATGATGCACTGAAAAATCATGTCTAATTAGATAGTAGAAAGGGTTCACCCCTTCAGCGTAATCCAAAATGTATGTCCTGCAAAAATTAAAAAATCCTAAAATGGATTGTATTCTTTTTAGTCGTTGGGAGGTTGGAGCAGTGCACATTTTTCTAAAAACTGAGCCGCCAGGCTTTTCCCTTTACTTGACAACTCATACCCTAGAAATAGGACACTGGAGGTGGGCAATTTTAGATTTTTTGAAAATGAATTTGTAACCCAGATAATCAAATCCCAGCGATCATGTGGTTAACTCTAGCCAAGTGTTCCTTTAATTCATTGTCAGTCAGATAGATATCATCTACATAAGACAATGCCTCCCCATCAAAACTTTGAAGTAACTGTGTTACCCTGCCTAAAACCAACCTGGGGGTATTCTTATACCCCTGAGGAAATCAACAAAACTCGCACTGAGAACCTAGCGCTGCGAATGCTGTCAAATATCTGCTCTCAGGTGCTATATTTTGGCAGAAAAATCCATTTGAGATATCTAATGTGGTTTTGCATTTTTTCTGCACAATGTTGTACATTTGTGCGACACTGTGCATTTTGTTCTGCAAATGTGCATGTGGAAGCTTTCAAATGTCTATAGTCTAAGACTAGATGATATGAGTTATCTGGTTTCATTACCAGAAACAAAGAATTATTCTTGGTGAGGTGCAATTCTCTATCACACCCTGGTACTTAAGTTGATCTAGGATCACCCTGACCCGTTTCTTTGCCTCATGATTTATTGTGTATTGAGTCTTTGGTTGAGGAATCGATTTGAATGGGATTTCGTGATGAAGTGACGCATCATCCCATCCAATATGATTGCGGTAAAGTTCAGGAGCTAGTGCTAATGCTCACTCCTGCGCATGTTAATTTTTAACTGATTCTGTTATGAGGTTGTAGAAAGCAGGTAAAAGAACTTCTTCCCCCATTGGTCACTATGAAATCAGGTGGGCAATCTTTTTCAGCCAAAAGAATGTTGTAACCATATGTCAGGTTCTCCCAAAAGAGACCCTTTACTTGCCTGGGTATGTCCCCCTCCACTTGGAGCCTTATTTCGTATAAACGGCGTGGGACACTTACCCCTGTATCAGGTGTTTCCACTGTGATATGCTCACTCAGCGCTACAACCGCCAGGTAATCCATCAGGTTCAGGCGAGCTATTGTGACTTCTGCCACTCTGTCTAGCATCGTCATTGCCCATTCCCTGGTCAGAAGCAGAGTCCTCAGTAGACTGGGCATTTCTAATTAATTCTAGCTACCTTCTTTTTAAATTGTGGTTTAGAAGTTTTGTTTATTTAGCGGTTTAATGAGGTCGTCCGAAGTGCAATGTGTCTATTTTTTTGGCTTGACTCGCTCTACTGATCTGTGTTCTGACCATCTGTCTCCTTCAGAACATTTTTCGGATGATTCCTGAAAGGAACAAGAAGAACGGTTATCAGTATCCAGTTACCGGTCAGGCTTCCTAATATTGTCACAGTTTCTCAAATTGTATCTTCTCTCTGTGTGTTCCTGTTGAGGAGACCCACACTGCAACTGTTTTTTTAAAAAAAAAAAATTTTTATTATTATCCTATTTCTTCTTTGAAGAATTGGGTACTTGCTTAGAGTTATCCTTTTCAGAATTCCTCTATTGGTTTCCCAAGTCTGGCTCCTAGATTATCTCTACCTAGTGAAGCATATGTTTCTTCGATAATCTTAAGGCAATTCTCACTCATGCTGTGCATGAGTGAGACACCGGCGTATAGCCACTGCTTCTGCCTCACCCTGTATGTTACTTAACATAATTGCAGATACCTGAGCAAAATTGCCCATCAGTTTCTAGAACATGCTTTGCCCTGTACTCTTTCTGTATTTGTTTCAGTATGTCTGGTATAACTGCAATTGAAGAGGTACCATGAGTTCTGGTATAAATGGCAGCAAAGATTGTACCCAAGTGACACAATCTTCTATCAGGAGAGCCATCCCCATTGGCAAGCAAATTGTTAGTATTCTGAGTTTTATCCTGCAAGCCCGTATGGGGAAAAACTGCTTCAAGCTGTGCTGGTTTCTGTGCTATCCGGAACGGGGTTTACTAACGGCTGGTGCAAATCTTTCCCATAATGTCGTTAAGCATTTGGGGCTAATACCTGTAGTAGCCAATTGAGGTTGTGCAGTCTGAGCAGCCCTTGCAGGTTGGACTATCAATGTTCTCATTATGTATTATGTAAGATTTCTGTAAATTTTTACTAAATCGCTATAAAATGTGCGTATTCCTGCTGCTGTTAATGTAGCAATGTTCGGATGTGGTGTATATGAAGCTAAGATCGGCCAGGTCGCGGTCCGGAGCAAACCAAGTCTCACGTTTTCTGTGGTATGGGGTAGGGCGCTTTTAAACCAATTAATATGCTCTTGGTAAGTTAATGGGACATATGTCTGCGTATGGGAAATATCCCTCAGGTGGTTCATCTTTAATATAAGTGTGAAACACTGTGCACATGCATCTGTAGGCGGGAATTTACCCCAGGAGTAGAATATGTCTGTTGTGAATGCTTCGTGTGCCTCAACCACGAAGGTAACATCTCCACCCGTTGCCAGGAGGCCATGTCATAGTTTTATAGTAACTGTGTCTGCAATTTTCAGTAATATTTAGAGCCGCGACCTGCTCTTCAATGTCCTTCCCTGCTTCTCTGTTTACAGACATTGTGTTAAGAGAAAAGCTATTTTATTTAAATGAATTTTCTGGAGATGTGGTTTGTACAACGTGGGAACTTCTAACCCTCCAAGTTTGAATAACCTACAGCCATACATAAGGTTCTCCTCTGAGGTGGATTTATTCCCTTCCCACCTCAGATGTCTCCAGTTTAAATGTGAGTAAGGGTCTCTCAGAAAGCACGACTGAACTACTCAGATTGACCGTTAAATAAGAACCCAACCAATGTTGGGTGCCATGTTGTGTAGTTCCTACTAATCCGTAGGCTCTGCATGTTGTTTTGACAACAAACTAGGGGTTTGGTGCCAAGACTGATTCCGGACACCCCCGTATGATATGTTGGCCTATAGACCAGCTAACTCACAGTGACATTGTAAGCTCCACTAACCTACCAGGGAGCAAATGGTTTCTGGCAACCAGTGAACATGACAACTCTGACCCCTCAAGGATTGTGGAAACAGTGCAGAATCTTTTGCTCAGTCACTCTTTCACACCTATCCTCAGAGAAATATACAGAGAATACACAGTGGGAAATTCTTTTTTTTCTTTATATTAAATTCTATGTTAATTCACTACAATCGAACCGTATACAGAATACAATAGCAAGTAGTTATTCGGTACATGATCATAAATAACATATCATATGTACAACAGGACTATCATCAGTATTGGCAATACATCATATTATCCACCTTCCTTGCCACTAACAAGAGATTACCCGATTTGTTCTTATTGTGTAGTGCTCTTAGTCCTCTTCCAGTGGTGCACTGGTATTAACAGGCAGACATATCGACCCACTAATTGTGTTCCATTTCCCCATATTTTTGTCTATTTTGGCGGGCAACCTCTACTTTCATATACCACCCTTTCAGCCTGCATACACCAATCAATGTCAATCAATCAGGGAAATTGTAAGCACGCTACTCACCTGTGAGGGTCACAAGGCGCTGGAGGGGGGGTGGGGGGGGAGGTAAGCTGCTCTGTTCAGCCAAAGACCCAGGTCTTGAGCTTCTTCTTGAAGGTGTTCAGGGAGGGAGCGCGTCTGATGTCGATCGGGAGCTCGTTCCAGGACTTGGCTGCGATGTAGGAGAAGGCTCTTCAACCTGTTCTGCCTCTGCGGATGCACAGTGTTGGCGAGGTCGGCGGATTGGAGGTTTCTCTTGGCTACGTGGAAGGAGATTCTCTCATTGAGGTATTGGGGTGTGGTGTTGTGGAGGCATTTGTAGGTGTGGGTGATTATCTTGAAGGTGGCTCTCTTCTTGAGGTTGCGCAGGTGCTGGGTGATGTGTTCCTGTTGTGGGATTCTGAGGTCGAGCCTGGCTACGGTGTTCTGGATGGTCTGGAGTCTGTGGAGCAGGGATTTGTTGATGCGGGCATAGAGAGCGTTTCCGTAGTTCAGGCTGCTAGTTACGAGTGCATGGGTGACGGTCTTCCGTGATTCAGGCGGAATCCACTTTAAGGTCTTTCGGAGCAAGCGGAGGGGGTTAAAGCAGCTGGAGGTGACAGTGTTGACCTGTTGGGTCATGGGGAGGGAGGAGTCAAGTAAGATGCTGAGGTTCGAGCCTGGTCCTTAAGGGGGGAGGGCTGCTGAGGGCGGTGGGCCATCAGGAGTTGCCCCATGAATAGGGGGAGCGTCAGAGGACGAGGACCTCTGTCTTCTCCGAGTTGAGTTTCAGGCTGCTGCTGCTCATCCAGACTGCAAAGTTCTTCATTCCTTCCTGGAAGTGAAGTCTGGTGGTGACGGGGTCCATTGTGCGGGAGAGGATGAGCTGGCTGTCGTCGGTGTAGGATACTATGCTGAGTCCGTGCTGTCTGACGATGGCGGCGAGGGGGTCCATGTAGATGTTAAACAGAGTGGGGCTGAGCGACAATCCTTGGGGTACTCCACAGTAAATTTCCGTGGGTTCGGAGAGGAAGGGTGGCAGTATGATACTTTGAGTTCTGTTGGTGAGGAAGGAGCAGATCCAGCCGAAAGCGGTTCCCTGTATGCCGGCGTCGTGGAGTCTGGCAGTGAGTGTGCGGTGGGAGACTGTGTTGAACGCTGCAGATAGGTCGAGTAGGATCAAGGCTGTGGTGTGTCCTTGGTCAAGGAGGGTGCGGGTGTCGTCTGTGGCAGCGAGAAGAGTGATCTCTGTGCTGTGGTTGCTGCAGAATCCGGATTGTGAGGGGTCAAGGACTGCATCTTCTTCGATTAATTATTTTAGCAGGGCTTTGAAAATCTTTTCGGTGACTTTGGCCGCAAAGGGAAGGAGGGAGATGGGTCGTAGTTCTTGAGGTCCGTGGGGGTCTGCTGAGGGCTTCTTGAGCAGACTTCTGGGCGTTTTCAGTTGCCCGGGAAAGGTGCTGGTTGTGAGGGTGGTGTTGATGGTGTGTTGTAGTTCTGGGGGGATGGTGGCTATGTGGTAGATGTGTGGCGGGTAAGGGTCTCTGGGGGCCCCTGAGTGGTTGCCTTTCATGGTTGAGGTGGTGTCATCGGTGGTGACTGTGGTCCATGAGGAGATGGTAGGCTGGCTTGTGTTGCTGGCGAGGGCGGTGGTTTCAGAGTCAGGTGTCTGGTCGTTGAAGTGGTCGTAGAGGCCCTTGATTTTCAGATGATAGTAAGATCCGAGCTTGTTGCAGAGGTCCTGGGAGGGGGTGATGTCCGTGGTTTAGCTGGTGGGTTTGGTGAATTCCTGGATGACGCTGAAGAGTTCCTTGGAGTTGCTGGTGTTGGGGAGGATCTTGTTTCGGATGAAGGTCCTCTTGGTGGATCTGATGCATTGGTGGTATTCAGTCATGGCGTTTTTTTAGGTGGTGCGATCTTCTGGTGTTTTGCTGTTTCTCCAGTTCTTCTTGAGACGTTTGCAGGTGAGTCTGGATTCTTGGAGGTCGGTGGTGAACCAGGTGGCCTTCCTGGGGCGCTGTCTGTTGGAGTTGCGCAGGGGTGGGAGCTCATCTGCGCAGTTGGAGATCCATCTGTGGAGTTCTTTGGCTGCGAGGTTGGCGTTGCTCGGTGTGGTGGGGGTGTCATAGTTGAGAGCGGAGGGGAGTTGCTCCTCAGTGATTTTGCTCCAGTTCCTTCTTGGAGGGCACTGTGCGGGTTTGGGGGTGGTGGGTTTGTTGACATTGAAATGTACGCAGAGGTGGCCCGTCCAGGGGGGTTGGGAGGTATGGCTGAAATGTAAGTTGTTGTCTCCTGCAAAGATGGGGTAGAGTGTGTGTCCTGCCTTGTGGGTGGGCATGGTGATAAGCTGTTTCAGGCCGATGTTGGCAAGGTTGTACAGGAGGGTGGTGGGGTTGGGGTCGCTGGGGTTATCTAAGTGAAAGTTCAGTTCCCCGATGAGTATGTAGTCCATGGATGCGATGGCGTGTGGTGCGATGTGTTCGGCGATGGCTGTTGCATAGGGGGCGAGAGGTCTGGGGGGTCTGCAGGCGGGGTGCTACAGAGGGTGGTTCTAGGGCTGGTCTGGATTTGGAAGTGAAGGTGCTCGGTGGTGGAGAGGGAGTCGTTCGTGGTGGAGGTAGAGAGTCGGAAGGAGCTCTTGTGTGCGATGGAGAGTCCTCCTCCTGGGCAGTTGGGGTGGTCTTTTCTATAGATCTTGTGGTGGCAATGTCAGGGTTGGAGGAGGAGTTGGTCCAGGTTTCTGTGAAAAAGGGGACGTCTGGTGAGAGGGTGTCGAGGAGGTCCCAGATCTCAACGGCGTGTCTGTGCAGTGAGCACACATTGAGGAGGATGCATTTCAGGGCTTTGGTGGTGTCGGTGTGGTGGTGGCCATAGGGGTGCTGAAGGTGTTGAAGGTCTGGCAGCAGCGACGGCATGAGAACTGTCCGTGGGTGGTGCTCGCCGTGGATCGCTGGCAGTTGTTATTCCTCCCGGGGTTAAGTGCGAGGAGAGTGGCTGGATCGTAGCGGTGGATGGTTGGAGATCCAGGGTTTCTGGCTCAGGTCACGGGCGGGTCCCAGACGGGCTTGCGTTTGGTGCGGCCGCTGTGCAGCCATCATTAAGTAGAGAAGGGGGAAGGGACTCGCAGCTGGGAGCGGGTATTTGGTAGGAGTGAGGGGATGCGGGGGCAGCAGCAGCGGGAAGGGAGAGGGCTGGAAGTCAACTAGGGACAAAA
Organism: Lissotriton vulgaris; assembly: GCF_964263255.1. Taxonomy (NCBI): domain Eukaryota; kingdom Metazoa; phylum Chordata; class Amphibia; order Caudata; family Salamandridae; genus Lissotriton; species Lissotriton vulgaris. Next base: position 505,609,927 of record NC_141700.1, on the reverse strand, counting down.
AAACAGGGGATCAAAGACAACAGGGACAGTATAAACAATACAGCAAAGTAGGAATACAGCAGTTAAGGAAAAGACAAAATTTGCGCAAACACGGGCACAATGCCGGACCTTGAACCTCTGACAAAGCAGAGTTTGGCAACGCGGTCCGCGTCACTTACAAGCGGAGCTGCGGGGGAAGAGAGCAGGTCAATGACCAGGAGGTCAGAGGTCTTGCTCGTGCTCCCTCGCAGCGGCCACCATTAAGTAGGGAAGGGGGGAGGGACTCGCAGCTGGGAGGCGGGAGCGGGGATTCAGTAGGGGGGAGAGGGCCGTGGGGGCAGCAGCACAGGAAGGAAAAGGGCGGGAAGTCAACAAGGCACAGAAAAATGGGGGAAAAACAGAAAGAGGCACCAGACACAGTATAAACAATACAGCACAGAAGGAATACAGCAGTTAAGGAGAAGACAAAAATTGAGCAAAAACGGGCACAATACGGGGCCTTGAACCCCTGAAAGAGCAGAGCTTCCAAATCCCCAAATGCAGGTCCAGTTTCTGAAATCCATTCCCTTGCAATGTTGCGCTTAGCCACTATTAAGCCCACTGTTACCCAAGTTCTTTCTCATGCTGTAAAGTCCGTTTTGTCCCAAATATTTAATAGACACCACTGGGGCGATATCTCCATCTTTCTTTCACACAGCGTAAGCTGCAAGCAGTGCTCTTTTTCCAATATTCTAGTATTTTGGGGCATTCCCACCATAAGGGCAGGAACGTACCTTTCTGCCCACACTTCCTGGGACACTGTGATGATCCATTTTAACCAGTGTGGTGCTAGTGTAATATGTTTGGTGCAAGATTTTTAATTGGAGTAATTTAAATTGGACACGTTTAGCTACCTCTCAGGGAGATACAAGCGCTTCCTGACACTCCTCATAAGTGAGAGCGCCCAGGTCCTCCACCAACTTTGGTGTCAGGAGAGTTGTAGAGTAGTTTCCTGGTATGTCAATGATATTGCCTCACCCTTAAGGTAATCATCCAGGAGCCTATCTTCCAATGGGGAGGTATCTGGGAAAACTGTTCCAATCAGAATGGCTTGTGATAGTGCATGTTGTGACTGCAGGTAACTGTAGGTTTCCATTGAGGATAACTCAAATTCCCTCTGGAGGTCCGCAAAGGGTTTAGTCTTAACCCTCCCACCCACAGGTCTTCCATCCTGGAAAGTCCTATGCAGTTCCACTTATCAAAGCCTGGTTGATGCACTAGGAGTCCCAGGTGTATAGACTCCCATAGTAGCGTAGCCAGAGTAATCTTATCTTTCATGCCTGAAGATGCTAATGCCATTTGCCAGATTTTGATTGTTGTCGATGTTGGGGTATATACCGGTGAGTTTTGTTTCCAACCATAGAAGGCCTGAGGTAACCTCCCAGTCTCATATTGTGCCTATCCAGTCTATACGCCGGTTCAGTCTGCTTGCTCTAAATGCACCCAATGATTAACAACAATAAACTGTGCTGACCAATAATAGTATTGGAGTGGCGGGAGAGCGATCCCACCGTCCAACCAGCCACTGATCAGTTTATTTTGTGCTATTCGCAGAGTTCATCCCAGATAATCATCTGTATCTCCGCCTCTATTGCTCGAAAGTATTTTGGCGGCACCAAGTGAGGCGTATTCTGTAGTATGTAGACAAAACGGGGAAGGGCCATCATTTTATATAAGGACACTTTACCCAGCAGGGACAAGGGCAGAGTCCGCCAGTGCTGCCCGCCTTTCCACTACCGTCACAAAGGTGGGTCCAGATTGCGGTCATAGAAGATTGCGGGGTATTTGGCAACATAAACACCCAAATATCGAAAACCCTCCATGGTGATTTGCACCGTACAGGAACTGGGAAGCCGGGGACATACAGTCCCGACTTAACGCAGTTTATAGTACACCCTCAGTATTGCTGAAATAGAGCTAAAATATGCAGTAGTTGAAGTCGCCGACCATCAGTACCTTTGCATGATTTGTTATAAGGTGTATCATTTGTTCGCTCAGAGATTTAGGGAACTGTGGCATGTTCTGTGGTGGTCTGTAGAGTAGCACACAGACCAGTGGGGCAAGGTCAGATTCTAATTTAAGCACTAGGTTGCCTACTTGTGGTATGTCTAGGACAGTGAGTGCCGTATATTTGAGGTCTTGGTGCACTATAGCTGCCACTCCCCCTCCCTTTTTACCCTGAGGACGGTTGGCTTGAAGAATGTAAAACTTGTTAGGTAGTGCTGCTAGAATTTCCGGGGCGGAGTCCTGTGTTAGCCAGGTCTCAGTTAACAATAAAATATTTGGCTTCTCTTACATCAACAAGTCGTGTATGTCTAGTTGGTGTTTGGTCAAGAAGCGGGTGTTTTAATAGATGATCGATAGGGCCTTTTCCTTGTTTATAGCCCGAGGATCAGTGCATTGCGTTTAATTGTGTATGTGGGATGATTGAATTCGGGAAAGGAAGATCTTATTTTCTTTATCCCGTTCCTGCTTATCCTAGCATGCGTGAGGTCACTGACTGCTAGCTCATTGGAGTGGAGCATTTTTAGTTTAGCCATAGAGTAGTTCGTGATTTGTGCATTATGACTTGCCCCGGTCGGCCGCGAACAGGTGCAGACGGGCTTGCCTTTGGCGCGCCGTTGGTGCTCCCGCGCTGCTACCGGCATTAGTAGCCGTAGTCCGCCTTGGCTCCTCCCCCTTCTTTTCTGATTGGCGCTCAGCAGTGGCGTGTCTACCAGGAAGTGAGTCGGGCCAGTGTTTACAGTGAGATTAGCGCTGTGACTCTATTGTAGTACAATTTTTAAAAAGTCTTTCTGTCTTTCATTTTTGTGGTCAGATATTAAGGAGATACCTTGGCCCCTGATTACTGCCTTGCAGGCTTTCATTAAAGTTTGGGCTGAGTCCACTGATTCCTTATTTTCTTAGAAGTAGTTTTTCGTTGCTTTTATTAAGCCTGCTCTTATTGATGGCACTTGTAAGTATCAGGGGTTAATCGCCATCTGGCTGCTCTTAAATACGGGTGCTCCCCCATATATTACACTAAGTGGGAAGTGGTTGGCGATACCTCTGGGGAGCAGGACCACATCATCAAACCGCAGGAGTTGTCCCGCCAATCCGAACATATAATCTATACGGGATAGACTTCTATGGGCCCCTGAATGACAGGTCTTAGTAAGATTTCCATCCTAATGGTCGCTGACGATACGCTTATCATTTCAGAAACCCCTAGTGGTCTAAAGCGTGCGTTGCTCCATTTTGAACTTTTTTGTTCTACTTGGGGGATTGAAAATTAATGTAGCCAAGACCAATTTTATGATCTTTAATCAGCACAGAATATTCAAAGGAGGCATACTTTTGGACGGGTTGCCATTAGAACAAGTTAATGCATTTACCTACCTGGGAGTCATTTTGCAAAAAGATATGAGATGTAGTCGCCACATTGATACTACCACATTGAAACATCGACAACTAGCCAGTGCCCCACACAATGAGTTTAACGCCTCCTTGACTCAGCCAGTTAATCCGGTGCTACAGATTTACAACATGAAAGTAGTGACCTCAGTTCTTTACGGCGCAGAACTTTGGGGCTTTGAGAACCTTACTGAGTTAGCCATTGCAGGAAATAGGTTTCTCCGAAAAATCACTAGCCTACCTGAAAGCACTCCGGTGCTACCATTGTTGTATGATTTAGTCAGGAAAGCATTGGTTGATCTAGCTAGGATACACCCCATTTTTTACTGGTGCAGAATCTGGTGCACACCTGGAACTGGCAATCTGTGCTGACGGCCTCTGGGATATAATTAGGGCAGACCATTATTACAAAATTAGCCAGTTACGTGATGTCAGAGATTTCCGGATCAGCATTGGTTTGCCTAATTTGTGGGAAAACCCATTGAGTACCCAGTTTCCATAAAAAGAAATCATAAAGGAAAGATATTGGGATTTGGTGACTCAAAATACACTTAGGAAAAGTGATAGCACAATGCTGACGGGGGCTTCTCAGTCGTTAAATCTTGGCCAAGTATGGAACACTACTGGAATGCAATATCTAAACCTTCTGATCGGAAATTGTACTTTCAATTTAGAGTGGGCTTTGCCATTAAAATCATTCACTGCAAAATGGGCTACATCATGTAATAGTAAATGCCCTACTTGCATGGATCTAGAAGAAACTTACGCCCACACACTGTTCGTCTGTCCTGCGTATGCTAGCCCCCATAAAGCATGGCTCTCTCCAGACTGAGGAACTTGGGTACCAGAAGGAGTAGTGTACCACTGAGAATATTGCATACTAATCCATCACCATGTTACGCAAGCTCAGTAGCCAAGTTCTTGAGTTGGATGTGGGCAATTAGATCACATACATTGCCCGCGACCTGATGAACTTGCAAATCAAATTATCTGCGACTGTGACGATTGCATCTTATTCACCAGCTATGGCTATTTTAATAATTTTAAATATTTTTCAGCACTTAGTACTTGCCGTTAATCTTCTATGTCGCTGTTTTACCATTTGCTACTACATGAATTTGCCTTTTTAATATAACTAGTATGAATAAATTTCTGCTTATGATTGCCTGTACCTACTAAATGTTTTTACACTTTTTAAAAACCAGTTTTATGGCTAAAAATATTTTATTTTCTGTAAACCTGCTTCTATGACATATATTGTCAAAGAAAGCTTATTTGAACTGAACTGAAAGGTATACTGACGGGCTGAAGAGTTACGCAACCGCCATACATCAACAAGGCCGATGGCCGACAGGAACTCAGCTAAGGCCTTTTCTGAGGCATATTACTGTCTAGCTGGCCAATGATCTGTATCGCCATTAATGGCAGCATTACAGTCCCACTAATAAGTAGTTCCGCCTGTGGCAGATTGATTATGTATGAACCCAGATCAGCGAGAGTGGAGGTATGTAATCTTGGGGGAAAATAGAGGGATAGAATGTGTAGGAGTCGATCCTCCCAGTGTCCCGACTATGTTACATAGCACCCCCGTGAGTCACGCATGATTTTTTGTATCCTAAATCTAAATGACTTGCAGAGTAGGATACCCACCCCTCTTAAACCCTTGGTGTAACCCGAGTGGGCCACTTATTCATAGCCCTATCTATTGAGCGCACAGTAAGAATTTCCCTGTAGGTGTGTCTCTTGTAATAATACTACATCAGGAGTTTGACGTTTCAAGTATTGCAATACCACCCTTCTTCTAATTTTATTTCCTAGGCCGTTAACATTCTATGATAGGATTTTGAAGTTAAGAGCTGGTTTCTGTTTATTCATGGTACTCTGTATCTGCTCGGTCGTCCCTAGGGAGTGTTTAATGCCGCTCCATAAGGAGGTCACTTTATCTTTATCTTCAGAGCTCGTCGGACGACATCCTGTTTCGCACTATTAATTTCTTGAAACATGTACCGTACGTTCTCACTACTACAAACCAATTTATGTCTCTATAAACTCTAATAACCCAACTAAGAAAACTACTACTACTCCCTCCCACCCCCCTCCCTGCTTCCCTGCATTGTGAACTTAAAACTCCCCACCACCCCAATGCTGCAGAGTGCCTGTGAGTCCCATCCCTCGGGACTTACTGTTAGGGAGCATGTCTCCGCCGGTTGCTCACTCACCAGAACACTGTCTCCCAATCATACAGTAACTTTGCCAGTCCACCGCTATGTCCTTGGAGTCCAATAGGTACCTCGACCGTTCCGGCAACTTATCTGTAAAACAAAACAGTGAGCAGTTCAGACCTGTGTGGCTCCTTGCAACTCTATAGTTCCCAATTAACTGAGCTTTGTCTAAGCGGTCTATTTGTTTCTCACATCAAAGCTAGACCTGTAGTGTTGTATATTTCCTTCATTGTAGTTTTGACTCCAGCTGTGACTGAATGGCAATGGGTGAATCATTCTCCGTCTCCTGGCTACTCCCCTTCCTCCTGATGCCTTGATTGTCACCATTCCTTGTCGCCTTTTTGTCAGTGGGGGCTGGTTCGTCCTTTGCCCGCTGTCCTCCACCCCTCCAGCCACACCCAGGCTTCATCTGGTGGGGTGAAAAACCACGTCTTTCATTCAGCCACCCCCCAGAGCTTGTTCGGAAACAGCATTGCGTATTTTAGGTCCTTATCACGGAGTGCTGTGCTATTTCTGAACCTGCGCTGTAAAGTCAGAAAAGAAGGTTATTTTAGAATTGTTACATACTAGTGGAGGCGCTGCGTGGGCGGTCTGCAATATAGCGTCCCTATATCTAAAGTTGAAGATCCTGGCCAGGATAGGATGGGGGAGGGGGTGCACCCAGTTGCGGCTGGTCCCCAGGCACTTGATGAGCACGCTCAACAGAGTAGTAGTTCGAGAGGGTATGAGGCTGTATATGTTTTGTGATGAGCTCTTCCACAAACAGGTCTGTGGATGGTTCCTTGGCATGCTCCAGCACCCCTAAAATGCGAACTATGTTCTTACTTTCCCGCCCTTCATAGTCAATTAAGCTTTATTCGGCTTTTAAAATTAAAACCATAAAAGCAACAGAAAAAAGATACAAACATACAAAAAATTAATTCAGCAAGTCAATGCATAGTTAAAAGAAAAACAGACTGTTTAGGGCAAGCTAAAACAGTTTGGTGAATCAACTACTCAAGATCATAATCCAAAATACACAGCCATTATCATCAGGTGTTGTAGTGATTTGGTACACCGAGGCCAGGATAAAAGTCATGCAAATCCCAGATACGGATGGAGCCATCTCCAACTTTGTGGTGGGTAGAACGTAAAAAGGGGGCAATGTTCCTGTGTTTAAACTTAATTAAAATCAGATCTCCCGGAACATTTTTGGGCAGAGGACCAAGCCACCCCACCCTCCTGACGCTCAATATCCCGCCGTCTAAAACAGATGGTAAATGTCTATGATTTTTAAGCCAAAAAATGGCTTTATTCATTAGGTCCTGCTGTAGTTCACGTTTGCCCGGGGTGAGTTCAGGGACCCGGAAAGAACGGTAACGTATGGCGCAGCTTCGGGGGGTAGGTCGATTCGATGCCTTCTTTCTGGAAGTCTGTGAGGGGTATGTTTTCGAGTAAGAGGAGCGTTTCGACCACTTAAAGTGGGTGGTGTAGGAGGGGGGTCACAAGTTGGAAGAATATTGGAAGCATTGTTCATAGGCCTTTCATGGGTGTTGGTAAGGGTAGAGCATGTGGGTGTCACGGTGTTAGCATTTAGTGGAAGGGACCTTGTTACAGTAATTTCAATCCTGGTCAGCCTCTCCCCCAGATCATTAATTTTTGCGACCAATGGTGATAGAGCTCTGTTTAACATTTGATCAATTTGGGCCAGTAGGGTCAAGTGAAGGGGGGATACGGGGTCATCTGATCGATTCTCCGTTGTATCCTATGTTGGTGAGACTGGGTTTAGGGCGGGTAAATGGGGGCTGCAGAACGTTGGTTCGGGGGATGCGGGGGGTGAGCCATTTGGTTGTTCAATGTCTCTATCCATAATTGGGGGCGTTAATATATCCTGGACATAGTTAGTACCACACATGGCATTCAATTCCCGAAGGCAACAGTGTGCAGAGTAAAACGATAAAGAGGAAATGGTTAGCATCTGACTGTACCTCCTCCTGTGATTGATCCAAGTGTAGTGGCCCGTCCCGTCCTCCTCTGGCCTCTGAGGGCCACAGAGGGCCCGCCCTTTGCCCGGGCTTAGCCCCGGGCGCCCTCCCGCGCGCGGTCCCGCGACGCGGGGGCTGCTGTCCTTTTGTAGCGCCTCCTGGCGCGCTGGTCCCGTGTGTGGCGATTAGCGCCGCTGGGGCGTCTGGGGATTGTAGTTTCCCCCCTCGCTCTCCGGCCGCTGTTGTGCTTGCGGCGGCGAGGGGGAAACTGGCAGGAAACTGGCAAGGTTTGTCACCCCTCGTCCTAGGTGAGCCCGGTTCTGCTGACTGACCCCCCGCTCCCCCGGGGCTGCTGTCCTTTTGTAGCGCCTCCTGGCGCGCTGGTCCCGTGTGTGGCGAGTAGCGCCGCTGGGGCGTCTGGGGATTGTAGTTTCCCCCCTCGCTCTCCGGCCGCTGTTGTGCTTGCGGCGGCGAGGGGGAAACTGGCAGGAAACTGGCAAGGTTGGTCACCCCTCGTCCTAGGTGAGCCCGGTTCTGCTGACTGACCCCCCGCTCCCCCGGGGCTGCTGTCCTTTTGTAGCGCCTCCTGGCCCGCTGGTCCCATGTGTCGCGAGTAGCGCCGCTGGGGCGTCTGGGGATTGTAGTTTCCCCCCTCGCTCTCCGGCCGCTGTTGTGCTTGCGGCGGCGAGGGGGAAACTGGCAGGAAACTGGCAAGGTTTGTCACCCCTCGTCCTAGGTGAGCCCGGTTCTGCTGACTGACCCCCCTTCATAGTCTTTGAGCCTCTCTTCCATGGTCGCCATCAACAGCTGGAGATTTTCAACTGTTGTTTCAAGCGATTTGGTATTTGACTGGAGCGTGGTAATAGAGGCCTCGGCAGCTCGTACCCGGTCCCCAAGATTACGAAGATCTGCGTGCATTAGTGTAACCTCTGTCGTGACCGTGTCTATTTTACTTTCCAGCGCAGAGCACACTTCTTGGATTGCTGCCATTATATCTTGCAGAGTAGGCCCCACGTCCTTGATCGCTTATTTTCACTGCTCATTGCCCCCTTCTGAGGGTATCCATCTTGGGGTGCTCAAATTTATCAAGTTTGGTCAGGTGTGTAAGTTTGGTTCATTTGTGGGTTGCCATACCTGAAAGCAGTGGATCACCCCCCACTTGCCACTTCTCAGCCACTCGGCCCGGGGCCCCAAGGCTGTGCTCGCCGTGTCTCTCCACCCTTCTCAAAGCTACTGAATAGGAGTTAGGGTTATAGAATTGTTCATGCATCCCACCCAGTTGTCTATTTCTATTACCTTCTTGTGATTTGGCGTGTTTAGCTAGTGCCTCTTTATCCAGTCGGTATTTTATCAGCGTGTGGACAAATTTCCCCTCTCTGCGGCAGGCCTTCTGGGCTCTCTGGCTCTCCGCGGCTACCACTAGCCGCTGCAGTGTCTCCCGCTGTTGTTGCTGGGGCCGATCAGCTTCTGCACGTACCTCCTCTCGCTGCCTTTCAGTCAGTTGCCGCAAGGCTGGATCTCCTCTTGGCATCTTCGCCCAATGCAGGGCCCGCGCCACCATGCAACTTCGCCATAGGTCACCAGTCACATTGCAGACTCAGTGTCACTGCTTCTCTTCAAACCATGGGTCAGGGACTTCTCCGGTCCTTCCTCTGACACACTGTTTAATGGGGATGGCGTGATGATTCTACCAGCCAGGGAAAACAGCGTCTCAGCTGCTCTGGGCTACACAGTTAATCGTTGGGTCACCCTCTTCAGCTCTGCCGTTCCTGGTCGTGTCAGGACCTCCCGATGGGGTCTTAAGCTGCGACAAACTGATAATTATACAGATATTTCAGTGTTTCGGCGGGCGTTCTCCAGAGCCTTCACAGAGTGCAGCCATCTTGCCTGGCTGCTAGCCACCCCACCCCCAGTGGGATATTTTCAATATATTTATTGAACCAACGTTATCCTTGTATAGAATACATGTGGTGCAATGATTAATAGACAGAAGCAGATAAAAGTGATTACAAGCACCAAAAGCATGAATAGTAGATTTAGCTCTACCATGGTGCTAAGACAATGTATATATGCTGGCAATGTTGTTTATGGAGGCAAATAAAACAAAGCAGTAATCAAAAGGTTCTCCTACTATGCAAACCCTACTCTAAGTGTACCAGGAGTGTGTGTAGGTGTAGAGCCAATAATACCCCCAAGGGACGATCCAGACCCATTAACTGATGGGAGAGAATAAAGGACCCGTACTTGGTCACAAACTGGACACCCCTCACGAGACGTCAGACCACTGCATGGTGAATTCTCAGCATGCAAGGACCTCTGGTGGCAGCTGGAGTACCTTTTCTGCTAACTATTGAGATGCTCTTTTTTTTTATAATAGAAAGCCGGCTTGTGATATGCGTATAGATTAGGGATGTTATGGATATGTAGATAGCCCTGTTGCCCCGTGGATGAAGATAGAGATGACATTTGTACATAGTGCGAAAAGAGACCTTGTACATGCTGTTCAGGGCATTGAGAGAATGTTGTGCGAAGCAAGATGTGTAAAGTTTAGTTTCAAGGAAACAAATCCAACATTGTTGTGTACGCAATTATGTGCAAAATGTTACTGCTGAAAAATAAGAAAATGTAAGAAATAAGCGGCTTCGCTACATGAGCCTAACTAATATATATTGGGGGTGACTTCAACGCAGTGCCGGAGCACGATTTAGATAGCACTGGGGTTCCGTGGGCATCTCGGCGGTCCAACGCCCACCATCTCACCGAGTGGACCAGGACTCTGGGTCTCTGCGAGGTGTGGAGATTACAGTATCCCCGGCAGCAACACTACATACATACAACAGCGCTCACCACACCCATTTCCTGGAATGACCTTGCTATTCTTCCCACCCTTGACTGGCAGTTATTGACTCAGATTTTACCCAGTGGAATTTCAGACCACTCCATTTTGCTTCTCCAGCTTGGGCACCCATTCGGGGCAGCGCTCCATATAGCATTTAAAAACGCTTGGCTTCTCCAGGGCAAGGAATTTGTCCACTTCCTCGGGTCAGAACTCCGGGGCTACTTAAACAACAATGAAGGCTCGGTTACACACGCCAGCACCCTAAGGGACAAAAGTAAAGCGATCCTACATGGTGCTGCCAGGATTATGTCAAAGCCCGGGAAAGCAATCAATCTGCTCTTATCACCAGACTAGAAACCCGGGCATTGATGCTTGATCAACAACTGGAGTCCGGCGCAGGCACGGATCACTCAGCAGTTAATGCTTGTCTGTGGAGACATCAGATTACACTCTCTCAAGGCAGCTAAGCTCCTATGGCGGGCCACGAGAGCCCAGAACTATGGATGAGGTGACAAAAACGGGAAACTGCTCTACTGGCTGGTCTCCCGTCAACATGCCAATAGTACTGTCTCCAAAATCCTAGATGGCAACAGCCGCCCTCAATAGACCCTTGTCGAGATAACCTAGGCATTCGCTCATTAGTATTGTACATTGTACGCCCGCTCGGTAGATAGGAGCACCGCTGTGTCCAGATCCTTTCTTGATTTGGTCTCTTTCCAGGCTGCCAGGAGCAGACGTTCGTCTGGTAGAAGAACCTCTCATGGTGGAGGAAATCTGAGAGTCATTGTCTGGCATGGCACTGGGTAAAACTGCAGGCCCGGATGGCTATCCCATGGAATACTATGCTGCATTCCCTCATCCCCCATCTTTTATCACTCTAGAATGCTTTCCATGTCGGGTGTCCTTTCCGCTGAATCTAGCATCCGCTTCTATCGTTGTCATACCTAAGACGCAGCCCTCGTCCATGACATGCGTCGCCTATAGACCAATCTTGCTCCTTAACTGCGAGGTCAAGATCTTCACTTCCATATTAGCCAGCAGACTGAAACGGGTTATACACTGGCTTGTGCAACCGGACCACTGCAGCTTCATGCCGTCCCGCAGAACAAGACATTGTATCCACCGGCTCCACATGGTCCTGGCCCACCCTCACCGACTTGCAACCAACCTAGCCTTGCTTCTAATTGACTTTTAGAAGGCTTTTGATGCAGCAGACTGGGATAATCGCCACTTGGTGCTGGGACGGGCGAGTTTCGGGTCGAAGTGCCAGGGCATGGTCTGTATCCTGTACTCCAATCTCACTGCCCGAGTCCGGGTCATTGGGGTCCTCTCTGATGGCTTCACCATAGAGCGAGGGGCCAGACTGGGAGACCCCCTGTCACCCCTCCTCTTTGCTTTTGTGATAGAACCTCTGGGCCAACTTATACGTGAAGACCCCCAATATGAGGGCTGGGCCTGGGACATGGGCCTGGGTTTTTTTAATCTACAACTCTACCAATTCTGCTTCTCACCTCCTCGATCTCAAAGATTGGTTCAACAGGTCTGACCTTGCCTATCACCTGGAGCTTTCACTGTTGGGTTTCTCCCAGTTACAAGCTAAGCCTAATGGTTCCCAGGTTCCTCCTCTCCTGCCCCCAGTAACTCGGGTGCTGTTTCTTGCATGGCCCGCAGCACTCCAAAATGTATGATGGGATGCTAGACACACGCAACAGACACAGCTCTGGCATAGCACCTGGTTGAAAGAGGTGGCTTTGCTCTGCGGTTTCCACCTTCAATGTAGCCACAGCCTTGCAAGTAGCTAGTTCTACATATATCATAAACTCAGACACGCTCTCAACGCGCATCACCCACCCACTGACACACTCCCGGAGTTTAGTACCCTGGAAGCCAAATTACTTATGCGCAGTCAAGATCATTCGGAATATCCCATCTATCGCACGCTTGTCATCAACTCCTCTGGCTCACTTGACCACCTCAGAACCCGCTGGGAGAGTTGGGTGGGACCTGTGGAAGACTAGGACTGGTGGGATGTACTGATGTCTCCCAGAGAGCTTACCACCTCCTCCAGACTCAGACTTGTTCAATCCTATCTCTACTTTGCGTACCATTCCCAGCCTGCTTGTGCAGAGTGGGCCTGCACCCCACTCATGCATGCCCTCAATTCTGAGTAGACCCTGCAGACTTCTACCCCACAGTATGGTTATGTATAGCAATACTCCAATACTAGAAAAGGTGATTCATGAGCTATTGGGGTGTTGAGTTGGGAAGTCCCCCTCTCTCCTATATTGATTCTCCTGGGGGTGTTTGAGTACTCAGGGTACGAGGGTGGAAAGGGCATTCTTAGGTGTGACCCTTCTAGTGGTGAAAAAAAGATATCAAGGTGCATTGGTTGTCTACTGGGCCCTCAACCCTGTTGATGTGGAAGAGGGGTGTTCGAAGCCTGCAGCTGCCCTCAGGGTGTGAGGCAAATGGATGGGTCAGCTGGCTGAATTGCTTATGAAGTGGTCTCTGTGGTCATTCTCCTGTGTACTATGGTATATTTGTGAGATGCCTTTGCCCTGCATGGCAAATATCCCATATTCTGTACTGATCTATGCGCCTGCTATGTGTTCATCTTAGCAGGCTTTGTTGGCCGAAACTCAGTTAGTTATACATTTCTTTTTTAAATCACAGCGTGACCTGGGACCGGAGGGTGGCAGTGCTCTACTGGGTGTTGGATATTCCAATGCGACACAGGTGCAATACAGTCCTAACACTACTGCTAGCAAAGAGGTTGATGGTGTGTTGCTGGGGGCATTGGAGGTCCCCAAAAGATAACTTGGATTGAGTCTATGTTATATCGTGATAAACATTCAACAATGCTTCCCTCATCCTCCAGACCCAGGGATATTTGCAGCAAACTTAAATCACTCCTTTTGACCACATTTCTGTAATCCAACATGCTGTGCACACCCAAAGAGACACAACCCGAGAAGTGGCACAAGCCACCATGATAATTATAATACATGAGCAAGCTACATACTACACCAAAGGACACAAATGTTTGTTCCTGTACAATAAGGGATACCAAGGTGGGCAATCTGAATACAGAGGATCACCCAACACAAAATGGTGCGCTCGGTGTAACAAGCCACAACATATCTTGGGTCCAGTCTATGAAGTCATTCTGCTACCTTGGATGGATAAGGAGGGTAGAAAGGTGAATGAGTAATAAAGTGAGGCATATCAGATGAGGAAATCACAATGGGTAAGAAGGATGGGGAGGAGCACTGAACCAACTTGCTAAACCAAAAAGAAAAAGTTGGGCAGACTGATAGAGCCTGAAGATCTCCAACCATACATGGTAAAGTTATTGCCAGTAACAAAAGTGTCTTCAGGTCAGGAGGTCACAGGTACCTGTGCTTTTTCTCAAATGGGCATGCCACGACAAAACCTTTTATTATTATTAATTAGCATTTTTATAGAGCGCATGGCTACCCTAAGGTATCCCAGCGCTAGCGGCAGTTCAGGTTGAAAAGAGGGATAGCAATTCTATTCTGGAATAGCCATGTTTTATGACCGTTCCGGATGAGAGGTGGGAAGTTTCATGCCGGAGATTGAGAGGGAGGGAGTTCCAAAGTCTAGCTATGTTATACGAAAAGGAGCGGCCTCCGCTCCGCAGCCTATTGATTTTAGGAATACAGGCTAAATTTAAATTCTCAGAGCAAAGAGATTTCTTAGGAAGATAGGCGGTGATCATAGACTGATTGATTCGGGGGCCTGTGCCCCTAGGAGTCTTATGAGCAGTAAATAAGGCTTTAAAGGAGATCCTTTCCTTTAATGTAGCCAGTGAAGAGCTTTCAGGCTGAGGCTGGCTGACTGCATGCTGCAGGAACCTGTCAGAAGTCGTGCGGCACAGTTCTGTGCCACCTGGAGCTTCCTTAGGGTAGACTTTGGGGTTCTCAAATACAATGAGTTACAGTAGTCCAGCCGTGAAAGAATCAGAGCCTGGACTACTTTTTTCATAGCTTCAGTGGGCAATAGGAGAAGGACCTTCCGTAGCATTCTAAGGATGCCGTGACAGGCCCCTGTCACTGCCACTGCCTGTTGGTCGAGTTTAAGAGAGTCATCCAGCCACACACAAGGCTCTTGATCTTGGACTTCGGAACTGGGGGGCGCCCAAGCACAGTGGCCAGGACAGTGTGGGGATTAGCTTGGATTTCTGTTTTTTCTCTGTTCAGTTTGAGACAGGAGTGTTGCATCCAGGTGGCAAATTTTCCCAGACAGAGCGCCAAATCTGCAGGGTCAGTCCACGGATGATTTAGAGATATCATCAGCTGAGTGTCATCCGCGTAGGTGACCACTTTGATCCCATACGGCTGGATGACCTCGGTCAGTGGCCTCATATATACGTTAAATAATGTAGGACTCAGGAAGGATCACTGGGGCACTCCATAGTTCAAAGGAAGAGGGCTGGAGGTGGATTTCCCCGCAAAGACCTGAAAAGTTCAGCCATTAAGAAACAATTAAATCCAGGAAATGACTTTTCCTGGCTCTCCTTAGCCATTCAATGAGAACATTGAAGTTGACCGTGTCAAAAGCAGCGCTGAGGTCTAGGAGGATGATGGACGCCACTCCTCCCTGATCCACTACCCTCCTAGCTTCCTCAACCACAGCCGTTAGTGCAGATTCCGTGCCATGTTGTGGGCAGAAACCGGCCTGGGATTGATCAAGTAGCTCATGGGAATCTAGGAAGGCTGATAGGGTGGAATTTATATGTTTTTCTAATATCTTACTAAGCAAAGGTAGGAGGGATATGGGCCAATAGTTGCTCAGCGCTTCGGGGTCCAGGCTGTTTTATTTTTAAGTAATGCTTTTACAATAGCATGCTTCCAGACCGGTGGCACGAGTCCGTTGGTAATGGACATGTTAAGCACCTCCTAGATGGCTGGTAGAATCACATCTTTGGCCTTGGATAAGATGTGAAGAGGGGCGGGGTCTAGGGGAGATCCAGATTTTCTTTTAACAAAAATCTTAGCTAGAGTCTCAATATCCAAAAGAGGAAATTCCTCCAAGGTGGGAGTGGCTGCTACCCTCATGGTCCTAGCACTAGGCTCCTGTTGCCCAACTACTCCCGTCAAGATGGTGTCTAGGTCACTAGGTAGTGGGGATACAGGGAGGGTCTTATAAATAGCTTGTATTTTTCCCTGAAATTAACTTGCCAATTACATTACATTGTCCCTTGGATGAGTTTCTGGAAATATCATGGAGAGTGGGCTCCAGGAGAGATATTGTTATCCGGAAGATATCTTTGGGTGAGTCTGATTTATCCTCATAAATTGACTATGCCCTTTTGATTCCTGCTTGATATTGCTTTATGGCTTCTCTGTAGGTATTTTTGGTGCTTTCACTTAAATCCTTCCTCCAGATCCTCTCTAATTGTTTGCATTTTTGTTTGAGCAATCTAAGCTGAGGTGAGTACCATGGGGAGATATTTTCTCTCATCCTACGATAAAAAGAAATCTGAAATAACTTTATCCAGTGTGGATTCCAACCAACAGTTAACTGTCTTTGCTGCCGAGAGGTCTGCCTCAAACGTAGGTTTTGAGTTTATAAGTTGAGTTGACCATGCCTCATTGGAAAGTTTGGACCACAGGCGGGCTTTCGTCGAGCTATGTTCCTTGGATTCACAGTGGTGGGTGATTTTAGAGAGATCGGTCCATGGTAGAGGAATAGGAGTCTGCTGTCAACTCAAGATATTAGTGAACTCATGGTCCAATGTATGACCTTTTATATGCATGGGTGCAGTCACTTTCTGTATAGGTTGTATTGCGGCGAGATCTTGTATCAGTTCAAATGCCTCTCTTTTACTAGGGTCCTCAAAATGGAGATTCAAGTCCCATATCAGTGTGAAATTGCTGGTGGATTTTGCTAGCGCGGCTGCCACTTCTGGTGGTCGATAGATAAGTATTCCCAAGAAAGACAGTGTAGCTGAGAGAGAAAGAGAGAAGAAACGGCGCTCAGAGTTAAGTACAAGGTTGTGTTTAGCTCAACATTTAAAGATATCTTTGTAAATTATGGTAATGCCCCCTCCTTTTTTTTCCCCACGCGATCACTGCGCTGAATATTATAAACTATGGGTAGTATACAGACCATCTCAGGGGCTGAGTCTTTGTGCATCCATGTTTCTGTTAGAAAAAGGACATCCGGCTTAATGTACTCAATGAGCATTTTAAGCTCTCCTGTGTGTTTAGGAAGAGACCTACAGTTAAGTGAAAACATTTTGTAGGTTATATATAGGGTCCTCTCTTCAGTGTCCCAAGGTTCTATTAGGTGTGAAAGGGCATTTAGTACAAGAGGAGTCCCCATGTCCTAGGGACAGAGAGAGGAGGCAGTCTCTTTTGTTCAAGTCCCTAAGCTCTATACAGTGGCGGCTGGTGACATTTGAAAGTGGTGAGGCGTAAAATGATAATCATACATACATAATGAATTTTGTTGTGGCACTGACATATTTTTGGTAAGGTGAACTCACTTTGAGCGTTTATACTCAATTTATAGAAAATATGAACGCAAAACTGTCCAGAAATATCTGCCACGCTGTGTGTATGCATCTTTTTTTATCCTTTTCAGAGGCCATGTTTCATATAATACAAGCAGTTACTAGAGTGGCAACCTTGCATGAACCATATCGATCAATAAAATGCTAGTGTAGCAGCAAGCAAGATTGGGGGGCCCGCCTAGCTAGCCTAGTAGCAACATTTGAAAAAAAAAATGATAACTCTAATCACCAGTCTCTTCTCTTTGTGTGTGACTTTACATCTTGTACATTTGCAATTTTTTCTGTTTGTATCTTTTAACGCATGTAATAATCCTTAGTCCTTATGTTTTGCAACTGGTTCTTACGTAAAGCACTCAGTCTCTACCTGCTGGCAAACCTGCCCGATGTAATGCAATGGCACTGCTGGTATTATTGCACCGTAATCTTTTCAGAAGTGGTCACTGTTACAAAACTATTACAAGCAGTTCAGGATGATTTAAATTGAACACAAGTACCTTCTATTACAGGAAAGTGGGAGTCCCCAGGTACACAAGACTTATAAGCAGTATAATGAAAAATTCCACCATAGCAGAAGGCCAGCAGATACACAGTTTAGTTAAGAAGGTGCACAAAAACCTTGAAAACTACAAACAGGCAAAGCAAACGGCTGCCATTGTAACTTCTAATACACTAGTTTATTTACATTTCAAAACAGTTTTAATGCGGGTTTTTGCAGCTTATTTCTTAAATCTGTTCTATTTTCTGACTACAAAAGATCAGTTGTGTCTTTCTTCCTTCAAATGCAGGAAAACCTGCAACGTATAGCAAAGTTGAACTGCATCGATCTGTCCGCCTATCTGAAAGCAAGGTCACAAGTTATCTATGTTTCCAAGGAGACGGCTTCTAATTTGCATTTTCTAGCCCAATCTGCCACGTTTCCCTGATCTAAACATGACCAGCTACTGCACTCACAAATTTTCTGACGTTCTGGCACGTCGAACTGCATTAAAAATACAATGAATATAAATATAAAAAACTTACCTTGGCTTCGTTCCCGCGCTGACTCCCGACTCGAGTCCCGAGACTGCTCCCGCTGTCCTGGATTTTGAATGTGGGCTCTCGTCATTGAAGGCTGCAGGCAGCCTCCCTCCCCTCCATGGCAGCCGGCGCTGATTGGTTCAGCCGGCTGCCCTAACTACGTAATTTCTCATAGTCTGCATCCTGCAGAACGGAGAGTGGGAGGAGGCTTGGGGGAGCGGCTTGCCCACTGTTGCTAATACTGTCTGTTGGACAGCCTCTCAGGCTGTCCAAACAGTCAGTATTAACAACAGTGGGCAAGCCACTCCCCCAAGTCACTCCCCCCTGCCCTGAGGCCTGAGAAACCAGGAAGTTCGGCTGACTGCTTTCTCGCCGTGCGAGAAGGGCAGGCAGAAACAAATGGTAGTTATAAATAAATAACTACCATTTGTTTCTGCCTTCTTCTCGCACGACGAGAAAACAGGTGGGGCGGCGCCCAAACGCCCCCATGGGAGAACCGCCTCTGGCTCTAAGTTGTGAAGGGGTGCAAGGCAATTTATAGAAAGCCCGTGGACCAGGGGTTCTGCCCCCTGGTTGGGCGCAGACGGGCTTGCCTTAAGGGCGCCTTCGGAGCGCCCGCTGCGCGCGTCCGCTTTCCCCCCTGCCTTTTCATAAATCCTGCCTGGAAGAACGTCAGCCTGGCCCCGCCCCGCCCCACCCCACCTCCTGCTCCCGTGCCCCCTACACACAAACGGAAACCGCGGTGGACCGGAGGGCGTCGGGAGTAAAGAGCAAGTGCCCAGCAAGTAAGGAGTTCTAAAAATGATTTTTAAGCTACAGTTTTAAATTAACATTTAAGATAGTTTTAAAATATCAATTAGAGGGGGACGTGGCCTGAATAGCAATGGAGTAGGACGTGTGTCACGGGAGCTCCAGACTGCCGCCAATGTTTTTAGCATTATTCAAGCAGCTTAATAGCGGTGAGGGGGCAATGACCGAACCCCCTGCATGGCGGAAGACTCTGGGTGAGCTGGACGGAGCAGTTGAGGCAGTGCTGGAACAGTGCGGGAGCTGGGCGGCCTCGAGATCGGCGGTGAGGGGGCTGCTGCACCTTTGATGCTGAGACTTCCGTCCCCAGAGGCCTCCACGACAAGTGACCAGCGCTGCCGGGGGTAGGCGGAGACCGCGGCCGGGCTAAGCGCTGGGGTACCGGGCCGCCACTGCGAGCAGGCGATTCTGTGCCAGTTTCAGCAGCCTGGGGTCGGGAGGAGCGACGACTGAGGCGGAGGGCCTTTGACCAGCCTGCAGGTGCTGCGCGAGCTGGAGAGCCTTTGCTGCCTGTAGGCGCGCCCGCCATCTTTTCGCGGCGGCGGCGGCCCGCCATGTTGGTGCCCTGGGTTGTGGCTGCTGCACAGCGGGGATTACTGTCAGCGGGTGCATGGGCGGCAATGCTCGTGTGGGGGCCGATGAACTTTTCCCGGTATGTGCGGTAGGTGAGAAGCTGGGGCCCACTGGTGACTGCTGCTGCGCTTGGAGAGGAGCTGACCTCGCTGCTTCTCCGCCCGCCCGCCATTTGAGGCATGCATAGCTCCTCCTTGGCCATTGCATTGGCGGGAATGCTGGAGCGGGAGCCTTGCTCTCATAGCCCCATAGATTTAAGCGCACTGTGGGGCCCTTGGCGAGATCTCACTTAGGCCGTGGCTGGCTGAACACCCTGTTGCTGAGGAATTAGGAGGAGGCCCTCCAAGTGCGTATTGGCCGGCGCTGTTACTGAGCGGCCAGCAGATGGAAGCGAGTGCCCCCGATTGCCCGCCTGTGTCTCTCAAAAGCGGGAGGCTACTGGACTAGTGATGTTCCCTACCCGCCCCTGCTTAGTGGCTGCAGCTTACGGCTGGTGAAGGTTTGATCTGCGGGGGAATGGTGGCCGGGAACGCAGCTGCTGCTGTGGAAAGGTGGTGGCCGGATCTTGTGGAGGGGCCCTTGCGCCTTAAGAAGCTGGTGTTGACTGCAAAGGAGGTGGAGGGGCCAAGCCTTCGGCTCAGGCGTAACTGGCTGGGCGGGGTGAGGAGGACTGCCCTTGGAGGAGAAGAGTGGCTGGAGGGGCACAGAGGGGGAACGCAATGACTTTGATGATGGCTTAGCCCAATCTGACCTGGGGAACTGCTGGCCGGGGGTTGCACCCCTTTCTGTGACGTGCATTGAGTACCCTGGGTGTCTGAATCTGGTGACGGCACCCTTCCTGCTGCTTGACAACCCTAGAGGGAGGGCAGCGTGTGTCCTTGGACTGGGGGTCTGCTGCACGCACACTGGGCTGCTTTGTGCGGGCTACGCCTCACCCCTGGTAGTATCAGAGCAGTAGTGTGACCGCCCAGGGCTGTTGGTCCAGGTAAGATAGGTTGTCCGGGCCTAATAGGGTGACTGAGGGGTGGCTGTGGCGGAGTCTGTGAACCCCCCGGGGGACCCTCTGGTGGATAGCATAAGCTCTTTTACTTGCTGCCTGGTCTTGTGAACGCTGCTGCGGACCTTTGCTGCCTCAGACAGTTGGCCCTCTGTGGGGACCTTCCCGCCTAAGGATGACACGCTCTAAAGGGAGCAAGGACGCCCCGGGGTGATCCCCAAGGACAACTCTTTGATAGCCATGTGGGGCAAGACGAGTGCACCTGCTAAAATCAAGTCGGGCCCTTTGCCTGAGGGGTACTCACCGCCGGTCACGCAAGCGTTTATGACATCCTTCATGTCGGAGTTAAAAATTGAAATTGGTTCCCTGAGCACTGAATGGCACTCCTGTGTCAAGGAGCTGAAAAAGGAAGTAACGGATCTGGGTGACTGAGTTGACAGCTTGGAAAAGACTGTTGATGCCCGCACGGAAGACCAGGAGCAGATCTGGCAGCGCTTGGCCACCTTGGAAGAGCAGCATATTGAGCTGCAACTAAAACAAGAGGACCTGGAGAATCGGAGTAGTCTGAACAACCTCCGCATCCGGGGGTTCCTCTCGGAGCGGAGGGGAAGGTGTTAGGACACAAACTGGATCATCCACATTAAGGACCAGAGTAAGCCTGTGTTTACGTATTTTGCCCTCCGTTGGAGAGTGTCGGGACCAACACTAATGCGGAGGACGATATAAGGCGGAGAGACCTAACGTTACGTTGACACCCTACACGAGTGCTCAAATGGCATTGTCGGCCACTGCTTAGCACGGTGACCTCTGTTGGTGACTGCCGGGACCGGCATTCGTGCAGAGGACGGTTTGACGGATAGGTCTCGGAGCTACACGGGGTGAATTCAACCCTGTAACGTACTGTTGCTGTACTGTCTCGCTCTGGCAGTCCTTTGATTTATTAAATCTGGTTTACGCAACCCAACAAGTCTGTACTGTTTCATTGCGCTGACAAGGTTGTCAGGGTGGTGATCTTTAGTACCCGATCCTGAGGAACCAGGGGATTACAGAAGGACACCCTGACGTATGTGGCTCAACTCCTGCAGGAAGTCTGGGGGGATGAAGACCCCTTGCCGCCGACCCTAGATCGGGCCCATCGGTTGTTGGGGCCTGCTGGGAGACCAGGAGTTCTACCGGACATCCTCACCAGAGTCCACTTCTTTGTGGAGAAGGAAGCCATCCTCAAGGCGGCGTGAGCCAAGCAGGACCTCACATATGATGGCCACAGGATCCAGATTTTCAGGATTTGGCACCCAATACTGTGCGACGACGGCGAGCCTTTAAACCAGTCACCGACAAGTTACGGAGCCTGGACATTCCTTATCAATGGGGGCACCCGTTTGCTCTCATCTTTGCGTGCGAGTCCAAGTGCAGGGTCGTATGATCCTACAGGGAGGTGGCTCAGCTGCTTCGCCTCCCATCTTCGCCGCCGACGAGCCCCACTCGGCCCCCCGGCCACGACAAGGATTCCTGCTCAGCCGGCTTGGTCCACTGTGCGCCATCGCCAAAAATCCCCGCCTATTGATGAGCAAGCAGCGTCACAGGCCAAGCAGGTCATTATTGAACATATCAGGTATCTAGAGGGAGACATAGCTGGGTCTACACAACAACTGAAGACCCCTTGATTGAATCTCATGTAGCCACATTATGTTCACTTTAGGTACTGGGGGCTGTCTCTTCCCCCTGTTGAGAGGGACAGATGAGTTAATAACCCAGTCATTGGGTTAGCCACCTGGTTGCACTGTTGTGGGGGGGGGGAACGGAGCTCCTGTCCTGGATGTGCTGGTTAAGGGGTACGGCCCTCCTTTGGCTGTTCCTGTGGGAGTGACATTTCTGGGACTATCTGAACCTTGGGTGTAGGATGCCCCGATAGTGAAACAGGATTACATGGCCCTGTTGGCCGCTTTTAGGTTTTTCTTTTCTTTCTCTGTACTTCGGCATCTTCCTAGCTTCTTTTACTTACTTCTTCTTGTTTCCTGAGTGTGTCGGGTGGGGGTTCCTGCGGCTGCGGCGTATTGTGCTGGCGGGGATGAATAGGCTCCTCAGTAATTGTGTGTTCTTCTTGAGGCTTAGTAGGGGGCAGTGGAATGGCCTAATTTGGACTTAATCATGACTATGACTCTACCTAGTGCCTTGAAAGTCTTGACGCTGAATGTCAAGGGTCTAAATTCTCCCAATAAACGGAGGCAAACATGGCGCTATCTTCTCCAACATAGCCCTGACATCATATTCCTCCAAGAAATTCACCTTATGCAAGCTGATGTGCAGCGCATGGCGCACCCTAAATACCACCTCCAATTTTGGGCTGCAGCGGATACCAAAACGGCGGCGAAGCTAAACCCTTTAGGAGCAGGGACGGATGCTTTATTAGCGTAAGTGTTGGGATTGGGAGGCCCCTCTTTACAATGAGTGTAATGTATATGCACCCAACCAGATGCAGGACGGATACCTACGGACACTCTTACAGGAGCGCGTGCCGCAGGGCGATTCCTCTCTGATACTGGGGGGGATTTTAATCTAGTGTGGGACCCTGGAATGGATCGCATCGAAGCCTCATTTAGTGGGATGGGACTATGTCATCAGCACTACACACGCAGATAACGGACCTGGGTCTGTTAGACACGTGGCGATATCACTCCCCAGAGGTGAGGGATTACTCGTACTATTCCCATGTCCACCGCTCGTACTCCCGTATCGATTATTTATCTCCCATGCGCTAATACGGGACATGCTAGGAGCATCCATGTCTGACATATCGCTCTCTGATCATGCCCATGTTGAGCTGCTCCTGCAGGACCCGGCCGCTTGTCCACCTGTGATATGCAGTGGCGCCTGCCGCCGAGTATTCTCTGGGACTCAGCAGTCGTGGAAAGCATACGGGCTGCCATTGACTCTTACTTTGCGAGAAACAATCTCCCGAAAAAGCCCTTCCCTGTGGTGTGGGACGCCTTCAAGGCTACGATTCATGGACACATTACTTCTCTCTCGATTGTGAGGGCGCGTGAGGCTCGGCTTCTGGAAGATAACCTCTCAAAGGACATAAAGCATGCCGAAAAACGGGATCGGGTCCGTTTGCGTCTCGCTAACCTTCGGGGACAGCTTCGACTCCTGCATACTATCAAGGCTGAAAAATCTTTGTTGGCACTGAAGCAGCGGTATTTTGAGGGGGGATAAGGTAGGCAGGCTGCTGGCGAGGCGCCTGATGGCGGCCAAAGACCATATGGCCAATATCCAGCTGCCGGATGGGACGAGAATTACCTCGGAGAGGGTTAAGTGCGAGGCGTTCAGAGCCTATTATGCTGCACTATACAAGGCGGAGACACCGTCACCGACACAGACGGACCATCTTCCGTCATAGGTATGGTGGAGATAGCGCTCATTCCTAAGCCGGGAAAGGATCCCGCGGTTTGTGCGTCCTACCGACTCATAGCTTTGTTAAATACTGACCTTAAAATTTGTACTAAACTGCTTACGAAATGCCTGGATCCCCACATGCCAGAATGGTAGAGCCGGATCAAGTTGGTTTCATCCGCATTTGGCAGGGGGTAGATAATGTGCGTAGAAATGCGCACTTGGTGGGGAAAAAGCACCACTGGGATATACCGGCCTGCCTCCTGTCGCTGGATGTAGAAAAGGCATTCGACTGGGTGGACTGGGCTTTCTTCGGGCGGTTTTACAAAAGGTCGGGCTAGGTCAGAACATGGTCTCTAGGATCATGGCACCATATCTCACTGCACCCTTCTCCATCCATAGGGGTACTAGGCAGGGGTGCCCCCTCTCGCCCTTGCTGTTTGCCCTTGTAGTGGAGCCCCTAGAAGAGCTGATCCAGCAGGCGCCGGATATACATGGTATCCCCCTTGAAGGTCGTGAGAACAAGGTGGCGCTCTTTGCAGATGATCTTATCCTTACATTAACACGCCCCCAGGTGTCCCTCCCAGCACTGCACTCTCTGCTGCGGCTTTTTGAGCGGGCCTCGGGCCTTAAAATCAATCACGACAAATCCTGGGCCCTCAATCTCACCATTCCGAAGGAGAAGATACCACTCCTGGAGAAGCTTGCGCCGTATCAATGGGCTTACAACCACATTCGCTATCTCGGCCTCCAGTTGACTCCCTCTCCAGATACATGGACTCAAGTAAACTAGCGGGAGTGTAGGAAGGCGGTCCAAGAAGAGCTACGGAGGTGGAAACCCTTGACGATGTCATGGTTGGACAGAGTCAATGCCATTAAGATGTCGATCCTCCCTAAAATCTTATATTTATTTCAATGCCTCCCCACACCTATTTCGCTGCATCATATACAAGGCCTCCAACGCCAATTTACAGCCTTAATATGGGGCGGGAGTCGACCACGGTTCTCTCAAAAGCTTCTTATGTCACCGCAAGACAGGGGAGGGCTGGTCTGTCCCAACCTCGTGGATTACTATTGGGCCTCACACCTTCGCTTTGCAGTGGAATGGACGACAGAGTGAGAAGGTATGGCTGCATATGGACCGGGTGGTGAATGGGCGAACCATCTGGGATCTTGCATGGCTCCACCGGGCCGCACGCTCTAGAAGTGCATATATAGCGGTGCCCACTAGAACGGTTCTGTATATATGGGATGAGGTGGCTGAGCGCAGAGGTCTCACAACATTCCCTTCGCCGCATACTCCTCTTGAGGGGAATCCGCTGTTCTCGCCGGCCCATCACACACATGCCTTTGATAAATGGGCACAAGGGGGATGCAGGGTGATCTATGATTTGTATGAGGGGGGCACGCTCAAGACATTTGCCAATGTAGAGAGGAGTTTCACATCCCACTGGAGGCGGGACTGCAATACGCCCGCTGAGGCACTGGGTATCCGAGAGGGAGATGCAACAGGCGGCTACTCATGCCTTCACCCCCTTTGAGCAGCTGGTCCGTTCTTTTGATGAATCCAAAGGGCTGATATCTCAGATCTATCAGATCCTGCAACCCCCACCTGCAACCCCCTCTCACCCTTACCAATGGCAATGGCAGTCGACGCCCAACGCAGAAATTACACCCTCGCAGTGGTGCAGACTATGGTAGGATATCCCCGAAATCTATTGCAGTATCCCGCAACGGGAGAATGCGTACAAAACTATGACTCAATGGTATTATACGCCCTTGCGTTTGCATAAGATGTTTCCTACGTCTTCTCCCCTGCGTTGGAGGTGTCTGACTGCATATGGGGATTTCATTCATGTTTGGTGGGCGTGTTCATCTTTGACCCTGTTCTGGAAAGAGGTCCTTAGCCATATTAAAGGGGTATTGGGGTTCCCGCTGCCTGAGGCCACAAGCACGATCCTATTGGGCATCAAACCTGCTAGCCTGAAGGCACTCTCCCGAAGTGACTGGGTTCTGGCGCTTCATATGCTAGGGGCGGCTAAACAGCTCATAGCGTTATACTGGGGAAAAATGGAAGCCCCCCCAGTTGCTGCCTGGTTTGTGCGTTTATGGCATGTCATAGCTATGGAGATCTTCACAGCGCAGCTGCAAGCGCACAATACCTGTTTTAAGGCTGTCTGGCAACCTCTGATTAAATATCTCTGTGTAGTTGAGCGCACACGCCATATGCCTACCAAACTTAGGACGCTGCGCCTCTTCCAGGATGCTTTTGTTCCACCTGAACCTGGTAGATAGCTCCCGTAGCTGCATTGCTTGCTTGATTAAATTACCCCCTTGAAATTAGACTTTGCCTGCCTATGTGTTGTCATACGTTCTCCCCCCGCCCGCACGCACTACTCTTATCCTCGCTGTTCTGTCTTATCTCTTTTCTTCTTCCTTCGACTCTTAAGGTTCTAGTGCCTGTCTATGTCTGACTTTTGTCTTTGGACCTGTTGCTTTTCCGATACAGTTATAGATTTTCAGAGGTCTTGCTCCATCTCACGCCTAGATGGTATAACCCTATGCACCATGTTACGCAGCCGGCCCCTCAGGGGTTGTAGGCGAAACGCTGTGTTCAAATTTGCTCCTTGTGATGGATCCTTAGGTCACCAGTGAAACACCAACTTATGCTGTCGGCCCTATATAGGATTGTGGGCTTAACGCTGTGTGCAAGTGGACCTGTATTCTGTGTTTACGCCTGAAAAATAAAATAGAACTGAAACAAAAATAACAATTAGCGTAAATAACTGCTCATGAGTTTGAGGATAGAGCGCTAATCAGCCAACTACCTCTCAGCCCGTTTGCCACTGCGTGTCCGCTCTCCCCCCTGCCTTTTCATAAATCCTGCCCAAGAGCGGCAGCCTGGCCCCGCCCCACCCCGCTTCCTGCTCCCGCGCCCCCTCCACACAAAAGAAAACCGCAGTGGACCAGAGGGCGTCGGGAGTAAAGTGCAACTGCCCAGCAAGGAAGGAGTTTTAAAAATGATTTTTTAAGACACAGTTTTAAAAAAACAATTAGTGTAAAATAACTGCTCATGAGTTTGAGCATAGAGCTCTAATCAGCCAACTACCTCTCAGTCCGTTTGCCGCTGGTTGTACAGCTGGCATAAAAAGACACTATCAATGAAACAGTGATAAACACATACTATATAAAAGTCATAAGAAACACCACATTAAGAAAGCGAAATCCAAATTCAAATCAGGCTGACGAATAATAAACAGAGCAAGAAGAAGAGTAAAACAAATGTTTCAGAAAATAGGTTTCTAGTGGTTAACAGGGGGAATGTTGATCCGGCAAATGCAACCAAGGCTGCCAGATAGCCCTTAACGAACAAGTTCGTTACTTACCTTCAGTAACGATATAACTGTAAGAAACATAGGTTTGTTATAGATTCCTTACCTTAGAATCTCCCCCAGGCGTCAGACTGTATCCGGAAAGTTTTTCGTCAGCAGTACCCTGGCGCGTTGGAAGGTGGCTTCGGTCGACTCCACGTTCTTCGCCAGCATCGTGGCCGCTGGGATGACGTCTCCAAAGCTACATACACGCTGCCCTTACTTTCCACGCCAGAAGAGCAGAGCCATGCAAGACACTGACCACTGGTGCACAAAACGAGGGCCCTGAAAGGATGACCTTAACCCTAGAAGTCTGTTCGCAGAATGAGGAGGATGGTGTCAGGGGTCCACTCTGCACGATCCGTCCGCAGTAACAAAGCTCCACCTCCGGACCTCCCGAACACCCCGAATGTATAATCACAGGGTGTTCAAGTGATACGGCGAGGGAAAAAACCCCAAAAGGGGAAAACCCGGGAAGGGAAAGGAAGGGGGTTGCAGGGAAAGGGAAGCTGTAAAACAGAATACACAGCAGGATAAATACAGCATGTAAATCCTACTCTCTTTATATTCTCGCTAAAGGACAATGAGATCACCTGTGCCTTTGTTGTGTTCTCTTCTTCCCTGCGGTTATCTCTCACAAGACACCTTCTATTCCTAAACAGTACAATGACATACATTACCAAACACATTCAGCAACAATAAAGTATTTTCGTATGCATAGCGAATGCTAGATACATACCCCCTAACTCTGAGACCATGTCCGGAATCTATATACACCTGGGGTCTTCATGAAACATAAGTAGCAGTCAGACTTCCGGGACCAATGAAAATAAACAAGCAAACTAATCGAATGCCCCAGAGAAAAGGTTCTTTACAATTCCTAACTGATAACAGATTTCCTTTTCTGCAATAGTTAGTATACAGAGCCATATACCATTGCGTCACGTTATGTAACCCAAACACGGTAGGGCATGGTAACTACCACCGCCGTCCGCTTTGGTATTTGTATTCCAAAAGATATAGATTTATGTGCCCCTTCTTCGTGACGGTAATGCGGAGATTATTCCCCCTGCACTCCGCCAATGACTCCACAATCGAATATTGCCAAAACGAGTACACAAAAGAAGCATAGAGTCAGTGGTACCCCAAAATGAGCTCCGGTAAATGTAGTAAGCCAAAAAGCACACGAAGGATTAAAACAGAATCGCGGCCGTTACCAGAGCAACCCGCTCAGAGCCGGCAACGGCGCCGTGAACAGTACCAGTAATCTGACGCCTCCCTCCGGACGAATCTTCCAGCAGCGGAAGGCGGGAACACAGGAACAGTGCGAAAGGCGAGAGCAGCCACTCCCGCTCCTAAGATCAGAATCAGGTACGCCTTCCCTCCGGTCAAGCCGAGCTATATCCGGGTGTCCTGTAGGATCATGGGAGTTGTAGTCAAACCCCCTAGACCCATGGGAAATGTAGTCATCCAGTCTAACATATAGGTAGGCGCATCGGTAAAACCTGACAGATGGGTGGGGCAGTAAATAATCTACTAAACTATGTTTCTTACAGATATATTGTTACAGAATGTAAGTAACTGGTTCATCTGAAAGAAAACAGTTAGTTATAGATTCCTTACCTTAGAATAGATACCCCAGCAATACGAACCCTGGAGGTGGGTCTGCGAACTAAGTTCACACCAGAAAGTCCTGGAGAACAGAACGGCCAAGAAGCAGTCTCGCCCGCCGGACTTGGCTGTCCAAGCAGTATGGTTTGGTAAACATGTGCAGCGATGCCCACGTAGCTGCCTGACAGATGTCATTTAGGGGGACTCCTCGTCCCAAAGCAGTGGTAGCTGCCGTCGCCCTGGTGGAATGGGTGCGCAGTCCCACTGGAGGCTCCTTCTTTGCCAAAGAATAGCAGGCTTTGATGCACTGAACGACCCACCTGTCTGACGTGATGGTGCGCCAGTGGGGAAGGTGATGGCGAATCCTGCAGCCCATTCGTGTTTGGTGGTCCTGAAAGGTCGGACTAGGAGGGTTTGGAGGATGCTGCAGAGGGGGCTGTGGTGGCCACCACGGGTGTGGTTCCCACGTCTCAGGCCATGCTGGGGCTGAACAGCTTGCGCCGGCCTGTGGCTCTGGGCGGGACGGAGAGGGGCACCCCTTCCGTAGCCACGAAAGGCAGACTGCGTAGGGCCAGTGGTGGAGAGGCACAAGGACCTGGCCGTAGCCAGAGAGTTTTTAAAGCGCTCTCTGCCTTGTCGCCGAAAAGGCGAAGGCCATCAAAGTGCATGACCATAAGTGTGGATTGGACATCCCTGGAAAACCCAGTTGAACGCAACCAGGCATAGCGTTAAAGGGCTACTGACGTGGTAATCCTCCTGCCAAGTGAGTCGACAGTACCCAGCCTACAGCGGATAGTGAACTTCTCTGCGTTTCTCCCTTCAGCAACTGCTCGAGAGAGCATGGCCCGGGCCTCCTCCGGGCACTGAGGCAGCACTTGTGCAACCATGTCCCACATGGAGTGGGTGTAACGGCCCAATAGACATGCAGTGTTTACCGACCGCAGTCCCAAGCTGGAGGAAGAAAACATCTTCCCAAGATGATCCAGCTTCTTGAAATCCCTGTCCGAGGTAACGGTAGGGAATGCACAGTTGGACTTGCAGGCTTGGACTACCAAGCTTTCAGGGGTGGGGTGTTGGGAGAGGAAGGTGGGGTAGCCCGGGGCATCGGGCAATCATCCTGTCCACAGCGGCCCCTGTGTTGGGTCTGAACCAGGTGCCCAAAAGGATGTCTGTCAGGACTTCATTAAAACAGCAGCAGGGGCTCCAAAGAGCACCTCTGTCAGGAAGTTAGTCCTGACTGCCACCCTGGGTAGCTCGAGGTGGAGAGCCTCAGCTGCCATATGCAACACCACTGCATATGATGCTCCCTCCTCCTTAGCCAGGGTAGGAGGAGACAACATGCCAAGATCTGGTGAGGTATTCAAACCACTGGCTTCCCCCAGTTCCTCTCTCCAGTCATGCTCATACACCAGCTGGTCTGTTAAAGGGTCTCCAGACCCCTCCCAGTCCTCCTCATCCTTCTCTGGCTGCCAATCTGGTCTTGAAGAGCCAGGGTAGGACAAGGGCACAAAAGTACCCATAAGCGTCGGATCCGGCATCGGTCGACACCGGTATGACTCCGTGTCTACCTTGAGGTGGAAGCCAGGGTCGACGTTGGCTGGGGACACAGCCAACGCCGGTGGCGGACGTTGTGCCGGTGGAATAGGCGCCGGTGGAGGCCTAACGGGGTCGACCTGAGCTGATCCAGATCCAGGCCTGGATCCAGGGGGACCCTGCAGCGCCGAGGCCGAAGCCACCGAAGGCCCAGGGCCCCCATCCAAGTCCGCGGGGCATGACGGCTCGCCGGCAGAGTTTGGCTGTATTGCTTCGTAGAACTCCAAAGCTGGGCTGGGGTTGCACCGGGTCCCGGAAAGGGAGGGAAACCCAAAGTCGACCCAGTAGGCTCCGCACGCGGAGCCGCTGGAAGGGATTTACTTGCATCCCTCCTCGCGTCGGCTGGCGGATGGGGAAAAGTCGAAGAGTGACTATGCTTCTTCGGCTTCTTTTTGTGCTTCAACTTACCTGACCCAGAGTGAGAAGACTTCGATGAAGAATGGTGTTGGCTCCGTGACCGGTCCCTCGACCTCCTCTGCGATCAGCACCTCGAGCGGCGCAGAGCCGACTGCCGGGCCTCGAGTAGCTTTCGGGACCGCTCCCGCAAAGACTTTGGGCCCATAGTCCAGCAGTCAGGAGCACAACTTGGGGTTGTGGTCATGCTACAGGCAGTAGAAGCACATGCGGTCCAGATCCATCACCGTCATGAGTCGGTTACAGGAACTGCAAGCCTAAAAGCCTGGCATCCCTTGTGCACCAGACTCAACAACAACAAAGTCGACAAAGATCAAGAAAAAAAATCAACGAAGTCCACAAAAGTAGAGAAAAAAGTTCAGTCAAAAATTAACTGGGGGTGTTCTCTCCGGGTCTGCACTTGCTGGGACGGACAAAGAAAGAACTGACGTCAGCGCGCGAAGGCGGCATCTATGTAGCTAGCGCAACGTCAGCTCGGCGACCATGACAATGTGGAGTCGACCGACGCCACCTTCCGATGCGCAGGGGTACTGCTGACAAAAAACTTTCCGGATCCAGTCTGACGCCTGGGGGAGATTCTAAGGTAAGGAATCTATAACTAATTGTTTCTTTCAGACAGTAGCATTGCCAGACCCTGCTGTGCAAGGGGTCAACTCCCTAAGTCTTGTCTTTACAAAATCTTGTGTAGTCTGTTATACTGCTGAGCAATGGATAACACTCTGCAAGACAGTGGGATGGCTAGAGTTGCTTTTATGTCTTCCAACACACACCACTGGACAAACAGCCCAGTGACGGCACAGATCTATTAGGGGGTGTGCTTGCTGGCTGTCAATAGGAGGTCTGCAAATTTATCACGAAAACAAAAGGACTCCAACTGGCTGTCAGACCACATTTGCAGGGCAATAGGACAGAAAGTGGCTACTGGGCCCCATCCATGATGGTTAAAGTTGTTTGCCACTGAAGTCCGGAGGCTCGCCCTACTGTGGCTAAGTTGACTCTCACAGTAGCAAGTGCAACCTGCATATTCCTCACTTTTTGAATAGTTCATGCGTCAGATAGAACCTGGAAACTTGTTAATTGCTCTCCACAAAGGTAGAGGGCACTGGCTCTACTTTGGTGGCAGACACGCACACTCATGACATCACCGGAGCCATAAAGCGCTTCCGTTTACCTCAGTTCCCCTTTTCCCCATGCTATTGACTCATATCCTGGGCACCCTCAGGAGATTCTTGTTTGTTGACCTTTTCCCAAAAATATCAGGTAAACTTAGATGATGTCTTCCCTAAATATTCAGGATTGGAACCTTGCAGGGACTGTAATGGGCAAATGTCCATCAAGACCCACATGACATCGCCTCTTACTATCCAGTCAGGCTTTTCCCTTTCAGAACCTGACCTCTAAGGCACGTCAGTCATCTCCTCTGGCTCTGGAGCTGATGTTGCAGCCCCTAAGACTAGATACATTACTTCAGCTGGAGTTTCCTATACATCGATCTTGAAGGGAGGATCACACCTTATAGAGAAAGGACAATACTCTCAGCACTCTGACCCCAATGAGCATTCCTGCCCAGATATAGACCAAAGGGACAGGGTAGGAAAGTGCCACTTTTTGCATGGTTACCCCCTAACTTTTTGCCAGATGCCTGATGCCAGCTTGACTAAGTGTGCTCTGGGTCCCTGCCAATCAGGATCCCAGGGCCTGTGTACGTTCCCAAAACGGTACCTCTGTCTCTACTATTGGCACACCACTGGACCGCATGTAAGTCCCTTGTTAAAGGAAACCCTGGTACCAAAGTCCTTGTTATCAGAGATGGCCTCTAAGGACTGCAGCATGTTTTATGCCACCCTCCGAGACCCCTCACCTGAACACCCCCACACTGCCACACTGCCACTGCAGGCTGTCTGTTCTGGTGCAGAAAAGTCGACATTGCACCCATCCCTGGGAGCCATGGCTCCAGCACAGCCTATGGCTTGGTAAAGCCTGCCCTCTATCTACACATCCACAAGTGACAGGGGTCTAAAGGACAGTTTACCAACCTCGTCAGATTCAATCCCCAAATCCACTCTACTCAATACATAAAAATCTGGAGGTCATTCTACAAACCGTTGAGAAAAGGATAAAGGAAAAAGAGACAAAACTAACATAAACTGTATTCTAAGACCATTGCGAGTTCATATGCTTGGTCACAGGATGAGGCTAAGTGCTTGGGCTGTATTGTTTTGGTTTTGACAACGAGAGTGATGGTATATTTGCATTCTATCTCTTACTTTGAAGAGTTTGATCCCCCTGAAAATGTATCTACCTTATTTACAGGGCGGGGTCTCACACACCTTAGTGTTTACCGGTTGAGGGGGGCTGATACCTCATATAGGACAGGTGAGTGGACCTGTTACTTTGTTTTTGAGGTATTTCATTTTATTTCAATATACGAACCGCTGAGATGATTATATAATGTGAACTGAGCAAGTACTTTTACGATTACCATGTTTTTTTATAATTTATGTTATATGTGTGCAGATTCTATCTTTTAGGTGTGACAATCACTCTGCCTATATGCAGGTAACATGACGAGCACATAATTTCACTGGTTTATTTGTATATTTTCACGTATGCAGTAGCTTGATGTCAATAAAGGTCCTGAAGAAAGCCTGGGCTAAAGGCCCTTGAAGGCTGAAACTAGTCGACCATTTCCTTATAAGCAGCGACATATTTGGTCAATGTCGTATCTGCAATTATTTTCTAAGTTTTGTGAGAGTTGTTAGAATAAAAGTTTTTTCTCTCACATCTTCTATTTAGATCACCACGTTATTTGCACTGCACTTTATTCTTTTCCATCACATAACTAAGGAGATATCCTTCAGATACATCAGTAGATTCAGTAACACTACAGGTTACTGTAGTCTCCTTCGTCTGTGATTTTTCATACAAAGGTCACATGGACCGATGCGAAATTCACAACACATCATCTCTTGTTGTGCTAAAGAGATTGAATGGTGAGTACAGAAGGATATCCAAATGATAACACTGGCCTTGTGTGGCGGTTGATGGAAATCTGACTGATTCGCAATGGTCTTAGAGTACGGTTTATGTTAGTTTTGTCTCTTTTTCCTTTATCCTTTTCTCAACGGTTTGTAGAATGACCTCCAGATTTTAAAGTCTGCCCTCCAACAGACCTTACAGCTCTGAAGGCAACGTGCAATATACCACCAGTTAGGGCATGGATGCATGAGACCTATGCACCTACAGTATCCGTGCCATTCACAGGCACTGTAAGTGCAGTGAAGTCATTTATGAGTTTAGGGGCTGGGAGTTTGTCATTACAAAATCCACAGCCCCAGGATGACTGAAAACTGGAAAGTTTGGAAGCAAACTTCTCAGCACATGAAACGCACGCTGATGCCAGTGTGGAATTTAATATAAAATTTACTCAGAGGGCATCTTAGAGATGCCCCCTGAAAAACAACTAGCCAAGAGTGGTTCCTGACTGTCTACCACTCATCTGCCGCCAATAGACAGATTTCTGGAGCCCTTGGTAGAGAGCCTCCGCTCTCTGGGTCCTGAAACAAAGCCCATCCTGGACAGAGGTGTCATGCCTCCTCCCCCAAGAAGGCCAGGGTCCACGAAGGGGAAGCTTCAAAGGCCTACCGCCTTAGTTAGCTGCCCACAGCCTTTTGCTGCTATCAACAACTGGTCCGCACCAGTTCTGACCCCCCCACGTTGAGCGTGAAAGTTGGTGGGAAACCCTAGCCAGGAAGGAAGGTGTGCCCACTTTTGCCAACCCCATCCCTCACGTTAGGGAGGCAAAGTGAGGCACACATCTCAGTCCCCTTCATCTTGAAGATAAGGGGACTTACCCAATCTGGAAGAGGCCAATGCCCCTTCCCACTGGAAGGTGGTATAATGGGGGGGGGGGGGTATAGACACCCTAGTGAGGAGAGCCATTGGTCTCGACCTGCACACCCCTCTAACGCCCCAAAATCCAGTATTTAGAGGCACCCTAGAACCTCGCCTCTTTAGATTGGACAACCTAAGAAGAAAAAAAACGAAGTACATGCAGCAGTAGAGAAGATGACAACTGACTTGGCCCCAGCTCTACCGGCCTGTCACCTCCTCCAGCGACCCTGCTTTCAGAAATCGGCATGACCTGCAGTCAGCAACCAAAAATCTTAAGAACCCCAGAGGACTTGTGCTGTATTCGACAAAGACTCCAGTACCCTGTGGACACCGCAGTTTTCCATCAAAGAAACCAACACCAGTCTCTGGATCTAGGTAGTTCTGCAACTCTGCACCACTCTGCACCCGACACCCACGGCCTGAGTTTGAGTGAACCATTTACCCCGAGACATCTCTCTGGCAATACCGACCTAGTCTGCACCGGTGGCTGACCTCTCCAAGACCCTCCTCAATGCCTGAAGCCCATGTTCGAGGTGTCCTTTCCAAGCACAACCGGACCCAGCTAAGGAAACCAGACACCAAAAGGCACCCCACCATCCTACACCCCAGAATTTGGTGAGTCCAGCCGACGGTCCCCCCAGCTATCAAACTTACCTGTCCAGCCGTTGGTCACCTTCGTCCAGCCTCCTGGTCCAAGCCTGCAGCATTTCTTCCTGATGGACATCGTCTATTGGTTTCCATTGAGAGCCCGACGCCTACTTTGCACCCTGCACCCTGAATGCTGTTGAAAGTGTGCTGTTGGTGCCTACTTGTGGCCCCCTTTGGGCTCACCTTTGATCCTTGGGCTCGGACCCAGAACCCACAGGTACCGTACCTGTGACAGGTGCTCTCCCAAGTACCCCCCCGTCTCCATAGCACTATATTGGGCCCAACTTCTCCTTAGACCTCTGTATCCGGCTGCCCATGCAGCTGAAGGTGCACTCTCTTTACCTGCCTGACCCCTTCCCTGTGTATGTGCTAGCAGCCTGAGAATGAACGACAAAACCGTTTACTTACCTGCAAACTTAACACTGCTTTTTCCTCCATAGGATTTCATGGTGGTTTTGTCTATGAAAATGTTCTATGTTGACTCTGTCTGGTATTGCAACAAAGTAACTTAGTATCTACAAAAGAGTTATCCTGCTTGCTGATGTACTACAATACCTAAACTGTGTTATTAGTTTATTTTACCCTAAACTAAAAAAGAAACTAGAAATAATCTAAAGTAACTTCAAAATATTCTAGTTTACAACCCATTTTCTCTACTGCAAAGTAACTTGTATGCTTCAACAAAACCAGCACACTGTATCTTGAAAAGTATTATTGTATTGAAAGCAGCTAAGTAAATCTCGGTTCTAGTAATAAAAATAACAAAGTAACAACTTTTTATACAAATTGGTCTGGATCCAGTCTTTTAGTGTGTGAAATCATTTGCTACCTCTGACACATCCGACTACTCAACCACACTACCACAAAAGAGAGTAGGGTATTATCTACTTGTAGCCTCCGCTAAAACTCTGAGGATCGGTCCACTGGACTCTATGCACACTATACCTTACTTTGGTACAGTATATTCAGTGCCAGCTTCTTACAGAAAGGTACTCTATAACCTTCAATCCAGACTTTGCTGGTCTTAAAGACGCTAGTGGCCTTGTCACCTTGCCTAAATGGGAGCTTTACTCTCAAACAGTATCACCTCCTTCAAAGATTACCTCTAGTCATTCTGCTGTCATAAAGAGGGTGGAAGAAGCATAATCTCTAGCTTCACACAGCTGAAACCAATGCTAACCCCTTGAAAGAGGTACTGCACACTAGGTCCAACTCTGCGGAACCGCTTTTGTCTTTTAACAGGCCTTAACAGAGCCCATTGTTGCTGTGTGGGAGAAACCCACAGCCTTCACAGTGAGTAGATATAGGGGGACCCATATTTTCAGTCGTTACAACATTCACCAGAAAGCCTTGTGCTCCAGGCATCTTGCTAGCCCAAACTCTCGCCAGGCTCTCTCTTATCACCCTATAAGAGAGAGTCAAAAACGAATGAGCAGTTTGCCAAGAAGTCATTTTTGTGGGCAGTATTGCGCTAAATCATTAAGCACCACTGGTCTCATGGGTCCGTACACATACACACTCTGGGAGCCCAATCTCCACGTTGCAGTAATGGTACGAGACAGCCAAGAAGCAGTGAAAAAAGTCATTCAGTTGGGCTAGACACAGTGGACTCTGTCATCTGGGCCATTGGAACATCTGTCTCCCTTCACCGCCCTATTTGGCCGAGAGGTTCAGGCTTCTCTCAGGACATCCAATCCTCCCATATGGACATCCCTTTTGATGGTTCACGCCTCTTCCGAGCCAAGGCTGACTGCCCTTGAGAAGTTTAAGCAGAGCAATGCAACAGCAATATCCCTCATCTTCAAACACAACAAAGAAATTAATGGAAACTCAAACATTTCTGTGGCTTCTCCTGGAGAATTCTCCTTTTGAGGCAACAGCATGCCTCTCAAAAACAGCAAAAGTGCAATCCCCCCTCTGGTTGGAACACAGGGTGTTAGTTGGAGGATAGGTATTATCCTTTCCACAAACCTGGAGGGCCATTACTTCAGACAAATGGGTCTTATAAATTGTGGAAAAGGATCAGGTCCTACCCTATCAACAAGCCACTTCCCCTCCCCAGACCACTGCATGTAGTGGACATGGTGCCAGAGCAGAACAGGGCCCGGGGTGTTAGTCCTGTTACTTTCTGGTCCCCAAGAAGGAAAGCAGTCTTCATCAAATCCTAGACATTCAGGTTCTGAA
This sequence comes from Lissotriton vulgaris, assembly GCF_964263255.1. NCBI lineage: Eukaryota > Metazoa > Chordata > Amphibia > Caudata > Salamandridae > Lissotriton > Lissotriton vulgaris. Next base: position 505,572,454 of record NC_141700.1, on the reverse strand, counting down.
TGGGTTCATCAAAAAAGGAGACTTAAAAAAGCTGTCGCTGGCTCGAGCACTGCTTGCACTGGAAGCAGACGACTGCATGGCGTCTATCAACCTGCAGAATGCATAGTTTCACATTTCAATCCTGCAGGCAGACAAGAAGTAACTCTGCTTCACAGTGGCATCTGTTCACAACCAGTTTGCGGTCCTTCCGGTTTGCCTAATTTGAGCACCACAAGTCTTCATGAAGGTGATGGCGGACACTCTTAGGACTATTAGGGATCCCTGTATTCCCTTACTTTGACGACTGGCTCCTCAAAGCCAGCTCTCCAAGGATGGCCTCACACCAGCTGAAAGTCACAGCGTAGTTACTGTTTGGCCTAGGCATTTATGTCAACAATCACAAATCACACCAAGTGCCTTTTCAGATCTCCTGTTGATGGGGGCAGTAAAGGCCACCACATATAGTCCAGCTCTTACCCCTCCACAAAGGGTTCACGATATTTAAGTTATGATTGAGATATTTGAGAATGGAGCACAGGTGCCAGTCCTGATAGTCTTACGTCTGATAGGCCTGCTAGCTTTCTGCATTTTGTTAGTCACGCTGGCACGAGAGCCCTACAGTGAGGTCTCTGCAGACCGTGTTTTCAACATGGCAGAGATCTTCAAAGTTCCATCACAATCTCCAGGGAAACTGCAGCGGATATGGAGTGGTGGAGTGTGGAAAGCAATATGATTCAAGGGAAGCTGTTCCAACCTGCACAGGCAACAGTCATCATAGATGCCTCCACCCTTCAGTGGGGAGCTTCCCTGAAGGAACTGGAGATCAGAGCCTTCTGTACCCAAAGAAGAGTTTGCACATAAATCTAGAGTTATAGGAGATACGGCAGGCGTTCCAAGCCTTTCTGCATTCCCTTCACAGCGTCTTTTCACCGCAATCTGGTACATCAACAAGCAGGGAGGCGTAGGGTTGCATTTTTTTCTGTTAAGAAGCTCTGCAGCTCTGGTCCTGAGTTCAGGGCCACTGGAAGTGGCTGTTAGCCAACCATTTGACCGGTGTACTGAATGTACACGCAGCCAGTCATTTTCGAAGGCATCATGCGGATCACACGCGGCACTTCCATGCGTAAGTAGTCAAACACATCTTCAGTCTCTGGTGGGACGCCTCAGGTGGATCTCTTTGCCACTTGTGAGAAAGCTCACTTACTGAAATTCTGTGTCCTCCAATATCCGTTGCAGAGAGCATTCAAGGACGTGTTTCGCTTGCAGTGGGACTTCCGCTTCACTACACGTTTCCACCCATATCCTTTATTCCTCGTGTCTTGGGTAAGATCTGCCTTGACTGGGCCCAAGTCATTCTAATAGCCCCAGACTAGCAAAAAAGGTGTGGTATAGAGTCCTGATGCACCTCTCCATCTCCCCATTGCTCTGTCTCCATTAAAAGGTACGCCCTTTTTGTGGTGCACAGTAGGCACAGTCAAGGGCTATTGATCTGATGTTATCGGTCTTCCAGCCCAACAGTCCCTTTTCAAGTCCCCTATAGTCAGGTTTTTGAAAGGTCCCATGAACAGGTTTCCCTCTTTGCCATTCAATTGCCAAAATGAGACTTTAATCTTGTTTTCATGTTTTTAATGTGTTCCCAGTTTGATCCATTGCACAGCTGCCCTTTGCAACCGCTTACTACCCAAACAGCTTTACTTATTGCCATCATGTCTGAAAGATGTGTGAGTGAGATGCAGGCATTAAGTGTCAGGCCTCCCTTCTCCACTTTGTTACCCGACAAGCAGGTTCCCAGAACAGGGCTGCTTTCCTGCCTAAGGTGGTTACATCCTTTCATCTAGGCCTATCCATTACTCTGCCAGCCTTCTTTCTAGGCCACATCCTACAAAAGAGGAGGAGAGGCTCCACTCCAAGAGATCAGACATTTTCTACATCTAAAGGATCTACAGGATTAAGGAGTTTAGAATTGACGACTAACTCTTTATCAGTTATGCAGGCAAGAGAAAGGCATTTACTCTTGGGTGGGGAGCTTACCTGGAGGAACTGGAGATCAGAGGGCATTATTAAGATGGATCATCTTGTGCATCAAAATGTGTTACGCCTTGGCTCAACTATCGGAATGCATCAGAGATCACTCTACCATAGTGAAGCCTTCTACGTCTGCTCTGGCAAGAGAGGTTCAGATTGCAGAAGTTTGCAAGGCGGCAACTCTCCACACTTTTGCAAAGCATTTCTGGGAGGACTAGGGAGTGGGAAGGGAGAGTCACTTAGCACGTTCAGTCCTCTAAGTCTTCCAAGAATAACCAGACTTGCAACCACTTCCAGGTCGGGCGCTGCTTGGAGAATTTATTTAAATTGAGGGGAATTTGCAGGTGGGAATATCCATCAGAAGAAAAATTTCTGTAACAATCGTTCTGGTGGATACTCTATCTGCATATTCCTCCTACCCTCCTTCCTATTTATGGCTGGTTACTAAGTAAAACTTTTAATAAGGTCCCAATTCTGTTAATTGTACTACACCGGATTCATCCTATTTCAATCCCATCCATCCACCTATAATGCGCCTTAAAATGGATGGTAACTTATGTCAGTGCACCGACTGGGATGCTTTAGAGGTCTAGTGATGTCCTGGGGGGTGCTGCTTCAGGCACTGAAGTTGAGCCAGTGTCCCCTACCGCTGCAGGAAGCTATTGAAATGTTTCTGGATTCAGTCCGATGCCTGGGATATTTAAAAGGTGAGGAATCTGCAGGTAGATCGAGTATCCGCCAGAGAGATGGCCTAGTGGCATCTATGAAGAGGCTCAAATAGAGAACCCGTCAAAAAAGTCAACACCAAGTGAGACCTCATAGTGGCATAACAAATTGGGCATGTGGAAAAAAATTGGTTAGTCCTTTCAGAAATCAAAAGAGGGGTGACTGGGAGGCAGAGAAATGCCAACAAGGCTGCCAGGTCTCCATTAACTGTACCTACAGCAAAACCCTGTTGGGCTAGCAAGAGTGCAAACTTGATGATATATGACAGGTGAGCTCTCAAGAGATCCACATTGTTAACAACACACCAAGAGACAAATCTGTTCTACCTTCCAGAATACACTTTTAGTGGAATCACAGCAAGCGGATACAATGACATCCACTACCGCTGGTGCCAGCTGAATTTAATGTATTTCTCCCAGATCAGTTTACAGGCATGAAGGTGGCTATCGGGGTGTAGCACCTTACTCAACCCACTGGGAGTGTCGTCCACCCTGAGAAGTATATGCAGCAAGGGAAGCTGGGAGAGGTGCATAACCCACTCTTTTTGGCAATTTCGGGGCAACAAGAATTACTTAGGTTGGTCATGGTGAATCTGCCTCCGAACTTATGGGATCAAGTGTATAGGAGGAAACATGCATTGAAATGGAATAATCCATCTGAATAAAAAGCATTCCACATGGCTCCCAGAAATGGATAATGGAAAGCAGAGAACTGTGGGCAATGGGCAGTGTCCATAGTGAAAAGTCACCTGAGGTGTGGCCCTTAAGGTAGGCATCCAGGTGAAGGCATTATTTATAGTCAGCAAAATGACAAAGACTGAGGTTGTTGACCATGACATTTCAGGACTATGCCCGATGGTTGGCGGCCAATCAAATTCCAGGTTGGTGCACCCAGTCCCAGAGTATCAACACTTCCAGATAATAAAGATGACAACCTGCCTCTCCTGTTTGTTGACATAGCGCACTGCAGTCATATTGCTGGTCAAGATCTGGACTGACCATGAATGGGAAAGCCCATAAACGGCAACCAAATCACCCTTGTTAAAACTAAGCATGGGCTGAAAATTCGTTCCGCTCGCGGAATTTGCAGATTTTTTGCAATTTCGCCATATGCGAATCGTACGAAATTGCCCAAAAATCCGCCATTTCGGCGAATTGTTTTGCTTGTGCGCGCTTCAAAAATACAATCTTGCGCGCGCGGCGTTGACTTACCGTGATTCTGAGTTCGCCGAGTTGTTTTCCCCCCGGTTTGCATGCGATGTGCCATTTTGGATCTGGCTGCGTGATCGCGCAAGACTTTTAGACTGCGAGTACGTCATCGAGTCCCGCCATCTTGCACTGCGAGACTTTGAGAACACGAATACGTCATAAGGGCACGCGATCACGCATCGCGAGAGTAAACAATAGCGAATACGTAGATGCGATGCGCAGCTGACATCCGGCGGGAGAGTTGAACAGCTTGCTTTCCCGAAATTGCAAAACTTGCAATTCTGCACAAGAAATCTATCGCTGGCAGCATAAACCTTCTGAAAATGATGATTTGGATCAGAATAACTCCTCAGATTGACATTTGGCTGCACTTTTTTATGCAAGGAGTCCATTTTTTGGGGGGGGGGGGGGTGGGAGGAAGGAAGTGCCCCAGTCTCCAACTTCCTGTTCCTGTCCAGCAGGCTCCTCCCATTGCTTTGTCCATGTCCTGGTCACTTTCATTTGGATCTGGAGCTGGAAGGATTACTCTTTGTGGCTGCTGCTGGATATTTGTATTTGAGGACTTTTTTTTGGATTACTTTTGGATTTTACAAGTAAGTTGGTGTTGTTTGTTTGGGGCATTGCAGTTGCTGCAACTACAATTTATAAACTTTTTCACAACTTTAAAAAATATATATTGTGGGTAGCCACAGTATCCAGTAGGCCCAGGGTTAGTCATGAGTGCATGATACAACTGTTTCTGTCAGTTTTGTTGAAGTTAAATATCATTTACGGCATGGATGGCATGCAATTGAATAGCTCACGGTTATATGTGGAAGTATTTTTAAATTTTGGGGTGCGTGTTAAAGCCACACTAGCCAGTAGGCCCAGGGGTAGTCAGTGGTGCATGGACCACGTCATTCTGTGGGGTCTCTTGAATTTAAACATCATTTAGGGCATGGATGGCATTGGATTGAGGTGATTTTTGTGTGTATTTTGATTTTTTGGGTGTTGTTGTGGCCTGGCAATGTGGGTGGGGGCCATTTTGATGCCTGGTCCAGGGCCTGGCCATGTGGGTGGGGGTCTAGGGGCCATTTTGAAGCCAGGCAGTGTGCTTTGTGCCATAGGCCTGCACCCAGTCAGCCTTGCTTTCATCCATTATGCCCAGGGGTACTCAGTGTGGTGCATGGATAAAGGCTTTCTGTGGGGTCTCTTTAATCTAAACATCATTTAGGGCATGGATTGTGGTGATATTTGTGTGTATTTCGATTTTTGGGTGTTGTTGGGGCCTGGTCCAGGGCCCTGCCATGTGGGTGGGTGGGGGTGGGGGGGCATATTGAGGACAGGCAGTTTTTGCCATAGGCCGGCAAGCTTGCGATTGTGGGCCAGTAGGCCTAGGGTTATGAATGATAAATGGGTGCATGAAACAACTCTCCCTGTGTGGTCTCTCTTCTATTAATTTAAACATCCATTTTTTATTAGAATTGCAATTTTTATTTTGGGTCTTTCCGTTTTTGGGTGTGTTGTGTTAATAATAATAAATGCCTAGTTGCAATAGTATTAATTGAAGCACGACATATGCAACATTTAATTGATGTTCCTCTGGCTTCTTTGCTTTTAGGTGCACAAAGACTGAGAACCAGGAATCATCCTCATCATCATCACTTGTTGTAGAGCCAGGAAGAAGTCCTGCTGCAGTGTGTGCACAACGTGACGTCACGTGTCATGTGGCCACAGACAACTCTGCAACTCGTGCAACTGCGTCCTGCTGTTCTGACATCTAAAGAAGATGGGCCCAAAGAAAGGTGGCCGTAGCTCTTCTACCAGGAAAGTTGCCAGTGCCACTGCCAGTAAGAAGGAGCAGAAAAAGCAAGTGGTGCCACTTACCAAGGAGACTGGTGTGCAGACTGACACTTTTTTGGGGAGAAAAAAAACACTACGCCTGCAGCAGCAGTGTCCGCCAGGGACCAAGCTGGGAGCAGCACCTCCGCTTCATTGGTCTCAGTGCCACCACGCCAAGTTAGGCCCAAGCCCATGAGTGCCGCAGAGGCAGCCACTTTAATTGCTCTTGCACCATCGGCCAGTGATGTTGGCGTGGACTCATCGCAAAGTAGCATCCAATCAACGCAGGGTGTTACTCATCTGACAAGTGTTCAACTACAGCCGCAACGACAACCACAGGTGCAACAAGGAGAGGCGCAACTGCCCACAATGCTTGTTCCTCCAGAAGTAGCGGCACATGAGGAAATCGAGATTCATGCGGAGGTATCAGCCGAGCAAGCCACTCCTGATGATCCATTGTCTTCCAGATCCCCAGCAAGGAAAAGGAGGACTAGTACAAGTTATTCTTCTAGCCCCGTTCCTTCTGATGATCTAGATTGGCACCCACCAATTCAGTCTGAGAGGGAGGCACGCCGGGAGCCGACAAAGCTAGGTATAAGGAAGGTTCCCAGAAGGCTTTCACTTATGGGTGATGACGAAGAAGTAGAAGTGGTGTATTCTGCTGCTGATGAAGAGTCTGACGATGACGACCCAGTCATCACAGTCGTCACTCCAGCCCCAACGGGCATGCAGCAGGTAGACATTTTTACCCTATCCTGAAATGCTGTGCAGGATGTGGGCGGCGTGGCACTTGTACCAACACCAACACAGGTAACTACTACACCAACACGACCTACAGCTTCCATATTTTCTCTTCAGAAGGGCCGGCAGGGACCTCCATCCCGCTCGACCTCCATTACCTCAAGTAGTGGTGCTGTAAGTGCACAACAGTCATATTCCGCCACGCCCATCCTTCACTTCATCTGGCATTGACAGTGGCACCTCCACCACCACCAGAAATCTCAACTCCCCAGTTTGGGACTTCTTTAGTATTGGCAAAAAGGAGGAAAACCACATTATTTGTTCGATTTGTAAACAAGTAGTTCATCGGGGTAAGCGTGGAACAAACTATGGTACCGGAGGCCAGAGAGGTAATCTCAAAAAACACCACAGCATCCAGTGGGAGGCGCACCTAAGTAACATCCGGAAAGCCAAAAGTACAAATCCAAATGTAGCCATTGATATTGAATCTGATGACGAGGAGCTGATCGTGCAGGGGGAGGTGAAGCAGCGAGAGACATTTTTTCTGGTACACACAGTACCCCTGGCAGCAGCACTGCAGTGGTAGTGCCCACACCCTCTACCCCAGCAACATCTAGGAGGCACAGTAAGAGTCTGGTAGAGACACCAATGCGAAGAAGTACATCAATGAGCTTAACTGGGTTGAAGAAGTCTGGATCATCATCACATCATCACATATGAAAACGGTCCAGACCACCATTAAAAGCACGTTTTGGTCGGAGGCGCCATTTGAACGCAACCACCCAACGGCACATCTGTATAATGCAATGCTGGCTAAAATGTTAGCGCTGGACCTTCTCTCTTTTTCTTTCATGGAAGGGGTGGGTTTTCTAGAATTTGTGGCAACAGTCTGCCCTAAATGGAAGGTTCCTAGCTAGTCCTATTTTGCCAGAGTTGCCATTCCAGCACTACATCAAGATGTGCTGGACGTGATTGGGGCAGCTTTGCAGAAGAGTGCTATTCACACTATTCACCTGACAACAGACATGTGGACCAGTTGCCAAGCCGTTGATTACATGTGCATCACTGCACACGGGGTCTCTTTTGCGGGGGTTAGAGAGAAGATAGCTGCAGGTGTTGACAGTGTCACAGTTTTTCAAGCTACTCGGAAACATGTAACAGTAGCCATGTTTGCCATGGAGAAATCTCATACTGCAGTAAACATTTTGGAGGAGTTTAACAGTAAGCCTTTCAATGGCTGCATCCAAGAAGGCGCATGATTGGTTATGTTTCCACGGATAATGGCAGTAATATAGTTAAGGCCATGGCTGATGGTGGCTATTTCAGAGTGCCATGTTTGGTGCACAGCATTAACATTATTGTTCAAGATTACTTGAAAAAAGAAAACACAGTCAGCAAGTTACTGACCACCTGCCGAAGAATCTGCACACATTTCAGCCATTCTTTTAAGGCCCGTAAGCAGCTGAGGATCATTCAACATGACCGTAGAGTGCCAGTCAGAGGACTCATCCAGGAGGTGGCAACACGTTGGAACTCAACCTTCTACATGCTTGAGAGTCTGTTTAAGCAGTACTTTGTAATCAATGAGTATGTTTTTCACGCATGTGCTGCTTCTATAAAAGACATGCGGCTAGAGGTGGAGGAATAGGACCTAGTTAAAAGCCTGACAGACATGCTTCGTCCTTTCGAGGTCTTCACCCATGAAGTCAGCATGGAAGACTGTACTTTGGGCAAAGCTATCCCATTGTTGCGCATGCTAGAGCACCAGCTGAAGGCGGTGTCTTCAACGTTCCGAGTTGATACTGAAAAACAAGACGCATATCGGTTGGCAGAGAGCTTATTAAGCCGCCTAGTTGACAATGCAAGGCTTGAAGGAATACATTCTGAACAACATTACATTTGTGTCACTATTCTGGATCCACGGTACAAAAAGGCACTGGCCAGCAATACATTCATTCCTTTTTCTGAAGCAGATGTTTCCAAGTACAAACATTGGCTAGGTCGGTTAGCCACTCGGTTCAAAAAAGAGCGGCATGAAATTGAAGGAACCACCACAAGTACTATTGAAGCAGCAGGCCATCCGGCATCAAGGTCCACTTCTGTGGCCGAAGGCAGTCACTTTCCCTCAAGAGTCATTACCTACACCAGCAACCGTATCATCACCACCTGCACCAGGCCCAGCCATAATATTGTCGGAAGCGGATTGGATAACTCATCAAGGGTTTGCTCGTTCCAGTGTTGATGCAAAGGCGACATATAGTACGCAAAGTGGAGCACCCCTGGAGGACCTTGAGTGGATGGTGCATGCCTATCTGGATGACCCAACAGAGGTCTTCTTTGATCAGAACCCATTGGTGTATTGGTATGGGAAAAGGCCTCAATGGCCACTGATCACCAAGCTGGCTATAAATTATTTGTCTTGCCCACTCGCAAGCGTGTCTTCTGAACGTGTTTTCAGTGCTGCTAGTGCCATTGTAACTTCAAAAAGGACCCGCTTCTCGCCCAAAAATGTGGAGAGGTTAACAATGATCAAGATGAATCAGCACTTCATACCCCCAGATTACAAAATACGAGAACCCACGCAGGAAGAAGAGGACACCGACTTAGGTGACAGAAGTTCTTCTCTGTTAGCTGACCTACTCCCATTTCAATTCACAGAGTTTGAGGACGAGCTCTACTTCCCTGACACCTAGGCTTGAAATACTTACTTTTTTTTCGTCCTTATTCACTTTTATTTTTGTGTGTCTTTCGTTGATTTGCAACTTTTCGAACAACAAAACTTTAATCACAATAAATCCATCAGCAGCGCTGACTTCGTCTTATTTCCATTTTGAAGGTGCCGCTGCCTGCATTCCTGAAGTTCACAAGTTCACAACTCAGTCATGCTCCTCTATCCTCCTCCTCCAGACTCCCCCTATCCATTTCCCACAAGGCAGATGGCCGGATTATTACGCAGAATCAAGAAACTGTCGCTTCGTAGACGAGTCCCCTCAAAAGAAGTGGGACTGGGATGGCTGAGTGACTATGCTGTTTGTTACTTCTGAAATTGACATGAGAGGCTGCCCTGTGGCCCTTCACTGAAGAATAGGATGCTGACAAAAAGTGGAACAGGTAATGAATGATGAGCTGGCATGCAGTGGACAACACTGGCTGTCTGCCTCTGATCAAAGCAATTGCTGTTTGTTTGTTGTGCATGAAATGAATCCTATGTGTTCTGTTATTATTTAATCTTTTACACACTAAATGTAACTCAAGTCTACTCTGTTTACCTTGTTTAATATAAATTGTACTTCTACTGCAGGGGCTACTTCCTTGCATTTTTCAATATGGAAAATGTCCTTGGACTCACTGTGTGTAGACAGGGACTGCATGAACAAAATTGAGTTTGCCAACACCATGATGATGATGATGACCAAAGTTACATAATATCTTTACAGTCACTCACTGGGATGGATGGATCATCATCGTCAATTTACGGAAGAACTATGGCCATTTTGTGAGTGGCAAACAGGTAAACAAGTCAACAACAACCACAGCAGAACTACAGGTCTGTCTAGTCGTGGTATGGAGTGGTCGAGCCAGTGTAGTGTTATGCCAGAGTCCAGACAGCGGTTCATGTAAAATTGCGGCTATGTGGCTTGCTGTATAAAATTAGATCTGCTTTGTCTGTCTGTGTCAAAGAGGTATGCTACATGGAGGTTGGTTTACTCAGTGGTGCCTGCCTAAACCGTCTGCATGGCCCTGGCTTGCTGTGTGCTAATTATTACCCTAGTACAAGAGATTCAGAGTAGGCACTTTAGAAATGATGCATGTATGTAATACTGTCGCCTCTGAAAGTGAAAGTGTTATTTTTGCACTACACACCGTAACTTATATTTTTCCTCGGGGGTATTTTAATATCCCTTTCTGTTTTTCCATCGACAATTACAGGCCGGCACTTACCCTGTGCGATGGGAAAAACATTAACTCAGGCTTACCATAGCAATCCGCAATCCCGCATCCGCCAGGAAGGCAGTGGACAGTGTGGTGGTCACCAAGATTGATCGACGGAGCGCCCGATGGAATGGAGGAGTACCACAAATAAGAGGAATAGCTGGATGCATGCAACTTACCAATTTGACCAGGACAACTACAACATACAGTTACAGTATCCACTTCACTTGTCCATATCTTTTAGGTTTAAATCTTTTTTATTATTATTGGAAGACAGTGCAATATAGTACAGTAAGCAGTGTAGTTACACCAGGTACGAATAGTAATTCTCAGCGGAGGCACGGTATTCAAAGCAATATTGGCAATAACCGGAATGTCCGACTTGTCGGGGATGAAAATGCACTGAACCAAAACAGTATTAGAACTAGATAATCCAGGAAAAACTCCCCCCCGCCCTTAGCTCAACCCCCCAACCAAACCTTCCTCCGTCCCCCCTCCTCCCACCCGGTCCAGAGCTCCCAGCAGTCTCCCTACGGCTCATTCGTTCAACTTCTGAGTGCCTCATGCCTCGAGTGCTTAAGGGTCCGTAGCTTTGGGTGCCGTCATGCGCAGCAATCAGAGATATTTAGGACAAGTTATCTCAGTGAATTCAGTCAGAATTAGGGCTCTAAAGGGCAGCCAAAGTTCCTCAAATTGATCCCCCTTCCCTGCTGCGGTGAGTGACAGCTTCTCCATACCCAGTACATGCCACATCCGGTGAAGCCAGCCTGTGGTGGTAGGGACGGTGGTGGTACGCCAGTGTGCAAGGATGTTCTGCAGAGCCGACCCAAGGGCTATGGCCATTTGACGGCCCCTACGAGAGCGCAGTGGGTAAGTCAATGCATTGGGGAGGCCCAGCAGTATATAAGCGGGAAAGCGGGGTATTTCTGTCTGGAAGTGTGCGTCAACTTCATCTAAGATGTGTGTCCAGTATGAGTGGATGAGCGGGCAATCTCACAAAATGTGTACCAAAGTGCTGGTGTGCCCACAACCCCTCCAGCAGAGTTTATCTTTTGAAGGATCCATTTCAGATAGCCTCTCGGGGGTGTAGTACCAGTATAGAGCTATTTTTGTGAGTGTCTCGGTAAGTCCCATGTGGTACGCTGAGTGCCTAGCCCTATATGCAATATTCCCCCATTCCTTATGACTCAGGGATCTACCCAGTTCTCTTTCCCATCGTACCTTGCCCGGGTTGTAGATGTGTGTAGTTGGTGTCTGGATCAATTTGTAAAGGTCTGAGATGAGCTTGGAATTGGAGGTGCGTGAGAAAAGTCATTTCTCATAGGGAGTGAATTCTCTATCAGCCGATTCTCGTATTTGCGGCTGCAACGCACAGTGATGCACCTGCAAATATCTCATACGCTCTGTTTCAGGGAGATTATATTCTTGTTTAAAGAGCTGGAAAGGAAGCACCCCATCCGAGCTATATATATGATACAGGAACCGGCAACCTGCCGGCCTCCAGTGAGCAAAGTCCCCTTTAGCCATTCCGGGGGTAAAGTCAGGGTTGTCCACCAGGGGTGTGAGTGGAGAGGGGAATGTAGTCAGACCGTGAAGGGTGTTAGTCGCATCCCAGACTTCCAGGGGAACCCGGGTGATAGAGGACGCATAGAGGTTGGCAGGTCTATAACCTCGAGGTAGAGATCTCTTGCAGCGAGCGCCCCGCCACCGCCTGGTCCTGGAAGAGCCAGTGCTTGTCAGACTCCCACCTGCTCCATTCCACCAAGTAGCGCTATAGCGCCGCCTGGTAGTATTTATGCAAGTCAGGAACGCCCAAACCTCCCTCCTCAGGAGTTAAAGTGGAGAGTGTTCTCTTCTATCGGGGCTTCCGACCCTGCCAAATACATTTGGCGAGGACCGATTGGGTTTGTCTTATCAAGCCTGCTGGAGGCCGAAGTGGTAGGGAGCGAAAGAGATATAAGATTTGCGGCAGGACGGTCATCTTATTCGCCGCAATGCGACCTAGCCAGGATAGAGGAAGAGGTCTCCACCCTCTAACTCTCCGCGGATGCGAGTGCAGAGAGCAGTATAGTTGGCCGTGACCATTCTATTCAGGGTCGGGGCCAGCTGGATTCCCAAGTATGGAATAGTATCTGTAGCCCATTGAACGGGTAGAAGGGACTGCGGATAAGTTCGTGTTGAGGCTGTAAGAGACAGGTCTAATGCTATAGATTTGTCCGCATTCATCTTGAACCCGGACATCGTAGCAAACGCCTCAAGCTCAGCAATGCACGCCAGTAGCGCCGTCCGCGGATGGTCCAAGGTAAGTAGGACATCGTCCGCGTAGAGGCCGAATTTGATGCCAATAGCATCCTGACGTTGCCGGATTCGATAAGCGAGGGGTTCCATGTAGAGGGCGAAGAGGAGTGGTGACAATGGGCACCACTGTCTCGTCCCTCTCTCGATGGGGAACACGGTCGATGTGTAGCCATTGACTCTCACTACTGCGGAGGGCGCGCTGTAGCAGTTGAAAATTAGGGTTCGAAATTTCTCCCCTATCCCGAATTTGGCTAGTACCATTTCCAGGTAAGGTCAGTGCACATGGTCGAACGCCTTTTCGGCGTCTACCACCAATATCATGTAATCCCCAGGTATTCTGGAAGCTTTCTCAATCAGGTGGGTGACCCTCTTAGTGTTGTCAACTGTCTGGCGGTCAGGGACGAAGCCTGCTTGATCGGGGTCTACCAAGCCTGGCAGATGGGCGGCCAGACGCGTGGCGAGCATGCTGGTGTATAGTTTGAGGTCAACATTAAGGAGGGAAATTGGCCGATATGCCCCGCATTTAGTGCTGTCCTTCCCTGGTTTTGGAATAACCAAGACAGAGGCACGCAGGAGATCCATTGGGATGGCTCCCGGGTCCGCGAATGAATTAAATAGGCGAGTGAGCAACGGCGCTAGGGTGGTGCAGAAAGTCTTGTAAAAGGGGAAGGAATAGCCGTCTGGCCCAGGTGCTTTCCCCACCTTAAAACGGGCGATTGCAGGGACTACTTCCTCGATGCGGATGTCTCTCTCTAGCCAGTCCGACTGTTCCGGCGCCAGAGAGGGGAGCGCGACCGAGTCAAGATACCTGGTTGCGGCTGCGACATTCGGAGGCGTGCCCTCGTAAATATCTGCATAAAAGTCTCGGAACGTCTCTGCTATTTGTGCATCCTCTAACACAATAAACCCATCAGTGCGCGCAATTTCTTTAACCCTCTGACGTTGGGCTAGTCTGAGCCAGTTGGCCAATAACTGCCCACACCGATCTCCACCGGTGTAATAGGCGCGTTTCAGCCTTAGTGCTGCATATTCTGCCCGGTCAGTGTCGAGAGCTGCGAGATGACCCCGCGCCACCTTGAGCTGTTTCCAGACTCTTGGGGCCCCCGTCTGTTGGTGCATGCGTTCGAGTTCCTGCACTTTTAGGGTGAGCTCCTCTCTTTTTTCTGTCCGCATTCGGTTGTCGGCCGAGGAAATAGCAATAAATACAGCTTTTAATGCGGCCCATTTGGTTGCTAGCGTGGTGCTGTAGGAATCCTGTATGGATTCCTGAACCTGTTTCACCACATCCAGTCTATGCAAGAGCGTGTCTCGGAGTCGCCACACTCTAGGAGGGGGCAGAGACAGCGGGGTGGTAACAGTCATGGAGACCGGGGCATGATCCGACAAGGATATGACTCCCATATCAACCGATGAGGTGAGAGAATACACCGGACTCGTCACTAGAAAATGATCTATGCGGGCGTACGTTTTGCGTGCTGCAGAGTAATGGGAATATTCTCTTTCCCCGGGATGCTGCTGCCGCCACAGATCGTGTAAATCGAGGTCTCATAGCCTGCCAGTGCAAGCGGCCGAGAGGCTTCTAGCGTGGAAGGTGCGTGGAGATCTAAGGTTGCGTCAAACACGACATTCAAGTCTCCGCCTATTATAATGTGTCTATCCGAAGTCGCCGCTATTTCTGTGAGGGCAGTGTGTAGGAATTTCTCCTGACCCTCATTGGGACTGTACAAAGAGCCTATTGTGAAAGTCACTCCTCCCAGGACCACACGGTACACCAGGAGTCTGCCCCTTATCTCTGCTATTTTGTGGAGGACTTCCCCTTTAAAATGTCTCGCTACTAGAAGTGCTACCCCGGCAGCTTTAGTGGTCCCACAGGAGAAGTATTGTCCCGGGAACGCTCGTGCACGAAGCCTGTGACAATCTCGGGCCAGCAGGTGCGTCTCCTGGAGGAGGCAGATATCTGCGCGTGTATTTTCCAATGAAGAGAGGATCGCCCGTCTTTTAACTGGATTGTTGAGTCCCCGCACATTGAGTGTCAATACTTTAAAGGTGTTAGGCATCGTGGCATGTGAGGTGGTGGGATGAGGCTGGACCCGGCAAGCAACCCTTAGCAATGAATGAAAGGAAGTCCCCCGGACAGCAAGAACTAAGCAGTGGTGAGGTGTAACCAATGTGTGTAAACAAGACTGGAGCTCTGGACCCTCCACAACAACCCCAGTCCCCAACCCCAAAAGACCAACCCTGCCCCTCGCCCCTCCCTTCCTCTCATCTCAACCCCCCCCTTCGCCTCCTGCCTCTGCCCCCTCCCCAGCCCCTTCCAACCCCTCTCCCAAGTCCCACCCGGATCCCTCCCTAACCCCAACAAGGAACTCCCTGAGAAACGCAAACCCCAAACTAGGAATCATTGTCCCGGTCCTGTGCAGTCTCTCTCTGCAGGCCCGTGGCGTCGTGTCGAAGTGAGGAAACGTGTAACCGAGGCAGCCTCGATGGCCCCCGCCCCATTCCCCCTCGCCCCCTGCTAGTAAAAGGCATTCATTCAAACCCCCCATCAGTGTCACATCATGTCCCGGCGGAAGTGTCCTTGGCGACCTCTTAGACCGCCGCTGCGTGCTCTAGAGCTATGGTTGCGGAGTCCGGCTTGAGATTGTTTTTGTGGGAGCACCGCCGCCTCGCCCGCTGCCAGCCGTCGCCCGTTCTGGTCGTTGGGGAGGACCGCATGGATGGACTCTCCTCTCTGTCGTCAGCCTCCAGGGTGATACCCAGCAGCGCACAAGTGTCCCGGAGAGATCAAAGTTGATGCAGGACCCCCTCCCACTTGAAGATGAGCCTGAAGGGGTGGCCCCAGGAGTAGGGGACCCCTTTGTTCCTGAAGAAGGTCATGACCCCCCTGAACGCTCTCCTCTTCTGCAGTGTGATAGCCGACAGGTCCTGAAAGAGCACCACCGCGTAGCCCCGGAATTGAAGAGGTTGTTTCTGCCTCGTCATTTTAAGAATGCGTTCCTTTAGTGGGTAGTCAGGCAGGAAGGCTAGGATGCCCGGCATGCTAGGCCCACTCTGTGTGCTCGGTCTATCCGGACCTCGAAGTTCTCCGGCTCCCCCAGTATGGTCCGGAACAGCTCTTGCAGGAAGGCCGTCACGTCACCCCCCTCCGATTTAGATGGCACCCCTCGGACCCGTATGTTATTGCGACGGGAGCGGTTCTCAAGGTCCTTATTGTGCCCCTGCAAGTCTGTTTGCTGGTCCTGTAGCCTAATGATCTCCTGTTGCAGGAGTTCGATCTCCCCGCTCCTATTGTTCACTGAGTCCTCCACTGCTGCCACACGTTCTCCTAGGCCGTCGACATCGCGCCTGAGCTCCTTATGCTCCCCCGCCATTTCCTGTTTAAGCGTCTGGAAGTCTTCTCTGAGAGCGCTGAAGAGAGTCTCCATGAACGCCCTCGTGATGGGGGTCTCCCCTTCCGGCTGTGTTTTGGGGTGTTCCGCTGGCTGCCCCTGCTCCGGAGTCTTAGCTCCTATGGGGGTGCCCCTAGCTAGCATGTCGGGGATCGTCCGTCCTCCCTTGCGGTTCGACATGGCGTGACTTATGGCCGCTTCTCCCCAGGAGGTCCGCCAGTGTGCCGGTGCTGGAAGGCCCCATGCGTGGGATGGATGACCAGTGGAGCCCCTCTGCGATCCCCCGCCCGGGGTGAGTCCAGGCTGGGGAGAGGCGCGCGGTTCGGCGCGGGGCGTCCACCGGTCTTATATCTCTCCACTTCGGGGACTCCACCTGGTGTGCCCCACCTTCCTTGCGTGTAGCCTCCGCCACCGACTTGGGGTCCCGTCGCCTCCTGCCGCCTACTGTGCTCCGGGTCTGGCTCTGCTTGACGCTGGCAGGCCGGATCCTGCGGAGTATCAACTCATGCTCCCCAGGGCCTCGCTCTCTCCGTCAGGCTGCAGCACGCGTCCCTGTGGCCCCCGGGATCGCTGCTCGGGCTCCTCGCTCTTGTAATTACGATGGGGCCCTCTGTTTGCCCCCGGGCTCGCGCCCCAGTTGTGCTATGGGGTTCGGGGCCGAGAAGGCCGGGGGCTCGATTCCTTCTCCCCAAATCTGTGCGACCCTCGAGGGTAGAGCTCCAAACTCCACCCCGGTGCTTCGTGGAGACCCAGCGCGGCCCCGCTCCTCAACAGCCTCTGAGTCCCCCCTCAGCTGGTACTGATCCCTTCTGCTGCTTGCCGCCCGTTTCTTACTCGCTGCAGCGTTTCAGGCACGATGCCGAGAGGGCCCCTCTACTCCTCCCGCCGAGGGCACGATCTCCAGGCCCCCCAAGTCTGTCCCACTCCTTGCTCCTCACCTCTGTGATGGCCCTTTTTTGGCAGACGCTTCGCTGTGCCATCTGGAAGCAGCCCCGACCGCTGGAGGGTCCGCCCGTGTAGGCCCGAGCCGGGGCCTCGATTAGCAATGTCCGGGCCCCGCTCGTCAGCACGCCTCTGTTGGGACTGTGTCGGCGGGTTTCAGCTCTGTTCACCGCCCGTTCTGTCCCGGCTCTGTCTGGGTAGTGTCTACTTGCGGGCAACTCTCGCCAGGACTCCAGCTAGCCCCGGATCAGGGAGCAGTCCGTCTGTGGGTCACCAGAGAGCCCGGCCCTCTCCCCGGCCCGCACAGACACACGCCGCTGGAGCGTACCCCAGGTGCTCTGCCTGCCGCGAACAGGTCACCGCTCACCCGTAACTTCAGGAATCGCCGCTAACAGGAACAGATGGGGGGGCTCAGCTAAGTGTAAGGGGGCACAAAGGGGGTTCGGGCCGAGGAGCCACTCGCTTAGGCGTCTGCTCCAGCCGCCATCTTGGCCACGCCCCCCCTGGCCATATCTTTTAAATAATGTTATTGTTGTGAACTTCTATGAGTGCGATTCTGTGCGTTTGCTCTCTGCTTCAAATTCATCCCTACAGCTATTTGTTAAGTTTCTTTGATATTTCTAAAACTAATGTAATGTACTACTAAGTGTTTATTCTCTCTGAGGACAGATAGGCAAGTGAAATTGCGTAATTACTGCAGCCCTGCACTCTACTGTCTAATTGTTTAGTACTAGTTAGTAAGTTGTAGTATAAGTACTACTTTTCAGTAACTTAACCGTCCATTTAGCAAACAACTTCATGCATGCACTTCCTTTGAGTCCCTTAAAAGATTTATGGATATGGTCGTATCCAAAGATTTGTTTTTCTTCTTTTGTTGTTTGGCCATGCTGTGTTTTTTTTTCTCTCTCCAAAAAACTTTCCCAAAAACCCCCTTTCCCATCCATTTTTCAAACCCTAACCCTCTCCCCCCGGGCTGTGTGGTTTTCATTGAGGTGTGAGTAAATGACACCAATAATTCCACATGCTTGCTGGGGAGGATAAGGTCAAAGCAACAGAAAATCAATTTCAAGGCAGGTCAAGGAATCCAAGGATATATTCCTATTCTGCTTGACAAACACCCATGAGTATTTGCAAATCAATTCAGAATTTCATGTCCCCCATCGAGTGGATTAATCAACATCCTCCGACATGTGAAGAAAGCTTACGCTGCTGTGTCCTTCAGTACTAGTTCTTGTACTAGCCATAATCCACGCAACTAGTAGTTAACTTTTGATTGAATACTTTAGCATTACTTAGGCTACAATTTATGGCACTGTTCTTGTGTACTATCGTACTGTTCTAATGCTCCTCTCAGGCCACTCAATATCTCATTTCCTTTTTTTTCCATATGCGGCTACTGCCAGTGTGTACCACTACTACTACTACCACCACCACAACAACAATGCCATTTCATCCGTCCAGGATTCCATAGCAAACCTTAATCGCCATTTGCCATGCAGCCAGCCCTGTGCCTAGCCCTATTCTCAAACACAAATCACAGGTAAGATAAGCATTTTGGGGGAGGAAGAATAATGGAGTAGGAGGAGAGGAGAGACTGACGATAGTACTAGTAAAGTAGTAGGACAATTGAATTCACTAACTCTGTCAGTGGCACTTTTGTACAAATTTGGGCGATTACTTGGACAATTTGAATCAACCAGCCAGTTAAGTTTCAGGAAAACAAACGTACAGTAGTTAACCCCCCCCGCCTCCCCCACAAAACAGTAAAAACACGTATGCTATGTTTAAGTGTTCGAGCCTAACAAAAATAAACTATCCCACAAGACCCGACCCACCCCCTCCCTAACCCCAACCAATGTCCATGAAATGTCCGCAATAGTTCAAAAACTCCAACGCCCAATTCCCCCCCCCCCCCCCAAAAAAAGTCTTTAACAAAGGGGTAAGGGACAGTCTCTCTCCAGTCTCTACATTGGCCTGCGGTGTCCTGTGGCCAGGTGGTCCCGCAGCGCTCTCCAGAGGTCCTTGAGCAGGGCTTTCTACCTCCCCACCTCCTGCTCAAGGTAGGCCACTCGCAGGGTCAATCGGTGCATACGAGCCTTGCAGGTACTGTGGGGGGCAGCTGTTTTCGCTGCTCGGCAGCAGCGGGTGGCTGCCGGACCACGGCGCCGTACCGCTGGAGTATTGCGCTGGCTGTATGACCCAGGGGCAGCGGGGGAGGATGCAGCTGTTGTTGTAGATGTTGACTGCGAGTCATCCTCCTCCTCCTGAGCTACCAGCCGCCGATATTTAGCGACAATTGCCTCCAGCTTCCGTCGCCTGGCCCGGATAGCCAACTCCTTCCTTGATAGTTTAGAAGGAGTATCTATATGAAGAAAGAAAAAAATACTGTAACCAATACTCTAAGATTAACACAAAATAATTCAACAGAAAGTTGTGTCACAATAGCACTAGCAACTTGCAAGCACAATACATAACATTTATGACATGTATCTATCTAACCTCCCACTTCGTCGGCCTCTGCTCTAACATTAGTGGGAGTTTCAGGAATTCTACAGGCACTATATGAACTCACTACATTAGACTCAGACAGTACACCAGTCTTCTTCTCTCTTGTTTAGCAAAATTAGTACGTAAACTTGTGGAAGCCGGCATAATGCCCGCGCAGTCAGCTTGCACCCAAGAAAAACAGACGCAAGCCATGATGACGCAGACTTGCGTTACTGTTACCAGTCCAGTACATGCAGGTGGTGAAGCTCTTACTTTTCTATTACGGGTGGCACTGGCCATACTCTGTTACAAGGGCTACTGCTCAATTAATTTAACTTTCACCCTGCCCTGCCCCTGACCACTACAAAAGGAAAATGAAGAAGATAATATGATCTATCCCTTCACAGGATATTTGCTTATATAAGGGATGACTTTAGGTGCTTTGTTTTTATTGATTGAGTGAACACCAATAGGCCACACATGAATGACAGAGTTGAAAAAAAATTATTAACAGAGGTAGTGAGTGGTCCCCGTAATCGCTGGAGGAAGGCACTTGTGACTTGACTTGATAATGTGAACTATACAATATATGCTGTGCTTGCAAACTACTGTTAGTCAAGGGAGTATTCTGAAAAATTACAACTTCTACTTTCCTCGGCTTTGCTACTCTGGCACGGACGTGCTCTTCAACGTAACACTGTTCTTCCAGTGATCGTCTACTCTACATACACCTATGCTATCTATGAGAAAGACACCGCCCAGGCATCCACCCATTCAAAGTAAATGTCAATCATTCTTCTTAATGTCTCAACTTGACAAACCTTACTTTTTCTCACCGAAAAACACCCTTTTCATTTTATTTTGTAAACCGCCAGCCATGCATCCATGCTTGACTTGCATTTGAATTTGAACCAAAGGATATATTGCGCACACATACAGTTTCAGTTTCACCCACCCAGGCAGTCCTCTTTTCTTTCTCCTTCCACCCATCCTTGCTTCAGCCTTCAACCGGCCATGCATCAGATTCCCAGCCACCTGTGCCTGCATTCAAAAACACGTATCATTCTTTACCAGTCATTAATTTAACTTGCTCATCCTTCCTTACACCCTTCTTTCCATTTTTCGTTCATCCCATCCATCAAGTTCATCCTGATCTGACTTGGCTTCTCGATGAAACTTTCACAGCTCAGTTGAAGTCAAATTTAGAGGAGGCCATTGGTTACTCGTCAACTCCTGCCGCTAATGCTATTGCTAATGCGAAGTCAAGGGTGTCTGTCTTCTACCTGGTTGACAAAAACTTGGTTCTAAATTTGTAAGTCTTCTTAACAGTAAAGTGTACTTGTACTGTGCAACATATACACCCCTGCAGCGAGCCTACTCTGCAATCTCAATAAGTAAGGAATATAATAGTTTCCCACTGCCCGCCACTACCGTGGCATCCCCCACAGCAGTTTCTGCCGGCACCGCATCTGCCCCTGGAGTGACCACCTCCGCGCTGGCCCCTGCACTGGTGGTGGGCTGTACCGATGGTGTTACGCCTAGAAAATACATTTCATATTTTTAGATGCCATATACACCACTCCCTATTTTGTCTACGAATTAAAAAATGTTACTACATAAACAAAAAATTTAACTTTTTGTGACTCTCTAGTCTAAACTAAAAATTCCCCTTTCGGAAGGGGAGGGTGTTTTTATTTATGCTTAGCCATAACATGCTACACTTTTTGGCACAACTGATGAATGCTTGCTTTTTAACATGCACCATTTTTCTCATAACAGACAGAAGCTTCCCTTCTACGAACAAGAGCAATATGTTACTCTGAGTCATCATCGCCACCAATCTTTAAGTTCCAACCAGGTGAGGGCTCTCCCACAGTTAATGTGTAAAGTCAGCCACTGTTCAGTTTTCAAGAGTTCACCGTTTATCTTATATGAAGTTGATTTTAATAAATGTTTTTTATATAATGCACAATTGAAATTTAATATACAGAGTACACACAGAGCTACTTGTTTTACTTTTAATAAAGCTTTAAAACTTACATAGACTCTGTGGTTTTTAGTCATGAGTGAGTGAGCAAAAGGGTTTGCAATTTGCAAGCATGATTCCGGGACTGTGAGAGGTCGGGACTCTGACTCCCTAGTCTTATGTTCTGGGTTGTATAATCATTGGGGATCATCACTGCTTTCGGGCGCTAAATAATGACTCTGAGATTGGGGGTTCAACTTCTGTTATGACTGAGGTATGTAGAAAGTCTAACTGCGCCTATTATCACCAATGCCCTATTTCTTGTCCATAGTTCTGTATGTGCAGAATAGTCCCTGCAACAGTAGTAGTATGTCCTCCTATCCAATCAAAAAGTAAACTAGTATCTTATTCTTGGTGGCCATTGACATTTTATTGTTGGGAATTGCCAAAGCATAAACATTAAGAAGACTTCAATAGACATTATGGACAACCCAGAGGACTGCACTCAGTGCCTAGAGCTATTGCTGAATAAGAGTTTTGTTTAACACTTTTTGCCAACTGTGCAAGCTTAGCTAGCTACACAGACATACTAATAATAATAAATACTAGTAGGACAGATAGTCATAGTAGAGGCAGGATAAGAATTTAGAAACAGTCTACAAGAAGATCAAATGCGATTTAGGAAAAAATAGAATTATGATGAAAGTTTGGAATAGATAGGTGCTGTAAACGTTAGGGAAGTATAATTATTAATATTAACAGGAAAACTTACTGGGGCCAGCAGAAGAGCCCTCGGCGGACCGATCCTGGCCTTCCTGCTCCGCCGGCGCCGCCACCGCCACCTCTGTCCTCTTGCCCCTGGGAGGAGCTGATGTACATGAAAGAAAGACACAAACATGGATGATTGTTGTCAACTAAATCAAACATTTAAAAAAAACAATAACAAATTATTTCGGGGAAATAAACAACAATTGCACTAAATATATTGACCTATCTGATGTGGTCTACTAGGATATCATCATAGTATTGCTGGATTCCCGGACCGTCTACTTGGAAAGTTATGTAACTCACTAAACCAACTACAAAAAGGTTCTACTAGACTGGCAGCACTCAGCAGCACGCGAAGTGACAGACACAGTCCGTCATGATTGCAGACCACTAAAATATTTCCTACTACATAACAAGTCATAATATACTCAACCTATCAATCCACCACCACTATCTCTTCTTAGTGGCAGGAGTACAAAGGAAGGACTGGACTTGAGTCTCTAGTCTCTCTAGCATTACGCAGTTCAGTAAAGTACACATACATAATCACTCAGGCCAAATGAGCACAAAATTGAAAACAAGTAAGCATAGTAGCACCGCCACTGACTGAGCAGGCGAGCACCTGCAATCACAGAAGCTTTTGAAACATAATTTACTTGCAATGTAATCGGCAGCATTCTTGTTCTTCGGAAAAAACATATATTTGCAAGATAACACAGAGCAGAAGAAAACAAAGTCGTTATTAAATAGCTACTAGTACTCACCAAGCCCAGGGATCTCAATGCAAAGCAGGTCGAGCAGGTCTTGTTCCTGGTCCAGGATGTCGGACCACCGGTGCGTCACCTGGTTGTAGGTGTGCCGGACCCCAGACTCCTGATACATGGCCCGGCACACCTTACCCCATAGCTGGAGACGCTCCCGGAGGCCATACCCGGTACCGGGCCTGCCGCGACGGTCTTGGGGAGGTGGCGCTGCACAAAGACGACCAGTGCGGCCACTTCCACCGCGCTGAAGATCTCCCTGGGACTTACTGACTTCCCCCCCCCTTAATCGCCCGCAAGGGAGCCGGCTACGGGGTGCGGGACTCTTCCCCTTCGACTTGCCGGCTCCCTTTACCATGGTCCTGGGTCAAAGAAGAAAGGAAAAATAGGAAAGAATAGGGAAAAAAAGTAAAGAAAAGAAAAGAGTGAACTAAAAAAAAAGTAGTTATTAAATTAACAAAAAGTTGAAAAAAACACAAAATATAGATGTAAAAAAATAGAGATAGATAATGAGTAAAAAAAAAAGTTCAAAGAAATGAAGGATTACAAAGATTGAAACAGGATAGAAACAACATGCCCAGAACCATAGCAATGAATGAAAAACAAGATGGCCGCGCCCATTGCAACAACGTGGGTAAGTTCGCACGATATTTCCCTCGCAAGCACGCAAAAATGGATTGCGCCGCCGAACTGGAAATGCACAACACGAGCATGCAACTAGCGACCGCAAACGGAAATACGCAATGTGAACAAGATGGCTGCACCCATAGAAGACCGCATGGGTAAGTTCGCTGTAGCCGCGGTGAAAAGAATCCTGCGAACTTGTAAAAATAAAAAAAATCCGCAATCGAACGAGTTTGCGGACCGAGAGTGCGCTTTCATGCGAATTCGCGTACTGCGAATTCGCGTACTGCGAATTCACAAAATTCGCCCACACTTAGTTAAAAAAGGCTAGGAAGAACCTACTCCTCTGCAGACCAGAGCCCTCTGTTCTCCAGTTTCTCCTCAAGGTGTGCACCCCCACCCTACACTGGGGGCACCCATCACTATGGCTGGTGGATGTAAAGGCATATCCCACACAATAGGTTTCTTCAATGGACCACAAATCTAGACCTAAAGTGTGCTGATACAGTGATGTCTGACATCTCACCAGTTCTGAAACCACTGGCTGCGGAAGTACAACTGGAGAGCCCTCATGTGACACTGCATGCGTGACCAGGAGGATGCAGGAAACCGACATACCAAGGCGGCCTTGGAATTCCTGATTTCTTGAGATGAGTCACCATCACCTTTGTGAAGAGACGATGTGCTGATGTCAATCCAAACTGAAGGCCTCCGAACTGTTAATGAGTACCACAAACCACAGGTAACTCTAGTGAGGCTGTGGCATCAGCATGTGGAAATATGCATAATGAAAGGCGGAGATACCATCCAGTCTCCCAAGATCAGTACCAAAAAGTAATTGAGCCAGGGACAGCATCTTGAACATTTCCTTGCGGAAAAAGACTGAAGACCCAAGATGCAGGACTGGATGATGACCATTGTCCTTCAGAACCAGGAAGAACAGAGAGTAGCACCTCTAACCGATTTCCTGCTCTGGGAATAACTCCACTGCTCCTTTATGCAGCAGGACTACCACTTACTGCTGTAGGATGCAGATATGCTCTTCCGCTTCAAGGGCCTGCTAGGGCTGGATTTTCTGAAGGATGGAATCTGCTGGTAGAGGTATCATTCAGACCCAAGGATGCCAACTTTTTTCCTGCAATTCAGAGCTAGTAGTACTTCACTAAATGACAGCATCTTGAAACTGTCCTGTTAAATACATTCAGAAGGCGAAGATCCATTATGGGTCTAAGATTCTGTTTTTCTTGGGGGTCAAAAAGTAGAGGGAATATAATTAGCAGAGGATGGTGAAAACGGTGTCTGCTGTTGTTGGTGGAAACCCCTAGATCCACCACTGCCCAAAGGATACAGTAGGTCTGTTGGGGTGTCTCGACACATGAGAATATGGTCGTTGTCGAAACTGGAGTAGCCACAGAACGTTCTATATTGTTAGCGGAATTGCTGCGCTCGAGAGGCGATGCCCAGAGCACAAGCCGTAACAGGGAAGAGTCAACTTTCTCGCACTCACTCACCATCCAAGGGCATGTCAATAAATGTGGCTTGAAAAGCATCCAAATGTGTTGTCCTACTGTAATAGTCATGCCCATAGATCACAACAGATTTTTCATGTGAACCAGTAAGCGGAGCACTGTTAAGTTTTACCAATTCCCAGAAAGCAGGAACATATCAGTCCAGGAGGAAGGTGGCATTTGCAGTGCGGAGGGCCATACGGCCATAAGCAAAGACTATACAGCCCACAGTGTCCCACTTCTGTGACTCTTTGTGGGGCACCTTGGGAAAGGCATTCAGGTTCTGTTTCAGGGACGAGGTTTAGACCACCAGACTTTCGGGTGAAAGGTGAGGGGACAAAGATTAAGGTCAGGCCATCCAGAGCAGGCCTATTGCGTCCGGCTATATGTGAACTGCTGAGCCAGAAAACCGTTTCTCACATGCAGCCAGACAAGATTCAAGATGTTCTCACTGCATGGAAGCCAGAGCTCCACCACTGATAAGACGGGTTGCAAAGTCAGGTAAAATATTATCAATCAATCAATCAATCAAAGACATTTATAGAGCGCGCTACCTACCCGTAGGGTCTCAAGGCGCTAAGGGGGGGGGGGGGGTCCGTTGCTGCTCGAACAGCCAGGTCTTGAGCTTCTTCCTGAATACGAGGTGGTCTTGGATCAGACGCAGGTCAGCCGGGAGGGAGTTCCAGGTCTTGGCAGCCAGGTAGGAGAAGGACCTTCCTCCTGTTGTTGCTCTGCGGATGCGTGGGACGGCGGCGAGGGCGTGGCCGGCCGATCGGAGGTGGCGTTTGGGTGCGTAGAAGTTGATTCGGTTGTTGAGGTAGCTCGGGCCTTGATCGTGTAGGGCTTTGTGTGCGTGAGTGAGGAGCCGGAAGGTGATTCTCTTGTTGACGGGGAGCCAGTGCAGGTCTCTCAGGTGTCCGGAGATGTGGTCGTTTCGTGGAATGTCGAGGATGAGTCTGGCCGAGGCGTTCTGGATCCGCTGGAGTCTCTTCTGGAGCTTGATGGTGGTTCCGGCGTAGAGGGCGTTGCCGTAGTCCAGTCGGCTGGTGACGAGGGCCTGGGTGACGGTCTTCCTGGTCTCCGGAGGGATCCACCAGAAGATCTTCCGAAGCATGCGCAGGACGTTGAAGCACGACGAGGAGACGGCGTTGACTTGCCTGGTCATGGAGAGGGAGGAGTCCAGGATGAAGCCCAGGTTGCGTGCGTGGTCTGGCGGTTTGGGTGCGGTGCCCAGGGCGGGGGGCCACCAGGTGTCGTCCCAGGCGGAGGGCGAGGAGCCCAGGATGAGGACTTCCGTCTTGTCGGAGTTCAGTTTCAGACGGCTGGTCGTCATCCACTCGGCTACCTCTTTCATCCCTTCGTGCAGGTTGGCACTGGCGGCGGCGGGGTCGTTGGTCAGGGAGAGGATCAGCTGGGTGTCGTCGGCGTAGGAGATTATGTTGATGTTGTGTTGGCGAGCTATGGCCGCGAGGGGGCTCATGTAGACGTTGAAGAGGGTAGGGCTCAGCGAGGATCCTTGAGGGACGCCGCAGATGACTTCGGTGGCCTCTGACTTGTACGGTGGTAGGCAGACTCTCTGAGTTCTTCCGTCGAGGAAGGAGATGATCCATTCTAGTGCCTTCTCCTGGATTCCGATGTTGCTGAGGCGCTGCACTAGGGTGCGGTGGCAGACAGTGTCGAATGCTGCGGAGAGGTCTAGGAGGATGAGGGCCGCTGTTTCTCCGTTGTCCATCAGGGCTCGGATGTCGTCGGTGGCGGCGATGAGGGCGGTCTCGGTGCTGTGGTTGGCTCGGAAGCCGGACTGTGAAGGGTCAAGGGATCCGTTCGTCTCCAGGAAGGCGGCCAGCTGTTTGTTGACGGTCTTCTCGATGACTTTGGCTGGAAACGGGAGTAGCGAGATGGGGCGGTAATTCTTGAGATCGGTGGGGTCTGCTGTGGGTTTCTTGAGTAGAGCGCTGAGTTCAGCGTGCTTCCAACTCTCGGGGAAGGTGGCGGCGTCAAAGGAGGTATTGATGATGTCCCGCAGGTGGGGTGCGATGATAGCGTCGGCTTTGTTGAAGACGTGGTGGGGGCAGGGGTCGGTCGGGGATCCGGAGTGGACGGAGTTCATCATGCGGATGGTGTCTTCTGTGCTGATCGGAGTCCAATTCCCTATTAGACTCCACCTCCATAGAAGACAGACAATTCTAAGGCTTTTGCTGTTTCTGATACAACAGTGGCCAGAAACAGTATGGAATGATTCCATTTGATGAAGTATCCATTTCACTTACATTTTGTCCAAGTATAGCGACAGCATTATAATTGTGAAGAAGTTTATAGTCTCCAAATTAACATCCTTTCTAGGGCCATAATCTATGTCGGACATCCCAAAGGCTTTGGAGCTGAGAATCCTGCCTACCCAGGCAAATCTATAAGCTCTAGAGAGGTATACTATTCTTACAAGGGAACATCATTAAAGTTTACCTCAACTCATTCCCCTACTACACCGATGTCTCCGACATCGACCTCTTCGAGAATGGCAATGTGGATGGCTCCATAGGAGACGTGCAACTCGCCGCCGATGGTGGCTACGACTGAATGGGAGCGGATGCCTTGGCAGGCTGCAACATCATTATGGACATCAGAGCCAAGCCTCGTGTCTTCTGGATGAGCCTGCAAGCCAGTGGGCATGTGCTCCCCAGGGGGAGTGGGGAGAACTGATAATGCATCAGCTACCTAGACAAATGTGCAATTCCCTCTAGCCACATTCGGAAAGGGTCTGCAGAACAAGCAGTCGTAGGATTGGGGGTGCCTGCTACAACAAAGGGAAGTAGTGTACATTGGAATGTGGACTGAGGAGGAAAGGGGGTTAGCGGTCTAAGCCAATGTTGGGCTAGGGAAGACCACTGAGAGCAATACCAACTGTATCCCTACAAATCCTTACCCAAGTCAACTAAGAATTTTTGTTTGGAATTTGGAAGGTATTGCTAAACTTAGCAGATCCCGATTGGGGATCCTTTGTGGAATCACAAGATGTTATACTCTTTCAAGAAACATGGAGTTTGCATATTAGCTATAGGAGCGCGTTCTCTAGTTATGGACTAAATTATACCTGGAAAGAGAAGGGGAGGCCTGGCAACTTGGATCAGAAACGCTCTTGGCCTAAAAATAAAATCGCTCCATATGGATTCCCCTGATTTATTAGCTATAGACCTAAAAGTCTGTGGTGATCTAAAAACCAGGATCTATAATGTCTATAACAGGGATGACCGGGGCTCTGAAGATGCTAATACTATCAAAATCCTAGACCATGCATTATCAGAATCTTCTGATGGCGCACCATCCTTGGTAGCAGGGGACCTAAATTGTACCTCTGAACCCTTAGCTATGATCGCTAGAGACCTGACCGAGAATTGGGATAAAGTCTGGCAGGTCCTTCAGCTAGATCACCCCCCAGTTAGGCGGACAAAGGGAGGTAGTCAGGGGCTCGTCCCCTCATTACAGCACAACTTGAGAGCCATAAACGGGAGAACAAAATCAGACCAAAAAGGGAGTTAACCTTTAATAGACCCGGCCAAGCCAGCAGGATTGATTACTGCCTGGTAGCACCTAGTCTTTGGCCACTAGTCAAAGACATGGTAGTGGTCAATCGCCTAGATAGCGATCATAATGCCCTGACCCTGTCCCTAACAAATCTGGGTGAAAATTCTACTGAAATAGATAGTTGGGGAAAGAAGAATCTGGGAGAATTGTCCATTACTAACAACATAAGAATGATTAGATGGGACTGGGTGGAGAAACATCTAGAGGCCCTGGAACTAGTGAAATATATAGTACACCAGAATGTAGAAGAGTTATCCAATCGTCCTAAAGATCCGATAATTGAGAAGCTGCCTACCAGGCATTAATCCACATTTAACAAAATTAGGGATCTATTGGCTAAACCGTGCAGAGAGCAGAAACTGGAGCACAGACGGCCCCAGGCAGTATGGTACAACAAGGAGTGCAGGAAAGCTAAGGTTGACATTGTACGGGTAGCCAAATCTAACACTCACCCAGCCCTAGTTTTATGTAGAAAGAACTTTAAGGATGCTCTAGATTTAGCTAGGAAGACTCTTTGGTCCACCCTTCAAAAAGCATCCCTAGCCAGGGATTCTAAATTCCTTTTGGAAACAAGCAGCTTACTGGCTCAATGGCAGGAACCGAAATTGGGACTTTACAGTCCAGCCAGAGGAGTGGGTGACCAATTTTAGGGAGCTTTACTCACCAGGTGGCAGCGGGTTAGAGGTTCCCTTAGGAGATTGGGGGGTGGGGAACCCAGAATGAAGCTGTGGGGGACTTTGTGTACTCCATGGTAGCATCCCAGGTGGCAGTCTGCTCTAGTATCACAGCCAGAGCCCCCAGTGCCGACGGAATCTCATAAGATCTGTATAAAGAGTATTTAATTGTCTGGGTCCCTTACATCAATGTGATTACATATTAAATTACAGCAGCCATGGATATCCCTCTGTCATTGAATATAGCGGAGAATATCCCAATTTTTAAGAAGGGTGACATTTGCTAACCAGTCCGGCTATAGGCCTATAAGCCTAATCAACTCACTGCAGAAAATGTTCTGCAAGCAAGTGTTGCGACGAGTCCAGGATTGGATCTCAGAGCATCATATTTTTAGCGATTTTCAAGCAGGCTTCCATTCAAACATTAGCGCATTATATTATGTCTTCCGCTTCCTGTGCATCTACTGGAGGGAGGTTAGTATTAGAGGGGGCAAACTATGTTGCCTTTGAGGACCTACATACTGCATTTGATCTGGTACCGAGAGCAAAGCTGTGGAGGGTGTTGTCCGAAATGGGTTTACTCCGCAATTTATTAGAAATTTGAATTCGGCTGCACTCTTCAAACACTCCACAAGCTAGGTGGGAGGATAACAATCAACTCACTGAGCAATTCTCTGTCAAATATGGAGTGAGACAAGGGTACGTCTTAGCGCCCACGCCATTCTCCCTTTTTATTAATAGAGTGATTGATTATTTAGACATGGATGGATGCGAGGCCCCAAAGGTGGGGAAGCGAAGAGTACCAGTCCTACTCTTCACGGATGACACCCTATTAATTTCTAAATCTCCACTAGGTTTGCAACAATTGTTGAATAATTTTATTGAATTTTGCAAGAAGCACGGCCTGGTACCAAACGAGGCAAAAACAAAATATATGATTTTTTCGAAGGAAAATTCCAAGACATCCAAACGGCAAATGTATGTAGGAGATAGCTCCCTAGAGCACGTTTTTACATTTAATTATTTGGGTATTCACTTAACCTCAAACCTAAGCTGGGCATCTCACATCAAAAAAGCCCAACTATCACTAATTCAACTAACTGCTCATTTAGGTAAGATACACACAAACAAAGTGTCCTGGAAAGTGGCATTAGAAATCTACAATACTAAAATACTGGGGGGAGCCCTGTATGGGGCAAAATTGTGGGGTACTGGAAATACAAACTCCCTCACTTCAGTAGAAAACCGGGTTTCTTCAATCAATGTTAAACCTCCCCACTAGTACCCCCCTGGCTCCTATGTTTCTGGACCTGGGCCAAAAAATGATATTGCACAAGATGGGCTACAAGCAGTTAATGTTTGGCACAGTCTGTGGTCGGTAAATGAGCTCACCCCATACAGAGTAGAGACGACTGATCGCTTAAAGCAATCACAGGTCAACTCTGTCCAGTGGTTTAGTTCCCTGAAGAATGTATTGAGGAGTCTTGGGATGGAGGAATATTGGTCCACTCCAGTAACCCTGGGCCTTATCCCAAAATGCAGGGTCAAAAAGATACTGTGACACTACTATGGAGAAGGAGACGGCCAAACGGGTGGGTACTCTGAACCAAGATTTTACCAATTTTAAATTTTCCCCTTTTTATGAGGAAACCATTGACGAAATTGTACCACCACTGGCACGGAAATTATTTCTACAATACCGTTTTAAAACTTTACCAACTACACTGTTTTGTAAAAAGATGTACACCGACAAACGCAGGGTGGTGGTATTTAGTCTGGCCAGATTTTGGCATGCATTATGGAGCATATGTTCCAAATGTATTAAATAGTTTGCTAATCTTTTGTACCTTGTAAATCGTTTTTATTGCTTGTACTGTTTTTAGATCGCATGGCACTTTGCACTTTATAAGATTTTTGTGATCGAAAACAAAGTATATGATGATCAAATGCCAATAAACAAAAAGTATATGATGATGGTATCATCTGTACTGGACAGATTCAGAGTTGAGATACTGAGTGGCCCCTAGAATGGGACAGCATCCTTCATGATGGAAGGGACTTCTCCTTCCCGTGCCACTTTGTGTTCGTTTTATGGGGTGATCTTTTTGCAGATCATTCCATTATAGGTCACTTACCTGCAAATGGAGGAGGGTGCTTAGGCGTCTCCCTGACGGGACTTAAACAAAAACTGTTGTGCGTTTCCTGCATGGCCCATTGTAGTTTTCCCAATGTTAGCCTAACTGTGCATGTTGTAGGCCTCACTTCCCTTTGCACACATTTTTTCTTTTTTTTTAATTGGCATTTCAAAAAAACTTACAAAGTCAACAATAATAGATAAACTTGACCATGGCTCAACAGCATCCATCCTTCAGTTTGAGTACAGTACATTAGACTTCAGAAGAAATACACAGTTAATGCAAATATTCCCAATTTTAGGTTAATACATGTAGTTAGTCAATCTGGTACGTTTTCAGGAATTCTACTACATATGTCCAATAATCTTTAGGCCTAGAGCGTGCAGGTAGTTCTTCCTCGTACGTTAATAAAGTGTATTTACAGTAGGTCAAGTCCAGAATCCATTGTTTGATTGTCGGAACCCTTTTACCATTCCATCCCATGGACACCCTGCGTTTTGCCAAAAGCAATGCTACCACACAGTACTTACGCTTAATAGCTCTCACCTCGGGCACTAGACCTAGGAGACATGTACGCACTGTGCATTCAATGTGAATATCAACCATGTCGCTCAACATTTTAGTGACTTTTAACCAAAAGTCCGCTATCTTTGGACAATTCCACGCTAAGTGTATAAAGTATGCATCATATGAATGACATCTTTTACATTTCGAGTCTGCACTGAGTCCGTATTTATGAAGTCTGGCAGGCGTATAGTAAGTCTGGTGGAGGTATTTGTAATGTATTATGTGCAGGTTACCGTTAGGTGTTAGCAGCCCAGTAAGGGTACAGGTTGTGGTTGATTCCTCCGGTGTAAGAAGAACATCTAAGGTGGTATTCCATTTATCTAGCGCATGTTGTGTGTTACCTGCAATGTCAGTCTGCAATGCGCTATATAGTTTGGAAACTATATGGTTCGCAGTGGGGGTCGTAAGAATTAATTGCAGAGGTGCTAACTGTTGTGGTTCTGCAGGGTAAGTAGGATATAGCTTCTGTATCGCTTTCTGCAATCTGTAGTATGTGAATGTAAAAAGTAAGGTTGGGTTACTTATGTATGATAGGTTCTCGAAAGTTCTAAATTGTCCATTGCTGTATAAATTGTCCATGGTATCTATACCAACTTTGTGCAGCAGCCCCATTCCTACTTCCTCCTGAGTGACCGAAAGCTCTGGGTGATGGTGTAGTGGTAGTGCAGCTGCATAGAACGGTAATTTGTTAGCCTTTTTCTCCATTACGTGCCATGCTTCGTTTGTTGCATCGATTGTGTTGATATCTCTATTGTACAGAGGGGGTCTCCGGTGAGTTATAATAGACGATAGAGGGATGGGAAGCGCATCGCCTTCTTCAACTGCTACGTGAGTAAGGTAAGGGATTTCATGATACCAGTGATGTGCGTATTGTGCTTGCGCACATAGGTAACAGAGGAAGAAGTCTGGCACCTTATATCCTCCTTGTGAGAACTGTAGCGTTAAAGCTCGCATTTCTATTCTGGCTTGCTTGCCTGCCCATATTAATGTTAACACCATAGATGTTATTCTATGAAATACTGCCATTGGCG
The DNA here is from genome assembly GCF_964263255.1 of Lissotriton vulgaris. Classification (NCBI taxonomy): domain Eukaryota; kingdom Metazoa; phylum Chordata; class Amphibia; order Caudata; family Salamandridae; genus Lissotriton; species Lissotriton vulgaris. The sequence goes on along the minus strand of NC_141700.1, from coordinate 505,539,289 downwards.
GTTTGATCGGATTATTAAATAGATACAATAGTTTGGGCAGGATTACCATTTTGACTATGGCCGTGCGGTCAGCTAGTGACAATGGTAAGCAATTCCATCGCCTGATTTTATCTTCTATAGCACTGACCGCCCGTCCGTAGTTAGTGCGAATGACAATTTCCGGGTCCCTGTGAAACCATACACCCAAATACTGTATCTGCTCTGACTGCGACTCTAGGGGGTAATCCAACGGTTGTGGAATTGTGGTATCTGTTAGTGGGATTATTTGTGACTTGGCCCAATTAATTGTAAGTCCCGAGTGTTGACCGAATTTGATATATTCTCGTAGCATTGAGTTTAAGTTTTGTACTGGGTCACGAACGTACAGCATCATATCATCCGCGTATAATGAAATGTGCAATCGGCAGCTTGGGAACCGAAGAGCGGAATAGTGGTGTTTCTGTCTGATTTTGCATGCCAGTGGCTCCAGCGCCAAAGCAAACAATAGAGGGGACAGGGGGCATCCCTGTCGCGTTCCTCTGCTGATTGGAATTGGACCAGATATATACTTATTGACCTTAATACGCGCTGTAGGGGCAGAATATAACAACTTTATCCATTGCAAGAATACGGTAGGGAATCCCATTCTATGCAATACTGTATACAGATATGACCACTCAATGGAGTCAAAGGCTTTGGCCGCGTCTATCAAGACCGCTGCCGCTTTGGTGCCGGGAACCAGGTAGTGTGATACTGCAAATAATGTTCTGGTGTTTTGTGCTGTGGATCTCGCCGGGATAAAGCCCAATTGGTCCGGCCGTACCAGTAGTGGCATCAATGGCTGCAGACGTGTGGCAATAAGTTTGGCAATTATTTTCGTATCCACATTTATAAGGGAAAGTGGACTGTAAGAATCGCAATATTCCGGATCCTTGCCTGGTTTTAACAGTGTAATCAACATGGCTTCACGTAATGAGGGGGAAGTTTTTGTTTATCATGTGCATCGCCATACATGCGCACTAGATGGGGAGCTAGTAAATCTGCAAATGTTTTATAAAATTCGCATGTGAAGCCGTCAGGGCCTGGTGCCTTGCCATTCGGTAAATATTTTATAATATTTATGACCTCCTCTACAGTGACAGGTAATGAGAGGTATTCCTTGTGTGCATCCGATAACCAAGCTATTTCCACATCTGACCGGTATGCCATAATGTCATCAGTATCGAGGGTGGGGTGTGACGTGTATAGGGCCTCGTATGTTAGCATAAATTCACGCAGTAGGTTATGTGTATCATACCATGGAGTGCCCGCAGCGTCTCGAATCGTCTGTACTGATGGAGATGCGCGTACCGTGCAAATTTTGTTCCCTAAAGTCCTACCAGGTCTGCCCCCTTCACCGTAGGCCCGTGCGATATGCCGTTTTGTGATGTAGTTTAGTTCGTCCTTTGCAAAGGATTGATATTCCAATAGTATCGTTCTGATCTCCCCCAGTAATTCAGAGTTCTATGTGCGTGTATATTCCCTTTCAAGGTCACCTAATCTGTCTTCCCATGTTAGCAGTTGGAGTCCTATGTCTTTAAGTATACCAGCAGTGGTGTTGATGCAGACCCCTCTTATCGTCGCCTTGAAAGCTTCCCACAACAGGCTAGGGTCCTCCGTCGTTGGAGCGTTGAGCTGAAAATACTCAATGATTGCATTATGTATAGTGTCTGTATATACAGAGTCCAGTAGAGCAGTAGCATTAAACTGCCAACTAAAAGGAGGGGGGGTATAATGTGGTATGGTGAGGGAAAGGAACACTGGATTGTTATTGGACACTGTCTAGGTAAGTGCCTAATATCAGTCGTCCACAATGACATATCTTCTGTGCCCAGCCAGTAGTCGATACGGGACCATCTGTTCTATGCTGCTGTTATGTGAGTGGCTGCTGTACAGTCTAGATTGCGCGCTCTCCATACGTCAGTGAGGCGGATGTCCAACATAATATCTTTTAGTGTAAGTAAGGCACGTTTGTGTGGTTCAGGTATGTTCACTGTGAAGTACCGAAAAATATTTACCACCACCCAATTAGAGTTATACTTACAACCAGTCCCATTCCCATTACCAATAATCAGTCGGTTGGCAGTGTAGAAGGTCCAATCGTTTATTATAATAAACAAACTCTGCCAGAGGAGCTCCTTGCGACCTAACCCCACGAGGTCCGCCAAGAAGACTGCTGGCACATTGTCAGAACATCACATATATACTGTTACATTTTCGAAACCGTTACCTAAGATGGAAAAATACAAGTTGGTACAGGTTGGCGCAGAGGGAAAGACCATATATGGGAGACAAAGCGCTCTTGGTTTAGCTCATCCTAGATTAGCAAGGTCGTACGGGTGACTCCCTTCTGCTAACTCCGAGAGAGTCCGCCCCGCACCCCTCCCGGAATGTGCCTATCGGGCCTCCTCCTTCTACCTATAACCTTGACAGGCCTAACGAGTAGAGACAGCAGTTTTTCACCAGTTGGGCTATTTCTCAGGGGAACGACTTTGGCGTAATAATTGAATACGGTCTGCTAATGTTGGACTTCGAGCGAGGCCACAAAATGGCGTCGGTCAAGTCAAGCAAGTGTAAAACGTGCAATGCAGTGTATGTTAGAACCCTAAATTATTGCAATTTGGGTGTATGCTAGTGTTTGCGTACTTGCGGTAAGTAATCTAGATACATCATGCTAATTCTTAAACATCGATTATATGCTTCACATAACCGGAAATCAATTCCGGTTCCTCAACTGATCTGTCTAACCCATCCTGCAGCGCAACATTAAAATCCCCGCCTCATAAAATCAATCCCGACAGTACTCGCCATATTTCCCAATAGAAATCGGGTTCATCCACATTAGGCCCATATATATTGACCAATGCCATGCGATGCCCTCATATGATCCCCACCACCACCACGTAGCGCCTGCATCATCTTTAAGGACTTCGGTGACGTTGTAATTTAGACCCTTCCTGATTACAGTTAAGACCCCCCCCTAGAGTAGGTGGAGTAATTCGAGCTATGGATTGATTCTGCCCATCTGCGGCCAATGTTGTGTATTGTGCCTGGGGCAAGATGTGTTTTCTGTAGTAGGGCAACATCCACTTTCTGCCTATCTAAATAAGTAAACATTTGACAAATCTTTTTCGGATTGTTCAGCCCCCGGACGTTCCATGTCAGGAAGTTAATATGCTTAGGTTCTAACTGTTCAGCGAATCTCTAGTACTTGCCATATTATACCAGTTAGAGGCAGACATTTGGTACATGCATAACCTTGTGAGTGTTTCTGTTTTTGAAGTCATACCGTTACACATTACAATAGGGTACTGAACATCAGCGATGCTTCTCAAGTGCCTTGGTTTGTAGTGCAAAACCCAACAACCCCCCCCACCACCCCCCACCACCCCCCACCCACTTTAGCATCCCAACTATGCCAAAGACACACCCACAATATAACAAATTTAGGAACAAACATTGGTTGGGGAGCAACCAAACGGGGGGTCCACCCGGTGCACATAGCTCCATCCAACAACATAGATGTGACCAGGTACTCATGATCTACACGGACAGTAACTTCTGTGAGAGTTTGTTGCATATCAGCAGACAGGAGGAATGCCTGGGTAGATGCTGTGGTATTGAAATTGTACCCGCCATCAACCCAGCAACAGGACAGAGATCAGTTATGCCATATATACATAAACATTGTTGTTAATACCAATATATCAGTAACCACCACGTTTCCATGCACAGGTGTCCATGCACCATTAACTTCAGATGCTGTTATAACCAGGGCTTCTATTATATCTACACTTGCAAGGAACCACAAGCGGTGGGTAGCACTAAAGAGAAACCTGTTGTGCAACAAATGATTAAGAGTGCTCCTGATAGTGTCTGACTCACGTGCCTCCGCAATTCCGCTGCCAATTGCAGAGTGTGTAGAAAAGTGGTATACCTTGGAAAGCAAAGTGTAACAGGCAGTGCATGTAGCCCTCTATTTGTACTTGTTGACTCCAGTGTGAGCCACATTTCCAACAGATCCTCCAGCAATGGGTGACACCGCGACAGGGGCACAGCACATTCACACTGAGAGCAGTACATGAAGGATTGCAATCACGTGCTAGTCCCATGCTACAGTGACATGGTGCGAAAATCTGGTAGACCGACCCCAATAACATCAACATGTACATATGGCTTACCAGTGCCTATATGCTGGAATGTGTTATACCCTAACATACCCTCCATCACTCAGTCAGAGTCCTGCTGCGTTTCCTCGCGGTGTTTCTCCTTGCGTTTACGGGTACGTTTCTTCAGGAAGTCTTGTGCAGCCTGTGGAGTCTGAAAAATGATAGGGCGGCCATCCTGTGTCACCTTGAGCCGTGCCGGTTATAACATTGCATATTCAATACCTAGATCACGTAGCTTATTTTTTGTCGGGTTGTATTCTTTGCGCGCCAGCTGGACTGCCATAGTAAAGTCAGGGTAGAATTCCAACGCATTCCCTTGGTAGTTGATGTCACGTTTCTCCCGAGCCAGTCTCAGGATAGTGTCCCTATCTCTATAATTGAGAATGCGGGCAACTATCGGACGTGGAGGAGCGCCAGGTTTTGGTCTCGGTGCGAGAGATCTATGTGCGCGCTCTACTAACATGACAGACGAAAAGGATTCCGCGCCAAATACTGCGCGACATAGATCCTCCACATACGTTTCCATTCTGCCAGTATTGGTGGATTCCGGCACGCCTGTGATACGGACATTGTTCCGGCGGGATCTTGCTTCCAAATCCTCTGTCTTATTACGGATGACCTCCAGTAGTTTTTCCATGTCTGAACATTTCGTGGTAGTTGCATGAGATTCACTGCTGAGATTCTGGTTTCAGCTTCCACCAGGCGTTCTCCATGTTTATCTAACTTGGCCGTCATGTTGTCTACCCATTGCGTGAGAGTGTCCAGCTTTCCGTTTATGTCCTGGAGACTTTGCTGAATGGCCTGCAGAACTTGCTCCATACCTCTATTTGCCGCCCCTTCGGAGTCAGGTTCTGTATCCGATTGAGCTGTTGCGCCCTTTCCCTGTTTTTTAGCCTCGAATGTCAGCTTAGATTGCTGCTTTTCTGGTTTCCCCATGGCTTGAGTGAGCGACGAGATCAGATGCAGTGCTATACTTAGTCTTGTGGAAAGGGCCTACAGTATAGTGTAGTAGAGCGCGGTATGCTGCTACGTCGCAGCTTCAGTATGGTTGTGGCGCCAGCAGTGCGTACAGGCATGCAAAATTAGGAGCTAGTTGGCATCTCCACTCGGAACCTCGGCCGGTCAGATGTCTATTGCGACATGTGGAGGTGTCGCACCTTCTGTAAATTACACAACTACCGACGTAGGTCGCTACTCATGCCAAGGTCCACTTTCAGCAGCACAGTCCATTGTGTACGCGTACCGATGCTGTTCGCTGCCACACCCCCAGCTGTTTATGTATTTATATTATATTTCAAGGACACCAGAACTTCTTGCTCACATGCAGCGTATGCAGCGCTGGCAATTCGGTGCGTTGTATAGCGCAGTTGTCTCATGAGGTGCAGTGACCCAGGGTTGCGCTTTGTAATAGCTTCAATCTTCGCAGGTCATCAGGGGTGCAGTCGCCATCTTGATGCAGACCACGAGGCACTCGCAGTATCACACATTTATTGCCTCCTACACCTGGGCACTGCCACACAATGTCACTGAGCATAGGCGCTGAATATCGGGTCCACTGGGCAGCGCTGGGGGCGGGGTACGCCAATATCTACCCTTGAAGTGCAGCCGGAGGGTTACAGCAGAGAGTCTCCGTAGGGTGCCGCCATTTTGAATCGCGCATTTCATGCCCGTGCCCTCTGCCTTTTAAAGCTATTTTCTGCTACGATATGCCATTTCTGCGTCTTCGTTTTACATGTACTGCATGGTCCAGACATTCCGACACCTGCCACCGTCTCTGTATTTTATTTTCTCATCCGTTAGCTGCACTTATGTCTCGCGGGACGGACCTGGTCGGCGGAGCGGTCGTATTAGGCAGCCATTCCGCTGTGCACCCTCTAGCGCCCCCCTCCCCTTTGCACACATTACTATATAAATACATTTGGCTTTTATGGCAAATTCGATTTTCATACGGAGCCTGCATATGTTTTCGTGTTCTGTTCTTTTCCTGGGATTTAGTTGGAACACCATAGACAAGGTCAAACAACAATGTCCCTTGTTATTCTTTCTGGCTAGGCACTAGCACCTAGACATAACACAAAAATGCAGCTGTTTTTTATGTGCATACATGTCCTATCGTACAGATGAGCAAAAGAGCAAAAGAGCAAAAAACAGACATAGAACGAGAGTTCTGAGTGAAGAGCACTGCGTCTGCGGAGATGTAGAGCGTTTATCTGTGTATTCTAAGGTACGGGGTCCACCAGTAATCCCAGAGATCTTTCATATATAATCATTTAGCTTCATAAGCAAGGGAAAGGGGTTAAGATTGGTCTGTCCTATAAAATGACAGGGATTTTCATACTATATGGATTATTAATCATGCTAATTGGGTTCTTAGTATGCATTTGTTTCCTAATTGTGGCATGTGTACTGCATTTCAGAGCACAATAGTTTAAATAAATACTCTAAACTTCCTTTGTGTCGCCTCATCTTATCATAGACAGAGTACAAGTGAGAGCAAAAGTGTGTTTCCTGTTATTGCGATCCCTGAGAGGGTTGAAAATGTAGTGTTCTGGGATGCTTATCCACTTGTTTCTCTGGTAAGGTTAGGTGGGCAAGTGCTGCACTATAGCTAGTCAGACTCGGACCCATAGGTACTGAGGCAGTATGGTGACTCAGTCCCTACATACTGATGTTCTAGGTTCTAAGCATAGTTCTGTTCTAAGAGCAGAATCCCTGCATCAATACAAATGGGCTTCCCATTCCCTGATGACCTCTAAGTGAACGCATATATAAGAATTGTAGGCCTTGACATTGTGCTCCCATCTGGGAAATATCATTCATTTGTTGCGTGGATCCGAAAATGACATCACTTTGTAGCATCTATGAAAATACTTGAAACCTTAAAGTTTGTTAGAAGACATCTGATCTAGTTGTGGTCTAATGTTGAGGAATTTAATTGGGGACAAAATAAGAGCGCTCTGGCCGAGGAGACTAGGAAAAACAAGAGCTTTTGCCAGCATGCAGGATGGCATCTAATATATTCTGGTGATGTCATGTCCGGAGGCGGTGAAGTGACTGGTGCTTCCTGGTGGCAGTGGTGAAATACTGTAGGGGAAAAGCTTTCTAGGCAGTCTGAGTGAGGTGAGAAGTGCTACATTCCATAAAAGGAATCTGCTGATATTACAGGGAAGATTTGCTTTAATGCCTAGTAAAATAATATCAGAGCGGTTGCAAAATTGGGAAAAATGTAGTTAATTGAATAACTATTGCAGTTGCATCCAAATTTTGTTTTACTGTTTATAATGCCAAATTGAAATCACTTTCCACCTATGGAGTTCCCATGAATAGAGCAAGATTGCTGGAACAGCAAACAAGGTAGCATATAAGCACTACAGAATACATGCACCTCTTTCAACAAAAGTTTGAGGTAAGAGACATGAAATGTGGAGAGGCATTAATTTGTAACTTCACTCGTTACAAAAGACAACTCTGAAAAATACCATTGAATCTGATTTGTATGTAATGTGCATCATTTTAATATAAACAGGGTATTCAGTAGCAATTGTGACAGTAAAAGAACAGCTACATTTGTGAATATTTCCTAAATATAATATAACCAATCATAAATTATTCATCTCTTTATACTTTCAAGGAAAGAACAAAAGCAGTAACACCAAAAGGCTTATAATAAAAGATACAGACAACAGAAACATTTTTAAAAATACACAGTCCAAGCCAAATATTTTAAGGTCACCAGTATTTGTCGTTCAAGTAGCAATAATCACTTCCATACAACACCTTCTTCAAAGTCCTCCATTTGAAGTCTTGAACAATATCGTGTTAACCAAATGCCGAGTATTCAGTCTGTCAACATGGACAAAATGTCAAGACACTCAACCTCATACTTCCTTGATTGGCAGCTGGTGAGGTACTTACAACTCGTGCCAAATCTCCAGTTGCATGTTACTGGCAAACGCTGTGGATCTATTTCATCTAAATCACTGCCAGAACCAGTTTTTCAATAGTGTCCAATATCAACCAAGACAGACGAGATTAAATGAATGCACATCAGTATGGAAGGTCAACACAGGAATCTGGCAGCATGAAGGACATCCCAGAAGAAAGATGTCATGGGATGGAACTGTCACAGGAGTCTGGTAACACAAAATGAAGAGTGGGTATGAATCTGTGATCATGTGACGGATAGAAAACCATCATAGGAATCTAGTGTCATGGTGTGAAAACTACAATGACAATCTGGTGTCACTGGAAAAAGGCCATCAGAAAAATTCTGTATCCTGACATGATGGTGATTACGGTACGCTGGTATGATATGGAATTAAGGGAATCAATGCAGTCCAGTGGCCAGAGAAGATGTTAATTTAAGGAATCTTATGTTGAGAGATAAGAAAGCAATTGCAAGTCTTGCAGTGTCAAATAAGGAGTATCACAGGTGCTGGAGGCATGAGATGATGAACACCACAGGAGGGTGGTACTTTGATATTAAAGGCCCTCACAGGGCAATTTTGACAAACTGCAAGACTAATATAGGATGCTGGTGGCTTGGGATAAAGTGCACCACTGGACCGTGGTGATATGATCTGCACAGCTATCACAGAACTCTGAGGGCACTAGATGAAGGGTTCAAGATTTCTGTGACATGATATGCAAGGCCATCACCAGATGATGGCAAATGGTACATAATTTATCTTAGGGCAAAGATGGCTTGTATTGCAACACACCATATTAGTATGGTAAGATGATGCATGCGGGAATCACTGTATGGTGCTGCTTCAATCAGACCGAATCGAGATGTTGGAGTCCTCACATGAAAGCTATTAAAGGATATGAAGTAACATAGTTTGGACAGCAATCTGCAAGATTATAGTGTGAGTCAAAGGAATGTCATCCCTGTAGCAGCCAGGCATCAGCGCAACAGCACAAGTATGGCACTATGGCAAACAACGCCGCCACAGAATACCACAGACTCTTGAGACTTTATATGAAAGTTCATCAGATGTAACACAGTAGGAAGGTGAACTGAAAGGTCTGGTCTGACCAAAGCAAGTAGGCCACCATGAAAGAGTGCCATAGGAATATAAGATGAGTTACCACAAAGGAGCTCAGTGAGTTGTACTGTTAGTCTGTCAGCACAGTGCACTACAAATGCTCACCATTTCCCCTTGAAATTTCCCTACCACAAGACCCAACTGACGGCCCTGTATCACTCAGTCGACCCCTCACTTTGCACAGTTTAACCTAATGTGCTCTTTAGTGTCATAACAAGGTGACAGGAGACTACATGCTACCTTAAACAAGGCACATTGTACAGGGGGTGTCAGTGAAGGAGTACTAATCCCTTTAAATTGTTTTTGGGGTATTAAATTGCATGCAGTATCTTGCTCTTCCACAAAACAATGCACTTCGTAAGAGTGTTATACTTGTAAAAACATAGCCTCAATCAAGCCTGCCACTGTCATCCTCTACTAGATCAATATTCACACCAATAACCCTTGCAACACCGTATGATACCACTTCAAGCACCAACTCAAGAGTCTGCTTGGATCCAGATTAATAAATTCTAGGAAACCAGATTGCCTAAAACGGTTAATGTCTTGCCAAATAGAAATTCTGTGGGTTTTCATCTTCTACTGGTAACTCTAGCTTAATATAATCTTCTTTAAGAATTGTAGAGTTTTGCTTAGGAATCACTGCTGCTGTATGGGCTGATGATGCAATGCAATACTATAGGGGTTTTGATGGTGTTAGGCAGCATTCATACAACCACTCTTGCCACTTAGATGCATATAAACACAATGCACTGTTTCAACCTGGTGGATGTACAGGAATGGCGTGGAATTGAGAGAGAACAAATCACACATTCTTATATGAGAATTTGATCATGTACCCACAAGGAAGAGAAGATTATTTGATTTGCCAAAGGACAATCTATGGATCTAATTAAAAGCAAACATAGTCTCATATTCCAGTGGGAGAAAATAAACCTCTTACAACAGGGGAGCATAAGTGCATCTACGGAGGTAGATAAAGGGTAATTTACCACAAAGGAGATTAAGATCATCTAAAATGAAATAATGTTTTTTGAAGTAAAGAAGTTAGTTTGATGATGGAGGAACATATGCTCACCTAGAAAGAAAAATGTGTATGATCATCTACAGGCACAAAAGAATCAAGATCTACAGGCACAAAAGAATCAATCATGTAAAAAGGTGATAGTCCATCTATCCAAGGTAGATATGGCCACCTTTTTCAAATTGATTTCTACCAAAAGGAGAGAATGAAATAATCTACCAAGAGAGAAAATAAGCTCATCTACTAGAAGAGAGATGAAGCACAACTACTAGAACGAAGATAAGATCATCTACCAAACTTAAGAATAGGCTCACTTCTGAAAAGAGAGACTTTGTTCACCCACCCAGGGAGAAAACAAGCCTGTCAAACTCGGGGGAGAAAAGACTCACATTCCGCAAAGACACAGCTCCCATCTGGGTGATAGGAGAAAAGCAAAGATGAGAACTGAATAATTTCCCTAGAGGGGCAAACAGAATTACATCACTGGGGATAATGAGCTTTTCCTACACGTAAGAATAGGTTTATCTCCCACACAAAGCCAAGACTATACGTTTGTTGTGGAGGAAGAATCATAAGCAGTGTAGGTAAAGGGAAAGGATGCTAAATTCACAGTGGCAAAGTATATGTTGCCAATAGAGTAAACTTGATTACCTAAAGCCAAAGTTATCAATTGGCAACATTTCACTGTCATCCTTTGGCATTAAAAACGGATTAAACATATGGGAAATCTGACTCAGCAACCAGGAAAGCCAACAAAAAAGCTTGGAAGAAATACCAGACTATCAGACATAGAAACTCAGGATCCCAACTTGGCCATGAGAAGCCCAGCTCATCCACCTGAAAGAATTCTTCAGCACAGAAACGAGACAACATGATGGGGCAATCAAACCTGTTTCAGCTTGACATTTGGAAATGTTTTCAACTGACAGGGACCATGTACCCACACATACCACAAAACGCTACAAGAAAGGCATCATACAGCAGTAATATTTGAACATTTGTAGTGCTTACCCTTATGGATTCCAAATACTAAACTACACAAGTTACAGAAGAGCGGGACGAATCACCAAACTACCAACATATTTTATAATATGACATTTAACGAGTTTTAAATGTCACTGTGATCTTGTCAACCGCTTTACATTCCAGTGGCAAATTTGTCAGGTAGAGGCATTATAATGGTTGGAGAACATAACAATGGGCAATGAAATCATAGAATTTTTTGACAATTACAAAAAAAAAAAAAAAAAAGGAGTAATTGCTAAATTGAAAGCAACCTTCGGCAGTCAAGGTGGGAAAGTGTGCATATATACTACCACATGTACTTAAAAGGTATGTGTTTATCATATGGCTCTTACGACAGTGTGTACTGAGGGACAGCACCTTTTCTGTTAATATTTAGATGCCTCAAAGAAAAGGGGACATTGCAAAGCACCATGAGCACTACAACCAAAAAAGCAACACCATTTGGTTTCTGGAAGGGGTGGGTCTTGAGAGGCCAAGTGATTAATAAATATATGATGCCACATAGTCCTGGTGCTTCTCAGCTACATCCGGAAGTGCACAGCTCTACAAGGAGATGTTCTCTGCAAAAGCCATTCACACTGCCTAGTTCACTATGGCTCTTTGCTTTATTTAGTAAGAGGCTCTCAATAGAAGAGTTCATGGAATTTGTTAGTTAAGGTGGTAATATTGATGAATATCACATACTAACATACATTAAGGCAAGCCTCCCTTCCTAAAAAGGTGTAGATATGTTTTTTCTGGTAGCACTGTCCCAGTCACAAAGCGTTCTTACTTGAGGTTATGTTTTGCTGTCCCCTGAACGATAACAACTGGAAAGAGAAGTAAAATCTGTCAGGAATACGTTGTCAAGCTTACCATGGTGATGAAATGAGGCAACTGAAATTGTAGGAAAACTACCAGATCTGTGCTATATTCTAAAGGAGTGTGATTTACACAAAGGGCAAACCATTGGTTTTGCTACGACTCATCACCTGAATGCTTCTGTAGTGCAGAAGAGAAAAGGAATTTAAAAGAACTAAAAGGCACTACACACAACGTGCATAGGAGCAGCACCAACTGTTCTTGTGATCAACAAGAGTACTATAAATATGGGGATTGATCCCCACCTGGGAAAAGGGGAGTGTTTCATCCCCAGTGGGGAGGCAGATAAATACAATTTAAAAAAGGCAGAACAATTAAGTTTCTAAATGAAGTTTTGAAAATTCCTGAACTGTATGAAAACAAGTTTAAACAATTAAAAGATACAGATCTCTTTTAAAGTTTAGGGCTCGGGTTAAAATAGCACAACAATGCGGTCACAGGTTATTTCGCTGAAGTAGCTCACACAGATTGTGATTAGCATCGGGCTCCTTTGTCATGACCTCCACAGCCTCCCACTCGCCAGACCGGCTGGACTTTTTGATAGCATCTACCACACTCTGCATGTAGAGGCCATCCTCGAAGGAGGCTGCCATGGTGACTGGTTTGTCATCCCATGTCCGACGGTCGTCTTGGTCCTCGAAAGACTGACGCAGTGCCTGCACCATGTACTCCAAGCCCTTCAGATACAACAAAGGAATTTCTTTTAGTCCTTTTTCCAAGAGGCATGTTGTGCCAATGCTCAACGAGTCCATTAGCAACAGCTCCTCTTGGACAGCAGTGTTTTTCTGCCCGTAGAGTTCCATACCACGGGCCACAAGCCGACCTTCCGAGCCAACTATCATGACTTCATGGACAAATGCACCAGGCATGTTGAAGTTCAGTGTTACAGTGCTACAGATACCACCACCCATGAGCATCTGGAAAAAGCAGAAGTCATCACTAGTGACATGGCGGATGCCACTGATGGATGCATTCTGTCTTACGAATGTCTTGAGCAGGCCATGTACCTTTTCGGCTTTTCTGCCCGTGAGATGGGTTAGGAGGTCTATGATATATGTCCCCATGGTGTGAAGGCCCCCGCCTCCCATCAGCTCATCACAGATCCAGTTGTACTTACTGCTAAGCAAGCTACCCCAGTACACTCTGACATCACAGATAATCACGTTTCCAATGTAGTGCTCCTTGATCAACTCTTTCATCCTGACAAAGGCAGGCAGGAAGCGTAGCACGTTTCCTACCAAACTCATGAGTTTGGGATAGTATCTGGCAGCTGTCACCATCTGGAATGCATCCATCGATGTTGCAGCTTTGTCACAGATCACATTCTTCCCAATACCTGCAGAGGAAACATACATAAAATATATAGTCACATTTTTTATTTATTTCTGCCAGTCCATAATACTTGGTGATTCACTCTTGCTCTTCTCCCACATAGCAAGCGGCCATGCAACAGCATGCCAACCATCAGGCTAGGCATGGAAAACCGGAGTTAGTACTCCCAACAAATTAATTCACATCATTTGGTACACACCGATTTCTTTACCAAACTTCTAAAGGTAGTGACAGGATTTTCCTAACACTCCATCAATTACTCTCTCTCCCACATGCAATTTCTGATATATCTGTCCATCTCCAACACAGAAATGTCAGCTAAAAGCAACAATGCAAGAAGCACAGATTTTAGCCTGAGCATGGATGGAAGGAGAGCTTTTAAACAATGATTCTCCTTGTAGGGTGTCTTCAATGAGATAGTGTGGGAAAAGGCTCTGCAAAATGGATCTTGTCCTGTACCGGTCAGCAATTTCAAATAATTTTCTTCTCTCTTGTTTCTATCTAATGTAGTCACACATTTTAATGGCTACGGTTAGTCTGTGGCAATTTAGAGAAGGAGAGAGTGTAAGGAGGGAAACTGAGATGCCAATCCGGTTTGACTTACATTCCTCCTTCGTAAGCATACGTTTGGTTGTAAACTACACTGCAGGCAAAAAGTGTGGATTCTGTACGAACATGGTGAGCACCATGCTGTGATGCAGCTTGTGTGTACAGGCTTTGCATGGGTGACATATGGCAAAGTCAAGCTTAAGAAGTCATCTATAAAAGTCAGCTGATTGAGGAGTGTATGGGTTGCCCTGATTTCTCACTGAAGAGCGAATATGGTGACACTCCCTGCTTCCTTATCGACCCCTGGTTTATGGTCAACTCAAAGTGAGCCGTTGTGAGCTACAGTACACTTACCTAGCAGCATTTGAGGGGAAAGCGCCAAGAGCACCTGGGGAGAGATGCTTAAGCCACACTCTGGGGAGGCGTCCTATATTTCTCATAAGGGAATTCAGTGTGGTTATTTAATTCGCAGACCTCCACATTTAGGAAGCTCTATACATTTGTTACAGAAGATGGACTTCTTTGGGCCACTGGTGGGCAGGATCTTGGGGAGCATAACTCCCAAAGGAGGCGTTACTTTTAGTTTTTTCAAAGTAATCTCTGGTGAGATGGAGGGAGACTAATGCTGGCTAAAAGTAAATGCTTTTCATAGACTTAAGTTATGGTGTTTATCCCACAATAATTTATCTTGATGGCCAGGAAAAAAGGGCATGGTAAAGGGTTTTAACACAGATTACTGTTAAAGCACCAGTAGATAGGGGCGTTATTCAAGGTCGTGGTCATGTGTGAAATCCTACTAGCAGCATATCCTTTCAGTTTTCAAGAGTTCTTGTAATCTTAAAGACAATGAGGCCCACAAAAAAATGTATACATTTTCTACTTCTATTACATCGTCTTCAACTACGTAGGTGGATTGCCCATATGGCAAAAGAATCAAGAGGGACACTTCATTAAAGAAGGAGTCCTGTCTTGGTGGTCCCAATCAGTAATAAGAGTCTCACAGTGAAAAAAGAAATAGTTTTTCTGCGAAAAACATTTATAACATATATGTAAAGTTAGCAATTGAGGAAAGCATTTACAGTCATGCCACATTTAAATAACTTCCTGATGGTATTAGGTTATTTAATAGTTTTTGATACAGGACTACTAACAACTTAGAGGGTGGCAAACCATTTAATAATGAAGGCAAATCAGTCAAAACCAGAGTCACTTGAAATATGAGATTCTGTGATGAGTGTGTTTTTTGCAGAATTATAGATTTGCCATTTGGTCCTTTATTGCTATGTAATTCAAATGGCCCTGGTCTAACACTGTAATGCAAAGGTGGCACAGTGAATAAGGTAAGAAAACAGGTGATGGATACATGTACACTTGTATGTATAAATGAAGGATATACGTACAGTTTACAAAGGACCCATCAGAAAGAGTATAGTACAAGAGGTGAAGGATACATGTACAGTTGCATACATAGATGAGAACTATAGGAGTAATTAAAACCATCAGAAGGCTACGTACTAGAAAGGTACATTGGTGATCAGAACCAAAGGTTTGCTACAAGGATGAAGGTTTAACTAGAAAGTAGCAAAATGTGGCATCAGAGTAGAGGTACTGAACAGGAGTTATTTAAGAACAATAACAGAGCAGATAAGAACAAGCATTGGCATAGCCAATGGATCTCGCTTATGGGACCCTATACGTTTTTAGCCAGAGCTATTGTCTTTGCCAATAAGTTTAAGCTATGAGGTAGAGCAGCGTAAGCAGTACAAGAGGACTGTAATTAGAGTGTTGAGGTGGTTAAACTCAGCTAATTTACAGTGGCAAAAAAAAAAAATCACTGAGGTAGTTGAAGTAATTTCCAGTAATTTAGCTCATATCGAGGGTTCCATCAATCACTTTTTGTCTTGCCTAATTATGAGTGGCACCAAATAAAATACTGATGGTATTGACAACCACTGGAGGTCACGGTCTAAAAAAAAACTCCAAAAAACACTAAACCCACAAAAACACAGAGTTCAGTTTTTTTAGTGGAAAAAGAAAAATAAGCACCATAAAAGTGGAAACAATTTCGAGTGATTTAGATTATTTCAAGCATTCTAGACATCACATTTTGTCTTGCCTAATCATGAGTGGCAGCAAATAAAAGCTTGATAGTATCGACAGCCACTGGAGTTCACAGTCTTAAAAAACAAAAAAAAACAAAAAGGCTAAATCCACCCAAAAAAACAAATATCAGGCACAGTTCAGTTGTCTAAGTGCTGGCAAATGTTTCCAACTCACATGTTTCTGTCTCAGCAGCAGAATGTGTACGTATTTATTTGGTAGGAACCGATCTAAGGAGCAATGGAGCCTGTACAACTTTGTATCTGTAAGATACATAATTAGATTACATTTTAAATGTGTTCATGCTAAAGGCCGAGAAAACACACCTGTCAACAGGGTTGACTCGAACCCAGATCCCTGGGTTCAATGTCAGCAGATTAGCCGATAGACCACATCCTAAGGATGACACCATACAAAGAGAGCCTTATCTGTCCAGCCCATGCCACCACCCAATCATCATTGCCTACCAAAGGTCCAAGGTGGGCGCAAAGTGATTAGCCATCCCTGCTCTAATAGGATCTCAAGAGAGGGGTAAGGCAGCCAACTAGACAACATATGAGAGGACGGCTGACAGCAAGGGAACCACACTAGCAGTTTAGGATAACTCCGGTGAGGACGGTTGAGAGCATGGGAACCACACTAGCAGGTTAGGATAACTCAGGTGAGGATGGGTGAGACCCAGGGAACACCACAAGAAGGTCAGAATAACTCAGGTGAGGACGGATGAGAGCAAGGGAACCACACCAGCAGGTTAGGATAACTTCGGTGAGGATGGCTGAGAGCAGAGGAATCACGCCACCAGGCTTGGATAACTCAGGTGAGGACGGCTAAGAGCAAGAGAACCACACTAGCAGGTTTGGATAACTCAGGTGAGAAGAAATGACACCTCACCTCATCAAGCACTTTAAAGGACAAGAAGTTCTATTATACAAATATGTATAAACAAAATAAGAGTGCTGGCCTCCAAAGACTTTATAACTAGAGCACGATGGAGAAAATACAACTTTTAACGGTGTGAGGGGAGTGCTCCACCAAATGAGTTATTTATTTGCTGAGACCAAACTTACGTCATGTGTTCAGGAGACATTGATACACCAATACTTAAACCACCTAGGTTGTTATACACAACCTACTTACGTATCGAAGAGAAACCACCGTCCACCATCAACAACTAATGTATGAGAAATGGACAGACTACTAATGACAACGTCGACAATACCCAATCAGCCTGATCCACGTAAGGGAAAAGAGGGCAAGGACACCATTGCCTGATCTGCTGGGAACGGACAATCTACCACCTGACAGGTAAGGCTCGGGAACAGTCCCCACATCCCTCCAAATTATGGGACAAGTATAGCCAAAGGAACCATACAGAAAAGCAGTGGGTACACATATCACCTGTTTCGTCGCAAGATGGTGGCAGGGTGCTTTGTAACAATTAAAAGGTCGGAGCGCTGAAGCCAGACTCTCGTAAAACACACGATTTACAGTAGAAATCATAGCTCATGATTGGCTGACAAATAGGGCGGCTGGAGGAAAAATTGCAATATTACCACTAGACCGCAATGACACGCCAATCACCTTAACTGGAGGAGTGTAGTGCCCACAATCTTATTATGGGAGAACATATATTCCAACCGGATCTTTAAATGGAACCAGGGTAGGGAGGGAATCACTTAAGCTTTTCGAGACCTCTAAACAGAAATCCCAAAGAAAAAGAATTATGGCACATTCCATCTAGATTAAAGGGGCCACTCCTCCCGTACATCTGGTCAGCCCTTCAGTCTACCCTGCAACAATTAAAGGAATGCCAGCGAAAAAGAGGTGTTAACCAGGATAGAGGCATTTGCAAACAGCTGTCTCTATACATTGTTTTAGCTGTGAAAAGAAAGGTGAGCTAATAGCAACACCCCTGTTCTCTCACTGAGCCAACCCGGACTCACGCAGCACACAGAGAGACAATAGCATTCTAGACACTGAGAATTAGCACAGCAGGTAATTGGTGTGCTCTTCTCACCCGCCGACAAAAGTGGCGCACTCCAGGTCTGTGCCCATGCAGTCTTTGGTGCACCAAATCAGCACCACAAAAAGGTGGATGCTGGTGCCAAAAGGCATACAAGAGCGCGTCCCAGGTTCAGGACAAAATTGGGTCGCAATGTTATGTTTACCTCGATGTATACAGCAAGCGCAGTCCCAACGCACATAAAGAGACAAAGGGCGACAGGCATGGTCCCCATGATGTGCATATATTCTCTCTGCACAGCCCAAGCCTTTACTTTGGTGAGGCTGTGTCTGCTCTACTAGTGTGCGTGCACTGAAGATGAAAGCGACCCACACAGCGCGAGCCTGTGGTCATGCCACATGCGCAGCGTGCAGAAGTGAACACGCTACCACAGCGCAAGGCTGTGATGGCAGTGCGCATTAAAGAGCCAGCAACAGTATGAAGGAAAGAAAGTAACAAGGAAGAGGGGGGAAGTAACGAACACAGTGAAGCTGTCTCATTCCAAACGTCTTCGCAGTGCTATGCAACCCATTTGCCATCTGTTTTTTTCTTTAAAGGAGGAGAAGTCGCCTTCACCCATGGGTTTACCAGGCACATTGGGAAAACAGCTACTAATATTTGACCTTGGTATTTGAATGCACAGCAAATATAGGGAGCTTGCAGCACTGAAAACACTGAGTGCTCTTGTCAAATGCTCATACAGAAAGGGAAACGTAATCTCCAACGGATGTTACAGTGGGACAAGTAGAAGCGTACAAGTCCTGGGGCTATACTCCAGAGGAGTGAACAACATGGAAAAAGGAGGGACCAGGAAACCAAATTACCTACTGGCAAGCAAGGACTTTTACAAGACATTCGACTAGACAAATCAAAAGCGACGGTAGGAGTCAAATCCCACAAAATACATACAACAGATCATCCTGACCTCGCAATCGCGGTCTAGGCTGGACCTAAAAAAAAATATACACAGCTGTCAGCATCATTGAATGCGGAGGCAGGTCGTCGGTAATGTAAATCAAGGTATGGTATTCCAGATCGTAGGTACATTCCAGAGAAAGCGTCTTAGTCTGGAAAACTTTTTGAAATGAGAAGCATAGAGAAGAAATGTGCAATGGCATTCTCAAAGGCCTGTTTTTACCAGAGAGCTCCAGTTTTTGTGCACGATAAAGGAGGATTTGAGTATAGGGCTTAGGTATAGTAGTCATATTGGCAGACGAGATTCAAAAGTTAGCCATTTAAAGATCCAAGGCTGGAAGGGATTCTGTCAAAAATCCTGGAATGTGGTGTGTAGCTGGTTATGGAGTGGAGGATGGCGTGGAGAACATTAAAGAGAGACTTGAGATTACCCTTAATTAGTAGAGCTTTCCCATAGTGTGTAGGTGATTTCATCAGAGATTTGACAGCAGTTTTGAAATTGATTTAAATATAAAAATGTCTGTTTTTGCAGAGCACCTTAAATGCACTCTGGAACTTTTTGTGATTTCCTGAATATGGAAGCGAAGATTACAAAACACATCTAACGAGAAGCCTAGAGATTTCTCTGAATTCACAATCTTAGAGAAAGTGTTGAGAGCCTGTAGTTTGGCAATCTATTCTGGAAGTATGGCCTTGAAACTGCTATGATACAAAAGAAGGCACTCTGGGCCTGATTTAGGGATTTTTCTAGTAGGAGGAATACTGGAAAAGTGACGGCCCTCCTACCGCACCAAAGCTGGCATTTCCCTTTTATATTTAAAGGTAACGTAAGCTCTGGGTTTTCACTGGATGAGTCTTAGCTGGTTCCACTGAAAGTAACTTCTGACCCCAGTGGTCCATCTGCTACATGATTAGCTGGGTATAGTTGTGGTTGCCCCAACCTATTAAGAGTGGGGTAAAGTAAATGATTTTCCCTGCCCTTGTCCGCCATGGGAGGCATGGAAGACATGAGCATAGTAAACGTTCAATGTTCCTGACAAGCAGTGAGAAAGCTCCTTTAGCATCGCAGCTGTTTGTATCAAATAAAATAATTAGGAAAAATAAATAAAAAATTTGTCTATTGCAGGAACAAAAAAAAACCTTGACCAAACGCATTACACCAGCGGTTAAAATGTATGAGGCCAAGGCCAATGCTGCTACCCTGTATGGAGCGGACATATGGGGCTACAAAGATTTGTCAGCATTAACCACAGCACAGAATAGGTTCTTGCGGAACCTGGTGGGGCTTCCACAATCCTCACCTATAAAACCATTGCTTTTAGATCTAGGCTGTAGACCTCTGAACGAGATGGCGCAGTATCGTCTTGTAGCTCTCTGGCGTCGCCTTTGGACGACCCCAGAGCTTAGCCTTTTTGCTCATGAATTGGGTGAGGTCAAATTGTTGTGGGGCGCTCATAAAATCCAATGGCTCCGGGAGGTTAAAGAAATCTTGTATTCAATGGGCCTCCCCGAATTATGGTTACATCCAGAATGCTCTGGGTTCCCGTCCAAACAAGAATTTAAAGATCAGTTCTGGGCTACAAAGAAATTTGCTCTGGTCTCTCAGTCATCAGAAAATAGCTTAACAGGACTTTTTTTAATACATAAGGTAACACCGTCCCTTGAGCCCTATTGGGACTTGATCTGCAAAACCCTCGACCGCAAGCTGTATCACCAGTTTCGGGTGGGTACTCTGCCGACCAACTCCTTCACTGAGAAGTGGGCGAAGAAGGCAAATAATAATAAATGTATTTTTTGTCCTGACCAAGTCGAAAGTATTGGTCATCTGTTTTTTGCATGCCCAGCATATCGATTGCCTCGACTGAAATGGTTGAAACCTATTTGTAAAACCTTGAACTGTGGGGGAAACGGTGAAGCCCTGTTGAAATTACGCGATTTACGTGTTGAAATTTCTGTGATCTGTGTAGCCAAATTTTTGGGGTGGGCGTGGCTGATCCGTGCAAAGAAATTGAAAACTCCTTTTTAATTACTTTGGAATGACTGTATATTGATTGTGTCACACTCCTTTTATATTGGGTACTTATTTTAAAATGTTTTATTGCTATATCATGTATGCTGTCTTTTATGAATTTTATTCGAAATAAAGACAAAATGAACTGAATAAAAAATTTGTCTTGAAGGCGCTTTAAACAAGTCGATTCCGCCAACCTGCAGTGTTTTGATGGAACGTGCCATAGAGGTGAGTTCCTTTACAGAGCCGAGCTCTCACCAATTGTATTGTATTGTATTGTATTGTAAAGGCTCTTCTATAGCGCATGGCTACTCGGGAGCATCCCAGCGCTTGGGACTGACCAAAGGGAAATGGATTGCAGAAAATGTGGAGGCCCAGACTCTAGATCCTGGGAAACAGGACAGTTTTTAGCTTCTTTCGAAATGCAAGTAAGTTAGGCTCTTGTCGGAGGGATGGAGGAAAAGCATTCCATAACTTAGCCGCATTATACGAGAAAAGACGGCCCCCTGTGCGGGCCCTATTAATCCTGGGGATTGCTAAAAGGTTTTGCTGATTGGAGCGAAGGTTCCTAGATGGTTTATATGGCCTAATCAGGTCATCCAGGATGGGGGGGCCTCTCCCATAGAGTGCTTTGTGTACCGTACAAAGGGTCTTGAAATGAACCCGCTCCCTTATCGGAAGCCAATGCAAAGTGCTTAACGCGGGTCTAGCTGATGCGCGGTAGCTAGCACCCGTATGTAGCCTCGCTGCATAGTTCTGGGCGACCTGGAGTTGCCGAATAATCAAAACAGGGGCTCCTAGATAAAGCGCGTTTCCAAAGTCCAGCCTAGATTGAATAAGGGACTGGACTATGGTTTTCTTGGTTTTTTTAGGTAGTTGAGGAAGGATTTTGCAGATTGTCTTCAACAGTCCAAAGCAAGTAGCTACTGTCTTCCTTGCCAAGCATGTGAGATCTCTCAATGGGGCATATGGTCGAGGGTAAGGTAGCGGAGGCCATCGCCTCCACTCTCTGGCTGACTATCAGACCATACACCAGGGTCTAAATTACTCCCACTGCCTTTTGTCAATTGGGAGATATTCAAGACATCATGGGAGTGATTGGGCTACTAGGTCAATGTTATCTGTGCTGGTAATCTTGAAGTACAAGTCTTTATTATGCAAGTAGTGCTGAAAGTTGATACCAATTTTGGAGAAACCAACAGAGTTTGAATAGTAAGGAGGCTAGGACAAATCCTTGTGGTTTTCTAAAAGGAATGTCAGTAGGGGAAGAGAGGAAGGTGCAGTCTTAATGCTTTTGTGGGTTCCGGTGGACAGATAAGTTTTTAGAACAATTGTAATACTGTGTGATCAATACGGATTCACCTAGATAAGGCGTGAGGCAGGATGTTGGGGCAGATGGTATCGAAGGCAGTGAATAAGTTAAGGAATAGCAGCTTCCACAAATACAGTAGAAGTTATCTATGATTTTGAGAATAGAGGTTTGTGTACTGTGGTCCAAATTAACCCCTCCCCTGCTGGTGACGGAACCACTCCGTCATCAGCCGCGGTCGCGCTGTGCTGATGACGGAGCGGTTCCGTCATGGCCCGCTCGGAACACCTGCGCGGCGTGGATTCCGCGCCTGCACTGAACGTTCCATTGAGAGGGCGGGTCGTGACTGAACCGCTCCGTCATGAGCACAGCACAACCGCGGCTGGTGACGGAGCGGTTCAGTCACCAGCATGCACCCGCTGCGTGCCCACCCCGCCCCCTTACAACTGCGGCGGAATAGCCGCCGCAGAGAAGGGGTTAAACTCAGGTTAGTGAAGAGAGTAACACATTTTCAGAGATGAATTTCTCCAATTGGTTGGCAATGCACCCCTTAATGTCTCTGACAAGGAAGAGGTGCTCTTCCATGTGTCAGTAATTTAAAGGGTCGTAGAATCAGGATAAGGTCCAACCACCTCGCCCCGCACCCCATGAGGCAGACATGGCCCATTTGAGGGCATCAAGAAAACTGCCTTGTGCAAGTGTGGCAGTATGGCATGTTCCTTGGAAAGGGAAGGTGGGAAAGGATTAGACGAATAGGGAGAAGTCTTAATATTAGATATGGCAGACTAGATATCTTTTTATGGAATAGAGTTAGATGAGGACCAAGAAGCAGCCGTAGCTGGTGTCCCTGACAAACAAGCATTTACAATGCAATGGTTTTGCCTTTGTTTAAGTTAGAGCGATTGGCATTGCTCTTGACATTATTTTTATTTATGTTTTTTTTGTTACATAAATAAATGGCATTGTCATTTACAATGCCACTAGCTTTATCTCTCGCAAATGACACACACCAACACCCACAGAGAGCCCCCCCAACACACACAAACCCCCCCCCCACACACACACCCACACAGAGCCCCCCCACACACAGCCACACAAAGCCCCCCACACACACCCACACAGAGCCCCCCCACACACACACCCACACAGAGCCCCCCACACACTGCGAGCCCCACCCCACACACTGTGGGCTCGCTGCGAGCCCCCCCGCAGGCAACAGAGGCACGAAAACAGGGTCACAAGCAAGCAACAGGGTCACAAGCAAGCAACAGGGTCCCAAGCAAGCAACAGGGGCACGAAAACAGGGTCCCAAGCAGGCAACAGAGGCACGAAAACAGGGTCCCAAGCAGGCAACAGAGGCACGAAAAGAGGGTCCCAAGCAGGCAACAGAGGCACGAAAACAGGGTCACAAGCAAGCAACAGGGTCACAAGCAAGCAACAGGGTCCCAAGCAAGCAACAGGGGCACGTAAAGAGAGCCACAAGCAGGCAACAGAGGCACGAAAACAGGGTCCCAAGCAGGCAACAGCGGCACGAAAACAGGGTCCCAAGCAGGCAACAGAGGCACGAAAACAGGGTCACAAGCAGGCAACAGTGGCACGAAAAGAGGGTCCCAAGCAGGCAACAGAGGCACGAAAACAGGGTCACAAGCAAGCAACAGGGTCACAAGCAAGCAACAGGGTCCCAAGCAAGCAACAGGGGCACGTAAAGAGGGCCACAAGCAGGCAACAGAGGCACGAAAACAGGGTCCCAAGCAGGCAACAGCGGCACGAAAACAGGGTCCCAAGCAGGCAACAGCGGCACGAAAACAGGGTCCCAAGCAGGCAACAGAGGCACGAAAACAGGGTCACAAGCAAGCAACAGGGTCACAAGCAAGCAACAGGGTCACAAGCAAGCAACAGGGTCACAAGCAGGCAACAGAGGTACGTAAAGAGGGCCACAAGCAGGCAACAAAGGCACGAAAACAGGGTCCCAAGCAGGCAACAGTGGCACGAAAACAGGGTCCCAAGCAGGCAACAGAGGCACAAGCAGGCAACAGAGGCACAAGCAGGCAACAGAGGCACGAACACAGGGTCACAAGCAGGCAACAGAGGCACGAAAACAGGTTCCCAAGCAGGCAACAGAGGCACATATGGAGGAATTACGATGCCTGCTTAATTAAAAGAGTTTACAATCTAAAATGAGAGCGTGC
This sequence comes from Lissotriton vulgaris, assembly GCF_964263255.1. Lineage (NCBI taxonomy): Eukaryota > Metazoa > Chordata > Amphibia > Caudata > Salamandridae > Lissotriton > Lissotriton vulgaris. The sequence continues at coordinate 505,514,736 of NC_141700.1, read as the reverse complement.
AATATTGGGAGTACTTCAGGACGTTTGACAGTGCGGGGACACCCGAACTGGTATTAACGTGATTATGGCGTTCACTGCCCCCGGCGAGGCGCGGAGCTACTTTTATATATTTTTTTAAATACGCGCGTCATGTTTTGACTGTGAATGCCATACAAGCAACTAGAGCATTTTCCTTCGTCGAGATGAGCGCTAAATAAAGCTCGTTTAAAGCTTGCTGTGTGGCAAGGGTAACACATTTCCACTTTAAAGACAAGGAAAGTATAAGCTTTGGCCGCGTTTGGGGGGGGGTCTGTGTGAGTGTGTTTTGGTGATAGTAGGAGCAGAAATTGCTGATTGGTCTGTATGTTCATTTACATAGGCGACTGCAGGAAGAAAGTGTTCTGTAAACAACATTGTGTTAGTGCAGTGTCTTTGCCTGCATACATCCGTGTATACAACTTGGTATACTTATATACATATATGTGTATATAAATATATAGCTGCGTGAATGCACTTGTGTATGCATCTCTGTAAGAATATTTGCATATGTGTGCAAATCTGTATGTAGCTGTGTGTGTACATATATGTCTCTGCAACTTTGTATCTGTATGTATGTACAAATGTATGTATCCATGCACACAATTGTGCGTAGCTATAATTTAGCTCTACATGCGTGTATCTGCGTTTCTTAAAGTGTGCGATTGCCTGTGTGTATCTTTTTGTGTGCATGTGGGCTTCAGTTTGCAGTTTGAATTGTTGCATTGCTCTATCTGGGTGTTGTGTGTACCAGTGGAGCGGACGTCATTTTGAAGTAGTGCTTCTCCGTGTGCGTGTTTGTGCTGCTCCGGTGTTTTAGTGTGGGTGTGTGGCGGTGGAGAGTGTGGGCAGATGTGGAACACGGCTAACTTCCGCGTGCTTCACCAGGTGGCAGCGCCCCAGCGCCCACCGCGCTCACCCTAAACACATAGATGGACACAGATCGCGAATCAAGATGCCTGGGTGGTCTTTCCAAATTAGATGGTCTATTTCAGGTAGAAAATATCAGTAGGTTCTTTGTGTTCTTGAGGGGGGATAGGTCCAACCGGCACCATAATCGGACGTTTATTGTTTATACCCATTCACAACAGGCAACTAGGCAGGATGGCCGTCTCAGAGCCCAATCAGCAGTGAAGCAACAAGGTCCCTAAACCTCCGTAAAAGCATGTGTAACACTGAGGGGCCCTCCTCAACACACACAGGGCTTGATAGAACTTAATTAGTTCCATACTGACAATTATTGCCAGACCAAAAATGTGTTTAAAACAGTAACACACACACTTGATATCTAGGAGAGCTCACCGTGTAGCACTGCAGACCCCAATTTTACCCCCATTTTTGCCTGCACACCCTAACAAGCATTTACAATGCAATGGTTTCGCCTTTGGAAAAGTTAGAGTTATTGGCATTGCTCATGACATTTCTTTTTTTTTTACTTATAAATAAATGGCATTGTTATTTACATTGCCAACAGCTCTCACAGCCCACACAGCTCTCTCAGCCCACACAGCTCTCAGCCCAACACAGCCCACACAGCTCTCAGCCCAACACAGCCCACACAGCTCTCAGCCCAACACAGCTCTCAGCTCTCTCAGCCCACACAGCTCTCAGCTCTCTCAGCCCACACAGCCCACACAGCCCTCACAGCCCACACAGCTCTCAGCCCAACACAGCTCTCAGCTCTCTCAGCCCACACAGCTCTCAGCTCTCTCAGCCCACACAGCTCTCAGCTCTCTCAGCCCACACAGCCCTCACAGCTCTCACAGCCCTCACCACACAGCCCTCACCACACAGCCCACACAGCCCACACAGCTCTCACAGCCCACACAGCTCTCACAGCCCACACAGCTCTCACAGCCCACACAGCTCTCACAGCCCACACAGCTCTCACAGCCCACACAGCTCTCACAGCCCACACAGCTCTCACAGCCCACACAGCTCTCACAGCCATCCGCCCACACAGCTGTCACAGCACAGCAGTTGCTCTCAGTGCAAGTGTGCACTGAAGCAGGTACTGTAGTAGAATTGGCCTATACCATGTACTGCACTGTGACATTTACACAGCACTTCATCCCCGGGCTGTGGAGCGCTCTGGTTTGCACGGAGATCCTAGGTGCAAAGGTTTAAGATGGCGTGGGTTCGAGCGTGACCAGTGCCTGTGATGCTGGGTGACGCGTGTGAGGTCTGGAGATGGGGACTCTGCGCAAGCGCAGATCGGCCCTCTTACGTGGCTGGTTATAATATACTACTTTGCACAAGCGCAGACATGCCCTGCCTCTTACATGGCTGCGCAGCCAAGTTTTAATGTGCTCCATTTTTTTTTGCTGTTTGCAAAGTCCTCTTATTCCTGCTGGCACAGAGTGGTGCATCTTCGGCGTTTCACCCTGTGCGAGATTTGTTGAAGGAAGGAACAGATAGGAGAGGGGCTGCTCCATGACACTGTGGTTTCCTTGACAGTGGTTGCTCACTTTTTTTTGCTGGGGGAACGAACAGACAGGCTGACATTGCAGCACGCACACAGAAAGACGGACCTTAGACACTGCAGGCACACAGACAGACAGAGACTGCAGGCACACAGATAGACGGACACTGGAGGCACACAGACAGACAGACGGACCCCGGACACTGCAGACACACAGACAGGCTGACATTGCACGCACACAGACAGACGGACACTGCAGGCACACACACAGACAGACGGACCACGGACACTGCAGGCAGGCAGGCAGCCGATCACCGCAGGCACACAGATAGACGGACATTGCAATCAGACAGATGGACACTGCAGGCGCACAGACAGCGGGACACTACAGGCACACAGACAGACGGACACTACAGGCACACAGACAGACGGACACTACAGGCACACAGACAGATGGACACTACAGGCACACAGACAGACGGACACTACAGGCACACAGACAGACGGACACTACAGGCACACAGACAGATGGACACTACAGGCACACAGACAGGCACCGTATCCTGGCCGGTTGACATTGTAAACCTAGACACAAGGGTTGTTTCTTATTCCTGCTGGCACGGAGTGGCGCATCTTCGGCGTTTCACCCGGTGCGAGATTTGTTGAAGGAAGGAACAGATAGGAGAGGGGCTGCTCCATGACACTGTAGTTGCCTTGACAGTAGGTGCTCACTTTTTTTTGCTGGGGGAACGAACAGACAGGCTGACATTGCAGCACACACACAGAAAGACGGACGTTAGACACTGCAGGCACACAGACAGACAGAGACTGCAGGCACACAGACAGACGGACCTCGGACACTGCACGCACACAGACAGACGGACACTGCAGGCACACACACAGACAGACAGACGGACCACAGACACTGCAGGCAGGCAGACAGCCGATCACCGCAGGCACACAGACAGACGGACATTGCAATCTCACGATATGATTTGCATTGAATGCCCTTAGAAATCCAAGTTACTCTATACTGCTAATGCGCACCTGCAAAGCATTTCTATTCCAAATGACAAGGCTGCCAAAAATAGTAGATATAAAAAAAGCTAACTAAGAGTTTGCGCCCAATATTGCATAAAAAGGCAAGGCTAATCTACTTTAACCTGACATAATCGACGTGATGATGACTTTTACCAGTAATACTGAAGTAACACTCAATGAAATGAATGAAGTTACAACAACTCACTATGGAAATAGGCGAGTTTAAAAAAAAAAAAAAAAGTAGATGCATGCCTCATGAGCTGCACTCGTCGACGAAAAAAATTGTTAAAGTGGAGGCAGGCAGAGCACTGTCTTTGTCACAATTTCCCTTATGGCATGATTCGAAGCTAAGCAGGCCACACCCTCACCATGGGACCTGCCTGTGGAGCTGGAGGTATGTCTTTGACAAGAGACATTAAGTCGATGGAAGGAGGGGTTGCTCGGACACTGCACGCACACAGACAGACGGACACTGCAGGCACACACACAGACAGACGGACCACAGACACTGCAGGCAGGCAGGCAGACAGCCGATCACCGCAGGCACACAGACAGACGGACATTGCAATCTCACGATATGATTTGCATTGAATGCCCTTAGAAATCCAAGTTACTCTATACTGCTAATGCGCACCTGCAAAGCATTTCTATTCCAAAATGTGCCCCCAACATTGGAGTGGTAGCGCCACGCAGCCATGTCCCCCTGCCCAGCCATCACTCACCGGGCGTCTCTCGGGGGACTCCAGCACTCTACCGCTCGGCTTCTCTGGTCATCTCTGCTCCCCTCGCAGCCCTGGGCCCTCTCTTCACTACGGGAGCCCCGGAAGAGGCCAGGAACAGTGCTGCGTCCGCCGGTCACCACAATGCAGCCGGCAGCTCTCCTCTCAGCGCGGGGCTCCCCTTCTCGCACCCTCGCAGCCCTGGGCCCTCTCTTCACTACGGGAGCCCCGGAAGAGGCCAGGAACAGTGCTGCGTCCGCCGGTCACCACAATGCAGCCGGCAGCTCTCCTCTCAGGCAGGCAGAGCACTGTCTTTGTCACAATTTCCCTTATGGCATGATTCGAAGCTAAGCAGGCCACACCCTCACCATGGGACCTGCCTGTGGAGCTGGAGGTATGTCTTTGACAAGAGACATTAAGTCGATGGAAGGAGGGGTTGCTCGGACACTGCACGCACACAGACAGACGGACACTGCAGGCACACACACAGACAGACGGACCACAGACACTGCAGGCAGGCAGACAGCCGATCACCGCAGGCACACAGACAGACGGACATTGCAATCTCACGATATGATTTGCATTGAATGCCCTTAGAAATCCAAGTTACTCTATACTGCTAATGCGCACCTGCAAAGCATTTCTATTCCAAAATGTGCCCCCAACATTGGAGTGGTAGCGCCACGCAGCCATGTCCCCCTGCCCAGCCTTCACTCACCGGGCGTCTCTCGGGGGACTCCAGCACTCTACCGCTCGGCTTCTCTGGTCATCTCTGCTCCCCTCGGAGCCCTGGGCCCTCTCTTCACTACGGGAGCCCCGGAAGAGGCCAGGAACAGTGCTGCGTCCGCCGGTCACCACAATGCAGCCGGCAGCTCTCCTCTCAGCGCGGGGCTCCCCTTCTCGCACCCTCGCAGCCCTGGGCCCTCTCTTCACTACGGGAGCCCCGGAAGAGGCCAGGAACAGTGCTGCGTCCGCCGGTCACCACAATGCAGCCGGCAGCTCTCCTCTCAGCGCGGGGCTCCCCTTCTCGCACTGGGAGCCCCTCAGGACAATGGCCACCCTTCTTCTCGCATCCGCGGCGGCTTCCCCAGCAGTTCCGGTCTCCCTCTCCACACGGGAGACCGGCAACGAACCACCAGCAGGCTTCCCCCGGGCAGGGGGAAGCGGAAATGGCCGCCTCGAGGCCCCGCCCACGTCGCACCACTGCGTGCCTGGCTTCCTGCGCTGAGGGCCGCCAATGGCAGCGCGGCCCTTGGCAGGGAGGCGGGCGCAGCTCCTCTTGCTCGATCTCCGGGCCAGCGGCGGTGAAATCAACACGGAGCAATGCCGGGTGGGCACCGGCCTCCAATAATTAAATAAAAACGGGGTGGCACCCGTAAATAAAAATATAACAAGCGGGAGGGGGAGACCGGCAACGAACCACCAGCAGGCTTCCCCCGGGCAGGGGGAAGCGGAAATGGCCGCCTCGAGGCCCCGCCCACGTCGCACCACTGCGTGCCTGGCTTCCTGCGCTGAGGGCCGCCAATGGCAGCGCGGCCCTTGGCAGGGAGGCGGGCGCAGCTCCTCTTGCTCGATCTCCGGGCCAGCGGCGGTGAAATCAACACGGAGCAATGCCGGGTGGGCACCGGCCTCCAATAATTAAATAAAAACGGGGTGGCACCCGTAAATAAAAATATAACAAGCGGGAGGGGGCGGGAAAGGAGAGGAGAGACGCTGACGACGGAAGGCGGGTGCCGGCAATGCCGGACCAGACACGGGGGCGTTCCCGGCGTCGCGTGACGTCGGCAAAAGCCAAAGAATGTCGGGAACGCCCCCGTGTCTGGTCCGGCATTGACGGACAGGCCCCTCGTCCAATGGCAAGGCTCCGTTTACGGAGCCAGCCAATCAACGACGAGGGCCGAACCAAAGCACCCTACGGTTCTCAACAGGATTTCGCCTGCGCGGAAAAGCTGCGCAGAGCGCAGCTTCCGCTAGGCGAAACCTAAAAACGACCACATACAACATGTATACACTAGATGTAGAGGGGTAGGTGGATAGAGGGAAGCATGGACGGAGAGGTGGATGTGGTCGAGGGGTAGGAGGATGGAGGGAAGCATGGGCGGGAGAAGGATAAGAGGTAGAGAGGTAGGTAGATTGGATTGAGGGAAACATGGACAGGAGGATGAGAGGGGTAGGTGGATGGAGGGAAGCATGGACGGAGAGGTGGATGAGAGGGGTAGGTGGATGGAGGTAAGCATGGACGGAGAGGAGGATGAGAGGTAGAGGGGTAGGTGAATGGAGGGAAGCATGGACGAAGAGGAGGATGAGAGGTAGAAGGGTAGGTGGATGGAGGGAAGAATGAACAGAGAGGAGGATGAGATGTAGAGGGGTAGGTGGATGCAGGGAAGCATGGATGTAGAGGAGGATAAGAGGTAAAAGGGTAGGTGGATGGAGGGAAGCATGGACGGAGAGGATGATAAGAGGTGAGGGGGGTAGGTGGATGGAGAGAAGGATGGATCGACGGACAAGGGACAAATGGAAAGAGTTTAGATTGAAGGGGTGGATGAGAGAAGGGTGGACAGAGGGACAGACACAGATGAGTGGGTGGATGGAGCTAGGGATGGCTGGGTGGGAGGAGAGAGGGACAGATGTATCAATGGACGTACCTCCTGTTCGCGTACCTGTGTCAAGTGCTGCTCATTGTGACGCGTCTCTGACTCGCGCTGTGGTAGCCTTTGAGGTTCACTGTGACGTGTGTCAGACTCGGGCTGTGGCTGTCGTTGATCATTGTGACGTGTCTCGGAGTCAAGGTTTGGCCGTGGTTGTTCGCTGTGACGTGATTCTGTCTCTCGCTGCGGGGTTAACGTCACACAGGGCTCATGCTGCACTTGGCATTGACGTGCTTCTAGTCCACGCTGCTGCTGCGACGCCTCTTGCGGTGCCTCCTTTGCTGATAGTGTTGTCAAGCCTATATCGACCTGGCGCTGGGGTGCCTCGAGCTGCTGCAGCGGGCCCTGACGTCTTTCGTCCACCTCGTGTCCCGACGAGGGCGCAGCACACGTCACGGAGGGCTCACGCTGCTTTTCTAGCACTTGTCCGGCCTCTGCCTTCACCTCATCGTCCAAAATAACCACCTGGGTGGCAGGAAGACTGACGAAGGGCACCCGGCGCGGCTCAGCCATCTCCGTTTGCAGCCTCCAGACTGTAAACAGTTAGTAAAGTTAGAGACGAACGCCAGCACCTCTTTTTTAAGTACTACTTGCCTCTGCCGCCATCTTGGGACCCACATAAATAAAAATTGTAACCTCCCCATTCCGACGTCTCTTGAGAGCGCATGCGCCACGTAGACATTGAAAACGGCTTCCGATTTTCTCCACAATCTTTCTCTTCTCCTAAATAGTAACGAAAATAACCCTGTTTCAACATGGCCACAAACGAGCGCAGACGCCACATTGACATGGGATGGTAAACTAAAAAAACTATCGCCATTTTTAAATGGTAATATGACCCAGACTGAGATTATATAAAACTATTTTATAAAATGTGAAGTGGGTTCACGAGTGACACACAATGTCACTTCTTGGCGTTCATGGACTTTACATCCTATGCAAATAGAATTCGATGAGCACTCGCGAAATTTCAGTACGTTTGCACTGCAAATGGGTAATAACTACGCGATTACAATTACATTGGTATCTTGGGTTTATTTAGAATGCTGCATTTGAAGATCCAACACGAAAGGTAACCCTGTGTACGTGTGGAATCGGGGGAGGAGAGACGCAGAAGTGCCGGCAATGCCGGACCAGACTCGGGGGCGTTCCCGGCATCGCGTGACGTCGGCAGAAGCCAAAGAATGTCAGGAACGCCCCCGTGTCTGGTCCGGCATTGACGGACAGGCCCCTCGTCCAATGGCAAGGCTCCGTTTACGGAGCCAGCCAATCAATGACGAGGGCCGAACCAAAGCCACACTACAGTTCTCATTAGGTTTTGCTGCGCAAAAAAGATGCGCAGAGCGCATCTTTTTGGCGAGGCAAAACCTAAAAAGAGCCCGGCTTAATATCTTGAAATTTAGCGATACCTAAATATTAAGCAGCAATTTTTCCCTCTACAGGAAAGAGATCACTGAACCGAAAAGCATATGGCCTAATAACTGTTTTTTTCAGAGTTTGGAGGTCTTTAACCTTTGAGATACACCAAAATTAAAACGCAGGGGAGAATATGAGAATAAAATCAAGACAGTCTAAAAGGGACGGGCTCTTGCTATGACAGTGTCAAATCCTTGCCTATGACATACTTCAACGCAACTACATTTATGTGCTTCAAGCAGTACCTAAGAAAGATCCTGCTTCACAAGCCCTCTCGCCTCATCTCCATGCATGAATGTACATCGGAATTCAGGTTGTGACAGCTGTTTTTGGCCGATGGGGTTGAAAGCAGAGAGATAAATGTGCCTGCATTAGTGGGGAAAAAGTGAATGGGTTGTCTAATCATTGGTAGCTTCGCTGTAGTACGGAGAACGAATGAGACACTGATGCTAGTCGGATTGGGGTTCTGGGCACTGAGGTGGGTTTTTGTTACACCACAATACACCGAGGCCCTGGTTTCCTGCGCATAGTTCTGTGCATGTTTTATACAGAAAACAACGGTTCCAGTGGAGGATTAGAATAATATTCATTGGTAACTAAAATGCATAATAGCAAATCTAACAGGGGGTTTAGTAGGAATGTAAAGAGAGAAATTTCTTTCAAACAAGCCTTGTTGTTACGCGCTCTCTCTTTAACATTCCTAATAAACCCCCTATTAGATTTGCTATTATGCATTTTAGTTAACATTGAATATTATTCTAATACTCCACTGGAACCGTTGTTTTCTGAACAAATTACGCACCCTGGTTCCTAGTGAGTAGGGTTCCCTTGTCCTTTCTTCTCGCTAGTTCTGTACATGAGCAGAATTATTTCCTATTAACATTCAGTTGCCCTGATGCCCATGCAAAACATCAGCAATCAGATTTGAAACCACCCCAGGACACATGACTTTGCGAACTTCATCCCCTGCGCACCAAGAAGGTACATAGAAAAACTCTTAAGTTAGATTGCTTCTAATGGCTGGGAGTGAGACTCCATAATAAATACATACATGGAAGAAATCGTTAAATAAAACCTTGCACAAATCATTTTTAAGAACCTGGTCGGCTAAGGTCTACATCTCAGAGGAATATCTCAAAAAACAGAAATGTGAATACTGATATCAAAAAGTTATATGGGAACATACAACTCCATACTGTGAAATTAGTTATCACAAACTTTCGGTTGTCCCTCCTTGTGAAGCCTGGTACGAGGACCTCAAGCTATACAAAGGAAAATCCTTTGAAAGATCCTGTGAGGAACACATCACTTTGTCAGTCCTGTAAGGTATTACTTCGTAAAGCACATGGCTACCCCAAGGGGCTTAATTCACACAGGAGGTCTATTGGGAGTGGGTAACCCGACAAAAGATGTACCATGACCTCACTGTACTGAACACATACAAGAATATGTCAAGTCATATTGAGAAAGTATAGTGAAAAGTTCTTATTTTAAAGAACGAAAACCCTCACCCATCCAAGGGTGGCATGCTTCATCATTGGGTTCCCTCCCCACACCAGGACTGCAAGGTACCGGGTGTTGGCTACAACTCTCCACTGGAGAGAAGCTGAGGTGTTTTGGTAGTCAAGATGAGCTTAAGGTATGGGTGAGACACAGAGTGCTAAATATATAAAGTGTAGTGAGATTACACTATCACTTGGCAGGCTAAGTGTAACTTATTCAGGTGCCTCCAGTGGATAGAATTAAAAGAAACATGAGGGGGAAAATGCTTTTCTAAGATGGTCTACATATTTCTGCCTTTCGGTGACCTAGATTTGGGCTTCTAGCAATCACTCTGATAGCAAATGAAAATATAACACCTGATCCTGGCCTATTATTAGCGGACCAGGAGGTACAATAAGAGGCCATCACAGGTATTTGGTGGGGGGGGGGAGGTTCACCGGCATACTCCATCATGAGAAAACAACAGTATTAAAAGTATTCTTCCAAGGGGCCTCCCAGCGCTAGAAGACCATATACGGACAGCTAAACTTGCTCAGATGACAGTCTGAAATAACCACGCCTTCTGCGATTTCCCAATGAAATATTCGTTTGGAGAGTCTCTAATATGAAGGGTTAAGGAGTTCTAGAGTTTGGGGGCAAAACATGCAAAGGAACGGTCCCACTGCCTTGATTTTTTGAATCTCTGAATAATTGCCAGATTCTGATTGACAGATGTTAATGCTTTTCAGTTTTCATTTGGTTAATTTATAATTTCAGACAGGCAGTAGTCAAACAAGTTATAACTGAAAAGCATGGGGTGTGGAGCCTTCGGGTGGCTGTAATGACTGTTTCTCTTCATCTGCAGCTAAGACACCCTTTTCTGCACTGTTGGACAGGCCAACATGGGTGTAGTGATAGCAGAGGCAAAATAAAGGCATTCGAACAGCAAAGCTAACCAAAACGGCTGATGTTCATTATTCCCGGCAACACTCAGGTGGTGCACGACAAAGCCTCAGAAGAATTGAGGGGTCAATGATAGGAACACCTGGGTGGCCCTGTAGTATGGGGCTGATGAGGAGCACCCGTACTCTGGAGGTCTGCGGGGATAGGAAGAGGAGAATCCTGAAATCAAGGTGATACGGCACACTGGTCGGCTCAGATTTCCAATCAAGCGTATACAGAAAGGGATTTAATGTAGATACTCTGGGGAAGGTCTTTTCCACTTTAAAAACAGCAAGACTAGTGCAGTTTGAAAAATGCTCACTTTCCCATTTTCATCAGATCTCAGAAGTTACAGAGGTTTATTATGTGGGTTTATAATGGCAATTTGACACCATAAATTCAAGGCAGTACTTTTGGTGTCCACACTCCTTCAAGGTTGTACAGAAAATAAGCCAGATTTATTGCTGCCACCTTAGTTGTCTGTGCTTCCATAAGCTGCTATTCCTTTAAAAAAGAGGAGCACAGATCTCAATAGGCCACCCACTCTAGGCGCAGCTCAAGTGGTCAGCACCTAAGGTTATTTCAAATGATACATCTGTGGCAACCACTACATACTTTACTTGCAATATACCACTACATCTCTCCTAACTATTACCTTAAACAAATCTTTAACTTAATACTACATGTGAAATTAAAGTTAAAATGACATTGTAATATTAGAGGAAAAAAAAGAAAACCACTAGAAACATAAAGGTGGATAATGTAAAAGTTTGCAATGTAAATGTGAGGAGCATTGCAAATTTATTTTGGTAAAATGCATGGCAACATAAAGGATAGGAAGTAAACAGGGGCCCGCATTATGGATGATACATTTGAACTGTTATTCTGTTCACAAGAAAGGAGATTCACTGTTCTATACAAGTTTTAGAATTGGTTCCTAGGTCATTTGAAACAATTTCTCAAAGACCACTGAGCTCGATAACTTCACGCATTTAAGAGGATTCTCAAGCCAGACTGACAAACTTGCATACATATCTGAGAGAGTGATATGAACCCCTACCCCAAATATATCAGAGTTCGTTCTGGTTCAATTCCTGATATGACGTAGGGGAAAACCCATATTTTCACGAGGATGTTATTAAATAGATTTGCTCAAAGACTTCGACCGTTGAAAGGTACAATTACTCTGGTGATCTTTAATCCGTCAAAATTTCTTATACTACTTTTAAGATATACCATAAAAAGGGAGGAGTGGATTCTAGACACTGTGAAAACACTCAACGCCTCTCTGGGACTGCACTCTACATAAGCAAGTCAATTCCTGTGGAACTTATCTGCTCCGGGTAGGGAAAATAAAAACTGAGACTCCAAGTGAAAGGACTCAGGACATGAATGAATGGAAGAAAAGAAGATGACTAAGGGTTCCAAGAAATAGATCTTTATATCCATGCGCAACATGTGGTCTTGGTTCTAATCCGGGGAAAAGGCTGAACTCTACAGGGTGCTCTTGGAAAGATGGACTCCTGCATCCCTTCACTCTTCTCCTGTTATCCTGATGGACCTTTATTTTATTCCCCATCACATCGCCCAATGAGTTAAACAATCAAGGAGTTCAAACACTCCGGTCACAGTTGTAAATATGATTTCCTTGGTATGGGAACTACAGATCTACTTGAAAGAACTTTAAGGCTTATATCACTTCCTAATGAAGATTACAAAATTCCTGACCCAAATCTAGGAACCAAGCGTTGCAGTCGTAGGCAAACAACTCTTTACTGGATGACTGGTACTATTGAAAACATTCATAAAAGAAGGCACTGAGAGATGAGAAAGAGAGGACATAGAGGGAGATGAGGATTGTCCTCTTATCAGCAGGACTGCAATGCAATCAGAATTGTGGCTACAGTTGCAGCTCTTCTTACAGAGATCCGGCAAACAGGTATGTTAAAGTGCTCTGGATGGAAAAGGGGCAAACAAGATATCTACTGCTTTCACATCTGGCACAAATAGCCACATGCCAAGGGTGGCTAGCAGGGAGAGTGCATCCCACCCCAAAGCCCCCATGCAGCCCAGTGCAAAATGCAAAAATAGCATCTCTCAACCTCTGTGCGTGTCATCTACACGGACACACAAAACTTCCTGATTACGGCCATGCCAGCCTGTTTCATGGTAAGGGGCAGAGGGGCTGAAGCAGAGCACTACAATCCATGGGGCAGCAAGAAACAAAGGAAAGGCAGTTGGAGTAAACAGGAAAAGGGAATCCCAGTGTAGGGCTTTTCCTTTAATTTCCCTCTACCTAATTATACAACCTGTTCAATGTTGCATCTTGTGATTGTTGGCCTTCACTTCTCTGACCAAAGAAGCCGGATTAGAAGAGCATGGATTATTCTTCGCACTTAGAAGCAGGAAGGTAAAGGAAACATTTTCACAAAGACCAGCTAAAGGTCTGACTAGTCGGCAAAAAACCCATTATAAGGAACTCTGGGTGCTCATTTTGCCAATTCTTTAAAACATCATTTAGCAACTAAAGTAGATTCAGAACACTCATTTAGGAGAAAACAATAGAAAAGCAGTGAGAGACTGATATCCGTTCATATGAAAAAAGAAGCTTGTAACATATTCTAAGTCCCACTGAACACCCCAGCTGCCCCGCTCCAAGCCAACTGTTGCTCAAATCCTCCTCCTTCTGTCTGCCACCTTGCATTTCAATTTTTCTGCCAGCTATCTATCTGAAATGTAAGGTCGCCTTGTTTCTTCTCCACAAGTACGATGAAATGTGATTCCGCATGGAAAGATTAGTTATTAATCCTACAGTACTATACTATGTTGTCACAAAAAGCAAAGCCATGGCTCCGTCCCAATCTGCAAAAACCTTGCTTGTGCTTGCCCTAGAGTGTCACGTTTTTGTATCTTGGCCCTGATAAAGATAAACCACCCGCTTGGCTTATATTCAGTATTCTGGCCTCTCTGCAGGGACTTCCATCACATCTAATAGCTTGTATTCGCTATGCATGTCACTTGCATCTAGTAATGTCCCTTCTTGAGCTTTTTTGTTATCTATAGAGGTAGAGCAGCATTCAGCATACCATTCGTCACCCATTGAAACTTGACTGGAGCTGGCAATATCTTGTAACATTATGTGAGTACTCATGCCCATCTTGAATCCAGGCTCCCTCTTGCTTGCCTTCAATTCTTTTAGTGTTAGAAATACACAACAACTGATGCACATGCTCTGGTTTTCAACGCCCAGCAGGGAAGAGAAAAAAAAAGCAAACATCAAAAGAAGATCCCACTATGACATAAATACATTCAACTGAAGCGGGCACACTTCTGCACTAACTCTCTGCATTATGAAGGTCCCTTCCATTTCCTACCATCTGAAACAAGCAGAGAGGTAGGCTAAAGGAGAAATCTTGAACTACCAACATACAAGATGCGTCTGCCTCACTTTACAACATGTGCTGCCCTTCCTTTGAGCTGTTGCTTCTGTGTAACAGCAAATAAATTGCTAAATGCAAACACCACAAGCACTAAGCTTTTAGAGAATGCTCATAACTGTGCCACATAGAATCTGCCTAAATTTGTTTTTAAAAGAAAAGTGGAAATATGGCAGTGTGTTTTCATCTGAAAATGCATTTGCTGGAAGAATTAGATTAAAATTGTCTGATAACGAAAAAGATTTTACTATAGCTAGATTTATCAAATTCGTCACCAGAGTTTACGCAAGGCTGGCTTTTGCCAGCCTAACATGCAAGCAGTCAATGGAATACAAGGAGCTATGACATTACAAAACCCCAAATATAACAAAACTGGAGAAAGTCAGAAGTCAGGTATTCGCCTTTATTGCACAGAGAATCTCGAACAATGTCCCCCTTCACCGACTGGCAACCTTAACTTTCGCTAGTCATTGAATGAAGATCTACTTTATCAAAGGCCCTCTTGTCGACCACTGATAATGGCTCCTAGTTCTTCTGGTACAACAGTAGCTCCTACCCTCCACAGACCCCTACTTTTAATTATAATCTGATCCAGAGTTGATCCCCCTACCCTTAGCATGTCCTTTGATCTATTGTAAAGTGCAGCAGTTCTTTGATTCATACCTCGGAAACAACATAAGTGAGGTGTACATTTTCAGACACCCTGCATCTATATTGCAACTTCACATTACAGACATACACAATTTGATGGCAGAGATCTAATTCTCACCTGGAACTTAATGAGATACATCTCATGCTTTTTGGATTTCCTTCTGTTGAGAGACAGCCACTACCGGTACAGAAGCATGTTCCCAGAGCGTTATGCATTTCTGTGTGAGGAGTTGCTACACAGTTTCTGGCAGGGATCCAGAAGGAGGAGGGTCGAGATAAGCCAAAAACAAGTAAGCAACTATGTCAATGGCAATCCGTTCCATGTTGTTGTTTCAGTCAAACTCTTGGCATGCCTCAAAAAGAATAGCAACCTACCATAAAAACAAATATACCTGGAAGCAAGCCCAAATTTCATGCTATAAAGTAGGCATACGCAATCTGAAAATCTTCTTTACGGAGCTTGGAAAATGGAAGCGTAGCAGTTCTCAATAAGTGAGAGTCTCACTCACTTCACCGACAACCCATTCCCTCACGATAAAATAGCAGCTTCTTGCCTTATTATGATCTCATTTCGGTTATAGACAAATCATTTACTATGGAGCATACAATCGTTCAGTTATGGTGGTATGTTATTGTTCTGTTGCTTAGTACATTCCTATTGCTATCCCACTGTTTATACTATTGTGTATGTGTTGTCTTTCTAGGTTAATTTTCTAAAGCTATTATCCAAATCTTAACATATTTTCATAGATCTCAGTCCAACCAACCTGCTTTACCTTCTGTCATACTCTTCTCCTTCCAGGTTTTATTTCCTAACTTGTTTATGGTAAACCTGTCCTCCTGAAATCCTTTATCCATGCAGAAAACATTTACCCAGTTAGTGATTAAGTCCCAGGGTTGACAGGATTACTGATAACTTGATTATAGATGAGAAGTGGGGGCTTGGCAGATACAGTCAATTAGCTCTGATGAGATCTTAATGAACTGAATTAACAATCTTGTTACATTTACTTAGCACTACATTACACTTTAATATGTACCTGTCTTTCAGCAGTTCGGACGACAATATTGAAAGACAGATTTCAGTATAAATGTGCACAATTACCTGCACATATACATTAAAAATAGGAGGAAAAATAATCGAGTATCGCAGAAGAAAATAGAAAGATGACCAATAATCAGCTCATACTTTTCGATCAGTGGGAAGTGGTGAAGCCACAACAACCAGCTTGATATGCCCTTTGTGCATCTGAATGTATTAGTTATTTGAATTACGATAGAAGAGGGACAACTATTTAGCCTTCTACAAACTGCAGTGCTTTAAAGATACAAGATATTTTACAGATGCATACCAAGAGCTTTCACTGCAATCTGCCGAGTGAGAGGGGGAGGAATATTGATGCAAACCAAATCCACGTCTTGGTGCAGGAGTACGTCATCTGTGCGGCTAGTGTAAAAGGAGATGTTCATTTCCTCAGCAAGCTGTTTGGCCTCCTCTTCTGTCTTCCCCCACAGTGCTTCGATCGAGAACCCCTCGGCTCGCAGAAGGGGGACCAGCACCCGGGCAGTACTGCCGGTGCCAAAAACGCCGATTCCCGGCAAGGTCTTCATTCTGCTTCATTCAGGGGTGTCTCTCTTTTGTTCTCTACCCCCTGTTTTTGGAGGCTACGTTAAAAGGCATGGTGGACTTGGTAACCTTCTGCGGTGGTCCTAGAACACAAATGGAAGCTATAGGTGACTTACAATTCAACTCTGTATCGCTCCTTTATTAGACCAAAATACATTTTGATTCCAAACAAATATATCAAATCTTCATTATCACTTTGGATTACGATTCAACACACAATCGCACACTCATTTAGGCCAAAGTGTGGTAGTGCAACTCACACAGCCATTAACCACTAATTGTGGATAAAATTAAGTTTGAAATTGCTCGGAAATTCTTGCAACGGAGAGAGGACAGAAATGGCACTGAAAGAAATACCACTGTGATAGAATCTTTAACTTTACGAAGACCTCCATGGCGTGGTGCACACCTTCAATTTGCAGAAGGTAAAAATATTGTAATGACCTACCAACGAGACCAGGTATTGAACTGCCCCAAAATACTGGCTTCATTCAGTGTCTCAGTAGTCAGACGTTTGCTTTAATTAAACTCATTTTTCTATAGTACCCAGTCCTATTTTTGACTGCAAATACTTCAGGATGGTTTTCAACAAACACAAAAACGAATACACACTTAAGTCAATAAGAACCGCATAGTTAATAGAATGGCTTATTGAACATAAACATACTGGTATAGGGGTAAGCCTTCCCAGCGTATAGCAATCCTATTTTTAAACACACTGCGCATTTCTGAAACACAACCGATAAAACTTTTGTAATTTCGTTTTGAACATGGACATGTGTGTTAACAAAACAACAGTCGCCGATTCAGTAGGAGGAGGTAGAGATTCAGGATGCTTAGAAATGTGAAGAAAACAAAGACACTTCAATCAAATGTTGCAAAAGGAAACATTCTGATGCCTTCTCAGCAGATTTAATGTTACCATTATAGGGACACCAGAGAAAAGAAATTGAAAAGAAAATGCATTGTGCAGAGTCCTGATGAAAAATTGGTATACGTTACTTTTCGTATTTCCAGAGAAAAACCTAACAAATGTTACATACAATAAGACCTGGTTAAATTAAAGTAAAGCCAGAAATAACATTGAAAAGCAGATTAGGTAAGGCGAGACAGGCACATGCAGTGGAGTTATTTCCTGACCCACACTAAGTTTCACATTATGATTGTTCGCCTACATCTGTCCCAGGCGACCTGGAACCCATTACCACTAATGCCACGTCAATCATTCTTTGCCTTCACCAACATTTCAGTGTAAAAACATACTTTTCTCATATCATCCCGAGCCATCCTTCTTTAACAAGCATTGTCAAAGCCCAAAGGTCCTATCTTGGCTGCTAGCCTTTTAGCTTTGTCAATGCGTGTTTTATCCACTCATATTTTTGTAAAACTTCATGGTTGGAGGAGATGTCGAGCGATCGCCAAAATAAAAACAAATTGGCTAAAAGCAAAAAACATTGTTTGGTCTCAAAAGTTACACACAGTAGTCACAGGCACTGAAGGGAACCACTTAGTGTGCATATTTGCTCCATGTGAAGAATGCTATCCCTCGCAATGAAGTTAGGGCTGAAATCAGCTGACACACAGCACCATACTGTATGCTGTAGTAGGCAATAGTAAAATGTGAATGAAACAACAAAGGATCAATGGATGATGAGGGCTGGTTGAAAGCCAGTACAAGAATATTATGTATGAATTTTACTGAAATCAAATGTTCTTGGCAAACATCAGACCTAACAAGCGTTGGCAAAGCCAATTGCTCCCCCAATTGTGACCTATTGGCTTAGCCAATTCTGTAGGGCATTGGTAAAAAGAAAAATGTTTTTTGCTGATGCTGTGCAGCACTGGTAAAATAAAAAGTGTGATGAGGCAACACGCACATAGCACAGCACATGCACAAACTTCTACTACTACTACTACTACTGGTGGCATTTTGTTTCTTTATTTAATGATCCAAGATGGCGTCTGCCACTTGGAGCAGGGAATAAAAAGAATAGATTTTACCTGCGTAAAATTGCTTTTATAAATGTGGAGCAGTCATGCAAAAAATGTACATAAATATTTGTTTTTATTTCTGCGAGGGGTTTGGGAGCAACGACAGAGCCGGTGGGCGGGAAGCAACAAAGAGTGAACGGACTGGGAGGGGAAGAATAATTATACAATTTAAACAAGCATTTACAATGCAATGGTTTCGCCTTTGGAAAAGTTAGAGCTATTGGCATTGCTCATGACATTTCTTTTTTTTTTTTTTTACTTCTAAATAAATGGCATTGTTGTTTACATTGCAATAGGTCTCACATTTGTTGGAGTTGGAGCTACTGGCATTGTAAATGGCAATGTTTTTTATTCATGCTTTGTATAGCTATTTTAACGTAAAAGGGTGTAAATGGATGAATACAAATACCAAAAAGAATCTTAAACTGTATGGTGGAATGTATAGCAGGTGACAGACTACCGATCACAACATACGTACTTTAAGTAATTGTGGAAACCATATGTAATAAAAAAATCGGTAGTATGGGGTGTCAATGACGCTTATGCAAATGATGCTCAGCTGGTGAAGTGGTCAGCTCTGTTTGCAGATGCAAAGTGGTGAAAGGTGAAGTATTCAGCTCGGTCTGCAGGCACAAAGGGATGAATGGTGAAGTGGTCACTCTTCAGCTGTGAACATGCTCTTTACTGTTGCTCATGGGCATCAAGAGAATCTGCCAGGTCTGAGTCATTTCAGACACCTTATGTGAGGGCTGGGGTTTGTGAATGCACCTACATTAAACACCACTAAGAGATGAAGCGATTTCTGTGACATCACGTGATTTTTCTCCAAAATGTTTTTTTCACTTTCACTTTTTGGGTTTTCCGGGATGCTCTGGCATAAGATTCCCGGTTCCACCATGATTCGTTTTGTACAGTAAGAAAACACAATAACTAAAAATACTCTCAAACTACGGTTTAACAGAGACACCTTTTTCTGTGTAAAAAGCACCTCACCATGGACCAAGCAGGGGCACGTGCCCCTAATCCACAGCAGGATTGAGACACTTCTCTGACAGGAGTTGTGCCAACCCACCTGCAGCCAACGCCATGGGTCACAGGAACATGAGATAGAGAGAAGGGGAGGAGATAGAGAGAAGGGGAGGAGAGAGAGAGAAGGGGGGGGGGAGAGAGAGAAAGGGGGGATGAGAGAGAAGGGGGGGATGAGAGAGAGAAGGGGGGATGAGAGAGAAGGGGGGAGAGAGAGAGAAGGGGGGAGAGAGAGAGAAGGGGGAGAGAGAGAGAGAAGGGGGAGAGAGAGAGAGAAGGGGGAGAGAGAGAGAGAAGGGGGGAGAGAGAGAGAGAGAGAAGGGGGGTACATGGAGAGAGAAATGGGAAATAGGAGAGAGAAATGGGTGACAGAGAGAGAAATGGGGGACAGAGAGAGAAATGGGGGACAGAGAGAAATGGGGGACAGAGAGAGAAATGGGGGACAGAGAGAGAACGGGGGAAGAGTCTGGAAGGGTGAAACGAAAGGGAGAGAAGGCGATAGTTCGGGGGGTACAGGAAAGGGGCAGGAGGTGGACAGGCAATATACATTTTAAAAACAAGCGGTAGATTTGGGAGAGGAAAGCAAAAGAAAGATAGGGCGAGTACAATGTATCAATGGAGGATGTGAGGATGGGAGGGGGAAAGGAAAGGAGGGGGCATACTAAGTGGAGAGGGGTGTGTGAGGACAACGGTGAGCGGGCAGGAGGGACGGCGAATGGAGGAGGTTGAGCTGGTCAGGGTGCGAGGAGAAGAACGAGAGGGAAAGGCAGAGCGAGGAACCAACGAGGAAATAGAGGGGAAACGAGAGAGGGGACGGCTGGGGCATAGGGGAGAGTGAGGGCAGAAGAGAGCCACCCACACACACACACACCCAGAGCCCCCCCCACGCACACACACACGCACACCCAGAGCAGTCACATACACACACACTCTGGAGCAGTCACACACACACACACACACACTGGAGCAGTCACACACACACACACACTGGAGCAGTCACACACACACACACTGGAGCAGTCACACACACACACACACTCTGGAGCAGTCACACACACACACACACACACTCTGGAGCAGTCACACACACACACTGGAGCAGTCACACACACACACTGGAGCAGTCACACACACACACACTCTGGGGCAGTCACATACACACACACACTGGGGCAGTCACACACACACACACACACCCTGGAGCAGTCACACACACACACACACCCTGGAGCAGTCACACACGCGCACACACACACCCTGGAGCAGTCACACACGCACGCACACACCCTGGAGCAGTCACACACGCACACACACACTGGAGTAGTGACATACACATACTGGAGCAGTCACACACACACACACACACACACTGGAGCACTCACATACACACACACACACTGGAGCAGTCACATACACACACACTCTGGAGCAGTCACATACACACACACCCTGGAGCCCCGGTGTGTCTAAGACGACAACGTACGTTTATCAAGCATCTTAACAAAGCATCAAGGGAACCCTGTTTTGCAAGACTATTTCACCTCAGTTATCATACCACAAATGAGCGGTTTTAAAAAAGAGACCATATTCCATATTTTTAATTGTACACCATGCACCCATAATGACATTTATCCCATATTCAGGTTTAACCATGCTCATTCTTGCGCCTCAAGTTCCTGCTGAATGACTTGTGCAGAGGTGGTCATGGTGCAGTCAATGAGGAGAAAGGTCACAGTTCAAACCCTCTAATCAATACCACTGTCGAGAAGGCTGCACAGATTTACCAGCCCTGGATTTAAAGGTATCCTGGCAACAGCATCACCCCACGCCTGGGCGCTGACAGCAGTGACGGATTCACAGGGAGAGGACCCCTTAGCAGGGTCAACGCCGTGTACCCCCCAACTCAAACCATAAGACAGGAAGTCCCACGCACCCCAGCCTTTGAAGGCACTGCCACACCCCACGTTTCAATCAATCAATGAGCATAACACTCGCACCCTCAAGCTCAGATTCACACTCGGGGAGCCTAACGAGGATAAGGAGACCATTCAGCTTCTGTTCAATTTCATTTTATGGTCACAACCGTTCCGACGCTTAAAATGTTAGCTCGACTCTGAGAACACTAGCGCGAAAAGATAACTTCCTTTACTTCTCCAAGCATTTGCCTCCTACCTACGACTTGCCATCTGACAACGCTATCATGCCTCTTTGACAACTTAGACTATTGGACAACACCCAGCCAGACTGATCCCAGTTACAACTTGACAAGCACTAACAAGGGTAAAATAGGGGGCGGGGGTCACCTACAGCTGCTGTGTGGTCCCCAATACATCTTTGAACGTCAACGGTCCTGTGTTTTACTGAAGCACACGCATAACCGGGATATTCAGATCTCTATTAATGCACGCACTCTCACCTCTCGCACGTCCTGTAGGCACTCGAGCACGGCAAGGTTGTTGTTCCACGTCTTCCTTGGACAGACACGGCTTACGTCCTCCCGGCAGGCCTCATCATCAGACAGCTTCCATCCGCCGGGCCCACGCCTCACGGGGGACACGACGACTTGCGGCTGCTGTGGCTGTGGGGCAGCCGCGCCCCCTGCCTTCGGGGCGTCTACAGCTATGCCATCCCCACGTACCGCCAAAGCCCACATCCCGCATAACAGCAGCAGCGCCCACAGCTCCATCCCACGTCCACAAGCCGACATCTTGGAACCAGCCACTGACGTTGCGTAGAGGAGGAGGATTGAGTGACGTAGTTAGTATTTAAGAGTGCACAGTGACGTATACGGAAGAAAAAGATACTCAGCTGCACAACGACTTCGAGTTAGTGTAACTGGCGGCCATACTGCAGTGTATTCGCCCTTGGACAATTTGAGAGCGAAAAACAAAGAAACCACCAATACTCCCAAATCTTTGAGTTTAGGTCTTAATTTGTACTTGCAGAACGACTCTTAGATGTTCCTAATGCCGTGGTTGAACCCGGGAGGGGGGCGGGAGAGGACGAGGGGGGCGGGAGAGTACACGAACGGCGGGAGGGGGGCGGGAGAGAACGAGGGGGGCGGGAGAGTACACGAACGGCGGGAGGGGGGCGGGAGAGGACGAGGGGGGCGGGAGAGTACACGAACGGCGGGAAGGGGGCGGGAGAAGACGAGGGGGGCGGGAGAGTACACGAACGGCGGGAGGGGGGCGGGAGAGGACACGGACGGCGGGAGGGAGGCGGGAAACGTGCACAGGACAGCGATGGGAGGGGGGACGGCGGGAGGAAGGCAGGACAGCAGCAAGCACGGCCCGGCCGGACCAGATTCGGGGGCGTTCCCGGCTTTTGGCTGACGTAGCATGACGTAGCCAAAAGCCAAAAATTCTCGGGAACGCCCCCGAATCTGGTCCGGCCATGACGGACGCCTCTCTGTTCCAATGGCTAGCCTCCATTTATGGAGCTAGCCAATGAAACAGAGGGCGGGACTAAGAGTACATTGTAAGACACATAAGATTTCTCTGGGGGCGGAGCTAAAAGCTCCGTTCCCCAGTCGAAACCTAAAAAAGGAAAGGATGTGGAAGCAGTGGAGAGGATGGGGCAGGTGTGAGCAACACTGAGCATTTGCGGAGGAGGGTGCAGGGAATTGGGGGAGGAAGCTGCACACTAGGAAGAGATCCTGAAAACACATGCACTCTCATGGAGTGCCTAAAGAAATAAATAGCTCCCTAAATTTGAGTTGTGGAAAGATGCGGTCAGCCAGTCAGCAGGAAGGTAAGGAGGCAAGGGAAAGGCAATTCACTGAATAAGAAGTACTATAAATTAGAATGACTATAAATCAAACAAGTGGAACGCAATGGACGTGCTGTGTTCTAAGCCCACTGTAAGCTTATGGTATGGTCTCGAAGAGGTCTTTCACAGCCAGGCAGCTCAAAGCATACTGGTAAGCAAGATCTAAAAAGCTGTCTGACCCTTCACAAGAATGGACTCCTTAATGTATCCTGTTTATGCCCTTGCTCCGCTGACAACTTCTCCGATTTAAAATTCAAGCGAATGCCCCCGCCCTGCAGTGTTTCCAGCTCTTTTCAAACTCAAGACTATTCCTTCCATTTGCAACACAAACCCATACTTTAAGAGGGCTGTCTTAGTTCCTACCTAATGGGTACAGTACCAGTTCGTGATGCTAGAATGAAGGTACCATTACTATTTGTGTGTGGCTTGGTTATGTGGAGCGATTGTGCTCCAGTATTATTTCTTCCTCCAACCCTCCCACAGGTTTTGATGACATTCCTCCTACTGCCATTTCTGCAACCTCTAGGGTACCATTAATTGCATAAAAAGATATAAACTGAACACATTTACAAAGCCATTCATCGTCCAGACTCCACCCCTCCAACAACATACAACTGTCTTGTGAGAATTCCATGACATTCACTGCCTTAGCTTACCACGTGCAGATCCCATTTCGGTTTTCACTTTAAACATGCTCTGTGCCTAACCACAGACGTTCCTTACTTTAATAGTCTTTGACACTATGTGAGGTAAGCCACATACAGAATGGTCTTATTTTAAGAGAAACTAGAATAACGTTCTTCCACAGCCTTTTCAATGTAATTATGGATTTTCTATTCTAGAAAAGCCACATAATCCACCATCCTCAGCATAATACGCAGATTAAAAAAATAAAACTTTTTTTTACAAATCAGAAGGATCAAACGTTACTAAAACAATGCACACAGGATTGCATCCGTGTTCAGGCATTTGAAAGGTGAGGATTATGGCAAGATGGTGTTTACATACTTAAATTGATAGCCTTGAATGAAGGACTATGATTTTAAACAAGAATCAAAAACCTAATGTAGGGGGAGGAGCCAAGATGGCGACCTGAGCGGACGTGCAGCCTTCGGCTCCGCCGGCCCCGGAATCCCGCACCACGATCCTGCTTGCCCGGCTACCCAGTTTTTGTTCAGAAAGGTGCGGGTGACGGAGCTGCTGCTGCCGGTGTTCCGCCGGCCTCTCCACCCGCCCGGGTTCCGACGCTGTGGACAGACGCGCCCTGGCCCGAGACCCAGCTAGCTCCGTAGCGCCCCGATGCCCTCGCGCCCCCTCCCGCAGTTGGACTGCAGCGGGGGTGGTGCGACCTGACGGCGCTTCCTTGGTGGAACACGACCAACGCACTGCCTGCCGACGGGGACCGCTGTATACTCCCTGGGCTGCCTGGTGACGGACGGCTGGGGCGCCTTGCCAGCGGGTCCTTTGTTCTTGGCCGCCATACTTCTGCTCCGTTCCGCGAGTCCCGCTGGCTTGCGACGGCGAGCCCTACCCGGATCTGTGTGCTTCCTCATACACTTGTCGGCCCGCGGGAGATCCATTGAGACGGGCGGATCATTGTTAGCCTGGGG
This sequence comes from Lissotriton vulgaris, assembly GCF_964263255.1. Taxonomy (NCBI): domain Eukaryota; kingdom Metazoa; phylum Chordata; class Amphibia; order Caudata; family Salamandridae; genus Lissotriton; species Lissotriton vulgaris. The sequence goes on along the minus strand of NC_141700.1, from coordinate 505,489,940 downwards.
GTTGTTGATAGCCGCCTTATCGAGTCCCGCTGCTTCCCCCTGTCTCCCCCCGCACTACCGCGCTGGGCAGAAGTCAAGATGGTGGAGCAGACGGCGTGCCACTGAAGGACACTCTACGCAGCCTTCCTACAGAGCAACGAGCTCCCCGGCGCGAAAGGGATCGGAGCACCTCCTCCCCACGGGACTGCGAAAATGGGATCTCTACCGCCTGCATTCACCCTTGCAGACGTTGTGGCAGCCCTGGGGGAGTTACAATTGGAGGTGAGGAGCAGTTGTAGCGCGCTGGGGGCACGACTCGATGCCTGTGCCCAAGCATCTAGCCTGGAGCAGGGGCATTGCCTTCTACAAAAATCCGGACGGGAGGTGTTGCAGCCTGACACCGCAACATTGTCTCAAGGAGACGCAGTGGGTGATACTGTAACCATCGCTGGGGCTGGTAGTGGACTGTTGCCACTTATTGGAACAATCACCGAAACAGTGTTTCCCCCTTGCTCCATGCTTGACTGTGTGCAGCTACTCGAGAGGTCGTGGATCTGGCTACCAGTGTTTTGCCCTCCTGTTTCATCACCGGCATGCTCGTCTTGGATTCGGATTGCTCTGATTTGTGACTTCAACGGCTGGACCATGCCAGAGAGGACTGGGACCGAGGTGGATTCCTTTCCTGGGACCGGACGCCATTCTTCCTTCGGCAGTGCACCTCCCCCCTCCCCCGAGCGGCCATTTTCCTTTGTTCTCCTGCACTACACCGGACTAACGAGCGGAGGGGGTGAGAGACTGAGTCCCAGGTCTGGCCAGGGATAGGGGACTTTCTTTGTTTGGCACCCGGGCGGGTGGGTGGAGGTAGGGTGGACTTCGAATTTGGCTTGTTTAATCGCTGATTGTGCATTGACTCTCTCCCCAATTGATTGCTTACTGTTGCTCTATCTGATGTTGCTCTTGGGGCGGGGAATGCTTACTGGGCCGGCGGAGTTCGTGCATATGTTTAACTGACCCTCCTCCCGGATCTTCTCTTAGGGGCGTTCAGGGACGGGTTCTCTGTTCTTACTCCCTAGGTCATTGGATTATATTCTTTATTTTACTTTTGCTTTCTCTTCTTCCTCTCTTCTCTTCTCTCACTATATTTCGGGTTTATGGGGCGACAGACACTCTGCTAGGGGGGGGGTAGGCCATAGCCTCTGCATGTGTGTAGGGTGGGGGGTTAAATATTAGTTCAGGTTTTTTTCTATGGTGCCTTTCTTTGCTCTTCTATGATTTTTCCCCTTTTATTCTTAGGCCCGTGTTAGGTATGCTGGGGGATGGGTGGCGGCGCAAATGCAGGTGGGTTGTTGAGGCAGCTTCTTGTGGATTGACTATTATGTGGCCATCCTCTGGCCGGGACTTGAATGTTGTGTATTGCTCTGCCAGAAACTGATGTCTCTTGTCAAGTCCCGCCTACATGGACCTTGCTTTTTCCTTTTTTCGTTGTTTAAGTACGGAGTAGCATGACCTGACTTTAATAATTGCACAAAAAAGATTTTAAAATTAAACTACATTGCTCCTGTGCCTGGGTATGGCGGCGCTCTCCAGTCTGTTCTTGCACCGTATCATTTCCGTGCCGCATTACCTAAGCGCTGTATTGCATGCACCAGTGCTACATGTGAGATCGTGGCCGGCCGGATGGTTGTGGGCCCGTATTTGTACTGTCTTTGTGCACAATAAAGGTTTTCAAAAATTAAAAAAAAAAAAAAAAACCTAATGTATTTAAAAGTAACAAACAAACTGGAGCTAATGGTTCTTTGGTATAAAATGTTTAGATTTTAAAAGAATCCCAAACAGATTGTTTGCCTTTTTCCAGAGAGTGTCTTTATTCTTAAATTACTGCCTAGTGATTGATATGATAAATATGTAATTTTAAATGATTTTTTTTATGTTCTTTTTATTATTTCAAGTCAGACGTTCCACACAGAACGTTCAAAATATTCAAACAGACTAAATCGTGAGAAAAAAATGAGACAGGATTTAGAAAATGAGGAACCAGCCAAACCAGTATTTATGAAACATATAGTCTAGGACTATAGAGCAGAGAAACAGAGAAAAAAACAATCATACCAAATCAATAATAAACATGGAATCAATCAATGTTGTAATGTAAAAATCCCCAGCTGAAACCTATCCAAATGTTGTCAAACTTTTTCAGCGAGGAAGGACCTCTAGCTTTGGCCAAGGCCAGTTCATACTTGTAAATTTGTAGTATGAGAACCCACCATTCGGCTGCCTTTGAGAGAATAGCAGAGACCCGTGACCTGGTGATTCAGAGCCAGGCACAAACTATTATTATTGTCATCAAACACTTGATGCCCCATCATACTCAAATTTAACTCCCAACAATATCTCTTTAGGAGATAAATGAAACTTGAAAGTTTAACCCAGATGACATACGCTTAGTTACACCCACCCACAACTTTTATAGGGCAGGTCATATGGCAAAAATATGTACAATGTCCTCAGATGGCAGACCTCATTTAGGACATCTAGTTTTACCAATGGCAGCATTCGCCCCCCATTTAGAAATGTTCTACGGAGTATAATACTAAAGGCAGATAGTCCTAAACTGTTGTAGTTTCAGATTAATAGAGCGTTCCGAAAAAAAACCATGGTCTCCAAAACCCTCTGAATCTCCAAAACCAGGATATCAGAAGAAAGCAGCCGGCTCCACTTTGCTACCAATAACACAAGGTCATCAGCAATATTCAGACAAAAGTCTTGATACATCAAACTAATCGACAGTTTCCTGCCTGGTTTATATAAATGTAATATTAACTCTGAGCCTTCAACATCAACCAAGCATTTGCATTCTGACAAGAAATAGTCCCTCACTTGAAGGTACTTAAAAAAAAGAAAGTTATTAGGAAGCTCATAAGCAGCCTGCAGTCCTGGAAATAAACAAGTCATTCACATCATACAGCTGCCCCAAAGTCTGAACCCCATGTCGTGCACAAGCCTACCAGCTGGATCATGGAACAATGATGGAAAAGCAGGATTGTCCCAGAACGGTGTTTCTGTATTTAAAAATGCTACTGAATAATTTGTACAAATTTCCTGTCAAATACGGATGACATCCCTTATCACCTTAAAATGTAGCCTCTTGTAATAAGTGGGATTCCCTGTCGATAGAAGACAAGCCGGAACTCGGTCACCAGCACTAACTGATAGCTGAAGGCTGATGAATCTGGGTCAGCAGGGATTAATAAACGGTGCAATCACCCCATTAAAGCTGCCCAAAAATATACCTTACAAAGTTAGGAAATTGAAGCCCCCCTTTCTTGTACAGGAGTTTCATAAAACAAATTGCTCGCCTTGCCCTCTTGTAACCCCCAAATAAAGCTTCCAATGGGGTCTTACAGACACCTAAAAAATCAGGAACTCTAAGTGGGATTGCCCTAAACAAATAAAGAAATTTCGGGAGGGTGTTCATCTTGATGATGTTACATTGCCCGAAAGTAAGAGGAAGTTTATTCCATGACTTCATCTTAGAAATAACGGATGATAGCAAAGGTTTGTATTGTAATTTGATTATATCCCTGATCTCAGAAAACCAAGGTATACAGAAGTCGAGGTTACTCCTGGAGTTGGAGCATCCCTCTTAAAATTTAAGAGAACCTGTGCCTTAGATATGTTAAGCTTATAGCTGAAACAAACTTCAAAACCAGAAAACTGAATAGATGATGGACCCTTTCTAGAGTAAGCACCTGACTGTCTTTCCCCCATGCGATATTTTAACCCTTAAGTTTAAACAAGGGGACTGTGTGCACACTGAATGGCACCCATCATCACTGTGCCTTTTCCCTAGGGAATTTTTTATAGTTCAAACAACCGCAAAGGTGCACCACAAAACTTGAAACAGTAGTAAAATTAATGATATATCTCGGAGATGTTGGAGTTCTTCTTCAAATCCTTTATTTTCAAACATTAGTCAAACATATACAGCCGACGCGTTTCGTCCCAAACTGGGACTTCTTCAGGGCTTTAAATTGGTCGGACGTCGCGTGCGTGGGAGAAAAATGGAAGCGTGGTCCTGGGGTCACCTTGCCAGCTACAATTATCCTATTATTTAGGTTCTTTCCGACGCTTTAATTTTATTAAATGTATGCTAGCGGGGGACAGCAATACAGATTTCTTAAAAGTTCTTCGGAGGTATGACGGAGTTGTGCCACCTTACTGTAAGGACTGTCTCAGTCCGTATGCTGAGTCAGATAGGGTGTGGGCACTGTATCCCAGCAGGCCGTTATAATAAAAACGGCCGGCGCCCATCCACAGCCCTCGTCCTGACCAACACCCGCAGCGACGTCGTGTGCTCGCTGCGGGTGTTGGTCAGGACGAGGGCTGTGGATGGGCGCCGGCCGTTTTTATTATAACGGCCTGCTGGGATACAGTGCCCACACCCTCCTCCATTGGACTCACAGGACCTCCAGTCCAACATCATTTACATATCTGACTCAGCATACGGACTGAGACAGTCCTTACAGTAAGGTGGCACAACTCCGTCATACCTCCGAAGAACTTTTAAGAAATCTGTATTGCTGTCCCCCGCTAGCATACATTTAATAAAATTAAAGCGTCGGAAAGAACCTAAATAATAGGATAATTGTAGCTGGCAAGGTGACCCCAGGACCACGCTTCCATTTTTCTCCCACGCACGCGACGTCCGACCAATTTAAAGCCCTGAAGAAGTCCCAGTTTGGGACGAAACGCGTCGGCTGTATATGTTTGACTAATGTTTGAAAATAAAGGATTTGAAGAAGAACTCCAACATCTCCGAGATATATCATTAATATTACTACTGTTTCAAGTTTTGTGGTGCACCTTTGCGGTTGTTTAAACTTCAAAACCAGCAGCTTTATTAACAACCTGTCCCAGCGCTTTTAACGGGCTGAAAGCAAAAACTGCGATATCATCCGCGTATTCGCCAAGTTTGAGTTGCGGACCGCCAAACATCAGAAGCCGGATGCCCTTGTTCATATGAAGAGATTGCAAATATGGCTCAATATACAAAGCAAATAAAAGGGGGGAAAGCGGGCACCCCTGCCGGGTGCTGCGAAGGATCTGAAACAGCTTGAATACCTCCTGGCAAAAGCCACTTTGGTAAATGGGGTCTTAGATAATGCCTTAGCCAATTTAATAAATCTATCCCTGATGCCGAAGGCACAGAGTTTAACCCACATACAGTCCCCAGGCCACACGGTAAAGGCCTTATCGGGTCTAATAAAATCATGCCTATTCTGGTGTTGGATTTCCCTGCAACATCGAACGCCGCAATCGCTGTGTTGATATGACTAGAAGTATTACTTCCCGGTACAATATTGCTGTTCTTTGAAGTGGTTTCATGTTGGATTGAGGCACTTATAGAAATCCTATTGTGTACATAAAGCTTAAACCCTAAACTTCAACAAACAATTAAAACATAGTTGCTATGTGGAGTAAAAGCAGCACAACTTTTATTACAAGAAGTAAATACATGAAAGCTTGTATCACACTTATTGCAAATATAGAAACTATTTTACCATGGATGGTAGAAAAAAAATGGTAGCCCTATGCGTTCATGGAAGACAAAATTTAAACTAATCACTGGTGAATATGATTTGCCACATTTTACTTTCCTTGTGTATTCACTTTCTGTGCAGCACAATTTGCCTTCGCATGTAGCATGATTTAGTCAACCAGGTCAAAGAAGCTGCTCCTAAACTGCTACACATTTCCAGTGATCAATCCTAATAAACAAGAATCGTAAAGGCTACAGGAGGTACATAAATAGGTTCAGCTTATATCTTTTCTACTCATTGAAATGTCAACACAAATATTTTTGCCCAAAAGCTTTAAATGTTAAACTGTGCATGCTTAAAGAACAAAAAATTCAAGCCAACTCCTTTAGCCATATACTGTTTAAAATGCTAAAAAAGTTACATTTAATAGATTTTCACCTATATACTCACAAATCTATTGTTCAGTGAAAATGGTGAATGGTTTAAGCCTTATGGTAGTATGTGTTCTTGTGGGATTGTCTTAAAGCTATTAATCATATCTAAACCATACAGGAAATTATCAGGATCACTCCACTTTTCAAAGACTACTCTAAACATATTTTATAGATCTATGTGTGTACACACAGATTTTAAACGTCAACATATTTTAATTAAAGTAATGTTTACTTTTATGGGAGTGTGCTGCAGTACCTGTGAGTGGCTGTGTGTGGTTTGACATTTTCCACTGCTTTAAGGCAGTAGTGACTTTAGAAATGTAGTGTGTGAAAAGCAATGATTTTACTCTTTTGTGGGTGTGTGACTGTATTACCATGTCCCTCTTTCAGCCCCTCATTAAATGTTCCCCAATTCCTCTTACTTAGTGGCAAGTACCCCCCTTGTCCTTCTCACATTTACTACGAAAAGTTAAGCATGTATGCCTACATATTTGGATACTTCCACCACTGTGACAGAGACCTCTGAATAAAAATGTAGGAGAGGTGGAGGGCTGTGAGTTGGTTTCTGAAAAGTATTTTGCAGTGTAACAGTACTACTTTACAAACTACTGTTTTTGACCAGGCCCCACTGTGTTTACTGGATGATTGGTTCTCTTTGATGGATAGTTGAAATCTTGATTTACCAATGTGTACAAGAATACTAGGTCAGGACCGGGAGCTCAAATTAGGCTATTCTCGCTTCACTTTATTTGCTCCAGCAACCATTTAGAGATTCAAAGAATAAACTAGATTTTCCATAAAACCTTGGGAAATGACAGCAAAAGTTCAACAATGCAGTGTCCAATCATGAGGCTAGTTCGGTAACGACTTCTCCCGAGGACGCTCTAACCTCCTCTTTCTTCGCTTCTCCAGCAGATTACGATAAGTGTTATCATGCTCCTCATATGTGCGATCTTGAATGTGCTTTCTTTGCTGAGCATTATGTGTTTGCTATGGTTCTGGTGAATCGGTTTTATTTCCCTCGATTCTTTCACAGCGCGGCCGCGGGAACCTTCTCAACGGCCGCTCCGCTCCTCAGTGCTGCTTGGCTCTAGTCGCAGTGCGGTCTTAACCCCTTCGAAGCTAATGACTAGCTGGGCTTGTCATGGCGCTTACCTGCCGTGCGCGGATGTCAAGGCCAGCTCGTCATGAATAATGGTGATTTTGGTTCTTCAGCGCAGGACGGGAAAACGCCTAGCAGCCATGTGGTTAAGCCGCTAGGGGTGCCGTGCTTCTTCTCGACGTCCCCAGCGTGGCTCTACTCCTCGGGCAGCCGGCTCGTCTGCTTTCCGCTTCCCGTAGAGCAGAGAGATGCATACGGCCGCCGACCGATACACGGGGGATACTCTTGCCTGGAGCAGAATACCCGGGTGACGGGTAACATCAATGCTTGCTCAGGGACCGGCCCAGGCAAAATAACCCCTCAATACCAGCAAGGTACAGGGGTCCCAGGCCGCGGGCATTTCTCTACATTAGCCTGTAAGCTATTTCTAATTCAGGGCATCACCCCTGGCTACTATTATCTCCCCTCATATCAGCAACCCTCAGGGCTGAGCTGTGAGTCTTGGAGGAATTTGATTATTACTACGAGGAGGAACAGAAGGTAGCTTACCTCCCTATTGATGATACTTTTTGTTGCATCTATATTTAAGGCGGTTTCTCAGGTAGTGGCGCCCTTGGAGAAGAAGATACTTCCACTCTAGGCTCAATGCCAGAAACCCCTGGAACAGAGGGAAGACCACTCTGGGGCTCCTTCCACCTCTACCTCAGAACCGAAGCGCATGGAAGAAGTGGAGGCTGATGTGGATGCTTTTGCATACCTCAAGAAAGCCTTTATGGATTCCCAAACCCCCTCTTCCCTGTCCAACACGTTGGGAGACCTGGGAGGGCCCTCCAAGGACCCTGGAACGCCTCCCGCGAGCGACCCGGATGACTCTCCTCAGACCTCGGAGAGGGAACTGGAATTCTCGTAGGCCATGGCGCACAGGAGCGGCTGGTCCTGCGACTACGCCCCTAGACCCGTCCAACATGCTGAACCCTGATTATCTGCTCCACCCCAGATTGGCGGAATGGACCCCTGCCCCAAAGGTGGCATCATACATCGCCACTAGGCTGCAGAAGCCGTTGGACAAGGAGGGTAGGAGCTGCCTCCGAGTGGAATACCCTAGACCAGTGTTAGAAGGTAAAGTCTCACGCGCGCCATTAATCGACGCAAAGATGGCCACCTTCTTGGCCAAGTTTGTCACAATCCAAAGAAGGGAATTGACTGCTCTTGACGTTCCTGCCAGGATAAGCTCCTGGACGTGGCGGGCCCTCTAGCTAAGATTCTCGACATGGCAGAGGATGCTATGGCTACCGGCGACCTCCTATCCCCAGAGGCATTATCTAGTTGGGCCCAGAGGGCGATCATTTTCCTGGGGGATGCGAACTCCGGAATTTCCACGGAAAGGCATCGTTCTTTGCTGATGAAAATTGATCCAAAGCTGGGTGGGCTTGCCACCTCCGAAGCGGGGCCCATCACGGAGGGCAACCTCTTTGGCGACCCCTTCGTCAAGGCATTAGGAACATTTGTCAATACCTTCAGCTCCCTAGACAAGGCTCAGACATCTACAAAACGTATCTTTACACTCTGTTTTTGGCAGAGCTGGTCGTGGCAGGGGGAGCTCGACCAGCCGTGCTTACCAACAAGCTCCCCACAAGGGCACGGAGTCCCGCAGAGGACTGTGGCAGGATCTGGCTAAGTTTGGAACCTTCTATCCTACAAGATCATATCCAAGAAGACGTGGTGATAAAGGAAGGAAAAGCTCATACAATGCCCAACAAGGTGAGAGGTCAGGATTCACTGGGTATCGCTATTGGGGGCAGGCTGCAGCATTTCGCACACAACTGTGCAGCCATGACCGCGGAGGCTTGGGTCCTACAGGCAATAGGGGGTTTCCGAATAGAGTTTTACAACTGTCCTGTCCAAACATCTCGCCCCAGCCCTATTGTTTTTTTCCCCAGAGTCAGATGAGATGGGGAAATATCCAAACTCTTAAGGAAAAGAGCGATTACGCCATTTTCTCTGCATCCCCGGGGCTTCCTCAGCAATGTCTTTCTGGTGGAGAAGTGGGACAGGGGCCTCCGTCCGGTGATAAACCTACGAGAGTTTAACCAGTGGTTAATTTTTTGCCAATTCAAGATGGAGGGTATCCATCTCCTCAGGGATATTCTTTAGAGGCACAACTGGATGGCCCTTCGCAGTGAAATACTGTACCAAAGACAGAGCGCAATGCTGTGTCCAGCTCAAGATGGACAAAGTGGTAGCGGTCCGTTATGTCAATCACCTAGGTGGGACGAGGTTGAAAGCTTTGTCAGATCTGGCCCATGATCTGCAGGAATACTGCTTGAGCAACCAAATCTCTCTAACGGCGGAGCACCTCCAGGGGTCCTTCAATCCGGTGGCCGGTTTGGCACTCTCGCTACTGGCAGGACACCATCCTGTGGAAGTTACATCCAATGGTTTTTCGGGAACTCCAGGCTCGGTGGGGCCCTTTTTCCAATCCATCTCTCTGCCTACGGCTGGAAAACCAACTGGAGTTTACTGCAGTTGGAGGCCGGAGCAGTGGCAGTGGATGCGTTTCTCCAAGATTGGAGCAGAGAGAAGGGCTACGCATTTCCACCCTTTGCCATGATTATGAGGCTGTCAACGCATGTGCGGCGGCAGCATGCGGATCTGGTGGTGATTACCCCAGTCTGGAGATCTCAAGCCTGGTTTCCAGTTCCGATGGAACTTTCTTGGGATTTTTCAATCAGTCTACCCCGGTTTCGGGATCTTCTGCAGGATCCCCATGGGAACCCTCATCACCTCGGTGCCCTTCATCTTATGGTGTGGCGGATTTTAGGGAGTGCTGGAAGGTACCAGGACTTTCGTCGGAGGCTGCCGCGTTACTCACTAGATCTTGGGCTGAGAGCACCAACAAGAGATACTGTTCCGCCTGGTCAAGATGGGGGGGTTGGTGCCACAGACGACAGGTGGATCCAGGGAAGGCCGACGTTGTCCATGTACTGAATTTTTGCCTTGTTGTCCACAGAAGGCTTCACGTATAGGTTGAGTAACACTTTCATGTCAGCCATTTCAGTGGGACATGTTCCGGTCGATAGTCAGCGAGTAGGGGAGCACCTGCTGGTACGCAAGCTCTGCTGGATATTATGCTATCAGTGCCCCCTGAGCCCAGATACTCCACTCTCTGGGACGTGAATAAGGTCCTCAAACTTTTTAAGTCATGGCCTTACAACAAGTACCTTTCTTGGAAGAAGATGTCAGCTAAACTGGCTACACGCCTATGTCTAATTGCGTGCCGCAGGGTCTTGGATGTGCGAGCCCTAGACCTGTCGGAGAGAATATTTATCCCGGAAGAGGTTACTTTTCATATCTCCAGAAGGACAAAGTGTAACTCTAGATCAGTGTCTTATCCAGCTTTTCCAGATGTCCCCAAACTGTGCGTAGTACGAGCGCTTAAGGCTTACAAGGCTATGACTGACGAGCTGCGCCCACATGGCGTCAGGTAGTTATTTATCGCCGTCACAAAGCCACACAAGGTGGTTTCTTCTATGACTATTGCCAGATGGGTCCGCTGGGCCAAAACAGGAGGTAAGGGATAGATACCTCCCACTTCGGAGACCATTCAGTCCGGGAGGCCATGGCCTCGAAGGCATTCTGTCTGGCGGCGCAGCTGGAGGAAATTCTACAGGCTGGCGACTGGTCTTCGAACTCCACTTTTAAAAGGTTTTACTTTAAGCCAGTGGGTAGTCTGGCGTCCTTGGTGATGGACAAGCTTTAAACAAGCCTAATCTGGGCCTCCGGTCCTGACATAGAATGAAAAATGGACAAGCTATCGTAAAAGAAAGATTCAATTCTATTAAGGACTTGGAGGCGAGGATTAGCCCTCCTTTACTCTAGTTTCCCACCAACTCAGCTGCGTAGACTTGGAAGTAACACTTAATTATTTGATAGGTTAATGCTTATCCTTCGTAGGCAAAGTTCTACTGATTTGATGGATGTTATTCTGTGCTCTAAATTGATGACTCGAGTCTGTTGAATGTTACGACGCCTCCTTTATTTTTGAAGGAGCAGAATCAAGTAAACAAGAGTGAGCTGAAAATTGGATGGCTGTGTCGCAGGAAGAAAGATGAGGGTAGGGCGTCCTCTGGGGACGTTGTTACTGGACTCCCGCCATGATTGGATACTGCATTGTTGAATAGAAAGACTGAATAAATGATGGACCCTACCTGAGATAAGCACCTGACTACTCTCCCCCCATGAGCTATCCTTACCCTTAAGTTTTAATTAAAGGGGTTGTGTGCACACTGAATGGCACCCATCAACACCGTGCCTATTCCCTAGGGAATTACAATGCAAAATTTACAACAGCAAAGGTGCACCACAAAAAATGAATCAGTTGGTATAAACGATATTTAAGTAACCATAAGAAGAAAGTTCCTCAGAAATATTTAGAGTTCTTCTTTCAATCTTTATTTTTCAATTCAGTATAAAAGCACAAACAGCCGACGCGTTTCGTCCCAACATGGGACTTCTTCAGGGCTTATGAATTGGTTGGACGTCGCATGTGTAAGTAAACTTGTGAAGCAGCGTGGTCCTGGGGCAACCTTCCGGGCTTGTGTGATCCTGTTCTCTATTGGATTACTCCGAGGCTGAGTATTTAAAATTTGATTTCTAGGTATAAGCTTTCCTAAGTTAACAGATGAAGCAATATCTGTAGAATATGTGGGTGGTGTAGAGGATCATGTCACCTCGCTTATACAGGGAACTCAGTTCGTTTGCTGAGTCTGAGAAAGAACTGGTTTGGGACTGGGGGTCCTATTCGTCCATTGGGAGAGGGAGTGGGCACCGTGTCCCGGTAGGCCGTTCTTAGTATATCGGCCGGCACTCATCCACAGCCCTCAACCCGGAAGAACACCCGTGGCGACGTCGTAAAAGAAAGATTCAATTCTATTAAGGACTTGGAGGCGAGGATTAGCCCTCCTTTACTCTAGTTTCCCACCAACTCAGCTGCGTAGACTTGGAAGTAACACTTAATTATTTGATAGGTTAATGCTTATCCTTCGTAGGCAAAGTTCTACTGATTTGATGGATGTTATTCTGTGCTCTAAATTGATGACTCGAGTCTGTTGAATGTTACGACGCCTCCTTTATTTTTGAAGGAGCAGAATCAAGTAAACAAGAGTGAGCTGAAAATTGGATGGCTGTGTCGCAGGAAGAAAGATGAGGGTAGGGCGTCCTCTGGGGACGTTGTTACTGGACTCCCGCCATGATTGGATACTGCATTGTTGAACTTTTGCTTTCATTTCCAAGTTTTTATGGGAAATGTAGTTTGTTATTCTGTGAATCTCGAAATGGCTGCTGGAGAAAATAAAGAGAAAGAGAATAGTCTAGGTAACGTGAGGAGGAGGGGGCTCAGGGGACTGCAAGCCCCAGCAGCCTCTGTTCTAGGCCGACACAACCTTCCAGTGCCCGGAGGCGCTTAAATCCATCTTGCGGCTCACGCAGGGCGGTAGCCACGAGACCCCTGCATTTTTTACCAGCACCAGGCACCGTGAGGAGGAGGGGGCTCAGGGGACTGCAAGCCCCAGCAGCCTCTGCACCAGGCAGACGCCACCTTCCAGCGCCCGGAGGCGCTTAAATCCATCTCGCGGCGTCCGCAGTGCGGGAACCGCAGACACCAGCATTTTTTTACCAGCACCAGGCACAGTGACGAGGAGGGGGCTCAGGGGACTGCAAGCCCCAGCAGCCTCTGCGCCTGGCCGACACCACCTTCCAGCGCCCGGAGGCGCTTAAATCCATATTGCTGCTCCTGGGCCAAGGGCAGGCCGGTCCTTGCCAGTCATCGCTAGGAAGAGGCAGGGCAGGGCCACCCCCCTTGTCTCTGGTTTTCTGTCTGAGCTCAACACCCCTGAACCCCCCCCCCCCCTCCTTACAGCTGTTCTTATTGCACTCTTGGACTCCCTGTTCTTACATCGGACTAAAGGTATTGGAACAGCTGTTTTATCTGGTGGCCCAGAAGGCACCCAGGCTTGTCCCACAAGGTACTGATTATCCATAGGCACTGTTAAACAGGCTTGTGTGGGAGGTATTAGGGGTTTGTAGAGCTCCAACTAATGTTATGTATGTAATGTAAATGTATTGCGACTTATATAGCGCACGTATCACCCGAAGGCATTAAGGCGCTTGCCTTGGGAACCCGTCCTGGCTTTTTCCCTGTGAGATAACCCCTACTGGGCATCCCCAAGGTGAAAGCCAGGCATCCCGCAGCGGGTGGGCCGCCGTAGTGGAGATTAAGCAAGCTATTGCTCAGAGTTGCAGCGTGGGACCCCATGATTAGAGTAGGCACCGAGGCGAGAATTATGGAGTCCGTGGACATTTTGGGCTCAGGACCCTGCCGCATCGGGAATTGAACCCTGGTCCCGGGCCAGACCTCTGCAACAGGGTCTGCCGCTCTAATCAGTGAGCCACACTCCTCCATGTTATGGGAGCTAAAAGTTTGACCTGTTTATGTAGCACTCTGCACTGGGGTGTGGGGAGAACACTTGAGATAGATATAGACTGCTCGAGATAGACACATTATTTTATTTTATAAGGTCCCACTACCTCTATCCTACCCCCCTCTAATATTCGAGTCACTAGTGAGTAATTTAAAAACATTTTTATTTACAATCCTGCTTGTCGTTCATAGCTACATGGGTAAAAGGAAGGGCCAAGAAATGGTCCAGGGTCTAGAAAATACCAAAAAGAAGAAGAAGCTGTCTTCCATGAGACATTGGAGCACATTGAGGAAATTTTATCAGACTGCAATGAGATAGCTGACAGTCAACCAATCTCTCCTATTCTGGCAGAAAATTCTGTTAGTCTAATGTCAAGTAGAATTACTGCAATAGATCCCATAGCCCTAGCCCCTGATTCCCATACCCCTCTAGAAATTCCAGAAAAAGTTGTTCAGGCCCAAAAAAAATCCATGTATGTTTAAGCTAAATTCTAAGGGTAAGAAAATGAGCTTGTCCATAGCTAAGGGGTGTGATCATCAAAATATACCATGTGAGTCCTCTACAGTCCCCCATGCCACCCAGGTTGACTGCCGAAATAGGTTTGACTGCTTAATACGTGACGACCCTGGGGCTGTAGAGGTTACCCCTAGTGAACCTAGAAATGTTTATGCGAACGAAATGCTGTATTGAAATCTGTCATAGAGTCCCTGAGAGAAGAAGTGGTGGTTCTCAGATGGGAGGTTAGGACTGTCACAGAGGGCTAGCTACAGGAGCAAAGTATTGCATGTACCCCCCCCCCCCCCCCCCCCCCAAAGTGCCCTTTCCTGGAGTTTAACCCATAGTTAAAGGCAAGGGCTTGAGGCAACAACATCCAGAGGGATTGGTTGAACCATCGTACTGTGTTCTACCGTCAAGCAGGCCATGTCAACTCCAAGATCTTGTGTGTAATTCTAGTAATAGGGATTCAAGAGCAGCAGGATCTACTTTACAAGGAGATAGCTTGGGGGTGTTAGGACCCAGGCACATGGAGGGGAGGTGATTCTGGATGAGGGGTATACCCCCATGTTGAGGAATGGGGTGCCGCTAGGAATGCGAACAGTCAGGAATGGAGTGTATAGGAAGTTGAACCCTAAAAGGTAACTGTGATACAGTTCACCTCACAGACGTCCCCAAATCTCCAATGGGAAGGCGCGTGGACCCCGACTCCCTAAAGAATAAAGTGACCCAGTGGTTTAGATCAATTCGGCACTGCGATTCTATCACCAGAGAGGATATAAAATATGTTGGTAGGCTGAACAATCCGGGGGCAGTAAATGATACTATTGTAGTTAGATTTGCTGATGAGGCCATAGTTTCAGGGTTCTTGTCAATTGATTCCCGTACTTTCCCCCCGGCAAACACCTCTATCTCTATTAGGTACACGCATCCATTAGAAGGAGGGGCAGTCCTGCAGAGAACATCTTGGGAGGATCCACGTAATGGCCTGTGTGGGTCAAATAGTCCCCAGCAGTGACTGAAGAAGGATGGCACTTTGTCGCATAGATGCAGACAGGACCACTCCCCTCCCCCTCAGTATTCCTCGCCAGAAACTAATTTATTGCTCACTACAACGTGTGGCATGCCTAATGCTACAAACGCAACTCCTGGCATAACCCTGGATGCCTGTTCAGCTGAAACTGGGTGTCCTACTGCTCCACCATTCAGGATTCTGGTCTGGAATGTGGCTGGGGTTTCTAAACTATTGTCAGACCCAGACTTGTGCACATTTATGGATACCTTTGATATCAGTTTGCTACAGGAAACCTGGAGTCTGTCTGCTTCCCATAGAAGCGGCTTTTCCACTTTCAATATTGCTGCTATTAAGAAAAAGCAGGGTAGACCCTCAGGAGGCTTACTGGTCTGGGTGAGGAATGCTACAGGGTCTAAAATTAAGCACCTGCATGTAGATTCGCAGGATATTTTGACGTTGGAGTCGACTCTCTCTAATGGTTGGAAAGGCAAGCTTCTTAATGTGTATAATAGGGTGGACATTGCCACGGAAGAAACCACTACTCCAAGCATACTGGACTATGCATTGTCTAAGTACCTGGATAACACCCCTGCCATAGTGGCTGGCGACTTTAATTGTACGTTTGAACCTCTTGCTTTGACTGCCCCAGATCTGACTGAGGACTGGGACCGAGAGTGGTCAATACCGCCACTAAATTTGCCAAAGGTAAAATGGACTAAGAGAGGTGGCCAGTTGTTTGCCCTTATGCTGCAGCATGATTTGAGAGCAACTAATGGAAGAACAAAGTCAGACTTAAATGAGGACCATACTTTTAACAGACCAACCCATTCAAGCAGGATAGATTGCTGTTTAATTACCCCCAATATATGGCCTATAATAGATGATATGGCAGTTGTGAAAAGATTTGAAAGTGACCACAACGCTCTTGCTCTTACTCTTCTTATGCAAGGCAATGTACAGTCCCACATAAGGGGGTGTTCTGATCCAGGAGCCTTGTCACTTACTAATAATTTGAGGTCAGTAAAATGGAGCTGGGTAGAAAAACATCCGGAAACGCTAGCCAAAGTTAAGAGCAAAACTAGGGACTTAATTCGGCACCTAGGCAAAATCCCTAGCTCTGAGGCGGTAATGAATTTAGTCCCCGGGCATGAGCAGCTCTATAGGGAAGTTAGAGAACTGCTCACCCAGCCAGTTAAGATACTGGGAAGCGGTTGTCATTCTGCTGGTCAACAGCAAAATCTCAAAAGTTCCTGGTTTAACCGGGAGTGTAGCAAGTCCAAGGGGGAACTTATTAGTGCTGTAAAGCGAAAAGTCCACTCGGAGATCGTGCTCTCTAGAGCCAAGTACAGGCAGGTTATAGCCAATGCTAAAAGAAAAAAAAATTAGTGGGAGGGCTTGTTATGGTCAACTTTACGCACAGCACTTGTAGATAAAGATTCCAAGAAATTTTGGAGAGAGGCCATTCAATGGCTAAAAGGGGAAAGACTGGTGTTAGAATATAATATTAAGCCTGAAGTATGGATGACATATTTTGGGTCCCTTCATGCTAATGACAGCTATGTAAGTGGCAAGACTAATGATGCCGTGGATGAGGGGTTGATTGGGGAATACGAACCCCTGGTCTTTTCAATTGAGGCAACCCAACTGGCAATTTCATCATGTGTAATGGGCCGTGCACCAGGCCCTGACAAAATTCCAAACGATTTGTACAAAGAAGATAATTCGCTGTGGGGCACGTACATTAATATGCTATCCAATCTGGTTTTGGCGGGAGCTCCTGTACCGCCATCTTGGCTGATTGCAGAAATTGTGCCTATCTCCGTCATTAAATAGGTAATGGCACAACTTTACAAATATTGAATCCCCTCAGTTAAAGGTGTAGAAGTGGGTATTGATATATTCCCCATTCTCTAATGTCCACAGATACAACGTTGTCTCTGCTCTACATAGCGCCTCTCTCCAAACATACGGAGCAAAGCTATCGATTTAAGGTACAGACATGTGACAACATAATCAGAATGAGGTTAATATTATGCCCAATGAGTTCCTGACATTTGATCTAAGGTTCATGATAAAGTAGCAATGTACCTTCAACTTAGAAAACCATGCAAATGAGTATCTAGCGAAATAAGCGATACAATTGAAAGCCATGAATATGTTCCTTATAAGCAGTATATGAGAGTCTAACTGCCTGCTTTATTTGTTAAATTATTAATTTAGGCACTTTACACATTAGTTGGTTCAGATTGAGAATTCTTTTATATATTGAATTTAGCGATGAATTGATGCACTGTAAATATGTTTGTATTTGCTTTTTGTTGTACTCACTGTTTGTTCCCATTGTCTATGTCAGCACTGTGTTTTTAACATAGGTCATACATTAGGACGACTTTTCAATAGTTAGTATTTATGTTACTTGTAAATGTGTATAGCGCAATAATGAACGTTTAAATCAGTCATTATATCATAGTCAAATAGTTTTATTCTATTTTTACTAGGGAGTTACAATATTTACTATCTACTGTCCTGATGATGGTCTTGAAGAGTTGCCCATAAAGACCGAAACGTCGACTCTCAGCTTTATCCAAAAGAAAATTCTGCTAATCTTTATTTTGGATAGGCGGCTAACAGGCTTTATAGAGATTTTGATTTGCTTTCAGACATCTATCCTGTATTCCTGTTTTGCATACTTTCCTTTGCATTGTATATTTCCCTTTGTGATCTAATTTTGATAAAATTCACTTTTTTTGCCTATACACATGTCTGTTTTTGTCTCATTGTTAAGTATTGTCATGTTTAATCAGTTATAAGTGTATGAATGTTCTTTTTAAATCAACTGGAATTAATTTTGTTCAGGACAATTAAGTTACCTGCATTCGATTCAGTTCCATAATTAAGCCAATTTGACTAAAGACAACAAACTCCTTTGGAGGCAACTTTACCCATTCTATTATATCTCCAAGAAAGGCAATAAAACTAAGCCCTCGAGTTATAGGCCGATTAGCCTCATTGACTCCCTTCAGAAAATGTTTTGCAAACAGGTCTTAGGGAGGCTCCAAGAATGGATGACGGAGTTCCAAATTTTAAGTGACTTCCAAGCTGGTTTTCATAGTAAAGTTAGCACTTTACACCAGGTTTTCCGTTTTATGTGCATTTATTGGAAAGAAGTGGATGTCAAAAGGTGGGAAATTATATGTGGCATTTGTTGATCTGCGCACAGCTTTTGATTCAGTGCCCCGTGCAAAGCTGTGGGGTGTACTAAAAGAGTTGGGCCTGCCGATAAACATTTTAGACATCTTAATCAGACTCCACTCTTCAAATACAGCACAGGTTAGGTGGGGTCCAAAAAATAAAGTTACAGATACCTTTCCTGTACAACGTGGTGAACGACAGGGTTGTGTGCTCGCGCCCACCCTTTTTACTCTTTTTAATCAATGGTGCTATCAATTTCCTGGACAAGGACAGCTTGATGCACCAAAAATAGGCACCAAAAGAGTTCCCACTTTATTATTTGCGGATGATACCCTTTTAATTTCAAGGTCACCACAGGGTCTCCAGCAACTATTACATTATTTTATACATTTTTGTAATGATAGGGGTTTGTTTTTAAACAAGGGGAAAACTAAGTATATGATTTTTAACAAAATTGGAAGGAAAGTATCAAGTAGACCGATATGTGTTGGCAATACTAGACTAGAACAAGTAGATGTATTTGACTACTTGGGTATTCGAGTGTCCCTATCAGTTCACTGGGATGCTCATATGGAGAAGGAAATATTAAACCAAATTGTCCAATGTAACCACATTAGCAAGATTCATAGAAAAACAGTCTCACGCCAGATTGCTCAGGCACTCGAAATTTACAACACTAAGGTACCGGGGAGCATAATGTATGGTGTAGAGTTGTGGGGGGACAGGAAATAAAGCACCGCTAATTGTTGTTGAAAACCGTTTTTTAAGCTCATTAGTGGATTTACCCCAAAGTTCCCCAATGAAACCTTTGTACATGGATCTGGAACATAGAGAACTGATACACAAGGTGAATTATAGATTGCTAATGTTCTGGTTTAGACTATGTACTGTGGAGGAGCTTGAACCATACCGGTAGAGACTTTGCTAGATCTCCTGAGATTCCCCAAAGCGTCAAAAATCAACTGGTTTATTGCCATACAGAAAATCTTGGGGAAGCTGGGCATGGATGTTTTTTGGACAAACCCGGGAAGTATGGGAGGAATCTCAAGAGCAAGAATGAATGAAGTGTTCTGGGAAACGATCTTAGCAGAGGATGCTATAGCTTCGGAATCTAGCCTGACCAAAGACTTGTTTACATTTAAATGCTTCTTATCCTTCGAAATTTGCCCCTGGTGGAATGAGCCTTAGGTTTACCCCCTAAGGTCTTATTAGCCTTTTGGTAACACAATTGTATACAGGACACAATCTACCTAGAGATAGACTGCTTGGAGGTAGCAAGACCGGTCCTGACTGATCCATAATTGATAAACAATTAGTCTGACCTACGAATATCTTTGGTTTTATCCAGATAAAATTAACACCCTCCTAACATCCAGGGAATGTAAAGACCTTTCCGCTGGAGATGAAGGATTCTGAAAAAACGTAGGCAAAGTTATAGTCTGGTTGACATGAAAATCAGAAATAACCTTGGGAAGAAATTTAGGGTGAGTACGCATAACAACCTTAGCAGCATGAAATACAGTATAAGGTTCTTGGCAACACAACGCCTGAATTTCACTCACCCTGCGGGCCGATGTAATGGCCACGAGGAACGCCGCCTTCCAGGACAGGTGCTGCAACGAAGCCTTATGAATAGGTTCAAAAAGCTCCTTCATCAATCTGGACAGCACCACATTCAGTTCCCATGAAGGCGAAGGAAGCCGGACAGGAGGGAATACTTTCTTCAAGCCTTCCAAAAAATCTTTGATCACAGGGATCTGGAAGAAGGAAGTCTGAAGGGCATTTCCTGTAGGCAGTCAATGCAGCGAGATGAACCTTAATGGAATGAAAATAAAAGGCCAGACTGCGCCAAATGTAGAAGATAAGGAAGGATGACATCCTCCTTAAACGTCGTAGGGTCATAGTTCTTGGACTTGCACCAGATGCAGAATCTCTTCCACTTGTAAGCATAAGAAGACCTAGTGGAAAGTCGCTTAGACTCCTTCAGTATGTCTATACAATCTTCGGATAGATTCAAATGGCCATATTGCACTATCTCAGGAGCCATGCAGCCAAAGTCAAAGACGAGAGGTTCGGGTGCACCATCTGCCCCCCGAACTTCGTGAGAAGGTCCGTCCTGCACGGCAACCGTATGTGAGGAAGGAGAGACCGGTGAAGTAGGTCTGTGAACCAATACTGTCTGGGCCATTCCGGGGCGATCTATATATGATCCGCGCCCTGGACCGGGACAGCTTCATGAGCACCGCCGGAATCAGGGGAATGGGTGGAAAAGCGTACAGAAAGCTGTTCGACCAGTCGATCCATAGGGCATTCCCCAACGTCCCCTGTTGGTAGTACCTGGAGGCGAAGTCTCGGCATTTGCTGTTTTCGGCGGTGGCGAACAGATCTACGTCTGGAGTCCCCCACCTTGCGAAGACTTCTAGCACTTCGTTGTTTATGACCCATTCGTGGTGTTCCTGAATCAGTCTGCTCAGTGCGTCCGCCTGAACATTCTGCACACCTGGCAAATGGGTAGCCGTTACCGTCAGTCCTCTGGCCAGAAGCCAATGCCAGATCGCTTGCGCCTCCTGCGACAGAGTGCGTGATCTCGAGCCTCCCTTCTTGTTGAGGTAATACATTGTGGTCGTATTGTCTGTCTGTACAAGCAGAGAGTTGGTCTGAAAGGACGGATGAAAGGCCTTCAGTGCCAAGTGAACAGCTCTGAGTTCCAGGAAATTGATGTGGTATGTGGACTCCGACGGAGACCACGTCCCTTGAATCTAAGTCTCCGGAGTGCGCTCCCCAGCCGTGGAGGGACGCATCCGTCACAATCGTCTGTGCGGGAATGTCCTTGTGGAAGGGAACCCCTCTGAGGAGAATCTCCGCAGAACACCACCATGTCAGAGACTGAAGAGCATCCAGAGACAGTCGTATCGTGTCGCCCGAAGAACCAGTCCTCTGATCCCACTGATCCTCCAAGCACTCCTGCAGTGGTCTCATGTGCAGCCGTGCGTGAGGAAGATACAAGAGGCCATCGACCCCAGTAGAGAAGACACCGTCCTCACTGTTGTAGATGGAGCGGTCATAAGAGCCTGAGCCTTCCGAAGGAGTGATAACCGTCACTCCTCCGAAGGAGACAAGCTTGCTGACAGCGTATTGATGGAGGCTCCCAAGTACTGTATGCATTGGACCAGAGTCAGGACAGACTTTGACATGTTGATGTGCAACCCCAGCTTGTTCAATAGAACGCACGTCTTCTGGAAGTGTGCTTGAGCTTCCGAGAAGGAGGAGGCCTTGATCAACCAGTCGTCCAGGTATGGGTAGACAAACACCGTGTTCTTACGCAGGTGTGCCGCTACCACTGCCATGCACTTTGAGAATGTCCTGGGCGCAGACTTCAGCCCGAATGGCAGTACTGTGTATTGATAATGATTGGCGCCAACTTGGAATCGCAGGAACTTCCTGTGTTTCTGTGCAATGGGCACATGGAAGTACGCATCTTGTAGGTCTATAGCACAGTCTCCTTGCTGCAGCTGAGGGTAAATCTGCTGCAACGACAGCATGCGAAATCTCGCTCTGCGAATCCACTTGTTTACTTGCTGCAAGTCCAGAATGGGCCTGAACTCGTTCTTGTCCTTCTTGAGGACAAGAAAGGACCGGGAGTACAGACCTCTTCCCCTTTGAGGCAGAGGCAAGTCTTCTATCGCCCTTTTCCTTAATAGGATGTCGGCCTCTGCCTGGAGCTCGCGCAGCTGAAACTGCGAGCTGACCAGCGGAATAGCTGGAGGCGGGCTGGTGAACCTTAGACTGTATCCATTGCAAACAATATTCAGCACCCACTTGTCCTGAGTAATTTTTCTCCACTCTGCCAGAAAAAATTGAACCCTTCCCCCACCGCAGTGGGTAACGGATGTGGGGGAAGTAAACGCTCAGGGCCTAGACCTGGCCGGGCCTTTGGTCGCTGTTGCGGACCGTTGGCTTCCTCTGCCCCTCTGGCGTTTCTGGAAGGGCTTTCAGAACTGCTGCTGTTGTTGCTGCTGTCCGGAAGTCTGCCCCCGCCCCCTGCCTGAGTTTCCGAACCGTCTCTGGAACGGGTGGTAGTAGTTCTTCTCAGGCTTCTCTAACCCGACAGCCATCAGGGTTTCGGCTTCTGCTTTCATACGGGCCATTTCATCGTCCGCATGTTTGCCAAACAGGGTTTCCCCCGAGAAAGGCAGGTTGGCCACCCGCTGTTGCGCCTCCGGTTTTGAGTGAGGTGAGGCGAAGCCAAGCGTGACGCCGTTGTTTGATGCCGTGGCAGTATCCGTGTGCCGTCAGAAGAGATACATCAGCCGCCGCGCTGATGATCTGGTTAGACACCATCATCCCCTCGTTTAATATCTCCAGAAAGTCCTCTTTCTTGCCACGAGGGAGGAGCTCAGCATACTGCTGGAGGGACTCCCACAGGGCACGATCATATCGCCCCAGCAGAGCCCCGGCACTTGCAGCCTTCATAGTGGTAGATGCCGTCCCACAGACCTTTCTGCCCGCCGAATCCAGCCACCGGCTGTCCTTATCAGGCGGCACTGTCAAAGAAGGAGTGGTGGCATGCTGCTTCTTAGCCGCTGTCACGATAACGGAGTCCGGTTTTGGGTCCATTCTAAGGAAAGCCGGGTCAGATTCCAGAGCCCGGTATTTCTTGAGGAGCCTGGAGGGGGCTGCCTTCGTCACCGCCGGAGTGAGGAACAACTCCTTGGCGGGCTCCTCCAATCCGGGTACCAACGGCAGCAGCGGTCGAGACAAATGCTTTTTGTGAAGTGTCTCGAAGATCACGAACGTCGTAGGTGTTTGCACCGTCACCGTAATCCCTAGCTTAGTCGCGCCCCTCAACAGCACTTCCTGGAAGGAGACTATATCGTCCACGGGCGACACCCTCGTCCCTGGAGACTCCGACAGCGTCGGTGAATAATCCCTGGTGGAAGAGCCTGTGTGGGATCTGGTTCTGCACCTCCTGTGGCGTCGTCTAGATCAAGATGACGACCGGCCACGGCTCCCCGATCTCCCTCTCTGGCCGGAGCGGGAGTGCGATCTTCTCGGCCGATCCGCAGGCCTCGCAGGAGCAGGCGAAGCCAGCCTGGCCGGGACCCTCGGCCGAGGAGTCCCCTTAGGCAGGGCTGGATAGCATGGCAACAAGGCAGTCCTGGGTGGAGGCACAGGTGGAGGAACGGAGGGAAGAGGCGGTGGTGGGAGCTGAGGCGGCGGTGACTGACGAGGAGCCGGCCCACGAGGGGGCAGTGGTGGTGGAGGCGGGGTGGGGTTCCGCGGAGGCGGACCCTTCGGCAAAGGAGGAGGGGTAGGCGTCCTAGGTTTAGTAGGCGTATACATCACTGAGCACACCGAGCCCGGTGACTGTCTTCTTCCTTGGCGACGATGGCGAACCAATCGGCGACCTCCTAGCGTCAGGACTCCTCCTGCGCTCCCTCGGCGTCAAAGAACGCCGTCTCGACGCCGAGGAACGTCTTCTTGACATTGACCGGTAGCACCTCTTAGACGTCGACCGGTGGCGCCTCCTCGACGTCGACTGGTGACGCCTCCTCGAGGGCGAGGATCCCCTCGATACCAATCTTCTCCTCTTCGCCGACGGCGAAATCGCCTCGACGGCGAGCACAGACGCCGGGCCTTTTCATGACGTTGATGACTCAATGTCGACGACGATGCTGTCGACGGTGGTCTGTTCAGCTCCTTCGACGCCGAACGTTGACGCCGCTTCTCCCCAGAGAGATGGGGAACAGACCGTTATCATCCCCCTCGATGCCTCAGTCGACGCTGGCGGAGAATGGGGACGCTTGCTGGACTTCCTGCCCCTGGGGAGCCCCCCAGAGGACTCAGCATGGGCAGATGAAGCATGCCCTGACCCACCTTGTGCCTTCTGGCGTCTTTCCTCGAGGCCTTGGAGCCTGATCTTCATCCTCTCTCTCAGGGTCCTGGCAGAGAGGGTCTTGCAGATTTCACACTCCTCTGGGAGGTGAGAAGAGGAAGGCAGACGATGCACACTCCATGTGGGTCGGATTTGGCCTTTTTTCTATCACACTCTGGGCAATTGTCAAATAAGCCAGGCATTTTTACAATATAGTGAAGAAAAAGGGCTTAGCACTTAACAACAAGCACTACACACAAGAAAAAGTGAAAAAATCACCAATTAAACCCTTGAAAGGGAAAGCTCAATGCTCCAGGGTCCTGCTAGCAGGAGCCGGAAAAATAACTGAAAGTAAAAAGGGACCTGCTGTGAATTCTGGGATACTGAGAGAGTTCTGGAAAGTTTTCTTAAAGGCACAGTATCCTATTTGAGCCACATAATGGCAGCCTATGGGGCTTGTCTGTCCATACCTTCCGCTCTATCATTCCAGAGGCTTTTGCTGGTAGAGGCAAGTTTTCTCTGTGAGGAAACTGGGCAAGCTGTGCTGTTTGTATGGTTATTTTGGTGGAATTTCTAGTTGAAGTACTGGACCGTGTAGCCTGTGGATATAGGCTGCATTATCTGTCTTTAAATTCTCTCTTAAGTGTCTTTGCAGTTCTGCATGTTTTGACAATTTAAGAGATTATTTTGATTGCTCCGGGGTCCACGCACATGGGCGGGACTATTCACTAGATTATGACTATACACAGATCCCCTACTACAGAATTAATGGACACACAACATTTAATAGCCCAGCAAAGCGACTATTTAAGGCTAGAAAGGTACAAAGCTCTTTTGATTATGCATTCATAAACACTAAATCACGTTTGAAAGGTGTATACCTGGAGGTGATGCATAGACTCTATAGTGAGCAAAACACATGTTCAGAACTTTTTATGGGGAGTAATATAAAAGTGGTTGTGGAGCAGCCTTTAACAATGATCCTGTTCTATCAAATGCTCAAGAATTAAGGTGCATGCACAGGACATTTTAAGTAAAATATTGATGTAATTCTTCCACCTGCACAACAGTTTTGAACCCAAGAAGTTAAATACATAAAAGTAATTACGACTGATATTATATATATATATATATATATATATATATATATATATATATATATATATATATATATATATATATATATCTCTTCGCCACTCCACTCCCACGAGCAAGCTGCTTGCGCTCTCTCCCTCAGAAAAGAAACGTGACCCAAGGTAGTTACAAAATGTGCTGGTTTATTTAGCTGCTATTCCGTTGGCCATTACACGTTTCGGTACTGATGTACCTTGATCACATGACACAGAGAAAGGTCACCTGGTTTCTTAAATTCCAACATTTCACATTTTTTTCTTTTTCTGTGATGCAAATTTAAAGTGACAGTGCTTATTAAAACTGTGCAAATAATGCTACAATGTGACATTTTTCTCTTAATCTCGGTGAAATACCAGGTTTGAATTCATTTGTTTGTACATTTCTTTCTATTAGGCAAACAAATACATTTCCGTGCAAATTTGCATGTACTAATGTGCAAATTACGCAGTACAGTACATTTCTATGTGCGAACATTTTGTAATACACAGTTCGCTACAATTTATATATATCTATCTCCCAGGAACTCCGATCTCCTGAACAGAAAGCAATCCAGGCAAAGAAGTGGATACAGACCACAGAATTGGTGCGGGTGAAATTTTTATTTGGTGCAGTTAGTCGCCATGACGCGCTTCCCAGAGCGCTTGATCACATGACATATATATATACATCTATCTATCTCCAAAGGGAAGTGGAGGCTCATGCTAAAGGAAGGTCTGACCTTAAATAGTCAAACAATAAAAAAGTCAAAATCCCTTCCAGAACTTGTCTCGTGTGCATTAAGGGTCCATTTTTTAAATTCCAGATATCTGGCCCATCATGGTCTCCCATTTTTATATGCTGTACAGACTGGACTCCGTGTTACCTGAATGTGAGAAAAACTGGCTTTAAAACGTCCCGTATCGCATTCTTCCTCAATTAATTCAATACTAACCTATTGATCATGCTTTAGGAAGGTGGACACAACTGTACAAAAACTTCTGGCTTGGATGAGATTTTCCAATGGAAAAAGAACAATAGATCGTTATTATTGAATGTGTTAATTCTGTTTAATATTGTTCTTGCAAAGGCAGGAGCATATGTGTGCAAGGACAGATGACATGTCTGCGCACAATGTCGTGCAGGCCTGGGGCTTTTTCAAGGTTGTTGATAGTGGTGTGTTCATGATCGAAAGAGAATAAGGTACAGTGAGCGAAATGGTCCCACAGTCAAAAAGGTTTAAGGTTTGAAGTGATGGAAAGGTTTCAGTGAGAGACAGATTTCAGTGCCAATAATTCATGTAGAGATTGTGAGGGGGACAGACTATGTACTCAACCCACAGTTTTCCAGTTGTGTGGAGGATAGTAAATAAGATAATGCAAGATGTGAAAAATAAAAAAGGTATGTTCTGTAGAAAACAAGGGATCACCCAATTCAGAGACGTCATGGGTCCAGGTGTGAGTCAAATAAAAATAAGTTATGTAATTTACATTAAATAGTGTTAATACAAGTTAGGAAGATTACATTTGAAAAGAACTCCTACAGTTTGTCTAAAATAAGAATAAAACAAGCATTTACAATGCAACGGTTTCGCCTTTGGAGAAGTTAGAGCTATTGGCATTGTAAATGACAAAATTTGTATTTATGTGTTGGTGTTGAAAACAGATAAATAAATGGCATTGTCATTTAGATTGCCAATAGCTTAATCTCTCGCAAATGTGAGAACTATTGTACCCTACGGACGAGCTCAGCAGACAGCAATTACTACCACCCACACACACACCCAGAGCCACACACACCCACACTCACACACCCTCATGGTAGGTATGTATTTATGTGGCCTTTGTAAAGCATGAACCTAGCTGACAGGCGGTGGAGCGGTGTAGGTCAAAGGCAAAGGTAGAGTCGAGGGGTGATTTCTGTGGTAGCTCGAGTCAGAGAGGGGAAGTGGATGTTAGTGCGTAGCAGTGGTATCCCGGACAGAAGATGTTCTCACTGATCATGCGGTCTATAATACCTTCTTTACCATTTACTAGCCAGCATAAACCTTAGAATTGTAATGATAATGGAGTGCCAGCAACGCCTGCGACCTAGGATGCCACTAGAGCAGCGCTAGGGTTGGAGGTGGGGCGGACTTTCCACCTGAATACAACAAACAAAGGGTGGTGTTGCGTGGGGTGAATTTTTGGTTTTAGTCTTTCAAGTACGGCATAATCCTTTGCACTGGGCCAACCCATCAGTCAGGGGGATTTTACTCCTCAACCTTCTCCTGACGATGTCACAAGGCAAAAACGTAATTTTTCATCTGTTGAGCTTGGTTGAAGCTTTTCCATCCATAGCTATTTAGCAGGCTAATGCCGTGGAAGTTTATACGACTCTCTACTGATGCCCTTCTCACAGGTTCCATTGTAATGCCCCATTGCTGGGCAATGAACAAATCCTGCGGTAACGCGACTTCCGGATGGCATGTAACTGTCTTCAGTTCTGGCTTGCTTATTCTACTGCCATCACTGCCGCTCTAGCTGTATCAGGATTTTTGAATGCCCTTCCGGGGCGGGCGGCTGCCTTAAGTTACTATGCCTGTTCCCTGTCAGAGCTCCTTGCTCCCACCCTGTCCGTGCGCTGCTGTACACAGGACTCCCTGACTGTGCTTGGATGTGGGTGTGATCACAGCCTGGGAGCTGTAGTATTACCGTGCTTGCACCGCCTGGCGCCAACTCTGAAATCGAATCCTGCCCAGCAGTTGCTTCAATGAACCCGGATTCATAAATAGCTTAGTAACGCGCGCGCTTTATAGAAGCGTAACAAGTTATTTACTAGACGAGAGAAATTAGTTTTTTACCATTCAATGTTACCACAGGTGCCCCCAAAGCTGCTAATGCTTTTTTGCAGGTCTGCCAGGCCTGCATTATTATTATCAGGGCCATATCAGTGGTTTGCATTCGATTTTGCACGTAGCAGTTTGGCGCTTAAACAAAGAGCTTCAGATGAATAGTTTAGCCAAAGTGCTTTTATCATTCTGCTCTCTACTCTAAGGTGTAGTGGTGTTCAAATAAGGACATGTATATCAAATAGACGTTCAGAGTGTAATATGCTGTATATTGGCATTTTTAAGTGTAGGACAGCGGGAGGCACACGGACAGCGGGAGGGGGGCGGGCAGGCACACAGACAGCGGGAGGGGGGCGGGAACGGGGACACGAACAGCGGGAGGGGGCGCAGGAACGGGAAGACGGACAGCGAGAGGGCGGTGCGGGAACACACGGAAAGCACTCACATGGTCCTGGACTTCCTCCGGCGGCGGTCGGCCGCGGAATGACAAAAAGAAACCTCGACGAACACAAAAATAAACCCCGCCCACCGCCGCACTGACGTGTCCAAAGGGGCAGGATGAGTAAAAATGGCCGGAACGCCCCCGAATCTGCTCCGCAATTGACAGACAGATCTCTGTTCCAATGGCTAGCCTCCATTTACGGAGCTAGCCAAAGGAACAGAGGGGCGGATTCCCAGCCACACAGTGTAAGACATAAGATTTCTCCTGCGCCAATCGCTGCTTGCGCAGTTTTTCGCCAGGTCGAAACCTAAAAAGGGAGGGGTCCTCCGAGCTCTAGGCAGGAGGGCGGGATATATAGCAAACCCAGGGCGCCACCCCGCCTTGAGGCCTTAATGCAGCAGCGGGTCTGTCTCTCGGTGCCTCCCGCTGCAGGTTAAAAACATGCAAAACAACCGTAGATGGAGAGTGTCTCGGCTCAAGGGTACCTCGGGAGTTTCGGGGTTCACACATGTCGTGTTTAGTCCAATCTCAGGGCTTCTTCTCTCAGAGGGAGTCAGTAGTCACACTTCTTCACAACAGATCTGAACAATATTACAGTATTGTGTTCGGTGCTTTCTAGCCAAGTCAGGGGGCGTAACATGACAAGCACACTGCGCTTGTCTTGAAAAGAAACTACACCTTTTAGGTTAAGATTAACACGTTCAGCCCTTCCTGGGATCAGAGTGGCATCAATTAATTCTCCAGGAAACAGCACAATTAGGGTGGTATGTTCGAATGAACTCCAGTCACTGGGAATCACGCTGTGCTGCATTATATGCAGGGTTGGCAGGGTAGGCCCAGACGGGGGTCCCTTGCTCACTTGGCCACTGGATTCAAGCTAGCCTGGCTGATGAGGAGTGTTACCCTAAAACCGATCTCAGGAGGCTTGTTTCCGGTCCAGGGAAGACCTGGTTTGGCAGTTCGGTCTGGACTGTTCCCATGAGGCACATGGACAAGACTGATTTGCATATAGCTGGGTCTGAAATGAGGTGGCGAAGAGAGCTAAAGAACGATGATGGTTTCAACCCAGATCTGTCACTGGGGGTGAGTGTCTATAAAGTTTCAGCACTCCATCCATCATCTCCTTATGTTTGCACTGCATTATATTCCACCATATTTTGCTTAAATGTTCCATTACAGATCCAGTGTAAACACACGCAGGAAGTCTGTGCCTCACCTGAACTGAAGCCAGTATTCATATTCTTTTGCCTTGACCAGGGCCCTCACGGCAGCAACTTCCAGCAATGCAAAATTACCCTTTTCAACTTTAAAATAAAAACACGTCCGAATGTTTAACTTGCCTCAAATATTCTAGGGCTGCACTTAGAATAGTAAACAATACTCCTGAACTATTTGGGGAAAGTTACACATCCCCCAAATATCCACAACTGTGGTTAGAATAGTGAAGTTGCCTTTCAGCGCCCACAAAACCCTCTGCTGCCCGAGGATGCAACTGAAGACTAGAAACTATGAAGAACACTGATGCTACTGAAACAGACCATGTAATATGCAAGAGACAGCAAATCACTCTTGCTTCCAGTACAAGTTAAGTAGACCATCCCAATCCTACACTGTTACAAAGGAGGGAAAGACAGGTTGAGTTTGCAATTAGCTTAATCAGTAGCTTCACCCAAGTTGCATCCCATGAAGTCAGCCTGAGGGGCTGTATCGTAATGTTAATATAGCTAAGTGGGATCCTGAAGGTCTTGTACACCCGGACAGCTTGCTACTCCACGAAGGGGATATTGTCTTTCCTTTGACCCCCATGGGGGACGGTTTTCCAAGTCATTTGTTATTGCAATTACTGCGTTATGAGATGCAGCATTTGGTGGAGTTAAGGACGTGAAACTGTGATAGACACAGATTTTGAAAATGTGTTTAGCTGGTAGGTCTGAAGGTTTCTTTAATCCATCATCCTCTCAGTCCAATTTCTTATGGTGGCTGTGCCAGGTCATCCACTCTGATCTAATGAATATGAAAGAGATAGACTAGGCTTGGTGGAGTTCTTAAAGAGCCAGTACAAAACTTAACATGTTGGATTTTTACTGGTGCTCCTTCCCTCTACACACACACAGTACCCTTCCTTGACAGTCTTTCTGATTTTTACACTTCTGCACTTGTGCCAGATTGCTTCGTTCTCCTTTAAATATATAGTCACAGGGCCACTTCAAGACAAGAGGTACAGCGAAAAACACCAATATTTGCAAAGGGCGCCCACAGGCATAATGATATGCTAAGGGATATGTAAAGCACATGGCGACCTTGAGGCACCCCAGTGCTGGCGGCCAAAAGAGAACCACTGCACAAAGATCAGACGTGACAGCTGAAATTATCAGTTCCTAAAGAGCTAGATCTTGCGAGATTTTCAGAAACTCAACACATTATTCATAGATCTAATGGCCAGAGCCTAGCAACGTTGCAGCCAAAAGACCATCCTTCACTTCTAGCTCTTAACAATGGGGACGGTGGCTAAATGAGAGTTGGTGGATCTAAGAAGTCTTTTGGGAGAGCAAGGGATATCCAGTTGGCTGCAATGCTCGTATGAAAGGATAAGTCACAATTTTTGATCCTTTTGGCCACAGGTAAACAGTGAAGGTCAATCAGACCCCATCTGACTGAGTCGTACCTGTTCTCTAACAGCATTTGTGCGTCCGCATTTTGCAAAACTGAGCTCATGAATAAGTGCCTTGGTGGCACATAGGTAGAACGAGTTGCTGTAACTTGGGTGTCTACAACAGTGGCCTCTGCTCGGACAGGAGCCATTGAAAATCTGTGCTTAAGCAAGGCAACCCTATATTGCTCTGCCTTGCGTGGAAACAAAATTTTACCTCAGCGATGGGGGACCAGATGCAGGCCAAAGCCTGAAAAAGATTACACCAGAGGCTAAAAAGGCACCTGGTATAGATCAACGAAGGTGGAGTCCGCTTAGGTCATGTTGTCGCCAACTGTCCTGTATTAGCATTCAGATTAACCCAAAAGCGTGTGGTCAATAAACCTGTAGCAAAATACTTCAAACAAGCATTGGAAATGCAATAGGTCTCGCATTAGGAAAGTTTGAGCTATTGGTATTGTAAAGGACACTTTTTTTATTTATGTGTTGGTTTTGAAAATAGCTAAATTAATAGCTTTGTCATTTACAATGCCAATATTTTTAACTTTCGCAAATGTGACACCTATAGCATTTGTAATGCAATATGTGTTGTATTTACGTGACTTAGATGTATTGATATTACAAATAACAATGGCTATTAATTTTTTTAAATAATTAATACTTAAATAAAAGTTATTGTAATTTATAATGGCAATAGCTTAAACTTTTGTAAATACCTTTTGTGAAGATTATGTTCAGTGTATTTTATTGTGACGAAAATCCAAGAACAGAAGTGAAATATTAACATCTTTTTGTGACATTTGTAATAAAGCTTGAAACATTGAGAGAACATATTTGAACCAGTTGTTTTTGAATGGTTGCACAGATTGATGCAGTGGTGGCGCTGAGTGATGTTGTGGTGGCGACGAGTAATGCTGTGGCGTTCAGTGATGCTGTGGTAGCGCATAGTGATGTTGTGGTGCCCCTGAGTGATGCTGTGGTGGTGCTGAGTGATGCTGTGGTGGTGGTGCGATAGATAGAGTGAGTGCAATAGATAGATTGAGGGAGGGTGATAGAGTGAGGGCGTTAGATAGTTAGAGGGAGGGAGGACGATAGATAGTGTGAGGGCGATAGATAGAGTGAGGGCGATAGACAGATAGAGTGAGGGCGATAGACAGATAGAGTGAGGGCGATCGATAGATAGAGTGATGGCGATAGATACAGTGAGTGCAATAGATAGACAGATAGAGTGAGGGCGATAGATAGAGTGAGGGCGATAGATAGAGTGAGGGCGATAGATAGAGTGAGGGCGATAGATAGAGTGAGGGCGATAGATAGAGTGAGGGCGATAGATAGAGTGAGGGCGATAGATAGAATGAGGGCGATAGATAGATAGAGTGAGGGCGATAGATAGATAGAATGAGGGCGATAGATAGATAAAGAGTGTGGGCGATAGATAGAGTGAGGGCGATAGATAGAGTGAGGGCGATAGATAGAGTGAGGGCGATAGATAGAGTGAGGGCGATAGATAGAGTGAGGGCGATAGATAGAGTGAGGGCGATAGATAGAGTGAGGGCGATAGATAGAGTGAGGGCGATAGATAGAGTGAGGGCGATAGATAGAGTGAGGGCGATAGATAGAGTGAGGGCGATAGATAGAGTGAGGGCGATAGATAGAGTGAGGGCGATGGATAGAGTGAGGGCGATAGATAGAGTGAGGGCGATAGATAGAGTGAGGGCGATAGATAGAGTGAGGGGGCGATAGATAGAGTGAGGGGGCGATAGATAGAGTGAGGGCGATAGATAGAGTGAGGGCGATAGATAGAGTGAGGGCGATAGATAGAGTGAGGGCGATAGATAGAGTGAGGGCGATAGATAGAGTGAGGGCGATAGATAGAGTGAGGGCGATAGATAGAGTGAGGGCGATAGATAGAGTGAGGGCGATAGATAGATAGAGTGAGGGCGATAGATAGATAGAGTGAGGGCGATAGATAGATAGAGTGAGGGCGATAGAGTGAGGGCGATAGACAGAGTGAGGGCGATAGATAGATAGAATGAGGGCGATAGATGGATAGGTAGAGTGAGGGCGATAGATAGAGGGAGGGCGATAGATAAAGAGTGTGGGCGATAGAGTGTGGGCGATAGATAGAGTGTGGGCGATAGATAGAGTGAGGGCGATAGATAGATAGAGAGGGCGATAGATAGAGTGAGGGCGATAGATGGATAGAGTGAGGGCGATAGATAAAGATTGTGGGCGATAGAGTGTGGGCGATAGATAGAGTGAGGGCGATGGATAGAGTGAGGGCGATAGATAGAGTGAGGGCGATAGATAGAGTGAGGGCGATAGATAGAGTGAGGGCGATAGATAGAGTGAGGGCGATAGATAGAGTGAGGGCGATAGATAGAGTGAGGGCGATAGATAGAGTGAGGGCGATAGATAGAGTGAGGGCGATAGATAGAGTGAGGGCGATAGATAGATAGAGTGAGGGCGATAGATGGATAGATAGAGTGAGGGTGATAGATAGATAGAGTGAGGGCGATAGATAGAGTGACGGCGATAGATAGAGTGAGGGCGATCGATAGATGTGTTGTTTATGTAATCTGTAAGCCCTTTGTATAAAAAAGCTACATGTGGTTGTGCTATTTTGGTGCAATAATTTGCAGGCACCTTTTGCACTGTGTGCTAATTGAGTATTTTTGTTTGCAG
This sequence comes from Lissotriton vulgaris, assembly GCF_964263255.1. Taxonomy (NCBI): domain Eukaryota; kingdom Metazoa; phylum Chordata; class Amphibia; order Caudata; family Salamandridae; genus Lissotriton; species Lissotriton vulgaris. The sequence continues at coordinate 505,456,112 of NC_141700.1, read as the reverse complement.
TTTGAGGCTCAGTGACCGCAATAGGTGCGAACTCCATGCACAGTGCTGACTTCAGCATATACTGTAAAGGTGAATAGTATGCCTTTTGTACAGACTTGACATGCAACAATTCGCACAAAAGTGCTAGCTAAGGCCTTTGCTAATACTGCTAGATGTGTTTTTTGCGCAATGTGTAAGCCTTTGTAAAAAAAAGCAACATATGGTTGTGCTATTTCTATGCAACATGTTGCAGGTAACTTTTGTGCAAGGTGCTGATTGAGCATTTTGTTTTGCAGTTAATGCTCACTCGAGGTGGTTTGTAGGCATTGCTTATTAGCAGGTAGGTAATGTATGACGCATTGGAGATGCTGCTTTTGATGTATGTACAACAAGTAGCAGTGTGGCATTCCTCTGCAAACGCCCCGCACAGATCCTAACAAGACTGTAAAGGACTGAGTTTAGGTGTAGTTAGTCAATGGAGGGGTGGTGCTAGGTTAGACTACCTTAGGTGTAGTTAGTCAATGGAGGGGTGGTGCTAGGTTAGACTACCTTTGCTATGCTAGCGTAGGAAGTTAGTAATAGGTATGGCCCTATTGGATGGGTTGCTTGTGTGCGGTTCAGATTTCTAGATGGCAAAAACAGAGTATTTGCTGTCTGTGAGGACATGGTTTGTTGGGAGTAGAATACAGTTTACAAAGGAATATTACGGTGAGAGGGGGGGGAGGAGACTAAGACAGTTGTTGGGTTGCTGCAGATCTAAAGGAATGGAGGAGCGCTGGCTTAGTGATTGGCAAATGAAAGAGTATGCTGTTAAAAAGTGAGAACTTACAGCAGTGGCACTAACACTATGAAAGTTTAACCTCCAACCCTGTACTCCTAGTGCTGTAACTAAAGTCCACCCCTCCCTATGTTATGTGCTTGTACAGGCACCCGTTTAAAGTTTATACTGCAGCAGAATGAAATTGTGCTGGGCAACGCTTTACAAGTTTGTTCTTTCCCTAAAAAAGAAGGTGGTTTCTAACATGGCTATTAACTGTTTATTATTGTTTAGGGTAAGAGTATTTTTTGCTTGCGTCTAGCATGTATAAGTTTTAATAGGAGCATTATACTTTTGTGACTGGCTGGGGATTGGCTCTGTTTTGAACCTGGCTGTGTGCTGGATCGTTTTTCAGCCTAAGATTGTGCTGATGATTTCTTAAACTATCAGTAACTGGTCGCGCAATAGGTGTGCTTTAGATTAAGTCTTAGTATTGTTCTTGTATAATGCATAACTCCCAAAAAAACAGAACAACAGCAAAAGCTATTGTATATAATGACATATATATGAAATGTAAATAAAACTAAACAGTACGCTATAAAGAAAAGTAGCCGTATTACAACAGCATACTGTTAAAATACGGTCAAATTTCTTATCTGCTTGTTACTGAAGCGCACATGGCGCTAGTGACATAGCCACCGATTCTATTATTAACAGTTCTTGTACTACAAAGCATAAGGCTTAAATGTTTAACAACAAACACGAAGCTCATAAACGTAGCGCCAGGCGCCATTTAGAAACATGCACATATCCCCCATGGAGGTCACCTAACAACTCACAGCAGATTCTAAAAAGCAATATATAACTTGCTTTTTAGCACCTAATCCGGCGTAATTAAACTAACCACGTGCCAGGCGCCAGCTGTACACGTAGAGATTCTCCCATGGAGATAAAGTAACCCTTCACAGTAGATGCTAAAAAGCAGAAAAATAACAGGCTTTTACCAGCTAATTAAATACAACTACGCAAATAGTAGGCAACATTTTGCTGGTTTGTTTTTGCCTAAAATAAAAGTGGTTTATAGCATTACTCTTAGATGTGGGGTTTTGCTAAAAGGTTAAAAGTATGCTTCACTTGTAAAGTGTAACTACGGCCTCCATACACCACAATGGCTGCGAACTCTGTGCAGGATGCTGGCTGAGCACGTAATATAAAAGTGAGCGGTGCGCCCTCTGCACAGACTTACATGTAACAATTTGCACAAAAGTGCTCACTGAGCCCTCCCTTAAAAGTGCTAAATGTGTTGTTTATGCAATGTGTAAGCCCTTTGTGTAAAAAAAATACATGTGGTTGTGCTATTTTTGTGGAACATGTTGCAGGCAGCTTTTGTGCTGTGTGCTAATTGAGCACTTTTGTTTGCAGTTTGAGGCTCAGTGTTCCTGCCTTTAGCTTTTTATTTGACTGTGGTAAAAAAGATCAGAAGCAGCAAGCTCTACAAACAGAAGATTGAGGTGGTTTGTAGGCATTGGTTATTAGCAGGTAAACTATTAATGACATTAAAAATATGCCGCTTTTGAAGCACGTGCAACAACCCTTAACGTGGCATTGCTCTGCGGACGCCTCGCACAGATCCTGCATGACTGAACAACAGGGTTTAGGTGCAGTTGGGCGATGGAGGGGTAGTGTTACCTGAGAGTGCCTAGTACCAATATTACGCCACAGTTTGCCCGAGGCGTCGGCAGACGCTGTAGGTAATAATAATAAAATAGCCTGCTTTCGGGTGTTCAGAAAGGGGGGGGGGATTTTGCAATCGGGTATAGCAAAGAGATGGCGGGGATGGAAAGGGCTTGACTGCAACTATGCCAATAGTATGCTACACGTTAAACGCGCTGCTGGCAGACGCTGAAGGTAACGAAAATAGGGTGCATTCAGGTGTTTAGGGGGGGTTGTGTAAATAGAGCATAGCAAAGCGGTGGCAGGGAAGGAAAAGATGGATATGTAGAAGAATCCTAGGACTACTGCAAGACAATCACTGGCAAAGCTAAACCGTCTCGGCTGCCAAATGCCGAACTATTGTCTTTTGCAATGCTCTACCCTCAAAACACTCGAGTACAAACGTATGCGCGCACCAGACTGGCAAGCCTGGAATGGGTCTTATATTAAAGGAAACCCTTCATGAAGGCCAGTACTATGCATGTATTATCTGCGACGTACATTGCAGGTTTGTCCATTGAAAACAAAGTAGCATCTCGGAAATCAGTTTTTTTTAAAAACACATGCAGTGCCTGAGCGTGTCAAGAAATTGGCACTTTTCACCATGACACAAAGACTCGTAAACTCTGTTAGTGAAAAAAAAGCGGCCGCGAAATGAAATCTAAAGCGGCCGCAAAATGAAATTAAAAGTGGCAGCAAAATGAAATCAAAAACGGCCGCGGAATGAAATTAAAAGTGGCAGCAAAATGAAAGACAAGTGAGGAAGGTGGGTGTCGGAGAATGAATGAGTAACAAGTCTGGGGAGTGTGAGTGAGACTGAACAAATGACAGTGAGTTTATCTGTGATTGAGAATGAGTAAGAATTCGTGTGAGCGAGAAAGTATGAGTGAGTCAGAATATGAATGAGCAATAGTGCAAACGAGTGAGAATTAGTGAATGTGAGAGAGTGCGCGAGATTGATTGGACAGAGCGAAACAAGGAGAAACACGAGACGGCCAGCGGCCGTCAAAGTGAAAGTACGGCCGGCTGAGGGCATTGCTGTGGGGAGGGGGGGATGAGAAATGCGACACGGTGGGCAGGGGAGGGGGCGGAGCGGGGAGAGCGGCATGAGGGTGTGAAGCAGCAGGGGAGGAGTGCTGCTGGCGATTGACTGGCGATTTGATGATGTGCACGCGCATTTTAGGTCAATGCGCTTGCGCATTGACCTAAAAGCCACGGGCACAGCATCAAATCGCCAGTCAATCGCCAGTCTAGGTAAAGCTTATTTAAGCCCCTATAGAGCTTTCCAGCGCGCGCATGTGCACAGCAGGCGAGCCCTAATAAAAAGGTTTGTGGTGTCCTTTATTGCAGATATTCAAGTTGCACACCATTTGCTTCAAGGAGCTCTCCCTATTGCACAGCAACGATGTGTCCTTTCATAAACTGAAAGCACTTTTGGAATTTAGGCAGTCCTGCATTTTCCTCTTCAACTACCCTCACTCCAAGCTTCTGGTCTGCAGGCAAATGCATTAAAGAGATTAACACGAAGTGTTTGTCTGCACCTACGGCCTTCTGGGAATCTACTACACAGTGACTTGGGAGAGGAGCACACCAATGACACAGAGGGAGCACAAAGTAACCAAAACAAAAGCGCCCCTTCTCTCACGGCTTGGTGGACGGGATTAAGACCCAGGCCTCACTCTCCACAGGCTGCATATGGAGACAAGGGACCAGTAGCAAGACCCAGGCCTCACTCTCCACAGGCTGCATATGGAGACAAGGGACCGGGCGAAGAGACTAGAGGCTGCTGAATAATGTAGAGCACACAAATGGTGTTAACTAACGTAGGATCCCTCCTTCGAGACAGCCACTGCCACACTCCGCGCAACCGCACTCCCCTTCTTGGAAAATACAGTGTCTGATGCCCAAACTTCCTTTAAAGAGAGCAGGTGGCCTTAAAGAGACCCTTCACATATCTCCAAGACGGGTGTAAACATTCCATGAGGTCAAGAAAAACAAAGACTGCAAATAACATGAATACTAGTAATAGAACCCAAAAAAAGACGTGTAAGAAAAAGGCCTCCAAATACTGACAGCTACTAGGGAAACCTAAGCAATATTATGATCTTAAAACACAAGGATACAGAGGCTCATGGAAAAACAGGTCTGCACATACCAGGTCTACGTGGCCCAGCCCCTGGCCACAAAAATATTCCTACATAGTTAGCAAGCAGCCTGCCAAACAGGTCGCATGTTATCAGTCCATCTTGGTAACGTCTTCCTTTTGGTGGTATACAAAATTGCTGTTTTTTTAAAAAACAAATTTCGATCGATACAGTATTTGCGAGCATGCTTATGATCTAAAATTGCTTATTCGAGGAGGGCGTTTTTGAAGCACTGAAACAACATGAGGGCAAGGAGGATGGAGTAGGACGTTGCTGCTTTTGCAGTTCACCTTAATTTGATCCTGGTCTGTGTCTAATGCTCCCCACCTTAAGTTCATTTCCCGCAGTGACTTTGATGAACCTGGAACCCAGACAATGCATTCAAGAATGGCCAATCTTGATAATGCAGAGTCCGGGAAGCTGCTAAGCCCGTTTAACTAAATTTAAGAGGGCTGCCTGCATTTGTATTTTAAGACTATGAAAGCATGGGCGGTTTAGGACTTAAATGGGGAGTGCGCACCCATCCTGTCGCCACATAAACCTTAAAAATTCACCTTAAAGTTTGGTATTTGCTCGGATCTTGTGCTATTTTTTAATTTATTAAATTGATAAATGTAATCATGTTAAGCACAGTCAATTAACACACAAAACCTCGAAGATTATTGGCCTTCCAAAGGCAGATTTTTTTGCACACCTATGTAGCAACTTCTCATCAATATACCAACCTTATGGGTACTACTAGATGGCTCCATGTACTCAAGGATACAAACTTCCTGTACTGAGCTTTTCTTTAAAATATTGCACACTGGTATGTGTATTACTTGCTTCCAATACAGCTAAACCAAGTGAACTAACACGTGAAATAAGTAACCTGAAATTGTGTACCCCGGACTGAAGATAATACCCGTGGTGATAAGGAGTTACTGGTAACCTTCACTACACGAGCTCTTTTCCAATGCCTTAAGTCACTGGAGATTCCATAGGATTCGGTCAGCAACGTATGAGGTATTGGCTTGTGCTGACCCCCCCAGTTGGATACTCTCGTCGGGGTCTGTGCGTTTGTACATAAGTGAAGTTAAAGTGCCTAAACTGCAGTCTCTAGGCGCGCTGAGCTAGAGGACTCATTAGGACTTTATCAACACGGCCTCAGGTGAGCTTTTTGAGGTTAAGCGAGAATAAGCAGCACTCTCTCTTTCTATTAATTAAGCGCGCACTTCAGCTGCAATAAATGAGCAGGGAAAGCATTGCGTAGCGCTGCCTACCAGGGGGCCTCTGCGAGGGGCTGTAGGTCGCGCAGAAATTCAGAGCCACCGATTTCTCCCGGACCGTGGCCACGGGGCATCCAGCAGTGCGCCGGGTAAGATTCGGGGCACCGGTTGCACAAGCGTCTCTCTCGACACAGCAGCACGCGCACAGAACGCACAGTCAAATGAGAAGCGAGTCAGAGAGCAGCGTGCGGCAGTAAACGATCCCGCCCTCCCAGCACTTCACTCCTCAGCTGGAGGTGTCGCCGTCTGACGTCACCTCTGCAACTTACGTGACTATACGAGCGGCTTCAGAGCGGAGAAACTCATCTAACCCAGAGAACGGCTCTGTTACAGGACCCACTTTCAGCCCGAAACAAGCCTGGCCAACGACAAATCCTCCTGTTGTCGTTTTTTCCCCTCTCGGAACGCAGATAAGCTCCGGACGGCAACAAGTCAGGTCCCGGGCCGGCAGCCAATCACTGCGCGGCCCGGGGAATGATGTCACGGGGGTGTCCCGGGCCGGCAGCCAATCACAGCGCGGCCCGGGGAATGACATCACCGGGGTGTCCCGGGCCGGCAGCCAATCACAGCGCGGCCCGGGACACACGGCATCAAGGGGCGGGACTTAAAAAAAGAGTCAGAAACGCCCACGATTCGCGTTCTGACCGGGAGAAAGTGATTGACACTGATGTCTTCCAATGGCTAGCCTCCATTTATGGAGCTAGCCAATGGAAGACAGAGGCGGGACCAAAGCCCCATATGTAGGACATAAGATTTCGCCCTGGGCGGAGCACTGCTTATGCAGTGCTACGGCCAGGGCGGAACCTAAAAACATGAAGTTAGATACAGCAAACATGCAGTCAAAAGTGCGTATATGGTTAGTAACAAATGTGTCATTTTTGCAACTTGTACTTAAGAGTTCCAGAAAGTGAGTTTTGAATATAGAGTCCAAAAGGTACAAAGGAAACACAGATATCGTCAATCATCAGGATAGGTAATGCAGTTATCAGGACGATGATTTGGAGAGAGAGCCACGAAGAAAGGGGAAAAATATCATGGTCACTATTAGCAAAGAGGTACGATCACTGGGCGACAGTAGTAAGCCTGTGAATCCAGAAGTGCAGCGCTCATGCTAACCATCTTGAGTGGATAGGTGGTTAGGGTGCCGGATATGAGCAGCATTGCCAATGTCTTTCTTGCTGTTACTGGACTAAACCTTTTCTTTGTTCTCTGGATGGGATGATGTAAATCACCGATCTTTTAGGTTGGTAAACACATTGAAGTATGCTTGGACTATGCTCATTCATGGCGGTTTGTGTGACCCGGGAGAAAGTTCACGTGCAACTGTTACGTAGATCGATTTTAATGCTTTTCCTTTTCCAGCATTGGGATTCAATTTCTGAGCTAAACTGAAGGGTTATATCCTTGATATATCCAGTCATGCTGTCACATGGCTAAAATACTAATGATTTTTGGCAATGATACAGGGTGTTCTGTTTTAGAAGACACATTAAAAAGAAAAAAAACATTCCTACAGGAGACCCATCTTGTTCATCCTGGTGCATCAATGTCAGTTTCCTTCCATTTTTTCCAAGCCGAGAGGGAGATTACAATCATGAGAAATTGCTGTACCAATAAAATTGTAACTAAGGTCTTAAAAACTTTTCCTGTAAACCTTCATCAAACGAGGAGGCAGGTGAGTCGGTGAGGAATCTGTAGGTAGATAGAGTATCCACCAGAAAGATTGTTACAAAAAGGTAAGTAACTTGATTCTGAGGGATACTTCTCCCTGCAGATTCCTCACCTGTAGAACAGATTACACAGCAATACCCTGTCTCTGAGGAGGGCTGATGAATGATTTTAAACCAAGAAATCCTGAATGACTGGGCTAGCAAAAGGTCAGTCCCTGTGCACCACCGCATTAAGGCAATAATGCTTAACAAAGGTTTGCAAGGAAGCCCATGTTGCTTTGTTACAGATCTCTGCAATTGGGACACCTGAGCTTGAGCTAGAGAGGAGGACTTGGCCCTGGTGGAATGGGCTCTGGTCCCTTCAGGCAGCTTCTTCTTCGCTAGGGCGTAGCAGGTATTCATGCAGAGGATGATCTAACGGGATAGGGTCCTCTTCTGAACTTCTTGATTAGCCAGAGACCAGTCCCAGGATGCTGGTTTCCCAGCCAGGGAAGACATGGCTTGGCAGTTCGGGCTGGACTGTTCCCATGAGGTACAGGGTCACACTGATTTGAATATGGCCATGTCTGAACTGGGGTGGCGGAGTGAGCTAAAGAATTATGATGGATTAAACCCAGATCAGTTGACTGGGGATGAGTGCTTGCAATGTTCAACACTCAGTCCATCATCCCCTTTGGTTTTGCTTTATTCGCCCTAAGTTGGCAGGGTATGCCCAGAAGCGGGTCCCTTGCTCACTTTGCCACTGGATTCAAGCTAGCCTGGCTGATGACGGCTGATTAGCCAGAAACCGGTCCCATGATGCTTGTTTCTAGTCCAGGGAAGACATGGATTGGCAGTTCGGGCTGGACTGTTCCCATGCGGCACAGGGTCAGACTGATTTGCAGATGGTCATGTCTGAACTGGGGTGGCGGAGTGAGCTAAAGAATGATGATGGATTAAACCCAGATCAGTTGACTGGGGGTGAGTGCTTGCAATGTTCAACACTCCATCCATCATTCCCTTTGGTTTTCCTCTTCTGAACTGCCTTCCCCTTTTTGGCTCCACAATAGACTACGAAGAGATGGTCGTAGGATCAGAATTCCTTGGTGCGGTCCAGGTAGTAATTAAACACTTGCCTAGGATCCAAATAATAAAACCATTCCTCCTCCTTCGTTGGAAGAGATGGAGGATAGAAGGTCGGAAGGGTAATGGATTGGGCAAGGTGGAAGGGAGTGACAACCTTAGGAAGAAAAGCAGTTGTGGTTCGCAACACCAACTTGTCTGGAAAGAAGTTAGTCAACAGGGGGAGGGGAGGGTGGTACAGATAATGGCCTGCAAGTCATTGACCCTTCCAGCAGATGTGATGGCAATCAAAAACACAGTTATGAGGGGCAACATGTGAAGGGTATAACCGTGCAGGGGCTCAAGCGGAGTTTCCCATAAAAATGTGAGAACCAGATTCAAGTTCCATTGAGGCATCACAAAGAGAGTGGGAGGTAAAAGATTAGTCATGCCCTTACGAAAACATACAACAACAGGGAACTTAAATAGGGATGGCTGATCTGGTAGACAGAGGAGAGCAGACAAAGGATCTAAAATAGCACTTCACATTGCCGATGGCACATCCCCTTTGAGCTAGGGAGATCGCAAATCGAAGCACTTTGGATAAATTGGCCTCTAAAAGATCCACACCATTATATGCACACCATGCAATAAGGTTGGCTCCTCTTCCTGAGTAGTCCAGTTTAGTAGAAGGGAAACGTGCAGATAAAATGAAGTCTACCACCTCTAGTGACAGCTGAAAGGAGCTCAGTTGTCCCTGCTCAATCTCCAAGCATGTAGGTGGAGGCCTTGGAGATTAGAATGCAAAACCATTCCCCTCAACTGCAAGACAATATCCAGCCTGACTGGCAGGTGGAACACACATGAGAAAGACCAGGAGGTCTGCATACCACTCCCTTCTCTGCCAATCCAAGACTATGAGAATGACTTGGGCCCCGTCTTGCCAAATCTTCCTCAGAACCTGATGAATCAAGGGTATGGGGGGAGGGGGGAATGCATTGTGCAGATGAAAGTTCCAACTCAACTGAAACTGATCCCCGAAAGCACCCCTCAACCGATACTGGAGAGCGCAAGACTGCTGGCACTGAGCACTTTCTGAAGAGCCAAACAAGTTCATCTGAGGAGTCCCAAACTGAGCAAAGATGTTCTGGACTACCTCTGGTAGAAGATGCCATGACTCACTGATCCAAAGTAATGGTTTTCCAGGCCGAATGAAAATGAGAGACCCGCCCTCCTATTGGCTTTGTGTGCTGTTGGATAAACAAACCAGGCCTGCTTTCCTGTTGGAGCTGGGGGGAGGAAGAGAAGGAGGAACGTTACAATGCAGATTCATAGCCCCATCCTCTGGAGCAACTCCTGCACTGGCTGATGAGTAGGTTAGGTTGCTGCTTCAGTGTCTCGGACAATAGAGGAACCTCTGCAGAAAAAAAAAAAGGCCAAAAGGACCGGAAGGCCATGGATGGTGGTGAGTGAGCGTGTAGTAACTTTTAATGTTTTAAATCCATCCAGTGCTGAATCAGACTTATCGAAAAACCGGAGCATCCCGCCAGAGGGAAGGTCCATCAGACTGGACGTCTGAGGAGAAGTTGGACATCCATAGCCACGCAAGGCAACAAATGGACATGGAAGTCTCCATAACAAGGGTGATGGAGTCAGCTGTGTCAAGTCTGGATTTAATGATGTAGCAAGAAGCATTTTTGGGGGAAGGCGAGCAAGAAGGCCGTTAGCATTCAAGGATTTTAGTGCCATTCTCCCTGCCAAGAAAGCTTTCTTTACCCAAGCCTCCAGCCTTTTATACTCCCTGTATGAAGGTGTTGTAGGGAAAGCCCCATCCAACTGAGTATTGGAGCAAGAAGCTTGAATAACAAGGCTCTCTAGTGACAGGTGCGTGACGAGGAACTGCGGGCCGCCTGGTACCGAGCGGTAGCTGTGGGCCACAAGACACTTTACTGTTAACTTAGATAAGGGTTTCTTCCAAGTCTTCAGTACAGGTGTCAGTAAAGACTCACTGACGGGCAGGAAGGGTTCTGCTATGACTGATGATGAGAAGAGGACTTCAGTACGCACGCTTCCGATGCCAGCGTTAGTCCTTCACCCCGGCCATAAAGAGTTTGGCACCCTGCTCTTTGATGGCCTTCGGGTTCATGCTGAGGGTTCCATAAGGAATTTTCAGGCATCCTGGTGTGTAGACTGCTAGAAGTCTTATTTTTCAAGAAACTTGAGATAAGCAGTGACCGTGATAATCCCTAAACTGGATAAAAACTGAATGGGACGCTCCTGGTATTGAGCACTGTCACTGCTAAATACAAATGCAAAAATATTGAGCAGGGTGATAGAAACTTGTCTGGAGACGGATGTCCATAAACAAGATAAAAACACAATGGAATGTTCCTCTTATTGCCTATTGTTGATGCTAAATGCAGATTCACAAATACTGAACAGGGTGATAGAAACTCATCTGGAGAAGGTAATCCACACTCATGTCGACCATGAATAATGTGTATTTATTTCTGGATGGAGCACAATGCTGAGAAGCGTCCACCATGTGCAAGAATCTATACATATATACACACAAAGTGCGTTCATACGATGTGCATTCTAGTCACAAAAATGGCTTTTGACGATAGTCTGGAAATTGCTGTTTATGGCGCTACAATGATACTACCTCAGTCCAATCTTCAGGTCATATATGTACTTCAATATACAACACCCATGGCTTGGTTTAGAACAGGAGATATAGTCTTGGAGAAACTGATCCTAGCTAGGAGAATTTGCCAGGGTGTCCGCTTGCCTGATTATTATGTGCCCTGGCAACAGAGTCATTGGCTATTACCCCTTAAGTGCTGCGCATGTTCACCGGCAGATGGCACCACTACCCCCGTAGTGCTGCCGTCGGCCGTTGAACGTTCGAACTGCACCTGCGCAATGGAACGTCCAGCACTGGAACTGGACGTTCCATAGCAGTTATGAGGTTAACACTATGTATTCACATGAATGAATTATGTATCAAGATAGGTGGTCCTAGAGGTAAGAGCAGATGACGAATTGGTCTATATTTATGTGGATAACCTACTACACCAACAATTGATGTCCTTCTTTGCAGGAATATCTGGACCAATCACTAATTGGCATGTGTCTCTCCTGTACCCACTGGGAGGCATGGCACTCCTGCCTACAGATCTGTTTTTGACTTGGTCTGCAGTGTCCAAATGTAGGCTTCAGACACATGTTAATTGGGTATATGGATCACACAGGACTTGCCACTATATGTACAATGGAACATAGGCTGAATCACAATAATGACTGCATACCTCCACAGTTTTAGGAGAGGCTGCCTTTTACTTTGACTGGGAGAGTATCTTCAATCAAAAGGATTAGGTCACAAAGATGTCGCTAAAGGTTTCAGCAGGTACCATGGACATTATGCCCTGTAACGCAAAGATCTGGTTAGAATAATTAAAAGTTCTGTGACTTTGTATTGTCTCCTCACCCAACATTAAACTATGTGATCTAAACCATCTATAAAGCAAAGAACGCTGGGTCTTACTGACCTGGAGCTATATACTTAGCCACACAACTACAGTACCCAACACAATGATTGGAAGAGGGGCCAAAAACGATAAACGGCTAATATGTTACCACGAGAACAGAATCAGGATGCAGGACTTCTGACAGGGGCCAAGGGAACGTGAGACAGCACCATATCTAATTAAACTGATGTCCCACATCTAGAAATATTACATGAGGTGTATAGTATGCCATACCATCCCAACTTGCGGCATCCTTAAGTGGTTGTCCCCACTTGCATGTACTGTTAATAAAGGATGTGGCGATCTCTTGGAGACAAGGTGATTGATTTGATATAGGTCATCTAGATACAAGACAGATTCAACACTTTTAAGGAGGCACAAAACCTGGATGGGATACAGAGGGGAGAATTATCCCAAACAATATACAATTACATACACAGTGGTGACTGTTCCTGAACTGACATCAAGTAAGCATGAAGTCTCACCTTGACAGACATTGGAAAGATGAATGTGGCAAACCTATATTGAACTCACAGTGGGAACCCAGATTAGGTCAATTTATTGCAGTGCTAGATGCAAGTTCACCCAACTTAAATATCTACATGGGATGTATCGGATTCTGAAAACACTACATAAAATTGATCCAGGCAGAGAAGGGGACTTCTCTAGATGTACAGCAGAAGAAGCAGATTTCATTCATATGACGTGGTCTTATGTCATAATACAAGGTTCCTGGGAAGGATATATCTAAAACATTCAGGGGGTAGTGGGACCCATGGTGAACACAATATTGTCATTTGGGGTGTATAAGAAAAGAAAATGTGGTACCAGTAAGCAATGTTCTCTCTAATACTAACCAGGAGATGGTCTGCCATACATTGGCTCCATCCAGGGTGCCAGAGAATGGAGAAATTGCTTAAAGACGGTTAGCTGGAGAAATGGCCTAAAGACAGCCACAAATGGTCAGTAGCATAGAAATTGCAATTGATAAAAACCAGAGCTGTAAGTTAAAGTCGGTCTGGTTACAGTTGTTAACAAATACAATTTGATTAACTAAAAAGAACTTGGAAAAAACCCAGAAACGATCAAAAAGCAGATAGCGGTCTGGACAAAAGGAAATTGTGGATAAATGGAATGTCTTTGATGCCTGGTGATTACTTTAAAAAAAAAAATAGGAATACTGATTTATCTACCAGCTTATTGGTGTGGAAATTAAAAGTTTTACAGGTTTGAGGTGGGAATTTGCTGCATTTTTGCAAGACTGGCACACACAGCCCGAGGGGAAAAATTGTTTGGGTTTTAACATTGTGATTTTCTTCTGGGATTTGGCACACAGCCTTGGGTAGGTTTCCTTCTTCCTGACAGTTTTATTGTAATATTATAGGAAAATACCAAATAAATATAAAAAGAATAAATTGGAGAAAAAAAATTCATAATATTTGTAGGTACACACAATGAAAAAAAGATGACAGCAAGAACCTTTCAGTGTTTAAAATAGAGGGAACTTTTTAAGTACGTTTCAAAAAGGCTCCAAAGATCTATGGTCTTGCTCGACGTGGAGTGCTTCATCAGGAAGTAAGATTCTAAAATATCTGTATTCTGCCCTTTGATATCTTGTATTAGACTCAGACACCTATTTTCAGTGACGACTTGACAAGCTATAATGACATGGAAAATTAGAACGTTCACATCACTTGCCATAGACAAACCAAAAGGGCTGTTTGAAAGGTAACATCAAAAGAACCACTAGATCTTAGTTAACTGTTCAGCCAACTGCTTCCCAAAAACGTTGGATAGGCGGGCATGTATAAAACCAAAACCAATGTATCCATTCAGCACAATTGGAACAAGAATGGAGCAAATTAGTTGCCATAAAATTTCAACATGTAGTGAGATACAAACAAGCAGAGTGCAATATTGTTAAAGGCTGCTTAGAAGGGATGGCTATATGGCTGTCAGTAGAAGCTTCTGGAAATACTGATTATATACTGAAGCACCTAGACACTTGGACTCTTTGCTTGACAATCTACTTGTGTTCATAGTGAGTCGAAGAAAACTGATCTGGGCAAGATAAACGGATACAGACAAACAGGCTAAAGAATGAATCGGATGCGGAGCAGGCAAGCATAAAGAAAAATGAAACCACAGGTTAAAAATATATCTGAGATTATTTTAATACGTTAGGTTTGGGTAGTTCATATTTAGTGGCTGTTTGCAGCAAATTCTAGAAAACATAACTGAGGTAAAACTGAGATGCACATTAGAGAGGTAAAGTCACCCCAGCCCTACAACCTTCATCAGTGAAAACACAAGGGAGCAGATGATTGCCACCAGAGAGGTAGTTCTCCATGGAAAACTGAGCATCACAGACTTCCGACGATGTTAAGACTTTTTAATACTGTACCTCAAGTATTTTTAGAAGTTATTGAGTTTTTGCCTGTAGGGGCTAAAATTATGGCTTTTTCCCCACTCAATAAGATGGGCTTAGGGACCTGTGTAAAGAATTATAGGCCAGTTTCATTATTTGATTCCGTGGTTAAGCATTTAGGCAAAAGATTGCTGGACCAGCGTTCTTTTGTATGGCTTTGAATAAGCTGTGACATTCTCTCCCTATATGTTTCTGGACAGCACGGTTTCCCCCAGTGAGATCATCCTCTTTCCATCGCCCCACTCTTTCCAAACAAAATCCTTTCAATACGCTCTGCTTTCTACTAGCATTGCCTTTGCCACCCCTCTGAACACTTTCTTCACCATCTATCATACCACATTACCTAACAGCCATCCTCTTCTTCTCAAACACTTGTCCACCAGATGACGTAAATATTACTGCTTCTGTGCACATATGGGTATTTATATAGAGGGGGTTTCTCCCGCCAATACAACCTTATCAATTGTCACATGCAAAGGTGTATGTATAAGTTAATTTCAGTTTTCTTTAATATAAAAAGAGTGACTGAGGTGGAACAGTAATTCTTGTCAGGGGCACATGCATTTATACCTGCAGCCCTGTACAGAAGCTGCATATCAGCTGTCAACGGTGAAAGGTCTGTTTTAACTTCAAATGTCTGGGATTTTCTACCAATATGGAATAATCCAGAGATGTTGTTACAACATAGCAGGGTATTTTGAAGACTTGGAGAGACAGCGGTCTGCATAAAATTAATCTTTCAGTAACACAAACAAAGTCTTACTTTTTTGGAGTTAGCTTAGACACCTTTGACATGAGTTGGTAAAGCCAGCCATTGTTAAATGTATTAGATCACACAAGGTATATTTTCAAACTTACAAACAGAGATTCATCTTGGGTGGATATTCAAAGGTGTAAACGGGTCTAGGTATGTGTTTTTTTCTTTACAGTGAGAATGGCCACACCTCCAGTGAGAGCTTTTCTTAAGTACATTTGACTATTATAAGTAGTTGGGGAAAGACATATCAGAATATAAGCTGCTTATGATGCACACAAAAAGTAAATGATGGCATGTCTACTGGATACCCCCAAAAGAAAATTGGTTTTAGGCTATACTGGACCCCAATGAAGTTCGGGGAAAAAGTAATTGAATAACTAACTTGTATTGAAAAGTAGTAGCAACACTAATATAGAAGACGAGGTAACCTTTACAGCTGTAAATATAAAGACTTTCTTTGAGGGAATTTGGCAAAACATTTTAGTAATCGTTCCCATACCTTATCAGAAAGATTTATTAGCTTTTACTACACACAGTTACATTGTGATTTGGCAAAATGTTATGTTATGTAGTTCCTACAAATCTATAAAGGTTTTCTACGTTTAGACAACAAACTGAGGGATTGGTGTTCAGACTGATTTCAGGCACCTCCAAAGGATATGTTAGTCTGTGGACCGGCTAGCTCAGAGTGCCACTATAAGCCCCACAAACATACCAAGGAGTGAATTTTTTCTGGCAACCATCGAACATGCCAACCCTGATCTCTCAGGGATTGTGGACACAGTACAGTACTCTTTGCTCAGTCACTCGTGCTCACTTTGTCTCAGAGAGATACACAGAATAAACGGAGGGGACGTTTTCATTTATAGGACGTTTTCAATAAGTATTTATTGAACCAGTCTCATTCTAATATAAAATATGTGTGCTGCCACAACCATTAAACAGAAACAGATATATACGATTACAAGCACCAACAGAGAAAATAAAAGGTAGAATTCTACCATAGTGCTAAAACAGTGAATATGTGCAGGCATATAGTTACAGGGCAGTAATCATGCTTACTCCTAAGTTGCTAAGTGTACCTAAAGTATACCTAGCATGTAGGTAGGTGGAAAGCCAAATATTTCCCTAGGAAAGAGCCAACCCCATTACCTGAAGGAAAAAAACGAAGGACCTGTCTTGGTCTTGAGTTGGACACCCCGCAAGGGATGTCAGACCACTGCTTGCTGGAGTGTCTGCGTGCAGGTACTTCAGCGTCGTGTCAGAAGGGATGTTTCTCCTTTGGCTTGGCCAGTGAAGATTTGGTACTTATATACCCGAAAGGTATCCTCAGGGGTTCTACCTAGATGTGTCATGGTACTGTGGGCCTGCCGGCCAAGGGTGATGATAGCAGTGACTTTTGTACAGAGTTATCATGTAGAAGAAGGTAATCCTGCTGTGATACTAAGAATCCTCATATATAATAAATGAGGCCAGTTTTCTAAGAAAACCACACAACATTTATTCAGCAGCTAACTGTAGGAAGGTGGATACCGGACTATGGTTACCCCAGATGTTTTGCCTTGTGTTTAGCTGGTTTTCGACTTAGTTGGCCTGGTTCCCTGCTAATCAGGGCCCCAGGCGATCTGCTCTCTCTTTAAAATGGACTCCATGTACCCTAGGTGCATACTTAAATTGGCTTGGGTCACCTTATCAGCCCCTGTACAGTGCACTATAGGTGCCCAGGGCATAGGTGCATCCAAGGCCTACCAGGGGGTGCAGCATATCTTTTGCCACCCCTGGCTGGCTATCCAAATTGACACAACTGGCTGATCACTCAGCTGGGGCAAGGTGGTGTAATCACCCCTTGCTTAGATATAGTATACCTATATCTAAACCTATATCTGGACACATATATACCTATAAGTCACTCCTATGGCAGGCCTTAACAATCCTGGAGGCAGAGTGCTTGGTTTTATGTGAGATGGTGCTCTAGCATGAGCTGAGCCTGTCTGCAGCTGTGAGGACCAACTCCCTTAGCTGTTCCGGGATGTTTGATGTTTGATGTTTGATGTTTGATGTTTGTGTGTTTTTATATAGCGCACGCACACTCCATGGAGCATCTTGGCGCTGTGACTTCATTACTAATAGATTGTCAAAAAATATTAACTGAGCTTTGAGATGTTATTTAAACAAGGGTTTTGCATCTTGAATCGGACAGTCCATAGATCCAGGTTTTTAATGATTTTTTAAAGATTTTTTCTGATGAAGATGCTCTGAGGTGAGCCGGAAGTATATTCCAGGCTTTAGCACCTAAGACTGCCAGTGATTTTCCTCCTTTGGTGGCCAATCTGAACTTAGGAATGGACAATGGACAATGGGATATTGCCATACCATATACTCTTAAGTGCATTATAATCCTCACGGTTACTTGCTAACTTTGGTTTGGCTTTATCAAAACATGTCGTGTAAGGTGTCATACGCTTTGGAATACTACCCCCTCGCCAGTCCTGGCGACGGGGGTAGCATTCCACCCTTCTAGAGGGATAAGACATGTTACTTTGCTAAAACGCGGTTAAATCTAACCAAAGCCCCAGCATCACAAAATGGAAGCTGCTGCCACAGACACGAGTCTGACCTCCTACTGCTGACCGAAACTCCGGCAGGGGAGGCGTGGACAATAGATCTCCTGTCACAGGGAGGTGTCACACCACCCAGACAGGAGATGGTGGATTGTAGCAGGGAGGGTTGAATGAAACTAGACACTGCCTGGGGCACACAAGGTGTCCCATGCATAGTCCAGTTCAAACCGGTGCTGGGACCCTCCAGTCCTAGCTCTGGCGCGAAACTGGACAAAGGGAAAGGGGTGTGACCACCCCCTTCCTGGGTCCCACCCATAGGAGGGACCTAGCAGGTGATCCAGCCCACAAATTTGGAATAAAGGTGGGAGTAGTGCTAGTGCACGCAGATTATCCCGACTGAAACTTATGAAACAAAACTCTGGACCCTTCGACATCCTACTCGACGTAGAAGACTGAAGAATCTCCCTTGTGGTGAAGGAGTGACCACCCTGTGCAAACAGGCACCATCCAGCGCCTCACCGTTTGCTTTGTTGCAGTTCCCGCCGGAACTCGAGCGACAGAGTTCGACAAGACCCAGCGTTCCTGCCTTCCAACAGCCCAATCCATAGTCCCAGCAAGTCTGAGACCCGTGGAGGCGACCTGAAGCGTGGGGCTGGCCATCTTGGAAAAACTACGAAGTGCTGACCCTGCAGCTCCCGAGGCTCCCTCGACGCTGTGCATTGGGGTTTGAGAAGCCCCAGCCCCGAGCAGCTTTTGCACCAAAGCTCACCCCTCCACACTCTCAGAGTGCTGGGTGGGGCTCTTCTGCATCTTTCTGCTCGACGCGTTGGTCCGGTCGCTTGCCCGTTGGCTAGTGGCCCCAGTACAGACGAACCTTTGAATTTGCTCTGCCAGTCCGGTTGCTCTGGACTGTCCCTCGCTCCCCTGAAAAGGAGCACCCGCTCTGACCTTCCTGGTCTGAGTAAGAAGCGAACTTCGAATCCTGTATGGGTTGCGCTTGCCAAGGTTTGTTTGCTCCAATCCGGGAGCCGACACCGCCGACAGCGAGAGCCTTCGTGGGACAGCTTGTGATCCACTCCT
This sequence comes from Lissotriton vulgaris, assembly GCF_964263255.1. Lineage (NCBI taxonomy): Eukaryota > Metazoa > Chordata > Amphibia > Caudata > Salamandridae > Lissotriton > Lissotriton vulgaris. The sequence goes on along the minus strand of NC_141700.1, from coordinate 505,437,184 downwards.
GGACATCCTCTGTGCCCCAGAGTCCACGTAGCAGCGGAGACAAGCTTCACGACAACCACCTGATTGCACCCGACATTGCCTGGTTCCTTCCCGGTTCCACTCTGGTCACTGCTGAGTGACCCAGACTCTGTCCCCTCTGCTTTCAGGTTCTCTACATCTTCGATCCTCCCTTCGATCGCACCGGACATTGCCTGGTTCCTTCCTGGTTCCACCCTGGTCACTGCTGAGTGACCCAGACTCTGTCCCCTCTGCTTTCAGGTTCTCTACATCTTCGAATTTTCCCTTCGATCGCACCGGACACTTCTCTTCTGGCCGCCTGCAGCATCTTCATCTTCAGGCTCCATAGATCTACTCGACGAAAGCCGACACGGCTTTGCACCTGTGCACCCGCTTCCTGTGGGTGAGGCAACTCTTGAACGCCGGTGCTCCTGTAGTGGTATACAACTCTAGTGTTTAAGTCTAAAGTTTGGTATTTCTAGTCCAGTCGGAAGACTCCTAAAACTGTAACTCGATAACTTTTACGCACCATTGACTTTGCATTGGTGCATGTGTGTGCTTTCAGCGCTGCACCAGATTCCTGCGGGTTTTTCACGACTTCAGCATTGCTAGTCCCGATTAGTCCCAGCGATTCTCCAGGCCCTAGGCCTGACCACTGTTCGATTAGTGATACTTATACCACTTATTTAGTATATGGTTTGAGTGGCCCCTGGCCTCATCCAAATTGTGCAACTTTCATATGTTTTACTGTGCTTTTGTTTAAACGCTTGTGCTTCTATACTCATAAAGAGTCTAGAGGATTATTCTGAGAATAAATACATATATTTTTATAACATAACTTGTGTGGTGTCCTTTCATTTGATATTACAGGATTGTGATTGGTAGAACAGCTGGCTTCACATGCCCTCTTGTGTTTGGCCTGAAGGCTGCTTAGTCCATGCTACCCTTAGGATAGCTTGTCTATAAGGTTGACTTACAACCGCCACCGTAAGGGATTGTTTGGACTGATACAAGGTGCCCCCAGAATTGGAGACATCATATATCAGGCCAACTTCTCACACTAACTATTCAAAAGGTCAGCGCCAGAGCAGTCATGTAGAGCAAGGTAGGACAAATGTAGGTAAAAGGTTGTGCCACTACCTGGGCCTATAACGGGTACATTGGGGCTCATTACAGTTACTAGTTTTCTAAATATTCACTTTTTATTTCTTTATATGAATCGGAGTGGAGTCATACAATCAAGTTTCAACAATAAATTTGGCCTTGAATTTGCATAGGAATATGCTACTCATAATTTACATTATGTTAAAATATGAATAAAAGCGCATGGTTTACCCTGTAATTGCTATGGTAAGCTTGGTTCATTGCAAGAGAACAATGTAGGCAGATCCAGGATGACCACATATGCTTTTTTGACTGGTAAAGAATGATGAGGGTTATTAGATTAAATATTGGGGCATTGTTTTCCCAACAATCCATCTGTGCCAACATTCACTCATTCCATCACTGCTCACACAGGTGGACATCAAACAACAGTCACTCCCATTCTTTTTCCAACGGTCTTCACTCTTGGCCCATGTTATTCTTATTTCCCTGAAACTGAAACTGATGGAAAAATTAGGCGCACAGAGAGTTCAATCACCCCCATTTAGATCCCACATGGGACTCCATGTGGTCACTCCTGCACCCTGTGAATCTAGAGTAGTGGATGCAGCACTCCTGGGCCCTCATCCCTAGATTCCACCACCTGCTGCCTCAAGTAATACTTTCTAGCACACGACCCAGCCCAGTTCTGGCATATCAAGGCTTGTTCCAGACCAGCTCCATGGGTATGAAACAAGCCACCATCATCACCAGCACATGCCTGCATCAGCACACCAGAGGAAGAGGATCCAGCATGTTCAGAAAGGCCGGGAAACACAAACAGATGCTACTTCTTGAGTGTGCTTCTGTTCTGTCACAGGGATGTAATGGAGTTCCCAATGCAACAAACGCCCTAAAGCAACATCAAGAAATAATAGAATTAAATAACTAAGGGAATATCCTGTTGCGTAGGTTTAGGACGACCCAATTGTCTAAACCACCTTTCTAATAATCTCCTGCTCTTGGGTAAACTTCAAGTGGAAGCAAGAATAGAAAGTTGCAAAATTGTATAGTAAATAAAATTGAAACCAAATTTGAGTGTAATGACCTTTCTATCTGCTACTTATTATTCCTAGTCCATCTATATTGTACCCTTGGAAAGATTTGGTGAAACCCACTATTGAAACATTTTGAAATTAGTACCTTGGAAACACACCAAGCGTTTGTCAAGAAGAGTCTTCTTGTTGCAACACTCAGTGACAATTTACTTTTGGAGTGCTTGAGCCTTTTGTGAAAAACCGTAAGATATTGAGTGAAAGGACTGGAAATGAATGAACTGGACCTCAATATGGCTATATTGTGAGAAATTTGCGTTTTAAGGTGCTGGGGAACTCTTCTAGTTACTTTTAGTGCTTGTTTCTCCTAACAGACATGACGCATTCTCCAGTATAATTCTTAACTCGGAAGACGCATTCTCCTAACAGACCAACATCCTTCTAGATAATCAAATTACACTAAAAACTGAAAGAACTCGGATTGTATTGTTTTTAAAATGTTGGGTTATTCTTATATTAAGCTATCGTTTCAGCTTATCTTTTTTATTCATAGCAGACTTTGTTGGATTTTGGCAGAATATCCAGGCCGGAACGACCTACATACAGGAAAAAGAAATCATACAGCAAATTCTCATATGCAGGGAAAACACTACAACACGCACACTTGGTCCCCAACCCGCCGCACATGCCCACAAATCAGCAATTAAATCATCATTCAGATAGAGAACAGGACCCTTCTGCTAACTCTCAAGGCTCTGCATTAAAGTGTTGTATTTCAGCTTCAAGTTGAGACTCTAGGGTGGAATCCAGGGCCAGGGCTATGCCTAGGTAATCGGCCCATCATTGTCAAATCTTTGAATGTTTTAGCAGGCATCCGTGTGCCTGAAACACTGAAACCTCTAGCCTCATACAGTAATCCATCCCCCTCTTCCAGGCTTCAAAGGCGATTTAGGGGGCTGCCAAAATCTAGCAATATCCCTTTTCGCTAATGTAAGGCCCAGAAATAATAGAATTTTTGTATTATTGGTTGTCACTTATTCCCTCAGTACTATGAAGTAAGAGTGATTTTGGGTCTATTGGGATTTCCCAAGAAAGGACCTCTCATAGGCAGGACGTCAGCCCCCCACCCGCCAAAAGGAGGGGGCGGGGCCAATGACACCCATGCGCCATAGTTGAGATCTAATATAGTATGCTCTATAATTCAATTTTAACTTACCATGGTCCCTATCGCCTTCTTTTGTGCAAAGCTGGGGTCTGATGGTTGCGGAGTATTTACAACAGCTCGTAAATCGTCAAACATCTGAATCCTCTCATATCTTCAGGCACAATTATGTTCCTGAAAAAAAAAAGACATATCAGTTAATAACGTCATTCTAAAAATCCAAGCAAAGTTATGATAAATGCAGTGTTTCACAGCCTCCTTTCCAGTCACATGGACACGTTTGTACTTAATACTAAACTGAGTGGTAAGTTCAAGCATCCAAAAAGTCACATTTCCAGGGCCAATCACACCAAAATTATCGGGGCACTAGTAAAAAAAAAATTCTATATGAATCACTCCTTGCAAACATTTGAAGGTGTCCGTTCCAATAGAGCTCTTGCAAAATGTTCAATACATGGACAACCTGATCTACTCTTAAAAAAAAAAAATCGACTTTTGTAAATGTGAAGGACTACCAATACATTCAATTCATTGATATGTTTATGCAAAACAAAACTTTATTAATTGTTCATCATTTATCACGTAGATCACTGATACGTAAAACATGATCTCCTTACTTTAGCCAAAAGTCAATGTTCCAAGTGTTGTCTGGTACATTTGAAATCTATTTAATGATTATTTATAGATAAATTAACCTCTTCAGCAGTTTCAAAATACACACCCATCACCCAGGAGGTGATGTTCTTCTTGCGGAATCAATCTCCAACTGAGCCATTCAACTACCTCCTGGCAGAATCATCACTCTCACGCAGCAACCATGGAAGCTGTAACATGCATAACATACACAATACATGCAGGTGCCACACTTGACTGTCAAAAATTTAATTTCTAAATTGGAATTTAAAATGTTTGGGATACTTAGAACATCTACCAACCATAAAATAATTTACACTAGTGATCCTACATGGCGGGGCAAGCGGAGAGGCCTTTGGAACACTGCTACAGCCTGAAATCTCTACCCCTACCCTTCTCAGCAGCATAAACACCGACCGACACCAGAGACTGAACAATAAATCGTAAATCCCACTATGGATAAAGACTGAGCAGAGCCTCAAAATACAAGCTGGAAACTTACTGCTTAAAATATTGGGAGATTATGTAAGTGTCCACTATGTGATAAAGCTTCTTCAACACTTGCCCGTATAAAGTAAGCAAATATTGTGTGATACAAGGCAGCATCATTCAAGTTGTCTGGCCTGACAGTTCTAGTGAAACCGGGGTTGTAATCTCCTCGCCCACCTTTGATCACTCAACCCTCAGGATTCTCCACCAGTGTGTACCCACCTATTTCTTCCAGAGTACATTCAGTTAACAGCTTTATATAATGTTCTTTCACCACTGCAAGTACTGGTGACCCTTACATATAACTTAATTCAATTCAACACTTTTGAACAAGAAAAACAACTCCTTGGCCCTCATTACGATCAGCCCGAGAAATGGGCCAGATTTCCCCCATCCCAATAGGTACCACCAACTGTGTGTAGTTGGGGTGGGGGATAAGGTCCATTATTTAGGATTTGGACCATAAGGGTCAACTACGAAATGAGGACTTTCCCAGAGGAATTGGTAACTCCATGTCCGACTGCTCTAGTATTACCTCATTTTTCCTCGGACTTTCACAATGGAGATTTTGTCTTTTTTAAACAGGTAATCTGTGTGCAAGTGAAACACTTATAATACCGATAGGAATTAGGAAGCCACTCATAACGTGGGTCTCAAGAAGTCGGAGTTGAAACAATGTAACTGAGACAGGGAAATAATTTAAGAGAAGTGGGAAAACTGGGATTTTCAAATATTTCCTAAAAGTGTTTTGGGTACGGCAAGCGATACAGTACGAAGGGAGTCTCAGACATGACTGGAAAGGGGGAGCCGGTATTGTAACCATCCAAGCATCCCTCGCAGAACAGGCATTGAAATACCTCCAAATATTCTAGATGGAGATGATTTCACCAGTGGCAGCTGCTTGTAACTGAAAGCAGTGGGGCGATTAGACTAATATTTCAACCCACTTTCAGGCAGTGTTAAAAACCAGGAATGCCCTTAAGCGCAATCCCAAAGCGTTCAATCATGGCTAGTTATAAACAGTGTTTACAACAGGCAACGATTGAGAACTTTGTAGTTGAGGCTCAAGGTAGTGTAAATTTCCCAGGCTGCCTCATTTTAAACAAAATAAAATATACTTATCTACTCCTCTCAGGTCCCACAGTCTGTGGCTACAAGGCAGCAAGAGGTCTCAGAGTCAACACCACTAACCAATGCAGACGCTGCTCTCAGGCTGTTAACCAGCATGAGCTAAGGTCCAGGATTGAATGAAGCGGTTGACTCAGTGCTCCAAAATACACTGGAAGCCTGTGCATGCTCTCCATCCAACTGTAATACAGCTCAGGTAGGAGGCTTACAGTGTGCAAGGCAGAATGGGCGTTGCAAGACAGCCAGCCAAAGCGCAGCAAACTTTAAAATGTAGTGGGCACTACTCCTCCTCCCCCTGCTGCCAGCCAGCAGCAATGGGCCATCCCATACACTTGCTCGGGCTGGGTGCACTGAAAAATTGTAATAACATCAGGTTTGCTGCGCTGGCAGCAGGGTGAGAGACGCTGCTCCGCCCAAAATGGGAGGAACCACTTTTGCATTTAACACTTCCTAGTCTATCTCCAATCCTCACATATTAGGGGAGGGCTCCACATATCTGGTGCAGCGAGTTTAAAGGGAACATTCCCACAGGACACGTGGAAAAGCCAAAGGATCGGCAATTGCGCGTCATAACCAGTCGGTAAAATAGCAAACTGGTGCTACCCTGAGGGGGGGAAAAAAGTCTTGGCCTGAAAGTAAACCTGGACTGCTACTATTTCCTAGTCCAGTCACGATTCTAACTGAATCTGACTGGCCAATGGTAATCAGACAGAGCCTGATGGGGTGGTCCGACGGGTTTGTGTGTGGGTTGGTTTTATGGCTGTTTGTGGTTTGGTTTTATGGCTGGCTGTGGGTTGGTTTTATGGCTGGTTGTGGGTTGGGTTTATGGCTGCGTGTGGGTTGGTTTTATGGTCTGCTGTGCGAGTTTTACTTTTGACTTCCCTGGTATCAAACTGCCTGCAGAAAGCTCAGATCCATACAGTCTAATATACTTTGGTAAACACTTATACAGCGTGTCTTCGCAAGTATAAACTGCCCCAATTTGCAAAATCGGGCTACTTTTTTTGTCATCTATTTACTAATGGTGGACTTTTTTTTATTTCGGTGCCCGAACCTATTTTCCGACCCATCCAACCCTTGATTCTGATGTCAAACTTCGATCTGTGTAATGGAAAAAGAAGCTATCATCCTTGCTCTAGAATCATATGCCCCTTGATGTTTAACATTCCAGCAATATTGATACGTCATCCTTAAAGTACTGCTGTCGACTCTAATAAACACCTTCCAGAACATTCTACAGGAGTTAGTGCACGTGTTTCACTCTTGCCAGCTGCATTAAGACCTGGTCTCGTGCACTAAGTCCAGATAGAATGGCGCTGACCTAAATGAAATAATGCTAAGCCAAAAAAGAAAACACGTTTAAGTACCCTCCGGTTTCCCTTTGCAAAATGTTTTACATGCATAACAATAAACAAATAAATACAATGAATACCTGAAACCGGATACACGGCCGCCCGTCAAATATAGTTAGTGGGAAAGGAAATAAAAAAGGGACGGTGTTTTTCCCCCTCAGGCTTTGTTGCAACATTACTTGAAACCATAGCAACGAACAGAAGTGCACTCACTCAGAGGAGGCTGTGGGTGGCACATTAGTATGTCTGGCAGCCGGCAGGTGACTACTCATACAGGATTCTCCGTGCCATCCTCTGTAGTTTAGAAGCTGCAGAGGTGGCGCTGGTTCTACACACTACATGAATTCCAGGACTCTTTTGAACTCTGCATTCTACTCTCCAAGAGACCGCGCCAGAAAAGAAATTGCTCCCTGTAGGCTCCACTCTATTAAGCAAGCGTTGGCAAAGCCAATAGGTCTCTCCTTTGAGACCTACTGTTTTTTTAGCCATGCTGTACCCTACAGCACCATAGCTGCTGTGCAGCATGGCTATGTAAAAGGATGTGCGGGTTAGGGGTGAAGCAACAAAGCGGTCAAGCGGAGAAGCAAAACAAGCGAGAGAACATGCGGGCAAAGGAAGAAACATAGGTTAAAGAGCTATGTGGAGTGTGGGGAAGACCCACACAGGTGAGAGAGCAACACAAGTGTGGGTGGGATGGGGCAGAGGAGCAATCCAGGGCGACAGGAGGGAAAACATGCACGCTCATGGAGTGATTAAACAAAAAAGGAAAAAACGAGTTCCCTAAAAGCAAACAGCGGAAGAACAAAAGCTAGCAATTCAAAGAAATGGTTAAAAGGCAATGCTCCATGGGAGGGGCAAACACAAGACTGTCAAGTCAAGTCAAGTCAAAAATAAAGTTTATTTAGACCATTTGATCTATAAACCAGAGATCCTACTTTGTCATATAAAATCAACGTATCACAATTCATATTCATATCAATAAAAAGTCAAATTATCCTAAAAACTACCTTTATACAGTTTAAAACAAGGATTCATTTGGATTATAAAGCTACTTGCTGTTTTTGAGCCTCCTGCCAAACCGGGAACTTATAAACACCCAGCATAAATTTCCCGATGGCTATTGCAATGTCTAAATTTTCCATAACAACTAGAAGCTCCCGTGCTTGAGAACGCACCTCAACCTCGTATTTTAAAAATATCGGACGAAGGAACTGTTTACGTAAATTTAAAAACATATCACAATCCAATAAAATGTGCAAAATATTACATTTCATTCCTAGCTTACACACACATTTGCCATCAGGATGCGTTAAAGCTGATTTAATTGCACTATTTAAAAATATCGGGTTAATACCTATTCTTAACTTAAGAACTTCTATCCTTAACCAACGGTTTGGTAGCAAATCTATATATGGAAAGCTTAAGTCTTTCTCCCAACCTGGGCTCATAAATTTCACGGAGTCCTTCCTTCTCAAATACTCTTGGTCTGTGCCCCTTGAAATTTCTTTTCCCTGTGCTTTTAGTACGCTCTTTATTACATTAGTTTGGAGTGTCAGAGGGTCAATGTTCACATTCAGGTGGTCAGAAATGGCCCGGAGTTTACTTCTTGTTGCCTTGGCCCACTTTAACTCACTGGTCTGGATTTCTTTCATACACCATTGTGACACCTTTGTAACTTCCCCCTGCCCCAATCGATTCCAAAATCTAAGGAGACTCATCTGCACCTGGACATTCCATGCGGTTAGGCCTACTTCCAATCTAACTGCCTGGACCATTACCGACCCAGGAAGAGATAGAAGGGATTTTAAACATTTGCCCTCCTCTTTGTCCCAAGAGCTTTTCCCGTCAATGCAGATTACTTCTGCCCCATATTGGAATTGCGGAGGGACCATAGCCTTAAAGGCAGTCAATAGAGGTTTGTGTGACATATCGCCATAGCTATTGTTGAATCTTTTCAGCCCGCATACCGCTAAATGCGCTTTTAATTTCTGAGCTTCCAAGTGGGTTTCCCACCTCAGGGACCTTGTAAACCATATTCCGAGGTATTTATATTCGCTTACAGTATCTAATTTAGTTTGGCCCAAGTACCAGCTAAATTTCGTACACTTCTTCCCGAAGCATAGAATTTTTGTTTTATCCATGTTTACTGTAAGACGCTTTGCAATGCAATATTCATTAAATACATTTAACTTCCTCTGAAGCCCCACCTCTGTTTGGTCCATTATTACAAGGTCATCCGCGTACAACAGACAGGACAGGTGCTTACCATTTATTTTTGGGCTTGCACCTCTGGCTGTGCCCAAGAGAGGAGGCCAGTCTGCTAAAAATATGGCAAAGAGTAACGGTGCCAAAACGCAGCCTTGCCTCAACCCATTATATATCTCTATTTCCGTTGTAAGGCCACCAGAGGTATCTGATTACTTGTGCCCAATTTTGGCTGTGCAGTTCTTGGATTACCTGCAAAAGGTCGGCAGGAACCTCAAAATTTCGCAATGTCTCCCACAGGCAGTCCCTATCCACCAAATCAAAAGCAGCGCGAAAGTCAACAAAGCAACAAAACAATTTGCCCTGCTGCTCCATGGACTTCCTCGCTACAGCCCACAGTGCGAAGCAGTGATCAACAGTAGAGTGCCCTTCCTTGAAGCCACCCTGCTCTATTGGGACTATTGACTGCCGCTCCGCCCACTCCTTTAACCTGCCAAGGATAATTTTTGAGAAAATCTTTTCGCCAATATCCAGCAAGTTGATCAGCCTGTAGTTCTTAGGGTCCTTCTTTTCCCCCTTTTTATGCAAGGGTCTAATTATGGCCCCTCTCCAGGATTTAGGAAAATGACCTGAGTCCAGGATTGCTGCAAACATGTGAGAAAAAAATCCTGCCCACCAATCTATCTGAGTTTTAATTAAAACGGCGGGAAGATTATCTGGACCTGCAGCACGTGATAGATTCAGCTTTTTAATGGTTTCTTTTACTTTCTCTACTGCGAAGTCTGATTTTAATCCTTCTACGCCCCCTGACCAAGCTGATTTATTCTTCACAATTTCCGGGGTCCTTTTAGCACTATATAGGTTACTTAGGTAATTTACCCAAGCTGCCTCTTCCACAACACAACTCATCGTACCCGGTGCCCTTCCTGTAGCATCCTGTATCAGCCTCCAGAACCCTTTTATGTTTTTATTTTCTATTGTCTCTAAAAGGTTTGCCCAACATTCTTCTTTAAAGATCCTTTTCTGCTTCCTTACTAAATATTTATATTCTTTCTTTAGCCCGAGTAGGAGTTCCAAGTTCCCTAAGTCATAACTATTCCTCTGGCGTCGTTCTATTCTCCGTATCTCACTTTTTTTACTCTGGCATTCTTGATTGAACCCCCTGGGCTTCCCTTTATTGGGCTGTGTTTTTACCTTGGCGTCTTTCTTATCTTTTAGATATACTCTTAGACACTGCACCGCCTGTACTATTTATTTATTTATTTATTTATGTAGTTTATAAAGCGCACAGCTACCCCCGAAGGGGTGTCCCGGCGCTAGAACCTGAGTCTCAGAGGAGAGGAAAGGAACAAGAAGGGGAAGTAGCGCAGTAGATCAGAGTCCAGAGAAGAGCCAAGTTTTGAGTTTGGCCCGGAAGGTGGATTCGGAGGGACAGAATCTAAGATCGACTGGCAGCGCGTTCCAGAGTTTTGCCGCAATGACACTGAACCCTCTGCCACCCATTCTGGATAGTCTGAAACGGGGAGAGATCAGAAGGCATAGGTCATTGGATCTCAGAGATCTGGTGGAACGGGATATGGAAACCCGTTTTTTCAAGTAGTTTGGTCCGCGATCATTGATGGCTCGATGGGTTAGAGTGAGGATCTTAAACTGGATACGGCTGGCCACAGGTAGCCAGTGCAGTTCCCTACGATATGCGGCAACTGATTGACGATAGGGGATATTGCCAATCAGCCTCGCCGCCGCATTCTGAACAATCTGCAGCCGGTCAATTAAGTATTGGGGAGCTCCAGCATAGAGGCTATTAGCATAGTCCAGGTGGGACGTGATGAGGGCATGGGTAACTGTACGGCGGGAGTCCAGAGGGAGATAGGGGAGGATTTTTCTAATCATGCGCAACTTCAGGAAGCAGGCAGAGGTCACTTTTTTAATCTGAGTCTTGCATGAAAGGGAGTCGTCAAACTGGAAGCCCAGGTTACGGGCCGAGTGGACGGGAGAGGGAGCGGGATCGAGTGCCGTGGGCCACCACCAGGAGGAGGGGATGGGGTTTTTCTGGTTAAAAAACAGCACCTCTGTTTTGTCTGCATTGAGTCTTAGATGGTTTTCGGACATCCAACCACTGATGTTATTGAGGCACAAGCGGAAGTTGGAGAACGCGGAGTCAGAGTGGTCTCTGAAGGAAAACACTAGCTGGGTATCATCAGCATAGGAGACCACCCTGACTCCGTAGGACTCCACCACGCCGGCCAGTGGGGCAAGATAGATGTTAAAAAACAGAGGGCTGAGGGCCGAGCCCTGTGGCACACCGCAAAACAGGGGTTTTTCCTCCGATTTGAAAGGCCGCAACAATACCCTCTGACTTCTTCCTGAGAGGAAGGACTCGATCCAGCCAAAGGCAGTGCCGCCAATGCCAGTCTGTTTTAGCCGGTCAAGGAGGATGGGGTGAGATACCGTATCGAATGCAGCGGACAGGTCGAGGAGGACTAACATGGCCTCCTCGCCCCTGTCCACGCACTCCCGGATAGTCTCCGAGACTTCCAGCAGAGCCGTCTCCGTACTGTATCCCGCCCGAAATCCAGATTGTGAGTCGTGCAGTAGTGAGTTGCTTTCCAAGTACTCCGTGAGCTGCAACTGCACGGCTTTTTCCAGAACCTTTGCAGGTTTGGGGAGAAGGGAAATGGGGCGGTAGTTGGAGAAAACCGTGGGATCGGCATCTGCCTTTTTTAGAATGGGGATCACCAAGGCTTCCTTCCAAGTGGTAGGGAAGAAGCCATGGTGCAGGGAGGCATTCCAGATGGAAAGGAAAGAGTCGGCTAACGAGGGGGCCAGTTCACCCATAATTTTGGCAGGAACAGGGTCAGAGGGTGCACCAGACTTGCAATGGATAAGTAGTCTGATAGCATCCTCCTGATTGAGTTTATTAAAGGCAAGAAGGGACGGTAAGGCAGAGGGACTTGTTGACGGAGGCCCGGGTATTGGCCCTTTAGGGAAGGAAATGCAGAGCTTATTGATTTTTTCGAGGAAGAAGTCCGAAAGTCCCTCGCACAGGGTCTGGCTAGCTGAGTTCTGAGTGGTCCTGGCCGGGGGATTAATGAAATCTTTAACGATGGAGAAAAGGGTTTTTGAGGAGTTTTTAGCTTTGGCAATTTGGAGCGAGAAGTGATCTTTCATGGCAATTTTTTTATGTTTGAGAAATATTTTCAGGGCAGCCTTGTAGGCAAGCTTAGCTTCAGGGTCGTAATTTAGTCTCCACTTCCGTTCGAGTGCTTTACAGCTGCTTTTTTCCTCACGGAGAGAAGTGGAGAACCAAGGAGCGGAGGGGCGAGATCTAGTGGAGGCAATGATTTTCTGGGGAGCAATGTGGTCAATAGCATTGATGAGGGCGGTATTAAGCCTGGCGATATTTGCGTCGATATCCGGGGATAAATGATCCGTCTGGAAGTGGAATACCGGGTCCAGGGTTGCGCATGTAACTTTGTGCCACTTCCTTCCCAGCTCTTTCCTGGGCGCCGGAGGGACAGATTTCCGGTCTAAGGCCAAAAAAAAGGGGATGAGGTAGTGGTCGGACCACGTAAGGGGAAGGGAGGGTGAGACGGTGATGGTGGAAAAATTAGCGAAAATAAGATCGAAGGTGTGACCCGCCACATGAGTAGGACCGGTAACTAGTTGAGTGAAGTTAAGACTGTCCATGATTTCCAGCAAATTATTCGCTTTTGCGCAGAGGGGGTTGTCAACGTGAAGGTTAAAATCACCTAAAACTAGAAAGTGTTGATGTTTAAGGGATAGATCTGCCAACTGGTGGGTGAGAGCGGTAAGAGAAAGGGAAGCAGCAGTGGGGGGGTTATAGATTAGTGAACCAGCCAGTATAACAGCCGCAGAGTCGGATACGGAGAAGTATAGGGCTTCAATGATACCAATGTTGGTAAGTTTGGTTACTATTGTATCCTCGTACCATGCTACCTGATGCCCTTCGATTTTATCCTTCAGTATGTTTTGTTGAAAACAAGCCAATTTCTCAACATACTCATCCGTCAATCTTGTAGTTATGCGCTTAGGATATTCCACATTTTGGGTGATCACCTTTTCACATTTACTTAATGACCCACCCACTATTTCACAGAACAGGGCATTGTGATCGCTATCCCTGCGCTTAATTACATGGAACTTTTTTACCAGTATATAGTTCCATGCCTGGGTGAATATATAATCTATTGGACATTGTTGGTTGCCTACTCTAAAGGTCTGTGTCGCCGGTCGATCAGGTTCTTTCCTGCCATTTAAGCATATTAGACCCATAGAACCCAAGAACTTCCCAAGGGCTTCGTCCTGGCTAGAGGTTAAACACAATGGGAAAATTGCTGATCCTATATTATAGGCACTCAGCATGTCCTCGAACCAGTAATCAATCTTTCCAAAATTTAGTTTGTGGTTGAAGTCACCCATTATCATCAATGTGGCATTCCCATACTTTTCTGTCAGGTCAATTATGTCTTTTTTAAAAAGGCTTAATTCTAGATCATATTCTTCTTGAGACCGCCATTGAATATATACATTTATGATAATCAAATGGGCATCCTTCCCTTCAGTACCTGGGTGACATACATTGCAGACCAACAACCATTTACATAGTGAGTTAATTAATTTGGTCTCTTTCACGAATCTGGTTGAAGCGAGGGTCATCATCCCCCCTGAGGGACGTCCAAATTTTTTCTTTTTACTCGCTGGTTTATGAAAATGAACAAATCCTTCAACTACCTGGGTGTTGCTGCATAGCCAAGTTTCTTGTAGACAAATGATGTCTACCCCCTTTGCAACCTGGTTTAAACTATCTGCCTTTGTTGTACCTCCCAACCCGTTTATGTTCCATGAAATTAACTTCAGGCTATGCGGCAACACGGTAACCTAGTCGATCTCACTGAGACACCCTGACTCATTCAGACCCCATGAGCAAGCACTACTATCCATGTCCCAGCTACCCACGTCCTTTCTAAGCTTCGAATTCTCTACAGCTATGGTGATATTGGCCTTCTCCCCCGACCCCTGGTTACCCACCTCACCTGCCTTTCCCCCAATCCTGCGTGAAACCTCAGAAAGCCTCCCTTTTGCTGTTTCCCTACTTATACTTCTTCTTCCTGGATTATCCTTATACCCTCTTTTAAAATTTCTTTTTCGGCTTTCTGGATTGCCGCTTTAACAAGCCCTGAGTAGAGTAGTACCTTTGTATATTCTGCACCATTCTTGTCACTGCAGAACCCTATCTGTCTCAGGTCCTTTGAACCAATTTCTTTTAGGGACGGGCATTTTGCAAACGAAGATAAAAGATGGGAACGGTTTGGTGGCACTACCTTTCTTTGTTTTTTCCCTCCAGGCACTTGTTCCTTGGATTTAAAGTAGATCCACATTTTATTATAATTGCTTTTATTTGAGGATATTGAATCCCAGCCACCTCTTCCCTCCTGTGCATTTATTCTAGGGAGTGTGTCTGCTATGCTACCTCCAACCATTGCGGTTCTTAGGGGTGCTCTCTCTCCTAACTTGTTACTAATGTTTTTGGAGCTCGCCACCTCCCCCGTGGGTTTATATGTGATTTTTCGTGGTGCCCTATTCTTTTCTACTTCAGCCGCAGCTCCTACAGGGACAGATTGCCTCCCTATTTCCCTTCCTTCCATTTTCATGTTTTTCCGCCGGACATTTTCTTTAGTTATTACCCTAGCCTGCATTTCTTTACCCTTCACTTTATTTTTGGCCTTCTGTCTACCCTGAACGTGGGAAAGACTTTTATGGGAGTACCTGAAGTTCTGGAGCCCAAAGGTCTCTCTCCGCCTCCTGTCTACCCTGAACGTGGGAAAGACTTTTATGGGAGTACCTGAAGTTCTGGAGCCCAAAGGTCTCTCTCCGCCTCCTTACCAACATAGGCCATATAGAAATATAAACGTTATTCAGGGGACCACTCTCCACTAATGGCTCTATGTTCTCTTCAACTTGGCCATCTGTCGCTGGGTCCTGTACTGTTCTAACCATTGTAGGCATCAGTCCCCTTATCCCCTGCAGTTCTTCTATCATTTCCTTAAATTGTATTTCATGATTATTTAACAGGGTATTATTTAACACAGAAACCTCTAGCAGTCCTTGCAGCATTTTTTGTAGCATCAACATAATGTCCAACATCGAGGCAGAGGATGACGATGTAATATCCATGCCCAGAGTTCCATTCCGTAATATTTCATTTAGAGGATCTAGAGGTTTAGGGCTTTGGTTCCCGACTTGGTCCACACTTCTGTCAAATATAGTTCTTGCCGTTGGATTTGACATATTCAAACAGTCCCCCACATCTTTGGACCCAAGACCGGTCAAGCCTTCCTCCCCTGCCCTTGGCGAAGAAAAGATCCGAGGAGAAGATGAGAGTCTTGGTTCAAGGGGGAGCATCCTATGGCTTAGATCACACTGTGTAAGTGAGGAGTCCACAATCTCCACTACATCTTCTACTTCTACTTCAACGCTTAGTAACTCCTTATTGAACTCTTGGGCTTGCCCTTTTCCTGGGGTGGGTGTTCTCTTAAAGTGCTTCCCCACAAAGTCTTTTATCGATTTAGACACAAGGCTGCAATCTTTCTCACATCCTTGCAGTTTATTCTCCGTGGAGGACTTCTTGGCAGTTTTTTTCCCCTCCTTTTTATCGTTTAGCCCGGGCCCTTCCGCGACTGATGTCACGTCGAACTCATCAGCTTTTTCCAGTGTCTCTAAGCATGTTTCCTTTGGCTTTGCCTTTCTAGGGGCCATATCCAAGCTACACCTGTTCCGTGGATTATGTCAAGGCCACACAGGCTAGCCTTCCCTTGTTAGCCTGCGAATTCAGCAGCCCTCACTTTAACCACTCACACGCTAATCCAAATGATAAAAACGGGTAAAAATCAAATCTAAAACCACTTACCTTCCCTGTGAGCTGATTAACTGACCGAGGCTGATCTTTGATTCTCTTATGCTGGCTTGTACCTGCCTTGAACCTGCCCAGTCCTCACAGGGGCCCCTAATCGGGTGTCTCCCCGGGCTTGGGCTTAATTTGGGCTTAATTTGCCAGAATCAGGGAATAACGAACTTTCTGCAACTGCAACAGCAACTCCCAGCAGAGTTGCTCCCCTAATCCGGGGGCCCCGCGAACTCCGACACCTCCACCTGGCCCTTCTTACTGAGAGCGCAGAACTCATGCAGGGGGCAGACCCTCGGTAGCGGTTTCCACCGTGATCAATGTACTGCCCACTATAATCCCGGCCGGCACCTTCCGCGACCCCCTTGGGGAGGGGGGGGGGGGATTTTTAGCTTGGTACGAGTCTGATTACCGCACCGTGTCTTCCGCGTCTCGATTCTGCTTGCGCTGCTCTCTCTCTCCGTCAAGCGTTCGACCTCCGCTTCAGCGTTAGCACGTCACCACGTCCACGTCAGCCACAGCTCGTCACACAGGGAAGGCCTCCACGATCAAACTCTGTCCCAAGACTGTCATGGGACATGAAAAGCCATTAAATAAGAAGCAGGCAAATTAGCGACAGTTAAACCAACTAATGGTAAGCAATGCACGAATTACAAGTGTCTGTATGTTCTTGGTAAACCCAGAAATGTCTTTAGCAACAAAAACAGCTGTGCTGCCTGGTAGACTCCACCTAATAAAACTAATCCGAGGCAGCACAGCAATAGACATGTCCTCCTCAATACATAAACCTGTCACATCCAGTGCTTGCCCTCTTCATGACCCTCTCAAATCAACTAATGACAGGAAGTACTTGTTCTTCGCAGCGTCCTCTCTAGTAGATACAGGAATCACAGGACGCACTTGCTCTCCAAAGTTCCTCTATAGTGGATACACAGTTAAAGACTGTGCTTCAGGGCCAAGCAATGCCAGTTGCCCACATCTCTAGTTGACAAATGGCCTCTTTTGTTGTGGTTTTTCCTTGTTCTCACCAGAGTCACTGGGTTACCTCCAGTACTTTCTTCAGATGTCTGGGGCCACACTACATTTCTAGGACTAGTTGTTACCTTTTCTGTAAAGCGTTTTGGTAAGTCTGCTCCTTCATGATATTTCCATTGGGTATTGCCGGTAATTCCTTTAGATGTGCAGAGTGGACATCTGTTCTCTCTCGCTCAGTGGTGTACTGCAGTCATTGAGTAGTAGCAATGGGGAGGCTGTATCTCACAACCCAAAAGGTATCCGGCGTTCCTAGGCCT
This sequence comes from Lissotriton vulgaris, assembly GCF_964263255.1. Lineage (NCBI taxonomy): Eukaryota > Metazoa > Chordata > Amphibia > Caudata > Salamandridae > Lissotriton > Lissotriton vulgaris. Next base: position 505,419,863 of record NC_141700.1, on the reverse strand, counting down.
CTTACCCTACCCGGTTTCTCCTTACTTTGGTTTCCTATTATATTATATTCTTTCTTACAGAGGTCTTTGGGTTAGGAGGCAGCAGGTTATCAATGCACTCGGTCTCTGAGAACTTAGAACTACACAAAATTAATATGAATTCACATCCTTGGATTCCAATGGGTTAAGCAAGACAACTGGAAGGAGTAACGTGGAGAAGTGTGGCTCACTGGTTAGAGCAGGCAGACCCTGAAGCAGAGGTCAGACCCGGGACCAGGGTTCAATTCCCGACGCGGCAGGGTCTTGAGCTCAAATGTCCATGGACTCGATAATTCTCGCTTCGGTGCCTGACCTAATCATGGGTTCACACTCTCCAACTCTGGGCATTAAGCTTGCTTAATCTCCATAATGGCCCCCCGCGGCGGGATGCCTGGCTTTCACCTTGGGGATGCCCTGTAGGGGCTATCTCACAGGGAAAAGCCAGGACGGGTTCCCAAGGCAAGCGCGGAGATACCCCTTCGGGGGTCGATTCAGGCGCTATATAAGAAACATAATAATAATAATAATAACGGTAATAGAACATTAAAGCATTTGAAAGCAATAACCTTCTGCTCAAACAAGGCGACTGCAGTGCACTCAGAGACAGCTGCTCCTTGTTCCTTTCCTAAAACTGCTACCTTCAAATTGGGATCAGGCCGGCCCAGGGATCCAGATGGAAACATGCTCAAATGTCTACATGCAGGATACACGAATACAGTTCAGCACTGCCACATAATGAATAACCAGACATACAAAGTAAGCAGCAAGGACATTGTTTTTTAAAAAAAGAAAAATACTCATTTGATTATTTAGGGCTCTCATTGGTATTTCCAAAATATCAGAGTGATACCCTCCACTCTTTGCCTCTCCCAAGCTTCTGTTCATCATGGTGAATTAAGACCGGACATCTTGATATTATCTTTTGGATTATCAATAATGCAGTGCTTTTAAAAGTCCAATGCCTTATTCTCAAACTATTTATCTGTATTCATAGGTTCAAAAGAACCTCACATTTAATGGTCCACTACGAAAACATTAAGAATGATCCAACACTGGCAACGGCTTATGAATGAACGGCTTTTGTGCCAGTGATGAGTTTAGTCACTCAATAAGTCATCATACATACACTCTGCCACTGATCTTTGCATTCATGAACCCATTCATCCTCCACCAATACAAGCATATGCAAATAAAATGCAAGATAAATTAACAGAATAAAGGTAGAATGAGGAAACATAGTAGCCAGTGTCTGTACTGCAGTGGTATTGTGCACAGTCCATGGTCGTTTTAAAGTTCCAGAATGGTCACTACATTTAGAATCACATATTGGCAATATTGGAATGATAAAACAATGACACACTAGGGACCTAAGCATTCCATAATGTTCCCCTGATTTAGAATAAGTGGCCACGCAGGATGCATGCAGCAATGGGCATGACAGTGCCCCCACACCCCCAAACAACCTCCACAGGCTTTCTGCCCCCCCAGGGGACAAATAAGGGGTATTACCCCCGATCTGACCCTGGGGTGCAGGCAAAAAGCCCACTAGACACAAGAGATTTTTTTTATATAAAAGAGGCGTGGGGGCTGCCCATATAGGGCAAGACCATGCCCCCACCCAAATATATTTGGGAAGTCTTTCTGGCCCTCGGGGGGGGGGGGGGGGCAGAAAGCACACTAGTCACCTAGGATTATTAATTTAATTACATTTAGGGGCGGGGCTGCCACAAGTGGGCATGCCAATGCCCCCTCCCCTCTGAAAAAATTGTCCCAGTATTTCTAGCCCATCCCCTGTGAGGCAGATGGGGGCAGTAGCCAAAAGCTCACTGAGCACCAGGGATTATGTTTTTTTTTTTTACACATAGGGGTGGGGGCAATACCATGCCCATTTTGGGCAGCCCACGCCCCTACTTATTGGACAGTCTTTCTTCCCTCTTTAGGGGCAGATGGGGAAATAGCCCCCATCTGTCCCCCCAGGGGGCGGGGGGCAGAAAGCCCACTAAGTAGCTAAGAACAATTTGTTTTGCAGTTGAGGGGTAGGGGCTACCCAGAATGAGCATGCCAAGGCCCCCGCTCCCTAAAAAAGTTGCCAGTCTTTCTCCCCCGTTCCCCCCCCCCCCCGGAGGCAGATGGGGGTAACAGCCTCTTATCCGCCCCCTGGGGGAGCAGAAAGTTCCCTAGACACCAGGGTTTAAAGTTTTTTCCTATACGTAGGGGTGGGGGCTGCCCAATATGAGAATGCCAGCCCCCCACACCTTAAAAACTAATTGGACAGTCTTTCTGCCCCCTTGGCAATATCCCCCAATCTGCCCCTCGGAAGCTAGGGATTTCTTTTGTAGGTCAGGGGTGGGGCTTCCGAGAATGGGCATGCCAATTCCCCCATCCCCTAAAATATTTGCCATAGTCTTTCTGCCCCCCCCCCCAACCAGAGGCAGATGGGGGCAATAGCCCTGGGGGTGAACAGAAATCCCATAAGAGACAGGGATTTTATTTTTATACGTAGGGGTAGAGGCTGCACAAAATGGACATGCTAGTGCCCCCAAACACAAACTGGACACTCTTTCTGCCCCCTAGACATAAGGGATATGTTTATGTGCATGTCAGAGAGCGACCCTATAGACATGGGTCAGTCACCTTCTTTCCTAGGGACACAATTTGGCTGTTTCTGCCCCCCTTGGTGGTGTGTGTAGACTTGCGTTTGTTTGGCAGTATGCATGGACTGGTGCTTGCTTGGCGGAGTGCATGGACTGGCGCTTGGCTGGCGTTGTACGTGGACTGGTGCTCGGCTGGTGATCTGATTAGATGGCGCTTGGCTGGCGATCTGAGTAGATGGGGCTTTGCTGGCGATCTGCGTAGATGGCGCTTGGCTGGCGATCTGCGTAGATGGCGCTTGGCTGGCGATCTGCGTAGATGGCGCTTGGCTGATGGTGTGTGCAGTGGCGACTCATCTGCAATGGCAGAGGAGCGTCGCCCCCCATAAACGTAAGGAAAGAAAAAATAAGCATTGGCAAAGCCAATAGGTCTCACCTTTAGGCGAGCTATTGGTTTTGGCAATTGGTGTGGTGGTTAACGGAGGATCGGTGGAGGTGGTGAACGAGAGAGCAGGTGGGGGTGATTAACAGGACTAGTAAAAAAAGAAAAAAAAGTTATGATGCAATGAGCGTTGGCCGCTTCATAGCGCTTTTTTCCATTTTGACTCCTGGGGAAAAGAGAAAACCGGGAAAGGTGAACGAGGGTAGAGGAGAAAGCAAATGACAGAGCCAGCTACAAAAGATGTACTTTGTAGGGTGGCTCAGTCTCGGCGCCGGCTCACCATCCTGTGACTCTAGGCAAATTATTTAGTCTTCTAGTGCCTACATAAAATGAATGTGTAATTGTATTTGTATGTATGCATGTATGTATGTACCACTTACTTCCCATGACAAGGTGTTGAAGTGCTGTACAACCAAATGAACAATGCAAAGGCTTTAGCGAACGTAAAATGTAAAAGCACACTCTAGTTTAAACCCAAAAACAATGTTGATGTTTTATCCAGTAAATAGCACACTTACTGCCACCCCTCCCAATCATATTGTGTCTCCACCATTAGAAAAATTGCATATCTAAAAGGGACGCTTGCTTCAAGAACCCGCCCCCTGTGCTACTAAGCTCTTCAAAACACCCTGTAATACAGAAAAAATAAAATCTCTTTGGAATGCAAATGTCAATCTATTGTTAAGTCTGGCCAAAAGTTCCAATACTGTGATACTAGCGCCACAATGTGTTCGAAAAAGTGATTAGAGGGAGTACAGTAACCAAGGTATACTTTCTTATTCACAATAATACAACATGCGCTTTAACGTAAATAAAGAGACTAGCAGAGAATGATCGAGAATAATATAGATACATCCTTCTGATGACAAAGAATGCCTTCTACCACACACTCCTTGGCCTCCTTCACGCACACAGTTCTCGGAGCACAGAAATTAGTTTCCCTGCTCATCATTCTAATCTATGAATTTTTGCAGATTTATAAGATGCCAACCAGTGCTCAGGGCTCGAGTCGGGGTACCACGCGGGTGGACGGCGTCCCCTCACTTATTTTACAGGGTGGACGCCGTCCCCCCTGCCAAACAGATGGACTTCACTCTTTGGCCTCTCTGGGATGAGATCGGAGCCACCCTTCGTGATGTCACTTCCGGTCGTGACGCTACTTCCGGTGACAGTGTCCCCCCACTTCTTTTTTTAGGACTTTTGCTCTGCCAGTGATGTGAGGACTGTGCGAGTAGGCCAATTTTTTAAAGTGAGGATTGTGAAAGCAAGATTGTTAACTGCAGTATGGAAACCGACAGCCACCTCTGTCTAGCGCTCTGAGGAATGCTGCAAGGCGCAGGTGAAAGCTTTATGGCTCTGTGAAATGGACAACACGCAGTCAGCATCTTCTTTGTTATTCACATACTCCTGACTGTAAGCCGGCATTGCAAGTTTAGCAAATCGCAACCATTTCAAACAACATCACCTTTAGATGCTACTAACTGGATCCCTAACGGACAACAGCAGGGCTGGGAGAAGAAGGGGGATTCAGTTTCGGGTCTGACAATTCTAAGGGCAACTGCAGGATAATTTGTACAAAAAAATGGCCGGGAAGGTCTCAGCTGCGCACATCGACTTGTAGCTTTAAAAAGAGCAAAACCTTTGCAGAAGTTCCGAGCTCTCTGTCTACCATTCACCTCTACCAGGAGCCGGCGCTCTTGAATAGCCTCTGGAGCTGCTCAGAATCAGTGGTGGAGTTAGTCGTAATTGCTACTTATTTAGCGCACAATCTGCCCCTGGTATGACGTGCAGTGCCTTTAGGTAGTTCAGTTTATAACTTTGAAAGCACCATTTCTAAATATCACAATGTAAACCGGAAACCATAGTCCCGTAACAAGCACTACCAGACTGCACCCTGGAAACCCTCCTTCCAGCTACGGCATGCTCACGCGCAGCCTCTCTACAGGGCCTGACACTATCATGGTGCACAAAGAGAGACACAGAGAACTGCGCACCTTTTGGCAGCGCAGGGCGGGGTTGCCCTAGCTCCGGACCACAGCCTCAAGAGATCAAGGCCTGAATACACGGAGCATGGCACTGCTCAATTGCCAAAGCTAGGAAACAGATAACTAACTGCCAGGGGCTTGGTGTGGACCAGACGGGGCTGTGAGAAACTTGAGACATAATCTACAGCGCTTTGTACTGAGCTCGCATCACTATCATCTGCCATACTCCCATAGAAGAATAGCTTCTAAATGAAGATGAGCTGTGTCTTGGTCATTTCCTTAAGAAGACCGTGCCATCTACTGGTCAGCATGGGCTTTTTTTTTTTAATTCAAAGAAGTGGCAACAGCGATTGGCACGTTTTTACTACGACTGGCAAAATAAATCAAGCACTATATAAAACACTAAAATAAATAAGCAGTGCCCACCATAGTACCAAGCCAGCATGTCTTGCCTATGCACAATTATGTAGAAGATCACTGAAAGGAATGTTACGTATGCAGCTGGCACCCAGCCACGCTGCTGCTCGCTCCCGAGAACCCTAGGCAATGGGAGTCAGCATTTAGAGAGAAGGCGGGACATGATCCCGCCTTTTGCCAATTGCGGGCTTTCAATTTTTGAAAGCAACACGTAAAGGCCGATGGAATGTGTGGGAGGAGGCCGACCCACACGGAGAAGGCTCTTGGAAGTCTGAAGTGATTCCAAGAGCCCTCTCCTAGAGCAGCGCACGCGCACTAGCTAGGTGAGAAAGGCCAATGGAATGTGTGGGAGGAGGCCGACCCACACGGAGAAGGCTCTTGGAAGTCTGGAGTGATTCCAAGAGCCTTCTCCTAGAGCAACACATGTGCGCCGGCTAGGCGAGACCTAAAAACGATAACTACTCCTTTTATTTTTCCTTTCTTGCCCAGTCTAGGGGGCGGGGCCGAGAGGGGAGGGTGACTGAAAGGGAGTGGTAGATGAACTCCTTCCCTGTGCTTGACTGTTTGGCCGGCCGTCTCAGGCCACCAAAATCGTCATGGGCAGTAAAAGCTCTCTCCAACCCAGGAACGCAGCGGAGAGCCAATTGAGGGCACTTAGGTCAATCCTGCAGTTGCTCTCATGTGCGAGAGCAGATTCTGGATTGGCCGCAGGGCATTCTGGGAGCCTGTGCCACCTGGGGAAGATGAGAAGACCACAACACGGCCGGCTGCAGGCAAGTTTTTATTTTATGTTTTTCCCACCTGTGACACCTAGGCTGTGTGTGGACTGCCGGTGTGGCTTTTGTGGATCCCCCAGTGTTTTTTTACCCAGAATCCCCTGCAAACCTCAAATTTAGCTAAAAAGTCATATTTTCCTGACATTTCCGTGTGGGAAAGTTGAAGGATCACTGCACCAGGATAAAGTTTATAACACCCAGCGGTCCCCTCGGTCTATCCATCAAAATGATACTTCACTTCTGTGGGTGTCCAAAGCAGTCAGCCTAAAAGCGTATAAAGAAACTGCCCTTTTGGACCCACTTTGGTTCCCCCTCAATCTCTACAGGTTTTTGTCACTTCCCTGATGCAGGCCTTTGGCCCACCCACACAAGTGAGGTATCATTTTCATTAGGAGATAAAGGGGAATGCTGAGTGGTAGGAAATCTGTGCTGTTGCTGTGATCCCACAACTTTCACACACAAAAATGAGAGGAAAATGCGACTTTTAGCTACATTTAAGATTTGATGGAGATTCTGGGTAGGAAAACATTGGGGGATCCATGCAAACCATACCTCCCTGGACTCCCCCCTAGTGTCTAGTTTTCAGAAATGTCTTAGTTTGGTAGGTTGCCCTAGATGGCTGCCGAGCCCGGGACCAAAAACACAGATAACTCCCTCACAAAAGATAATTTTGAACTCTCCACAGTACTTTTTGGGCCATTTCCTGTCGCATGCCCTAGGCCTACCACACAAGTGGGGTACCATTTTTATCGGGAGACCTGGGGGAATGCTGGGTGGTAGGAAATTTGTAGCGGCCCAGTGATTCCACAACTTTCCCACACAGAAAAGTGAGGAAAACTGGATTTATTTAGCTAAATTTGAGGTTTATAGGGGATTCTGTATAGGAAAAGGATAGGAGATCCATGTAAGCCGCACCTCCCTGGACTCTCCTGGGTGTCTAAGGTTCAGAAATGTCTGGGTTTGGTATGTTTCCGTAGATGGCCGCTAAGCCCCAGACCAAAAACACAGGTGACTCCAGGTAGTTTTGCAATCGATAATTTTGAAGTCTCCACAGTTCGTTTTGGGCCATTTCCGGTCTTGGGCACTATGCCTATCCACACAAATGAGGTGCCATTTTTATTGGGAGGCTTGGGGGAATGCTGTGAGTGTGGAAGTCTGTGGCTGCCCGCAGAATCCAGAACTTTGCATCACAGAAACTTGGGGAAATTGTTTTTTCTTTTTACAAAATCTGAGGTTTGCAAGGGATTCTGGGTAACAGAACCCGGTGAGAGTCACAGAAGTCACCCCATCCTGGATACCCCAGGAGGACTAGTTTTCAAAAATTTACAGTTTGCTAGGTTTCCCTAGGTGTCGGCTGAGCTAAGATCCAAAACCCACAGCTAGGTACAGTGTGAAAAAAGCACACAATGTTGCATTTAGGGTAGTTTCCTGTTATGGGCACTAGGCCTAATTACACAAGTGAGGTACCACTTTTATCGGGAGACTTGGGGGAACACAGAATTGCAGAACAAGTTTTATTGCCAACTGACTTTCTATGCATTTCTGCCTTCCAAATGCAAGACAACTTGTAAAAAAGAAGTCACTCTGAAAAATGTCCTCTAATTCACATGCTAGTATGGATACCCACCTTTTCGGAGATGTGCAAATAACTATTGCCTCTAAACGCTATATTTTGTTCCCATTTTGGAAATACATAGGTGTCCTTGATACCTATTTGTCACTCTTTATATTTTACCAATTGAATTTCTATATACCCGGTATACAGGGCCGGATTGAGACCAAGAACCAGCCCTGGCAGGTTGCTTCTACACCAGCCCTGGTAACCGGAGGGGAGGGAGTTGTTAGCCGCTAAGCACTGCTCCTGCTTTTCTTACAGAGGGACAGTTTTGCAGCGCTGCAAAATCTGTACGCTGTAAGAAAAGGGGCCCCCTGCAGCCACAAAACCGGCCCCCACCCCTCCAGCCCACCGGGGAAAATGCCCGGTGCCCACTATGGCCAGTCCGGCCCTGCCGGTGTACAATGAAAACCCAATGCAGGGCACAGTTTAGTTATCGGCCCTGGGTATCTCTGGTTCTTGGTGAACCTACGAGTCCTATATTTCACCACAACTAGAAGGGTCCAGCAGATGGAACTGTATATTGCTTTAAAAAATCTGCCATACTTAGAAGCCATTACAGGTGAAAACGGCACAAATTACTTGTTTTCAACTCAATTTCAATATTTTTTTAATTTTAATTGTTAGTTTCTATAGGAACATCTTGAAGGATCTACACAAATGACCCCTTGCTAAATTCAAAAGTGTGTCTACTTTCCAGAAATGTATAGGTTTCTGGGATTCATTGTTGCTTTCATACCCATTTCTACCACTAACTGAAAGGAGGTTGAAAGCACAAAAAATAGCAAAAATAGACTATATCCCAGTAAAATGCCAAAACTTTGAAGAAAATGTTGGTTTTTCTGACAAAAGTCTGCCTTTCCCTAAAAGCTGGGAAGATGGTGATTTCAGCACCACAAACCTTTTGTTGATACCATTTCCAGGGACGCTTTCTTCTGCAGCACTCCTTTTCCACCCACCCCTCCAAAAAATGTTGCTCTATTTTGGCTAGTTTCTGGGTCCCTTTCAGGGGAATCCACAAACCCTGTGTACCTTTGGAATCCTCAGGGTGTTGGATGAAAAGGCACAAATTTGGCTTGGATACCTTATGTGGACAAAAAAGTTGCAGGGGCCTTAGCACAAACTACCCTAAATAGCAAAAAAAGGCTTAGCAGGGGGGAGTGGAGGGGTCTATAATCCTTTATCATTAGATTGCCATCCTAACCAACTCAGGCCTTATGTGGTGGGCAGCTTCCCCACAAGGCAACCACCGGGTATACTGTAATAAAATAACAAATATGTACAAAGTTGCAGTGGTCAAAATAGGATTAAAACTCATCCTTAAGAGGCTAGTATGAATGATCATATTGCTAATCTTCTACCCCCACCGCTGGTTTGGCCACAACATCAAAGCTCTTGCCTACTGCAGCAAACTGAGATTCTCTGTTACAAAATAACTGCCTACAGGCTTTAGCACAGTGTAATGCAGTTCACCTTTAAAGGCCTATTGCACTAAACAGATGCTTTTCACAATAATTATTACAGGCCTACTTGCTTTGTCATAGCATTTCATTGTAAACAGATCACACCCAAGGAATCGTACATAACCTTTCTCAGTGAATCCATAAGGCCTCCAGCCTTAACATTTGGTTCACATTATAACCAACACAGGCCGTCTGAAATGCAAACATGCTGGCAACTACCATGCATAAAGTTATAAAATTACAAAATTAATACAAAATTATAGTTGGCAAACTATATAAAAACCCTCTCAAAAAGGCCTAAAAAGACAAAGTGAAACTCCTCTGCTCCCATTGTTGGTCAGATTGGGTGCCAACACCAAAAACCTTGCCTATGGTAATTTGTGATATTACGTGTAACAGCCCAAAAGCCCCACAGCCTGTAAAAGTGTTACAACAATCCATTGTTACAAGAGTATAGGTGTATATATATATATATATATATATATATATATATATATATATATATATAATCGCAAAGACGCTTATGGAAGGGCACACCGCGCTGTTCTGCCATCCAGGCTTACTGCTAGCCCCTGTGCAGCTCCTCAACCCCTCTCCATGCTTTCACCAGATTAGACGCGTTTCTGGACCAATCCGCCCCTTAATCATGGATATTTCTTCACACAGGCATCAGACGCTCACCTTTGTAGTCCAAAACATTTTATTGGATTATGTCACCCTAAGTGGGTGTGGCTGAGGTTGTCGTCAAGTAGAATGCTTGACGATGTAGTCCCTAAAGGTGAGTAACAATGTGCCCTTAATTAGGTTTCTGCCTCTGTGTATAGTTCAATTGTTTATTAGAACAGATTTAGTAGATAGATAGATAGATATATACACATACATACACACAAATATCCAAAATTGCGGAAGCAAAGAAGCAAAACACCCAGAAGCTTGAGGCCGCACAATACTGCAGGTGAGTAACAAACTCTATTTAAACCAAGCAGGCACCTTAACATCCCTTTGAAGTACACGGCCGGACGCGTTTCGATGCCGCTGTTTGCCTCTTATTTGGCGTTTATAGATCTTAAAACAGCCTTTGATCTAGTGCCACGCTCTAGAATATGGATTGTATTACAAAAGATGGGTCTCCCTATCACCCTTCTTGAATTTATCAAGAAATTACACGAGGGGAATTATGCAAGGATTAGATGGGGTACTCAGGGCCAGCTGACAGAGAGGGTGGCCGTCAGGAGAGGAGTCAGTTAGGGATATGTAATGGCGCAGACTCTGTTCTCCCTCTTTGTGAATGGGGTGGTGTACCATCTGAGGGAGGACCCAGCCGATGCCCCATCCCTGGAGGGGGAAAAAACACCTACCCTGCTCTTTGCGGACGACACCCTCCTGATCTCTAAAACCCCCTCTGGCCTTCAAAAGCTGTTGGATCGCTTTAGCTCGTTTTGTGAGGATAGAGGTCTTACTATCAACACTACCAAGACAAAGCTTATGGCCATCTCACCTTCAAAAAGATTTAAGAATAATGTCTCCCTTAATGGTACCCCATTGGAATTGGTAGACTCATTCGACTATTTGGGGGTAAGGGTTAATAGTCGGATGAATTGGAAGGACCATATGGCCAAAATGCTTTTAAATCACAAACTAGTTTCAGGAGCGATCCTACGGGAACAGCGAGAGTCTATGAGCAAACCTGTAGCCCAGGCTCTCGCTGTGTATGAAGGTCAAGCACTGCCCTCGGCAGTCTATGGATCAGAGTTGTGGGAGTTTGAGAATACAACCGACCTAGTGAGATCAGAAAATAAGTTCCTGAGAGAATTGGTGTCATTCCCCATCTCTACTCCGGTAAAACCCTTACGACAAGATATGGGTAGGCGTTCATTGAAAGACATAGTTTGTCTGCGCCCGCTACTCTTCTGGGTACGTCTTAGAAGGACCCCAGAACTTTTAAACTATGCAGCTGTTTTGGATGAACTAATCTCACTCAACTCGGGCAAACAGATTAAGTGGTTGAGTAACCTTAGACAGCTGGTTTCAAAACTAGGTTTGAATGAAATATGGGATAGCCAAACACCACCCCCAAAGCAAGTAATGAAGAAACTATATTGGGACTGGGTACAGGAGGAGGACATGTGTAGAGGCAAAGGGGGTATCCTTACCGAGCGGTTCCTAGAGTTCAAACCCGTAAGGAAACTCGAACAGTTCCTTGACTTTATACAAAAAACCCTGGACAGATCACTCTATTTAAAACTAAGGTTCGGGACCCTCCCGGTGAATGAAATTACTGCAGGGTGGAAAAAGTAAAGTTCTCCAGTAAAATCTTGCCCTGGGTGTGCAGCCCCTAAGGAGTCTGTGGCTCATCTCCTTTTTGCTTGTCCAGCATACAGGGGTGCAAGAAAGACATGGTTAAAACCAATATGTAAGGAGCTGGGCTTTAGGTGTCATAAGATGACCTTGCAGGTTTTTTCCACTGATACGTCTTCCCTAGTTCTGGTCTGTGGGGTAGCAAAATTCCTGGGCAGTGCCTGGCAGACTCACCTGCGAAGGATAAAGCAACCCCCCCCCATAGATGACTTTATATGGATTTATGGTACGCTGCTTTTATGTGATTATGTATTTCTGCTTTTATTGTATATACTATTTTTAAAGTAATATTTTTGTAATTTTAACGCACAGTTGTATGTAAGAATGGATTGGTGTTTTTTTTTATACTGTAAAGGATGTGTATACTTTTATGATAACATTTTATCGAATAAAGTACATGCAACATACAACGAATAAAACTCATCCTTAAGAGGCTAATAAGAATGATCATATTGCTAATCTTCTACCCCCACCGCTGGTTTGGCCACAACATCAAAGCTCTTGCCTACTGCAGCAAACTGTGAGATTCTCTGTTACAAAATAACTGCCTACAGGCTTTAGCACAGTGTAATGCAGTTCACCTTTAAAAGCCTATTATTGCACTCAACAGATGCTTTTCACAATAATGAATACAGGCCAACTTGCTTTGTCATAGCATTTCATTATAAACAGATCACACCCAAGGAATCGTACATAACCTTTCTCAGTGAATCCATAAGGCCTCCAGCCTTAACATTTGGTTCACACTATAACCAACACAGGCTGACTGAAATGCAAACATGCTGGAAACTATCATGCATAAAGTTATAAAATTACAAAATGAATACAAATTTATAGTTGGCAAACTATATATAAACCCTCTCAATAAGGCCTAACAAGACTCAAAGTGAAACTCCTCTGCTCCCATTGTTGGTCAGATTGGGTGCCAACACCAAACACCTTGTCTATGGTAATTTGTGATATTACGTGTAAAAGCCCAAAAGCCCCACAGACTGTAAAAGTGTTACAACAATCCATTGTTACAAGAGTATAGGCTTTAATAAATGCCATATATATATGCTGTGGATGTTTTCACTGAGGCAATGAATAATGATTTGCTGAGGTATAGGAAGACAACAAATATAAACAGCCGCAACATCACAGACACACAGAGGATGGCACTGCAAAATCTAATGAATGACAATACCATTGTAGCAAAACCCTCAGATAAAGGGGGAAACGTCGTCATCCTCAGCAGAGAATATTACACACTTGAAGCAATGAGGCAGTTATCGGACAAGAGAGCAGAGTGTCTCTGACACTGACGAAGGCGAAACGAGTTTGTTGTAAGGTCCCTGCAAAATAAAGAAACTGTGGATCTGTCTCATCCCTCTGGAGTGCTGTTTTTTTGTGCGCGTTTTCTACATGTGAGGAAATGAGGGACGTGGAATTTGATTATTATTAAGTAAATATATATATATATATATATATATATATATATATATATATATATATATATATATATATATATATCAAAATCAAAGACGCTTATGGAAGGGCACACCGCGCTGTTCTGCCATCCAGGCTTACTGGCCCCTGTGCAGCTCCTCAACCCCTCTACATGCTTTCACCAGATTTGACGCGTTTCGGGGCCAATCCCCCCCTTAATCATGGATATTTCTTCACACAGGCATCAGACGCTCACCTTTGTAATTCAAAACATTTTATTGGATTATGTCACCCTAAGTGGGTGTGGCTGAGGTTGTCGTCGAGCAGAATGCTGGACTATGTAGTCCTTAAAGGTGAGTAACAATTTGCCCTTAAGTAGGTTTCTGCCTCTGTGTATAGTTCAATTGTTTATTAGAACAGCATATATATATATATATATATATATATATATATATATATATATATATATATATATATATATTGGTGTGAACAAGAGTACATGGTACTCGAAACGCGTCGTCTGAAAGGTCCTAAATAAAACTTAACATCTTGCCTGAAGTCGTGGGGTCCGTTTCCTTCTTTCGCCATGCTGTGGGTGTGGAGGTTTGAGGATTTGAGATATATATAGATATAGATATAGATATAGATATAGATATATATATATATATATATATACATACATATATATATATATATATATATATATATATTAGATAGATATATATATATATATACACAATATTGCCGAAGCAAAACACCGGGAAGCTTGAGGCCGCACAATACTGCAGGTGAGTAACAAACTCTATTTAAACTAAGCACGCAGCTTAACATCCCTTTGAAGTACACGGCCTGACGCGTTTCGATGCCGCTGTTTGCATCTCCTCAGAGGCTGTGTCAGTGGAGGTGATTTATGGCTACCGCATTTCCCCTGCGTGTTTCCGTAATTGGGGGCTTTCAGTGCTCCTCCCTAGGTGGAAGTTCATTTTTAAACGCACACTGGGATTAATAGTGTGGGCCAATCCACTCATTTGAAAGAAGACCGATACATGAGGACATTGTGCACAAAAAGGGAGACTTGGTGATAAGATAAGTTCCCTAGCCCAGTGAGATACGTATTGGTCATAAGAAGGCAAGAAGCTGCAGAGCCCCACCAAGGGCATGTGACCAAACTATTTCAAAACTGCCACGCCATGCATGACAGATAATGGCCATAGCTGCACAAACATATAAACGACTCATATGTAGGAAAATGACATAAGCATAGAAAATAAACCAGTAAATAAATAGATTGAAAAAGAAAAAAAAATACAGAAATTGAATGAGTTAATTAATTATTGATAAATAAAGAGGGAAGGAGTTGCGCCAAAAGTATGGTAAGTGGGTGTCTAAATATATGAAACATCTTGCCTAAGATTCCTGTGGCCCGTCTACTCCTTCGCCATTTGGAGGTTGTAGGAGAATACGTTTGCTGAAATATATATATATATATTCCCCAGCTGCCTACGAATAAGCCTTGACAGAAAGTGAGATGCAAGAAGGGACAAGAAACGAGGCGCTGGATAATCATATAGAACCTGTTTTAGGTAGAGAAAAAGACCAAAATAGATATTTATCTGTTGAGGGAGCTGTGGCAGCATGATCTGACTAGGCAACTATCCACCAAAGAATGGTCTAAAATACCAGAATATCCCTCAAGAGTCTCGTGTAATGCTGCGGATTGGAAATCAACTCTGACTCAAATGTGGAAATCGTGGACAAAAGAGTTGGTAAAGAAAAAGATATGGGGACCATGGCAGATATATCAGGGTATTTGGGTAGTTTAACGATGAAGCTAGCTGGCATTACTAGGCATGGATACCTTTGTCAAAGATTGTCTATAGATAGAGAACTTGGGTTAATTCGGAATAAATCTACTGTAATTGTTTCTTTTGCATTGTTTTACTCTCTGACCAAGTGTTAATAAAAAGAACATTTAAAAAAAAAGTGAAAAGTCGGTCAAGGTAGAGGATGACACCCCCCAATACACTGCAACAATTAAGTAGGGGCAGAGTCAGCGTGAGGGTGTGGGATGAAATGATAACACTGAAGTCTAAAACAGCTGACAGACCAAAGCGACTAATTAATTACAGGGGCTGGGGGAACTGGTTACGATTGGAAAGCACAGGTGGAAAGCACTCCAAACAGGCACCCTCACCGTAACAACATATGGGATAACTAGATTCATTATTTCTAGATGTCCTGAACCTGATAAAGGATGATCATGACCCGTAGCACCAGCTAATGGACAACATACTAAATCCACTTAAACCCCCATTCCACCTAGAAACAAAATGAGCCCAGGAGATCGGTCTCCATACAGCAAAAGACACAAGATACTTGCGAGTCTTCTGATATCTGAACAAAAAACAAGTTATACAGTTTTGAATATGTTATGTTCTGGTTTTTGTTCGATTATTCTTTCTCGCATTCACAATTGAGCTACACCAGACATACTTGACAAATGACGTGTATGACAAGTATACAACTCGTTTATAACATCAATATAACAGCTTCATTTAAGGGGCAGCTAAAGTGTGGAAAGTCAACTACCCACTATTTGAGAATTGCAAAGAAAGACAATACGTCAAGTAGTCAGTAAAAACCTACATATTTATCCAATGTGAAGGGGCAGCCAATCGCTCCTTGCCTTCGACCTGGCAAGCATAACACAAGAGGGGGAAGAGCCTTGGGAGGGGCTACTCCATGTCACACAGAATTAGCTAAGAATAGGTAGTCCCAATGAAAGAATGTGTGCCATGAAAATAAATGTAATTCTAGTCACGCTGGTAAATTCGTTCTGTCGACTTTCACCAAAAAAGCATTAGTGGTGCATAAAGGAAGAATGTCTTTGAATTGCTGGTAGAATACTCTGTTACATTATATGGTTACCCAAAGACAATAGACCTGCCAGGCTCCCCATATCCAAATTATCAGCACTCTTTTAGACATATGGAATGCAATTGCTATGACCAGAAGTCTCACATCGTATACTCCCATATGCACCTGCACATCACAACCCCCATCTCCTTCACCCCTAACCTTGGAGGACAGGGCCTAACCTAGATGGTGGGAAGCCATTTGTCATATATCAGGATAGCTGTATGACAAAGGAAAGAACTGACAACTACAAAAATATCCCAGAAGAAGAAAGATTCTGTTATTACCAACTTCAAAGTTGGGAACTGCACACCCTGAATGGAGAGGCAGCCACTAGGCAAGAAACATCCTATATGCCATACTGCAGACAGGTGAAAAGTCTCAAATGGAGATAGATGGGAAAAATGCTAATAAAAGACATCTCTGACGCAGCCTTGGATATGGTTTTGGAAAGAACTTGTTTTATCATGTAACAATTCAATTTAACACAAAGAATCAATTTACACTAGAATGTTCGGTTGGTTTCTGATACCGGATAAGAATAAGTAGCTAAACAATGGAGCTCCAGACAGATGTTGGAAATTATGTGAAGGTAGGAGACTAAACCATAATTGGTGGATGTGTCCTCAAATTACAAAGTACATGGAGAAAAAAAATCAGCTCTACCAAGGCCATAGTATGGTATCCCTAACGCAGCACATCAGGAATACACCCAGGAGGGTGGTCTAATACACAATCTGGGAAATTGAAAACTAATCTCTCAACTATTGACAACAACAAATATTCTCAGCAAGTCTGTGGAAACAGATACTTGCTCACTCAACAGAACAAGGTCTTTGAAAATTTGGAGAACAGTATGCATGGAGAAAATACCAACCAGTTAAGGACGTAAGTGTGTTTTTCAGAGTCTGGGCAACAGCATGGAGGTTTCTCAGCAAGGGCTACAGAGAACTATCCTGTCTCCCAAGGCTCAGAGCCCTCCGCCTACTAGATCAACGGTAGACAAGTGACAGCAAGTAAAGAGATGTAGTACAGATTCAAAATTCAACACACATATTTGTCCCTGAATCTCAGTCCAATACATGAAGATCTAGAGGACAATACCTTGGGGGGATGGGGGATAGAGGAAGGTAGGAAGAAATCGATTACAATGTTGTCTAGAAAACTGTGTTATCGGGAGAGGGATAAGTTTCAGCCCACATGTGAAAGAGGATGGAAAGCATAGAAAGGCAAATTGAAAAAGAGAAATGTCTTTTGATCACCTGTATTATAATGACAAACTTTATACAACTTTTGAAAGAAAATGAAGAACGCCTTCCTTCATCTACAAGAAAGCCTTCCTCAAATACAATATTTTCTCAGATCAACTTCAAGATGCCACGAACCAGCCCATCTACAACTTAGAAGCATGCCTTCTGGCCCGCAAGCATTTTTAAATAGTACACGCCCTTCTACAAAAAAACGAAAACATCACTCTGAAACATACAAGAAGAAAATTAATTGATTCAAGTAAGAAATGTATATAATCCTGAGAGCAGGTGAAGATGGAACAAGACAGTTTCACAGCATGGTATTGGTCTAGAGATGGAGAAGATAGTAATCAATGAAAGAGTTTTAGGTGTGAGCAAGCTTGAGTTTAGGGTACATTGCAAAGGCACTAGCATCAAGATTGATACCTGGGCAATTTAGTGGCCCTACAGACACGCCAACAATAACAGATCACATGCATATACTGGGGTGTCCAACCCCTGGCTTTCATCTCAATTGGCTAATTACAATGTGGAAACATATACAACTGGTTGCCCGCAGGAGGAGGGTGTTTTTACATAAATGCAAGAGGATATGGAATTATGCAGAGAGCAAGTTTGTATGACACTTTCTTAGCTAGTTCACGTAATCCACATAACTATGCACAGTTCCATGTTAAACACAGCTCATCTGGGCAGGACTAGTAATAGAAAACAGAGAAGGTCTAACAGCGTGGGCATTAAAGTTTTCAATGATGTTAACTAGTTCACTCTTCGATCTGCTCTGTCCCAGTACATTAAACCATTTACATTTTAAACCGCAGATTTGTGAGGATTTACTGAAAGGTGTAGAAACGAGTTAGGAGAGTGTAGCTTGACTGGCTGCAATGATTAGAGAACAAATAGTTTTGCCATTCTCTGAAATAATAATAAACATTAACAAACAGCTATGTAGCTGGTATGGCGTACAGACTATGCTTTGGCCAACAATGGTTTATCTAGGAGAATTTTTGATACTTTGCATAGTATGTTATTCTAACGTTTCTTTATTTGTTTCTAATTCTATTCTTTTTGATTTAATACTGGTCTTTGGTCACTTTCTGTTTGTGACATGCGGCTACATGTTTATATAACTTCAGTGTATTTTTGCCCTGATGAAGTGACCCCATTGTCACGAAACACATGTTGACCCTTTCTGTTCCCGATATAATTGACTCATATTAAGACATGTCCTGGATTAGATGAGATTAAGACTCATTATTCAACAACCATTCTTGTATTATGGTAAGTACTGAAAACAACTTTCAATATAAGATAGAAATCTTGTAATCAACATTTCATTTTCTCATTTACTGACCTCAGACAGTCTGTCTTTGGTTTTTAAGAAATTCGATAGACATTCGAGATTCAGATATTGCTATAAACATCAGTTTTTATTTTGGGATTGGTGCTTGCAGCATATATTTGGTAT
Organism: Lissotriton vulgaris; assembly: GCF_964263255.1. Classification (NCBI taxonomy): domain Eukaryota; kingdom Metazoa; phylum Chordata; class Amphibia; order Caudata; family Salamandridae; genus Lissotriton; species Lissotriton vulgaris. The sequence continues at coordinate 505,401,136 of NC_141700.1, read as the reverse complement.
GTTTGTAGAGCTTAAGTTAATGCATCTTTTTAGAAGCTCTATGGAGCCTGCAGGTGCACTGTATGCCTTCATAGATCCGAAGACTGCATTCGACCTGGTGCTCCGGGAGAAACCTTGGCAGGTCTTACAACAACTGGGTATTTCCCCCCAGATTCTTGACTTTTCAAAAGGTCTACATAATGACAACTATGCTAAACTTAGGTGGGGATCCCAAGGGCAGTTGACCGAGAGGATCGTGGTGAACAGGGGTGTACGCCAGGGATGCGTGTTGGCCCCCACCCTGTTTTCGTTATTCATCAATAGAGTGGTGGACCACCTCAACGAGGAACCAACTGAAGCTCCCACCTTGGTGAGGGAGAAGACACCAACCCTCCTGTTTGCCGACGATACCCTCCTGATCTCCAAGTTTCCGGGTGCCTCCAAAAGTTTTTAAATAGATTTAGCTCCTTTTGTAATTCTCAGGGGTTGATAACTAACACAAGTAAAACTAAATTAATGACTATCAACCCTTCAAAACGGTTTAGAAATGGCATTACTCTGAACAATGCCCCCCTGGATGTAGTTGAGTCTTTTGACTACCTAGGAATACGGGTTTCTAAAAATATGAAATGGAGTTCACATCTAGCCAAGATGCTCCTAAACCACAAGCGGGTGTCTGGGGCCATCGCCAGAGAATAACATCTGTCTGCGAGTAGGCCAGTTGCCCCGGCGCTTGCGGTCTATGACGGCAAAGCACTACCTTCAGCCCTATATGGGGCCGAACTCTAGAGCTTCGAGAATACTAGTGAGCTTGCTAAGTCGGAAAACAAGTTTTTAAGAGACCTCATTTCCCTTCCCATTTCCACTCCTTTGAAGCCTCTATTCTATGATATGGGAAGGAACTCTATTCAGGATATTGCACGCCTTCGTCCATTGCTTTTCTGGGCGCGCATAAGAAGGACCGCTGAGCTGTCCAACTACGCTGCTGCCCTTGACGAACTGGTGTCAGCAGACACAGGGAGAAGAATCAAATGGATAGTAGACCTTAGGCACCTTCTAATCGATATTGGATTCAGAGAGGCTTGGGCTAGTCAGACCCCTTCACCCAAGCAGGAACTAAAGCGTACCTATTGGGACTGGGTGCAGACGCTTCAGCTATCTAATTCAAAATCGGGGAAACTTACCGAGGTGTTCTTTGAACATAAATACATATGCAAACTAGAACCCTACCCTCGATTTTTTACAGGTTCCCAGGGACAGGGTCCTATATATGAAGATGAGATTAGGGACCCTGCCGCTTAACAACGTGATGGCATCTTGGAAGGGGCCTAACTCAATACCTGCTCCTTGTCCGTGCTGTGCCCACCCCAATGAGTCCATTGCCCATTTCTTTTTCGCATGCCCGGCCTACAGGATGGCAAGAGCAAAATGGCTCAAGCCAGTCTGTAAAATGGTAGGCCTAACAAACTATTGTGCTGCACTGCGCATCCTAAGAACCGATACTTCCTCCTTGACATGGATTTGTGGAGTAGCTACATTTTTGGGATGCGCATGGCTGATCAGGACAAAGATTCAGGCGAAAAATGTGATAAGTTCTAACACCTGAGATGTGTACAGGCGACAGATATGATAAAAGCAATGCTCTAAGAGAATAAGGTCTAGTGTAAACATTATTATGGTTGTAATTACATTCTATTAGCCTTGTGTAAATAGATTTCCCTTCTTTTTTATTACATATTCATTTTTAACTTGTATATTCGTGGTTTTTAATTGTTTGGAATTTAATGTATACTATGATGGTTTTTTTTAATAATTCTTTTCATTAAAAAGCATCGGCAATAAAAGCAATACAGAGCATTGGTGTCTCAAGAAACAGAACATTTGTAGAGGGCAAGGTGATCAAGGTCAAATACAAATACATGATTATGGGGAAGAGGGTACTTCAAAAACTGCTTTTCTAGGTGGTACACAGATTTCACCTCTGTATAAGTTCCACGGACCACACACAGCAGCCCATTTTCGGGAACGGTCCCTTGCAACATAAACAGATTTTTCCCGGAACATACACCAGTCCAAACTAGTTTTCCAGACTTCGAGAGTGGGGGGTTGTTCTGATCCCCATTGTTGTGCGATATTTCTAGTTGCGGCCTGTGCTGAGTTAAGGTCAGTCGGTTCCCATATATTAAGAAGGCACCTCCTGGCTTCGGGGAGCATAGAGGTTCCTAAAACATCCTGTATGGTACTGTGAATCTTACTCCAATACTCAGCAACATGTTGACATTCCCAGATAATATGTAAAAACGTACCACTGAAGCCACATTTACGTCGACATACGTCAGAGTCGAAGAGTCCCATCAACACCAGACGGGGACCCGTTACATAAATCCTGTGTAATATTTTTAACTGTACAAGTCGGAGCCTCGCAGAGATAGCTACCACCCTAGGGGATGAAATCGCCAACTGCTAATCATCGTCATCCAGTCCTATGCCATCTCAAACCCACTTTACCCTGAGGTCGCCCAGCAGATCCGCTCTCTGATACTATGATGTTTTTTAAGTGGTTCAGGTTTATGCAAATTGGATTTTTATATGTGTACGCTTTTATGATAAAAAAATTATCGAATAAAGCTTATTACTACTACTGCATCAGCTACATTCCCCATGTGCTTACTTACTATACCAGTTCAGTTTAATTGGACTGCAAGTCACTCAAAATAATACAAAAAGAACAACGCAATTAAGAAAGCTAATATACAAAAGCAAATACCAATTGATAACCTTAGATTCCAGACAACTTTAATTATTCTACACAAAATGTTTTACAAGAGCCACATAGACGGTACACAGCACAGTGACGGCGAGTTTATAAGCATATATACCAAATAAGGTAGCAGTAAAGGTGTTCATTAACTGCATCTTTTCAAATGGGAATTACTGGAGAAGGCAGACATATCTTCGAAAGTTTGGTTTCTACATCTAATCATGTATATAGCATATAAGCGTGAAAATATACTATTTACACTATACGAAATGGTGATGCTCACTCTATTGTACAATGACTAATACTATGACCTGACTGTTTCCACTCTTGAATCAAAAGCATAAAATACGGTTAGGCAATGCCTCGTGGTTTATTAAATAGATAAACCAATTAATGGCATATTTGCACACGTAGTTCAAATTATGAAAACTATGCAGTTAAAGGGTAAAAGGAAAACCCTCTGCTTACACGGTACGTCCCAAAACTAAGACGGAACAAAACTGGGTGTTAATCAAAAATCAAAGAATCTGTTTCATAATGGAGAGAGCATTGGCCCAGCTCAGAAGGACAGCAACCAGTTTGAAAGTGTTTCCACTCGGGTCACCTACTGCACTCAGCCCAAGGCAAAAACATTTTTCACGTTTTTTTCAATGTATTTAGTTATTCGTCCACAGTACTTGGCAAGACTTTAGTGCTACTGGAATTATGTGATAGTAATAGTTTTAAACAGTTTTTCCTAAACTGCAGGAGCCCTCCAACAGATTTAGAACAGCTAGTAAATTCTAAGAGCCTTGCTTACAAATGAGAAAGTTCAAATAGTGCAGCTATTGACATGGCTTGCTTTTATTAACCAAGTGCTGGACAGTATGTTGATTAAAGGGGAGGTGCAAAATGCATTAACTACTTGATTGACTGCATGCTTTAAATTATTACGGTGTTAGGTTACCAAAAATATATATATATATATATATATATATATATATATATATATATATATATATATATATATATATATATATATATATATATATATATTTCAAAGAAACAACTTTGTGACCTATTTGTAAGGTTGTGGTCTGCAAAGAGAGACAATTTTTAGGTTGCTGCCTTTAAATGTTGTTTAACGATGCATCCATTCGAAGTGACTGCATTCCTGCATGCTAGCCTTGGTCCTATGCTTGGCCAAAGAGGCACTTTTTACTGTTTTGGCTATACAACCTTTTAATAAATTACCCAGACTCAATCTTGTAGACTAGACTGGAATCTTTCAGCAATGTGTGGTTTTACTGAAAACTCAGTGTTGCAAGGACGAGCTCTAACCTTAGCTGCACCTACGAGGTTAAGCTCCTCAAATAAAAGATTTTTTTTAATAACAATATCACTGTGTTTTTTTAGCTGGCTCGTCGGACTTCCATCACATGCTGGTATACCATAAAGAAGGTTAGAGATTACCTTTCCTAGAAAGGCATCAGGTAGTGGCTTTGCATTCCTCCTTGCAATGTGTCTGACAGAGTTGTTTCAGGCCAAGGGCTATCGCCAGAGCATTGAACCTTTTAACCTTAAGACTGGGCTCCCAGTCAAATGTAGGGGCCACTGATCATGATTTAATCCCATGATTATCTGGGGCAATCAGCTTCACGACAACAAAAAACACGTTATGAGCTTTACCCGACCCCAAAAGAGTGAGCAAAACAAGAAGTCGACAAATAGTATAATGAAGGTGGTAACCGTTGAAGCAGAATGCATTGGTCTGTCATCTATTTTCTCAAAATGTTTTAGCCACATTAGGCCATAAAATAGGCTACAATTATGGTTCAAATGCAACTTTGTTCAGACTCTATGCTATTGGCATCTTTGGGAGAAGCAGCACTATATCCAAGTTTCTGAATTTAAAAACAACGAGTAGTCTGAGAAGGTCCTTGCTGACATCTAGATTTTTGAATTTACACCACAGGCGATTAAGATCCATGCAGTCGGCTTGCCTAAAATTAATCCACGAAACAGAAATGAAGGCCTAAGTTTCTTTTAGACTGAACAACTTTCGTTAGTTAGTAGTGAGGGATATTACACTGCCTAATGTAGAACCCCCAGCTTCTAAAACTTGCACGATGTAAGGACAAAAGATGCACTGATCTTCTAAAAGTATCAAATCGGTCAACGGGTGTTCAAAAGAGCAATCATACAATAGTTTGAAGAACTCCCTGAACTGGAACAAATTTGCTGCCCTTTCAACACAGGGGTGGGAAAGGAGAATAGACTATTTTACAAATCGTGAAAAATAGGGGCGGCATCGAAGCCGCTCAAATTTTGGTGCCAACGCTAAGAAGGCACTCTGTACTCAAGTACCTCTACAGAGTTATTATGGGTGCTAGAATCACTGTCGCATCAACAGTGCAAAGGGTTGAAATAGGATGTATTTTTGAGTACAGTTGACAAAGGTTCTGTTCACAAACATTTCAAGGAATACCAGCCTCAGCCTTTGATTATCATGTGCTGCCAAGACAGTGCTACAAAATAGAGACGCCACTCTTGTCTTTCCTACTGATTGCAAAGTGCACGTCCCTCCAATGATATTACAGTATTTGCGGTTTCCTAAATTATGCTAGATTCTTAGGCTTGGCTTTAAAAGCTTTGTAGTTTCGAGGTTAGCATCACGTTACCCAACACAGCGAAACAGCCACTACAACGCAGCCGTTTCCACGCTATACTTAACCACGCATGCTTTACAACGCATGCGTGGTTACCACGTATAGCCTTTACCACGCATTCCTTTACTACGAAATACATAGTAAAGGAATAGGAGTAAAAGGAAGAATTAAAAAAAGGGGTTTGCAGGGAACTGGGGGGGGGGGGGGGGCAAAAGAAAAAAAAAAAAGAGTGGGTTTAATAAAAAGAAATAAAAGGCTTGCGTAAAAAAGCTCTCCTGTGTTTCTTGTCCATCTTTCAATGAGCCTCAATAACTACGTAATAACGTGTGTGCGTCTACCAACTGAATTTACAACAAAAAAATAGAAAAAGGACCACTTAAATCAGAGTATGAAGAAGGAGAAGTCCGTCGAATAAGGAAAACTGAGTAATTTTATTTATGATACACATTTTTAATGTTAGGCATATTTTAAAATATATTTATAGTTCTAAACTAAAAAAAAAAATGCACAGCAGGCGTTAAGGGTGTGGTAGGATTGGGGGCTGGGGGAGGAGGGAACATGTAAGGTATTGGGGCAGGGATCAGAGAAAGCATTTACTATGAAAATGCCATCATCATGCATAGGTATACAACGAAAATCGTTGTATAACTATGCGTGGTAAAGCATATTCGTGGTAATTGCATTTGCATTGTAACGCATGCGAGGAAAAGGCATTCGTTGGAACGGCATACAACCCCTAACACCAGCACCCTGAAAATGTGTACAACTTCACAATCACAGCACAACGCATTTCACCACCTGACATGCAAAGGCTAGAGGTGGGAGATCCAACAAATGAACAGGGAGAGTCAAACCAAGGGTCTGGCTTGGATCTTAGCACGAGCCGAGCCCTGAACATATTTGCTATGTAAATCACACAACAAAATATGATAAAACCTCTTCAAAATGTAAAACAAAACAAAAAGTATTCTTTTAACATGTGGAAGCCTCGACATTAATAGGGCAGATTATAGCCCTGCAGCAAGAAGTACTCATTAAAAGTGATAGTTTTGTACAACAGACAGTCTGAACTCACGTATTTGAAAGGGCTTTCAAACGGATAAGGAAGGAAACAAAAACAAAACAAAAAACAAAAAAAGAGTATTGGTGTAATAAAAAACATTCAAGATCACACGATTTAAGAAGGGAAGCAGTGATTTAATCATTAATTCGGATTTCAATTGGTACAAATCAGCTTGTAAATGGGCCTTTATTAGTCTTTCCTTATGTTAAGCCTTTCTTTTTACCTTTCAGTGCATTTTTCTGCAGTTCTTAAAATATAGCGCAATCTCGGTCCAAAGGTGTTGGAGCGCTTTATATGAGTGCCAGTTACATTACACACGATCACATGCATTGTTTGTAGGCATGGGGAGATTAAGTGAGTTGCCCAGAATCACAGAATGTTGAGCCGACTCAGAGATTCAAACTTTTCCCCAGTTCTACTGTAAGTCGCTCTGGCTGTAAGGCCGCTTCCTGAGTAGAGGGAGGGATGGAGGCAGGCAGAAGTCACATGAAAGTTCAGCTCGTTATGGACTCGAGATTCAAACAGGACCTTGAGCTGAGGCAGAGCTAGTTTTCAGGCTTGAGCTTTCAGTGGCTCGCCCACCTCTAACAATGGCACCCCATTTGAGCTGGTGCTCCTGCTGGAAAGTAATGACACCAGGCATTTGCACACGGTAGACGAATGGCCATAGTCCTCCTGGTGGCTACTCAGAAACCCACATTGATGCCCCCAGGTGGACATTTTAAAGTAGGTATCGAAATTACCAAGGAGTGGCGGACTATTTCTCCTAAAATATATTGTGGAGCTTAATTTTTTTTACCTCTCAGGTTGAGTTTATTAATCTAATTCAGAGCAGTTTAAAACTTCTTACAATTAAGCATCTCAAATGAGAGAATGCTTTTGTTACATGAATCTTTGGCTAACTGTCAGATGCACAGTCTATACATTACTGAAATAGACTAGGATCATTAACAAGCAATTGCAATGCCAATAGATCTGGTGTATAATTTAAAGTCCAGCTGCTGCCACGGGTGAGTTTCATCATACATGCACTCTGACTAATCTCTACATTTGTGAATCCATTCATCCACTCCGAGGCTCACTCTTGAATTCACACACAGCCACAATAAAACTGACACAAACTCTACAACCATGTGCAAGATAAATTAAAAGAAAAAAAGTAGAAAAAAAGTAAACATGCAGTCACCTAAATGTTCGAGGCGTATTCTTTCTGTAAAAAGAAAGATTAAACACGGAAGTGGGAGACCACATTTTAAAGGTATTGTACATTGCTTATTGTGGTTTTAAAGTTTCATCATGGCTGACACATTTGGAGCAACATGCTGGGCATCTAGGAGTGGTAGAACAATGATACACCATCAACAATATCTTTCCAGATGGCCACTCAGTAAACATTGCAGAAAGTAGTCATTTGGGAATGGCACTGTGCATAGTGTATAATGGTTGTACCAATCTATGATGACAGACGTAATGCTTCTAAATAGACAGTCATCTTGGAATGGTTGAAATTATACAATATGGACAATACCATTCCAAAGGTGGCCATCCGATTTAGAAGCAATGGCAGTTTGGGATGCTACACACATCAGATTAAATGAATGTCAAGCGAGTGGCCTAGTAGCACTGCCAGAAACTAAAAGCAAAAAGCAACAAAAACTAACAAAAAGGAGAAGGAAATAAATGACCTGGACCTGTAAAAGGAAACAAAAATGAAAAGTAAAGTTCTGGATGACCAGCACTGGCACTGAAGCATACTCACTTTCAGGTGAATGTACACGTGTGATCAGGAAAAATAGTCACCTACAGGATAATAGATTCATGGCTAGAAAGGGCTGACCCACTGCCCCATGCTGTCACTGACAGCGCAGAATATGAATAGCAATTGAATAGACCAATGGCATTAGAGGACTGACCCAAAGCTTAAATTATTTGTTTTCTTACAAGAGCCTGACAGGCAACTAAACTGGTCAAGATCTTCTCAAAGAATCCAGAAAGGATTATCACAGTGCAAATTCGTCTACCCCCAGGTTTTGTCAAATAAGATACACAACAACAAATCTCTTGCCTTCTACAGCAATCTGTAGATTCAATGTGACAAAATGCCTGTCAACATGCTTTAACACAGTTTAATAACGGTTTCCAATCATTCGATGAAGCCTATAGCCTTTATCACGGAGTTGTCATCATAAGCAACTCAGGGCTCTCAGGGCTTATGTATTGAGCATAAGCTTTCTCTGAGAACCTGTCAGAGCGACACTGTAAAGGATGGAGCACAGCTTCTGGAGAGAATGTGGGGGGGGGGGGGGGGGGGAGAGACACATATGGAGTGGTGGGGGTGGGTGGTAAATGGCCATGTTTTAATAAGAATTGAGATAGGGACCAAAAGCCATTTTGTGTAGTTGTTGAAAGCAGGAGTAGATGAATAGGAGGGGCATACAAAACACATTTATTTACAGGTAGATAGACAATTCTTCGGTATCTACTCAGAGCCCCTAGGTGAAAAACATCCCCTTAATTCACGGTTACCCATCTATACCTCTATATGTTGTAGAGTCCCATAATAAACAATGAACCAGTAAGGCCTATATCCTTTATCACTGATGTGTTAGAAAACCAACTCCAGGCCACTACATAGTGCCTAATATTTTCCAAAAGTCAACCATTAGACATACAGTCATAAAATAAATCTACAAAAGTACAGTTAGCAAAACATTAAACATCCCCTCCTAAGAGGGTCTGGAAGGATAATAACACTGAAAAACTACCAGCCCAGGGCTTCTCAGTACCAAAACATTTTACTAAGGTAATCTGTGATATTCCATGTAACATTATACCCATCTACAGGTTTTAATACAGTCTAGTAAGAAACTACCCTTAATGGCCCTTTAGACTGAAATTATGCTTTTCAGGCTTACTGCATTTTCATAATAAACAGATGAGACTTCTGGCATTTACCACTACTTTTCCAAGACGACCAATCAGGTCTGGAGTCTTGATCATTGGCACATTACAATTACCATCTGCGTTCTGGTGTATTAAGCATACGCTTGCTCATCAGGGTAACCATTAGGCATAAAAATACACAATGTGTATAAATTTGCAGTTGGCAAAACAAAATACAACCACTCTTAAATGGGTCTAACAAGATTTATCAAAGTACAAATTGTGGCGCTTCCTGGGTTTGTCAGAGGGCGTATCCAACACCAAAACCCTTGCATATTACAGTAATATGTGAGAGTTTATCAGGCTAAAATTCAAACTTACACCTCCTCATTACATTCTTTTACATAAATGATATGTCCAAAACACAGGAAAATTCAACCTGTGACTCAACCCAGGTGTTTAATGTCAGAATAGCAGTGTGCACATTGTGGAAACACGTGAAACTAATAAGTGCAACCAAACAAACGATACTTAAGTTCTTCTGTTAAACATAATGACATCTCATTCAATTTTTAAAAAAAATTAAAAATGAATCAGATATTATTGCAAATCCCTTATCCATCATGTCATAGCTTAATTGCCACTCCATTATGAGGTCCACCTCAATCCCATCATGAGAGAACACACTTTATGTAAATCATGTAGTAACACCAGAGAGCCACAAACCCAGTTTTGAAACACTCACAACTAAGGGGTACATGCATCAAGAAATGCTTTTGCAACTCCTTAATTGCGATTATTAATGAATTGCAATTAGAGACTCTCAAAAGCCTATGCTTGTAGAGATTCCTGAACATCCCATAATGGAGACTCGCAAATTGCCAGTCGCAATTAAGGAATGGCTTACCATTCGTTCCTATGGGCCTACCCATAAGAATAAATGAGAAATTACATGCGCAATTTGCGAGTACCAATAGGTACTCGCAAATTACGTATGCAATTTAAAGGGTGCAAAGGTATCAAAAGGACACCCTGTTTCACCCCTGAAATTGTGATGTGCACCCATATTGCGCACACACATGCCCCAAGGGCATGTGTGTGTGTGTGTGTGTGTGTGTGTGTGTGTGTGTAACCTGAAACCTTTAGCGCATGTTTTAAAATTTTTGCAAAATACAGACCAGAGTAAATTCTCTGTATTTTGCTGCCCCAAATAGCGGATTCACTATTTCTAAGTGCTTCTAGCATTGCATTTAAGGAATCACAAATTGTGATTCCTTAAATGCAATCGCAATTTAAGAAATTTCAATAAATTGTGATTTCTTAGATTGCGAGTGCCTAACACTTTAATGCATCGCGAGAGGCCTTTTTGCCGATCGCACCGTTTGCGTTTGCAAAAACCGTTGATGCATGTGCCTGTAAGTGATTAACCCTAGGTTAATACTCCCCTTGCATCAATATATATATATATATATATATATATATATATATATATATATATATATATATATATATATATATATATATATATATATATAGTGGGTACCTGGCCCTATCTCTGAGAAGTATCCACTAGTTCTGAAAAAGCAATTAAGTTAAGGTAAGAAACTAAAATTCTCATCCTCCAATATAAACGTAATCACCATGATATGCCCCTACCAGTTTCCTGGATCGCGTTTCCTACATGGTCATGTGCAGCAATGATTATTTGAATCTATCCGGAATGAGACAATACAGTAAATAAACTGTCCATTCTCTCTCTCCCCATCTTTGCACCCATATCATGTGTTGAGTTATATTAAACTCACCAGCAACGTCCGCCCCAAATGTCTTGCGGTAAATTGCATTATCCCAATGTGAGACGACGTCCCGCAGACCCCTACCGGGAGGCCGCCTTCCCCCTCACGTACCTTGCCCGGCACCACCGGGACTGACTCCATGTCGCCAAAACGCAAAACGCCACCACCGAGACAGTAAGCCGAACACCAGCCATCACAAACGAAACCCCGCCCTTCTCTCTCCCACAGGATCCAACCCGAGTGACAGGGCAGGAGGAACCATATCACGCTGACCCCGGAAGTCCCGCCCCAAAGGCAGAGCCAGCACAGGATAAAAACGGGGATCTACCACAACACGTCGTCGGAGTTTCGTGACAGGACCCTCTGGCTGGAGACGGAGAAGGAGAACCGAAGTGCGAGGAAGACGTGTGGACAGAGGAGTGGTGGAGTCCCTCGGAGGTGGCTGGAGAGCGGCCGTAACTCATTGGAGAGTTACGGCGGACCGCGAGAGTGCCTTTTGCCTTCTTTATCCCTACTCATTAGGAGTCCGTGTTAAAGTCCCTGTACATAATCCCTCTCTCCATAGTCTCACCGCCCCTGCACTGTATAATACGTATATAGCACCTCACTCAAAGATCCCTTTTGTTACTTTCACGTCCCGCCTCAGCACCCTCTCTATTTTCCCGACCTGTATTCCGTACTCCCGGTACCCTCCTTCCCGCACTGTCTCTTTCCGCCCCTTTTTGCACTACCCGGGTGACGGTGAGCAGTTGTGCCTCGTTGACTGCTGGATAGGACTAACGGTCCCTTGTTTTTTCCCTCTCTTCCGGTCCTCCTGGGAACCTCCCCGTCATCGGAGCTATCCCCGGACCTTCGGCGGACGCCGAGAAGCCGAGAAGAACCGAACCAGAGCCCATCACCTGGATCCTCGCTTGCTGCCTGTTGGAACTATCTGTACTGTTCATACGAAATAAAAGTCCAATATTGCCCACTACATACGGCCTCCTCGCCTGCTTTTCTGGCCCGCTACGCTCACTCCACCACATCTGGTGTCAGAAGTGGGATCTGCTGGAGGTATGGAGGCCGTAGTGAGGAAGATGGCTGAATCCCAAGAACAATTCGGGAAACTTATGGAGCAGTTCATGAAAACCGCTGAGGATGACAGAGGACAGCTTCACGATGTCCTGAAGGGTCAGGGGGCGACCCATGAACAAACAATGACAAAGCTAACAGATGCCCTGGGTCAACAAAGGCCGATGACCTCTCTCCCCTCCGTCGTCCTTCAAAAGTATGTCCCCGGAGAAGACCCGGACTACTTTTTCACGAACTTCGAGAGGATAGCCCAAGCCGCTAATTGGCCTGTCGACCGTTGGGGACAGTATCTGGGTCCACTCCTCACCGGTGATCTCCAAGCCGCCTATCAACAGGCCAACATCCAGGGTAATACACCCTATGCAGACATTAAAAGGTGTATTTTAGAACGCCTTGGCATTGATGACGATACCTACAGGGTGAAACTCCGCCAGGCCAGGGAAAAACCCCAAGAGAACCCCAGAGCTCTCTCCTTCCGGATCCGGGATCTCGCCAACCGATGGCTGCGCCCCGAGACCTCCACCAAGGACAATATCCTAGAGAAGATCTATCTGGAACAATTCCTTAACTCCTTACACCCGGCCACCCAGCGCTGGGTGAGGCAGCACTCCAGACTCACGCTGGAAACTGCTTTTGAGATAGCGTCCGCCTACAGCCGGGCGCAGGAACTCCAACGGGGTAAGGACGATCAACCCCACCGGCCCTTGCCGGCTGTGACCACTCGCCCGACCCGACCTCCTCAGGGTCGCCGACCTGAACCAACGCCCCTTTTTCCCTCCCCGGTGGTGTTCCGAACCCCAACTCCTGGACCCCAGTGCTATTCCTGTGGAGGGTTCGGACACATCGCCCGAATGTGCCCGCAGAAGGAGGAACCGATGGAGGTCGGCTTTGTAAGGAACTATCTGTGTACCCCTCCTGGGTATACACCCCCACCATTCTACTGTCCGGTATCCATTAACGGACAACCACTGAGGGCCCTCGCAGATACCGGATGCCGTCAGAGTGTTCTAAGACCCCAAGACCTTGCACACCCAATCAGCAACCCTACGGGGGTGGTAACCATCCAATGTGTCCATGGGGACACCAAACAATATCCCACGACTCAAGTCAGAGTCCAGCACTCCAAAGACCCCGGCACCTCTCTCACCGTAGGCCTTGTACCCGCCCTGCCAGAACAAGCTATCGTAGGGAGCGATTATCCGGGACTACCAACGCTCTTACAAAAGACCTCTGACTCCCTGGCCCAGTGGTGGAAAGACGCCCCCTATCCTGAACCTCCCGATCAAGTACCCGCTCCTAAACCCCACAAACCGAGAAGTCAGAAAAGAAGAGAAAAGAAAGAGCACGTCAGCGCTTATCCCACCATCATTGAAGAACACCCATGGCAGACCGACCGAGAGTTCAGGGCCGCTCAGCAGGAAGACCCTCTCCTACAGGAAGCCTGGGGAAAAGCTCTTGATCACGAAGACCCCTTACAAGTAGGTCCTTACTTCTTTAAGAAAAACGGGTTGCTATACCGAAAAGGGGGGGCCCAACAGAACGCACAGTTGCTTATCCCCGGTCCCTTCCAAGACAAAGTCCTCTTCCTGGCACACAGTCATCTTCTAGGAGGTCATTTCGGGGACGAGAAAACCAACCAAGCCGTATTGGAGAAATTCTACTGGCCAGGGGTGTATCAAAGGATCAAGACCTACTGTCGCGAATGCATAGTATGCCAGAAGAACAGTCGACACAGGCCACCCCGGGTCCCTTTACAACCCCTCCCTATCATAGATGTACCCTTCAGCCGCATAGGGATGGACATAATCGGTCCCCTCTTGCCCTCTCGTAGTGGGTGTCGCTATGCGTTGGTCATAGTCGATTATGCCACCCGCTTTCCGGAGGCCATACCCCTCCGCCAACCTACTACCCAGGCGATAGCAAAAGCCCTGATTTCCTTGTTTTCTCGGGTGGGTTTCCCACGGGAAATACTTACCGACCAGGGCACACCTTTTGTTTCGGCTCTTATGAAGCGGGTATGTTCGGAGTTGGGGATCAAACAAATCCGAACGTCTGCATATCACCCGCAAACAGACGGACTGGTAGAGAGATACAACGCCACATTGAAGCAGACGCTGAAAAAACTTAGGCCTAGAAGCAAGGAGATGGGAAGATATGCTTCCTCTGGCCTTATTTGCGATTCGTTGCAAAACACAGAGCAGCACCGGATACTCCCCATATGAGTTACTATACGGACGTCCCCCTCGTACCCTGCTGGACATGGCACAGGAAGCATGGGAAGCTGAACCGGACCGGACTCGTCCGCTCCCCGAATATCTGGAAAACCTGAAAACTCACCTGTCTATGATCCGTGACGTCGTCAGACAAAATCTAGAGGCCGCCCAGGACAACCAAAAGAGACAATATGACAAGGGCACTCGCAGCCGGGTCTTTTCTGTTAATGACTTAGTTCTCCTCATGATGCCCTCGTCAGACCAGAAACTACTGGGACAATGGCAAGGCCCCTACACCATCCTTCGGCAGGTGACACCAGTCACATACGAGGTAGAATTGGACCCCACACGGGGCACCTCCCAAATCTTTCACGTCAACCTGCTAAAAAAATGGGAAGGACCCCGTCCGGTGATGTTAGGAACCAATACAAACCTCCTCTTCTCTTTCGACCCTTGTCTTGACCCAGAACTAAACCCTGTACAAGTCCAGGAACTACGACGCACCTTGGAACCCCTGAAAGACGTGTTTTCCTCCTCCCCCGGTCGAACCACGGTCACTGAACACACGATTGAAACCGTACCCGGGAAAGTTGTCCGCCTGAGGCCTTATAGAGTACCGGAGGCCCGCCGGACCGTTATCCGTCAGGAGATAGAAGCCATGCAACAAATGGGAATAATAGAGCCCTCAGTCAGCGAGTGGAACTCCCCTATTGTTCTAGTGCCTAAACCTGACGGCTCGGTCCGTTTTTGCATCGACTTCGGGGGAGGTCAATAAGGTGTCTAAATTCGACACCTATCCCTTGCCCCGGGTGGATGAAATGATTGAAAGAATAGGACAGGCAAAGTTCATTTCGACTCTCGATCTCTGCAAGGGGTATTGGCAGATACCCCTCCGGGAACAAGACAGAAAGAAGACTGCCTTTTCCACCCCTGATGGGTTATATCAATTTTTAGTTATGCCCTTTGGTCTTCATGGCGCCCCTGCCACCTTCCAACGTGCTATGAACCGCGTCCTGAGGCCCCATTCCCCATACGCAGGCGCCTATCTAGACAACATCGTCATCTTTAGTGACAGCTGGCCCCAACACTTAAGGCATCTTTCCAGCGTCATCACCTCCTTAGGTTCCTACGGATTCGCCATCAATCCAGCCAAGCCCACATTAGCGGCGAAAACGGTGAAATACCTGGGGTTTCTTCTGGGGGACGGCCTGATAAGACCCCAAGACAGCAAAACCGCGGCCATCCGGTGTCTCCCCTTTCCCCAGACAAAGAAGGACCTTCGAGCCTTCCTGGGACTCCTTGGGTATTATAGGCGATTTGTGCCCAATTTCTCCCAAAGAGCGGCAGCCCTTACGGACCTGCTAAAAAAATCAAACCGGTCGGATGAGATGCTCCGAAATCCCTCATCCGAAGCCTGGCGTGCATTCACAGATCTAAAAACCGCATTGACCTCCGGTCCTGTATTGGTACCCCCGAACTATTCGATCCCTTTCATCCTACAAACGGATGCTTCGGATTATGGGTTAGGGGCCGTGTTATCCCAGAAAGATGCCCTGGGGAACGAACGTCCCATACTCTATGTGAGCCGCAAGCTATTCCCCCGTGAAAAACAATATGCAGTCGTCGAAAAAGAAGCCTTAGCCATCAAATGGGCAGTGGAAAGCCTGCGGTATTACTTAGAGGGCAGAGACTTCATCCTCTACACAGACCATGCCCCTCTAGAGTGGATGGCCCGGAACAAAGGTCAGAACGACCGGGTCCTACGATGGTTTTTGTCCCTCCAGCCCTTCCATTTCCAAACAAAGCATCGGAAGGGCTCCGATCAGGGTAATGCCGATTTCCTGTCCCGGTACCCGCATTCTCCCTCCCCTACAGGAAGGACAGCTAGGGGAAGGGGATGTGAGACGACGTCCCGCAGAACCCTACCGGGAGGCCGCCTTCCCCCTCACGTACCTTGCCCGGCACCACCGGGACTGACTCCATGTCGCCAAAACGCCACCACCGAGACAGGAAGCCGAACACCAGCCATCACAAACGAAACCCCGCCCTTCTCTCTCCCACAGGATCCAACCCGAGTGACAGGGCAGGAGGAACCATATCACGCTGACCCCGGAAGTCCCGCCCCAAAGGCAGAGCCAGCACAGGATAAAAACGGGGATCTACCACAACACGTCGTCGGAGTTTCGTGGCAGGACCCTCTGGCTGGAGACGGAGAAGGAGAACCGAAGTGCGAGGAAGACGTGTGGACAGAGGAGTGGTGGAGTCCCTCGGAGGTGGCTGGAGAGCGGCCGTAACTCACTGGAGAGTTACGGCGGACCGCGTGAGTGCCTTTTGCCTTCTTTATCCCTACTCATTAGGAGTCCGTGCTAAAGTCCCTGTACATAATCCCTCTCTCCATAGTCTCACCGCCCCTGCACTGTATAATACGTATATAGCACCTCACTCAAAGATCCCTTTTGTTACTTTCACGTCCCGCCTCAGCACCCTCTCTATTTTCCCGACCTGTATTCCGTACTCCCGGTACCCTCCTTCCCGCACTGTCTCTTTCCGCCCCTTTTTGCACTACCCGGGTGACGGTGAGCAGTTGTGCCTCGTTGACTGCTGGATAGGACTAACGGTCCCTTGTTTTTTCCCTCTCTTCCGGTCCTCCTGGGAACCTCCCCGTCATCGGAGCCATCCCCGGACCTTCGGCGGACGCCGAGAAGCCGAGAAGAACCGAACCAGAGCCCATCACCTGGATCCTCGCTTGCTGCCTGTTGGAACTATCTGTACTGTTCATACGAAATAAAAGTCCAATATTGCCCACTACATACGGCCTCCTCGCCTGCTTTTCCGGCCCGCTACGCTCACTCCACCACACCCAACCTCTTCATGTATTCTTCAAAGTCATATCTTAAAAACACAATTTAAAAGACTCACACAATACCTTCCAATGAGGGTTATTTTAGAATGACCATTGCAAATCTCACCAATTCCGGTAATATCTGACATGCAAGACGCTCTGTAGCATTATGCCTCGAAATGGCGTCCTGTCTAGGCAGCATCTTGGAATTGCTATATATAGCAACAAACTCTGAGCTTAAAAGCGGACTATCCTGTTGCGGCGTGTTTCAGAAACGGCATCCCTTGTAGGTAAAATATTAGAAAAGGCTTCAACATACTGGCAAAATTAAGACTAGAAAGCAAATTAGTGCATTGTTATGTTATTAATTTCAAAGTAAAACTTCCAGCTTTATATAGCAGCATACTTAAAACTCGAAAACGAAATATCCCGATGCAATCGGCCTGAAAACACAGCGTCCCTTGTAGGCGACATGTTGGGAAGGTTTCAAAACATTAAGGTCAAAGCTAAAGTAAAACTTCCCATATTACTATGTTGCGCCAGCTTGCGGTATCCCAAGTAGGCGCTATCTCGAAATACCTTAAATATCGCAAAATAAGAGATTGACTAAGCCTCCACATTATCATTCAATTTTAATTGAATGGTGTTTCTCCCGCGTGCATACACATGACATCTCTTCGCGTCAACTTTAAAAATCTATTTGTCGCAGCACACAAATTTACCTCATAGAGGGTACGATATAATGACCGGAAAGCTCTCCTGACATGGAACCCTCCTATTTCTATGCTAATTTAACATCCATTCCGGGGGGGGGGGGGGGGGGGGGGGGAGGGGGGGGGTAAGATTCAAAATCAAGTTGGGGCTATATAGCCCCTTGTTAAGACCCAACAGACCTCCAATGGTGTTGACCAATTTCAAATTAAAAACAACTGGATCCAAAATAACAAATCAACGTTCTGAGGTTGTGGGATGTGGCTCTCCCTGGGATGAACCCAGATTGGTCGGGGAGCACCAGCTTGTCCATCAGGAGACAAAGACGGTTTAATAACAATTTAGCCAGGATTTTAGTATTAGTATTTATAAGGGATACTGGCCTATAGGATTCGGAACGATCTGCGGGTTTGCCAGGTTTCAGCAGTGATGCAATTAGTGCTTCTCTCATAGATGTGGGTAAGATCTGCACCTCTAGAAAAACCTCCTTTAACAGGGGGAGCAATTGGTCAATATACGTTTTGTAAAAGTCAACGGGAAAGCCATCAGAGCCTGGAACCTTCCCTGAAGCCATTTGCATTATGGCTTCGCATAGCTAGTCATCTTCAAAGGGTGCTGCCAGGAATTCACGCTGAGCATCACCTAGCCATCCAAGGGCTATATACTGTAAAAAACGTAGCAAAATCAGGCGGAGATGCACGGTGCAAGCGATATAAGTTTTTATGATATGTGACAAAGACATTAAGTATGTCAAGACTATCTCTTTGCCGTTCACCGTCCTCATCTATCATGTCAAGTATATAACTCGAGAACCTGGGCGTCTTGATGGCGCTCCCCAATGCGCGACCGGGCCTCTCACCCTCCCCATACCTACGGGCAGTGAAGTAGTTGCCTCTGAACCCGACTTCCCTAGAAGCTGTGTCAGTATAGTCTGAGTTTTTCACGAAGCGCAGCCCGTTGGGTATTAGAACTAATTGCCCCATATTGGTATTTAGTTGTTTTATCTCAAGTTCAAGATGTCGCAGTCTATTCCTAACATCTCGAAGCACTCCAAAACTTTTAGATATTCAGATGCCCCCAACCGTGACCTTAAAGGCCTCCCACAGTATGCCCATGTCGTTGACAGACCCCCTTATTCCTATTGAAAAAGGTGGTTAGCTCGTCTCCCACTTCCTCATGAAACACAGTGTCTAGCAATGTCTCAGGTATGAGTCTCCAGCATCGTGGGGTGGCGATAGAGTTCGGGGGTAGCAATTCAAGGTATAACGGCGCATGGTCAGAATGTGTGTGAGCCAGGTGAGTGGCATTACGAATCCAGGGTGTCACTCCTCTGGAGCAAATCCAGTAGTCCAACCTAGACTAAGTGGAGTGCCCTGCCGTATAAAAGGTGCCCTCCCTGTGTGTTGGATGGACATATCTCCACACATCAACGAGCCCCTGTTCAGCAAACAGGCCAGATAAGGTCTCTCGCGTGTTGGTATAATGATGCAGGAGGGGATTGGAGTGGTCCATGGATGGGCAAAGCGCGGTATTTAAATTCCCCCCCCAAATGACATGTGTGGAGCCTATTTTTGTATTTGACCCCAAAGGGTGGTGAAGTGTCCAGGATGGTCTGTGTTAGGGACGTAACTGCAAACTAAAGTGACAGATTGTGTAGCCGATGTACTCCAAAGTATACAGCTCCGGCCAGACAAGTCGCTATATGTACCTCCCACGATGAACGGCGTATTCTTCTTAATTAGTATAAGCGGACTCCGCGTGTATGTGGAGTATGATGAATATAGGCAAGTGGATGCCCACTTTGTGCCAAAGAAGGGAGGGCATCTAGGGTCCATATGTGTTTCCTGAATCATGGCTATTTGGATGTGATGCCTATCCAGGTATGCTAAGACCTGGGGGCGTTTGCGGGGGTCACGGAGACCCCTGACGTTCCATGTGAGCAGCTTGAGACAGGGAATGTCAGCATGTGTCACCCCCTTAGGCGTAGCAGTGCTACATATTGATGCTGCCATTGTCGGAGGTACTGTGTCTATTCCCATAGTGATGGCCCTGTCTAGCTGTACTTATCCAACATGTATGGAAACAAATAAAAAAAAAACCTACCCCACCCCCATAACGTAACAGTTCGAAAAATAGATCCCATAGGAACGTGGGACATCCCAGCCCACCCCCACCCACAATGGCGCCCAAACGTGCCGGCACATTGTAGCCCACACAAAAAAGAACAACATAAACAGTCGATCAGCCGCCTGAAACTGAACTCGGACAAGACGGAGGTCCTCATCCTGGGCTCCTCTCCCTCCGCCTGGGACGACTCCTGGTGGCCTCCCGCCCTGGGCACCGCACCCAAACCGACAGACCATGCACGAAACCTGGGCTTCATCCTGGACTCCTCCCTCTCCATGACCAGGCAAGTCAGCAGCGTCTCCTCGGCGTGCTTCAACATCCTACGCATGCTACGGAAGATCTTCTGGTGGATCCCCACAGAGACCAGGAAGACCGTCACCCAGGCCCTCGTCACCAGCCGACTGGACTACGGCAACGCCCTCTACGCCGGGACCACCGCCAAGCTCCAGAAGAGACTCCAGCGGATCCAAAACGCCTCAGCCAGACTCATCCTCGACATCCCACGATCCAGCCACATCTCCGGACATCTGAGAGACCTTCACTGGCTCCCCATCAACAAGAGAATCACCTTCCGCCTCCTCACCCACGCACACAAAGCCCTACACGACCAAGGCCCGAGCTACCTCAACAGCCGAGTCAACTTCTACGCTCCCAAACGCCACCTCCGATCAGCCAACCACGCCCTCGCCGCCGTCCCCCGCATCCGAAGAGCGACTACAGGAGGAAGGTCCTTCTCCTACCTGGCCGCCAAGACCTGGAACTCCCTCCCGTCCGACCTGCGCTTGACCCAAGACCACCTCTCCTTCAGGAAGAAGCTGAAGACCTGGCTGTTCGAGCAGTAGCGGCACCCCCCCCCCCCCAGCGCCTTGAGACCCTATGGGTATGTAGCGCGCTTTATAAGTGTCACTGATTGATTGATTGATTGATCTGCTGCCCCCAACTGGGGCCAGCTATGCAGTAGCATTTCGTAGCAGAAGAGAAGACAAAGAAAAAACCAAGGACGTAGGGGAGCTACCATAGGGAGTCACCGGGGGGGGGGGGGGCAGAACTCCCTTCCCGGGCCTAACTCTTACTGCATCGCAGTCCCTGGGTAAGAGTGGCACTAGGGGGAAGAGCGCTTGGCGAATGTATAGTTATGACTACTTAACATGCAGTAGGCAATATAGGATGTAGTCTGGGTCCCAGTCAATGTAGAAAGTTCTCAGGGCACTTATTCGTTTATGTACCTGTTCAGTAGCCACAGCAGTACGATAGCCATGACGTTGAGAAGTTTTTCCCAACAAGTACAGACGTAGTCGTTGGCAGCATTGCAGGATACAGTCAACGTGAAGCTTGTATAGCAAATTTTTACACGTGTCAGATGATCATCAAGCATATAGGTGCCAACTGATGGGGAAGGCGCTCTGGAAGTACAGTCTCGGAATGGAGTGTCTTGAGATGGTCTTTAGAAAGTCCTCCACCTGTTGCGGGTTCGTACAGAAGACATGCTTCCCCTTGTGCGTAATTCGGAGCTTCGCTGGGTATAAGAGTGCATATTCTATCTGTGCTTGCCGGAGATTCTGCTGAACAGTGAGGAATTTCCGGTGCGCCTCCTGCACCGCCATTGTGAAGTTCAGATATATGGCAAATGTATTTCCTTCGAACTGTTTCAGGTAACTGGCTTTTGTAAGTGCTACATTGCGTTCTGGGTAATTTAGAAGCTGAGCAATAATGGGCCTCGGGGCTTCTCCTGGGGGCGGTCTTGGTGCTAAGGAGCGGTGCCCATGTTCCACCACCAAGTGGGCCGAAAAGGAATCCTCACCAAAGGTGCCTTTTAGGCGACGCTCAACATAGTCCTTCATACGCCCTGTATTTGTGCTCTCAGGGATATCTAAAGTGCGGACGTTGTTGCGGCGGCTTCTGGCTTCAATGTCCTCATTCTTAGCGGCTATAACTTTTAGAAGTTCATCCATTTGAGCAACTTGAGACTGCATCAGAGTGGTGACATCTTCGTTCTCAGAAATGCGGCGTTCCGCCTCCTTTAATTGCCCATCATGCTGGTCGACTTTGTGTACTAAGAAGTGTAGCCTATTGTCCATGGTGTCCATTTTCCCTGTTAATTCCGATAGGCTATGCTGTACTGCCAGGAGCAACGACTTAACATCATCCTCAGAGGTGTGCGGGGAGGGATGCGTTTGGTCCATAGCTGCAGGTTCAGTGTCAACGGCGGTTGATCTTGTCGCCGTTTTTTTGGAATCAAAGGTCAGGTGTGGCTGACGTCCGTCAGGTTTCAGATTGGTGGTGGAGGGTGCACTGCTAATTGATATGAGAAGGTGAAAGTAAAGGTTTAGCTGAAGTTTTGGCGGGTTGGGTGCTCTCACAGGTGGCGTCTCCGTCCTAGGGGTGCCTAGAATATACTAGTGAGTAGTGTACGCATGGAGTTGCGTATGCATCCCTGTATCACGAGGCACTCCGAATGGGTTCGTAGATAGAATCCAAAGTTAATCAAAGAGAAGGTTTGTGTAAATTTCCAAAAGTTTTTTATTGCATGAATTTTTAGTTCTTTTCTTCACGATATTGACAGCATATCGAAAATTCAAAATAGAGTCATGATATTATCATGTAGTAAAACTCCGATGCATTTCACCCTCCAAGAACAGGTGCAGCGGCAAGGTACAGTAGGAGCCAGGGTAAGCCTGCAGTTCACAACAGGCAGGGTAGCAATCCCGGGGAAAGGCACATGGTCTGCACCAACAAACCCAGAAACCAGTAGTTGCGAAGAGGGCGTCGATCACCAGGCTAGCTTCATTTGGTGGCACAGTGGGCCAGTCTCGCTGGATAGTGACGGTGGGCCAAGAGGTCAGAAAGTAGCCCCTAGGGCTAGTGCTCTCGTTTCATGCACGGCCTTCAAATCTCATATAGGACATGGTCGTGCAGCAAGGGATAATGTCACTAAGATGACGCAGCCCGCACTCCCATACCACTGATGACAGGCGTAGTCCACTGGAGCGGGGGAAATAACGGCCAATGCAGGCAAGGACCGGCTGAAGAGGGCTGCGGTGCAGCGCAGAGGTTGCAAGCCGATCTAGCAAGGAGATAAAACTTGCAGACTGTGGCATCTTAGCGGACTCTCCCGCCGCCAAGAACAGGTACAGGACACTGGAGTGGGGGTAAAAGCAGCTGATCTAGGCGGGGGCCGGCAGATTAGGGCAGCGGTGCAGCGCGAAGATCACAAGCCAAGCCAGCGGGGAGACAAAGAGCACACTGCAGCCTACCGCACCCTGCGCCGCTCCGCCGTCAAACAGAGACCCAGGCCCTCATACTGATGCCAGGCACAGACCCCTGGAGTGAAGAAGGAACGGCCGATACAGGCAGGGGCCGGCAGGAAAGTTGCTGCACAGAGGTTGCGAGCCGTTCCAGCGAGGAGAGAAAGCTTACGCTGAAATGCCGCAGTCCACGCCCTCCCACCACAAAAGCAGGTACAGTTCACTGGAGCGGGGGTAGGAGCAGCAGATATAGGTGGGGCCCTGCAGCGGTGCAACGCGGAGATCACAAGCCAAGACAGCGGAGAGACAAAGTGCACACTGCAGCCTACTGCAACTCCCGCCGCTCCGCCGACAAACAAAGATCCAGGTCCTCACAGCGATGTCAGGCACAGACTCCTGGAGCGGGGAAAGGACGGCGGATACATGCAGGGGTTGGCAGGAGAGGGCCGCGTTGCAGCGCAGAGGTTGCAAGCCGATCTAGCAAGGAGATAAAACTTGTGCTAAGATGCCACAGTCCGCACCCTCCGACCTCCAAGAACAGGTACAGGACACTGGAGCGGGGGTAAATGCAGCCGATATAGGGCGTGGCGGCAGATAAGGGCAGCAACGCAGCGCAAATATCACAAGCCAAGTTAGCAGGGAGACAAAGTGCACACTGCAGCCTACCGCACCCAGCACCGCTCCGACGTCATACAGAGATCTAGGCCCCCACAGCGATGCCAGGCACAGACCCCTGGAGTGCGGAAGGAACTGCTGATACAGGCTGGGGCCGGCAGGAAAGTTGCTGCGCAGAGGTTGCGAGCCAATCCAGCGTGGAGAGAAAGCTTGCGCTGAAATGCCGCAGTCCGCGCCCTCCCGCTGCTAAAAGCAGGTATAGTTCACTGGAGCGGGGGTAGGAGTAGCGGTGCAGCGCTGAGATCACAAGCCAAGCCAGCGGAGAGACAAAGTGCACACTGCAGCCTGCCACACCTCCCGCCGCTCCGCCGACAAAGATCCAGGTCCTCACAACGAAGTCAGGCACAAACCCCTGGAAGGGAAAACGACGGTCGATACAAGCAGGGGTTGGCAGGAGAGAGCCGCGTTGCAGCACAGAGGTTGCGAGACGATCCAGCGAGGAGAGTAAGCTAGTGCTGAAATACCGCAACCCTCACCCTCCTGCCGCCAATAGCAGGTACAGTTCACTGGAGAGGAGGTAGGATCAGCTGACATAGGCGGGTGCCGGCAGGTGAGGGCAGCAGTGCAGCGCGGAGATCACAAGCCATGCCAGCGGGGAGACAAAGTACACACTGCAGCCTACCTAACCCCAAGCCGCTTTGCCATCAAAGAAAGATCCAGGTCCACACAGATGAAAGGATCCGCTGCAATATCCGGAGCAGTATCTTCAAGTAAGTGGCAGTATCAGGGCGGCAAGGCCATGGGCTGGGTCCAAGGATATTGAGGTCTACTACCTCGTGGCAAGCCGTGGGGCTAGAGTAGACACAGCAGCCGCCTCAGGGCACCAGCATGCACGGCCCCCTCACCCTCCACAGGTCACAATTCGCCACAGCGCAGGCAAGGAAGCCCGGGGAACCACAATTCTTGCCCTGTAGATAGCGGAGCATTCAAGGACCAAGTAGGCAACAGCAAGGATTATGCCACCATGGTAGAAGTAAGGATAAATTGCAGACAAATGCACCAATTCCCGAGCCATACAGGTGTCCGGCCATCTTGGATGTGCGCCACCTAGCGCCCCCCCTGTTCCACTCATCCTTAAATAGGAACACACTGTTATTCAAAATTAGTTCTATCATTGCTAACACCATCTCCATGTGCTCCCATAAGCTTGCTGACCTACTATTTCGAATATGCCAAAGTGCAAACATTCCTTTGTCATGCTTAATGCTTGTGTTCCATGACACAACATCAAATGTCACGATCAACATTCCTGGTTCCCATGTAATATCATTCAATAAACTCAGTATAAGTTTGGTATCACTCATGTTAGAAGGTAAATTCATAACAAAAGGCTGGAAAAATACATCAACAAAGTCAGATAATCGTTCTGCCTGATCCCCAATATTTGAGATAATAGTCCACCCTGGTGGAAATGGCATGTTCTTAAGTACCATTGGGAGAGTGTAAACACATGGATACCTGGGCCAATTGACACGTAAATACAGAAATTCATCATCGAGTAGACAATTGTCTTACCGCTTTTTCAATGCGAAATTAATCTTTTGTGTTAATTTAATAGTCGGATTTCCCATCACTTTCTCATAGCATGTCACATCATTCATCTGAGAGTATATTTCATGTGCATAACCCTCATGGTTCATGACCACAATATTTCCTTCATTGTCTGCTGCTCTTATTGTCAGCTCTTCATTCTCATGCAATGCTTTGGGAGCAGTCCGCTCTCCAGCACTAAGATCCCCACATATTAGTCAGAAGAATGTGTCTATATGGTTATCACTGGTTAGCTGAGGTGTCCAGCACTCGCTACACTGAAATCAATTTGAACATTCAACTCATCCAAAACATCAGCTACTGTGACTGGTCTTTCTCTAGATCAGAAATAGACATTAACGTTACAGCATCATTTATGTCCTGTACTGATAACTCACTAGAGACAGAACAGGTTACATTCAAATGCATTCCGTTATTTACTTGTGGATTTATATGAAAGAATTTCTTTAGTTTTAACCGTCTTACATGCTTGTAAAGATCCATCTTTAATTTACAAATGTCATCCCTCATAACATGTTCCTTTTTAAAGAAGTGATTCCATGTCTGGATTCAATGTTGCATTTGATAAGTTGATAATAGACATATCCTAGTTTAAGATCATTCCCACTTCTTTCTTTTCCAGGATCTGGTTTGTATCCTTCTTCGCAGTTTGCCACCTCTTTTTCCCTTTCAAATTCTTTGACCTCATGGACTGTTCCAAACTCCCCAATTTTATTCTCTGCACGGCTCTCAAAAAAGTGCTCCAACTGATGTTTTGATTGAGAAGTAGATGTGGGGGAAGGAACATCCAATCACTGATTGAAGGATTACCAATAGAGGTGGAGCTGCAACTGATATCTCCTGCAACATATTACTCCTTTTCTTTGTCATGGATTGATCATATTTCTTAAGGTGAAAACCCTACAGTTACAGTAGTTCACCTCATCTCACTTCAAATTCCTGGCCTTCCTCTGTTTTACATCATTCTGATGTTTACTCAGTACATCATTTAAAGTGTCTTCATTTTTCTTTGTAGGTTTTGGCAGGTTTAACTCTTTAATTTTATTTTCCAAAGTTTGAATCTCACTCAGCAACTTGCCAATCTTTCTCTCTGCATTCTCTATCAATATCCCCATTAGGTTCTTGGAGCTAGATATCAATTATTTTTTCCAGTTCATAAGCACGTCATCATCTAAGTCATCATATGTTGGTATGATCTGAGACCCCTCAGTATTCTATTGTGTTTCATGTACTGTTTAAGTGTGTCCCCATCGAAGAACTTAGGCATCTCAACTTAAATAATCGTACACATTTTTCTTGTCATCCTTCATTTCTCTGTGGATTCCCACTACTCACTGCTTGACCTACTTTTGCTCCTGTGTTCAGGCTCCTAAACAGATCTTCCGCCATTCTATTTCATCCATTGAGTTACTCATCCCATCGCCCAATGCTGTATAAATATTTTCCTATGTTATGAGCATTGAAAAGAGCACCACATTATTATTGTTGTTTGTCTTGAGGCACGTAAATAAACCCAAAAATGAGCATTTGAAAAACATAAGGCAGATGGTCTGCAAAGAGCAATAAACAGTTCTTTTAGAACCTTTCAAAAAATGGATTGGATAACAACCCCAGTGAGATTGCCGGGATATTTTCAGATGACCCCAGTGTGTCGGATCAAACAATAGATCATCTTAGGTGGACACTTAACAGGGCTTAGAGCAGATGCCCATGGGTGTCAATCTGTTCTTCATTAAATGATAGATATAAAATAAACACTCCACTCTCATGATTACAACCTAAATCCGAATAACCATTGAAATTTGCAAGCTATGGTTAAAACCGCAATCCATACCTGGCACAACGGCCAAGCGAACCATAACTTGCACACCAAATGCAATGCTTATGGTCCCACAATATTTATACCCGTTGAGAACACCTAAAAGCAAAATGTAATTAAACAAGAACACATAATCAAACAAATTGATACATTTACAGTTGTAAGCAAACACAAACCATCAGCATTCTTCTGCTCACCTCACCACCACCCCAATCCAACCCATCCATATGCAAATCAGTCTTGACCCTGTTCCTCATGGGAACAGTCCAGCCCGAACTCCCTGGACCAGAAACAAGCATCCTGGAATCGGTTTCGGGGGTAACACCACTCATCAGCCAGGCTAGCTCGAATCCAGTGGCAAAGTGAGCATGGGACCCACTTCTGGACATACCCTGCCAACTTAGGGCGAACAAAGCAAACACAATAAGATGAGTCTTGACCCTGTTCCTCATGTCCATTTGATTTGCATATGGCTGGGTCTGAACTGGGGTGGCAAAGTCAGCAGAAGAACAATGATGTATTTAACCCAGATCTAATAGTGACGGAGGTGAGTGTCTGAAAAGTTTCCTGGTATGCCCAGACGTGGGTACCTTGCACACTTTGCCACTCGATGCAAGGTTGCCTGGCTGATGTTATGTTATTTTCATTTCTAACGAGCACAGATACTACAAGAGTGCCCCGGCGTGAACCTCGAGAGAATGAAGAGGAGCCAAACATAAGGAAATAGGTGAGTTTTCAGCTTCTTTTTGAAAAGATGAGGGTCCTGAGTGAATCGGAGCGCAATGGGCAGATTGTTCCAAGCCAAAGCGACCTTCACAGCCAGAGAGCTGCCGCCCGTCCCTTGCAAGCAAAAACGCAGGACTTGAGCCAGGAGTTGAGTGGAGGAACGTAGGTGTCTTGCAGGTGTGTAAAAGGAGGTGTTACCACGAAACAGATCCCAAAGATGCTTGTTTTGGTCCAGGAAGGACTGTTCTGACAGTTTGGGTTGGACTGTTCCCATGAGGAGCAGGGTCAAGTACTCGGGTGACGAAGTGAGCAGAATAACGATTATGAAGGGTGAGTGTCTGAAAAGTTTCAGCGCTCCATCTCGAGTTTCCCTGCGTTACGCCTTGTAATGTAGGTAAGTATTAGGTTTGGTATTTTTCCCCATTCCCACTTTATTAAAGTAGTAATAGGCAGGAAAATATATTTGTAAGTTTATATGTATGTACTTCAGTACTCCAGCAGTACCAAAAAAATAAATACACTATATGATATTATATTTAAGGGTCCCAGTTTTCTGTTTTACTGATTTTGACGGATAAATGCAGGCAGAAAACAATGTGTTTCCTGGCTGTATTTATTTTTTAAAGTGGAAAAATACGGAATATTGTGGTCCTCGTGATTTCCAGGACAACAGCTGAGCAGATAGACTGCATGGAAAGTTAAAAACATATATGTGTATTATTATGTTGATATTTACTTGTGGGTGTAGTGTTTAGCTATATTTTGCTGTCTGATTTGCTAAACCGCGACAGGCAGAAAAGTATGAGTGCATATTTATCAGTAAAATAAACATGGAAATATATCATTTTACAACTCCATTTATCATTATTATCAAAATAAATATGCATAAATACCAATAAGATGGCCAAAAAATAAATATGGATATATAGCATAAAACCGGGAGCCCTAATTCTACTTTATAAATTTAGTGTGCTACGGGGTATTTTCAAATGTTAACATATTTTATTATGCTGATAAAAGTGTACAGAGTAGCACAGAAAATACAAAAAATGACTGCTCTACCTGAAAAAATACACTGTTCCTCGTAAAGTGCTACAAAAATATAGAGAAATTTCAAAACAAAAATTGTGACCTTAAAATATTCATTTGTGGTACAGCACTACCTATTTCTTTAAAACTAGCATTTGCAATGCACTAGGTCTCGCATTAGGAAAGTTTGAGCCATTGGTTTTGTAAATGACATTTTTTATTTATGTGTTGGTTTTTAAAATAGCGAAATTAATAGCTTTGTCATTTACAATGCCAATAGTTATAACTTTCGCAAATGTGACACCTATAGCATTTGTAATGCAATATGTGTTGTATTTACGTGACTTACATGTATTGATATTACAAATAACAATGGCTTTTATTTTTTTTAAATAATTAATACTTAAATAAAAGTTATTGTAATGTATAATGGCAATAGCTTAAACTTTTGTAAATACATTTTCTGAAGATTATGTTCAGTGTATTTTATTGTGACGAAAATCCAAGAACAGAAGTGAAATATTAACATCTTTTTGTGACATTTGTAATAAAGCTTAAAACATTGATAGAACATATTTGAACCAGTTGTTGATGAATGGTTGCACAGATTGATGCTGTGGTGGCGACGAGTGATGCTGTGGTGGCGACGAGTGATGCTGTGGTGGCGCATAGTAATGTTGTGGTGCCCCTGAGTGATGCTGTGGTGGTGCCCCTGAGTGACCGTAACAAGTGCATGCGTTTTTTCAGACTCCTATTCAAAGAGCGATGCAGCAAGTACTCCAGACAGTGTCAAGGGTCAGGCTGGCACAGAATCCGAACTGCAGGAACTATGCGGGGAGTGCACTGTTTGGCACTGCAGGGGGGACGGGGGGGAATGGAAGTGTGAAATGTTGCACTTTGTGCCAGCAGGGATTGTTGGAGGGGCGCGGGTGGGAGCAGCGGGATGGGGGTGCAGGAGGCTCAGTTTGTGAGTTGTGCAAGTTTGGATTATGTAGCATCACTGTGGTTAGCAGAGTTAGTGTGAAGTTGAAATAACAAACGAAATTTGTGCTACAAAACACAGCATCTCTAGGCTCAGCAATTTTACTTTAACCAGACTGTGCACAGCACAGCAGACTCTTACACATTCAACTGAACCATGAACCAGTCGTGCAGGGCCAGGCCAGGCCATGCACTGCCCTATCTCTCTTGCAGATGGGGGAAGAGGGGAAACTGACGGCAGTGGGCTCAGTGATGGGAGGTACGGGGGGACGACGTATAAATTGCACTTGTTTATATTCAGCTTTTCAATTCAGTGTTCTCTCTAGATATTAAGGCGTTTTTAGCTCAATTCAAAACAGTTTTAAATTGCACATTAACGTTTTTTTTAATTTGGTAGGCATTGCCTCTTTTTCGGAGCCGTTTTACTTTTCTGCTATATTAAAGAAAAACATTCTAATGCACAGGTGAGCATTAAAAAGGACAGGGAGGGATTCCAAGCAAGAATACCTGTTGACAGAGGAGATGATTCTTGTGGTGATTCTGAAAAGAACAAGAAGTACAAATTGCAGAGTGTCCTTGGCGCTTGGAGATGGCTCCTAGAGATGCCTTCGCACGGGTTAAGGATTGGTCACGGAAACAGCCAATTAGCCTCAGTCTCTAAAGAAACTTGAGGCCAAGGATAAAGGTGCATGACCGGAATGTCGTGGCATCACCTGAAGGGACACCAAGCTGGTAGTCTAAAAGCCCTTGGTTTCTTATTGAAGACGGTCTGGATGGGTCGCTCATTAGTCCTGGTATAGGCGGTGGGACTATCTATACTATGCAAAATAGTCCACTGATTTTATGTTAAGGAATAAGGGGGCATTAAAAGAGGCAATGAAACTTTTGAGAGCGATTGGCTAGCACCAGGCAGAGATTAGGTAAATATGTACTATCTTTTTCAGGCAATTCGGCAGCGGAATGTGAACAGGGGAGCTGGGCTGCTCCCTTTCAGAGACACAAGCCCCCCTCCACGAAAGTAAATGGTCCCGCGCTGCGTGACTGGAGATGGCAACACCCGTCTCCAGAATGGAAAAAAGCTACAGAGGGGCGGCGCTGCGGCGGCTATCAAGTAAAGCTACTGAGAGAGGAATATGGCTCATTCGATCAGCAAAACCTCTTCCCATGTTGATGTATTTTAAAACGACAAGAACACAAAAAAAAAAAAGATCTTAAGCTAAAGCGGGTGCCGCAAATGGTTCAAAAGTAACGATTTTTTTTTTACTTTTTTCTATTTCTTTACTTTTTGAGCAATAGTGGCACAGCGCTTTAGCTTAAGATCTTTACAGTTAAAGAGCGAGTGCCGCAATTATTGAAACCAAAATACATAAAGAGAAAAAAAAGGCATGTTTGTGAATGCAACTAACCGTAGGAAAGGTGCGTGCACCTTTATTCCTTTATTCCTGCTGGGGTACCGCAAGGGATACATTTTGAAACGAGGCTGAAGCTATTGCCGTCCCCATGCTGAAAGCAACCCTGGCTCTGAATGCGATAGAAGGTAGCACATGGGAGGAGTGGTGGGAGGGGCTGCAATGGCTAATGCCTTTTCTCGAACAAGCTCTTGCCACGCCATTGTGCAAATTAAAAACAAGAGTGCGGGTAGGAGGAGAGAAACACTTGGACAAGAGAGAGCAAAGTGAGGAGAGAAAAGCTTGTAAGGAAGACAACTGGTAAACACATGTACAACAATGGGGTGCTTAAGAAACTAGATGGAAATATTGTAAGTGCCTGTGGAGGGTTGCCAACTGTGGGGTTAGGGAGTACCGCAGATGGAAGCACTCAGACATTGCCCTGCCACAGTAGCACCCCCGAGATTGAACACAATAGAGAGGCTTTGTTGTCAGTGGGGAAAAGTGCACACAGAACAGGACATGTAGGACAGTGCACAAATTTGGTTCATTCAGGGCAGTGCATACGGGACGTGCACACAGGACGGTACACATGCGACAGTGCACAGAGGTGGTGCATTCAGGGCAGTGCACGCAGGACAGTGCACGCAGGACAGCGAACACAGGACAGCGAACACAGGAAGAACGGTCCTTCGGTGGCGCGCTGGAATCCTTCATCGAAGAATGAATTTACTGAGCTTGGCGGCTCGTGCTTTAGAAAGCAGCACGCGCCGCTCGGTGGAATGTATGCTGGGTTGCTAGTAATAACAAGGGGATGGAGGATGAAGCAAGCAGCTGTTGTGTAGGTGTGAAGGGGGACAGATAGTGGCGCTTCTATCACAAACACTCTATTGCTGCTGAGAATTGTAAGAAACTACAGACTGCATGGAAATTACTGGGACAAAAAACAATTTAACGTGAA
This sequence comes from Lissotriton vulgaris, assembly GCF_964263255.1. Taxonomy (NCBI): domain Eukaryota; kingdom Metazoa; phylum Chordata; class Amphibia; order Caudata; family Salamandridae; genus Lissotriton; species Lissotriton vulgaris. The sequence goes on along the minus strand of NC_141700.1, from coordinate 505,368,667 downwards.
GACGCGTGCGTTCTACACATCTTTGAAAGTGAATTTTGTGTAGCATTTATTGAGTGATGCGGTGTGTGGAGCATTCATGAGCTAATAAGCACTGATAAAGGATGCCACAAAACAAATAGGGAGGGAAGCGCTGGCGAAGCGTCGTGCTTCAAGAGCCTGGTGGGGGGCGGGGGAGCCAGCAAGTGGGAGGGATGCAATGATGCGAGGCAGGCGGCTCGGGAAGCAAATGGAAAGCGCGTGCACGGGCACATGCAATCCGCCTGTTTTAGCTTTCCTGGTTTCAACTCTATAATCTCGACATCTGCAATGCCAGAGGCATTGGCAGAGGTCGAGACCTAAAAATGGATTGCTTAAGGAGATCATGGATTGCATTGGCCATGGAGCGCATGTCAATGATGCTTGACAACAGGGCTGAAACTTGCACCGAGTTATGGGCACCATTTATCACTATCCTAGCAAAAGAATTTATGGAAATGACCTGTCCCATTTTTTACGACTCCTGCGCCGAACACATAACGATCAGAAAGTCACCAGATTGTGGAGCAACTGTTGTGTCTGTGCTCAGATACAACCCCGGCTAAATACCTGGGACATAGAGTATTATCACATGGTGGTGCCGAGGAGAATGAGGGTGATGGGCTGGGCGGGGGGGGGGGGGGGGTGCCTTACTTTGGGTGGTTTTTGTTTTTAATTTTAGATACATAAGGCTATATCACAAACCCTACACACTGCTTTTCACAGGTTTGAACTTTCTCTTCAAAGACTCGCTGCCAGCCTCTGGGTTGTAGGCACATTTTTCCGTTTGATTCGCTGCGGGCCGGTTGTTGTAGGCATAAGCTGTGTTATGGTGTGTCTAAATTATAACTTAAAAAGAATTGTTCCATAAAGAAAAAAACTGATAAATATTCTGCACTACCTATTACCACTTTTCTAAAGTGGTAATAGGTAGGGCAAAAACACCTAACCAAATACCTATATCAGATGGCGTAACGCAGAACACACCAAAGTGTACCGAAAAACAACATGCCTGCCTTTAACTTTTGTATAGGAAGTCATTAGCCAATCAGCTAAGGATTTGTCATCTCTATGTACCATGATAGTACAGCGAAATTCACCCATGTTTCTCAAAAATACCACGCAAACAGATCTCACAAAGTTTATTTAAAAAGTATAAAATACTTACACTACTTATCTGCTCTACCCAAAATAAACACTTGCGCACCATAATATCTAATCATTCCAAGCTGTAAAAAAATCCAATTATGGATTTCGCAATGACCAAAGTAAAATAATTTATGTAAAATACATTGAACTTAAACACTTTTTAGGACCCTCCACTACATTTACATATTACAATATATATTTTGGAGATAAAGTGTGTCAAACAGATGTCAATGTTTTAACACTGCATTTCCTTTAATTTACACTCCACTAATGCCACTCCACGGTATAATGTTAACTTTACACCAACCCATTGTACGCAATTTACAGTATGCTATTAAAGTTTATGCCACTACATTCTACGCTAATCCACTGCATGTTACCCCACTCTACCCAACTGCACTGTATGCCAGGGCAATCTACACCACTATTCTCTATGCTATTATAAGGTTCACAGTTGTGTTCTATTACACTATCATGTATGCCAGTTTACTGGATGCCCCTAAAATGTACTGCTTGAAACTCTACGCTATTCCCCTGTACCAACCTCCAATTAAAACTTTTTCCACTATACGCTATTCCACTATGGCCCACATGATGGTACACAAGTAGAGTGTACTGCAACTCTATTGTACTGAAATGCACTATACACCACTGGATTGTACCATGAATAGAGTCTACGCTTCTATAATTAACCCTACTGGGTTGTACGACACTCTACACTACTCCACTATATGGCACTCAACTGTACGTCTAAACAGTTAATGCCACAAAATTCAACGTTATGACACTAAACAATACTAAATTCTACGGCTCCCTTCTGTGTCATACTATAGTTAATGGTATTCCACTATATGCGAATGCATGTCACTGTATTACACTCTACCCCACTGTAGTCTATGCTACACCACGGCACTGTACTGCACTCTTACATACACCAGTCTCTTTTACGCCATTTAACTTTACAACCCTCCACTGTACCACTCCACTGTATGCCATTCCACTGTACGTTATTTCAGTACACGAAATTCCAATATATGCCCTGTGAAATGTACAACACAGGGGTATAGCACTCCACTGTATGCCACTAAAATGTACACAAATACACTACAATATTTACAGGACTTAAATCCACTTTACCACACCGTACCCCACTACACTCTATCCTACTCCAATATATACCTCTCTATTGTATCCAAGTTCACGCTATGCCACTCCACTGTATGCAACACCACTCCAATCCACTATACGCTAGTGCTTTATACCTCATTCCTCTTTACTCCACTGCACTATAAAACAATATACTGCACCAGAGTACATTTTACAACACTATCCGTCACTATATTGTACCTCACTCCACTTAACACTCCACTCAACTAAACTGGACGAATATTACAAAATTGTCACTATTATAAAAACCATTGAAATTCACACAAAAAAAACAAAAAAGGTTAAACATAATATTAAAGTTAGAAAAAAACTATTTATGCTTGGCATACAAAACTAAATTAAACTCCACAAACATTAGACATTCTAAAGTTATAGTTATCTCTTAATGACATGATTTATGCACCATTTACGCACTTATTTCTATCTTATTTGTGCCAAACACACCTTAAACTACAAAACCATAAAAATGTAAAAGTTGAAATTATTATTTATGCACCGCTTTCATATTACTATAAGTTATACTTCTATCTCACATGTATACTTGCGCACCACCTTTAAATTAATATCACTCGTGCACCTCCGTACCCATTCACTTGCCACACTACATAAACTATAACTCACTCCTTCTACTTGCACTAACTAAGCCCTTGGATATTATTTAAGTTATAGCATGTGAAATAATTGCAGTAATTAAAACACTTTTGATATCAGAAATTATATTATTTGCCAGAACACAGAGCATGTTACAGTACCAAGTTATAGTTAATGTAGCGTGGCGAGAGGAGGTGAAAAGGCAATGTGCGGAGGTGTGCGAATGATATAATTTAAAGGTGGTGCACAAGTATAAACTCACAATTCCTTGACACTGGAAGCTGCACCGATTCTCTCTCTTGGCACATGTAGCAACAATGTAAACTGCATTTGAGGGAAAGATTTGGCTTGAGCACAATCTACTGGCAAATTAAGTTGCACTCATTATTGGACATAATCTAGTGCAGGAAAGAAAATGTTTGGCTGTTCAATTTTCCATTGGGAAAATGAACAGGGAAAAGGTTTTTGGGACCCCCCCACCGCATCTTTTTAATCAGTCCCTGCTTGACGATAACCCCATAAACCTTCAGGAAGAAGCAGGGGTAGATGAGACCTTTTTTTGGGAGATTTCATGAAGATTTGTCAAACTGCACCAAAGTAGTAAGGAAAAATTATTTACCTATAAAAGCATGATCCTAAAATAAAATACCCAGTGGCAATGCTCATATTTATTCTCTTTCATTCATTTTTTTCGTATCTCTTTCTCGCCACTATACCAGTTTACTGTAAGAAATACATAGGAGGCACTGCTTTCTCACTGCATACTAAAGCATTCAGGAGCATATACACTTCAGAAAACAATTGAAAACATGGTTGTTTTCAATATAGCTACAATCAACAACCCTGTGATACTTTCCCGTCAAAACCATCTTTAAAACGAAAAAGCCAAGCTAGAGAACCCATTTCCATCCTCCATCTGCACGGGAGTGACATCACTGGATTTACCAGCGTCCATCAGCATAGGAAGTGACATCTCTCCTCTCATCTCATCTCTAGGACTTACTTAAAAGATGCCACAGTGTGGACGTGTTGTAGGTTAACCACTGGTGCACAAAAGGAAAGTTCATCTACTCCCAGAGTGAGAACCCTGGTTCTTTTCCTCTCCCGTCACTACCACGATGCAACCATCCACACCCTCAACCCTGGCCGCTGCTCCACACAACGCCAAAGGATCATTCTCCTGCGCATGCTGCAAGCTTTCATGAACCTACCCACACCCAAAGTCACTACACTGAAAGCACCAAACACCCCACTCTGACACTCAGACAGTCCTGCAACCACCCACACAACACTTGCATGCTCAACACCCACTCACCCACCAAACACACCACAGGGATCTGGGACCTGCTGCATGGCAATGCCCCTGGCATACATTTCCTCGTGGAAACCTGGCTTAACCCTCAGGCCGCACCAGACATCACCCAATCCCCACCCCTAACCCCAGCTACAAGACTGCCAGGCAAGACAGACTTCACAAGCCTGGAGGCAGAATCACCATCATCCACAAGAACACCTTCAGCTACACCATATCCAGGGACACGTCATCTTCCAACATGGAACACCAGTCGTTCAACCTCCACATCACAGACACCTTCTCCCTAAGGAGACTCATCTACAGATCACCAGTACTGCGTAGCAATTTCACCATCACAGACTCTTGCACCTCTCGTCCTTGGTGCTAGCAATTACATCCTACTATGAGACCTGAACTTGCACCTGGAAGACCACGCTGAACGCAACTCAAGAGCACTGACTAAAGAACTTGGAAGACTGGGTCTCACCCAATGAGTAAAGAGACATGCCCACGTCATCTACAGAACCACATTTTCAGCAACTTTACCAACATCTGAGTCGACAAGCCCGCAGCAGTCCCCTGGACAGACCATGTCCTCGTCAAGTTCACCATCCCCGGCCAATGCATATGCATCGCCACCAGACCAGCCTGTCAAAACTGGAACAGGATCACTGACAAGGACTGGAACACAGTTCTCAACACCCACACACAGAAACAGTCTCCCAAAAGCCAACAAAAATTTGAACAATTGAATCATCTGCACTAACTCCCTGGCCAGCCTCTAACACAGCAATACAACATGAACCAGACCGGAGGTCAGCTGGGACACAAAAGAACTCAAACTGATGAAATGCCACTATAAAACAACGGGTGTGTAAATGGAGAATGGGCCAGGACAATGCACACAGAAGCACGTTCTAATCCATCCTAAGACACTACCACCAAGTGACCCAAACCACCAAACATCCCACGCTGGCGTATAGATTTGATGCCAGCGACCAACAGAAGCAAAGACATCTTCACCACTGTAAAAGATTTCAACTCGCCATCAGCCGCCTTGAACTCCCCCATAATGTCTCTGCTGCTATTTCGCTCAATTCTTCAGCAACAAAATCACCACCATTTACAGCAACTTCAACCCGCAACCAGGACCCGACAGATCTCACTAAAAACCTTCCAATATTAACAAAAGAACCAACACTAATCATATGGCCTGTCGTCATTCCAGAAGAAACCACCACCACCATGAAGTTCATCCCCTCAGGGAACCTGTGTCACCACCAAGCCTACTCAAGAGGGTTGCAACCAATCAGCGCCATGCTCACATCCAATCTGAATGCCTTCCCATCTTTTGCAACCTCCCCAGACGCTTGGAAACACACAGGTGTCCTCCCATAGCTGAAGGAAACCTCTGAGGACCCTTCAACGCTTGCCAACTACAGACAAATCTTCCTGCTACCATTTCTGGTCAAGGTCTTATAGAGAATCATTAACAGACACATCACCAAATACTTCAACAACCACTCAGGTCTGGTTTGAGACCCATCCACAGCACAGAATCTGCTCTCATTGCCGCAACGGAAAACATCTGCATAACTGTGGACAGAGGAGACACAGTGACCCTCATCCTCTGGGAACTCTCTGCAGCTTTTGACGCAGTCTCTCATACTCAACCAATTGAAATCCCAGGAAACGCACTCAAATATATCTGCTCATTCCGGACTGGAGGGAACCAATCAGTCAGCCTGGCTGTGTAACCTTGGACGCCTGCAAATTCATCTGCGGAGTCCTGCAAGGATCCTCCCTGAGCCCAACCCTCTTCAACAAGTACATGATCCCTGTAGCCAGCATTATCCATTCGGACATCAACATCCTCCTCTATGCAGAGGACATACAACTCATTCCCCCTCTCTGACATGGAACACAACCAGCACCACGATCAAGTTCACTGCCTCGGTAAAAAAAAACACCCTCTGGCTAGAGATCAGTTTTCTAAAGCAGAACACTAACAAAACAGAAATTGTGATCTTCTGTAAGACCACTTCACCATTGGGCTACATCTGGTGGCCAACAGAGCTAGGACCGACACCCAACCCCACAACCCATGCCAAAAACCTCAGGATCATCACTGACAGCGAACTCAACATGACCACCCAAATCAATGCCATCACCATTTTATGCTTCCATTCCCTGAAGATGCGGAGGAAGATTTTCAAATAGTTCCAAATAGGTACCCAGAAAACTGTCATGCACGCCCTGGTCACAGGCAAGGTGGACTACAGAACAGCTTCTATGCCTGGATCAACATAAAACTGGATTCAAGCTAGCCTGGCTGAGGAGGGGTGGTGCCCAGAAACTGGTCTCAGGTTGCTTGTTCCGGTCCAGGGAGGAACTAGGTTGGCAGTTCAGGCTGGACTGTTCCCATGAGGGACAGGGTCAAGACTAATTTGCATATGGATGGGTCCAAACTGGGGTGGCGTGGTTAGCAAAAGACCGATAGATTAAACCCAGATCTTTGTGACTGGGCGTGAATGTTGGCATTGTTTAGCATTCCGTCCTTCATTTGTTCCTTTTGTCAAGATAAAACTCATCAGAAGGCTGCAGACCGTGCTCAAATTGGCAGCCACAATAACTCTCAATCTCTCATGCCACACTGACATCACACCACACCACACTTGAAGGAGCTCCCCATTCACAAACTAGCACAAGTCAAATTCCTCACTCACACTTTCAAGGCACTACATAACACTGACCCACCATACCTCAATAATTGCATCTGCTTTCACACACCTCCACTTGTCCTGACTCATACTTGCGCTATTACAATACATGTGGAAAAGCTGATCAAGTCGACGAGCCTTCTTCTACATCACTCTTAAAGTGTGGAATGACCTGTTGCTACACATAAGAGCCTGCCCCTCACTTCTTGAATTCCGCTAGAAACTGAACACCTGGCTTTTTGTGAAGTTCCACTAGGTCGTAGATCAGGCTGGACAGCCCAATGTAGTAACCTGTTAAGTACACTATGATCATAACAAATACCATAAATGGACCTGCAGAGCGTCTCAAAGCCGGTTGCTTGATGAAAACCATAAACTACGCCTTTAACTCACACACCTCTGAATTAACACCCTGCTAAACTCTGGACCCCATAACACAATAATCGCCTGTCTTGGAACCACTTCCCACATAGGATCAAAAAACAAAGACAACTCACAACCACACACCCTACAAGGCCCAACTTGCTGCCCACGTTGGCAAAATCTTCTGTGCCTCACATAGGGTAGGTAAGCACTAGATCAATGCTCCAATACAATACAATAAATGTTAGATGTTTTTGATAAGGTGTTGTTGAGCGGATGTCGGAAAACAAATACCTAATCTTATGCTCTGTCCTGAGGGTTGATGCAGTGCTCCATTTGCGGGAGTGCTGTGTTCTTGCTCCTGTTCCCTGAACTCACCCCCACCTCTCGCGGCCCCCGCTCCGCGGGTGCCGCTCGCCAGAGGAGACTCTTGTGGGCTAGCGGATTTGAACACCGGACCTCTGCGGGACTGCGAGGACCAGCGGGCAGTGCGGCCATCAACCTGCCACAGCTGGTCCTCTTCCCGCCCCCACCTCCCGGCTCTTCTAATTCACCGAGGGGAGTGAGCGTCGTTGGATCTTTTGCTCTGTCCTGAGGGTTGCTGCAGTGCTCCATTTGCGGGAGTGCTGTGTTCTTGCTCCTGTTCCCTGAACTCACCCCCACCTCTCGCGGCCCCCGCTCCGCGGGTGCCGCTCGCCAGAGGAGACTCTTGTGGGCTAGCGGATTTGAACACCGGACCTCTGCGGGACTGCGAGGACCAGCGGGCAGTGCGGCCATCAACCTGCCACAGCTGGTCCTCTTCCCGCCCCCACCTCCCGGCTCTTCTAATTCACCGAGGGGAGTGAGCGTCGTTGGATCTTTTGCTCTGTCCTGAGGGTTGCTGCAGTGCTCCATTTGCGGGAGTGCGGTGTTCTTGCTCCTGTTCCCTGAACTCGCCCCCACCTCTCGCGGCCCCCGCTCTGTGGGAGCCGCTCGCCAGAGGAGACTCTTGTGGGCTAGCGGATTTGAACACCGGACCTCTGCGGGACTGCGAGGACCAGCGGGCAGTGCGGCCATCAACCTGCCACAGCTGGTCCTCTGCCCGCCCCCACCTCCCGGCTCTACTTATTCCCCGAGGGGAGTGAGCGTCATTGGATCTTTTGCTCTGTCCTGAGGGTTGCTGCAGTGCTCCATTTGCGGGAGTGCTGTGTTCTTGCTCCTGTTCCCTGAACTCGCCCCCACCTCTCGTGGCCCCCGCTCTGCGGGAGCCGCTCGCCAGAGGAGACTCTTGTGGGCTAGCGGATTTGAACACCGGACCTCTGCGGGACTGCGAGGACCAGCGGGCAGTGCGGCCATCAACCTGCCACAGCTGGTCCTCTTCCCGCCCCCACCTCCCGGCTCTTCTAATTCACCGAGGGGAGTGAGCGTCGTTGGATCTTTTGCTCTGTCCTGAGGGTTGCTGCAGTGCTCCATTTGCGGGAGTGCGGTGTTCTTGCTCCTGTTCCCTGAACTCGCCCCCACCTCTCGCGGCCCCCGCTCTGAGGGAGCCGCTCGCCAGAGGAGACTCTTGTGGGCTAGCGGATTTGAACACCGGACCTCTGCGGGACTGCGAGGACCAGCGGGCAGTGCGGCCATCATCCTGCCACAGCTGGTCCTCTTCCCGCCCCCACCTCCTCACCCTACACAGCTGGGCTGGGCCACGCGCACGAGGGACGCGCGTGGGCCGAAGCGCGGGGCTAAGCCCGGGCAAAGGGCGGGCCCTCTTAGGCCCTCAGAGGCTGAGTGAGGCCGGGCTGGGCCTACGCTCTTTCACCTCATTTACTGACCTGAACAGTAGGTGTACTTGTCTGTTATGGCCCGAGTCCCGACAAAGCTTTCCCAGAAAAGACTGGGGTAAGAATAATGGTACACTTGACAATTATTTTACAAGGGTCCCCACTGTCCTAGACAGGGAAAATTCTCGGGCAGAGCGCCGTCGCTCTGTCGAATGCATGAAAAACAGGGCTCCCACAGACCTCCCGCTCCACGCCCTTTCCCCCAGTGTAGGATGTACTGGTAGCAATGAAGAGCTTCTATCCCTAGAGAGTGTCCCACTCCTGTTACGAGACTGCACTCCCACACCCCTGGTCCTCACTGACCAGCCTATAAGTGATACTCTTCTTCCCAGTCCCATTAGCATAGATGTCGACCCGACCACCCAGACCCCCGTCCGGGGCAAACCTGCTCAAAACAAGCCGAGAAAACCGGTGCCTGCCAAGGTCCATGGTCCACCTCCAAGCAAAAGAAGATGGAAGGAGGGGGGGGGTGGGGGGGGAGAGGAAACAGCAAAAGCCCAAGATCAGTCATTCCGACTTTGGCAAACCTTCAAAGTATAGCACCAGAATTGCCCCGGCTCCAGTGGCCGCACCAGTTAATATGTTAAACTCTGCACTTCCCCTACCATTGGCACCAATTGCAAAGGCTGCGATCACTACTGTTCCAACTGTTATCCCTGCTGACTCCCTGCTAAAGGAAGTACCTTCTGACGTCTCACTGGATAGTATGGAACACCTAATAAGGTCTTTTATCCTACCCATAATAGAGAGGCTGAAGAGGGTCGAGAAAAGGCTTGAGGATATTGAGTCTGCAATTTGTAATAACGATGGACCAACCAAGGCACTGGTGAGTGGGGCTGTGCCACCCACAGCCTTGGTGACATCGCGTCCTCCCAATGTCCCAAAGGTTACATCCCAACCTACTAAATTCACAAACCCCAAGCAGCAGAGGGCTCTACCCCCTAAGCAGGTAAACAAACCAGTTATAAATGCAGCTAGCGAAGTTTCGAGGGGACCTGAAAAAGTATCTGTAGGAAACACACGGGAGGAGTGGGGAAGCACTAGACATGCCAGGGCACCAACGCACAAAGGGCCCCAAGCAGAACTACCCCCTAAAGCTGTCCCCTTCGAGGTTGTTCTGACGGGGGTCCCTACATTGCCAGATAACAAGAGGGAAGGGTTCCCCCAGCTGAAAAATAAAATTATGCACTGGCTCAGCCAATTCAGACCACTCACACACAACATCAACGGTGAGATCGTGCACGTTCGGCGACTCCCTTGGCTGGGTAGCAGGGTCAAAGACATCGAGGGAGACTTAGTTGCTGTAAATTTCAGAGAACAACAAGCGGTCAACTATATACTAAACTGGCCTCTAGGTAGTGGAAACAATTGCATCGTCCCTCGTCCCTTGACCCATTTCTACCCCAGATCCCTAGTGTTCCCCCCATCTATACCGGTGGTCAGGCACTCATCCAGACTAACCCTTCAATACCGTACAACACCAGGCACTTGTCACATGTACTATACCCTTCACCTGTTGTTGATCCCTTTGGGTGGAACATTGTACCTCCTAGGTTTAATAGAAATACCAACAGGAGAATGGATCACCCGAGACCCTTTACACCCCTGGAGACAGTAAATAGGTTTGATGTGTTCACAGGTATGGACGATTGTGATTGAAGATTACAGTCTAAACAGGGCACGGGTGGCCAACCAAACGCCATTGGCCCTGAAGACACAGATTATGAGAGTCCCAAAGTAGTTATAACACAAAAATAGTCATCCTTGCCCCGGGGCCCAAATATGGCAACTAGATCTACACGGGGAACCTCATATTGTCTCCCTTCTCCCCCCGCTGAGGGTGTTACCTGTGCGGAACCCCAATCTATTGAACCTCCCAACGAGCTGATGGACACCACTGCTGCTACCACGCATGATTTCCCAGGTATCAATCTTAATGAGCATATATCTTGCTTGTCCATTCTCTCCTGGAATTTGGCGGGACTTCAGGGCAAACTAGACTCCCCTGAGTGGGGGTCTTTCAACGACACAGAGGAAGTATGCCTGTTCCAGGAGACATGGGCAAGGGAGGATAAATGGCGATCCAGCTATGCAGCCTTCTTAATTCCAGCTAAGTGGGAGGGGAAGGGACGGCCTTCGGGGGGTCTCTGCATATGGGTGGTATCCCATTTGGGATGTAAGGCTAGGGTCCTTAAAACTAACTCTCTGGATGTTCAGTGCGTGTTGTTGGAATGGCCAAACAATACTCAACTCGCGCTGATAAATGTGTATTCCAGACTGATGGGAATAACGAAGCCCTCACCCACCTTCGACGAGCTTTCTCTATTTCTGCCCACAATACCTCAGGGTGCTAGGAACCTCCTGGGGGGTGATTTCAACTGTCAGTATGAGCCGCTAACCTTAACTCTGGAGGGAGCACTTCTGGAGGAGGATGACCAGTGGGGAATTCCGCAATTAGAGGGCCCCCCAGCAAAGCCATGGTCACCCTTAGCAACCCAAATCTTGGCACTCACCCTCAGTAATTCCCTGAGGGCTTGTAATGGCCGAACTAAGGGTGACATTCCTTCGAAACCCACCTTTAATAAACCAGGGCAGGAATCTCACCTGGACTATATCCTTGTTCAGACATCTGACTGGAACCAGGTTTCTGACTTTTCGGTAGTGCAAAGAACTGACAGTGATCACAATGCGCCAATTCTTTCGTTGGTCTCGCCCGGTGGTCCCACGGGTGATCAGCCGGCAGAGGCATCTCTGGATCCAAAACTAATTTTAACTAATGACAGGCGCAGAGTGAGGTGGGCCAAGCTCCTGGACAATCCCGCCCACATTTCCGAGCTCTATGCACGGATCCTCCCCACATTCGAACGTGTCGGGCCCTTATTTCTCAATCCTCTCCAGCAGAATTGTTTCCCAAGTTGGGCACCCTCCACACGGAGCTGGTGGACACCCTTGCGGAACTTCTAAATCCAATTGCTCGGAAAGGGCCCCGCAGGGGCAAAGAGCTTCCTGGTTCAACTCAGCTTGTAGAAGGGCAAAGGCTGACCTCCTCGCTGTATTGAAGCACCCTAGGGACACAGGGCTAATCAAGATTAGGAGGGCGAAATTGAAGCAAGTAATCCACCATGCAAAGGTGGAATGGGACCATTCCAACTGGGAAAACATGCTGGCCTCTCTCCAGATCAGAGATGCTCGTAAATTCTGGCAGATAGTGAAAACAGGGTCTGCCGAGCAGACTCCAGCTATGGAGGCCAATATAGCAGCTGGGGTGTGGGAGGACCATTTTCGCAGCCTTTATGAAGAGGTTATCCCTGGTTTGGCTAAGCTCCATGATGGGGTACCGATTGATCACCTCCCATTTTCTGGTGAGCCAACTGCGCACTCTAACACTATGGAGGGTGCCGAGGCAATGCAATTTTCGCTGGGGGAGGTTCTTAATGTAATATCCAAGCTGCCATCAGGTAAAGCTCCCGGGTTAGATAAAATCCCGGGAGATCTATTTAAGCATCAACCCAGGGTTTGGTCCCCCTACCTACTGGAAGTTTTTAATGCAATCCTTGGGGGAATGGCGGTCCCTAGTACTTGGCTGGGGGTAGAGATTGTCCCTATCTTTAAGAAGGGCTCTCCTCTGCTCCCAGCCAATTACAGGCCGATCAGCCTCATCGACGTTTCACAAAAAGTCTTCGCGAGGCTGATACTTGACCGCCTGCAGGAATGGATGATAGACCATTCAATCCTAAGTACGTTCCAGGCTGGGTTCAGGAGTAAGGTTTCAACTACGGACCAAATTTTTCGTTTGGCCCTCCTCTTTTGGAAGACGGTGTGGGTGGAGGGAGGTACGCTCTACACCGTCTTTGTTGACCTCCGTGCAGCCTTCGATTTGGTTCCGCGGAGTAAACTATGGACGGTACTCTCCAACCTGGGTATCCCCCCCGATCTTTTAGATATTATTGTTCGTTTGCACACACACACAACTATGCACAGGTTAGGTGCTGGAGGATGGGCAGCCTCTCAAAAAGATTTCCCGTTGGCAGAGGGGTAAGGCAGGGATGTGTCCTAGCACCCACCCTGTTTTGCCTCTTTGTCAACGGGTTAATCGATCACCTAAATAAGGTCCCCAACACAGACGCACCAAGGCTCGGCGGCAGCAGGGTCCCCGCAATTATGTTTGCAGACGACACCCAGCTGCTATCGAAATCCCCAATGGGGATTCAGCGTATCTTGGAGGGTTTTGAGGCATTCTGTGGAGAGCATGGTCTCGAAATTAATGCTCTCAAAACCAAGTATATGATTTTTAACCCCCCCAAAAAAACACGCCCTAACCCCTCTACAGACCAGAACAGGTTAGAAAGAGTCTACACGTTTGAGTATCTGGGTGTGACCATGAACGACAAATTGGAATGGGGCGATCATCAAGCTAAGTCCCAGCTCAAACTAGCTCAAATAGCAGGGGCAATAATCAGGCTAGTTAATTCTAATAAATCATCTGTTAACTGATAGGCCCCCAGGCCAGAGGTGCGATTCTTTATGGTAGTGAACTCTGGGGCCATGTGTGCAAAAAAGATCTAGTCACTGCTGAAAATAAGTTTCTCAGACAACTCCTAAAGATACCGGCTAGCACCCCCCTTTTGCCCCTTAGGTTGGATCTGGGTTTGAAACCTCTGGACGAAGTACTGGGTGTAAAGCCCTTAACTTTCTGGCGAAGATTATGGTCCACTCCCGAGTTAGCCAACTATAGGCAGGAACTGCAGGAAATTCTTGCTCTTCCTACTATAGAGAACATCCCGTGGTTTAAATATCTAAAAACTGAATTTGCCCGGCTAGGTCTTCCGACCCTGTGGAGTGATGCTGAATCGGCATGTCAGGGACTATCTCGCAAACATCTGGTGGCAACTTTCCACGCATGCAATCTTGCATCCCACACACAGGGTACATGCCCAGATTCCATAACTAACATCTTCCTCTGGGTCAAAGATTGCTACAAGTTTGAGATTGTTCTAGATGACATTTTCCCGAATCTTGCCAGGAAATTATACCTGCAATGGCAGTATGGCACTCTTCCGCTAAGTGCCTTCACCAGTAAATGGAAACAGCACTCCCTGTAAAATTGTCCCGGCTGCAATTGTAGGCTAGAAGATGAATTGCATTTAGTTTTCTTTTGCCCTGCCTACATTGCTGCTAGAAGGTTTTGGATAATTCCACTTTGTAAAAATCTAGGGTTTGCTAACTGCTCCGAGGTCTTCAGAATACTTAAGACTGACCTCTCAAGTGCAACTGTCTTTGCAGTGGCCACATTTCTCGAAGCAGCATGGCACAAGAGAATGTTTTTATTTCCTTGGGGACTCCAATCTTGATTCAGACCATGCACCAGTTAGTGTAACAAATGTTTATGTATTATGTCATTTTATGCAAGATTTTTAGCTGTTAGTGTTAAATCGCTTCTATTCTTTTTATATTTCATAATATTATAGATTGTTGTTAAATAATTAACTAGTTCTGAATCATCCGACTGTTTTTAACTGTATAGATTGTTGTGTATTGGGGCCTTGTCTTTGAGAGCCACTAGCCTGTACCTGTGTGCTACCTGGCTATTGATGTAGCAGGGATGTCTGATTTTTCATCTGTATTGATTTTATGCTGTATCTTTTATGGCAAAATTGCCGAAATAAAGATTAACGAACGAACAAAATACCTAATCAATTACACAACCTAGTTACTGACTCACTGATGAAGAGGTGGAACTCCTGCTGTTCTGATGAAGGGTATCAGTTCGTGCAAAGCTGATGATGACAAGGTGAATATCTGAATGTTATAAGGAATTATGTGCCAAGAAGCAAGTGATCTAGAGCTGTATTGATGAACTGTTCATTTGAGGAAGACACTGGTAAACAGGCTCATTCGATGCACTCATAACGTTGGCATGTTGATGCTTGGGCAGAAGTCAGAAAACAGAAGTAAAAGCGAGAAGGTTGGGATCGGGAGAGAGGCTGAAGTTGCCTGTCGAGTGGCTGATGCTGG
Source organism: Lissotriton vulgaris (assembly GCF_964263255.1). NCBI lineage: Eukaryota > Metazoa > Chordata > Amphibia > Caudata > Salamandridae > Lissotriton > Lissotriton vulgaris. The sequence goes on along the minus strand of NC_141700.1, from coordinate 505,353,539 downwards.
CGATGGGACCAGACGGGGCCAGGGAGAGATGGCAGCAGGTGTCGATTAGAGGATGTCATGGACCAGGTTACCTTGTTAGTAATGTTGGTGAAAAGGATGAAAGATACCTGAAATCCTATGTCTCGAGAGGAAATGCATGGTGGCTGAGGTCAGGGAAGAAGGTGTGGGAAGTAGATGCTGATGTCGAGTTACAAGGTGTGAGGTGCCTGACGTTGGGAAGGTGCTGGATTTTACATGCCGGTAGGAAAACCTTACCTCTCTGCGTCTGAGTGCAACTGTCGGTCCCTCCCTGCTTCAGACTCATCTTCGGTTCCCGGGGTCCGGAAGCTCAAGCTCTCGCGCCGCCCTCTGCCCATCCCCCGGGCGTCTCCCTGGAATGTCACCGCAGAGCTACAACCCCGAGACGGGGGAGGAGTCCTCTGAGTGTGACAGCACGTGCCCCTGGGAGGAGCTTCGTATTCTCCAATCCCTCCGCCGCTTTCTGTTATCGAGTGGGTCTTAGTCGAATCACGGACGAGCAGCCCTGCGTGAAATAGCGCGGCCCCGCCCACCACCTCTGGACCGGGCCGCTGAATCCCTCGTACGGAGGACCTTCTCTGTTTCTATGGCGGCGTCAGGCAGTCATAGACATAGAAAGAGCACACACACTCAAAGGAGGGTATTCTTGGTGTTGTTTACTGCCGGGCACGTATAAGAAACTCAAAATTGTAGTCTTTCCGACCACAAAAACTCACGTAATAAAAGTACATTATGAGTTGTTAATTTACTTGCCACACTTGTAATATACACATGGCAAAATTGTACATATGGATATTCTTCCTCGTTTTTAAGGCGTTATGGAAGTGTGATTTGGGCTGTAAAGGCAGTAACAGCGACAGAGAATTATAGCGATGTTTGCACGTAGACCGGTTTTAACCCAGTGGGTCACCTTGGTTTAGTCATTAGTTTTTTTAAAGTAAAAAAAATAGCACCGTGAGACTTTTAGCATGCTTTTAAGCAGGGCACAAGTCCTAAAAAAAAAAAGTGGAGGGACTAACCAAGTTAGGCAGTATGCAAGTAACATTATTGTGCATGACATTACAGCGTGACATCACAGGAAGTGACATTTCAACCATGACCTCACAGGAAGTGACATCAGATCTTAACACTTGACACGTCGCAAACTGCAGCGCGCATAGAAAGAGGGAAAAAACAAGGCTAAATAAAGTAATTGCCCCTAGTTAGTCCTCCCATGGGAGGCACACAGTTTTGACGCATCCCCAGGTTTACGGATTTTTTAAATTTTATTAGTAAGTAAGTAAAGCTTTATTTCGATATAGAAACATATCATAAAAGCAAAACATGACAACATAAAAACAATAGTCGAAACAAAGCAATTTTACAATTCATATTACCGTTAAAACATTCATATTTACACGAGAGAAACGTAAAATTTATACAAAATGAAAAAGGGACACTCTACTGTAACATCAGTTGTTTAGCAGATCTTATGCGCCAAGCCCAGCCTAGGAATTTAGCCAGACAAATAGCGAAAAAGGGTCTTGTATCTGAGAGCAATATTCTTATAGCTTCCAGATGTGAGCGGGTTCCCAGGCTCCTACAAAGAGGCTTCAACCACCTCCGTCTAGGGGCCATATAAACTTGACACTCAAATAGAAAGTGTGCAACAGATTCAATTTTTAACTCGCAGAATGGGCAATGCGGTACAGTTTGAAATGGTGGTTTCCAGGTAGAGGTAAACTGACATAGAGGTAAGACCCCAACCCTGAATTTAAAATATAATGCCCTGTCATGTGAGCTGTGAATCAAATCCAAGTATGGTTCTCTGGAGGGGATGTCTTTATCCATTAAGAAATTTGCAACAGATTTTGGGTGATTTGATTTAGCAAGTCTCTCGTTATCCACCCAAGACCAGTAAGCCTTCTTCAGTTCTTGTTTGGGAGGTGCTGTTTTATTTTCCCACGCAGCTCCTAGACCGAGCTTGTACAATGCCCTCTTAACCTCTCTAAGCCAGGCGATCTTATGCCAGCCAGGTAAGGACAGTAAATCTTTTAGGGCGTCTGCATAACTGTGGAGCTCGGGGACGTTCCAGATTCTAGACCATAGCAATAAGGGGCGTAATTTAGCTTGCTCGCAGATTGGTCGAGTACCTGCGTCAAGCAAGATGGGGATTGTGGGGGTGCTCTGGGGTAGCCTCATCAGATCTTTATGAAATTTATTTTCTAGGTGGGCCAAAGTATCCACTCTCTGGGTACCCCAAAGTTCTGCACCATACAGTGCTGCGCTCACAACCCTACCCCTGTAAATATCAAGAAGTGCCCCAATAGGTTTTATGGAGGAAGCACGCTGCTCTTTAAGTAAAGCGCCAACAACCCTCTTATGGGTTAGGAACACTTTTTGGTGATGGGCCTTCCAGCTCATACTATCACAAAGACGTATGCCTAGATAGTCAAATTCTCTGACCCGTTCTAATGTAACGGAGTCAAGAGTGGGGGGTTTAACAGATTTCTTAGGCGGGTTGAGGACAAGAAATTTGGTCTTGCCAATATTTATGGCCAGTCCTTTGGTTTCACAGAAGGCCTTAAAGCTGGAAAGTAGTGACTGTATGCCTGCAGGTGATTTCGAAATCAGGAGGGTGTCATCCGCAAACAGGAGCGTCGGGATTTTCCTTCCAGCCAGGGATGGTGCATCTGCAGGATGTTGAAGAAGGTGCTCCACCACTCCATTGACGTAAAGCGAAAACAGAGTGGGGGCAAGCACACACCCCTGGCGGACGCCCCTGTCTACTGGAATACACAGGGTTTTTTCGCCCTGGGCACCCCATCTGATTTGGGCAAAGTTGTTTTCATGAAATTTTATCACCAAGGCCAACAGGTAAGGTGGTAGACCTAACTTGTCGAGGACCTTCCACAATAACGCTCTTGGAACCAGGTCGAAGGCTGTTTTTAAGTCTATGAAGACTAAGTATAAACTGCCCCCTCCTAGCACCACTACCTTCCAATAGAGCATTAAAAGGCGGAATGTCTGCTCGACGGTGCCTGTCCCTGATCTAAAACCCGCTTGGAAATCAGACAATATCTGATTTTCTTCCACCCACTCCAGGATCCTGCCCAATACCACTTTCCCGCTATCTTTTGCGTTGAATCCAGCAAACTGATGGGGCGATAATTAGCTGGGTCTTCCCTGCTACCTTTCTTGAAAATGGGGACTACTTCAGCCCCCCTCCAAGAGTCAGGGAAAGACCCCCCCAACATAACCTCATTAAGAAGGGCAGCAATTAGTCTGCTCCAGAATGGGGGATTATTTTTTATCAGGTCGCCTGGGATCCCATCCGGGCCTGCCGCTTTGTTAGAAACAGTACACCTGATTGCCTTCTCTACTTCCAAGGTGGTAAATGGGACTTCATTTGGTAGGAGATCTGTGGAGCTGGGCCTTAGGAGCGGGTCTGGTTTCAAGGGCCCTGTATGAGCCGAATACAGTTTCGAAAAGTGGGCAAACCAGGCAGCACCAGGGATATTACAAGTCAGTTGTTGATCAATGGGCTTGTCTCTCGATCTTAGCAAGTCCCAGAACCCCTTAGCATCTTTCCTTGTGCTCGCCTCCGTTAGGTCACGCCAAAAATTGAAGTCATGTGTCCGCTTAGCCTCAGTCACAGTTTTCCTATAAAGTTGCCTTGCAGACCTGATGGTAGCTTGGTCTTTTCCTTTTACTGCAGCAACAAGATTACCCTTAGCAAGTTGACATTTGGCTGTGAACCACTTTTCACTTATTCTCAGGGTCCCCTTTAAAGCAGTTCTGGAGCTGGGTTTGGGAACAATGAACAGCCCACTTAATGCCGTAACAGTCTCCGTAAATAACGATAAAAACATCTTACTATCGCTATTAGTGCAGTCAAGCCTAGATTCAGCCTTTAATAAGATGGTTTCGGCATGTGACATCCTAGCCTCATCCGCTGAGACTCTTGCCCATTTGAGACGTCTGCCACAGTTTGATGGAAGAATCTCATGTGAAGCTTTCCATAACTGGTTGGTAGTTTCTTGGGACCCAGATTGCCAGGGGGCAGAGATGGTTAGAGCGAGAGGGTTGTGGTCACTGTCACAGGTCTCTATAACCTCCATGTCTTGGTGATATGGCCAGAGGTTATAGTTAAGCATAACAAAGTCAATTCTGGATGAGTGGCCCGTCCTATTGTATGTATGGGCACCCATGGGATCTGATTTGGAACGCCCATTCGTTGCTCTCAAATTATACTCCATACAAAGAGCATTTATGTCGATCGCCATTTGTGTCCATTTAGGGATCGGTTCAAGGTTCAAGGTAGGGATGCCCCTCCTGTTGTCCTCCTCATTGATGTCCAGAATGTCTTCTTTGGCTAAAGGCTCAAAACAGCAGTTAAAATCGCCTGCCAGCAGGACGAGAGAGTTGGCGTCACAGGCAGACAGGTTGTTACTTAGGCCTAAAGAGTTTAGAGACCCTCTGTTCCTGTTGCCCCTTAAGTAAAGATTAAATAGTTCTAGTTTCCTTCCTCCTTTATAATGCAGTGTTAGCCATTGAAGGTCGGGTGTTTCGGTGGTCCTTTGTGAAACACTGAGGTCTAGTGCAATGTTGATCCAAATAAGAAGGCCCCCGGATGGACGTCCTTTAGAACCTTGGTGACATACAGCCGGTACATAGAAGGTCGAAAACCCCACTCTGTGTCTAGGTTCCTGGCACCATGTTTCCTGTAACAAACAAATGTCATAGGGTGCCAGGAAAGTATTCCATTCCGGGTTGTCAAAGTTGCGTGCAAGGCCCGCCACATTCCAGCATAAGACCTTCAATGAAGAATCGCCAGGAGAGGCAACACTAACAAGCAGGTCAGTCTCCATGGGATTGGATTGTACAGGAAGAGGGGAGATCAAACAGGGGCTTTCTGGCCTCGTTTCCTCTCTTTTGTGATCTAGAAGAGCCATTTTGGTTGGTTCCATGGCCCGGGGCAGAACAGTCAGAAGCCCGGCTTGGATTGTTGGGGGGCCGTTGGTTGGATTTCCAACTATGTCTGTAGCCTGAGGAGACGATACTTTTACTAGTTGTGGGCATGCTGGGAACATAGAAAGTCAATCGACCTCCTCCAGGCCTCCATATCTATTGTAGGTTGAAAGGCCATTCCAGTGCAAAAGATTATTCTTTTGCCTCGTGGAGTGGGCGTTCCATGGATGGTGCTGCACCAAGGACCAGTTATCCACTTGGGTGTGTACTTGGCGTGGGGGATAGAAATAGGAAAGCGGCCTTGGTATAACTAAGGAATCTTCGCTAGTTGGCCAGGAACAGATATGGTGCGCCGTGAGTGGGTCTTCGAAAGTTACAACTACACAGTCCCCTTGCTTAGATTTCTTGGTTGGGCCCACCCAGGGTATTCTACGGACCATCATCACTCGGCTTCTGTTGCCATTCGGAATCGGTCTGTTGACGTTAAGCCAGTGCATAGTTTTGTTTTTCAATGACCAGTGGTTTTCGTGTTGGTCAGTGCCGATCACAGGGACTCCTGTCAACACGACCACGTAGTCATTGGCCTCTGCAGGAAGATCTATATAACCTCCTCTAAAATTTTCTTTTGGACGAGAACCCTGTGTTTCGGCAGAATGGGGTCTGGAGGGAGCTACCAGGTTTGGATTTGCTTTTTCAGGCTTAGAGTTCCGTGGGGGAATCTGCGGTTTGGTGGCCTGAGGATTAGCGGTTATGGAAGCTTGGTCCACAGCCACAGTCCTCGGCTTAGGCACAGGCCTTACAGCAACAGGTACTGGTGGGGGGTGCTGTTCAGCTTGCGAAACAGTTGCTGACGAATGTGGGTCAGATAAGGACACGCCCTGGTTTTCGAGACTTCTCAGGCCGAGAGTGGCCAGAGCAATAATGCTCTTCTCCATCTCGAGTAGATTGTTTTCAATCCTAGACAATCTTAAGTCGAGTGGTGAGAGAAGTTTTTTTAATGTTTCCCAGACTTGATCTATAAATTCCTTATCATTCCTTCCCTGGTCCTGTACCTGTGCCCCCCCATTGTCTGCTGGAGTTGTGTTAGCTGGACTCTCTCCCATACTTTGGCATATTGACTGCGTGCGCGGGGAACCCTCAGGTAAAACATTACAAGCCTGAGCGTTGGTCATTGTGAGCTGGTGGGAGACTGCCACCTTTGCCTTTTTACGAGAGTAAGCTGAGCGTGATTGTCGTTTTCTTTTGGGTTGTGCACCACTAACACGAGAAGTATTTGGGAATGCTTGGGAAGGGGGATTAGGGATGGGGGTCTGGACGTGAGGAGGTGCAGGGAGACTTAGCTCTTCTGTAATACGTGGTTGTTCTAAGGGCGGAGTGAGGTTGGAAGTGATCGGGGGCTGGTGTAGGTCAACCTGGGTGATAATACTATTTGGACGAGCGGAGCGTGCTGGCGTGACAGCAGAGGCTATATGTCCTAGGGATGATTTTTTCGAAAGGGCAATTACCTCAGACAGCCTGCGTGCAGCTACCAATTCTAGGGATACCCGGGATTGGAGTTTGGATATTTCCTCATCAATGGCTATGTTTGTGCGGGTGATGAAGTCGTCCATAGGACCACAGATTTGTGAACCACCTTTGGAAGCTTTGCTACGTGTCATCCTAGTACTCATTGTGCTTACAATGTTATTTGGATCGTCACTCGACTCACTAAATAGGGATCTTCAGTTTCAACTAACCTGTCTCAGCACGGTGATACAATAACAAGCAGGTTAGGAGCAATAAGGGGGGTGGGCCAGGGCCGTCCTCTGCCGTCCTCGAACGGCCTCAAACGGCCCGCTCTTTGCCCGGTCTTAGCCCGGGCTGCGGGAGTTAGATAGCTTTTTATAGGAGGGGCAGAAGGGGCGGGGTGCGGGCCAGCAGGGAGAGCGGACCGGAAGCTCTTCCTTGGTCTTGCAGGGACTTCTGGGAAATGAAGTCCCTGCACGCTCGCAGCCCTGCTGATGCCTCGCGCCCCTTACCGCCTTGCCGCTAGCACTCCCTCGCGTCTCCTCCCAAAGGGCTGCTGGCGCTGACACCCAGCAGCGAAGCGGGACCCGCGGAGCGGGTGCGGCGAGGGGTTGCCTTGAAGCCTTCTAAGCTGCTCAAAGTATCCTCGTGCGCTGGAAAGCCACGTATCTCTGCGCCTCTGTCCTCAGAGGGTGAGTGTCCCACAGATGGTCAGAACCACAACGTTTTTCAAGACCCTGGGTGGGCGGGGGGCGGGCCAGCAGGGAGAGCGGACCGGAAGCTCTTCCTTGGTCTTGCAGGGACTTCTGGGAAATGAAGTCCCTGCACGCTCGCAGCCCTGCTGATGCCTCGCGCCCCTTACCGCCTTGCCGCTAGCACTCCCTCGCGTCTCCTCCCAAAGGGCTGCTGGCGCTGACACCCAGCAGCGAAGCGGCACCCGCGGAGCGGGTGCGGCGAGGGGTTGCCTTGAAGCCTTCTAAGCTGCTCAAAGTATCCTCGTGCGCTGGAAAGCCACGTATCTCTGCGCCTCCGTCCTCAGAGGGTGAGTGTCCCACAGATGGTCAGAACCACAACGTTTTTCAAGACCCTGGGTGGGCGGGGGGCGGGCCAGCAGGGAGAGCGGACCGGAAGCTCTTCCTTGGTCTTGCAGGGACTTCTGGGAAATGAAGTCCCTGCACGCTCGCAGCCCTGCTGATGCCTCGCGCCCCTTACCGCCTTGCCGCTAGCACTCCCTCGCGTCTCCTCCCAAAGGGCTGCTGGCGCTGACACCCAGCAGCGAAGCGGCACCCGCGGAGCGGGTGCGGCGAGGGGTTGCCTTGAAGCCTTCTAAGCTGCTCAAAGTATCCTCGTGCGCTGGAAAGCCACGTATCTCTGCGCCTCCGTCCTCAGAGGGTGAGTGTCCCACAGATGGTCAGAACCACAACGTTTTTCAAGACCCTGGGTGGGCGGGGGGCGGGCCAGCAGGGAGAGCGGACCGGAAGCTCTTCCTTGGTCTTGCAGGGACTTCTGGGAAATGAAGTCCCTGCACGCTCGCAGCCCTGCTGATGCCTCGCGCCCCTTGCCGCTAGCACTCCCTCGCGTCTCCTCCCAAAGGGCTGCTGGCGCTGACACCCAGCAGCGAAGCGGCACCCGCGGAGCGTGTGCGGCGAGGGGTTGCCTTGAAGCCTTCTAAGCTGCCTTCTAAGCTGCTCAAAGTATCCTCGTGCGCTGGAAAGCCAGTTATCTCTGCGCCTCCGTCCTCAGAGGGAGGGAGGGTATTATTTAATGCGATTTTATATAACCCAAACTTTACCCGAAGGTGTCAGAGCGCTTTACATAAGAACCAGTTGAAAAACATAAGGACTTAGGATTACATGCGTTACATAAAAGATACACACAGAAAGAATTGCAAATGTACAAGATGTAAAGTCACACAAGGAGGAGATACAAATAGTAAGAAAAATTGCAAATGTACAAGTAGTAAAGTCACTCAAGGAAGAGATACAAATGGCTATACTCTAAGAGTCACATAGGAATGGTAGAAAGTACAAAGGTCTACTGCATATACTAGTCATTAGAGTTATCTCTATATACATAGGGAAGGGATGTGACTGGATATACTCTAAGAGTCACATAGGAATGGTAGATAGTACAAAGGTCTACTAGTGATTAGAGTTATCTCTATATACATAGGGCAGGGCTATGACTGGATATACTCTAAGAGTCACATAGGAATGGTAGATAGTATAAAGGTCTACTGCAAATCCTAGTGATTAGAGTTATCTCTATATACATAAGGAAGGGATACCAATGTATATATTCTAAGAGTCACATAGGAATGTAGAGTACAAAGGTCTACTGCATATACCAGTGATTAGAGTTATCTCTATATACATATATACACATAGTAGATTTTCTCAGGTCAAGACCAGGAACAAAAAAAAAGCAGGAGAGCAGAGTTTCATTAAGTGGGGTCGGGGGATCGTCAAGGGGGAAACGAGGGAAAAGAGTAAAGGACGAGGGAATGGACAAGATGGCGGGTCAGAGTTCAGAGAATAGCGGCTGAGAGCAGCAGCAAAATGGTGGCCAGGACAAAAGAAAAAGTAAAGAGGTCCATGAGAGTCCTTGCTGGTTTGTTGACTGGCGGTCACTGCCGCTTTTCGTTGAGCCGCTTTATAAATCAAGAGTTGGATGTCCCGCGGTTCCCCTGCGTTGAGCTGCAGCTTGAAGGAGGCTTTCCCACTGTTGCCACGCTGCGCTCTCTACCGTGGCTGGAGATCTCACCGCTCCGTCCAGCCATGCACCGCACACACTCCCTGCTTGCCCGGGAGCCCCCGTTACCTGCAGCACGTTGGGGTGCCTCAGCCGCTGCAGCAGTACCATCTCCTTGACGATCTTGTAGGAGGCCAGCCGGTAGTAGTCCCAGGCCGCCCCGTACTGCCGCACGCAGCTCTCCATGTCATGCCCTCCCAGGTCCACAGTCTTGAGCACCGCTGTCATTTCGCCCTCGGATCCGGGGACGTTTGCCATGTCGGTGCGGGCAGCGTGTCCGGCAGGTCCACGAGCAGCATCTCAGAGTCGCTGAAGTCGGAGAAGCCTCCTTCGCTCTCCTCAGTGTCGACCATCTCCTTCGTGTCCGCCATTGCATGACCACATTTACTCCTGCAGAACAGCGGGACGGACATGAAACAAGGAGACAACTTCTCTGGCGCTGTGTCTTTCAGTGAGCGGCACCCAAGCCTGGACCCGACGAATGGCGGTTGTGTTGTTTGGAGACGTTGGTGCGGTCTATGTGGTGTGAGCCGGGATGGAAAGTAAAGAATCTGCCTTACCGAAAAAGAGAAAAAAAAGACAGTGCAAACACAAATGCTGCATAGCTGCCGAGGTCCTTGTAAATCTGGAAATGTGTCAAAACCCATGGCCGTTGCATGGGAAAACCCACCAGCAATGCCCATGGGACACCTTCTTGAAGTTGTTTTGTTTTACTCTATATCTATGAGGCCATGCAAAGCCACGCAGGGTGGCCTTGCGTCGCTACATAGATATTGTTCAGAGGTCTGCGCCACCGGAGTGTCATAAAGCGTGACACTCCAGCATTACAGGTCTCTTGTAAATAAGGCCCTTATTTTTTTAACTCTGCCAAAAAGAAGTTGAAAACAAGGAGACAGGTAGCAGTAAATCTAACCTGCTTAATTGGCCACAAACTCTGCATTTTAAACTGTTTGATGAATTAAAGCACCAGCAGCAGAGATCCAGTAAATCCCAGGGAAGAATAATAATGGTAAGATAACTTTGGAGGGTAATGAATTTGATGGAGAGACCTGTGTTTTCTCTAGTCAAGTTTTAACAAAGTTGTGTAGAGGGTTAATGCGTCTCCTGCAAAGCACATCATCTAAAATGCAGATGACAGACTTTTATTTTATGTAGCTCGGAGAGTTACTGCTTTCATCATAGTGATCCTTTTGTTACTTGCAGTTCATAAATTGTAAACCTTCTAATATAGCACAGTGAGCTAGGAAGGACAAGTGACTCCTTCATCTTGTAACCCTCACTGTCTTTTCTTACACATTTTGTACATTGATTTACACATTGAAATGATTTATTGTCAATCTATAATGTGTAGGTGGGATGCAAAGCGCTCTGACACTTTTCATTGGGATAAGTAGCGCCATAAAATAAATAAAACAAAATAGTTATACATTGCTATTTGTGTAAATACTGGGACACACCAACACATCTGGCATTCTTGCAGTGAATGCATATCAGGGATTAAACAACCTAAAAAGCATGCCTCACTTAAGTATTTTTGAAGTGATAACAACAATCTGTACCTTTGTTTCCCATCCCTTGCATTTTCATCTAAGTGTGAGGCTCAAATAGCTCCCAGCCAGGATAGTGAAACAAAAGGATGCCTGCTTTCCCCTTAAAGTTGTCATTTCTTATGGGCCCAGCCGGAGTCTGGAATATGAAACCCCCCCCCCCTCACTGCCAGCAGGTTGCTGCTGGAAACGAAAGTAGGCAATGTGCACAATGTGCAGGTGCTGCGGAATGTGTCCCTGTGTCGGAAAATGATACCGGGACAAGTTCATCCTATTTGAGTGGGGCCCACTTCTTGCACAATGGGTGGCGTCCACCCTGTGAAAATAGTGGGTGGACGTTGTGTACCTGCGTGTACCCCTGACCTGTGCCAGCTTTTAAGATAAGCTCAGCATAAGTACTTTTTAATGGGTGTTTCAGCGAGGATACACCACATGGCTGGTTGCAAGCATCAGAAAAGTTTATTTCTTTTCCCTATGCTCAGCCACCCTTTTCAGGTTTATTAAAAATGTCTCTATAGGGGCTCACAGCGACCAAAGACCACAGCAAACCTACCTTGCTATCTGTCCAGCATAATTGGAATTTGCTCCCCACACCAGATCTGGGGTGCTTGCAGGAAACTTTGAAAGGCTAAAATGGGATAATGAAATCAGTCATGTGGTTCTGTCCTGGGTCAGAGCCAAGTTTAGAGCAACCGCCTCTCAAACAAGTTCTTCAATCAAGCAATGGTTGCTTTTTACAGTCCAGATCCTTCAGAACTTTCAAGCCAACCTTCAGCCTTGCACAATGACACCCGATATACTCCTATAATTAATTTAACCAGGTCCCAGAAAGCATTGAAAAGCGAAGTCAATTGTAATATGCTAATCCTCTTAAGTGTCCTTCCTCTACAACTGCGAAATCCAACTTAATTCAGGAAGTCGAACTGGCTTGCCAAAGGAAAAAAAGAACTACAAATTTTGGGCTTGACTTTTGCTCGCTGGCCAGAAAAAGTACACCAAATAATTCTGGTTGATGGTCAATCAAGAGGCAACCGGAAATAAGAAGGTCACCAATGCAAATATCTCAGAATCTGCTTGGGTCTTATTTGTGATGTCACACTTCTCAACTGCCAGCAAATCTGTGGCCCTACTCCTCTTCAATCAATTGCCAAATTACTTCTCTGTCTCTCCAGAAGTATCAAAGACGCCTGCAAGTGATATGGCCCGGACTGTTCAGGTAAGGAAAGCCTGGGACAAGCGCTACAATACAGAAGGGGATTGATGAGGGACGGGGCAAGCAGCAACATCACAATGGGATGGGGTAAGTAACACATACATAGAAGGGACGGGGACAGCACCAACAATGCAACAAGCAATTAAGCAACAATATGGGGGGTGCGAGCATCAGGACTGGCGGGGGCAAGCAACAATGTGGAGAAGGGAGAGACTGCCTGCAAACAAATGCACTCTTATCAATTGCTCAATTAAAAGAAAAAGTGTCTCTAAAAGCATGAGTAGTGGAAGAACACTGGACAAGGAAGCAGTGCTTGGGCCATGCTTCAGGGAAGGGACAAACAAACAAACAGGAAGTGAGGCTGGCATGCGCTGACCAAAGAGAAGCAAGGAATTGAGAGTGATGATGAAGCCAACCAATGGTATGCAAGGGCAGGCTCTAATCCTCTGTAAGTAAACAAAATGTCTTGCAAGCGACACCATCTGCGGTATCTCGGGTGAGACATAAAAATCAAGAGCCTACTGCCTGTATAGGGAGTGTCAATTGCAAAAAACACAGTTGATGGACAGAATGTAGAACAATGTCATACATTCACCCCAGTACAAGGATCTGGGCCTAAATCCATCGTTTTTTTGCACTCCACACCACCCTGGGTTAGACACTGGCTATATTCAAATCAGCTCTGACCCTGTGCCTCATGGGAACAGTCCAGTCCGAACTACCAAGCCATGTCTTTCCCAGACCGGAATCAAGCATCCAAGGACCGGTTTCTGGCTATCAGCCTTCATCAGCCTGGATAGCTTGACTCCAGTGGTGTGGAGAGCCTGGGACTCACGTCGGAGTATACCCAGCACACTCGGGGTGAAAATTGCAAAAACCACAGTTGATGGACAGAATGTAGAACAATGTCATACATTCACCCCAGTACAAGGATCTGGGCCTAAATCCATCGTTTTTTTGCACTCCACACCACCCTGGGTTAGACACTGGTTATATGCAAATCAGCTCTGACCCTGTGCCTCATGGGAACAGTCCAGTCCGAACTACCAAGCCATGTCTTTCCCAGACCGGAATCAAGCATCCAAGGACCGGTTTCTGGCTATCAGCCTTCATCAGCCTGGATAGCTTGACTCCAGTGGTGTGGAGAGCCTGGGACTCACGCCTGAGTATACCCAGCACACTCGGGGTGAAAATTGCAAAAAACACAGTTGATGGACAGAATGTAGAACAATGTCATACATTCACCCCAGTACAAGGATCTGGGCCTAAATCCATCGTTTTTTTGCACTCCACACCAACCTGGGTTAGACACTGGCTATATGCAAATCAGCTCTGACCCTGTGCCTCATGGGAACAGTCCAGTCCGAACTACCAAGCCATGTGTCCCAGACCGGAATCAAGCATCCAAGGACCGGTTTCTGGCTATCAGCCTTCATCAGCCTGGATAGCTTGACTCCAGTGGTGTGGAGAGCCTGGGACTCACGTCTGAGTATACCCAGCACACTCGGGGTGAAAATTGCAAAAAAACACAGTTGATGGACAGAATGTAGAACATTTTTGCACTCCACACCACCCTGGGTTAGACACTGGCTGTAGGAAGGTAGATATCTGACTATGGTTACCCCCAACTTTTTTGCCTGGTGTTTTGCTGGTTTTCCGACTTAGTTGACCTGGGGCCCTGCTATTCAGGACCCCAGGCCCACTGCTCTCTCTCTAAAATGGATTCCATGTACCTTAGGTGCATTTCCAATTGGTACTGGGCCACCTTATCAGACCCTGTAACTCAGGGCATAGGTGTACCCAGGGCCTACCAGGGGCTGAAGCATGTATTATGCCACCCCTGGATGGCCATCTAAATCTGACACAACTGGCTGCACGACAGCTGGGGCAAGGTGGTGTAATCACCCTTTGCTTTAGATATAGTATACCTATATCTAACCCTAAAAATGGACACACAGATTCCTATCAGTCACTCCTATGGCAGGCCTTGACAATCCTGAAGGCAGAGTGTTTGGAATCGTGTGAGATGGTGCTCTGGCATGAGCTGAGCCCATCTGCAGCTTGCGGAACCAAGTCCTAATAGCTGTTCCATGATAACGCATACCATATACTCTTAAGTGCATTATAATCCTCGCGGTTAAATGCTATCTTTGGTATTGCTTTATCAAAACATGTCGAGTAACGTGTCATACGAATTGGAATACTAACCCCTCGCCAATTCTGGTGACGGGGTTAGCATTCCACCCTTCTAGAGGGACACGACATGTATGTAACTGTGAACCCCGGTTAAAGTTAACTGAAGCCTCAGCTCCACAAAATGGATGCTGCCACCACAGACACGACTCTGACCTCCTGCTGCTGGGAGTCCTTCCAGCGAGGAGAGCTTGGACAAAGGGTTTCCTGTCAGGTGCGGTGCTAGCACCATCCCAGACAGGGTTTTGTGTATCCTTTGTGTATATGGTTTTCAGAAGGGGCTCGGGACGGTGGAACAGGCCTTAAACCTTACCCTCCTGGCCGGAAAATACACACGCGCAAAAGAAGGAAAAATCTACCTGGTATATGTGGATCTAAGCGCGGCCTTTGATTGTGTCCAGCATGCAAAGATGTGGGACATTATGACCAATCTCGGAGTAGATCCATTTATACTGGCCTTTCTCCGGGGACTATACACCAATGCAGAAGGCCGAGTGCGTTATGGCACAGGTGGCGAACTTCAAAATCACAAGAGGAGTAAGGCAAGGGTGCGTGCTGGCTCCCTTCCTATTCAATCTATACACCAATGGGATTGAAAAAGCCATGTTGGCAGGGAGTCAGGATCTTCCTCAGATAGCTCGCCGCCCCATACCCATTCTCCTCTACACCCGACGACTCGGTCATTCTGGCCCGAACAGCCAATCAACTCCAGCATCAGCTGAACAAATATGTGTCATTCATGGACTCCCTGGGTCTAAAAGTAAATGCAAAGAAAACTTTCACAATGATCATAGGCCCCAAACATGGAACACTAAAACCCATATACATAAACAATACCAAGTTGGAAAAAACATCAGTGTATCCTTACCTGGGCATACTTGTAGATGATTCAATGACATGGCGCAAAGCCATCGAAGCCAGAAACCTTAACTTTCGGCGAGCAACATCAGCACTATGTGCATTTTCCAGGAAACTTGGCAAACCAGCTCCCTCGGAACTGCTAACGCTGTATTACGCAAAATGCCACAGCGTGGCTAGTTACGGAGCAGGCATCTGGGGCCATGGAAGCATTAACCAACTGCAGGTAACGGAGAACGCCTTCATCAAGTACGTTCTGGCTCTCCCCCAAAGCTCCCCAATTTTAGCATCACATCGGGAGCTAGGGATGGAATTTGTGACAGACACCTTACGCTGCCAGCCCCTCATCCTATGGCACCGCATATGGTGCAATCCAGAAAGCCATATAACACGTTCTCTCATTACCGATTGCCTCAGTCTTGCCCACTGGAGAAAAATACCCTGGCTTAATTACATCTACAAATTTTTCCAAGATCTTGATCGGGAGCAGTATTTCTTAGACCCACCCTCAATAGAGGCTATCTCAAAGAAACAACTTAAAGAATTATGTATGGGTCACCTGAGAGAACTTCGAAATCAGGCAGAAATCGTAAAAGCGCAAAACGGGAAGATTTGCCCACTGCAATCAGCGAAACTGGCACAGCCCTATTTGTCGTTTTTCCTCTCGAACTATGAAAAGTACTTACTGACAAGGCTCCGGTTCGATCTCTTCTTCCGCTTGGTTTCATTTCCGGAACAGCACAACTGGTCTCGGGACATGACCTGTTGTCCGTGTGACGGAGTCTCCAAACAATCCACGGTTCATGTCACATTGTTCTGCAAATTCTATAGAGAAGCCAGGAAAAAATGGATCCTTCCTCTCCTTCGTTCAAGCGGCCTCAGAAACACGTACCCAGCTCTCGCCTACCTCCAGTCACCGGCAAATCCGCATGAAGCTAAAATGACAGTGACCTTTTTAAAAATTGTACAAAAAATTCGCAAGGGCATGATTTTATAAACCGTAATATGTGTACTTTTGTGTAAACCCGATGTTTTTATAAAAAATGTACTTTTTATGATTATGCAAATTTTTATAATCGAATAAAAGTTTATGAATCTGAAATCTGAGTATCCTGGGTAGGCAGAGCTTTACAGGAAGGTGACTGCAGAGTGGCACCCCGGTGCTCACTACGCATCTGCCGGCTAGAACCAGTTCCAGGGGCACACCAGCCCCTGGCCTGGGGAAAGTCCGGCATGGGAGAGGGGTGTAACCACCCCCCTTCCTGGTCCCACCCCTAGCGCAGGACCTAGTCGCGTACCCACCCCTTTCTTTAGGATAAAGGCAGGAGCGGGGACCCTTCCAAATTAGATCATCTTTGAATCAAGAACTACTTTCTACGAAAGGAAACTCAAGACTCTTCTCAAGATTTCTCCCTTGTGGCTAAGGAGTAGTCACCCTGCATCCGCAGGCACCATCTAAGAACTCTGCGGTTTGCTGCACGTCCTTCCTCAGGAATCCGACCGACCAGCATGACGAGACCCGGCTTCCCTGGCACCTCTGACCTCTACCTACCTCTACAGCTAAGCTTAGAACCGTAGGTGCGACGAGACCTCGAGGGACCGGCCATCATCAGAACTGCACGACTTCTATCCAGCACGACCGCCGAGGGATCCTCTGGTAAGTGCTTTGGGGTCCGAGAAGCCCCGACCCTGAGCAGCTCCAGCACCGAAGTCCAGCCTCCCAGCATCTCCACGATCTGCGTGGGGCCCTTCTGCTTTTTGCTGCTCACCGCGTTGTTCGGCTACTAGCCCTCTGGCTTGTGGCCTTCTTAACGACGCCCGACGACATCACTGCTGCTGGTCTGGTTGCTCCAGACTGGCCCTTGCTCCCTTCCAAAAGAGGAGCACCCCGGACCCTCCTGGTCCACTCGAGACGCCATTTTAGGTCCACCGCGTGGGCTTGAATTTGCCAAGACTTGTTGCCCCAATCCTGGGTCCAGCGACTTCGACAGCATCATCCATTGTGGGACAGCTCGCACCTCCATCCTGGTCGCCGACAACGCCTCCTGGTCCGTGAGACTGCAGAGCCCAGCGTCGCCCACTCACCTAGTCGAGGTGACTACCATCCGGTGCCCTCCTGGTGCCACCTGACTACTGGCTAGTAGTCACTAACTTGGTCCCCTCTGCTTTCAGGTGTCATCCATCTTCGATCCAGGCTTGGATCACTCGAACAATCTTCACTGGTCGCCTGCCAGCAACTTCTTTCTTCAGGCTCCTGGTTCGTCTTCGAGGATTCCCGACGTCTTTTGAGACCTATGCAGCTGCAGCCCCTGGGCTAGGTAACTTCGGCATTTCGGTGCCCCAGCATAGCCTCACTATCCAAGGGTCAGGATCCACTGTCGTTTTCGACCTACCTTATCGGGTTCGCCCGAGAACACTAACTTTGTCTTTACTAGCTCCCATAGACTTTGTCCCGCATCCCGCGTGAGAGTGCACACTCTGCACCCGAGTCCCCTAGGCCTCCTATTAGTAATCTGAAGGTTCAGTAGTCAAGTCCTAGCGATTCCAAAGCCTATTAGTACAGTACTTACCTGCTAGTAATTTCGCATTCCACTTTTGGAGTATATGGTTTTTCGTGCCCCTCGGGCATTTGTGTAAATTGTGTAACTTAAAGTATTTTCGTAAGAGTTTTGTTGTGTGCTTAGTACCCTGTCCTCATAAAGAGTACAGGGCTGTTGTGATCTAAATAAATACACTGTTTATTTTCATAACACTTGTGTGGTGTCCTTTCACTTGGTGTTCAAGGGGTATATGTGATGGTATAACAGCTAGCTTAACACGCCCTCTAGAGTTTAGCCCGAAGACTGCTCGTATCCACGCTACTAGGATAGCTGGTCTATAAGGTTGACTTACAACCAATCATCAATAAGGGTTGTTTGGACTGATACAAAGTGCTCACTAGAATAGTGAACATTATATATCAGGCCAACTTCTCACACTGGCTATATGCAAATCAGCTCTGACCCTGTGCCTCATGGGAACAGTCCAGTCCGAACTACCAAGCCATGTCTTTCCCAGACCGGAATCAAGCATCCAAGGACCGGTTTCTGGCTATCAGCCTTCATCAGCCTGGATAGCTTGACTCCAGTGGTGTGGAGAGCCTGGGACTCACGTCTGAGTATACCCAGCACACTCGGGGTGAAAATTGCAAAAAACACAGTTGATGGACAGAATGTAGAACAATGTCATACATTCACCCCAGTACAAGGATCGGGGCCTAAATCCATTGTTTTTTTGCATTCCACACCACCCTGGGTTAGACACTGGCTATATGCAAATCAGCTCTGACCCTGTGCCTCATGGGAACAGTCCAGTCCGAACTACCAAGCCATGTCTTTCCCAGACCGGAATCAAGCATCCAAGGACCGGTTTCTGGCTATCAGCCTTCATCAGCCTGGATAGCTTGACTCCAGTGGTGTGGAGAGCCTGGGACTCACGTCTGAGTATACCCAGCACACTCGGGGTGAAAATTGCAAAAAACACAGTTGATGGACAGAATGTAGAACAATGTCATACATTCACCCCAGTACAAGGATCTGGGCCTAAATCCATCGTTTTTTTGCACTCCACACCACCCTGGGTTAGACACTGGCTATATGCAAATCAGCTCTGACCCTGTGCCTCATGGGAACAGTCCAGTCCGAACTACCAAGCCATGTCTTTCCCAGACCGGAATCAAGCATCCAAGGACCGGTTTCTGGCTATCAGCCTTCATCAGCCTGGATAGCTTGACTCCAGTGGTGTGGAGAGCCTGGGACTCACGTCTGAGTATACCCAGCACACTCGGGGTGAAAATTGCAAAAAACACAGTTGATGGACAGAATGTAGAACAATGTCATACATTCACCCCAGTACAAGGATCTGGGCCTAAATCCATCGTTTTTTTGCACTCCACACCACCCTGGGTTAGACACTGGCTATATGCAAATCAGCTCTGACCCTGTGCCTCATGGGAACAGTCCAGTCCGAACTACCAAGCCATGTC
Source organism: Lissotriton vulgaris (assembly GCF_964263255.1). Taxonomy (NCBI): domain Eukaryota; kingdom Metazoa; phylum Chordata; class Amphibia; order Caudata; family Salamandridae; genus Lissotriton; species Lissotriton vulgaris. The sequence continues at coordinate 505,334,479 of NC_141700.1, read as the reverse complement.
TTTCCCAGACCGGAATCAAGCATCCAAGGACCGGTTTCTGGCTATCAGCCTTCATCAGCCTGGATAGCTTGACTCCAGTGGTGTGGAGAGCCTGGGACTCACGTCTGAGTATACCCAGCACACTCGGGGTGAAAATTGCAAAAAACACAGTTGATGGACAGAATGTAGAACAATGTCATACATTCACCCCAGTACAAGGATCTGGGCCTAAATCCATCGTTTTTTTGCACTCCACACCACCCTGGGTTAGACACTGGCTATATGCAAATCAGCTCTGACCCTGTGCCTCATGGGAACAGTCCAGTCCGAACTACCAAGCCATGTCTTTCCCAGACCGGAATCAAGCATCCAAGGACCGGTTTCTGGCTATCAGCCTTCATCAGCCTGGATAGCTTGACTCCAGTGGTGTGGAGAGCCTGGGACTCACGTCTGAGTATACCCAGCACACTCGGGGTGAAAATTGCAAAAACCACAGTTGATGGACAGAATGTAGAACAATGTCATACATTCACCCCAGTACAAGGATCTGGGCCTAAATCCATCGTTTTTTTGCACTCCACACCACCCTGGGTTAGACACTGGCTATATGCAAATCAGCTCTGACCCTGTGCCTCATGGGAACAGTCCAGTCCGAACTACCAAGCCAGGTCTTTCCCAGACCGGAATCAAGCATCCAAGGACCGGTTTCTGGCTATCAGCCTTCATCAGCCTGGATAGCTTGACTCCAGTGGTGTGGAGAGCCTGGGACTCACGTCTGAGTATACCCAGCACACTCGGGGTGAAAATTGCAAAAAACACAGTTGATGGACAGAATGTAGAACAATGTCATACATTCACCCCAGTACAAGGATCTGGTCCTAAATCCATCGTTTTTTTGCACTCCACACCACCCTGGGTTAGACACTGGCTATATGCAAATCAGCTCTGACCCTGTGCCTCATGGGAACAGTCCAGTCCGAACTACCAAGCCATGTCTTTCCCAGACCGGAATCAAGCATCCAAGGACCGGTTTCTGGCTATCAGCCTTCATCAGCCTGGATAGCTTGACTCCAGTGGTGTGGAGAGCCTGGGACTCACGTCTGAGTATACCCAGCACACTCGGGGTGAAAATTGCAAAAAACACAGTTGAAGAAGGCTGATAGCCAGAAACCGGTCCTTGGATGCTTGATTCCGGTCTGGGAAAGATATGGCTTGGTAGTTCGGACTGGACTGTTCCCATGAGGCACAGGGTCAGAGCTGATTTGCATATAGCCAGTGTCTAACCCAGGGTGGTGTGGAGTGCAAAAAAACGATGGATTTAGGCCCAGATCCTTGTACTGGGTTGAATGTATGACATTGTTCCACATTCTGTCCATCAACTGTTTTTTGCAATTTTCACCCCGAGTGTGCTGGGTATACTCAGACGTGAGTCCCAGGCTCTCCACACCACTGGAGTCAAGCTATCCAGGCTGAAGATGGCTGATAGCCAGAAACCGGTCCTTGGATGCTTGATTCCGGTCTGGGAAAGATATGGCTTGGTAGTTCGGACTGGACTGTTCCCATGAGGCAAAGGGTCAGAGCTGATTTGCATATAGCCAGTGTCTAACCCAGGGTGGTGTGGAATGCAAAAAAACGATGGATTTAGGCCCAGATCCTTGTACTGGGTTGAATGTATGACATTGTTCTACATTCTGTCCATCAACTGTGTGTTTTGCAATTTTCACCCCGAGTGTGCTGGGTTTACTCAGACGTGAGTCCCAGGCTCTCCACATCACTCGAGTCAAGCTATCCAGGCTGAAGAAGGCTGATAGCCAGAAACCGGTCCTTGGATGCTTGATTCCGGTCTGGGAAAGATATGGCTTGGTAGTTCGGACTGGACTGTTCCCATGAGGCACAGGGTCAGAGCTGATTTGCATATAGCCAGTGTCTAACCCAGGGTGGTGTGGAGTGCAAAAAAACGATGGATTTAGGCCCAGATCCTTGTACTGGGTTGAATGTATGACATTGTTCTACATTCTGTCCATCAACTGTGTTTTTTGTATAGGGAGTGTCAGCATGTATCCATCAGAACAAAATGAATAATATTACTCACATCTGAAAGATAAAACTATTACAAATAAAACAATCAATTGTGATGCTGTAATGCTTTCATGTGGGGAATGCATGGTGCGTGGGACCTGGTCCTGCATGTGGGACAGAAACACACAGTGTCAGCTATAGACTGGCATCAGGGGTGACCTAACCTGAACCTCAGGGTGGGTACAGGGTTTAATATGTCAACCAAAGGAGGTGGAGCTCACACTCAAAACACCAAAGCCAAGCTATCCTTATTGTCAATACATGAAAATAGAGAACAATGTTTAATAGGCTACATACAAGGATTTAAAAAGTGGAATGAATGATTGATCCCTAAAAAGCAGCTGCTAAATATTTCAATATAAAGCATTTTAGAACAAATTTTCTCAGAGCTGTTTCAAGACAACAACCCTTTTGCCAGTGCTCCAAAGATTCCTTCTTTGAAATGACAATGAGCTCACTAAACAATTCTTCTTCCATTCCTCCTGCAATTAAATAGGTAAATTCCAATCAGTTGGCAGTTTTACCACCTGTTAATCAATCTGCCAGGAAACAGCACTATCCTAAATCAAAATAAAATAGTAAAATAGCATCCCAGATTGAGCATTCTCGTATGAGATGAGGGAGCTACATCCATCCAAAAAGCCACAATTCCTACTGAACTGACAAAAACGTTTGTCACCTTGCAACAAATTGTGTTCTAGAATACAAGAATTCCTTCAATCTCCCAAACACATAGAATGTGTGACTGATGGACAATGTCCTGCAAAGACGTCACTTCAGCAGAAAAAAATCATGCCTCTTAATAGCATATGCTATAATAACAAACTGCATACTTTCAATTCTGTTTTGAAGCCCCATGAAGCAGATAAAGTGTCAAGTTCACTAAAATATCAATGTTGTCATTCAACCCTGCAGGTGTAATGTGCATTATAAAATGCACACTTGTTACTATTTCTCCAAAACTCCTTTAACATGAATGAATAAAATCTCCATAATGGTTGTTGCTGAATACCTATAATAATTCTAGCAATTAGCTTTGCTTGGGTAGCGAAAGGGACACCCTTGAATGGGGCACAAGAGAGGCACCAGGGAGACAGCAATGTTACTTGTTTGTATTGTAACACTTGAACAAGTAGTGCACAAAGTAGTACTTTAAGTGTGCAATTTTGCATTGACAACTTGTTGCGAAAATTAAACTCCCACTTTCAGAGTTTATGTTTTCAATACAAAGAAGTTTTCAGAGTGGGTGCTTTTATAAGTAAGTGCCCTCTCAGCAAGCTTGCAATGCCTGAAGGGGGTGCCCCTGCCTCGGCTGCCCCCCACAGCACAGAAACCAGCCAGGCAGGTGGGGATCTATAAACAGAGCATGACACCATGTGGTACCAGACACTTGAAATGACAAAGGCCCCTCCACCTCTAAATGGCTTTTGGATGACTTCACTGGTTAAAGTGGGCAAGAACTATTGGGATCAATGTTTGCATACTTTTTTAATTTTACCAAAACAGTTCCTCTAATTTTTGTTAAAAAAAACAACCATCCCAGAACAAATAATGGCAAACTTTAGGCTCCTCTCACTGAAAGGCAGAGGTGATGGGTTCTCCTGTTCTGTGAAACCAAGCAGGGGGGGTAGACAGAGAAAGAAGCAGCAAGCCTTCTCCCCAGGGTGGCTGATACTCAGTTGAAATGAACACGTGCGTAATTGGTTTATCAGGAAATCCGAAAGCAGCTTAGATGTCAGTACATGGATGTTAGTTGATAAAGGCATGTGAGTCTTTATGGTGCCTAAGATATATTCTTTTTGAGAGGTAATTCAAGAGAGTTTCAGCTAAGTTCTGGAGTGCGGCCTTCTAATAGAAACGTATATAGAACACCTTTTTACTATGCACAGTGTGATTGCATATTACTAAAAATATATTTTTAAACACACTTATTTTATCTTAAACACTAAAGGACAGATTTATGATTTTTTCACGCAGTGCAGGGAGCGAAAGAGAGAGCGGAACGGCACCATGTCTACCAAGATGTGGTGCTGTTTTCCTCTCTCCCTCTCTTTCACAATTGAACCTGTCTTATGCCATTCAAACCCCTTTGCTCCATAATGCAAGGATGTAAGTGTAATGGCAAGCTCAGGTTTTTTACTGGAAAGAAACACTTGCAGTACAAAAATTATGCTTTAATACATTTCCCACTTTGTATCTCTGCTGTACAGTGCAGCACACATGCAAAGTTGGAAAAATGTGGTACCTTTTTAAAGTTGTTCCACAGTTACTCCTGCTTCCAAGAGGCGTACGTTTTGGCGCAAGTCCCTATCTGACAATGTTAGTAGCTAGAGATTTGCGACAAAATGAATGGGTGGTTGCATGGGAACACCCGTGTACCACCCATAGTAGGTGCCCTTGAGCGCAAAGCAGTGTACAATAGCACTTTGCATTGCATTAGGCAACTTTCTAACACAATCATGATTAGTGTTGGAAAGTAAGGCAGACAACAATCCGATGCAAAGTGTTAGTAAAATTGGCCTAAATCTCTTTGTACTGGCTAGAGCATGAGGAATGGGCATCTAGGCTGGTACCGGAGCTTGAAGGAGCAGAGTCAGATACAGTTACAGATCCGCAGGCGGTGGCTGACTCATTTTCTGAGTATTACAAGGAAGTATACACTGCCGGGAGTGGGTTTACAGAAGCCGAGAACGGTGAGATGATCAAAGATATTGTCATGCCGAGATTGTCTGAGGAAGATAGGAGTTACTTGGACTCTCCTTTTTCCGATGACGAAGTCGCTCAGGCTATTAGAGTGATGAAATCCGGTAAGGCGACTGGCCCTAATGAGATACCGATAGAGTTGTATAAACTAAATGCTCATAGGCTCGCCCCGTATATCCGAGCCATGTTCCTGGAGAGTAAGGAGAAGGGTCAACTTCCATATGATCAGCGAGTTGCGAATATCTTGGTCATACATAAAGCGGGTAAGTCCAAGACGCAATGTTCCTCATATAGGCCCATCTCGCTCCTTAATGCAGAGCCCAAAATCCTGGCGAAACTGCTCGCCATTAGGTTGGTAAAGGTAGTCTCAACTTTGATACATCCAAATCAGTCGGGCTTCATGCCGCCCCGTAACACGGCTCTAAACCTGCGGAGGTTACACAGGATTCTCGGGGGTTCCTCGAAGATACATGTTAGTGTCCTCAGATGCCACCATGGAATTCGATAGGGTTGACTGGAACTATTTGTTTGTGGTGTTGGCAAAATTGGGGTTTGGTGAGGAGTTTATTGGATGGGTCAGATTGTTGTACGTAAATCCCCTGGCCAGAGTTGTCGTTAATAACTGTCGATCAAATAATTTTTCCTTGGAGAGGGGCACGAGACAGGGGTGCCCATTGTCCACGCTGCTTTTCGCACTTGAGCCTCTGGCGGCGTGGGTCCGGTGGGATCGGTCGATTCGGGGCCTGCGGTGGACACCAGACTGGGAGGATAACATTTCCTTGTATGAAGATGATGTTTTAATTTATCTCACTAATCCCAGAGCGTCTTTAAGTAATTTTCTAGACGTGCTTGCCATATTTGGTAGGTACTCAGGATTTCCAATGAACTGGACTAAATCGGTGCTATTTGTCTTTGCGGGCGAACCACCGATAATTCCGCAATCATGCCGTATACAGATTGAGCCAGTAGGGTTCAAATACCTAGGGATCTACATAACGCTCGACCCAAAGTTAAGATACGCAAACAATCTGGGTTCCCTCTTGAGCAGATGTAAGAAGGATGTGGAGCGCTGGAAGGCGCTTCCGCTATCATTGCTTGGGAGGGCTGCGCTGTTTAAGATGATGGCCCTACCCCGATTCTTATAAGTACTTCAGAACTCAATGGACCCGGTACCAGTCTCCTATTTTAAGGAAATCGAGGCACTTCAGAGGCTACTTCTTCGGTAGGGTAGACCCGAATAGCATTTGTTAAATTAACTCTCCCGTTGTATGATGGAGGAATTGGACTTCCGGATTTAAGAAATACTATTGGGCTTCGCAACTAGCGGCTTTGAATCATATTGTCTATGGACCCCCTGGAGATACGGGCTATGCCATGGACCGCAGGCTAGTGCCTGGTGGAGAGATTATTAGAGTTTTGTATGCTAAGCCGGGGAAATTTGCATTAACAGGCCCAACAGCACATGCAGTATATGCGTGGCATGCGGCCAATCGATACTTAGGCTGGGAAGGAAAATTGACTTTGGCCACCCCCCTGCTGAACTCGGAGAGACTTGGGAGTTTGTGGAAGTCCAAGAGGTTTGATAAGTGGAATCTTATAGGGATTACTCAGGTAAAGGATGTTTGGGGAAAAGATAAGATACATTCATTTGATTCTCTTAAACAACAATATAGTTTGCAGTATCGATATCTGCAGATGAGGCATGCTCTCCTTACCCATGACCCCAGGGACGCTGTGCTCCCGGAAGCCTCCCCTCTTGAAGATCGTGTGCTGGATGGGCACTGTCCCGAGAAGACTATTTCCTTGATATATAGGAAGCTTATTAACAACATGGAGTGTGGAGTGGATTGCTGACGGGTTGGAATTGGATGACGAGGACTGGGTGGAAGCAGTTTCCTCCCCGAAGATAGTGGCGATTCAGATGAGGCTCCGGCTGGTGCAGCTAAAGATCTTGCATAGATCATATATTACCAGGCCTCGATTGGTGCGTATGGGGTGAGTGGGGAGTGGAGAATGTTGGAGGGAATGTGGAGAATCTGGCACCTTTATACATATTCTTTGGCACTACGTGGCGGTGCACACATTTTGGACAAAGATACATGACGAACTGAAAGAGGTATTGGGGCAGGAACTACGGCCGGAGGCCCATAGGTGTCTATTGAATGTGTGGGAACCCACGGATTTGAATGCTTGCCGGAGACAATGGGTGACACTGGCGTACATGGTGGCTAAACAAAATATTGCTCAGCTTTGGGGAGCAAGCCAGGCGCCTCGAGTCTCTAGATGGACCAAGGATCTGGACTGGTGTATGTTCCGGGGGAGGTCTGTATATGTGGCCAGGGGATGTCCAGTGAAATGGGGAAAGGTCTGGGGGGCATGGAATAGTCACCGGGGAGAGATTTGTGCACCGCCGGCGCCACAAATGGATTTGGAAGCGCTGGAATCCCTGTGATCCTATTATAACAAATATACTTGTATGTGATTCTGTACCTGTGCCTATCGGCCTATGCGATGAGAAGAGTATGACTTCACCTGATGTTTCTTTGTATTTTATTTAATTTGTATTATTTGGTTAATAAAAAAGAATTAAAAAAAAATCTCTTTGTACATTTTGCAGCAGCCTTGTACTGCGTGTAATACAATTTTTATATAATAAATTGCATATTCACAGTGCTCTCAGTTGCAGGATAGGACCTTGTAGAATTATAATGCACTATTTCCTAGTGCAACAACCAAAATTCAGTTCTGTGAATGTTTTTAACACGCAGACCTCTGCACTAATAGCATTAAAGAAATGAACCTTGCAAGACAAAAAAGAATGCATTTCCATTCGATTACTTTAACACATTTCCCATATTTTTTTAATGCCTGGAGATAAACTGCAAAGTGTTGCTGCTAGGCTGTCACTGAAACTCCATCTCCAGTGAAGCCCAGTACCCATCAGCAGATAAATTGTGTGTAGCCTGGAAGTTGCATCCGCCTAGGCTGAGGAACACAGCAGAGGGGCGGGTTTAAGTTATTTTAGCCCCATAATCACTGCACATCTGACTGGCAGCATATGAGCATCCCAGACCCTTTTATTGGCTCAGCCTTCCCCAGGAGTGCGAACATCATCTCTGTGTGAATGGCTGCACACTACATCTGCTATAGGCGTTAACACAATGTAATCTAATGATCACTAGTAGTGTCCTGAGAGTTGTGACAATGTTCAACACAAAAGTCTTACTGAAAGGGATGGTTTAGCTGCTGGTTGCACTGCAGTGCCCATGCTCTTCAGTAGGTTCATCCTGATGTTGACTTGTACAACACTGATACTCTTATGGTTTCATGTCCTTGCTTCCTCTTACGCTTCCCTCATGGGACTCCGGGTCGTTATTGAGTTGGGCAATCTTCATGAACAGTGAAACATTTCTAGTCTTGTACTGCAGCATATATATATATCGGGTAATACCCCCAAGTTGGGTACTGAAGTACTTACCTACACGGGCAGTAAGTTACACCATGGAGTGTGTGTGGTTGAAAGGGTGGTGTCTTGTTTTGTGATCCTATGTGGGAAGTGTTTCCATGCTGTGAGTGAGGACCCACAAGGTGTAGTTATTGTGTTACGGGATGCAGCGCTTGGCAGTGTGGTGGATGAAGAGCTGTGAGAGACATACACAGAATTTGATGGTTTTCAATATGCTGGCAGCTTTGAACAGCTCTTCAGGTCCGTTTATGGTACTTCTTATGATCATAGTGTACTTAGCTGGGTACTGCCCTGGCTTGTCCAGTATGACATTTTGTGTAGATTTGTGGTCCTACGTTGGCATGGTTGGAGGGAAAGAGAAGTGGAGTAGTGTCATTGTGAGATATAAAGAAGTGGCCATAGTGTATAGATAGTTGGGACCTGCAGTGGTGGACTGGAATATAGTCCTCCGATTGTCCAGCAGTGTGTGACATATCTCTTCAGTTATGTCATGCTTGTTCATTTGGTGATGGCTGGTTTATTAGCTGTACAGAACTGGTGATGGACAACCCTTCTAAGAGGTATAACGTACATTTGGCTTCTCACCACAGGGTGTTATGGTCTTAGTATGATATTGGCCAGAAATGTTATATATGAATTTTAATACCTATATCATGCCCCAATGAACCATAGGTCAATCCTTTTTAGCTTACCTGCATATCAAAAGTAGTTTGCTGGCTGGTTTGTTTCCAATCGGTGAGTTGTAAGCTTAAGACTGAGCTTGAGGGTGCCACTCTCTTTCTTGGTTTTGTCAAAGGGATGTGGCGTGGTGTAGTTATTTTGGAAAAAGCCTTGTTTTCAACGGTCTTCTGCCTTGTTGTAGCACTAAGAAGTTACAGATATTTCATGGATGTTCACTGCTCACCTTGGAATGCGCACAAGTAGGGTTTTGAACTTGCTTCTCGACAAGCAGGCTTAGATCAGTACCCAGTCTCCTATTAGGAGTGGGATAGGTCTGGCTTGCTTGAGTGATGAATGCACTGGTGCCTACTGCTCATAGGTCCACAGTGCTGGCATTCACACCCTGCTTGGTCTTCCATGCTTGGTCACAATATCTCATAGCGGAGTCACTAAGTAGGGCATTTTTATTTTTACAAAAACACTGCCGTCTTCTTGAGTCCATTTCTAAAGGTGTGTTTTCTTTGTGAGGTTTCTTAGGGGGTTTTGTATACCAGGCCTTGCGTAGTTGAGCTAGAAGCAATGCCATATCTACTGCATGATGCCACTAATACACGTGCTTTTATTTATTATCATTTATTTTTTAGTTTAGTTTTTAACCACAATGTATAGCCGATTTAGAAATAACACTGTGTTAATCACATGAAGCTGTATAGCACATTCTTTTATTTTCTACCACATTATTTTTAATAAGAACTTTACACAAACAGGAGTTGTTTTTTTCCTGCTGTACTCGTGTGTTTGGGTCTTCTATATAATCTGCAAGTCTCAGCTTATTGACTATGGACACTGCGTTTCACCCAAAGTCCATTGATCTCAATGCACATTTTGTTGCATGTTGCCACTCTCCACCATTAGATATCACACCCTGGGTGGTTTTGTACCAGGGACCGCAGTCAGGATGGTTTCCTCATGATTGTTTGTTTTGTTGTAGAATTGTCCCCTGACGAAGGGCTGATTACCCGAAATGCATCGGGAGGGACTTGGACTAAACAATGGAGAATCATGATTTCGATTCATAATTATATGTTTAGATTCATCATCATTGTTTAAAAGTGATATAATTATTCACCATGAACATTGGAGAAACACATTACATATTCACAACTACAAACTTGGATGTAGCTCTAGTGAGTTTTAAAGATTTAAATAACCCCTGGAGGGGTTTCCGTTGTGCCTAGAGGTACTGGCTCTATTTAGGGCATGCAATTTTGGTTTTGTGAAGGTGACCGGTTTAGGTAAGAATTTCCCACAGTAGGTGGCCATCGTTAAAAATCTCCTCACTTTAGTGGTGTCTTGGGTGCTTTAGTATTTCTAATGTCTGCTGCTTTTTATGGCTCTACACTAACATCAGTTTTGTAAGAAGCTGGATCTGTAGAACTGAATTTCATCCATCAGAAAGACACATTTCTGTTGGTAGAGGGTCAGAACACAGTCTGATAGTTGGTGGAACTTCACCTTAAGTCTATGGTTGTGCTCTTGTACTGATGTTCAGGATCCCCACTAGCCCTGACTGTTTTTTTTAAAATCATGTTGTGGAATATCTCCACTGCAGAGGAGGCCCACAAGTTTAGACGCTTGTCGCAACATAGGCCTATTTGAGTGGAATAAGCGATAATGTAACAATTGGCCTCAACAACAATGGTAGCCTGCATTCAGGTACCCACCACGAACTGTTGCAGGAAGTCATCAATTGTTGGGGTGATGTGACATTTTATTCATATGACCTCGTTGGACAGTCTCGTGCAAGCGCAGATTCAAACAGCACCTGGCTGTTTTAGTTTTCTACTGAACTCCACCGGGGATAACCACAACATGGGTCTTAGCAGTTTTTCTAGGTTGCCAATGTCTTTCAGAACTCTTGTTCTAGGACCAAGCTCAAGTGGAATGCATTTAATAGGTGTCAAAGCTCAAAGGCAGATTGGGTGCACAGTTCAAATATCGATCTACAAAAATATTGAGTTTATAATATAGAAGGTACAGAATATTGAGGTCAAGAATATCGTTGGACAGAATATCGACCATAAGGTAAGTAATATCGATTTTTTTTATATCGATGTAATTAATATCGAAGTTAGTAATATCAAATATATCGATGTTACTAATCTCGATGTTACTAATATCGATATTTGTATTATTATGTATTTTATTATATATTTAATATGTATATGTTATATGTTATTTGTTATAATGGCCGCCTGGTGAGGAGCTCCGACCGGGACTTCCAGTCTGTGTTTGCACCGCCGGACCTTTTAACCCCTAATAACCCCTTTTTACACTTTTTCCTCCTGTACCTGGACAGCGAACACAGAGAAGACATAGCCGTTGCCCAGTGGAGCCGCTTGGATCGGCTATTGGGGAGTCTGCCCCGGGTTTCCTCAGAGGCCGTCTCCTACCCAGCCGGACATCGGGGCATGGATTCCCGCACTGCTGAGGCCTCTCGTTCGGACTCTTCCGCCGCACTCAGAGCTTACCCTCCTCGAGTACCTATCCAGCTTCGGCGCTGCTCCGGCTCTTCCATATGGCTCAAGATGATGTAGGACGGCTGTAAGGAGTGTTCTCCACTCTTACCGGGACAGCGAGACTTCTTTGCTGATGTCCAGTGGAGCCGCCTGGTTCGGCTATTGGGGAGTCCGGCATGGGTTCTCCCGCGACCAACTCCTACCCAGCTGGACATTGGAGAAAGACATTCCACGTCCCGCTGCCGCTGCTGTTCTCTACTTCTGCCTCGGACCGAATCGCCACTGTTGAAAGTGGCGCCAGCCTTGGCGCAGCTTTGCCCCCACTGGCTGCCTGCCAGTCTCACCGCTGCCTCCCCATGCAGACTATCTTCCTGGATTTGCCTCACCTCGTCATCGACTCTGGAGACCCCAGTGAACTTTTCCCAGGTACGGAAGCACGGGAGCCACGACCGGCTGATTGTTTTCAAAGTTACTCCAGTGGACCCGAGCTTCCACGGCTCCTCTCCCTTCCTGACTTTGATTTTTGAACTATGTACCAACTCTGACTTCTTCTGGCACTTTAATTCATCCTCACTGGGTCACTCTCATGGACTTGTTTACTTTAAAAAAAAAAAAATCTTTTGCCCTACCCGCCATTTTGTTGCTGTTCTCGGACGCTTTTCTCCGGACCCATCTTGTCCATTCCCTCTTACTTTACCCTTTTCCCTCGTTTCCCCCTTGACGATCCTCAAATGTTTCTTCCTTTTTCTGATTTGCCTTTTCTCCATACCCTTGCATCCCTCCCACCCTCTTTCATTACACTACTTTTGTCCCCTTCTACCTTCTCTCCCCCCTTTTGTTTTTCCCACCTCCCCTTTTAATTTCTGTGTAATTGTCTTTTACTTTATTGCTCTTTGACTGTGCTCTTGGCGTTTTCACATGTTATCATTATGTTACTTATTTAATCTTGTAACTCACAAACTCGCTGTGTTGTAACCTTATGTAAAGCACTGATACCTACGGGTCTAGCCAGCGCTATACAAAACTCATAAAATAAAAAATAAATAAAATGTATATTATTTTCGTATGTTAATAATGTTTTTTTAATTCAATTTTGTGTTTTAGTACCAGAGCGGGTTGTGGGTTATAGGAGAATAGGGTGGGAAGTAATTTAATTGTAGTAAATTAATTATTAATGTTTAGGAATTATAAATTCATTTTATTAATTTTTGCGTTTAAGTTCTGTAGCAGGTTGTGGGTTTATAGGGGAATTGGGTGGGAAGTAATTTAATCGTAATTAAGTAATGATTTATTTTTATGTATTGGTATTGCTAATTATTTTATTTTTAATTAATTATTAATTGGTAATTCATTTTTATTAATTGGTAATTAACTTTTATCAATTGAATAAATGATAATTATGTTGTGTATTATTTTATTATTGTATTGTGTTGTGCGGTTATAGGGGAATAGTGTTGGAAGTAATTGAAATCTAATTAAGTAATTATTACATTTATTGTTGGGAATTGATAATTTATTGTACATTAATTATTAATTGGTAAATATTTTATATTATAATTTTTGGGTTATGAAAATGTATTTATTGTTGATTAATCATTAATTGGTAATTAAATATTATTTATTGATATTTTTAATTTGTATATTCAAAAGTAATCATTAATTGGTAATTCATGTTTAATAAATATTATTTTCTGGTATAAAAATCATTTTATTCAATATATTTTAATTGGTAATCAATTTTTAATAAGTAATATGTTTTATGTTAGGAAACATTGTATTTTTCAATATTTATTATTTGGCAATTAATATTTATTAATTAATATTTATCGGTATTTATGAATAATTTACTGTTAATTAATTATTCAATTGTAATTATGTTTTTGATAATTATTAATGGGTATTCGTATATGTAGTTATTTAAAAATTCAATTATTAATTATATTAAATAAAAAAATTATTTATAAGTATGTTATATTTAACTTCTATGCTATCCAACACCTGCCCTACTGTTGCACTCTCTGGAGTTGGAATAGTAATTTTTACCCCTATGCTATCCAACGCTTTCCCTACTGTTGCACTCTCTGGAGTTGAGATAGTAATTTTTACCTCTACGCTATCCAACGCTTTCCCTACTGTTCCACTCTCTGGAGTTGGAATAGTAATTTTTACTCCTACGCTATCCAACGCTTTCCCTACTGTTGCACTCTCTGGAGTGGGAATAGTAATTTTTACAACTATGCTTTCCAACACTTTCCCTAGTGTTTCACTCTCTGGAGTTGGAATAGTAACTTTTACCCCTACGCTAGCCAACTCTTTCCCTACTGTTGCACTCTCTGGAGTGGGAATAGTAGTTTTTACCCCTACGCTATCCAACGCTTTCCCTACTGTTTCACTCTCTGAAGTTGGAATAGTAATTTACCCCTATGCTATCCAACGCTTTCCCTACTGTTGGACTCTCTGGAGCTGGAATAGTAATTTTTACCCCTACGCTATCCAACACTTTCCCTACTGTTGCACTCTCTGGAGTTGGAATAGTAATTTTTACCCCTACGCTATCCAACGAGTTCCCTACTGTTGCACTCTCTAGAGTGGGAATAGTAATTTTTACCCCTATGCAATCCAACACTTTCCCTAGTGTTTCACTCTCTGGAGTTGGAATAGTAATTTTTACCCCTACGCTATCCAACGCTTTCCCTACTGTTGCACTCTCTGGAGTTGGAATAGTAATTTTTACCCCTACGCTATCCAACGCTTTCCCTACTGTTGCACTCTCTGTAGTTGGAATAGTAATTTTTACCTGTACGCTATCCAACACTTTCCCTACTGTTTCACTCTCTGGAGTTGGAATAGTAATTTTGACCCCTAAGCTATTTAACACTTTCCCTACTGTTGCACTTTCTGGAGTTGGAATAGTAATTTTAAGCCCTAGGCTATCCAATATTTTCATTACTGTAGTTTTTTTGGGAGTTTGAATAGTAGTTTTATTTCTTAAGCTATTTAATATTTTTTGCATTATTTTAGATAATGTAGTATATAATTAATTTTAAAAATATACCATAAACAGACCATAAAAACAGACCATAAACTTATTGCCTTCGAAATCTCTCACGTCCCTAACACTACGAAATTCCCTAAATCCCTGTCCCATAGGCGCAGGAATTGGAAGAGATTTACGCAAGAAGCCTACAGGCTGGCCTTATAGGAAAATCCCCCTCCCTTGAGTGATAACCTGTCCAAAAGCTGGGCTGCTTATGAAGAATGGACGGAAAAGGCATTGGATAAAGTCGCACCCTGGACTACTAAAATCCCAGTAAGAAGTAATAAAACGGCTCCTTGGTTCACTGACGAATTAAAAAGGGCCAAAGCCACATGCAAAAGATTAGAACGCCTTTGGAGAAGACAATATAATACAGGAAGTAAACAACTTTACAAAACTGAACTAAGCAAATACTCAAAAATGATCAGAGCAGCAAAGAGTAAATGTTTCAACGATAGAATTTCGAATGCGAACAATCCTGCCAAAGAACTCTTTGCCATATATAAAGAAATAACGGTCCCCAACAGATTATTGGCCCACGACACGCTGTCCAATGAACTATGCAACTCCATTGCAGATCACTTCATAAACAAAGTGGACACAATACACGCTTCATTTACTAAAATACCTGCGATTCCAATGCAGGTGAAGATGACAGACAGCTGCCCGGACAGAACTATGCGCTTAAACAGTTTTGTGATGCCAGACTGTCAGTCAATGCTCTGCATTGTTAAAAGTGTGAAATCAGGCTCACCTAACGATGCTGTTCCACCTAAATGCTTCACTGACATCACAGATGTTTTATTAAATCACATAAGTCATCTCATCTCCCTCTCTTTCCTTGAAAAGCAGGTACCTGAACCTTGGAAAAGAGCTCAGGTTATTCCTTTAAAAAAGAAAGCTAACTTGCACGTGTCTCAACTTCAGAACCTCCGCCCAATCTCTCTGTTGCCCTTCTGTATGAAAGTGGCAGAAAAATTGTGAACATACAGCTCATGGAATATCTGGAGCAAGGGCGATTCCTTCACCCTACCCAATCAGGCTTCAGAGCTCAATATTCTACTGAATCGGCAGTCCTTTATTCAACAGAACTGCTGAGGCAAATAGCTGACAAAGGCCAGACAGCAGCACTTGTGTTACTTGACTTAAGCGCAGCTTTTGATACTGTGTCACACTCCACGCTGCTGTCACGTCTATCAGAGATTGGAGTTGAAGGAGATGCATATGAGTGGCTAAAATCATTTTTGGAAAATAGAAGTTTCCAAATTCACTGCCCGCCATTCAAGTCTACTCCCAGACAGCTGAAGCACGGGGTTCCACAGGGCTCAAGTCTGAGCCCTACCTTGTTCAACCTGTACATGGAACCCGTTGCATGTATAGTTGAGTTCTTCGGTGTTAATATTATAACTTACTCCGATGATACGCAACTGATGATCACACTCAGTCAAGATGGTGAAGAGACAGCTATCAACTTTTCAGCCTGTTCTCAGCTGTAGCGAGCTGGATGAACAACAACTGTCTGCGTCTGAATGGAGACAAGACTGAGGTGTTGCTCATTGGTAAGGTTCCTTCAGCGTGGTCATCAGACTGGTGGCCAGCAGAACTTGGTCAGACTCTTGTCCCTACGGATTCAGCCAAGAATTTGGGAATGATACTAGATACCAAACTTTCGTATGTGAAGCATATCGAAAAGGTTACTGGCAAATGTTACGCAGTCCTCAAAATCCTGCGTAAGGTCCTGGATCTAGTACCGATGAGTTCAAGGAAATCCCTTGTCCATGCCTTAGTCACCCCCCATCTTGACTATGGCAATGCCCTACTTATAGGGCTGAGCCAAAAAGGTTTGAGACAACTACAAAGAGTCCAGAATATGGCTGCCCGCCTAGTTCCAACCTCCCACGCAGAGCTTCAGGGAAAGATGCATTATCCAAATTGCACTGGCTTCCTATAAAGGAACGTATACTTTTCAAGGCCATGTGCATTTCCCATCGAATTGCACAAGGGAAAGGACCTCCTTATCTGAACAAGCTCCTCAACATCCACCGCCCAAAACGTCACTTAAGGTCACTGGGCAGCATGCTGTTTTCAGTTCCTTGCATTTTTAAAGCCAAAATGGGCGGGCGTTCATTTTGTTACTTAGCGGCCTCCTATTGGAATAAACTGCCCCTTGAATTGCGGATGGAACCCTCCGAGAGGAGATTCCATATAAAACTTAAGACGCATCTCTTCCCTATAGACTAGTGGTCTGTGTCTTGTTAGAGATTCTACTGGTTTGGCTGGTCTGATGGTTTAATGATGGGGTTCTATAGTGCGGGGACACACTGTTCAGTGTAACCAGACGCTCAATAAATCATTTTATTATTATTATTAAGTAAATTTATTTTTTTAAATGTATTAAACATAATTATTTAGTTTTTCTTTATGTTATTGTTTTATGTTTGTAGATGGATTTGTAATTATAATGTTTTTTAATAATTTATAAGTTATTAAAATAATTATTCAAACTGATTATTAAGTATATATATTTTATGGATATGTTTAATTAATGTTTTATTATTATATATGTATTACTTATTAATGTTAAACATTATTACATATTTTTAACTATGTTTATTTTATTTGTAAGTGTTATTTACTTTATTTTACATCTTTTTTTTAACAAACAATGTTTTTAATAACAATATTTTTAACATCAATATTTTATTTTCAAAATGTTTGTACTTACCATGTTGTAGATAAGATGTCGATATTCTTGACTGATATTCTTGCGTCGATATTTCTGTAGGTGGATATTCTGACCTTCGATATTCTGTCAGTGATTCGGCAGATTGATCTATCAACGAGTAATCTGACTGGTTTTCTTTGAAACACTCTTACTACTGAGAAAGTGTTTTAAGTCTTTTAGTATGTCCTCTATTCCTATAGTGTGTACTTGTTGTGCAAATGTGATGAGTGGTACTGTCTTTGCTGTGTGGCAGATTACGAGGCTGCCAGCTCATGTGCCAAGGATCAAGAATGTGGTCTCTTTGGTTTTAAACACAATAAGATGATGGACGGAGTGCTGAAACTTTTCAACCACTCACCCCCAGTCAAGAGATCTGGGGTTGAGCCATCCTTCTTTTGCTCACTATGCCACCCAAGTTTGGACCCAGCCATTGCAAATCAGTCTTGACCCCTCTTTGGTTTTAAATCCATGAGAGACCTTGGTGTTGAAAGTTCCCATCACCACAGTTGGTTCAGTGCTGGCGTATGTGAATTGTCATATTTTGTTTATTTCAGCAGTGGACGTGGGTCCAGCTGGATTAAATTGTTGGACACTGATTACATCCTCTGAGGGTCCTGCATCTATAGGCGCAGGCAGAATGAGGCCCAGAAGTTGTATGGTACAGGATAATCTTGATGGGTTGTTGCTTTTCGAGTGGTTGCTGAATGATATAATGAAATCATCTTTGTTGTCTTTGCCACTGTATAATGTTCTATTATCAAGGGGGCTACCCGTTAAACAAAATTAGGCATCCGGGAATATAAACCAAACTTTTACAAAATGATGCCTATGCTAACAATTCTAAGGGCCTTTTTTAAGACAGGTACCACAAATTAACTGTCTAAGGTTTAGAAAACCTACTTCATGGATTAATCAAATATAACTATCTCGCTTCATCCATTTACTATCTAATCATAATTCAAATAAAGCAAATCTTGGTTTAAACACTTGTTTTAATAAACCACATTTTTCATTGAAAAATAAATTTATGATTTTTCATTTTCTTTTCTACATTATTTTACATTTGCATTTAATCACAGCATGTATACATTTAAATCATTCTTTGAACATATATACATTTCTATACAATATACACAATATCTACAAACGTAGATGTAAATAAAGATAATATCGCAATTTGTCTCATGAACCAGGTATTGGGTTCTAGTGCCCAATTACTTATAAACAAGGAAAGATATGGCACATGATTATACAGCCTTATTCCTTAGTCTTGGTCATCACGGTATTTTAAACAAGAAAGCCTTGGAAGAAACACCCTTTATACTTCCTTTTCAAATTTAGGCTTTTAAAAGAAGAAAACTTTTAATCAGTTCAATATTTCAGTGATGCCAATATAAACTAAAAGTCAACGAGTTTCGGCCTGTATTTCTTAAGGCCTCCTCAGGACTTGGGCAGCAAAATAATATTATCTCCAAAAAATGTAAATGCAGCTCCAAATGCTACACCGTACCAGCAGCGCAGCCTGCCCAGCCTGGCTCGGCTGCTGTTCAAATATTAAAACCACAACTAGAGTCTCTTACTGTGGTAACAAATGCCCCGTAAATCAAACTGGAAGGATCTCTTATGTAGACTCCTCCAAGGTGCTTTGGCAAAACGCTCGGCAACCTTCTCTCCAGAACAGGAGAGAAGGTTGCCGAGAAGAAGCCTAAATTTGAAAAGGAAGTATAAAGGGTGTTTCTTCCAAGGCTTTCTTGTTTAAAATTTCTAAACCTTAGACAGTTAATTTGTGGTACCTGTCTTAAAAAAAGGTCCTTAGAATTGTTACCATAGGCATCATTTTATAAAAGTTTACTGTATAATGTTGGGCATGGATGGCTTCAAATTACTCAGGCGGGATGGATGGAGCAACCTAATTTGGGTGTTAGTCGCTCGTGGAGTGTGTTCTCTTTTATCCCGTATGCACATTCTTGCAATGTAGTTCACTTTACCACAATGTGCACATTTCTTTTCAGGCAGGACTGTCGGTCTGCCGCGTTGGAGAATCCTGGGAGGTTGTGGCAACTTCTGTAGTCGTGGTCATCCTATTATGGCATTTACTGTTCTGGGTTAGATGGACTCTTTGGAGAGGGTTGGTCCCACACTCTCTGCCCTCATGTCTGACAGTTCGTGGGACATCCAAAGTGTTATGTTGAGCAATATTATCCTCCTTTGAACAGAATATCTGCACCCTTGTATTAGTTGGGCTCTGACTTCTTTGGCTGGGTTTTCCTCGTCGCACATTCGGACAAGTTCTCTTGGTCAAGCATAGAATCAGTCGATGGTTTCATTTTCTTATTGCTTGACATGGGCGTGTTTAAGCCATTCACAATAACACCAATTAACAACTAGCTTTCCTTCAGACTAGAAATTGCAGGCAACTAATCTGTATTTCAAATCTAATAATGTTGCACAAGATACAAGTGCAACACACATCTACCACTACAAACTAATTCTAAGCACCAAGGAATGTGCTACCTGCCTGCAAAGCACTTAAATAACTCATCAGGGTTAGATCTAAATCTACAATAAAATACTACTAAATTTCTTTCTTTATGGAAACTGTCACCTTCTAGGGTGAGGCTATTCTGCGTTCCTCCCAGTGCCCAACTTCCTTTTAGGGCTTGTTTGAAATGTTCATACTAGAACTGTCGTGGTACAAAAGGGGGTGGTGATGGACGAAGCATCTGAACCAATCAAACACTCACACCCAGTAAAGAGATCTAGGTTTAATCCATCACCGTTCTTTAGCCCACTCTGCCATGTCTGAACTGGGGTGGCAGAGTCGACTAAAGAACGGTGATGGATTAAACCCAGATCTGTTGACTGGGTGTGAGTGTTTGATTAGTTCAGATGCTCCGTCCATCACCACCCCCTTTTGTACCGCTTTGTTCGCCATAAGTTGTCTGGGTATGCTCAGACGTGAGTCCCTTGCTCACTTTGCCACTGGATTCAAGCAAGCCTGGCTGAAGACGGCTGGAATGCCAGAAACCGGTCCTAGAAAGCTTGTTTCCGGTCCAGGGAAGGCATGGCTTGGCAGTTTGGGCTGGACTGTTCCCATGAGGCACAGGGTCAGACTGATTTGCATATGGCCATGTCTGAACTGGGGTGGCGGAGTAGGCTAAAGGACGGTGATGGATTAAACCCAGATCTGTTGACTGGGTGTGAGTGCTTGATTGGTTCAGATGCTCCGTCCATCACCACCCCCTTTTGTATTGCTTTGTTCGCCATAAGTTGGCAGGGTATGCTCAGACGTGAGTCCCTTGCTCACTTTGCCACTGGATTCAAGCAAGCCTGGCTGAAGACGGCTGGAATGCCAGAAACCGGTCCTAGAAAGCTTGTTTCCGGTCCAGGGAAGGCATGGCTTGGCAGTTCGGGCTGGACTGTTCCCATGAGACACAGGGTCAGACTGATTTGCATATGGCCATGTTTGAACTGGGGTGGCGGAGTAGGCTAAAGAACGGTGAAGGATTAAACCCAGATCTGTTGACTGGGTGTGAGTGTTTGATTGGTTCAGATGCTCCGTCCATCACCACCCCCTTTTGTACTGCTTTGTTTGCCATAAGTTGGCAGGGTATGCTCAGACGTGAGTCCCTTACTCACTTTGCCACTGGATTCAAGCAAGCCTGGCTGAAGACGGCTGGAATGCCAGAAACCGGTCCGAGGAAGCTTGTTTCCGGTCCAGGGAAGGCATGGCTTGGCAGTTCGGGCTGGACTGTTCCCATGAGGCAAGGGGTCAGACTGATTTGCATATGGCCATATCTTAACTGGGGTGGCCGAGTGGGCTAAAGAACGGTGATGGATTAAACCCAGATCTGTTGACTGGGTGTGAGTGTTTGATTGGTTCAGATGCTCCGTCCATCACCACCCCCTTTTGTACCGCATACTAGAACTGTCAGCATACATGCTTTGGTGGTAATATAGATGCATGAATACAATACTTTCCCAGCTAAACAGGTCACAACCCATCCTAGTGATGATTAATCTCTCAGAGGGGTAGGATATTACAGTGAGGAGGAGAACCTTTGTTCAGATTCAAAAGTAGGAGATGGTCATATCAGGCCCAGGGTCCAGCCTTGAGAAGACACAAGTGCGATGCAACACTTCCCATTTAATAACCAAGCCACTGGACGCAGTGACACAGGTGAGCAATGTATTTGTGTGTGTGTGTGTGCCAGTGACATCTGGGGAGTACGAGGGCCCTCCCACAATCGGAACTCATAAACTTAACATCGATGATACAGAGGTGTGGCCACGCACCAAACTGCAGCATACATTCCAACATTTGGTAACATAAAGTGAGAGATTGTGGAAAATTAATGGGGGAATGTATCTTCCCCATTGACTTGCATTCAAGGACTGGCAATTTTATGCAGGAGAAAGGTCAAAAGAAGCCACTTTGATCTTAAAAATAGGGAGTCTCCTGCCTGAATCAGGTGTATTAGCATGTATGAACGGGGGAGCTTCTTCTGGCCTCTTCATTGTCTGTGAATTTATCAGCTGACAAGCGGTCGCAGGGTCTGAATTCAGCATGCTAAGGTAGGAGGAGTTGGAGGTGAATATGTCGGGTGAAGGAGGATCCCCCCACTGCCTGTCAGCACAGGAAAAATAAAAGTGATAACGCAATGTTATCATTTTTTTTTTCTGTGCTGGGGCAGTTTTGTGGGGCGCGGCTGGACTGGCAGGGGGTGAGGAGTGGTGACACCCTCCTAAGTGTGCATGAATGTTTGGCCGGCCAAACATTCTTGCACATTTAGCATGTTCTCCACCCAGGCTGCTTTACAGCCTGGGTGGAGAACATGCCCAGGCTTCCATTCCCCATCTGAGCGCCGAACCACGGCGCTCAGACCAATCACAACGCTGCATTGGCTTAGGGGAGCCTATTCTGCTTACTGCTTCCTGTTCCAGCAGAAGCCAGGAAAAGGAGAGAAGAGAGGTGGCGGGCGGGCGGGCGGCCGGCCGGCCAGCCAGCCAGCCAGCTGGCCGGCTGACCGGTAAGTGATTTTTTTTGTCCTCACCCCCTTTCCCCCGCACCACACCCCTGCCCCACTACTGATTCGCGGGACCAGCAGAGACTGGAATATATGGGTGCACACCCCTCCACACTGGCCACATTGGTCCTTTAATGCCAGGTATCAGATATAGCTGTGTATTAAATGATGCGTTTTCCTTATGCAACCATTTTGATTGGACTACCAATTGGTCCCCTTGGCAAAGCCTCGTATGTTTAGCTTGTCTTCCTAGATCTACATAGTTTTTCTCTTTCTAGTGACAATCATTTTGTCACACATCCTCGTGACATGGGCGACAAGGCGGCTTCTTCGTAGTGGCAGAGGAGCGTCACCCAACTGAGGCGGCCAGGGAAAACTAAAATAACTATATTATCATTTTTCTTTCTGCTACTGACTGAGCCAGGGAGTCTTGGGGGGGGCAGGACTTGACAAGCATGGCAGGGAGGAGTGGTAGTGTGCACTGTAAAGTGTGCATGGTGGTTTGGCCGGCTGTCTTAGGCGGGCCAAACTGTCATGCGCACTTTGGTTTCTCCAACCAGCTGTGTTGCACAGCAGGGTTGGAGAAACAGCACAGACTCCCAGGCACTGTTGGAGCGGCAAACCAAGCCTCTCAGACCAATCTTGGCGCTGCTCTCATGCTATTGACAGGCAGCAGTGCCGTGATTGGGTGGAAGCCTGTGCTGGTGTCCCAGGGACTGATGGGATACCATCGGGAGAGAAGAGGAGCACTGACGTATCAGCGGCAGGAAATCTAAGCTTTTCTTTTTAATTATATCTCCCTTACCACTCCCCCCCCCCTCCCCCGCCCCCACTGGAGTTTTGCTGCGGCCGCCACTGATGGGTAAGGCTGCATTGTAGCATGTGGCATCCGAGTCGGGAGCTTAATTCAAATATTAGTTCAGTTGGTGACTTTCCAGCCACACTGTGAGGGGTCTCACAAAATTCCCTCAAGGCTTGACTTAGAACATCTGATAATGGAGACGTACCGCCTTAGAGTTTAGCAGACAGGATACTCAGTTAAAATAGGAGGGCAATCTCATCTGCCATATTACAAGGGCAATAGGTTAGAATAAACTTGTGAGAACAGCGGACAAGGCATCAGGCACGTTTGTGATGGAGTATCCTATCAGACAAACGCTAAAGAAGGCGGTTAATGAAGTTGGTGTGCTGCATATCCTTCTTTAGTGTTACCTTTAAGCACTCTACATTGCCATTTGCCTGCAACCTGAAAGGTGTGACTTTGCTGGGATTAAAACCTAGCTGTGCTGCAAACTGTTTAAAATCTGTACCATTAAATGGTTGTCCATTACCTCTACTTTTCTCGTCCGGATCCCAGTCATTACTTATGACGTGAATTCCACTTTTGGCATGGACACTCCACGGAAGTGCTGCTAATGCAAGCCTTGTACTCCCTTAGGTGTGTGGCATACGTGGACTGGCATTCCCTGCCTCATCCTGTTTTTTAATTATCTCTGACCGAGATAAGGACTGCTGGACACTACTATTGCCTCTGTTGGGTTTGGGCTCCCATATTCCCTCCCTGTTGCTCTTTCCTTGCTGGGCTTGGGTATTGGTGCTTTATTGGAACTATAGGCATGGAAGAGATGGAATTGATATTTACCGCCACAAGAAGTCAGGCAGCGGATGTTGAAGTCCCGTTTCTAAGAAGGGCTCTTACTGAGCTTGGTGGTTGGGTATTTTCTTTCAGCTGCTCTCTGGAGGTTCCTGGGTTCCCTTGCCTTTTTGCTTTGCTCGAAGGAAATGGAACTTCTTTGTGAGAGGGAGTTCTCCTGGCATGAAGTGTCCGGTCCCTGGGCACTGAAGGGAGCGGCATCTATAGAGTACACATGTGCAGTTGACAACATGGGATATGGGCCACTAGGCATGTACAGAGCTTCAGATTTGTGGGAAAGGGAAGAAGATACCAACACACTGTATTGAGATCCCTCCAAAACGCTAGTAAGTTTGTTCATTGTATGTTAATGGGAGGTTTGAGTCCATTGTGATTTCTATTTTGCTTGGGCCTGTCCTGGTGTATTTTAAGAAGCGCCACCATGTGAAGAATTTGTCTTCAGCTTCAAGGTCACATTCAAAGGCTTCAATGAGAACCTGCCATACCTCAAGGAAGGCAGAGAATAAGAAGGGCAGACTGAGGCACCTGCTGGTTGAGGCCATGACTGCTGTCAAAGGGAAGATTCCTTTTGTTCCCTTTCTCCACCATTTTGACCCTCCTAAATGGCGACTATGGGTCTGATGATTCTGCATCTGAACTCTGAGGAGTTAACCTCTGAGGCATGATAGGGCAAATTCATCAGCACAGATCTTTTTCCTGGGATGTTAACACCGATCAGACAAAAATTAGAATTTTATACTCTTGATATCTGGGACATCACAGGATTCTTTGCTTTGCCAGTTTCAGAGATCAAGGCAGGTGGGGTGGCCATTTAAGGTCCTCTGATGGATTTGGTTCTCCATTAATGGAAAGACCCAGAAATGATTTATCTACCCTGCTTCATATCTGCCTCGATCCACTTGCGTTTATGGAGCTGTCAGAATCTGTATATTTAGACCTTTTGGTGGCTTGTTTAGTGGGTAGCACTTCTAGAGTGGAAGACACCATCTTAAAAGATCCTAACCTAGAGTCAAAGAAAATGGATTCTGCATTTAATGAGGTATGCTATGCTTCCTATCTAGCATTGAGAATTGAGATATATGGGGTCTCCACAGCACAGACTTTGATTTTGTACTTTTAGGAATTTGGGTAAAGCATTGGAGAAAAATAAATGTTCAGCTGTCTTGAAAAGAATGGACCATCAAATTAGGTTTCTGTAAGATGACTCCTTGGACGTTTGTGCTTCAGAATTGGCTGGAGAGTGAGCATAAGTGATTACTCAAAGCACTCTTCTCTGGAAGGACTGGTGTGAGAAGTTGGCCTGATATATGATGTTCACTAGTTCTAGTGATCACCTTGTATCAGTCCAAACAACCCTTATGGTGATTGGTTGT
Source organism: Lissotriton vulgaris (assembly GCF_964263255.1). Classification (NCBI taxonomy): domain Eukaryota; kingdom Metazoa; phylum Chordata; class Amphibia; order Caudata; family Salamandridae; genus Lissotriton; species Lissotriton vulgaris. The sequence goes on along the minus strand of NC_141700.1, from coordinate 505,309,257 downwards.
AAGTCAACCTTATAGACCAGCTATCCTAATGGTAGCATGGACAAAGCAGTCTTAGGCTAAACTCTTTTGGCATGTGAAGCCAGCTGTTTTACCACATATAACCCCTTGAATACCAAGTGAAAGGACACCACACAGGTTGTTATGAAAATAAACAAGTATTTATTAACTAACATACACCTCTGAACTCTTTATGAGGTCAGAGGGCTAAGCACATGACAAACTCTTAGGAAAAATACGTTTAAGTTGCACGATTTACAATGGTGCCCTAGGGGCACAACAAACCATATCCTAAGTAAGTGGAATGTGAAAGTCAATCAAAGGAATGGAGCTGTCCAGAGGCTGGAGGATCGCTGGGACCATGCTATACTAACATGAGGTAGGTAATAGGAGGCCCACGGAGCGCATGTGCAGAGTGTGAACTCACACGCGAGATGCGTACAAACGTCTATGGACAGTACAGTTTTAAGAAAAAGGTGAGTACGGACGTCCCTGACTAGATAGGGCTAAAACGACTGTGGAACTGGACACTAGGAGAGTCAAGCTACCCTTGAGCACCGAAATGCTCGTGTTACCTCACCCACAGGCTGCGGGTGCAGAGGTGCCAAGTCGTGTCGGGTTCCGGCGTTGAAGTCTATAGGGCCTGGAGGAAAAGATGCTGCAGGCGGTCAGGAGGAAGATGTCCGGTGTGATCCAAGGGTGGATCAGTGAAGAGAAGAACCTGAAAGCAGAGGGGACAATATTCAAAGTCACTAGCCAGTGACTGGAGTGGAACCAGGAGTGGAACCAGATGTCGTTGTCGCGATCAGGTGAAGGTGGACGCTTGTCTCTGCAGCCACGTGGACCAGGTGGTGTCTTCGACGACCAGGATGGAGGCACAAGCTGTCCCACGCAGGCTCTCGCTGTCGGCGGTGTCGGCTTCGGATTCGGAGTTAACAGGCCTTGCTAAAGGCAACCCACGCGGTGAGTGGAAACGGCATCTGGAGTGGACCAGGAGTGTCCGGGGTGCTCCTCTTTTGGAAGGGAGCAAGGGCCAGTCTGGAGCAACCAGACCAGCAGTGAAGTTGTCGGAGTTAGTCGTCTAGGAGGTCACCAGCCAGCCGGCAAGTGACCAGACAACGCGTCGAGCAGCAAACAGGCAGAAGGGCCCCACACAGATCTCGTGGATGCTGGAGGGCTGATCTTCGGTGCAGGAGCTGCTCGGGGTCAGGGCTTCTCAGTCCCCAAAGCACTTGGACGAGGATGCCTCGGAATTTGCGCTGGAGCGAAGTGCTGCTTCTTTCAAGATGGCCGGTCCCACGTGCTGCAGTTGTAGGTAGAGGTCGGAGAGGTCTGGGAGTCCGGGTCTCGTCGGGCTCTGAAGTCTGGATCCTTGCAGGAAGACGACAAAGGGAAGCCGCTGTACGCTGATGGTGCCTGCTTGTGCAGGGTGGACACTCCTTGCCCACAAGGGAGATATCTTCAGTCTTCTGTGGAGCAGAACGTCGAAGTCCAGAGTTTCTTCTTGTGAAGTTGATCAGGATACTCTAATTTGGAATGGGACCAGCTCCTACCTTTATCCAGCTAAAGGGGGCTGCACTACGACTAGGTCCCTCCTCTGGGTGGGACCAGGAAGGAGGGTGGTTACACCCCGTTTCCTTGGTCCGGTCTTGCGCCAGCTCTGGGGCTGGAGTGCCCCAGGAACTGGTTTAGACCGGTGTATGCACAGGGACACCTTGTGTGCCCCAGGCATGTCTCATTCCTTTCAGCCCTGTCCTACCTAATACACAAAATCCTGTCTGGGGTGGTGCTAGCACCTCCCAAGGCAGGAAACCCTTTGTCCAAGCCTCCCTCGCTGGAAGGACTCCCAGCAGCAGGAGGTCAGACTTGTGTCTGTGGTAGCAGCATCCATTTTGTGATGCTGAGGCTCGAGTTAACTTTAACCGGGGTTCACAGTTACATACATGTCGTGTCCCTCTAGCAGGGTGGAATGCTACCCCCGTCGCCAGAATTGGCGAGGGGGTAGTATTCCAATTTGTATGACACCTTACTCGACATGTTTTGATAATGTTATACCAGAGTTAGCATTTAACCGCGAGGATTATAATGCACTTAAGAGTATATGGTATAGCGTTATCATGGAACAGCTATTAGGACTTGGTTCCGCAAGCTGCAAACGGGCTCAGCTCATGCCAGAGCACCATCTCACATAATTCCAAGCACTCTGCCTTCAGGATTGATAAGGCCTGCCATAGGAGTGACTGATAGGAGGATATGTGTCCATTTTAGGGTTAGATATAGGGATACTATATCTAAAGCAAAGGGTGATTACACCACCTTGCCCCAGCTGATTGATCAGCCAGTTGTGTCAGATTTGGATGGCCAGCCAGAGGTGGCATAATACATGCTGCAGCCCCTGGTAGGCCCTGGGTGCACCTATGCCCTGGGTACCTAAGGTACACTGTACAGGGGCTGATAAGGGGACTCAGTATCCAATTAGATATGTACCTAGAGTACATGGAATCCATTTTACAGAGAGAGCAGTGGGTCTGGGGTCCTGAATAGCAGGGCCCCAGATCAACTAAGTCAAAAAACCAGCAAAACACCAGGAAAAAAGTTGGGGGCAACCATAGTCAGATATCCACCTTCCTACAGCTGGCATACTGATGCTTTCCAAAACGTCAACTGCCATTGCATGCCCTCTGTAGGGACATTTCATTGTAGCTAATTTGGATATCATCTCTTCAAAGAAAAGAAGTCACTCTTCTTCCTACAGATACCAGCAATAGTGTGGCCCTGGAATTTTACCAACCTTCCAGATTCAGCAACAGGTTTCCCAGTCCTGCAGGCACAGAGGTGGAAGGAATCTGGTTGTTCCCTTTAGAAGCAGAAGCCAGGTCCACATGTAAGCAGTGGTGCTCCAGACTATGCTGAGGCAGGCCTGACTATAAAGTATGAGGAAATATCCAACTCTTCCTGAAGGCAAGTTAGTGATATACTTCATCTGTAGGGGTGACTAGTCTATCCTTACCTTCACAACTGGCTTCTTCGTGGTCCTTCATTGTTGAAGACTTTGGCAGGTCTGGCGGCAGTCCCCTCCTGTCAGACTCAGCACGTGTTCATACTCACCCATCCCAATTGCCAGCGGACCAATACAAAGGAGTTTATAAGGACTTAATTCAGGACAGACCTGGACATGGTGTTTCTTGTATAGGCTTGGACAGCTCGACTTTGAAACCTGTGGTCTTCCTTGATGGAACTGAAGATGGCCCCTGCAATCCTTTGGTGAAGAGTCCCGGGACACATAGCCTAGGGGTGTTCACAGTTCAGATGGCTTGCCTTCTCCTCTGGCTGCATGATATCCCATCTTCCTGCACAGTGGCAATCCAGTGCAGTAAGCATTCAAGTCCTTAGTTCCAGAAGTCTGTCCGTCTCTTAAGTGTTGGATGAACAACTTCTTATTACCCAGGGACTTGCCAAATAGCCCAGGGACTCCGGCAGTGTTAACAATGGATGTCAGTACTGTAAGGTGAGGTGCCACCAGGGAGAAACTTTCAACTCTGACCCACTGGACTTAAATAGCGATTTCTCACTCATCAAACTGGATGGAGTTGTCAGCAATATTTTGTGCTTTCCAATTCTTCCAGCCACAGTTCAAGGGTCACCGTTTTCTGGTGAGATTGGATAATATGGTTACTGTGGCATACATCAGTCCTCGGGGATACTGGTTCAAAATGTTATGTTATGTTATATTGACTTATATAGCGCTCAGCTGCTCCAGCAAAGGGGCGTCCCGGCGCTTCTGGCAGCACACAAACAACTGACTACGATGAAGCTCAGCAAGACAGTGTCCAATAAGCTTAGTATAGGTGAAAGAGATGGGTCTCTTGGCTTTTCAGCTTTGCTTTTTGGTGGAGAACTATTTTAGCCCTTGTGGCCTCACTTATCAGGGGTCAAGACAATGCCTATGCAGACCAGCTGAGCAAGATACTCACTTCCTCCTGGGATCTCTCATGGTCATCGGACAGCCTCAACGAGGTGTGCAGGAGAGTCTGGACTCCATTCCTGAACCTTTTCACTTTACAAGACTCCATTGCTGAACTTCTTTGCTTCTCCAACTACCACTCAAGTGTAACTGCTTTTGTGGGGGAGTAGCCTAACCAGGCACCAAGATGGTGGCTTGATTGAGGAGCTCCCGGGCGGCCACACCGAATGAACTGCTCTGGAATGCTTTTTCGCAGGGATTCGAGTCCCTGAGTGCTGTCGCAGCCTCCTGACACACTAGAGCGGGGACGGAGCGAGGTGGAGTCCGGGGGGGCTCCTGATCTCCAGGAGTGCCGCGGCTGTGGTGGTGGCCTGATGCTGTCTTCGGAGGCTCATCAACGATAGAGGTCACGGGTGGGCCTGAGGGCAGGGCCGCCGCTGCAGAGCGCAACTACAGCCAAAATCGAGGCCGCGACAGGGAGGCCATTGGTGTGTGGCGCCCCCGCTCTCTCCGTGCGCTATTTAATATCTACCCAGGAGTGAATCAAGTGGGGGACCCCACCCGGGCTCCATAAATCTCCTGCTACTGGGCCCGACCGGCCGAAATGAGACCACATGGTGGAGAGCCCAAGATTTCTACTACCCACTCCCGGGCCTCATACTGAAAGTATCAAACTACAGCAGCTTCCTGCAACTTAGAAGTCCTATTTTCTGCCTGTGCTTTCGTTGTCACATACGCGCTTGGCTGCCTTTCCACACATCATGGGGCGTGGGGACCCCAAGCTGCGGCAGATCTCATTCAAAGCAGCCAAGACCCTTAGTTGGGAGGGATGAGATGATACAGAGTGGGGAGAATCGACGGAGCGCACAGATCCTCCAGACTCTGAGCAACCTGCGCTGGAGGGCGCCGCCGCCATAATAGCGGGGCTGCGGGTGGGCGTCAATGCTATCGATGCATGCTTTGATGACCTGGATGTACACATCAACACTATACATAATCGAGTGGCGCAGCATGGGCCCCGAATAAACACGGAGGAAAAGTGCATCTCGGATGTCGAAGACGCACAAGCAGCAATGGCTAAACGCCTTGATCACACGGAGCGCCTCCTCAAAACGGTGGCAGGGAAGGCAGAAGATCTGGAGGCGAGATCGCGTCACAACAATCTCCACATTGCAGGAGTGGCTGAGACTACCAATACAGGCCCTATGGAGCTATACATTGAGAGTTTATTAACCAAACTGTTTGGCAGGGACTGTTTCTCCACTACATTAGCTGTGGAGCGAGCCCACAGGTCTCTGGCTCCTATATCAGCTCCCAGAATCCCTCCATGCCTCATTATACCGCATCTGCTTAATTACTGCGATCGCGAAGCTGCCTTGAGCAGGGCCAGAGAGGTGGGGGACCTACAATTCCAGGGAATGTCACTGTCCATTTACCCTGACTTTACACCAGTGGTGCAGGAGGCCAGGCGTAAGTTCCAGGACATTAAGCGGACTCTGAGAACTGCAAATATCCAATTTGCAATGCTGTACCAAGGGTGCCTTTGTATTCAGATTGATGGCAAACCCTCAATTTTTGACACTCCTGCGGAGGCGTCGGACTTCTGGAAATGCCACAAATGGAATACAGGTCCCTCCCCTGGAATAAGACCCACAGTTGTCCATCATGGGTTGCTTTCAGTGTAAAGGTGCTCTTGTACGTTAACTCCACAGGCATTTCAAAGATGATGTAGGACACCCCTTTCTAACCGCTTGATGACTGAGATAACTGTTGAGCCCATCCCTTATGAGGGCAGTTACAGATAAATCTGCGACCTATAATTTTCATGTTCAGTGGTACGCCCCGGGTGTTGCTGCCCTCCCCAGGAGATCTCCTAATTCTTGTAATGTTTTATTGCTTTTTTTTTGCTGTGGGTTGGCATTCACCGGATCCAAATTAGGTGGTTATCAGATATGGGAGGTGGGTTGATGTCCGTGGCTTTTATGCTAGTACCGCCACACAGGTAGACTCAATTACCTTCGGCGGAGATTTCAACCTCACACGGCACCAGAATGTAGACACCACGGGCACAGGTCATATCACAAAGCCGTGCTCTGCGGCTGAACTTGAGGAATTTTTACACGCGCACCTAATAACAGACGTGTGGCAACATTTACACCCTGCAGATAAGGGATTTTCGTTTTACTCTGCACCACATGGCACATGGTCCCGTATAGATAGATGGTATATGACGCCGGACCTTCTGGTCACTTTGCATAAGGCCGATCTCTTGCCTCGAACCCTCTCGGACCACTCGCCTGTATTGCCATCGGTAATCCTGCCCACAATTGCGCGTCCCTACGGGCCCTGATGCTTTCCAATGGATGCCCTATTGGACACGGTTTTTAAAAGTGAGGCCACGATGCAATTGTAGAATATTTGCATACTAATACAAGTTCTGTATCACGCTACACCACCCTATGGGAGGCCTTTAAAATCTACAAAATGGTGTTGGTATAGCTAAACAGGTGGGTGTACTGTGCACACTTCGCTGACAAAACCAAACGAGCATTGTAGGATCTGGATGCCCAAACATTGGCTGGAAAGACACCTCTGCCACTGCATCAGTGTGCAAGACTCCTAGGTGACTTCTAGGATCTTGCATTACGAGAGACTGCCTATCTGGGAAAATACACGCGTGCTCGAGTGTACGGGGAAGGTGAGCAGCCGGGGCGTACTTTGCCCCGTCTACTTACCCCCCAACATTATACTACATACATTACCCGACTTCAGACTGCAGACGGTGCATGTGTCACACACGACGCAGACATTCTCTCCACTTTCCTGTCCTATTATACCAGGCTATATACTACATGCTCCCCGCCAACTGGCACGGCTCTCTCAGATTATTTAAACAAAATTGTGATGGTCTTGTTGGAAAAAGGTCAGCAGGACTTTTTAGCATCACCTATTGGCGCGGAAGAGATCGAGGTGCCATTGACAGGCTAGACGACTCCCGTGCCCCTGCACGGACGGCCTCACTGGTATGTTTTATAAAACGTATAAAGCATTATTGGGTCCGCACCTTATAGAGGTCTATGCAGAGGCGCTGCAGTCTGGCGAACTGCCCAATACCCCAAGTGAGGCAATAGTAGCACTAATCCTTAAACCGGGCAAGCCTCCCGATGGGTACGTGTCTTACAGACCGCTATCCTTATTGAATCAAGATTACAAAATACTGGCAAAGGTCCTTGCAACACGGATAGCACTCATAATTGATCAGCTAGTCTCTCCTCTCCAAACGGACTTCATTCTGGGCTGTTCCACATTGGTAAATCTACACACACTGTTCGCCGTCATAAACCAGATTGATCAGACTCTGTCTGCTGCTGCGGTATTACTTGACGCTGAAAATGCGTTTGATTCCCTGGAATAGGACTTTCATCAGGCAGCGCTAGCCAAACTCGGTTTTCTGCAGAATTTCCACTCCTTAGTTCTTCTGTTATGCACAAACCCTGTCACACAGCTTTGAGTTAATGGGGTATTATCGGACAAATTCACACTATCACACGGTACCAGGCAGGGATGCCCTCTATCCCCCCAATTATTTATTATCATGATGGACCCTCTGGTCCAGCATCTCCAGGAGCTCCACCTCTAGCGAGATATCGTGTTCCAATGGGGCCCCCTTCTAGCTTCTTTATATGCGGACAACATCCTTTTATTTGTCCGGGAACCCGCCACAAACCTCTCCCTGATTATCCATGAGGTGGTTTGTTTCTGTGTCTTTTCGGAGCTGGTCATAAACTGATCCAAATCTGAAGTCTTTCCATTAACGGAGATCACCCTCCCCTTCACATTGGACTTTCCCTTACACTGGTGCCATTACCCTCCCAGATATCTTGGCACAGTCCTGCACCGCACAGCTTCGGAGGTCATCCGTCTCAATTACGGCCTAGCTATTGACTACCTGGCAGGACAAATAGACCGTTTGGTAGCGCTTCCATTGCTGGCCGCATTGCAATCCTTAAAGTGGTGGTATTGCCGCGTGTTTTGTATTTGTTCCTGAACATCCCATTTTCACTCACAATAACTTTCTGCAATACACTCCGTGGCATGTTGACACGGCTGGTTTGGGTAGGGGGGACAGGAGTGGTGAAATGGCAGACACTTACTAACCATTTGAGCGGGGTGGGCACGGAGTTCCTGATTTTTATTTATATTACTTAGTGGCCCAGACACACTATGCACACTTCTGGTATCACCCACGCTGCACTGCACGCTTGCAGTTTCTCAAACCAGAATTACACAGGCTCGCCCTCACCCCCTCTCCACTATTCTCCAGCTCTGGCTTACTAGAACTCCTACCAAAATCCATACTTTGCAAACCACGAGCTGGGCCTGAGAATGTCTTCATAAACATTTAGGGGCAGAGCACTTGTACTCTTCACATTTACCTCTGGTTCCTTAGAACTTAAGGCAGAAAAGGCAATTTTGGGAACCGGTACAGAAGACCCATGCCATATCGCAGTCAGAATGGGTTTCCCAGTGACTTTCCTGGAGGAACTTCAAGTAAGCAGTAGTTTTGACACTGTGGCAAACTGATCCAAACAAGGCATGCCCCACTGATTAAAGATGTGCCTAGCACCTGGTGATAGAAATACCATTCCTGATCCATCAGTCAACATCCGCCCACCTCATCTGCTCCGGCGTATAGAGATCCAGCTAGAAGGTTGGATACCAGAAACACGTTCTGCTGGTCCAGCCACCCTCAGTGACTTAGGACCTGCTATTGATGGATCCAGGCTCCCCCTCCAACCAGTGGTTGTGTTATCCGTAAGGACCTGCAACAACCTCCCCTTGATGGATGGCAGGAAGACTTGCAGGGCCAGACAGATCACGCTCAGCACCAGAAGAGAGAGACAGGTTTTATGCCCAATACGAGAGGCATCTGATCTCCACTTCCCCCAAGTGACCAAGGGGAGAGTGATGTGCCACAGGTCAGGTAGCACTCGTCTACCACCACAGTAGATCCTGGGTTGTATCCTGAAATATCTGGTTGTAGTCTGAGAGAAAACTTTGTTGCTGGCCACTCTGAAACCGTGAAAAGGCCTTAAATACCACTGTGTCCAGGAAAGCCACAATGAAGGGAATCATCTGTGTGGGGCCCAGGTGGGATTCCACTTATAGATGGAAAACCCCAAAGGATTGCAGGAGTTTAGCTGTAATTCAGACATTGTTAGAATTTTCTTTTTTTTTTACAAACACAATTTCTTTAGTTCATGTGTATTTTTTATGGAAAGGCATTCATTAGGTAGAAGGTCCAGTTTAGGCCCGAGGTCTCCAAAGAAAAATGACAGCTATACATACAAGTTACATTTAAGCAAAACAAACTAAACAGAACACTGCGCTCCAAGCTTGCACCACTTATCATCATACCACCTTACCATAAGAAATCCGTAGGAGGCACTGCTTTCTCAGGACAAGCAACCAAGCTCTGGAATTCACTACCAGTCAGCATTAGAAGCACCCAGGAGCATGTACTCTTCCAAAGACAGTGGAAAACATGGCTATTTTCAAGACTAGTGCACCTCCCCACAACTCAGTCGTGCTAGCTTTAGGTTGGTGTTTCCGATGCAGCGCTTTGGGCACCAACCTGGAAAGGGGTCACTTACCTCAAGGGGGACGCAGTGATTAGCAACAGAGTATGATTTAAAAGCACCTGCTGCAGAATTTCTTGAGTGTTCAGCTTTCAGGCAGCAATAAAACTCTGATAACTCTTGTGATTATTATCCTGCTAGAGAGAAAGTTCGAAGTTTTATCTTGTAGCAGTTTTAACTCGCAATAAAGTACCACAGAGGGTTAATATGCCTGCTGCAATTAACAGATCTGTATTTTATGTGGATAGATGAGTGGAATAGTAAAGTTAGCCTTTACAAGTGCTTCAATACAAATGAAAGGTAATTGAGAGAGGGGCTATGGAGAGATGAGGAGCACTTTCCCCAGTTGGTAGTGAGGGAATCTGAGGAGGAGAACCGACGGAGGGCCGTCAAAACAGACTGTTGCACCAGGAGTCACCAGAGCTAAAGCCAGCCTTGCATCCCAGAAACAGAACCCAGAAAGACAGCCGCACCCTCAAACTCAATCCTAAGCTTACAACCCAACCAGCAACTACTTTCGATAGGAAGTAAGTTAAGGATTTCTGACATATGGTTCGCTAGGGTATGATCTAGTTGTGTAATAACATAGATAACATTTCTGCCCCACACTAATACCATAACAGTCAGCAGTCGAATGTATCTTACACCTCTTACATTCACTTCAGACATATCTGATACAAGGGTTGTCAATCTCCAGTAGTGTACAGCCAATAAACCAGCCATCCATCTCCAAATGCGCAGGCATGGAGTCACACACTGCTGGTCAATCAGAGGGCTTTAATCTAGTCCATTAGTACAGGTCCCAAATATCGATACACAGTGTGTGATTTTATACATCTCACAATGACACTAGATAATTGCTCCACCTGCATCCTGGCCACAAAGCCCGGAAAACAGTCAGACCCCAATCCACAGCTTACAAGTAACGAAATTCATACAACTTAACCAGCAAACTGCTTCATGACAATAAGTAAACAAAAAAAAGGGCTGGCCTGTGGTTCAGCGTGGCATTATATAGCACTTCTATATAAAACACTTATGGCCCACAATAATACTAAAGAACAAGTTACTTACCTTAGGTAACAATATATCTGTAAGAGACATATGAAGTTATAGATTCCTTGCCTTAGAATTACCCCCGGGCGTCAGACTGAATACAGAGAATTTTTTTTGTAGCAGTTCCCCCTGCGCGTGGGTATGTGGCGTCGGTCGACTCTGCATCCATCATCGGCATTGTAGTCACAGGGATGACGTTGCGGCGTCTACTTAGACGCTGCCCCTGCGTGCTGACGTCAGTTTTTTCATGACTTTCCACGCTAGAAGCGAAGAGCCATGCAACACTCTGAGCACTGATGCACATAACTAATGCCCTGTAAGGGAGTCCCTGTCCCTAGAAGTCAGTTCACAGAACGGGGAGGATGGGTGGGGCGGTAAGGAATATATAACTACATATGTCTCTTACAGATACATTGTTACTGAAGGTAAGTAACTTGTTCATCTAAAAGAGACAGTAGACTGTAGTTATAGATTACTTACCTTGGAATAGATATCCCAGCAATGCCAACCCCGGTGGTAGGTATGCAAACTAAGTTCACACCAGAAAGTCCTGGAGAACCAAGCGTCCGAAAAAGCCATCTCTCTGGACCTGGCTGTCCAGGCAGGAATGTTTTGAGAACATGTGCATTTGTGCACGGCCCGACTTTTCTTGGAGCCACAAAGAGTTGATCATCCACATCCACCCGGAAGTCTTTAGTGCGGTCAAGGTAGAAGGACAGCGCATGTTTAGGGTCCAGACGCTGGAGTCTCTCCTCCTCTTTGGAGGGGTGTGAGGGTGGGAAGAAGGTGGGCAATTTGATGGTCTGACCTATGTGGAAAGAAGTAACCACTTTGGGCAGAAAAGAATACCTAGTACGAAGGACCACTTTGTCCGGATGGACAGCAAGAAAGGGAGGTTTGGAAGACAGGGCCTTAAGCTCACTCACCCTGCGAGCAAAGGTGATGGCACGCAGGAAAGCAGTATTTAAAGTAAGAAGATGTAGAGAACAATTATGTAGTGGTTTGAAGGGAGCACACATAAAATAAGCAAGGACAAGATTCAAGTCCCACTGGGGTATTACAAAAGGAGAAGGAGGAAAGAGATGAGTAATGCCCTTCAACAATCTGTTTACAATAGGGGACTTGAAAAGGGAAGGCAGATCAGGAAGACTAAGAAAGGCCAAAACGGCTGAAAGATAGCCTTTAAGAGTGCCCAGAGCATAGCTCTGCTAGGCCAAAGGAAGAACGAAGAGGAGAACCTCTGAAAGAGGGGCAGAAAGGGGAACCACCACCTTTGCTGTGCCCTATGCCACAAATTCTTCTATCTACAGGTGTATACCGTTTTAGTGGAAGGATTCCTGGCTGCCAAGATGACATTACAGACTTTGGGTGGAAGGTCAAAAGCTGTTAACTGTCGCCGCTTAAACTCCAAGCAAGGAGGTGGAGGCTAGACAGGTTCGGGTGGGCGACTGTCTCCTGCTGCTGCGACAGAAGATCCTCCCGAAGAGGCAGTCTGATCGGAATATCGTCAGCCATGCTCAAGAGCTCAGGGTACCAGACTCTTCGTGCCCAGTCAGGAGCCACGAGAATTACTTGGGCCCGGTCACGCTTGATCTTCTTCAGCACTCTGGGTAGAAGTGTTGCAGGTGGAAAGGCGTACAGAGGGCCGCAATCCTACTTGCGATGAAAGGGTTCGCCGAGCCAGTGCCGCCTTGAAGATTCCAACATGCAGAACTGCTGACATTGCGCGTTCCTTTCGGTGGCGAATAGATCTAACCAAGGCTCCCCCCACTGCTGAAAGAGACCTTGCACCTCCTCCGAGTTAAGACGCCATTCATGATCCGTCATGCATCGGCGGCTGAGTTTGTCCGCCTTGGCGTTCAGAAAACCTGTCAGGCGTTGAAAGACCAGAGACATGCCCTGATGTTCCAGCCATGTCCAAAGACGAAGAGCCACTTGACATAGGGTCCACGAACCCACCCCGCCCTGTTTGTTGCACTACCACATGGTGGTGGTATTGTCTGTGAAAACCTACACTACTCTTCCTTTGACAGAAGGAAGGAATGCTTTCAGTCCAAGACGGATCGCCCGAAGCTCCGGAATTTTGATAGACCTCTGATCTCCGCCTCTCCCATGTGGCAGCCCCATCGCTGGAGTGACGCATCTGTCACCACTGGGAACTCTGGTTGGGGAAGGGAGAGGGATCTACCGTTGACCCAATCCTGGTTCGTGAGCCACCACTGCAACTGATGTACTGTCCCCTCCGAGATCTGGCCGACATCAGAAAGATTGCCCTGATGCTGCGTCCACTGGACATCAGGTCCCACTGCAGAGCCCACATATGCCATCTGGCATGATCTACCAGCAGACTGCAGAAGGCCATGATGTCCAGCAGCCTCAGAGTCATTCTCACCGAAATCCGGGATGGAGGCTGAAACATCGGTATCATAGCCAGAATATCTCGGACTCGCTGCTTGGGAGGATAAGCCTAAAACAGCGCTGTATCCAGAACTGCTCTGATGAAAAGGAGCTTCTGAGAGGGAATCAGGTGTGACTTTGGCACGTTGAGCGTGAACCCCAGCGAATGCAGGAGGTCCGCCATAGTCTGGAGGTGGGAGCCGTCAGCCTGGGCCGAGTCCGCCTTCAACAGCCAGTCATCGAGATAGGGGAAGACTTGAACCCCTGATCTGCGCAGATGAGCTGTGACTACCACCATCACCTTCGTGAACACCTGAGGGGCGCTGGTAAGGGTAGATTGGAGCACGGTGAACGGAAAGTGCTCGTGGCCTACCGTGAGCCGCAGGTAACGTCTGTGGGCTAGCAGGACGGGGATGTGGAACTAAGCGTCCTGCAAGTCCAACGATACAATCTACTCACCAGGGTCGAGGGCAGACAAGACCTGGGCCATGAACTTCTCCTTCTGGAGGAAGGTAGTAGTGGGAGTAACAACCATGACCTACTTCTGGCACATGGACTTGCTTGATAGCTCCCTTGGCCAAGAGAGACGTAACTTACTGGCGGAGAAGGGGCAAGTGATCCTCCGACATGTGAGGGAGTGTTGGTGGAATGGAGGCAGAAGTAGTCTCAAAGGGGAAGGAGTAGCCTATCTGCAAAACCCACCTGTCCGACGTGATGTTGTGCCAGTGGGGGAGGTGAGGGCAGACCCTGCAGCCCACTGGCAACTGGTGGCCCTGAAAAGTTAGACTCTGGAGGTTTGGAGGATGCAGCAGGGGGGCATTGGTGGACTGACCCGCCTGCTGGCCCCCAGACCTGAGACGCAGGGCCCCCCGTCCCAACCATGCATAGGCTGGGTAGCTTGCGCAGCCCTGTGGCTCTGGGTGGAACATAGCGGGGCACCCCTTCCATAGCCACAAAAGTGGCGAAAAGCAAACTGCATGGGATGAGGAGTTGTTGTGAGGTGCAAGGATCTGGCTGTGGCCCTAGAGTCCTTGAAGCGCTCAAGTGTGTTGTCCGCCCTGTCACCAAACAGGCGACAGCCATCAAAGGGCATGTCCAAAAGTGTGGATTGGACATCCCCAGAGAAGCCAGACATTCTCAGCCAGGCAGAGTGCCTCAGGACTACCAACTTGGAAACCGTCCTACCCAGTGAGTCAATGGTATCCAGCCCACACCAGATGGTGAACTTAGCTGCGTCTCGACCCTCAGCAACAGCGCGGGTAAGCACGGCCTGGGCGAGCACAGCCCGGGCCTCCTCCGGGCACTGTGGCAGCACTTGCGTGACCCTATCCCACACTGTGTGTGTATAACGGCCCAAGAGACAAGTGGTGTTCACCAACCGCCGTCCTAAGCTGCCGGAAGAAAACATATTCTTCCTAAGATGGTCCAGCTTGTTGGATTCCCTATCTGGGGGTGTAGTAGGGAATGCATCTTTTGGGGAGGAGGCTTGGACCACCAAGCTCCCAGAGGTAGGGTGTTGGGAGAGGAAAAATGGGTCGCCCGAGGCCGGGCGGTGGCATCGGTCAATCATCCGGTCCACAGGAGCCCCTGTGCTGGGCTTGGACCAGGTGCCCAGAAGGATGTCAGTGACAGCCTCATTAAAAGGCAGCAGGGGCTCCGAAGAGGCTGCTGCCGGCTGAAGCACCGCAGTCCGGAGATTAGTCCTGACAGCCACCATAGGAGGTTCAAGGCCCAAGGCCTCAGCCCCACCTACGCAACACCACAGCGTAGGAAGCTCCCTCCTCCGTAGCCATGGTAGGAGTGTGGAATTTGACTAAAAAACTCCCTTTTCCGCCTGGTGTTCCAACATGCACCCTATCCATCCTAACATCGACCAGGCAAGCCGATTCTCCTACTTCAAGCGCAAATCCTGTTATACCCCCCTCTTGCCTGCTCTTTTTCTTATAATACTAGCACATGCAAAGAATAAAGATCAGCTACCATGTAACCTACGGGTTTTCGTCCCGTTTGATATTTTCCTTTAGACCAGAACGGAGTCAGTCAGATGGTTGACTCGAAAACCCCCCCTCCCTAACTCTGTCACCAAACGAGCAGCTCTCGCCCGTCAATGATCTCCCAGTTTGCGAGGACAGCCATGGGTTGGGTTAACAACCAAGGGAAAACATAATCAAGCACACGAGACAGCAATGAAGAAGAATAGTTTACTACAGCCCATTCTCCTTCTTCCCAGCTGTACACACATACCATTGTGAGACATCACCGCCTTTGTGTACGAAGTAAAGAACGCACAATGCCTCGTCCTCTTTACCTTTCCGACAGAAATGACCCTGTGACAATGCCTCGATTCTCTGTCCTCAGATACTAGCGACTCTGTAACTTGTTACCTCAATCACCTCGATGCAATACGTTTGTCCATGTGTAAATGCTATTCAGGTTATTCTTTAAACGAGAACAAGTATGCTATGTCTTCTGTATGATTACATCATGAATGATTGAATCAAGTCTAAGGGAACTCCTTCTTTTTGATTGTACTAGTACTGTATATAAGTGCTGTTATGTTCCAAGTAAAGCAGACTACTCCTGAACCCGCTTGGTGAAGGAGCTCTCCCTTAACTCTAGTTTTGGAATAAAACCCTTTCAACTCGAAGACCACGGACTTTGCCCCTCATTTTATGCATTACCATTTTCTTGGGTAATTATAGAAATTCCGAACGGCGTAAATAATTAGTTTTTTATTTACCACATTAATTGGCGCCTGAACAGGAACGCTCCTTCTTCCCTACGCGCCGGCGATGTAAGTCGGGTCCTTGTCCCTTCCATACTTTCGACGGACTTCAAGTGCACGACAGCGGGGTGTTCCCGCTAACTCCCTCGAGACGAGGAGGAGGCAGACTGCCACTGATCATCCACACGAGGCGGTGAAGAAGATAGCGGAGCGTCCCAACCCAGAGCCCGAAGAGTGAGAGCGCCGAGTCCGAGGTGTTTGGAGCCCCGAATTTCTGCGCAAGCGTCAAGAGTCCGATGACCAGGTCTTCAAGTTTTGCTTCTTGGTGAGTACCACTGGGATAGTATAAAGACAGGTTCCATTTTTGGAAAACGGTAAAGACGAGTCTCATTCGTGAGACCCGGTAAGGTTGCACTATACTCTAGTTTATAAAGTGTTTGTTTTGTTTGTGTATATTCCAAGTCTTTTTAAAACCGTAATTTGTTGAGTTTAAGAATGCCTCTGTTTTCCAAATTACGTACAATAGGCACCAAAAGGAATCTGTTAGAGAAACCAGTTAAAGTCCCGCCTAGAGATACGCCTGGATATTTCATGTATAACAAACATGGATTGAGTGCCATATTATTTTTAGACCTTTGGGTAGACTATACCGAGAAATTAGAAATGGCGTATAAGTGGCCTGCCACAGGTACATGGGATATAGAATGCATTATGAGAGTGGAGGAAGAGTTATGGAAAAGAAAGGCGAGGCCCTCACAGACAGAAGCCATTGAGTTATGGCGTAAGGAAGCACATAGGAGGGCCCAGAAAGAACTAGGGAAAGTCGAGAAAAGTAAGAGAATGTCTGAGCAGGCTATAGAAAAGCAATTACAGGAAGAAGGCGAGAAGGTTCTAGCTGAACAGGCAGAGAGAGAGAGAAGCGCCCACGTTACTGGCATTTATCCCGTTTTATCAGAGGAAATTGTAGAAGAACATCCCAAATCCCCAGTGAAAGTAATTCCCACTGCTCCCGACAATTTCCTCCCTGCCTATCTGTCCGAACCACCCCCCGCTTATGTAAACATGCCTAGAACACGTGCTCCTGAACTAGTAGCCGGTGGTTCTACCTCTGATTTAGGAGTATCCGGGAACGGGGCTGAGGATAAAGACGATGTCCCGCCTCTTGAGTGTCCTTACGACCCCGAACCCGGTAGTGGCCCAATGACCACGATATCAGAGAGATTAAGACAAGCCCTGGGTCAACTCCAAAAGGTCCCCGATATAACGAAGCATTTGGATAGAGTTTACGAATTCATACGGACAGGTGAAGGTCCGGATACTCTGGTCCAGGTCATGAAAAACAGAATAGATTCCCATCAGAGGACTGCTCCTACGGTTCATCATAAATTGCCTGATCCGGGAACTAGACCCGGGTAATGGAAGCGTAGACTCTGAGTTAATAGACCTTAGTGATCAGATACACAGAGGAGCACATGATCTGGGACATCAGATCGACAAAATAACTAAAAGACTGGTTAAGAAAATTGTCACTATTCACTCTGAGAAAGTCACACAGGAGG
Organism: Lissotriton vulgaris; assembly: GCF_964263255.1. Lineage (NCBI taxonomy): Eukaryota > Metazoa > Chordata > Amphibia > Caudata > Salamandridae > Lissotriton > Lissotriton vulgaris. The sequence continues at coordinate 505,291,920 of NC_141700.1, read as the reverse complement.
AAGATGAGGGTCCGACACTAGATAGAAGCGCGACATTGTCCTGGCCCCAGGTGGCGAACCCCGCGAGTGTCCCAGAAAATTAAAAGGTTAGATCCTTCTTTGGAAGATCTTTTTCAGTCCACGGAAAGAGCCCTAGATGAATGGATGGACAATGAGCCTCCCCTTACCCAACAAGAAAAAGAATTGGCCCGGTCTGCCACCCATTGGATATCACAGCACCGGGTATATGGCCCAGACATAGTAGCGCAAATGTTTCTGGCTCTTCCCCGAGCAGAACAACGGCTAGCAGGTATTTATATGGTCCAACACCTGGCTACCTTATACGAGAATAACTCCCACCGACCAGACAAGCTATACAAATTGTTACAGGAAGTAGTGACAGATAGATGGAGGTCTCGGAGACCGGAATTGATCAACACCATTCTGGACCTGCGCCTCCGTTTCCTCCAACTTACTTTAGCCTCATCAGATCATGAACCTTACAGTATAGGCCAATATCCTTTACGAGAAGTCCACCCCATACCCCAGCCAGATGGTACACTGCAACGAATACATGTGTATACTCCCCTAACCAAGTTAGAGATATTGGAAATGAAAAAGATGGTGCCCTCCCACGAAAAAGATCCCGGAGGATTTCATAGGGAGTTGAAAGATATCCTCCAAATGGGTAGTTTTACATATCCAGATAATAATAATACTCCTCAAGGTAATTCTACCTACCGGCATATTTGACAAATTGAAGGAAAAGGACTGGGAGGTGGGTGGTAAAAAGATTACGTGGGCTGCCCTAGAACAAGAAGAGACAGACAGAAAACCAGGTGAAGGTCTAGGTGAATGCGTAAAAGAGCTGCCCAGTCTCCTCATCCAGGTCTTGCCTCTGTTATTGACAACGAAAAAGGAAGATTGGGATGCCATTTCTGCCTGTAAACAAAAGCCAGACGAGGACACGGGTGATTACTACACCAGATTAGAGAAATGTTTCTCTATAAATAGTGGACTCGCACATAGTAGCGAGGCAAATCCTCATCTTTTTGTGTCCAAATTGGTGGACAACGCCTTACCCCACATCAGAAATAGAGTGTTGAAAATTGAGAGTACCTGGCAAGCAAATAGTCCTTCACAAATGTTACAGATGTTACAGTACCACCACAACAGAATAAGGGAAGAACAGGAACAGGAAAAGAAAAGAGTAAAAGACACAAAAATGAAGGTACTGGTTGCACAGACGGCACCAGTAAATGCGGGCCCCAAAGGTAATGTGGGGGCCAATAAAGGTACTTGCAACTACTGCAAGCAGCAGGGCCATTTTGTGAGGGAATGTCCAATTCTGAAACATAACATAGCGACAGGAAAGACGAAAGAACGCCCTCACACCCCTAGACCAGGTAACACTCAGCAGCCTCAAACCATTACGCCGCCACAGGTTCAGACGCCTGCTACTGCTGCCACACAGATGTACCAGTACGCACAGTCAGATTACCCCGAGTTTGAACCATGTGCATGAGACAGCCTTGAGAGAGAAAGTGACTTGCCCCTTATCCCAGTTCCAGTGGATCAGAAAGGTCCATATGTACAAGCTCACTTACTGGGACAAGACAGAAAATTCCTCATAGACACGGGGCGAGTAGGACTACCATAAGTCATAAGGAAGTCCCAGAGGTTCCTCTCTCTGGCTCACATAATATATCTCGGGGCTTTTTAGGAAAACCAATCATAAACAAAGTATCTGAACAAGTCTCTTTAGGAGTAGGTCCTCTGACACGTATTACCGACCTGGTCCTTACAGAAACATGCCCAGAGAATTTACTAGGAATCAAGACACTCAAAGAACTAGGAGCAGTAATATGCTGTTCACCGGAAGGAGTAAAATTGTTCCTACGAGATTTCAAAGGAAATTTCACAGTCAAAGAATTCGACCCCAGACTAAATGACATCCCACAACATTTGTGGGCAAAAAGCTCGACTGATGTCGGATACATGGACATCACCCCACATCAAGTCACGCTCAAGGAGGGTGTAGTCCTACCTCGTATACGACAATATAGGATTCCACCCGAGGCTGAACAAGCCTTACTAAAAATAATCCAAGAACTCATAGAACATGGAGTGGTGATAGAGACGGATTCAAATGTTTGCAATTCTCCAGTTCTTCCAGTCCTCAAAAGGACTGACCCTCAGGCACCCCCGGTCTACCGACTGGTGGTTGATCTCCGAGAACTGAACAAATGTGTGATCCCACAATATCCAGTGGTCCCAGATATTTCCTCACTATTGACTGGCATAGACCCCGAAGCTGCATTTTTCACAGTCATTGACTTAAAGAATGCGTTTTTCAGCATTCCTATACACCCCGACAGTCAATATCTTTTTGGATTCAGTTTAAAGGGACGAAGTTTCAGGTTCACTAGAGGTCCCCAAGGCTATACAGAAAGTCCAAGCATCTACAGCCAAGCACTAAAAAGACAACTTGACAGTATCAATATGCCTACCAACACAGCATTGATACAGTATGTAGATGACATCCTCATCACAGCAAGGACAGAACCTGACTGTGAAAAAGCGTCTCTCACAGTTCTACATTTCCTGACAGACAAAGGTCACAAGGTGTCTCCCTCAAAATTACAGTTCTGCGCACAGCAAGTGGCTTACTTAGGACATTTGCTGTCCAAAGAGGGTAGGCAACTGACACAAGAACGAATCCAACTGATTTCGACAATTTCTCAGCCAAAGTCACAGAAAGAAGTCCGTGCATTCATTGGTCTCACTTCATATTGCAGACAATGGATCCCTCAGTATGCCCACATAGTCAAGCCACTCATACAGTTAACCACAGTGGAAGCAGCCACTTATACAACTCTCCCTTGGACATCAGAACACTCCTGAGCATTTGAAGCTCTAAAACTAGCTCTGTGTCAAGCACCAGTTTTGGCCACCCCGAACTACAGCAAGCATTTTTTCCTGTTCGTGACAGAACGTGACGGAACAGCACTATCCGTCCTCACACAAGACCAAGCAGGAAGAAATAGACCTTGTGCTTACTTTTCTAGCACATTGGACCCCGTAGCACAAGCTTTGCCTGCATGTCTGAAATCCGTTGCGGCAACAGCCCTGGCCATAAGACAAAGCGATTCAATAGTGTTAGGACATCCCCTGATAGTACAAGTGCCACATGCCGTGGAAGTCCTCCTGAACAGAACACAGACACAACACCTGACTGTAGCAAGACTGACAGGATACGAACTAACGCTCTTTCAGCCACACATAGAGATCAGACGATGCAACGTATTGAATCCCGCTACCCTTTTGCCCCCAAGCTCAGATGACACGACACAACATGACTGTGTGGAGATGATCGATGTAGTGACAAAACCAAGACAGGACCTAACAGATGTTGCACTCCCAGATCCTGATGTAACACTTTATGTGGATGGGTCATGCATGAGGACAAGTGCTGGAGAGTTAGTGGCAGCCTATGCAGTAACAACGGACTGTAAAGTTATAGAGACCCAAAGAATTGACATCCTGTCAGCCCAAGCAGCAGAGCTCATCGCTCTGACACAGGCCTGCATATGGGCAAAACAATTGAAAGTGAACATCTATACCGATTCCCAATACGCATTCAGTGTAGTTCACAATTTCGGAGTGTTATGGCGAGAAAGAGGTTTCCTTACCTCACATGGGGCCAAAATACAGCATGGCCCCCTGATTCAAGCCCTACTAGATGCCATACACCTACCTACAGCCATAGCTATTCTGAAGTGCAAAGCACATACCAAAGCTACAGACACCATATCTAAAGGAAATGACCTAGCAGACCAGACTGCTAAACAGACAGCCCAGAATCCAGTGAATACATCAGACTCCCAGTTACCCACACAGACTGCCACTATGATAGTGAGGGACCCCTTGAAAGATGTGCTAGACATACAGACACATGCCACCACAGATGAAATAAAGAAATGGACTGAACAAGGAGGGGTCCAGACTGATCAGGGTTGGATGACCAAAGACCGAACAGTATGGTTTCTCCCTGATTCCTTGGTGCAAGTCATAATTGACACGGTCCATAGCCCCGCTCACCTAGGCGAGAAAGGTATGCTGGATAGTTTACGGAATATCTGGTTTAACAAACATCTAAGAGCTGCAGCCAAACAAAAAGTAAAAACTTGCATGATATGTTGCCAATTTAATCCTGGTAAAGGAGTACCAGTAGAACAGGGTGGATTCCAGCCTCCTGATCATCCTTTCGAAGTCCTCCAAATGGATTATATCCAGATGGACAGATGCAGAGGGTACAAATATGTACTAGTGGTAGTGTGTACACTGACACGATGGACTGAAGCATACCCCGTCCCAGACTATGGTGCCCAGACAACGGCTAAGCAATTAGTGAGAGAATTCTTCCCCAGGTATGGGTTACCGAGGGTCGTCTATTCAGACAATAGACAGCCCTTCTCCTCCAAACTAATGGAGGCTGTTTCTCTACTATTGGGATATTCCTGGAGATTTTATTGTGTCCGACACCCTCAAGCAGCCGGCCTAGTCGAGCGGCACAACCAGACTTTGAAAACAAAACTAGCCAAAGTATGTGCAGAAAAAGGGATAGACTGGGTCACTGCCCTCCCGGTCGCTCTCTTTTACATGCGGATGGTGGCACATTCCCGGACGGGACTGTCCCCTTTCGAAATAACATTCGGGAGACCTCCTAACATCTGGGGTGTCCCTTCTCCTAGAAAACTGACTGACATTGATTCTAATATGTTGACAGATTACCTGGCTTCCTTGATGTCTGCACTCCAATCTTGTCGTTCACAGGTTACAGCAGCATTTCCAGACCACACCACGCCTGGAGAACATACCATCAGGCCCGGCGACTGGATCCTAGTACGGAACTTCGATCGTACCAGCCCCCTGGAGAAGAGGTGGACAGCTCCCAAACTAGTCCTCCTGACCACAAGGACGGCCGTCAAAGTAGAAGGACGCAAAGGGTGGCTCCACGCTAGCCACTGTCGGAAATGTTTTGGACCTACACCTACAGACACTGTGCCCTGTTCAACGGCTATAAACGCACCGGATATACTTCCACCACTTCCAGAACTCACTCCTCAACAGGAATACCGATCGCGGCTGCGATCTCACCAAAAACAGACCAAAGACATTACACCTGATCGTAACGCACCGGTGGCTAATTAAGCCCAGGAACAAGCTCTTGGTGAAGCGGCTGCTGGGAGACGTTTTGATCTCGTGTCCAGAGACATTTTGATATTAAATCCATAAACATTATGAGGAGAAATGACGCGGTGCGCCAATGGATAAAGACTAATTAAATAAAATTACTGCATAGCAGGTTCTCGATCTTTCTATTTACAATGTTACTTGTTTGCTGTGTAGCAGCCTGTCTGGGATGGATCTTATGTACAGTTTTCCCTCCGCATTCTTCCACACTTGTAAAGAATACCACTATGCATTCCCATGTTGATCTTCCCCCACACCTCGAGGACAGAAGGAAGGAATTTATAAATAATACATTCATTTCCACCCTCCATAAACACCAACTCATAGTCAACAAGACAAACTGTTGGGTTTGCGGCTTGATGCCACATTCCGTACATAAGGGAATGCCCTTTTTCTCCCTCCCGTTTGGTTATTCAGGGACCGCCTATGCTTTAGCCATGATATTCTCTGCCTCAGTCAGAAACATTCCCCCGACCAAATTGAAAAACGAGAGTAATTGGAACGAAGTGAAGACTAAAATAGTAAGGGCTGTTTCCAAAATGGTGGATCTCACTGTGACCTGGGGGAGGGCTGAAGACCATGAAAACATTAGTTACTCTCAGTTCCATGACATTGCTTCCTTCAGGGAAATGTTTTCCGTCGATCAAAGACGGACAGATCAAGGAGGTTGGGTAGTACCGCAAAACGGCCGGTTTTGCATAAGGGGGAAAGGAAAAGGGGAAGTAATGGGGAACAGCGAGTGTGATAGGACATACACACTGCCCGCTCCCGATTTTCCGACCATAGTAACTCCCCCAAACACCTATTTCATTTGTGGACCCCATGCGCGCACTTGGTTGCCTCAAGGCTGGTCTGGTAAATGCTACCTCGCATTCCTTTTACCACCGACTTACACAGCCCCTGCCAATTACCACCTAATTGACCCTCTGACCCAAGTTAGAAGACAACAAAGGGGGGTCATATATGCGGAAGATACTGCAGGACAAGAAGCTGGAGACTTCTTTAAAGGTTTTCTCCCTTTCTGGTGACCTATGGCAAATAGTCGCCACATCCGGCAACTAACTCGTGTAGTTCAGGCCGCCATAGATGAAAGTCAAGTCAAGTCAAGTCAAGTCAAATGATTTATATAGCGCGCTACATACCCAGAGGGTCTCAAGGCGCTTGAAGAAGGGTGGAGAGAAAGGGAGGTGAATTACTTGTCGAAAATCCAGGTTTTGAGTTGCTCTCTGAATGCTAGGTGGTTTTGAGTGAGGCGAAGGTGAGTGGGTAGTGAGTTCCAGGTTTTAGCCGCTAGGTAGGAGAAGGATCTTCCTCCCATGGTGGTTTTGTTGATGCGAGGAACATCGGCCAGGGCTTGGGTGGACGAGCGTAGCTGGCGGGAGGGGGTGTAGAAGGAAAGTCGCGCGTTGAGGCAATCTGGTCCAAGTTCGTAAAGTGCTTTGTGTGCGTGGGTGAGGAGGGAGCCAGTGGAGGTTTTTCAGGTGACCGGAAATGTGGTCTTTACGCGGGATGTCTAGTATGAGTCTGGCTGATGCGTTCTGGATGCGTTGGAGTTTTTTCTGGAGCTTTGCAGTGGTACCGGCGTAAAGGGTGTTTCCGTAGTCCAGTCGGCTTGTAACTAGTGCGTGGGTGACCGTTTTTCTAGTTTCGGTGGGGATCCAGCGAAATGTTTTTTTGAGCATGCGGAGTATGTTGAAGCAGGATGATGAAACTGCGTTGACTTGTCTGGTCATCGAGAGTGAGGAGTCCAGGATGACGCCCAGGTTCCGTGCGTGATCCGTCGGGATGGGTTCTGTTCCTAGGGCAGCTGGCCACCAAGAGTCGTCCCAGGCGGAGGGGGACGTGCCTAAGATGAGGACTTCTGTTTTGTCAGAATTCAGTTTCAGGCGACTGTGCTTCATCCATTCTGCTACTTCTTTCATTCCTTCATGTAGGTTGGTTTTGGCGGTGTTAGGGTCTTTGGTGAGTGAGAGGATCAGTTGAGTGTCATCAGCGTAGGAGATGATGTTGAGGTTGTGTTGGCGTGCGATGGTCGCGAGGGGGCTCATGTATATGTTGAAGAGGGTGGGGCTGAGTGAAGATCCTTGAGGCACGCCGCAAATGACTTCAGTGGCCTCTGATTTGAACGGTGGGAGGCGGACTCTCTGGGTTCTTCCGGTAAGAAATGAGGTGATCCATTCAAGTGCGTATCCTTGGATTCCGATGTTTCTGAGGCGTTGTAACAGGGTGCTATGACAAACTGTGTCGAAGGCTGCAGAGAGGTCAAGGAGGATGAGGGCGACTGTGTCTCCGTTGTCCAGTAGTGTTCGAATGTCGTCTGTTGCTGCGATGAGGGCGGTCTCCGTGCTGTGTTTGGCTCGGAAGCCGGACTGCGAGGAGTCGAGGGATTTGTTGGTTTCGAGGAAGGCGGCGAGCTGGTTGTTGACTGCTTTCTCGATGACTTTGGCCGGGAATGGAAGTAGCGAGATGGGGCGGTAGTTTTTGAGTTCGGTGGGGTCAGCTATGGGTTTTTTCAGAAGGGCACTGAGTTCGGCGTGTTTCCAGCTGTCCGGGAAGGTGGCGTTGTTGAGGGAGCAGTTGATGACGTTTCGGAGGTGTGGTGCTATGATGGAGTCTGCTTTGTTGAAGATGTGGTGAGGGCATGGGTCTGTGGGGGATCCTGAATAGATAGAGTTCATCAGGCGAATGGTGTCTTCAGTGGAGATTGGTTTCCAGTTATTAAGGATGTTCAAGGGGGGTGAAGGTTCGGCCGAAGGTGGGGTGGGTTGGTCTTTGAGTAGGTTGTCGAAGCTGTTGTGGATGTCTGCTATTTTGCCGTGGAAGAACAAAGCTAAGGAGTCGCAAAGGGTTTGAGAGGGTGTGATGTCGTTGGAGTTGGCATTGGGGTTGGTAAATTCTTTGACGATGTTGAATAATTCCTTGCTGTTGTGGGCGTTGTTGTCTAGTCTGTCTTTGAATGCGGTTTTCTTGGCTGTCCGGATCAGTTGGTGGTGTATGCGGGTGGCGTTTTTGAAGGCGTCCCTGGTGCTGGTGTTTGGGTCTTTTTTCCAGGCTTTCTAAAGGGAGCGACAGAGTTTCTTGGATTTCTTAAGATCCTCATTGAACCAGGGGGCGTTTTTGCTGCCTAGTTTGATTTGACGTTTTTTTAGAGGTGCAAGGTTGTCGGCGCTGTTGGTTAGCCATTGTGTGAGGTTGAAGGCTGCTTGGTTAGGGTTCGACGAATAGGCAGGGGGGTTTAGAAGAAGCGATGAGGAGATCTGGTCGATATTGATTTTGTTCCAGTTTCTTCGCAGAGTAGGTTGAGGGTGGTTGTGGGTTGTGTTCTTTTTGTAGATGAAGTGAACGCAGCTGTGGTCCGTCCAATGGAGAACTGTGGTGTGACTGAAGGAGATATGTTTGCTGGAGGTGAAGATAGGGTCGAGTGTGTGTCCTGCGTTGTGGGTGGGGGTGTTAACTAGTTGTTTGAGTCCGAGGTTGGCTAGATTGTCCAGAAGGGTGGTGGTGTTGCTGTCGTTGCTCTTTTCCAGGTGAAAATTGAGGTCTCCCAGTAGAATGTAGTCCTCGGAGGGGAGGGCGTGAGGGGTGATGAAGTCAGTGATGTCTTCACTGAATTGTGAGCGGGGTCCTGGTGGCCTGTAGAGGAGGGTTTTTCCAGCAAGAAAGGACGGTTGTTGCAGGTGCCCACCCGAGACGCAAGTGAAATCGCCATCGAACCTAAGAACAGTGCGAGCCCAAAGAAAACTTCGCCTTTTTAAAAAACTGCACAGACATAGCAACAGGAGATACCGATAAACTAACGAGTATCTTTTAACAACACGGCTGGGTAGAAAATAATAACGACCGTCTTCCAGGATCGCGAAAGAATGATCCAGGAAATATGACCTGCTGAAGTAAAGTACTTGGAAGGGATACAAGTAACTTTAACACGGCCCGCCTGAAAGATATAGGAATCAGAAATCAGAATTCATTTAAAGAATACAACGGATATCGCCAATTGACAAAGGCGACTCACTGAACTACAAAATAGTGATTTTAAATTTGAAAATCTCTGTCCTGAAGAAGGTGAAAACCACATCACCGAAACGCCGCGTCGACATTTTTTTCATGTTTGTTTTACCTTGTAATTTGAAATTTTTGATTACTGAATAAATGTGATAATATGTTTTTTAACTGACATGGTCAAAATTCTGATCAAATAAATAAACTGTTTTTAATCAACAAAATTCCTGTGTACATGCATATTGCTATTAACGGAGGGGTGTGAAGTAAAACATGATTATACATTGTTACATGGTTCTGGTCTAAGGGCATATAAACAAAAACTTTTTGTGGGTAGCCATATGATAAAAATTCTTTTCTTTGATACATAACTGTTGAATGTGTAAATTTGCAAATCTAGATGCAATTCTGGTTACAACATACGGTGCATCCTTGATGTGGGTGGTAAAAAGCTTTGATAGGGGCTTACACCCCTAGAACATTTAAGAAAAGGGAACTGTTGTTTTTCTTAGTCTGTAGAGGAGGGTGCCTCTGAGTGTGGTCTTGGGATCGGTGTGGATCTGGAAGTGAAGGTGTTTGGCGTAAGCGAGGTTAAGGTCTGAGCTGGTAGAGATTCGGATGGAATTCTTATGGATGATGGCGATGCCTCCTCCTGTTTGGTTGGTGCGGTCTTTTCGGATGATCTTGTAGCCTTCCGGGATGGCTATAGTGATGTCTGGAGCTGAAGAGGCGTTCATCCAGGTTTCTGTCAGGAAGGCGACGTCTGGAGAGATGGTGTCTAGTAGATTCCAAAGGTCGATGGCGTGTCTGTGGACCGAGCGGGTGTTGAGCAGGATGCATTTTAGGTGTTTGGTGTCAGTTCTCTGTTTGGTGTGGGTGGATGAGGAGTTGGTCTTGGTGTCGTCGTACTTGCAGGAGTTGCAAGTGAAGGGTCCATGGGTGTGTCCAGGTGCGGCTTGGGCGCAGTTGGGGAGTCCGCCGGGATTTAGTGCTAAGAGGGTGGAGGCGTCGTAGGTGATGCGGGTGGGGTGGGTGGTGCGGGGACCAGGGGGTCTGGCGCTGGGCGCGGTCCAGGCGCGGACGGGCGTAGACGGGCTTACCTTTGGCGCACCTTCGGCGCGGCCGTAGCGCGTGGACGCTGCGCGTTGGGACATCTGTCTTAAATGGATAGTGGAGGGGGCGGAGCGTGGGAGGGGCAGCTGGTAGGCAGGGAGCGGGGAGGAGACACGGTCCACGAGTGACCAAATAACAAAATGGACGGGCGGGAAATGAAAACTAAACACGACCCCAAATGAGATAGAGAAGCACAAGGCAATGCAGCGCACAATGTAATAATGCAAAACAAAACAAGCAGACGATACCAGGCGCTATGGGAGCTTCGAGCGCTTCACAAGTGCAGGCGGTATTGGAGCGCGATCAATCACTGTGCAGGCAGTGGGCAATGTGACCCCGTTCTGCTGGAAGAAGAGCAGTCAGGCAGGGGATCGAGGTGAGGAGCGTAGGGGAGCGACCGCTATGGAACTAGTCCAGCTGGTCACAGAGGCAAGTAGGGACGATCACGCAGCTCTAACAGTGGGTGGGAGGGGCAGCTGGTAGGCGGGGAGGAGACACGGTCCACGAGTGACCAAATAACAAAATGGACGGGCGGGAAATGAAAACTAAACACGACCCCAAATGAGATAGAGAAGCACAAGGCAATGCAGTGCACAATGTAATAATGCAAAACAAAACAAGCAGACGATACCATGCGCTATGGGAGCTTCGGGCGCTTCACAAGTGCAGGCGGTATTGGAGCGCGATCAATCACTGTGCAGGCAGTGGGCAATGCGACCCCGTTCTGCTGGAAGAGGAGCAGTCAGGCAGGGGATCGAGGTGAGGAGCGTAGGGGAGCGACCGCTATGGAACTAGTCCAGCTGGTCACAGAGGCAAGTAGGGACGATCACGCAGCTCTAACAGTGGGTGGGAGGGGCAGCTGGTAGGCAGGGAGCGGGGAGGAGACACGGTCCACGAGTGACCAAATAACAAAATGGACAGGCGGGAAATGAAAACTAAACACGACCCCAAATGAGGTAGAGAAGCACAAGGCAATGCAGCGCACAATGTAATAATACAAAAAAAAACAAGCAGACGATACCAGGCGCTATGGGAGCTTCGGGCGCTTCACAAGTGCAGGCGGTATTGGAGCGCGATCAATCACTGTCCAGGCAGTGGGCAATGCGACCCCGTTCTGCTGGAAGAGGAGCAGTCAGGCAGGGGATCGAGGTGAGGAGCGTAGGGGAGCGACCGCTATGGAACTAGTCCAGCTGGTCACAGAGGCAAGTAGGGACGATCACGGGTTTCCGTCCCGTTCGATGTTTTCCTTTAGACCAGAACGGAGTCAGTCAGATGGTTGACTCGAAAACCCCCCTCCCTAAATCTGTCACCAAACGAGCAGCTCTCGCCCGTCAATGATCTCCCAGTTTGCGAGGACAGCCATGGGTTGGGTTAACAACCAAGGAAAAACAATCAAGCACACGAGACCGCCACGAAGAAGAATAGTTTACTACAGCCCATTCTCCTTCTTCCCAGCTGTACACACATACCATTGTGAGACATCACCGCCTTTGTGTACGAAGTAAAGAACGCACAATGCCTCGTCCTCTTTACCTTTCTGACAGAAATGACCCTGTGACAATGCCTCGATTCTCTGTCCTCAGATACTAGCAACTCTGTAACTTGTTACCTCAATCACCTCGATGCAATATGTTTGTCCATGTGTAAATGCTATTTGGGTTATTCTTTAAACGAGAACAAGTATGCTATGTCTTCTGTATGATTACATCATGAATGATTGAATCAAGTCTAAGGGAACTCCTTCTTTTTGATTGTACTAGTACTGTATATAAGTGCTGTTATGTTCCAAGTAAAGCAGACTACTCCTGAACCCGCTTGGTGAGGGAGCTCTCCCTTAACTCGAGTTTTGGAATAAAACCCTTTCAACTCGAAGACCACGGACTCTGCCCCTCATTTTATGCATTACCATTTTCTTGGGTAATTATAGAAATTCCGAACGGCGTAAATAATTATTTTTTTATTTACCACAGGAGGAGAAAGCATACCAAGGTGTAGAGAGGTATCCAGGCCACTGGCATCACCTAACTCCTTTCGCCAGTCCGGCTCCTCAAGTTGGTCTGCTAGAGGGTCAACAGACCCCTCCCAGTCCTCCTCACCCTTCTCTGGCTGCTACTCAGGGCAGTAGGGAATGCCAGGGATGAATAGCAGTACAAAAGTACCCTCTGGCGCCTGTACCGACGTCGGTCCAGCGCTGTGTCCAAATAGAGGGTGAGGCTGGGGTCGACGCTGGTCAGAGGCGCAACGGACATCTGGGGCGTCGTCATCTGAATCGGCGTCGGGGAAGGTAACGTGAGGTTGAACAGTGCCGATCCGGATCCAGGCCTAGATCCTTAGGGACCCTCCGGCGCCGAGGCCGGAACCGCTGGCATCGAAGGCCCAGGACCCCCAGCCAAGTTCATGGGGCCCAAAGGCGCGCCTGCGGAGTCAGGCTGGCCAAAGATGCTGTGCAGTGCTTCGTAAAATGAACTAAGCTGGCCAGGGGACGCTCTGGCTCCGGGAAAAGGAGGGAAGTGTTGAGCCGTCCCAGTGGGCTCCGAGGAAGGAGCGGGAGAGCGATAACGCTCTGGGTCCCATGTCACGACGGATGGGGAGAAGGCGAAGAGCGACGATGCTTCTTTGCCTTCTTCTTGTGATTCGACTTAACAGAGAAGTGTGAAGACTTCGAGGTTGAATGCTGATGACTCCGCGACCGGTCCCGCGACCTTCCCCTCGACCGGGACCCTCAAACGGCGTGGAGCGGACTGCCAGGCCTTCAAAAGCTTTCGGACCGCTGCCACAAAGACTTCGAGTTCAGGGCCCGGCAGTCTGAGCACGACTTCGGGTTGTGGTTGCGCTCCAGGCACCAGAGACACATGAGGTGCGGATCGGTGACCGACATCAACTTGTGACAGAAGTCACAGGGCTTGAAACCGGGCTGACGGCTTTGATATTCATTGATCCAGGATTTGGAGACTCAAAAAGAGGTTGACAAAAGTCAAAAAAGGGTAAGTTAAAAAGTGACTACGAGGCACGCTCTCTCTCGATCCACGCTGGCTGGCTCAGAAAAAGAAAGAACTGACGTCAGCACACAGGGGCGGTGTCTAAGTAGACACTGCAACGTCATTCCAGAGACCATGACGCAGACGATCTACCTGGAATCGACCAACACCACCTACCAGCTCACAGGGGTACTGCTGTGGAAAAATTTCTCCGGACCCAGTCTGACGCCTAGGGGTAATTCGAAGGTAAGGAATCTATAACTACAGTCTCTTTCATATACCATAATACGTAGTGGTCAGCAATAAACTAACTTATACCTATTAAAATCACATGAGACGTACAAGCTATGAGGGTTACCCATCACCAGCAAATAGTCAAACATCATCAAATGAACGGGCTGGAATAACTGAAGAGATCTGTCAGACATTACTGCCAATTTTGGAGGATTTTAAAATAGTCCAATCACTGCAGGTGCCAAATATCTATACAAACTGACCACTTCTTTAAATCCAACATAGACACTTGGATGGGGATGACGATCAAAAATGTCCATTCCAACAGATCTCGCCACTTCTCTCTCGCTATGCCAGCTCAGGGCACAACTGTACACACAATCTGAGATTGGACACCCCAGTGCAGTAGCTAGCTAAGCCCACTATATAATATGAAATTCCATAAAGGGACCTAAAGAGCTGTTCAAAGCTACCAGAATGCTGAAAACTATAAAACTGAACATCTTTCTCTTACACGTCATTTTCCAAGATGCTGCTTCCTAGAACTCGATAACCGCACCTCAGTGGTTATCAAGCAAGACGTGGAAACACTTCCCACATAGGATCAAAACAAAACCAACATACTTCCAAACATGCAGAACCCCACATAGGGGTAGTACAAGCTATAGAAATGCCGCAATAGAATATACAATCCTTCTTTGGTACCAGTAGAGATAAAAGCACCTCTCTCCGAAACCAATACTTGATCGATGGCACCCTTGGCCCGCAGGTTGATTTCTTTGCAGAAAGATTGTGAAATTGCCTGCTGACAGTCACTCCGATATGTGGGGGAACACAAGGTGAGGAGGAAATGAAAAGCAAGTCGTAGGCACTCTGAATGATTTGCAAGGCCTATGTGTCCAACATGATTGATCTCCAGCAGGATAGGAAAAGTTGTATCCTGCCTCCATCATCAGAGTATGCCCCTTCGATGACATGTTAATACGGTTTTGCAGCTACTTAAGAAGAACTGGAAGAATTCAGAGAGAGCTTTCTCTGCTTGTGCAATCTGCCTCAGCGCCACTACAAACTCTATGCCGAAGGAACTGCGTCTGTTGTTGCTGCAAAGGATGCCTAGCATTGTCAGTGAGCTCACCTCTTGAAATACCCACTAAACTTCCTGTACTGTTGGTGGAGCTGCTTGGCGGGAGACAAGGGTCCCAAGGATTGCGTTTCAATAGTTTTCTAGGTCCTGCATTGTTTGAGTCAGCAAAGGCTTAATGTCTATTAGGATGGCCATCAAGAGCTCGCTGGCCATGTCCCATAAAGAATGGGTGTACCTCCCCAGAAGGGATACTGCATTCCAGAGTCTTAATGCTAAACTAACTGAAGAGAACGTTCTGTTTCCAAAGGCATGAATACGTTTTGACTCTATACCGAAGACTGTTCAGAAAAGCATTAGGAGTGGCTTTATTCATAAACGCCTGCACCACCAGGCTTTCAGACATAAGGATATCATGTCAGAAAATCGGGAGCCAGTCTATGCCGTCCGTGCACAGGTCTACTAATCGGACAGCCCAAGCATGGTTTGGCTCAAGTGGCCAAGAGAGTACTGTACAAGCCCTCTTGAAGGGGATAAGTAGCGCAAAAGAGGCTGGATCTGATGGAAGAGTCTCAGTTAATAAATCTGCTTTTGTTTTAACAGTAGGCAACTTTAAGTTGAGTGCTTCTGCAGCCCTTCACACCACTATTGCAAAAGAGGAACTTTCTTGGTGGCCCAGGTGACAATTCTACCTCAGTCTAAAGAGATGTATCCAGCCTACTGGCATTCTGGATATCCAGGTATAGTCTATCAAGAGGGGATCAGGTTGTTCACAGCCTGCTCATCATCACCAGTGGCATGGGAAATATTTTGCATACTCTATCGAATCCAAATAAAGCCTCTAATGCAAATTGAATGGTTACACTTGTAATAGTGTAGTGCAACATAGGTTTGACGGAGACTGATGATGGCTTGGATTGCAGATCGACATCACAGTTGTGTCAAGGGCCAGCGGGGTCAGCATTGCACCAGAATGGAAGGGACTGGTGTGTACCAAGGGGTAGGGGTGAAAGTGTAAACGAACACTGCAGTGGGTCTCATGGGGTCAGTTGTAGCTGAAGAGGGGCTCGCTGGTGAAAGTCAACTTGGAGCCCCTCGCAACTCCTTGGAGTCCAAAAGTACATCAGGGGATCCTGAAGCATTTAACGAGCTGGAACAAGGTCTCTAGGAAGGCTGATATTTGATGTGGGACTTAAAAAAGCACAGGGAATTTGGGGTACACCATGACTAGTTGCAGGACTGAATAAGAGCCAGGAGACGCTTAAGGGTATGATCTTTTGACTGATGACTGCATGCCTTCTTGTCTGATTTTGAGTGGCTGGATGGGGTACTTCCCCATTTCACTTTCATGTGCATATGATGAATCTTCAACTTTGACTTACTGGAAGACTTGGAGCGGGAATGGGATTTCAAATGGGACCAGCTCCTTGAACAAGATCGCGAGCAGCTTCACAACTTGAATCGGGACTTATGTGTCAAGAGAAACTTTTCTGGTTTTTTTTGTGTTCTCAGCTCTTTATGGAATTTTAGCACAATGATAAACAACATAGAATATTCCCCCAAAATAAGGAAAACCGTGGTGACTGTGGTTACTGCTCCACTGTCATACAGCCCCACCCGCCAGTCCTCATCATAGGAGTGGGTCAGAATCCAGTACCAAGGAGAAAAACTCAGAACAGCAATGTGTCCACGCTGGCTCCTCCTGGCATACAGAGTCACCAATACTCACTGCACACGGGCAATGACTCGTTCAGCACAACGACGATCACAGCTCAGTTCATGGTGGCCCTCGCCTGGCATACAACGGTCACTGACTTTTCCCTGCACATGGCCAAAGACCCAATCAGTGCAGCAGCCATCTCCTCACACCTTGCTAAGGGTGTCTACTCGACAGTTTTCCCCATTGGACCTCGCTCCCTCCAACACTCTCCTTTTCCTCACAGGGCACACTGGTTTTGAATATTAATGAATAAATATGACATTTACAAAAGCGCACAGCTGTCAGAAGATGTCCCAGCTGAACAAGGCAAGCAGGCAAGCACTGGTGCTCAAGACAACAGGGCAGGTGCTCTTGGATTCCTTGAGTGATGCCCCCTCAACCAGTTGGGAGACTAGCAGGCCTAGGCCCCCCCAGTCCTTGTCACAGGCAGAAGTCTTGCAGAGCTTCTCTTACTTGCACAGCCTGAATGGCTGCTTGAAAGTTTACAGTTTTGGGGTTCTCTAGCTCCCCTTCTTAAAGTCCATTTCCAAACACCCAATGTGATTTAGAGTCTAAGTCTTTGACATTTCTGTAGAGGGCCTGCTTCCTTTTGATGTGTTCCCACATCTGCCCTCTCTCACTCCAGAAAGCAATCTGTCGCTAGCAGGAGTGACTCCAAAGCTAATAGCCCCACAACTTAGGCCATGGGAGTGACTAGAGTTCACACGTGATGCCAGCCACAGTGGTCTGTGCATCAAACAGTTAACTCAGGGCTCACCTCTACTCTTTATGATTCTCTTATGAACCCATCTCCCTACTGAGATGTGCTTGGTCTCTTCCTTGTGTCCTCTCTCTAAATCAAAGAGAATGCTTTGAAGTGTACCAGGAGAGCATGGCTGTCCCTTCTCCAGTGTGTCCCACCCAGCTGACTGGAATGCAGTAATACACATATCTGTCTGGTGGATTCCTCTACCTCACCTCATCATGTTTTACTGTGCAGCTCTGGGTCTCCCATAATAAAACCCAAAGTCCTCCATGTGTTGTACCATTCACTAGCTCTCAAACACCCAGCACATCCATAGAGCACACACGCACTGCATACTATTAGGTTCTTCATGTATTGTAAAAGTCACAGAAACATATACATCCAGCACTTGCATGTAACATGCACACTGTATTATCCCTGTATTGTACCATTCACAGGCACACATACACCTAGTACATGTACACATCATGCACATACTCCGCAGCATTACAATCTTCATGTACTATACCACTAACAGGCACACATACATCCAGCATATGTTGACCACACATGCACTGCACAGTACTACAGATCAAATCGATGTAGGCGAAGGGTGCGTTAAGCACACAGCAGTGTAACTTTAAATGAATGAGCTTGTAGGGGTCTCTCCAGTGACACAGGTAAAAAGGACCTGTTCACTTCGATTGATCACTACATAGTATGTTGCCACCCCTGCACTTGTACTGCTTAACTCCTTCTAGGGTAGTAGCCATTCACCACTAGGCGGGTAGCATTTTGGGTGCCCTTCCTGGTCCAACATACCACAATCCGTGAGAGAGGCCCGTGTCATGGGGCACATGCACAATCCGTGCTTGCCTATGAAAACAAAAATCAGCATTTGGGATCCAGACATCAGTACAGTTGGGGCACCAAGGGCAGGGGTGCACATCCATTACGATGCAGAGGACTAACCTGTCCCAACAGAAGCCCCTCCCAGATCAGAACACCCCAGACCAACTCCTAACCTGGAGCGGTTGGACGGTCAGATCGGTAAAACCAGTGGGAAAGTCCATTAACATTCTCATGGCTCAATGTGGCTGTGTTCCACTACAAAGTCCAACCCTTGCAAAGAAATAGACCATGCCAGCAACTTGGGATTCTCTCCATTCATAGCCATCAATAATTTCATTGGCTTATGATCTATTTGCACCATAAACCTAGTGCCAAACAAAGAAATGTGAAACTGACGCAAGGCCCATACTATGGTAAAGCACTCATCAATATCCGCCCAGTTCTCTTATCTGGGTAGCAACCTCGTACTAATAAAGGCTAGCAGACGATCCCTACATTATTCATCCAGTTGAGCCAAAACAAATCCAACCTCATTGTCAGAAACACTAGTCCGCTATTCCAAACAAGTCTCTATGATACCTTGTGAAATATGATTCTGCCTTGCCAAATATGATTTCTTTGAAATTAAACTTGCCCTAATAAACCGAACTGAAGTAGCGATGTCTACTCAGCATTTTTTTAATCAAATTGTACTTATCCATCCTTCATATATGGCTGATCTCTATTTGTTAGGACCACACTAAACTGTCTTGAATTTGTTTACTCATTACTGTGAAGCGCTCTGATACCCTATTTTGGGTCTTGTTCGCCTATACAATAGGTACTCACAAACTTTCTCTCGAGGGCCAAATTTACAGTGTGGTTTGTGTCCGAGGGCCATACCGGTGGGGGCGGGTCAGTGGGGATGGGGGCGGGGCCAGGGGAGGGGGCAGGGCTAGAGCAACAAAAAAAATGGACCATGAGGTTGAACACAGGTCCCTGCAGCGGACGCCTTCATCCACTGAGCCACCAGACCCGGCATACACACACATCTCTCTCTCTCTCCCCCTCTCTCTTCTTCTCTCTCCCTTCATCTCTCCCTCGCTCACACAGACTGTCTCACTCCCTCTCTCTCCCTGACTCCCTCTGTCTCATTCACTCTGACTGTCTCACTCCCTCTCTCTCTCCCTCTCTCTCTCCCTGTCTCCCCCTCTCTCGGTCTCCCTCTGTCTCCCTCTCTCTCTCTCCTTCCCTCTCCCTCTTTGTCTCCATTTCTCTCCTTCCCTCTCCTCTTTAATTTTTTTTATTTTTAAAACACGGGTAAATTGTCTGCAAGGTCCTCGGGCCGCCAGGGAAGGCTTGCCGGGCCGCTGGCGGCCCACGGGCTGTACTACGAGTACCCTTGGCCTATACAAAACTCCAAAAATAAATAAATAAATCCATCTGTACAATATAAAGGCTTATGTAGTCAGGTGTTTTCAGTACAGGTGCAGTGCATAGTGCCTTCTTCAGTTCCTCAAATGCTTTCTGATGCTTCGCAGTCCATATCACTTTCCTGAGCTGCTTCTTAGAGGTTAAAGCAGCCAATGTGGCAACTACTTCCATAGTTCGCCACAAAGTTCCTTTATTACCCAGTGAGTCCCAAAAAGGCCCTCACTTCAGTCTGGGTAGTAAGCACACCCCACCCTATCACAGATTGAATCTTGGGATCCAACTGGCAAATCTTTCTGTTCATCAAAAAAGATAAAAAAAGAGGAACTCTTTTTTTTTTTTGAAAACCTTTATTATATCGTTCAACACAAGATACAAAAGTAACCCTGCAGCGGCAGGGGCCGGTACCACATGCATGTAACACGGATCAGTAATGCCAATAACACAGCTCTTCAGCCGACAACCCATGGGTCCGGCAGCGGTAAAGGATAGACGATGTATTGGAAACATTCTGAATCAAGGATATGAATAAGGTTTCATTTTATATTTAACCCCCCCCCCCCAAAACGAGATGAAGAAGAAATTACAGGATAGCCGGAGCTACACATTCGGAGGTATAAAATATGCGGGTAGGTGTTAAAAGCAGTCGTGGATCAAAATAGGCCAACAGTACAAACGCAAGCGCCATTAAGTTCACTAAGGGTAAAGAACTAAGCTACCTATCTATCATCACAGCCACCCACTCCATACCCCGCCCACTCGTATACACCAGGATGAAACCGAAAGTTATCGCGACCGGATCCTGCGAGAAAAAGAAAAGGGGCCATAGAACACAACAAAGGCAAAATAACAAACCCCCCTCACACCCCCCACCCTGCTGCCCTGCAATGGCTACGGCCTACCCCACTAGCAGCGCGCCTGTCGCCCAGAGGAATACCCGAAAGATAGAAGAGAAGAAAAAGGGGCCATAGAACAAAACAAAGGCAAAATAACAAACCCCCCCACCACCCTGCACCCCTGCAATGGCTACGGCCTAACCCACTAGCAGCGTGCCTGTCGCCCAGAAGCATCCCTAAAAGAAGAAAGCAACGGAGGAGGAGAAACAAAAACACACACTCCCGGACTCCCCTCCCCCCCACCAGATGCAACCCCCCGGAACCAAATTCAAAAGAAAGAGCAGCAAAATACACAATCAATCCGGGGAATTACCAAACATACCACCCGACTCCCGCAGTTCACAGGTCACAATCCCAGCAACCGTTTACATTATTGTCCCGTGTCCTGAAAAGACCTACAAGTTAACCCTGGCCAGTACGAGTGTTCACTGGAGTAATTGTAACCCAGGCCACAGCAGCAGTGAGAACGGTAAAGCTTTCATGGAAATGCAAGTCAGTACGAACAAGCCAATTAAAGGATAAAAGTTCACAGTCTACACAAGGCAAGCGAGGAAAAGCGTGGCAGGATGATAAAACTCTCCAATAGTCACAGGTGATCTTTTTGAGGCAGTCAAGGTTGTCCATAGTGATGTTCGGCGAGATAGGGCTCAAGCAGGGATCGCTGACAATGTTCACGGGCGCGCGATCTGTATTATAGGAATTCGCAGCGCCAAAGGAATCCGGCTCCTGCACAGGGACCTCGAAGTCGGATATACGATGTTCCGTCGATAGCACCGCTGGCTGCGATGATGGCAAAAAGCCACTGTCCGGTCTCCAGCAAAGGTCGTCCATCGTTACAGACAGTGCCCGGTAGTTGACGATGATCTGTGAGTGGAGCGCTCTAATGGCCGCCATTACGGCGTGCAGCGGTGGCGTGTCTTTTGCCCCCTCCATCTCCTTCCGCAAGCAACAGATCAGGATGCAAACCCCCGGAGGCCGGCTTCTCCGGGGTAGCAAGCAAGTCTGGAGCGGACACCAACAACGGGCGCTCTCACCTCACGATGTTGCTCCTTCGCCGCTGATCAGGGCTCCCGTCCCCACCCTCACGGCAAGCTTATTGTGTCTCCAGGCGTCGGATACGGGGCCAGCAAACGATGTGACACGCCGTAGCGTGTATGTTGCAGGCAGGATACGAAATCGCCGTCAAAAACCAGGAAGATTATATCTCCGTTCGGGAGACCGGACAAAGCCCAAGGTTCCAGATGATGTTGTTCAATTCCAGCCCGGATGGGTTGGAAATCGAGGCCCCGGCTTCAGCTTCGGGGTAGGCCAAGAATGAAACACGGCATATCTCTGTCACCCGGTACGATAAAAAGTTTGGGATTGCGCCTTCAGAGTCAGCTACTCCTCACACATACGGGAGTCCGGTGTGAAATCAGGATAACTTGCAGGATATACGAGCTGTCGGTGGAGCCGGGAGCTTAAGCGGCCATCTTGCTTGCTAGCGTAGCTCCTCCCCCGGAACTCTTTTTTTTGAGGATTTAAATTGGTTTCTGCCCTAAAACACTTGTTGCACCCTAAAAACATCGGAAAACACAGTCTAGCATCAACATCGCCGCGCACGTGTGATGCACATCTTCGCGTTCAGGATGAACTTGGTTGTCAATGAGTGGCTTCAGATTAGATCTTAGACCTTGCACAAGAAGTACTGTGAACAAACGTATCCATGTTTCATGTGAACCGCTATACATCAAGCGTAATGACACCAGTCTACAAGTATCAAGAACAGCTTGTAACAGTGTGTAGAACAACATCGTAAAGGAGGGCGGGGCAACTGTGTAAATGTCCAGTGTTGTAAGCTGTATTGAATTGTTGAATGTGTTCATGCAATAAGGGACTGGGTCAGCCATGCAGTTGAAGAAGGTCAATAATAGTGCATTATGGGATGGGTAGTCAGGAGGCGGGGACGCTAATGGTTGGAGGTGCATGATTGGTTTCTATAGAGAGGAGGGATTATTCTTCGGTGTTTAAAAATTCAGCGGGATCAACAAGGCAGATTACCGCAGTTGAGAAAAGCGCTAGAGCATTCACACTAAAGTTGATTAAGGTATGTTAATAGAAGAATAACTTTGGGAGTTTGGGGGTTTTGTATTACAAAAAGATCGGGTGGGTTGATTTACACGTTAATTTGAACATCAACATTGCTGAGCATAGGTAGCAAAATGATAGATTAAAACTAAGGAACTCTTAGGACATTGTTCAGGTAACTTTAAAGTTACGGTTGCAGAGGAAAAACGCTGTTTTTGACCAGGTGTAATAGACGACATGAAGTAAAAACGATGTGATGATATAGTTTTTAACTTAAAGTATATTGTGCATGTTTTTAAGGTTTGAGTGATGCAATTCACTGATATATGTTTTTCCATTTATAGTGAAACCCCTGAAGAAGAGCTTTTATAAGCTCAAAATGCATTGGGTAACATATGATTCACTGTTGAAGAAGTTTGTCTTTTGAAATTTCATGCCCAGAAAAAAGCTTGGATTAGCATATCTGAGGCACAAGAAGCTGTTCAAAGACTTATTTTCACACATGCGATGTATAAACTGAATCATAAACGAAGTTATAAGAAGACTTTGGAGTACTATGATCAATTAAGCAATTGAATATTTGAAAATTAGCACCAACCATCATTTTGAAGCTGTGCGCCCGTGAAAGGATCGTAAATACGTTCCGATTGTTCTAAAATCTTTCTGTTCCCCACCTCATGCCCAAGATACACTGTAGAGGACTGCTCCACATGATACTTGGTCACCTTGATTATCAGTTTGCCTCCTATATTCTAGCCAACACCTGTCCTAGCTGGCTCAGGTAGCCCTGCCATGAACTGCTGAAAACCACAATGTCATCTAGGTAGGCCACACAGAACTCTTCCAGCCCTGCGAGAACATGGTTCACCAGGCATTGAAAAGTGGCTGGAGCATTCCTCAACCCAAAAGGTATCAACTTGAACTAATATAGGCCTCTGGCATAGAAAATGCAGTCTTCTCCTTGGCATCCCCTAAATGCATCCTTGAATAGGATTCACAGGCAGACTGTCTTCTGTATTCCTGTCATGCATTGGTGCCAACCCTGGAGTCAGTGAGAAGAGTTTGGCAAACAGTCTCAACACAGCTTTACATTTTCTCTGCTGCTCAGGCGTTAACTCAAGGGCTAACTGAATCCCTTCCACAGTGTTTTTGTTTAAGTCACTATGCAGTAAGTCAGGAAGAGGCTCACTGGCTTCCTCAGCTTCCTCCTCCATACCAATGAAATTCATTTAGGTAAGACTTTAGCCTGTTCACATGGAACAATCTTGAGTTCCTTTGTGGCACCTCTGTACACCACGCAGTTGAAGTCAGAATTCTTCTGAACTGCCCTATATTTCCCACACTATTTGTCATCCAAAGCCCTGGGACAAATACGCTTTAGCACTAGCAACTCCTGACCTTCCTGATATAGAGTCCGCTTAGATATCTGGTCGTACCATTCCTTCATTAGGGCTTGGCTGGCCTGAAGTATTTAATTCCTGAGACCATTCACATCATCCACCACATCCTTTTGTATAGACTCTGAGGTTCTTTCCCACCCTTCTCTATGGTGAGTGGACCCCACACAGGGTGTCCTTACAGAATCTCAAAGGGAATGAACCCTACCCCATTCCGCAAAATCTCTCAGTAGGCAAAAAAGAGACATGGCAGGAGAAGATCACACTTCTTCCGTTCTTTGGCAGAGTTCCTACCATGCTCCTCAGTGGCTTGTTAAACCGTTCCACCAAACCAGTGGTTTGTGGTTGGCATGCTATGGTGGCAATGGAGAAGTGGTATGTCACTTCAACTTCACCCACATATCTCTCTCACCCACATATCTCTCTCATGTAAAAGGAGGGGACGTTGGTTCTTTCCTGGTCAGAATTACCGTCCTTGGAAATCCGATCCTAGAAAAAATACCAAAGTGAGTTCTTGCTACCACCTATCCCTCTCCCCCACTTCCATAGCAACTAAGTTGAGGCAACCGGACCCTCTCGGGTCCCTTCAACTATGAATTATATGTAACATACTTGCTATCCCGTACATTGCTGGGTCAGGGTCTTTCGCCTGACAAACCCTGTGGGAAGTGAAACAAGTCCACACCTTGGCTTTGGAAGAACTTCCCCGTCCTCCCTTCTCATGATGCTCCATCCCGGACATACCTTTACATTCCCACTTTTCCAAGGCCCTCCTCGAGTCTTATGAGAATTACCCTAGCCCTTACTCTTCGGTCTGGAACCAGTCTGTGGAGAGTTCCTCTCAACCTTTGGCTTAGAACAGTGCTGCTCTAACCCATTTGAACACTGTTAGCTAACCATTTGTCAGCTAACACTGCAAGTTTATCAGGATCCCTCTCTATGTTTCGTCCCTTTTTAGGTTGAGCATTTAAGACCTCTTGTATATATTTTAGTATATACTGATGTGCTTTGTTGGCTCTGGAGATTAGCCCTAGGACTGGTCTGCTTCCGTTTAGGGACTTTTTTCTGTTCAGCTGCCTCTATTTAACCGTCTTAGTAGAAAACGACCAGTAGAGGTCAGTAAAATACCAGAATTGCCTTCTGCTGACGGACTTTAAAAAAAATAAAAAATCTGGCACCTGCCTCTATTTAACTTTCTTGATAGAAAAGGACCAGCAGAGGTCAGTAAAATACCAGAATCACTTCAGCATTCTCTAGATCCCAGTCAATAGAAATGGTCTTCCATGAGCACCAGTAGACAATAATATTTTTTTCAAATTTTGTATTTTCAGTGATATGACCACCGAAGGCCCTGATTTTATATTAAAAACAGAGCATTTTAACTATACCATTTCCTGCTAAAAGGCAATAGTTCTCTCCATGTGTTTCCATACCTGGTGTGTCACATAGTTTGGTGCTTACTTTCCCTCCATGTTAAAGAACAGTAGATGTTTCAGCACCCAGGCTAATGTGCTGCATAGCTAAATACATATAAGGTCCCAAAGGCGAGACCGATTGCACTGCACATGCTTGTTCTCTTACCTTTCACAATTTCTCCTCCCAGGCCCATTGCCCCTGTCTTTCCCGCCTCCTCTCCTCGTTCCCAGTGAGCAAGTCTTAGCGTCTCCCTCGCAAACTCTCGGGCCTTCTCTTCTTACTCAGCCTTAGCTTTCTGAAGCACCAACTGCAAGCTCATGGTCAATGCTAAACTCAACCCACCCATGGGATTTGTGCCTGAATTGGTGACAGTGGTACCCTAGAAATTTGAGGTGGTGTACACACCAGAGGTATTCTAGAAACTAAAGGTAGTGAGTGTCTTGGTGAAACTCTGGAAAACTCATTAAGGGACACACACTGCGTGTGTCTCAAATAGATCTGTCCTAAGGGGATCCTAGAACCTGAGTCCACAGCTGCTCACTTGGCCAACCCAGTTCAGACCCAGCCACATGTAAATAAAATGGGCTGCTCCCATGAGGAACAGGGTCAAGACTGTCATCTTATTGTGTTTGCTCTAAGTTGGCAGGGTATGCCCAGATGTGGGTCCCATGCTCACTTTGCCACTGGTTCAAGCTAGCCTGGCTGATGAGGGGTGTTACCCCCGAAACCGTTTTCAGGATGCTTGTTTCTGGTCCAGGGAGAACCTGGCCTGGCAGTTCGGGCTGGACTGTTACCATGAGGAATAGGGTCAAGACTGATTTGCATATGACTGCGTCCGAAATGGGGTGGTGAAAAGAGAAGAAGAATGCTGATGGATTTATTCCAGATCTAATAGTGACAGGAGGTGAGTGTCTGAAAAGTTTCAGCGCTCCATCCATCATCTCCTTGTGTTTGCTTTGTTCGCCCTTAGTTGGCAGGGTATGCCCAGACATGGGTCACTTGCTCACTTTGCCACTGGATTTAAGCTAGTCTGGCTAATGACGGGTGTTAGCCCAACATCCGACTCAGGATGCTTGTTTCCGGTCCAGGAAGACCTGGCTTGGCAGTTCGGTCTGTACTGTTCCCATGAGGA
Source organism: Lissotriton vulgaris (assembly GCF_964263255.1). Lineage (NCBI taxonomy): Eukaryota > Metazoa > Chordata > Amphibia > Caudata > Salamandridae > Lissotriton > Lissotriton vulgaris. The sequence continues at coordinate 505,265,666 of NC_141700.1, read as the reverse complement.
ATAAGGTCAAGACTGATTTGCTTATGGCTGGGTCTGAACTGGGGTAGGAAAGGGAGCTAAAGAACAATGATGGATTCAAACCAGATCTGTGACTAGCAGCGAGTGTCTGAGAGGTTTTAGCACTCCATCTATAATCTCCTTGTGTTTGCTGTATACAGCTTTTTTAAGCCATATAGAACACCAGCCCATATTGGGGAGGACGGTGGAGGGGCAAGCAACACCAGGGAGGTGTGGGGGAGGAGGGAAGGAGCAGCAACACAACAGAGGGGGGTGAAGCAACAAGAGGGAAGTGTGGGGGACGAGGAAGGGAACAGCAAAACAAGGGAAAGAGGGTAGGGGGTGTGAGGCAAGAGCTCTGACATTGGGAGGAAGGAGGGACGGAAACATACACTCTTACAGAGTGCATGTACACAAATATTTTACGAAACCTACCTGTAGAAGGGTGTGGCCAGTGGGTGGAAGGACACTGGACGCAGACAGGAAACTTGAAGACCCAGCAAGTAGTAGGAGGTGAGCAGGAGACGGCGACCAATAAAAATCAAGGAAACAAGAGTGACGTTCAAGCCAACCAATAGTAAGTAATGGGCTAGCTCGAAGTCCATTTTTAAGCTTTTTGTCTTTACCACAAGATTTCGCTGACACGCACATGCAATCGGTCTCAGGTAAAACCAAAAATTGGAGGTCTTATACTACAATGGTGCCAAAATGGTTTCCATTTTTGGCATTTTTTGGGCAGCACGTCCTAAACTGTAGGATGACCCGTCCTGCCATCAAGAATATCTAAATATCCATATTCTGGGTTCTCAGAATCCAATCAGGCAAGATATGAAAGTTCAGGCTGTGCACTTTTAACAAGATACCTCACCACCATATCTTACCCAGACTTCCTTTTAATCATTCATAAATCACCATAGGACTGTTTTCAACACTGGAATGGGAGATGCCTCTGTGATAATCGACAGTGGAACACTCAACTGTCAGGGTTTAGCCCGTTGCGCCTGCCTGACAGATGAAAAACTACATTTCCCATGAGCCTTCGCGATCGCACTCTGTATATTGTGTGGGCGGGGCTGGCTGACATTGGGCGTGATTCTGGTTTGTGATTCCCTGGAGGTTTCCTTTTCCTCCCGCATCCCGGTCGGTGGTTGGGTTCCTGCTACTTCCACCGGACCGCGCGAATTTGGCGTCCTGTTTCCTGAAGGTAATGTTGTTTCGGTTGCGCCCTGGTCTAGCGGGCGAACTCTCGTATCCTTGCTTGGATTCTCTAGTGGTTCGCTCCTGGTTGGAGTTAGACCGCATGGATTGCCCAGTTTGTTTGTTTAAAGGGGGAGCCTGATGCGGGACATTTCTTTGGAGTTCATTCGTCCTGTGGTGCCACAGTTGCAAGCCGTGCATGGCTATTCGTCTCCTATTGAGGATTACTAAGTGCCGTGTGTGAGCGGAATGCAGTGGGGGTTTCCACGCATTGCCGTTACGAAGCGGGTGAGGAAACCTATTATGCACCTGGATTATAAGTGCCAAAGCGGAAAGCAGTAGTGACTGGAACTAAGTTCTACCGTGTTTGGAGTTGGATATTGGGAATTGTGGATATTAGTCATTGCGGAAGACAGTGGTATTAAGCACTAGGTCTTACCGTATTTAGGTTATCCATTCAAAGGATATCTGGATGTTTTATATGGATGAAGAGAATCCATATGAACCCTATGATCTTATTGTAACTACTGGAAGGGACCAGGAGAAGTGTGGTTACATTTCTCTATCTGTTTTTTCTGAGAGGAATTTATGTCAAGACTTGATTGACAACTCTGGTTAAGAGAAAGATTTCCCATTTAAGTTTAGATATGAAGCTATGGAGGGTGCGTTTATAGGATGCATGCACATAATACATATACCCTATAATACATATACCAGTGAAAGTAATTTATGTGTTTCTTGTGTTGTATAGGGAAGGAAGACTAAGTGTTCTTTGCGCATCTCTGCCGAAGCAGGAGACATTAAGAGCATGGTTCAGGTGAATAATCAGACATTAGTGAGAATGCAATGAGAGTAGCAGATATCTGTGTCTGTTATAACCTGGTGTGTTTTTTCTTTTACAGCTTCCCTTTCCCCGCTGTTCCCTTCCTCTCCTTCCCTCGCCCGATCACTCGAACAACCTGTATATTTATATATCTCAGTGTGTTGATGAGGTCCGGAGGTGGAACATACTTGCTACAATCGGATCCTGCGGAGTGCGTCCTGACAGAATCATGCACCCAAGTATTACACTCTGTCTGGTCCCTTTGTAGCAAGTATGGCCTCCATGGAAGACGTGTTGCATGCGTTGGTGTTAGTACAGCAGTAAATGGCCTCTTCAAAGCGGGAGACAGCAGCCTTAAAAGACAAGGTCGACCAGCTGTCTAGAAACCCTTTTAATGCTTGTTCTGCAGCATCTCAGATACAGGTGACGGTACCCCCACCCATTCCTTTGGCCAACCCAGAAAGATATGCAGGTGATCCCCGTAAGATACAAGTCTTTCTGACGCAGGTGTTGCTAAACTTCTCATGTAAACCCGCATCATTCCCAAACAATCATTCCAGAGTGGCTTTCGCTATCTCATAACTAGTAGGGGACGCTGCGAATTGGGAAGTACCCTTGGTAAAAAACAATGATGCCATACTGTCTGATTGGTCTGCATTTCGAACAGAATTCGAGAGGGTCTTTGATTGTCGAGCCACTACATTTAGTGCTGACAAAGAGTTACTGGAGTTAAGGCAAGGGAAAGGCGAATTGATAACCTATCTAACCGCTTTTAATCGTTTGGTGGCTGAAGCTGAATGGCCTGAGGAGAAACGTATGTCTCTTTTTTACCAAGGACTTAAGGAGGAATTAAAGGATGTGGTGGCTCAAATTGATCCTAAGCCAGCCAATTGTGTGGATATGATTAATTTAGCGTTACGACTGGATAGTCGGATGGCTGAAAGAGAGTGGGGGGGGGGGGCAGGAGGAAATGGGAGAGAGGTTCTTATAGATTTGATCGTTCCCCAAGAAAGATACAGGGGGTGCCCGATACTAGCACAGAACCAATGGAAATAGGAGCACTCAGAGCTCCTTTAACTAGAGAAGAACGGGAGAGCAGGAGAGTACAAGGTTTATGTATGTACTGTGGCAAGAAAGGGCATTATGTGAGAGAATGCCCTTCCAAACCTAAGACTCCCAATGCAGGGAATAGGAATAAAAGAGTGGCAATATCCTCCACTGTACATGAGTCAGAGAAGAATGTATATCAGATCCAAGGGGAAGAAAGCACTCAGGATTGGAGACTTACATCTTCATCTACTAAAGGGATAGGGGAGACTGAGTCGCATCTCGTGATTACAATGACTCTAGAATGCGAGCAGAGACAACATCAAGTATTGGTTATGCTTGATTCAGGGGCCACAGGTAATTTTATTGATGATGGCCTCGTGTCCCGTCTTGATTTACCCCGAATTCCTAGGGAGAATCCTGAAAAGGTTTTAGCAGTTGATGGTCAGCCTCTTAAGTCAGGTCACATCACAGAAAGAACAAGCGAAATGGTGTTATCTATAGAGGTCCAGGGTGAGAGACACTCAGAGGTTCTATCTTTGAACATCATAGACGCTGCTCAGTACGAGGTTAGCTTAGGAATGCCCTGGTTATGCCACCATAATCCTGCCATTAATTGGAAAACGAAATCATTCCGGTTTTTACCCGAGAACTACCAGGATCATTTCGTTCCATGCCTTACATCCCAAGTAGCAGTTTTGACCATCCCATATCTTGCAGCCACTGCGATTGAGAAAGAGGTTCTACTCCCTGAGGAATATGTGTCTTATGGGGATGTATTTAGTGAAATCAAAGCGGAATCGTTGCCTCCTCATAGGGAATACGATTGCCGCATCGACTTGGTGGATGGTGCTACTATACCTACATGTAGGGTTTATGCCTTGTCAGTGCCCGAAACCACACACTTAAAGGAATATCTTGACCATTATTTGAGCATTGGGTTTATAAGACCATCCCGCTCCCCTGCTGCCTCTCCTCTGTTTTTCATCGCGAAGGCCAATGGGGACTTGCAGGCTTGTGTGGACTACCGCGTTTTGAACAAAAACACCATCCGCAATAGGTATCCTCTCCCCCTCATTCCAGTACTGCTTGATCAGGTGAGGGAAGCTAAGATCTATACCCGATTAGACTTACGGGAAGCTTATCACCTGGTCAGGGTTCGTGAGAGGGATGAGTGGAAAACAGCGTTCAAGGCGCGGTATGGCCTATGTGAGTATCTTGTCATGCCATATGGTTTGTGCAATGCCCCGGCGGCTTTCCAATTTTTTATCAACCATGTTTTGAAGGAGTATGTGGACCTCTTTGTAGTGGTTTACATCGACAATATCTTGGTGTACTCCATGGACGAGTCATGTCACTCTGAGCAAGTGTGCAAGGTATTGGACAGATTGAGGGAACATCGGTTGTATGTAAAATTGAGCAAGTGTGAGTTTGGAGTGACAGAGGTGGAATTCCTGGTGGTGATGCTTAGCCCTGGGGGTTTACAAATCCGGAACGCAAGGTACAGGCCAGCCCCGGAGAATGTGAGGGAGGTACAAAGCTTCTTAGGGTTTGCGAATTATTACCGCCGTTTTATACTTCATTTTCACAAGTGGCGGTTCCCATCACTAAGCTGTTAGGGAAGGGGGTATCATTTGTTTGGTCCAGAGAGGCGGGGGAGGCGTTCTCTTACTTAAAGAACTCATTCATCACTGCTCCGATGCTTTCCCATCCGAAATTGGAGCACCCTTTTGTGGTCGAAGATGATGCTTCAGATGAGGCTATTGGGGCTGTGCTCTCTCAGAGAGATCAACATACTGGGCAGCTCCATCCGGTAGCCTATCTATCCAAAAAACTGAGTCTGGCTGAATATAACTACACCATAGCCGAGAAAGAACTCCTATCCATCAAGAGAGCTTTTCAGGAGTGGAGGCAGTATCTGTGGGGGGCACGTCATACCATCACTGTGTACACGGATCACCGTAACCTCCAGTACATGACTTCTGCCAGACAGTTAACGCAGAAGCGAATGCGTTGGATGCTCTTCTTTGCGGAATTAGATTTTGTGGTGACATTTAGGCCTGGCAGTAACAATCGGAAAGCAGACGCTCTGTCCCGGCAGATATTGCCTGCTAAGCCAAGGGAGGTTGACACACAGGCCATTATTCCAGCAGCTAGGGTGGTGTGTGTGACACGTGCTGAAAAGTTTTTGGAGGAGGTGAAGGTTCACAAAACGTATGGGAAAAGTGGGCAGCTTTGAAATCTGCAAGAGTGGTGAGGCAAGGTTTGCCTTTTCATGAGAACCGGTTATTTTTGCCTACCGTTGAATTACAACAAAAGGCTTTTGCATGGTTTCATGTGGTGCCCCTGGCGGGACATCCCGGCATACGTAAGACAGTGCATTTGCTTCAGAGGCATTTCTGGTGGGATACTTTGGCCAAGGATGTTGCATGGTGGGTATCGCATTGTGAGGAATGCGCAAGAGCAAAAGGGGAGAATACCAGGAAGAAAGGTAAACTCATGCCAATGCCTACACCTGATCGTCCGTGGCACAACATCAGCCTTGATTTTGTGTCAGGTCTACATAACGATCAAGGGTATTCGGCCATTCTGGTGGTAGTAGATAATCTGACAAAGATGGGGCATTTCATCCCTTGTAAGAATCTCCCCACACCGGGACAGACTGCTCAGTTGCTGGCTAGCAATGTCATCCGCTTGCATGGTATTCCCAAGGTAATTGTCTCTGATCGAGACCCCCAGTTCATAGCGTGGTTCTGGAGGATGTGGTGCCAGGCTTTGGGCATAAAATCAGCTCTCTCTACTAGTTTCCATCCGCAGACCGATGGACAGACAGAGAGGCTGAACCAGACAATGAAAAAATATCTCAGGTGTTATTCCAAGGAGGCTCATGAGTCATGGATTGTTGTGGATGGCTGAACTGGTGTATAATAATTCCTGGCATAGCTCCACAGGTGTGTCTCCATTCAAAGCCAATTATGGGTATGATGCAAACACCCTGCCTATTGACTTGCCTGAAGGTGTGCAAAACCAGCCATCTGTGTTGGAAAAGGTACAGTTGCTAAGGAAGGTGCACAACAGGGTGCGAGCTCACCTATTAAAAGCAAAGAAGGTGTACAAACACTGAGAGGACCGTCACAGGCTACAAGGCCCACAGTATAAAGTGGGTGACAAGGTTTGGTTATCTACCAGGTACATCAGTTTTAAACTACGCAGCGTGTTTCACCCTCGATATATAGGTCCCTATCCTATTGTGAAAAAGATAAACCCTGTGGCTTACAAGTTGAGGTTGCCTGGTTCTTTGCGAATTCACCCGGTATTACATGTCCAGCTACTGAAGCCGGCCCTCACATCTCGGAGGAGGGCCCCTCCGCCTGTTGTGTGCGATGGTGGACTTGAATACGAAGTGAAATATATTCGGGACTCTAAACTTCGTAGGGGTGTGCTTTGGTACTTGGTTTCTTGGAAAGGGTATTCCGCGGAGGATGACTCTTGGGAACTGTGGGGCAACGTCCATGCTCCCAGGGCTGTCCGATCCTTCCATCAGCGGTTTCCTGCCAAGCCTGGTCCTAGGAGGAGCTTGGGACGGGGGCATACTGTCAGGATTTAGCCCGTTGCGCCTACTTGACTGATGAAAAACTAAATTTCCCATGAGCCTTCGCGATCGCACTCTGTATATTGTGCGGGCGGGGCTGGCTGACGTGCGTGATTCTGGTTTTTGATTTCCTGGAGGTTTCCTTTTCCTCCCGCATCCCGGTCGGTGGTTGGGTTCCTGCTACTTCCACCGGACCGCGCGGATTTGGCGTCCTGTTTCCTGAAGGTACTGTTGTTTCGGTTGCGCCCTGGTCTAGCGGGCGAACTCTCGTATCCTTGCTTGGATTCTCTAGTGGTTCGCTCCTGGTTGGAGTTAGACCGCATGGATTGCCCAGTTTGTTTGTTTAAAGGGGGAGCCTGTTGCGAGACATTTCTTTGTAGTTCATTCGTCCTGTGGTGCCACAGTTGCAAGCCGTGCATGTCTATTAGTCTCCTATTGAGGATTACTAAGTACCGTGTGTGAGCGGAATGCAGTGGGGGTTTCCACGCATTGCCGTTACGAAGAGGGTGAGGAAACCTATTATGCGCCTGGATTATAAGTGCCAAAGCGGAAAGCAGTAGTGACTGGAACTACGTTTTACCGTGTTTGGAGTTGGATATTGGGAATTGTGGATATTAGTCAATGCGGAAGACAGTGGTATTAAGCACTACGTCTTACCGTATTTAGGTTATCCATTCCAAGGATATCTGGATGTTTTATATGGATGAAAGAATCCATATGAACCCTATGATCTTACTGTAACTACTGGAAGGGACCAGGAGAAGTGTGGTTACATTTCTCTACCTGTTTTTTCTGAGAGGAATTTATGTCAAGACTTGATTGACAACTCTGGTTAAGAGAAAGATTTCCCATTTAAGTTTGGATATGAAGCTATGGAGGGTGCGTTTATAGGATGCATGCACATAATACATATACCCTATAATACACATACCAGTGAAAGTAATTTATGTGTTTCTTGTGTTGTATAGGGAAGGAAGACTAAGTGTTCTTTGCGCATCTCTGCCGAAGCAGGAGACATTAAGAGCATGGTTCAGGTGAACAATCAGACATTAGTGAGAATGTAATGAGAGTAGCAGATATCTGTGTCTGTTATAACCTGGTGTGTTTTTTCTTTTACAGCTTCCCTTTCCCCACTGTTCCCTTCCTCTCCTTCCCTCACCCGATCACTCGAACACCCTGTATATTTATATATCTCAGTGTGTTGGTGAGGTCCGGAGGTGGAACATACTTGTTACAATCGGATCCTGCGGAGTGCATCCTGACATCAACATTGGG